>NC_133132.1:92121553-94521553 GCF_048418815.1 Hemitrygon akajei | reverse complement strand
AATATTTGTCTCATTTCTATCTTCAGTGGGCGAACCCCTATCTTGAGACAATGGTCTCAATTGTAGACCCTTCCAAAACTGGATGTGTCTACCCTGTCAGGATCTTCAGAGTCTTGTATGATCCACTTTGTGTTTACCTTGGAGGAACACATCATATACACTCTTCAGCTTTTTATTATCTTTGAGATTTGCATGTTAATAAACTGGTTTTTCTTAATTATTTCAAATGCATTGATATAGTTTTGGGATTTAGATTAATTTGACTGAGGTTATTGAGCTTTGGAATAGAACCTGAGAATTTACAAGCGTAACTAATGGGGAAGGCCTCTTCGATTTATGACTTTTTGTTTACTGAGATGTTTTCCTGGAACTTGTCCCCTTCACAGACCGAGGGATTGCTATACATCACAATCCATCATCACTTCTGCAAGCAGTTGTTGTTATATTTTGGCCTCTTCGTGCTACCTTACGGTTCGGAATAATTATTTTATAGTTTTTATTCTGCAGCTGTATATTTGACAGATATTACAGTTATCACAATATCAATGTTGCTAAATATAGCTGCCAGTTATCACTATTTTAGCTATTGCTATATTGCAATCTGTTTTCATCACATTACAGTCAATTTCCACCAAATATAGCCCTGTGACTGTGTTGCAGTCGTTACAATGCGATCATCAGTTATTACTATTTATGGTTAGCATTCTATTGCTCATTTATTATTATATTGCAGTCATCACTCAATCGCAGTTAGTTCTATATCGGTGTTTCAGAATATTACAGTCATCATTATATTAAAACCATCACCACAACAGTGTTTATTTGATATTTAGTCATATTACAATACTAAAGCTATGGCTATATTAATGTTATCACTACATTATTATCTACAGAGACTCTGTATTATATATTTATTTGCTGTTACTGCTTTTAAATTATTGCAATGTTACCTTGTTAGTAGAACATAGAAGATAGAACAGTGTAGTTGAGTACAGGCACTTTGGCCCACAATGATGTGTGGACCTTTTCAACACATTCAAAGACCAATCTAATCCTTCCTGCCCACATAGACCTCCATCTTTCTTTCATCCATGTGCCTCTTAAAGGCCTTTAATGTATCTACCTCTACCACCACCCCAGCAAAGTGCTCCTTGCATCCGCCACTCGCTGTGTAAAAAAAAAGTGTGGCTGACATTCCTCCCTAAACCTTCTGCCAATCATTTAAAAATTATGTTCTCTTGTATTAGCCATTCCCACTCTGGGGAAACAAAAGCTGGTTGTCCACTCTATCAATGTCGCTTATCATCTTGTACACCTCTGTCAAGTCACCTCTCATCCTCCTTCACTCCAAAGAGAAAAGCCCAAGCTCGCTCAGCCTTTCCTGCAGCACTTGCAGTTAACAATGTATCATACTGTTACAGTATATACGGTTTTGAACTCTTCAGCTTGTGTTGGAAGGTGTACACGAGAAAATGATGAATAGCTATAATCAATGCCATTACAACACAAATAACAAGCCATGTCCACTGTGTAGTATGCAGGCTTTCTCTGTGATCCAATATAATTAACTGCAGAGTCTCACCATGTAAATATATGTGATACTGCCCTGAAAATCCATTTAATTGATTTTTGGTAGAAATTAATCCACGCTACAAATGAGTTGGGAGAAGCAAGCAATTTATTGCCCTATAACTGTCAGCATAATAATGCACATTCTTTTTTTTTTAAAAAAAGAGCAATCACCCTAACCTAAAACAGTGAGTTGCTTTGAAATACACATGAAGGATTTCAAGCTATAACTTTAAGGATTGGTGTGGTAAGGTTTGCAGCAGACATTGGGCCCATTATCTTCATACACACAGTGGCCAGTTTATTAGGTACACCTGCTCAATAATGCAAATATCTAATCAGCCAATCATGTTGCAGTTACTCAATGCCGACATGGTCAAGAGGTTCAGTTGTTGTTCAGACCAAACATCAGAATAGGGAAGAAATCTAAGTGACTTTGACCGTGGAAGGATTGTGATTTGAGTATTTGAGAAACTGCCAACCTCCTGGGATTTTCACACACTGCAGTCTTCAGAGTTTACAGAGAATAGTGTGAAAAACCAAAAAAAATTCGGTGTTCAGCAGTTCTGTGGGCAAAAATGCCTTGTTAACGAGAGTGGTCAGAAGAGAATGGTTCAAGCTGACAGGAAGGTAACAATAATTCAAATAACCACACATTACAACAGTGATGTGCAGAAGAGCACCTCTGTGTTGAACCTAGAATCTGATGGGCTACAGCAGCAGAAGACCACACTGGGTTCCACTCCTGTGGCCACTTCATCAGGTACATTCCTGTATCTAATAAAATGGCCACTGAGTGCATATCAGAGAAACCACAAACAAAAATGTCAAATCAGAACTTAAGTTCTCCTCCTCCCCTGTGCAGTTTTTAATGTGCAGAAAAGCCACTCAGATCAATGTCTAAATTTTGTCGGAAGTAATGCAAGCACTTAATTCATCATAATTCCACAGAGGTGCTTTTATTACATGTGATTGACTACTGTGAGAATCGCTTCAAAAAGCTTTCTCTTTTTCTACCTTTCCCCAAGTTAGTTGTTTACCCCAAGGTGGGAAATGAATACATGTTTAAATTTAGATGCAGTGACTATGAACCCAAACTTTGCATCACTGTTATTAAGGGGCAACACTTGATGTACCTGCTTTTTAATAAATGATGCACTTGTCGGATTCAGATTCATTTGCAACAAACACCAAATGCTGTACTACCTCAATGCATTGTGTAATGAATTGATTGTATGAACAATATGCAAGCAAGCTTTTCAAATTACCTCAGTATATGTGACAATAATAAACCAATTCCAATTCAATTCTAATTCTGATGAACATTATCCACTGCTTTGACACTGATGGGGAGCCACAGTAGTGTAGTGGTTGGCACTATAACAGCTCTAGACATTGGAGTTTGGACCCAGCATTCTCTGTAAGGAAGTTTATACGTTTTTCCCAGCCGTGTGTGTGTGTTTCCTTTCAGTGCTCCAGTTTCCTCCCACAGTCCAAAGATGTACCGGTTAGTAGGTTAGTTAGTCATGGTAATTTGCCCTGTGATTGGGCTGGGGTTAAATCAGTAGGTTTCTGGGTGGGACAGCCTGATGCAATGGAAGGGTCTGTCTATGCTGTACCGATAAATAAAATTAAATATACAGTGGTGCTAGGAAGTTAGTGAACCATGTAGAATTTTCTTTATTTCTGTATAAATATGACCTAAAGTGTGATCAGATTTTCTCACAAGTCTCAAAACTAGGTAAAGAGAACCCAATTAAATAACACAAAAAACGTTATACTTGTTCATTTACTTATTGAGAAAAATGATTCAATATTACATACTTTGTTGGAAAAAGCATCTGAACTTCTGAGGTGATGCCTTCTACAAAAGCTATTTGGAGTCAGGTGTTCCAACCAATGAGATGAGATTGGAGGTGTGGGTTGTAGAGGTGCCCTGTCCTATAAAGAAGACACACGAAGTCCCACTACTGACAGAACCTGGTCTTCTCAAGAAAGATCTGTTTTTGTGAACCATGCCTCGATCAAAACAACTTTCAGTGGACCTCAGAAGAAGAATTCTAAAGATACATGAAGCTGGAAAAGGCTAAACAAAATTTCTAAGGACCTGATTGTTCATTAGTCCACAGTAACAGAAATTGTCTGCACATGGAGGAAATTCAGTAATGTTGCTAATCTCTAGGAGTGGGTGTTCTGCGAAGATCACACCAATGCTGAAAGAGGTGAAAAAGAATCCAAGGGTAACAGCAAAGAAGAAGAATGCCCTTAACTCCTGGTGGAGTCATCAGGGTGCCGTCGTGACAAGCCTTTTTTGCACCGATCTTTTTTGGTGATTGCTCATCATGGGGCATTTCTGTAGCATTCTCCACATTTATTTTTATTTATTTATTTATTTTTAAAATGAGGTCGAGTTGCTAGCACGATGCTCAACCCAGCACGGATTGAAAGCGTGCAAGGGAGCCGGCCGGCTTAGAACTTGGGACCATTTGCCCCGGAGTCCAGCACTGATGCCAATACGCCACCAGTGACAGCAAAAGACCTGCAGAAATCTCGAGAACTTGAGTCCACTATAAGAAAAATAGTCAACAAGAATAGTGTTCATGGAAAGACACCACGGAGGAAGCCACTTCTCTCCAAAGAGAAACATTGCTGCATGCTTCAAGCTTGCAAAAGACCACCTGGATGTTCTACAGTGCTTCTGGGACAGTGTTCTGTGGACAGATGAGACAAGAGTTGAACTTCTTGGCAGAAATGAACACTGTTATGTTTGGAGGAAAAAGGGCACTGCACACCAACACCAAAACCTCATCCCAACAGCGAAGCATATTGGAAGGAACATCATGGTTTGGGGCTGCTTTGCCTCAGGGCCCCAGGGCCTGGGCAGCTTGCAACTGTTGAGGGAACGATGAATTCAAAAGTGTATCAAGATATTTGACAGGAAAATGTCAGGGTAGCAGTCCATCACCTGAAGCTTAATTGTATTGAATACTGCAACAAGACAATGATCTGAAAGGCAAGAGTAATTCAACAACAGAATAGTTTAAAATGAAGAAAATTTGTGCTTTGGAATGGCTGAGTCCAAGTCCTGACCTTAACCTACAGAAATTTTGTGGAAGGACCCGAATCAAGCAGTTCATGCAAGGAAACCCACCAACATCCCAGAGATGAAAGAGGAATGGGCTAAAATTTCTCCAAGCCAATGGGCAGGACTGAATCAACAGTTACTAGAAATGTTTGGTTGAGGTTATCGCTGTACAAAGGGGTCACTCCAGGTACTGAAAGCAAAGATTCACGTACTTTTCTAACAAATATGTGCAATATTGGATTATTTTTCTCAATAAATAAATAAATGAAGTATAATTTTTTGTGTTATTTAATAGGGTTTTCTTTATCTAGTTTTAGGACTTACATGAAGATCTGGTCACATTGTAGGTCAAGTTTATGCAGAAATAGAGAGAATTCTACAGGGTTCACAAACTTTCAAACCATGGTAAATAGTTCCTTTTAGTCTTCCACAGAGGAATCGTACTCCAGTTTAAAAAAAAGTTCACCTTCCATTGGGAAGTTTTACTCTTGGGATATATTTCCTTCCTTAAATGCAAGCCTTTAAATTATGCTGATTAATGCAATCAATCGACTGAGTTATTACAATCATCCTAGTTCTGTGGATATGATAGCTCTGGTAATAATTTTCTACCAGAACTGAAGAAAACTAAATGGCAGTATCTAAGTTTGGTTCCAATGCAACAGTACGGATCACTTGAATGAAATATTAAACTGAGCCCTTACTATCTTCCCAGGTGAACCTGAAGTATTCATAGCTCAGCTGAAATGGAATCAAAAATAGAGATATACAAGATGATGAACGGCATAGTTGGAATTCATAGCTAGAAACATTTTTCCAGGGTGGAAAGGGAGGCATAATTTGAAGTGATTAAAGGAGAGTGGAGTGGGGATGTCAAGGCCAAGTTCTTTACACAAAATGGTGAGCGTATGGAACACTCATGTGGTCGAGGCAGATACATTAGGAACATATAGGATAGGCACGTGGATGATAGAAAATGAATGGATAGACAGGAGGGAAGGGTTAGATTAAATTTAGAGTAGGTTAAAAGATTGGTATAACATCATTATAGGAAGTTGTGAAAGCTTTAGAAAGGATGCTGTCTGGATTAGTGAGCATGTTTTATGAGGATAGGTTGGGGGAGCTAGGGCTATTTTCTTTGGAGTGAAGTAGGATGAAAGGTAACTTGATAGAGGTATGCAAGATGATAAGAGGCATACATCAAATGGATAGCCAGAGAATTTTTCCCAGGGCAGATATGGATAATGAGGGGGCTAATTTTAAAGTGTTGGCCGAAGGTACGGGGGGGGGGGGGGGGGAGAGGTAGTGGTAATTGTTTACACAGAGGAGGGTGGGTGCAAAGATCTTGCTGCCGAAGGTGGTGTCTGAGGCATTACCTCAACCTTAAGAATCTCTTAGATAGGCACATGGGTGATAGCAAAATGGAGGATCGGCACAACAGCGAGGGCTGAAGGGCTTGCATTGTGCAGTAATGTTCTATGTTCTATATTAGTTCTATGTTAAAAACTGGATAGGAAAAGAGCAATCAAATGAAGGGAAATATTTCAGGAGGAGAGAGTTCAGGTGCCAACTAGACACCTTCCTTTGAACTGAAACAGGAAGACATGCAGCTCCCCAGATAACTAAAGATTTTTTGATTAAAACAAAACAGGGAGACTTTTGACAAATGTTGGCCATAATATTGCAGGTCACCACTGAGGTGAAAAGAGCGAATCTAAAACAAGGGAATAACAGGAATGGAGAGACTGTGACAATAGATTAGCAGCTAATGGAACAAAGGAAGATATAAATAGCAAAGAAGCCATTAAAAAGTGCCTGACTGATTACAGACTGAGAAAGAGATATTACTGAGGTAAGGAGGCATGAATATTACATCAGACTAGATGATGGAGAAGAGGCTGCCTGTGTTGCAGTGCATATGGAGGTGAGAGGGTTACTAGAGAAGATAAAAACAGATAGTGTGAAGCTTTTAAAAATACTGATAATGAAGTCACCTTATTCAAATGTGGGAAAGTGAGGAAACCGGCTGTTTTTTTCTATTGCTTCTTCAGTGAGGGGAGAGGTGTGCAAAGAGAAGGATGGCAAATATTACACTCTTGTTTAAAAAGGAGAGAAATAAACCCATGAAAACATTGGCCTGTCTGCATAGATACAATGATGAAGAACCCCTCAAAACAATAATCTGGGCCAGAAATAATTAGCACTTTGGGATAACATATGACATTCAGCTTGGATCTATAACAAGGACATTATTTATGACTAATGACTTTTTCCTTGCTGAAGTATAGAGAGGGTAGCAAAGATGACATTGCTTTTATACACTTTGTTTTCCTGTCATGGGATGGCTGTGTAAGTATTCCTGTCATGGGATGGCTGTGTAAGTATGCTGTACTGTATCTGCTCTATGATATGCTGTGCTGCTTTGGAAAATAATAAATAATAATAAAAATTTGAATTAAAAAACAAGTTCCTTTATACTTTTCTATGAACTTACACCAATATTCTTTTTCTGGCACTCATTTGATTTTTTTGGATGGCTCTGTACTCTGCATGGGGTTTAAAATGGCTTCAAAAGTAGCATTTGGTGAGACACCATGCTACAGACTTGTTGGTGAAATTAAAACCCAAGGGATCAAAGGTGAGGTAGCTTCTGTAGGAAATCGGCTCAAGGACAGAAGGCTAAGATGAGTGGTGAACGGTTGTTTCTGAGTCCAGGACAAACTAGGTAACAGTGTTCCCAAGAGAAATTATTTGGATTGCCACTTTCTGTGATGTTTATTAAAGAAATGGGCTTGAATGCAGAGCCAAATTTCAAAGTTTGCAAATGTTACAGAATTCAACAACTTGGGAAATACTATGTGGAATAGTGACAGCCTGTTAGAGCCTGGAACAGATCGGAAAATGGGACCAACACATCCAATGTGATGTGGAAGACTCATTTTGGTAGGAAAAGTGAGGGAAGACAACATAAACCAATAAATAACAACAGCACAATTTTAAAGGTAGTGCAGAAACATACGGGATTAGTGATCTATACAGATGTTTTAAGGTGGAAGGGCAGGTTGAGATGATATATTTGGGATCAGTGACTTCATTAATTGAGCAAAACATAGAAAATGGAAGAAAACCAATTACCTGGCACCTAAAGTTCTATATTCACATCTCAATTTAGAATGAATTATGAAGAAGGAATGCCAGCGGCTATATTACATCAGGAGTTTGAGATTTGTTCTGTCACTGAAGGCTCTAGCATATTGCTACAGATGCCCAGCAGAGAGAATTCTGACTGGTTGCATCTCCAACTGGTAAGGATGCACCAATGCACAGAATAGGAAAAAGCTGCTGAGGGTTCTGGACTCAGCCAGATCCATCATGGGCAATGGCCTCCCCACCATAGAGCACATCACCTTAAGAATGTGACCTCCATTGATAAGGACCCTCACTATCCATGACATGCCCTCAGTACTACCATTACAAAGAAGGTACAAGTGCCTGAAGATGCACATTCAATGATTCAGAAAAGGCTGCTTCCCTCCATCAGATTTCTGAACAGTCCATGAACAAAACCAAACAATTTTTTCTCATTTTACACTATTTTTAAAAAATATATTCTTATTGTAAATTATAGTAACTTTTACGTATTGCGTTATTGCAAAACAATAAATTTCACAACATACACTGAGAGGTCATTTTATTAGGTACACGAGTGGAAGCTGGTGTAGTCTTCTGCTGCTGTAGCCCATCCGTTTTGAAATGTTGTGCATTCAGAGATGCTCTTCTGCAGAGCACTGTTGTAATATATGGTTATTTCAGCTACCACCATTTTCCTGTCAGCTTGAACCTGTCTGGCCTTTGACCTGACCTCCCTCACTAACAAGGCACTTTCACCACAGAACGGCATCTCACTGGATTTTTTTTGTTATTTACACTAGTCTCTATAAACTTTAGAGACTGTTGTGCATGAAAATTCCAGGATATCAGTGATTTCTGAGATTATCAAACCACCCCATTTGGAACCAACAATTATTCCACAGTCAAAGTCACTTAGATCACATTTATTCCCCATTTTGATGTTTGGTCCGAACAACAATAGAACCTGCATCCTATTGTGCATCGAGTTGTTGCCATATGATTGGCTGATTATATATTTACATTATTTTCATTATTATTTGCATTATTTGGATATTTTCATCCCTCAGAAACTGATTGGAAAGCTGAGCCTACTGGGCCTGTACACCTCCCTCTGCAACTGGATACTAGACTACCTGAGTGGGAGATCTCAGTCAGTCCAGATCGGGAGCAGCATCTCCAACACCATCACACTGAGCACGGGGACCCCCAGGGCTGTGTGCTCATACACTATTCAGTCTGCTGACCCATGACTGTGCTGCAACACACAGCTCGAACCACATCATCAAGTTCGCCAATGACACGACCGTGGTGGGTCTCATCAGCAAGAACAACGAGTCAGCTTACAGAGAGGAGGTGCAGCGACTAATGGAGTGGTGCACAGCCAACAACCCGTCTCTGAACGTGAACAAAAGAGATGTTTGTTGACTTCAGGAGGGCACGGAGCGACCACTCCCCGCTGAACATTGACGGCTCCTCGGTAGAGATCGTTAACAGCACCGAATTTCTTGGTGTTCACCTGGCAGAGAATCTCACCTGGTCCCTCAACACCAGCTCCATAGCAAACAAAGCCCAGCAGTGTCTCTACTTTCTGTGAAGGCTGAGGAAAGTCCATCTCCCACCCCCCATCCTCATCACATTCTACAGAGGTTGTATTGAGAGCATCTTGAGCAGCTGCATCACTGCCTGGTTCGGAAATTGCACCATCTTAAATCGCAAGACCCTACAGTGGCTAGTGAGGTCAGCTGAGAAGATCATCGGGGTCTCTCTTCCCACCATCACGGACATTTACACTACACGCTGCATCTGCGAAACAAACAGCATTATGAAAGACCCCATGCACCCCTCATACAAACTCTTCTCCCTCCTGCTGTCGGGGAAAAGGCTCCGAAGCATTTGGGCTCTCACGACCAGACTATGTAAAAGTTTCTTCCCCCAAGCTATCAGACTCCTCAATACCCAGAGCCTGGTCTGACACCTTGCCCTATTGTCCTGTTTATTATCTATTGTAATGTCTGCACTGTTTTTGTGCACTTTATGCAGTCCTGTGTAGGTCTGTAGTCTAGTGTAGCTTTCCCTGTGTTTTTTTTTGTTACATAGTTCAGTCTAGTTTTTTGTACTGTGTCATATAACACCATGGTCCTGAAAAACGTTGTCTCATTTTTACTATGTACTGTACCAGCAGTCATGCTCGAAATGACAATAAAAGTGACTTGACTTGAAGAGCAGTGTACAGGTGTACCTAATAAAGTGACCGCCGAGTGTATGCCAGTGATAATCATGTTGCAGTGAGTGAATGAGGTGAACCCAAGTGCAGGATACAGGCACAGAGATTTAGTTAGGATGCTGACGTGAACAGCAAACAGGAGGAAGAGCAGGAAGGCAGGAGACAGGCAGAATTTATCTTGACATATATCAGAGCATAGAAAGGGAAACAGCAGACAAAACTCTTCTTAGTACAGAGAGACAGAGTTACTCAGACAAACCTCAGTGCTGAAGTAAAGCTTTAGAAGACTTATCTTGCCACGGAGAGGCTAGGTAAACCTCTGAACTGGAGTTGAACTTAGAAAACTGATCTTGACATGAAGAGACTGAGTTTCACAGGTAATTCTTGATACCGGAGCAAACCTTAGAACACACAGTCCTAAGTGGCCGGGAGACATTAATCACCACACAGGCAAAACCAACGATTTGGCAACTAGTGGTTGGAACACCAGGGTTCTTATGCTGCAGGTCCTAATGGAAACTGGGTGTGCCGTCAAAGAGAATTAGGAGCAAATGGGAAATTAATGGCTGGAGCCGTGGCACAATCAAAGGAAGTTAGAAGAAAATAGGGAATTATTGATCAGGACCGTGACAAATCAACCCACTTGTAATTTTGACATATCAGGAATTTGCCAGGAATTTCCATTATGTGAGAGATTGAAATTGTGTAGTGGAATATGAGAAGATTTGATACAGATTGGTTCAAAATCATGAAGAATTTTAATGGAAATTCTTAACAGAAGTTGTGTCTGATAACAAAGTCAGGAACCTTTGTGCCTGTACTTTAGATGGTAGGTCAAAATAATATAAGGAACAGGTGGATTTTAAACAGGTTATTGGGAGTTGTAATGCAATTATTAGAAGGTGGTGGAAGTAGATTCAAAAACTTTCAGAAGGCAATAAAACACTAATTTAACAACTACACACAGTGCAGGTAGTTGTATAATAGGCTGTGTTATTGCTACCATACTTGTAGGTCATGATTACTCCTCAGCTACCACATTACAAGCCATACCCGGATTATTATTCATAGTGTTGTCTATCGAAGCTTGTCATTTCTTCCTTTAGAATAGTGACTCCAATTGGAAAATATTGATCCATTTTAAAATGTACTGGAACATTCCGAGGATGAGGAAGAGTCCATATAGGGATAGTTTGTATGCTTGCCTTTCAAGTAGTAATTCAAAACCAGTATTAGCCCAGTGATTTTACATGGATTTTTGCAAAGTGTTATCTATTAATTACTTGTTTAACCCACTTGGAGGTTGTCCCATCACAGTACACAGAATATAGTCATGTTCCATATTACAGAACTGATCATTGTCTTAGGGACCAGGTGTCAAAAAGTCCTGTAATTTGTGACATTACATGGTTGAATACACCACCTCCAAGAAATGAATATAACTTCAAGCACAGTGCTGTTAGCCAGCAGAATGTAATCATGCAATACTGCAAAAAGTAGGCTCAATATTTTATTGTTTGGAGATAGTATTTAAGTAGAGAGCTGATTGTTAAATGTGACTAACACCTACAAAAGACTGAAGGATCTCAACAGGCCAGGCAGCATCTATGGAAATAAACAGTGGACATTTTGGGCTGAGACCACTGATCAGGACAGGAAAATCCATGCAAATTTGACAGGTGTGGTAAACTTGCATTGCTATCTTTCATGCAGAATATAAAATCAATGGATCTGAAAGGTACTAATGCATTCACCTGTCCTATCAGATTCCTTCTTTAGCCCTTTACCTTTTTCTACCTCTCACCTCAGCTTCTCACGTCACCCACCCCTCACCCACTCACACCTGGACTCATCTGTTACCTGCCAGTTTGTATTTCCCCTTCCCCTACCTTCTTATTCTGGCTTCTTCTCCGTTCCTTTCCAGTCCTAAGGTAGGGTCTTACTCTAAAATGTTGACTGTTTATTCCCTTCCATAGAGTTCCTTCAGCACTTTGTGTGTGAATGCTAGAACCTCTTGTGTGTGAACGTAACTGGCATCCCTCATGTGATCAGTGTTAAATTCCATACTTAAGCTCCAATATTTCAAGTGTTAGGTAGGCTAAAAACCTGCTTCATCTGACACATTGCTAGGCTATCTGCTGGTATTCTCAAGGAAGGCTTAGTTTGTCCATGTTGGTATGTTATTCTCTCTTGTACATGAGAGGCTTTGACAAGAATTATTTCAGCTTTGGTGTCTCACTTTTGATGGATGTCCCATTGTCATTATCCACCTACCTGTTATGGACAAAAATGTCCTACTTGGTCCCAAGACTTGAAGTGTTTGTGTTGGGGCCTCTGCTTTATGTTCTCTCCGTATACTTTCTTAACTTTCATAGAGTTAAGATTGGATCAGCAATGATCTTGTTGAATGGCGGAGCAGGCTTGAGGGGCTGATTGGCCTACTCCTGCTCCTATCTCTTATGTTCACCCTGTTGTTCCTGCATCAGAACGTTTGCATGGTTTGTGGATGTATCTGAACTGAAGGTCCAAGATACTGATAAGCAAGATTACTTGCATGAATTGTATGTTGGAATATTGTTCCTCTGTCACTTTCCTGATGATAGATAGATAGATACTTTATTCATCCCCATGGGGAAATTCAACATTTTTTCCAATGTCCCATACAGTTATTGTAGCAAATCTAATTACATACAATACTTAACTCAGTAAAAATATGATATGCATCTAAAATCACCCTCTCAAAAAGCATTAATAATAGCTTTTAAAAAGTTCTTAAGTAGTTTACTTAAATACATTGAGTCCTAACCCTGGCACTTTAACATATCTTACTCCTGGCGGTTGAATTGTAAAGCCCTCTGTCCAACAGCTTAGTGGAAGCACCTCCACTTGAACTGCAATAGTTTAAGAAGATGGCATTAAACCTGTATATTTCAACATGTGCTTTATACCTACAGAACTATTTCAAGTCAGATATTTTGGCTTTTTCCAGTGAATGTTTTCACATATTTCACATTAGTTTTGCTACAACAAGTGTATGGGACATTGGAAAAAAGTTGAATTTCCCCATGGGGATGAATAAAGTATCTATCTATATTGCAGATAGTCTAAACGATGTTTGAGGGTTCAAGACATCAGGAGGTCGAATTGTTTGAAGTATGTTGTAACACAATACAGAGGTACAGGTAATTGAAATCATAAATCATGACCAGAAAACGAGGTAAGAAATAAAAGAAGTTTCTCTTATAGAATTCAAGTGAGAAAAAGTAACTAACTAAACACAAAATTCAAAGGCAAGACTTTAAAATCAATTTTTGTTAAGGGTTTGCGTTTCAGAAAATTGTGATGCAGATGTTTTTCTAGGAACTGAAAGCAACCATAACACAGGGGTATTCTGTGTTTACACATTTAACTGACGTAAATGCTTTCTACAGCAACAGAGAGGACAGGTAATTTGAAAGAAGGGTTAAAAAAGACATTTTTGTCAAACTGGAAAACCCATCCCTGAGCAGAGGGGCTGGGCTTCGACATTGCATTCAGCTACTTACAATGTAGTCCTGATGTCTCTACTCCAGTGTCTCCACAACAGTTTACATCTCCATTCATGCAAAGATAAGACTAATGACCCTCTCATTACCTCTACAACTCTTAACTACCCTCATGTGATTGCTATACCTTTAAACAATTTAGAGTTTATAAGCTGTAAAACTACCCACCGTGGATTAGAACTGAAGAAGCCTTTCGGATGAATGGCTAAATGTTTTCTAGACAACATAGCAAGCCAAGTTGCCTTAATTTACTAATGCTTGATATACAAGGACCTGGATGACTGAGAACCTTCTACAACAACATTTATTAAAAAACACAGAAAACCCTGTTTTTTTTTTTACAGCGGATCCATAAAAGCTATTACAGCAGATCTGATGAAAGATCATTGAGTTGAAACTTCAACTGAAAAACAATATATTTATCTCAAAATAAACTTTATTCATAACAAAAAATATTTACAAGAATACACTGTGCAATGCTTTTTTATTCTTACCTTATAGTCAATGCTTTAAGTGCACTTTGTGGCCACTTCATTAGTTTCCTCCTGTACCTAATAAAGCGGCCACTGAGTGTATACTTGTGCTCTTCTGCTGCTGTAGCTCATCCACTTCACGGTTCATCATGTTGTGCATTCATGGATGCTCTCTACACATGCTGTTGTAATGCATGGTTATTTGAGTTACTGTTCATGTCAGCTTGAACCAGTGTGGCCATTCTCCTCTGACCTCTCTCATTAACAAGCTGGTTTCACTCACTGAACTGTTATAAGGTGGGCATTGAGAGCAGACCCAAATGCAAGACAGACACTGAAGTACTAGGGACAGGACTAGGTGTGTCAAGAAAGCAAGGGAAGAGGGGAAGAAACAACGCTGGACAAAACACAGGCCCTGGACAAGACTAGGAAAGTGGGACCTGGATGAGGAACTAGGGACTTGAAACCTGGACAAGGACTCCAAGCCAGAGACTGGACAGGGACCCAGAACCTAGGTCTTGACTCAGGCTTGGACTCCAGATCTAGGTGAGGACAAGACGTGGCAAGGCAACAGGAATGGATGTGGGGGCAGGACACAGGACTCCTGGGCTGGACGCAGGGGTCCTGGGAGACAGGACCTCAGAACAGAGCATTGGTCCTTGGAGACAGGAGCGCGGAACAGAGCCAGAACCCCTCCTTGGGAACAGGACATAGGGCCGGGACTCATACACAGAAAACTGAACACAACGAGATAGTTCCCAACTCAAGGTAGCAGCAAACAGGCAGACCTACCTAGCAAAGGTGAGGTCACAAAGAGTCAGTTCCAGACAACAAAAGATGGTTCCTTTTCTGGACACAGCAAGGCTCCAGTCTTGCTCCAGTGATAGAACTTGTCAGCAAGAATAAGCGAGAGGTAGCAGGCGAGGGCTACAGAAAGGAGGGGAAGGGAAAGGAACAGTCTAGACTCAGGGTAACAGCAAAGGCAGCCTTGTGTAACCAACAGAGGCAAGGACAGGATACTAACAAGACAAACCAGCACCTGCACTCGAACCCAGGGCCACTTACATTCCAGCCCCAAGTCAAGCATCAGATGCCTAACTAAAACAAGGGACAGCCTGAAGACCCGGAGTCCGGAGTCCATGGACCGGAATGTGAACCAGAACGTGGACTTCACAGACCGGATCATGCCAAGAACTGCCGCTCACTAGATGTGCTTTTGTTTTTTGTACCATTCCCTATAAACTCTACAGACTGTTGCACATGAAAATCCCAGATCAACAGTTTCTGAGATAGTCAAACCACCCTATCTGACACCAACAATAATTCCATGGTTAAGTCACTAGATCACATTTCTTCTCTGCTCAGATGTTTGGTCTTAACAACAATTGGATCTCTTGACCATGTCATAACTAATAAAGTGGCCACTGAGTGCAAACTATCATTGTTAATCGATAAAACTAAACAAGTTTCTGCACTTATCAAGCTGTGCCACTGTGGGGAGGTATAGTGGCACAGGTTGTAAAGCTTCTGCCACACATCTCCAGCAACGCTGGTTTGACCTTGACCGTCACTGCTGACTGTGTGGAGTTTGCACGTTCTTCCTGTGCCATTTTCTCTCACAAATTAAAGGAGTGTGAGCTGGTAGGGTAATTGTCCTATGTAAATTGATTGCGAGCGTGTGGTTGAATGGTAAAAGTTGGCGGCAGTTATTGAAAATGAGTGGAGAATAAACTGGTATTAGTGGCCAGTCGTGAGGACTCGGGAAGACCTGGGAAAGAGGAACAGGTAATGTTTCAAGCCAGTGACCATTAGAAGTGATGAAGTATAATTGAGAGAAAAGAAAAATATTAGCATAGTGACCATTCTCTTTCCTTTTGCAATGATAATGGGTTTTGAAGACCTTGTAAGTTTGATTTGTAAATTTATTTTTTCTATTGGCCACATCATGTCAGAGCAAATTAAATGGGATGAGCAGCCTTTCATGTGACCAAGACTGTATACACTTGACTAGGTTTATGTAAGCAGTGACATTTCTTGCCGAGATTTCATAAAATAATATTTAGATCAGGTGATGTAACTATGTTAAATATGACACAGAAGATGGCCAGCATGAAGTATTATATTAATTAGATTACTGGTTCTGCATCTCAGAGTAAATTATGAATAATTAAGGTTTTCAGAATAAATCAAGCAGAAGTATGTTAATTAAGGAGAGGCAATAGATACAATTTCACTGGACTGAATTGCTGGTTAAAAGTTTTGTTGGGTTAGCATTTGCACCAAAACATATCTGTGCTTCAAAACACTGATCAAGCCCACTCTACTTGTTCACCTCAAGATTCAAGATAGTTTATTGCCATTCTTCAGTATACAAGTGTAAAGGAGAACAAAATGATTCTTCCTCGAGATCAGATGCAGCAGGCAAAAACACGATAAATATAAATATAAAAGTCAGCCTATAAAACAAACATGCAAGTAACTGTTGAATGTGTCCATATGGTGTATACTTAAGATTAGTTTATATGCAAAGACTGAATGTGCAGTTGGGGGTGTATCTGAACATAGAGTGACACTGAGTAGGTCTGGGTCTGGAGTGCAAGTGCAAAGCGCAGTACATGGGGTGATGGAAGGTGTTCAGAGATTGTGGATGAGCGGCCATATGGATGTAGTGCTGGTGGAGGGAGGTGGGGTGGGTTAATGGGTCGAGTTGTTGCTCATCCTGAGAGCCTGGGGGAGGTAATAGCCACTGAGCTATTACCAGAAACTATTAATAAGTTAATCTGAATGTACTTTCTCTACACTTTGCTCTGTGCTATGTTGAAGTTTAACTTTGTTTTACAGTGAAAAAACACTCAAAAGGTTGATATCAAAATCAATTTTCACCATATGATTGGAAATTATCTGTGTTCTTTTATTAAAGCAAAGATAAGGCAATAGTAGAGGAAACATTTTGGTCCACATCAAACCAACCAGTGCTTGAGGTATCAGAAACTACTTGTAAGTTGTGATATTTTGTTAGTGTAGAAAAGATGAACAAAGTTGCAGCAGCCTGACTCCCACAGCCCTTTGTGCATCTCTCACTGAGCACATTCTGGTGCCCCAGTCTTCGGTGTTGGGCGGTACAGCGAGGGTTGCCAGCTCTAAATGCAGGTGTAGGCTGCCCCTGGGTCATGGACACCCTTGCGTATGATTCGGCTCTTTCCAAAATTCAATATATTATTTATTCCTCTCGACAACAGAACTGGTTCTGCCCGCCAGTCTCTTTCTCTCGCTCTCTCTCTCCCTCCCCACTGCTCTCTCCCCACCCTCTCTCTTTACTCCTCTCCCCCACACGTCCTCTTTTTCCTCTTTCTTTTTCCCTACCCCTCTTTGTCTTTCTCTTGCTCTTTCATTCTCTCCCACCCCCTCTATCTCTCCCCACTCTTCCCCTACCCACCTTTTGTCCATCTCTCTCCTTCTCTCTCTGCACTATTCATAACTATTCTCTCTTATTCTGCCTTTGATACTATTCATTACAATACTGCAGAGGCATGGTGGCAGGTATGGTCGCAGTGGCCACTCCAGCTCCAATCAATTGTGAAATTAAAGTTATCCAGTATGTCCTTCATAAATCAAAGTATTGAGTACAGGAGTTGGGATGTTATGTTAAAATTCTATAAGACATTGGTGATGCCTAATTTAGAGTACTGTGTACAGGTCTAGTCACTTACCTACTGAAAAGATGTTAATAAGATAGAAAGTGTAGAGAAAATTTACAGGGATGTTGCCAGAACTTGAGGAAATGAGCTATGGGGAAAGGTTGAATTGATTAGGATTTTAATTCTTGCAGTGTACGAGAGTGAGGGGAGATTCGACAGAGGTATACAAAGTTATGAGTGGTATTGTTCATTTGTTAAGTGCCATGTCGTATGACATAGACAATCTTGGTCTTTCCATGATCATGATCGTCCTTGGCAAATTTTTCTACAGAAATGGCTTTGCCATTGCTTTCTTTGGGGTGTAAATGAGTGGTAAAGATAGAGTTAATGACAACAGGTTTTTTCCATAGAGGTTGGGTGAGACTAGAATTAGAGGTCATAGGTTAATGGTTACAGGTGAAAGGTGAAATGTTTCAGGGAACATGAGGGGGAACTTCTACACTTCGAGGTGGTGAGAGTGCTGAACAAGCTGCCAGAGGAAGTGGTGGATGCAAGTTTGATTTCAGCATTTAAGAGAGATATGGATAGGCACAAGGATGGGAGGAATATGGAGGGCAATGGTCTGGGTGCAGGTTAATGAGACTAGGCAGATGAATAGGTCATCATGGATTAGATGGACTGAAGGGACTGTTTTTGTCCTGTAATATACTAAGTAAGCACCTAGGCGTTTAATTGGGGTAGATGGAGCTCATCAGCCTGGGAAGACAGTCCATCTAAGAGAGGGAAAACTCTGATTTCAAAGCTCCGCTGCCTTGCGGCCATACCCACTCATGGGAAAGGCTTCAGGAGTAAACCTTGAGGACAAATCCGGAGCTGGAGTCCCTAAGGCAGTCCGACGTTGTCTTCAACCTCGTTCTGGCAACTCCTGCGACAACACTGGAGACAAGCTGTATCAGCCCTTGCCCTGGAGAGGGGAGATTTGCTGCATGGGCAACTGCTGGTCTTCCGTACAACCTTTCCCAGGCCTGTGCCCTGGGGAAGGCTTTCCAGACGCAGATCCATGGTCTCGCGAGACCAACGGATACCATACATACAGGCGTTTAAACCTGCTGCCTCTATAATTAAGGAACCCCGTCACCCAGGAATAGGTCTCTTCTCATTGCTTCCATCAAGGAGGTGGTACGGGAGCCTGAGGAACAACTTCAATCTCCACCCCCCCCCCCCCCCCCCCACACTCCAGGCATCCACCACACTCTGCGTAAAAAAGCGTAACTTCAAAACTTTAATCTCATTCAAAGGACGACATGGGAGTCCAGGAATGTGGGTCTAACTTTGGGTTTACTTTAAGTGAGGTGTAGACACATCACGTGGTAGCGTGATGGTGTATATAATTCACATAGGTATACATATGACCTGTAATGAATTATGTAAATGAACAAGTACACTTAATCAAACTATATACATAAGATTACTCAAATATTACTGAGATATTAAATAAACACCCCTCCCTGCATAGCTATAAACTCCAACTCAATAGAGAATACAACATACGTAGTATACTACATAATACAACTAATATATGCAGACATCCACAGCATAGTCAATTTTTAAAATGGTCCTTTTCAGACCTAAAGATTTAATTGCTGCGGAGGATTTCTTACCCTTGTGGGATAACATTTTTCCCTAACAAGGGATATCATTCTGCTTGGCAGGTGAGACTTGTGGCTGTAAAACAATCCACAGGCTTAACCTGCAAATAAACCTTTAGAGAATCAATACCAGTTTTACTGAGTGCATTGCACTTAAAGGCATACAGTTTGTTTCGAAGTTTAACTGCTCCAACCAAACCGGCGGAAGTGATCTTTGCTGATATTGTCCGTGTCATAAAGGAACATTTAGAATCAAAGCCTTTGTTGAGTGCAGAATGCTTTAGGTTTCATAAGTGAAAATGAAACAGGAGGGTAGTCCATTTCAGCAGAGGTGGTTGAATTGAAGAGATTTTCAGTCCCGTGATAGGTTTCATGACGTATTGAGAGATCATTCAATTTGTGGAATCTTACAAGCATTCAAAAATAGCTCCTAACTGAAGCACACCACACATTTTAAAGAGCAATTGAGAACACTGTTTCAATGGAAACAGCAACTGAGATGCAATTGAGTTGAGGACAGCAATGAAAGTGAGTGTGAATGAAATTGCAACATCTAAACGGAAACTGGCTGAAAAACTTGCATTACCATTGTAGCAGGGGCTCACATACAGTGTCTATAAAAAGTATCCATTCACACCCCCTCGGAAGTTTTCATGCTTTATAACATTGAATCACAGTGGATTTAATTTGGCTTCTTTTTTACAATTATTAAACACAAGATAATTGATTACATAATTACTCACCTCCTTCAAGTCAGTGTTTAGTAGATTCAGCTTTGGCAGCAATTCCAGCCTTGAGTCTGTGTGGATACGTTTATAATCAGCTTTGCACATCTGGACAATGCAATTTTTCCCCATTCTACTTTACAAAACTGCTCAAACTCTGTCAGGTTGCACGGGGATCATAAGTGAACAAGCCTTTTCAAGTCCAGCCACGAATTCTCAATTGGTTTGAGGTCTGGACTCCAACTTCACCACTCCAAAACATTAACTTTGTTGTTTTTAAGCCATTCCTGTGTAGCTTTGGCATTATGCTTGATGTCATTGTCTTGCTGGAAAACAAATCTCCCACGTCACAGTGCTCTTGCATCAGGTTTTCCTCCAGACTTTCCCTGTATTTTGCTGTATTCTTTTTACCCTCTACCTTCACGAGTCTTCCAGGGCCTGCTGCAGTGAAGCATCTCACAGCATGATGCAGCCACTACCATACTTCATGGTAGGGATGATGGGTTTTTGACAATGTGCAGTCTTTGGCTTACATCAAACATAGCATTTAGTCTGATACCCAGAAAGCTCAATTTTAGTTTCATCAGACCATAGAACCTTCTTCCAGCTGACTTCAGAGCTTCCCACATGCCTTCTGACAAACTCTAGCCAAGATTTCATGAGAGTTTCTTTCAACACTGTGTGGCATATGGTCGAATGGTTAAGGCGTTGGACTAGCAAGCTGAAGATCTTGAGTTTGAGCCCCAGCCGAGGCAATGTGTTGTGTCCTTGAGCAAGTGGTCCTTAACCACACATTGCTCCAGTCCACCCAGCTGAAAATGGGTACCAGCAAAATGCTGGGGATTAACCTCGCGATAGACTGGCATTCTATTTGGGGAGTTGTTGGGGGTGGGGGGGGGGGCAGGGGGAGTCTCGTACTGTCAGTCGATTCACGCTATGGAAACCAGCATAAGCACCTGCCTGATGAGCCTATAAGGCTCAGGGCAGACTTCAACTCTTTCAACAGTGACTTTCTCTTTGTCACTCACCCATAAAACTGCAACTGGTGAAACATCCGGCAACAGTTGTTGTATGTGCAGACTCTCCCATCTCAAACACTGAAGCTTGTAACTCCTCCGGAGTTGTCACAGGTTTCTTGGCGGCCCCCTCACTAGTCCCCTTCTTGCATGGTTGCTCAGTTTTTGAGGATGGCCATCCTGCTCAAGGCAGATTTACAGTTGTGCCATATTCTTTCCATTTCTTGACAATTAACTTAACTCCAAGGGATATTTGGTGACTTGGAAATTTTCTTGTATCCATCTCCTGACTTGTGCTTTTTCAATAACCTTTTCACAGAGTTGCTAGAAGTGCTCTTTTCTCTTCATGGTGTAGCTTTTGCCAGGATACTGACTCATCAACAGTTGGACCTTCCAGATACAGGTGCATTTTTACTCCAATCAATTAAAACACATTGACTGAATGCAGGTGATCTCCACTTAATTAATTATGTGACTTCTGAAACCAGTTGGCTGCACCAGTGATGATTTGGTGTGTCATATTAAAGGGGTGATTACGGTACTTATGCAATCAATTATTTTGTGTTTTACATTTGTAATTAATTTAGATCACATTGTAGAGATCTGTTTTCACTTTGACATGAAAGAGGCTTTTTCTGTTGATCAGTGTCAAAAAGCCAAATTAAATCCAATATGATTCAATGTTGTAAAACAATAAAACATGAAAACTTCCAGGGGGGGGGGGTAAATATTTTTTATAGGCACTGTACACCAGCAGATTTAAAGGTGAAACCTATAGAAAATGCAAAAAAGTGGGACACATAGACCAAGTATGTAAACTAAAGAGTCTTTTCTATTGATTGGTGTCAAAAAAAAAGCCAAATTAAATCCACTGTGATTCAATGTTATAAAGCATGAAAACTTCCGAGGGGGTGTGAATGGATACTTTTTATAGACACTGTATGTGAGCCCCTGCTACAATGGTAATGCAAGTTTTTCAGCCAGTTTCTGTTTAGATGTTGCAATTTCATTCACACTCACTTTCATTGCTGTCCGCAACTCAGTTGCGTCTCAGTTGCTGTTTCCATTGAAACAGTGTTCTCAATTGCTCTTTAAAATGTGTGGTGTGCTTCAGTTAGGAGCTATTTTTGAATGCTTTCTTGTAAGATTCCATAAATTGAATGATCTCTCAGTACATCATGAAACCCATCACGGGACTGAAAATCTCTTCAATTCAACCACCTATGCTGAAATGGACTACCCTCCTGTTTCATTTTCACTTATGAAACCTAAAGCATTCTGCACTCAACAAAGGCTTTGATTCTAAATGTTCCTGTATGACATGGAAATATCAGCAAAGATCACTTCCGCCGGTTTGGTTGGAGCAGTTAAACTTCGAAGCAAGTTGTATGCCCTTAAGCGCAATGCACTCAGCAAAACTGGTACTTGTTTCTCATTGGCTAGTCCACTTGTATCAAAATATTGTTCAATTAGTTCAGTATACATATGCCAGTTACCCGTTGTTTAATCAAATTTGTCAATATTTCCGATGTAGCCACCCATTTCTGTTCCTTTTTAAATGATTTTTATCACTCTTTATGAACAGGAGAACAGAAGAAACAGAATTCTTCTGTTTACAGCTTTTTTAACTGTTTGTGTACTATATTTTTTACTGAAATATTAAATACACAACTAAAATCTATATTTTTCAACTCCCCTAAAGTTTCCTCCACTCTCTTTAAGCAAATGTTCTGTGGTGTTGGCAATTGCCAGTCTGGGGGAAAGAATGTGCCGGTTGTCCATTCTCAAGTTCAGGGCTTTTTGTCATTCAACCATATGCGTATATACCGTAAAATGAAACAACATTCCTCTGGACCAAGATGCACAACACTGTACATAATAACTCACTCACAACACATAGTTATATTACCACAGATAATGAAGTGCATTCATAGCACAAATTTATAAAGTAAGCAGTATAACACTACTGGTGCTTCACATGTGATGAGACTAGGGCGGTGACAGGGAGTTCAGCAGTTTCACCTCCTGGGGGAAGTAGCTGTTTCCCATCCTAACAGTTCTTATCTTAATGCTATGGTCCCTCCTGCCTGATGGTAGGGGGTCAAAGAGATTGGTGGATGGCTGGAAGGGTTCATTGGCAATGCTAACAGCCCTGCATGTGGAAGAGAGACCTTGATGATTTTCTCAGCAGCCCTTATAAAGCTTTGTAGGGTCTTTAGTCAGACGCTATGCAATTCCTATTACCAGACGGTTATGCAGCCGGTCTGGACACTCTCACTGGTTCTATCTATTTCTCTCATAACTCTCCTTCGAATTTTTCTAAAATAAACTGGCATCAGTGACATCATCCCTAAGACTACCCTTGGCAAGTTGTTTTGTGCCTTACAATGGAGTAAAGCTAGCATTGAAGTCCCAGCCAACAACCCCAAAGTAGTAGTGCGATCACTTGAATCAAGTTTGATGTTCTCGCTTAACAGAGAACGCCTGTGCACGACTTTGTTTAATGTGGGGAGGCTGATGCATGGACAGCCATTCATGGCACAGTCTTTGACAGTTCAGAATAAGAGTCCAATCGCATGAAATAAAATGACTGGGGACCGTTCACTGCTACAGCCTTTTTCTGCCTTCAGTGCCATTGTGAGGTATCATCATCTTCCACTAGCTCCACCACTGAAGTCTTGGTTGATTCAATTTTGATTTAGAACCTCCCCCTTGACCTTACTGCAGTAGGTGACCCTCACATGGAGTTAAAGTTGCTAAGTTTATGGACGATTCTAAGTTAGGTGGAGGGGCAGGTAGTTTTGAAGAAGTAGAGAGGCTACAGTAAGACTTGGTCAAAACAGGAGGATAGACAAAGAAGTGGCAGATGGAATACAGTGTTAGGAACTATATGGTCATGTACTTTGGGAGATAAAATTTAAAAAAGTAGACGATTTTCTAAATGCAGAGGAATTTCAAAAATTTAAGGTGTAAAAGGACTTGGGAGTCCTTGTGAAGGATTTTCTAAAGGTTTATTTGCAGGTTAAGTCTGTGGTGAGGAAGCCAAATGTGATATTAGTATTTATTTCAAGAGGACTAGAATAAATGTAATGTTGAGGCTTTCTGAAGCACTGGTGAGGCCTCATTTGGAGTATTGGGAGCAGTTTTGGGCCCCTTGTCTTAGGAAGGATGTGCTAACACTGGAGAGGGTTCAAAGACATTCACGAAAGTGATTCCAGTATTAGCTGTCTTGTCATATGAAGAAAGTTTGATGGCTCTGGACCAGTATTCACTAGAATTCAGAAAAATAATGGGTGACCTAATTGAAACCTATTGAACAGTGAAAGGTCTTGATAGAGTGGATGTGAAGAGGATGTTTCCTATGGAGGGAGAGTCTCACACCAGAGGATAGAGCCTCAGAATAGAGGGGTGTCCTTTTAGAAGAGAGTTGAGGAGGAATTTCTTTAGCCAAAGAGTGGTGAACCTGAGGAATTCTTTGCCACTGGCAGCTATAGAGGCCATCTTTAGGAATATTTAAGGCAGAGGTTGATGGATTCTTGATTGGTCAAGGCATGAAGCGATATGGGGAGAAGCCAGTAGATTGGGACTGAGAGGAAAATTGGATCAACCATGATGAAATGGTGGGGTGGACTCAATGGGCCAAATGGCCTAATTCTGCTCCTGTATCTTATAAGACTACAAGACCATAAGATCCAGATGCATCGCTCTTGGGATCTCAGGAAGTTACAAGTCTGACCAACACAACAAAGTGATGATCCTCGAAAAAGATAAAGAATAGCAAGTGAACAGGGGAAGCTTCTGGTTAAGGCAATGGGTGAGAAAAAGAGAATCTTGAAAATAAAGAACAACTGATGTACCTGCATTTCTCACCCTTCTCTCAGCCATGTGAGTGCAAATTTCAAGGTCTAATCAGCCATCCCTGTAAACATTTCAACGCTGCAGACTTGAAGTCAACTAATGACGAACAACAACAACAGCACCTGGGTGGTGAGCTGACAGGCACATGTCTCTCCACTCTGGAGCCAACCACAGGCTGGACTAAGGCAAGGCTGATATTAGGAGATATCTGTCTCATATACTGGGATTGAAACCTTCACTGCAGGGCATGGTCCGTGAGATCTATTAGGCTTCGTTGAACACTGAATTGCTTGAAATGGTGCAATGAAATGTTTTCCACTCAGTTGTATAATTAAGGAAAATATCATCAAGAATATAATTTTAAAAAATCAGTCCAGCTTGTGAATTAAATAATGTGGAACATAGAACACAGACAGTATAGCACAATGTAGGCGTTTTGGCCCATGATGTTGTACCAACCTTTTAACTTACTCCAAGATCAGTCTAGCCCTTTCCTCCCATATAGCCCTCACATATTTCATCCATTTTTAATTTTTTAAAAGTTTATTCATTTATAGGATGTGGATGTTGCCAGCTTAGCCAGCATTTATTGTCCATCCCCAACCCATCCCCAGTTGCCCTTGAGAAGGTGAAGTTGAACTGCTTTCTAGAACCACTGCAGTCCCTGAGGTGTAAGTACACCCACAGTGCTGTTAGGGAGGGAATTCCATGATTATTGACCCAGCGACAATGAGGGAATGGCAATACGTTTCCAAGTCAGAATGGTGAGCGACTTGGAGGGGGATTTCCAAGTGGTGGTGTTCCCAGTTATCTGCTGTTCTCATCCTTCTAGATGGTAGTGGTTGTGGATCTGGAAGGTGCTGCCTTAGGAACTTTGGTGTGTTATTGCAGTGCATCCTGTAGATAGTACACACTGCTGCAACTGTTCGTCAATAGTGGAGGATTTGGGTGTGCCTGTCTAAGAGTCTCTTAAATGTCCCTAATGTATCTACCTCTACCACCACCCTAGCAGTGAATTCCAGACACCCACCACTCTCTACTTATTTATATAAAGTAAATAAACCTACCTTTGACATCTCCTCTAAACATTCTTCCACTGTCCTCCTCTGGAATTAGCCATTGCTGCTCTGCTGCCTCTTATAATGTTATGCTCCTTGATCAAGTAGTTTCTCATCCTCTCTCACTTCAAAAAGCCCTAGTTCACTCAATCTTTCCTCATAAGACATGAATAAGAGTAACCAGTAACTTGGGAGTGTCAGACTGCAAGTGGCTGATGTTGGCCTGTAGCACAGTCCAGGTTGTCCTACTGCTCTGCCCAAGCTTTGGAATTCCTCCTCTAACAACCTCCAAATCTCCTTTCACACTCCTTAGAACTTTCTTCTGTGACTTCACCTGGATTTAAACATATTTTAAGACCATAAGACAAAGGAGCAGAATTAGACCATTTGGCCTATCGAGTCTGCTTCCCCATTCTGTCATGGCTGATTTATTATCCTTCTCAACCCCATTCTCCCAGCTTTTCCCCACAATCCTTCACAACCTTAGTAATAATGAATCTATCCACCTCCACTTTAAATATACCCAATGAGTTGGCCTCCACAGCCATCTGTGGCAATGAATTCCACAGATTCACCACCCTCTGACTAGAGAAATTCCTCCTCATCTCTGTTCTAAAGGGATGTCCTTCTATTCTGAGGCTGAGCCCTCTGGTGCTACACACCCTCATATTGGTAACATTCTCTCCACATCATTTCTATCTGTGCCTTTCAATATTTGATAGGTTTCAATGAGATCCTCCCTCATTCTTCTAAGCTCCAGTGAGCTTAGCTTTTTAAGATTAGCTTTATTTGTCACATGCGTTTTGAAATGAATAGTGAAATGCCTTGTTTGCGTCAATGACCAACACTCTCTGTGGATGCGTTTGGGGCAAGTGTTCCCATGTCAGCATAGTCATAACAGGGATTGCTGCCTGTGCCACGTGCTAACGAGTGTAAGAATAGCATGATCAGGGATATTAATGAATGGCTGAGAGACTGGTGTAGGGGGCTGGGCTTCGGGTTCCTGGATCATTGGGGCATCTTCTGGGGGAGGTACAACCTGTACAAAAAGGACGGGTTACACCTGAACTCATTGGGGTCCAATATCCTACTGGGCAGCTTGAATAAAGCTGTTAGGGAGACTTTAAACTAATTTGGCAGTGGGATGGGAACTGGAGTATAGGGCTGAGGAAGGGGGAAACAGAAAGAAATTAAAGATAGCATGCAACAGAGATGATAGAAAGGACAGGCAGGAGATGAGGCATAATCACAGCCAGTGGGATGAGTTACAGGGTAATAGAGGCATGGTGCTGTTAAAACAGAAAGCAACAAATACTGGACTGAAAGTGTTGTATTTGAATGCATTCAGCATAAAGAAATAAAATGGACAATCTTGAAATCCAGCTACAGATTGGCAAGTATGACGTTACGGCCATCTCTGAAACTTGGCTAAAGGGTGACTGCCATTGAGAGTTGAATATCCAAGGATATACGGTGAATCAGAAAGACAGGTTATTAGGCAGAGGGGGTGGTGTGGCCCTGTGTATAAGAAATAATATTAAATCATTAGAAAGGGATGACATAGGATCAGAAGGTGTAGAGTCTCTATGGGTTGAGTTAAGAAATGGCAAGGGTAAAAGGACTCTAATGGCAGTTGTTTACAGGTCTCCAAACAGCAGCTGGGATGTAGATTATGAATTACAGCATGAGATAGAAAAGGTGTGTCAGAAGGGCAATGTTATGATAATCGTTGGGTATTTTAACATGAAAGTGGATTGGGAAAACCAGGCCAGTACTGGACCTCAAGAGAGGGAATTTGTGAAAGTCTAAGAGATAGCTTTTTAGAACAGTTGGTTGTTGAGCCCACTGGGAGATCAGCTGTGCTGGATTGGGTGTTGTACAATGATCTGGAGGTGATAAGAGAGCTTAAGGTTAAGGAACTCTTAAGGAACAGTGATCACAATATGATCAAGTTCACTTTGAAATTTGAGAAGGAGAAACTAAATTCCAAAGTGTTGGTATTTCAGTGGAATAAAGGAAATTACAATGGCATGAGAAGGGAACTGGCCAAAGTTGACTGGAAAGGGACATTAGCAGGAAGGACAGCAGAGCAGCAATGGCTGGAGTTTCTGCGAAAGATGAGGGAAGTGTAAGATGGATATATCAGAATCAGAATCAGAATCAGACTTTAATCGCCAAGTACCTATGCACATACAAGGAATTTACTTCCGGCAGACGTTGTCTCTCTGCTCATAACAATAATAATGATAAATATAAATAAAAATATAGATTATACATACAGGTAGTGCAATCCAAGTAATAGTTAGCCGACAGTTAACCGGCAGTTAACTGTTCAGCAAAGTGACCGCAGTAGGGAAAAAACTTCTCCAGTGCCTGTTAGTCTTAGTCTGGAGGGATCTGAAGCGCCTACCAGATGGAAGCAGATCAAACAGTCCGTGCGCAGGATGGGAGGAGTCCTTTATGATGTTCCCCGCCCTCTTCTTCAACCTGGAAGAGTACAGGTCCACAATAGAGGGCAGGGAGGCTCCAATGATGCGCTCGGCAGTCCTCACTGTGCGCTGTAGTCTGGTTCTATTCTGCTTGGTGGCGGCTCCAAACCACACAATGATGGAGGTGCACAGGACAGACTCAATGACTGCAGTGTTATTTATTCCAAATAAGAAGAAATGTTCAAGTGAAAGAAGGACACTACTGTGGCTGACAAATGAAATCAGAGCCAAAGTAAAAGCAGAAGAGAGGGCATACAAGAAAGCCAAAGTTAGTGGGAGGATAGAGGATTGGGAAGCTTTTAAAAACTTGCAGAAGGAAACTAAGAAGATCATTAGGAAGGAAAAGATGAATTATGAAAGGAAGCTGGTGACTAATGTCAAAGAAGATACGAAAAGCTTTAAGTATATAAAGGGTAAAAGAGAGTTGAGGGTAGATATAGGACCAATAGAAAATGACACTGGAGATGTTGTAATCAGAAATGCAGAGATGGCAGAGGAACTGAATGTGTATTTTGCATCAGTCTTCACAGTGGAAGACATCTGCAGTATACCGGACATTCAAGAGTGTCAAGGAAGTGAAATATGTGCAGTGAAAATTACGACTGAGAAGGTGCTCAGGAAGCTTAATGGTCTGAGGGTGAATACATCTCCTAGACCTGATGGAATGCACCCTTGGGTTCTGACGGGGAAGTATCTGGAGACATTGTGGAGGCATTAACAACGATCTTTCAAGAATCGATAGATTCTGGCATTGTACTGGATGTCTGGAAAATTGCAAATGTTACTCTGTTATTTAAGAAGGGTGGAAGGCAGCAGAAAGGAAACTATAGACCTGTTAGCCTGACATCAGTGGTTGGGAAGTTGTTGGAATCGATTGTTAGGGATAGGATTATGGAGTGCCTGGAGGCACATGACAAGATAAGCCAAAGCCAGTATGTTTTCCTGAAAGGAAAATCCTGTCTGACTAACCTACTGCAATTTTTTCAGGAAATTACAAGCAGGGTGGATGTGGTGTACTTGATTTTCAGAAGGCCTTTGACAAGGTGCCGCACATGAGGCTGCTTAGGAAGGTAAGAGCCAATAGAATTACAGGGAAGTTACTAACATGGGTGGATCATTGGCTGATCGGCAGAAAAGAGAGAGTGGGAATAAAGGGATCCTAATCTGGCTGGCTGCTGGTTACAAGTGGAGTTTTACAGGGGTCGGTGTTGGGATCGCTGCTTTATAAGATGTATGTCAATGATTTGGACTATGGGATTAATTAATTTGTGGCTAAATTTGTTGATGATACAAAGATAGGTGGAGGAGCAGGTAGTGTTGAGGAAACAGAGAGCCTGCAGAGAGTCTTAGATAGTTTAGGGCAGGGGTATCAAACTCATTTTAGGTCACGGGCCGGATTGAGCAAAATGCAGCTTCATGCGGGCCGGATCAGTCGGACGCGTGCGAACGCAGCTTTCGTTGCCTCCGTTTTTTCAGCCTGCTCTCATTTGTCTCAGTCTCTGCTATAACTACAAAGTGTTTCACTTTACAAATTCCGTTTCTTATGAAGAAGACTGCCGAGCAAGATTGCCGAATAAACACTAAAAACCCTGAAAACCTGGTACCTGAATAAACTCAGCATTAGCCATATCATACGCCATAGGCGCTTCGATTACTGGGGCCAGCTTTAATAGTAATTAGATATTATCTCGCGGGCCAAAGATAATTCCACCGCGGGCCGGATTTGACCCGCGGGCCTTGAGTTTGACATATATGGTTTAGGGGAATGGGCAAAGAAGTGGCAAATGAAATACAATGTTGGAAAGTGTATGGTCATGCACTTTAGTGGAAGAAATAAACGGGCAGACTATTATTTCAATGGGGAGGGAATTCAAAATGCAGAGATGCAAAGGGACTTGGGAGTTCTAGTGCAGGATACCCTAAAGGTTAATGCCCAGGTTGAGTTGGTGGTGAAGAAGATGAATGTGATGTTGGCATTCATTTCTAGGGGTATAGAATATAAGAGCAGGGATGTGATATTGAGGATCCATAAGGAACTCGTGAGACCACAATTGGAGCATTGTGTGCAGTTTTGGGTTTCTTATTTTAAAAAGGATATAATGACATTGGAGAGGGTTCAGAGAAGACTCATGAGAATGACTCCAGGAATGAAAGGGTTACCATATGAGGAAAGTCTAGCAGCTCTTGGGCTGTATTCTGTGGGGTTCAGGAGAATGAGGGGTGATCTCATAGAAACACTCAGAATGTTAAAAAGACCTGAACAGATTAGATATGGCAAAGTAATTTCCCATGATAGGGGATTCTAGGACAAGAGGATTTCTGGATTGAAGGACGTCCATTTAGAACAGAGATGTGGAGAAATTACTTTAGTCAGAGGGTGGTAAATCTGTGGAATTTGTTGCCACAAGTGGCTGTGGAGGCCAATTCATTGAGTACATTTAAGGCAGAGATAGATAGGTTCTTGATTAGCCAGGGCATCAAAGGGTATGGGGAGAAGGCAGGGGAGTGGGGATGACTGGAAGAATTGGATCAGCCCATGACTGAATAGCAGAGCAGACTCAATGGGCTGAGTAGCCTACTTCTGCTCCTATATCTTATGGTTTTATGGTCTTATAGTCACAGTCAGCATCAACAAAGCATGCCCACAACTTACTAACCCTAACCCATATGTCTTTAGACTGTGTTAGGAAACTGAATCGTCCACAGGAAATATTTGTCTGTGTGGTGCAGCTTCATTTTTTCTTTGATGATCCTCCCATAAATGCTTTGAGTATTTTTTCATATTTAGGACTCTGGCTAGAAGCCGTGGTAGATGTGGGTTCAATTACAACATTTAAGAGAAGTTTGGATAGGTATGAGAATGGGAGGGGTATCAAGGACTATGGCCACGGTGCAGTTTGATGGGACTAGGCAGAATAATAGTTTGGCATGGACTAGATGGGCCTGTTTCTGTGTTAGTGTTCAATTACTCTATAAAGGCAAGATTCTGTTCTTGAAAAATCAAAGGGGACTGTTATACAAGGATTATTATTAATACTTGATCTTTGCAATGAGGAGCATTTTGTCAATTATTGAGAAACTTTGTGCAAGAACATATATACATAAATGCACAATTAAGGGTTAAAGTTCTCTTCCTATTCTAAAGCGTGTTCAGTGAGAGCTTTTATGCTCTATAGTATTTGTACAGCGGGGCAGCCAGGAAGGCAATAATTATGTCCAGCGAGGGTTTAAAGTGCTAGGCAACTAGTTTTAAACACATGTCACAACAATGTTATTCACAGTGGACACAAAATGCTTTGGAACCCCAATGGTGATGAGCAGATTCCTGGGGCACTTTTGATTTCTTGTGTACAGATGTCTAACACCAGCAATCATGTCTCTGTGTCGTGAACCAAGCTGATAAGGCATTAGCGTCAGTAGAGCTGCTGCTTCCTGATGGAAGTGTGAGTGTCCCTGCTGCTCTGAGGTTAATGCTCCTATTTCTGGTAATAACTGTGGGTTCATTTCCCACTCTGGAAATCCGCGTTTAAAATCTACACTGGGACTCCAGTACATCACCCTCACAGAGGACAGATTAAAATAAAACTCTTGTCTCAGATGGGTGTAAAACATCCCACAGATTCATGCTAAGAACAGAAGGGAGTTCTGCAGGGTTTCCTGGTTAATACCTAACCCAGCACCAAAGCGATATAATCACATTACTGTTTGTGGGATCTTGCTGTGTATAAACCAGCTGCCGATTCTTCTGCATTGCTATAGCAGCCACATTTCAAAAGTGCCATGTTGGTTGTTGACTGCTTTGGGGACATTCTGAAGGCAAACACTGAAAGGGAGAAAGCTACTATCACCCGGCAGGAGGTGCAAGAGCCTCGGGTCCCACACCACCAAGTTCAGGAACAGCTACGACCCTACAACCATCAGGCTCCTGAACTGACATGGGTAACCTCAATTACCACAACTCTGAACTGATCTAACGATCTGCAGACTCACTTTTATGGAGTCTATAACTCATGTTCTCAGTATTATTTTTACTTGCAATGTTTCTTCTTTTGCACATTGGTGTGTGTCAGTCCTTGTTTATGTATAGTTTTTCATAAATTCTATTGTATTTCTTTTCTCATTGTAAATGTCTGCTAGAACGTGAATCTCAGTTAGCATACACTTACTTTGATGATAAACTTACTTTGACTTTGAGGTCACCCACCATTGGATAGTAAACACAAAGTACACTACAGATGCTGTGGTCAAATCAACACATACAAACAAGCTGCCTGACCTGCTGAGTTCATCCAGCTTGCTTGTACATGTTGATTTAACCCACCATTGGATGGTGTTTGTACACTGTGGGACAGGCTGAGTACAAATTGGCTGCAGCTGTCTTCCTGAGCTCTTTAGATGGACCTCATCAGCTGTAAAATGCCTTGGAACTTCCCAAAACATTCTTCAGTTCCATTTTTAAAGGTGCTTAGTCACAAGCTCAGAAATTCTGTCTCTGAGGCTGAATTAAGACGTGATCATGTCCAGAAAGTGGGTGGAGTTAGCGGGTGATGGCTGATATATTAAATATCTTTGTCCAATAACAGGACCCAGGATCCTGAGAAGCTGAAGCAGCATTAGAATGCAAAGACAGAAAATTACCAGGAATTACAAACTGAGTAAATAATGTAAAAACAAAATCTCTTGTGTTAAAGAATGATGAGGTGGTGTTCATGGATGTTCAGAAACCTGATGACGGAGTGGGAAAAGCTGCTGGTGAATTGTTGAGTGAGCATCTTTAGGCTTCTGTAGCTCTTCCTTGATGGTAGGAACAAGGTAGAAACCAGTCACACCCACTCACTCACTCTCTTCAAATTTGTCTGTGAGAGTAGTCAGGGATCTTGGGCCGTTGAACATGGGGTTGTGTTACTCACACATGAAGAAATCTGGGTGGCCTGGGTTAAGTACTGGAACATCTAATATCTTTCTGTACTGGTCAGCACATCTCTGTATCAGTCACCAGCAACAGAGTCACAGGCATGCATCCTACAGGGACTTGTCCCTTTGCATCCCTTGGGCATCCTCCTCCATGACAACCTCAAGGAGCAACATGCCTTTGAGAGCCGAGGTTGATAGGTTCTTGATTGGTAAGGGTGTCGAAGGTTATGAGGAGAAGTCAGGAGAATGAGTTATGAGGGTTAATAAGTCAGCCATGACAGAATGGCAAAGCAGACTTGATGGGCAAATCGTCTAATCCTGCTCCTATGTCTTATGATCTTGTGCCCTGGGCATCCCTGGTGATCCTGGAGTGTCTTTTGCCACCATTAATGTTGCCTGTTTTCACACCTGACTGTAGGGTCTTTAGAAATGTCTCTTTAACACATCCAGCATCTTCACACAGGCATATTATTGACTCAAAGGGCCAATAATTCCCAGACAGCCAAATGTCCAAGGACAAAGGATCTGGATCATGCCTGTCTACTGTGTGGGTTGCAAGACATTGGCATGGGCCCCCCCCCAAGAGTCATAACTAACCCTCAGCACTCCCCAGACCCCATTGCCCAAGGAACATGGGTCTGTGGCAGTGCCAGCATAACACACACAAATTACCGGAGGAACTCGGCAGGTCAGGCAGCATCTATGGAGGAGAATAAACAGTTGACGTTTTAGTCTGAGATCCTTCGTCAGTAAGGGAATGATATTTGACTGATGAACTGTCCTTTCCTATCAAATTTGTTCTTCTTCAGCCCTTTACTTCTTTCACCCTTCTCCTCACAGCCGCTTACTATATTCTCCCTCTCCACCCACCCACCTTCTCCCTCACCTGGTTTCACCTATCACCTGACACCTACCCTCCCCACCTTCGTATTCCGACTTCTGCCCTCTTCCTTTCCAGACCTGACCTGATGAAGGGCCTCAGGCCAAAGCATTAACTATTTATTCTCCTCCAAAGATACTGCCTGAGCTCTAGTGTCAGCAGAATAACCATTCCAATCATCTGCTACCAGCAAAGAGTACACAGGAGTTGCCAAACTGTTTGCAGACTTCAAAGGCTTCCCTTCTGTCCTCAGTGAACATGCAGATTTTCACTAAATGTTACAACTTACAGGGGGCTTAGTCCTTTAAAACTGGAAACAGTGGTTCATAAACGAATCAGGTGAACAGTAGGACTGAGCTGAACAATATCACCATGATAAAGACAGGTAGAAATTGACCACCTGATCTCCCAGGTCTGGGCAGAGGATTACGGGGATGTACTGGTGGCCAATTCCATGAAGGAAGTTAAGTCGGACTGTGGTTACTTAAAGGAGTCCTCCCTTCTGTCTGGTATGGGAAGGCCACGGGTTTGGTCATTACATCCCTGTGGCTGTAAAGCTGTTCTCTGGAATACAGCATGGATTCTGGCCAACCACAGGCAGAGTGAGCATAAGGTGCCAGTGAGGGGGCGGGGGAGTGGATTGGAGTGCAGCCCACTACATTCAGGATGTGTAGCATGGAGACTCTGGACAATGTGATCTGAAATATTCTGACCGTCTCAAATGCATGTTCAGGGGATTCCAGAGCATTTCCAATCTCCATCATTCCATCACTAATGGCCCGCTTTCACTTGATTGAACTTGAAATTCTGACAATTTTTCCTAAACTTTCCCTATCTCTCCATCTATCTGCATTATCATGCTCCTACATACCTACCTCTAATGAAATCTTACATAATCCTCATTGATCTTCACCGGATGTTTGTGTGCCGTTGAAATCACCCTATCTGGATGCATGACAGCTTGCTGAGCTGTGGAGAGCATTCTAAATGGTTGCACCTAGTATGGAGGAGCCACTGCATGGGACTGGAAAAAGCAGTGGAGGTTTGCAAACTTGGCTGTCTGATCAGTCAGTGCATGAAAGCATGCAGACATGGTCAAGAGGTTCATCATCAGAATAGGAAGAATTGTGATCCAAGTGACTTTGACCATGAAATGAATGTGACAAGACATTTGCCAGACGTGTTGGTTTAGTATTCCAAAAACTGCCGATCTCCTGGGATTTTTATACACAACAGTTTACAGAGAATAGTGTAAAAAAACTAAAAAATGTCCAGTGAGCCGCAGTTCCGTGGGTGAAAATGCCTTGTTAATGCGAGAGGTCAGAGGAGAATGGCCAGACCAGTTCAAACTGACAGGAAGGCAACAGCAACTCAAATAACCACAACAGTGGTGTGCAGAAGATCATCTCTGAACACACAACACATTGAACCTTAAAGTGGATGGGCCACAGCAGCAGACGATCACAAACTTAAAACAGTCGCCATTTTATTAGATACAGAAGGTACCTATTAAGGCGGCCACTGAGTGTACAATACCAGATAAATGGTATTTCAACCTGGGTACCGTCAACCACTGTACATTCGGCCATGAAGTCAGTTATACTGTATACAGTATCTGCTTTGATACCCTTATAGAAAGATGGATGAACCTGCCTCCATTCCATCTGTTGCCTCCTGAATCCAGATGGATTTGATGCCCTCAGGCAATAATTCTCCAGCTTTCCCAAGTGACTGGAAAGACACAAGAGCAAAACAACATTAAAAAATTGTGATGAGTTTTGCAGTCTTGAACGACAGATGTTGGTGGTACACGGCGTTGACTGGCAGTCAGTGTACAGCAAGGCTCTGTGATCACCACCCAGAACATGATGATCTGCTGATAATAACAATCAGCCTGCCTTTGGCTTGAACAACTTTTGGTCTGGATGATCTCTTCTAGTTAAGTTTCCATCAATTCACAGATACCTTTTCATTCTTCAAAATTAAAAATGGGAGCACGCATATTAAAATATAGTTGGTGCAGGGATAATCATAATCATTCAAATGAGGCTCATTGTGCATATGTTTTTTGTTTTGAGTTATGCATCAATTCTTTAAAATTTGCCACCAATTTACTGTGCAGAAGGTAAATTTACTGCAAGGCACAGAAGCACAAAAGAACATTAACTTCTTCAGTACAAGAATAATGTTAATGCTGTCGTGGATTGCTGTCTTTGTAACTTTACCTGCTGGGGCATAGGATACCAACACCAGCTTGCCAGAGTCCTCTATCCTTTCAAGTTGTCCCCAGGTGTAACTCGTTATCTTGGATCCTTCCTTTCCCAGGGATGAGGTACTTGGAGCTTTTGTTGGTGTTTTTGTACCCCTGGGTTTTTATGGGATGGGGTTGTTAGCCCAATGCCCAACCCTCTTCCTTTCTCAGCTGGGGTGGAGTTAGTCCGGTCATGACGCCACCTGCTATTTTTTTGTGGTGGCTGTCTAGAGAAGAAAAACTTCAGAGTTGTATACTTTGATAATAATTGAACCTTTGAACCTTTGATACATTGTGGAGTTAGTCTTTTTAAACTAGGTGATATTTTTTCTTCACTGCACAAAAATGTTGTGTAATATTACTGCAGAGATATCTGATGTGGCAGATCTGCACTTGTTTAAATTCAAGTTCAAGTTTAATTATCATTTCAACCACACATGAATACAGGCAAATGAAACTGCATTCCTCCGGGGCCAAGGTGCAGAACACAACACCAACAATCATACACAACACAAAGCACATAGAAAACATAAGATACAGACACACAAAGAAAACAACTATATATAGCCCAAGTACCTGAGTGACATCTCCTGTAACTTGATGGTGCATGGGTGTTGTTGGCAAGAACAAGCAGTTCTCTGCATTCTGAAGACAAATGCATGCCTTCCGAAGAGCAAACACTGGAGGGGAACACTGACAGGAGTGGCCAGTTCAGCATGGATGATGCGCCACATCGCCTCTGGTGCTTCTCCTTTTGGACTGCTGCAACAGGCAAGTTCACGGCATGAGGCCTCATTCTCACTACAACTGAGACCACACAGCTCCCCTGTCATCGGTCTCAACAATAAATCAGTGAATTGGACGCAGTATTTTACATTATCAATATGGAACAGGGTTTAAGCACCACTAGTGTGTTCATTTTGCCTTTTAATCTCCCATTTCTGCCCCTTCCTCTGCATTTTAAATTTAGATCTCTGTCTAACATTTCTGATGTTACGTAACCTCGTAACCAGGTAACTTACCAGCAAAGATAGCGGGATCAGCTGAGTCGGATGCTACTATTTTCAAACGTTTTATTCAAAAAGGGGCACAAACGTATGGTTAATACAAAACCTTCAGATCATGTACATCGTCAAAACTCATTCTAAAACACCGGTGTAATAATAATCAATCAGAAATAAGCTCTATAGTTGTCTAGGGGGTAATACTGAGTCCAATTGAAATATAAAGAGTCACTCAGAAATCTGCAGGCTTTTCCCTTTTGGGAACCGCTGGGGTTTCACGTTGTGGAGAGAGAGAGATGGTTGAGAAAGGATAAACACTTGCCCGTTGTCTTTACAGAGCAAATCCTTGGAATCAGGGGAGCAGGCTTCCCCGTTGTTAGTTACAAGCGGTCTTCTGTTGGTTCTAGCCACAGATTCAAAATTTGGAATCTAACGCACATGGCTTCCTTCAAAATGCCTTCCCGCTCCCACGGGAATCGGTATCGTGCTTCCTTGGTGTCTCCTTGGTGCGTCTGAGGGTTGTCCCCCCCCCTCAGACCCTCCTTTATACTTCTTCACGGGATCGCAGGTGTCAATCAGGTTGCAGGTGATGCGATCTCTCTCTCAACCAGCCCACTTTGCCCGAGGGCTTTTCACGTGGTCTTCATGAGACAATAGTCAATATCGCCTTTATTCTGCTTCTCGGGAGAACGTGGTCTTCCGCACATCTCTCTCTCTCTCTCCCATTTCCTGTGTCTATTCAGCACGTCTCTCCCCCTCTTGGGTCAGTTGACCCCCCCTTGACTAGGGCTCTTGCGATTCTCACAAAGGAGGGGGCCGAGGTCATAACACTGAGCTGTGAATGTCAAGGACTTGGAAAAATTAACCCTGTTCCCTTCTTAACAGATGCTGCTTGATTTGCTGAAGACTTTTTTATTTTTTATCCAACATATCAGTCCACTGCCTCCTCTACTGCCAAGATGAGACCACACTTGGGCTGGAGGAGCTACCCCTTATATTCTGTTTGGGTAGCCTCCAACCCGATGGCATGAACATCAATTTCATGAACTTCTGGTAATGGCCCACCCACCACCTTCAACATTCCCCAATCTCATTTCCCTCTCTCACCTTATCTCCTCACCTGCCGATGACCTTCCTCTGGTGCTCCTCCCCCTTCCCTTTCTTCCATAGCCTTCTGTCCTCTCCTATCAGATTCCTCCTTCTCCAGCCTTTTTTCTCTTTTACAAATTGACTTCCCAGCTTTTTACTTCACCCCTCCCCTTCTCCCGGCTTCACCTATCAGCTACTACCTTGTATTTCTTCCCCCCCACCTCCTTACTCTGACTTCTCAGTCCTGATGAAGGGTCTTGGCCCGAAACATCGACTGTTGACTCTTTTCCATCGATGTTGCCTGGCTTGCTGAATTCCACCAGCATTTTGTGTGTATTGCAAACATTTTTTAATTCTTCTCTTATTATTTACTCCAGTTCAGGTTGATTTTGTGGCTTATTCTTTCTCAAAGTGCTGAAGTCTTGAATTACCGGGGAAACTAGATCTCCTTTGGATCATAGGAGGAAAGACCAATCTCTGTGGAGGCCAGCTGTCATGGAGTTTTGTCTATTCATCAGTTAACAGACCCATTGAAGAAAATCATTCTTGTACTACTCTGTAGCTCTTCTTCACTCCTCCCCTAGCTACCTGTGTTTCCATTGCAGAGGAAGGGTGGTGTTAGGTGAGAATTTCTACCATTTTGTTCATGAACCAACTGGCACAACCCTAATTATTGTCTAGCAACATTATAACCACTTTGCACTAAAATGGACTTCTGCTTGTGTTCTTTCCTGTAGGAATTTTGTATAACTTGTGTTTAATTTGTGTTTTTTGCTTGTGAATGATGCTCTGTGTCAGTGATGCTGCTGCAAGCTAGTTTTTCATTGCACCTGTACTTGTGCATATGGTAATAAACTTGTGGTGAACTACATATACCTGTCTGGACACGCCCCCCCCACCCCCCCCGCTGAATGCTCCTGTGGCTCCTCCCACTGACCATGGCTCCTCCCACGGACCCCGGTATAAAGGCGATTGGGGCCTGAGCCCTGCCTCTCAGTCTCCAGGATGTAGCATGGTGGTCAATTGCTGCTTGTTCTTTCTTCCAGTCAATAAAAGCCGATATCTCGCCTCGCGTCTCAGAGAGTTATTGATGGTGCATCAAAACTTGATTTTAACTTTGAGACACAGGTCAACTTCCTTCTACTGGAACATGTTTCTGCTGGGCCCGCTGCATTTCCAGGGCAAGGGAAGAGTGCTTGGAGATGGGGGATTTCTGGTTGGAAGTCAAAGAGGAAGGGTGCGAAAGATTCATCAGCATCGCTCCCATATTCAACTGAGAAGGGAACTATATATCACAAAGACCAATAGTTTCAGAGAGGTTTTCCCTATTATCTGTCACCTGATACAGGCAGAGGATTGAACTTCTATATACTTCTCAGTTGTGGCTGTTGAGTACCACCTCATCTTATCAAAGGCCCACCAGTTCTGCTGGGCTCTCACAGAGGACCCCTAACTCATAAGCGAAGTGTCAAGGTTCGACTGAGGACTTGTTCACACAACGTGAGAAAGAGAGAGCTTTGGTGAGCCACTTTTGCAGCCTCTCCAAACCTTCCCTTTAATATGGTGTCCAGAACTGCAGATGGTACTCCAAATATTTTCCAAAACCCTTCATTCAGAAACATCAACAGTTTATTCCCCTCTATAGATGCTGCCTGACTTGCTGAGTTCCCTCCAGCATTTTGTGCTTGTGGCGCGGGTTTTCCGGCATCTGCAGAATCTCGTGTTTATAAGGTAAATTGACATTAAGATCAGCACAGCATCAGGGACTGAATGGTCTGTCCAGCGCTGTACTGTTTGATGCTCTACACTGTAAAGACTGAACATTGCAATTAAATTATTGAGAGGAATGCACAATAGCAGCTCTGCAGATAGGGTCAGGTTGGCACCAGCAATGTGCATCCAAAACATAATTCTCAGAATGATCACATTCTTAAGCCATTAACACAACATTGTTTATGAAATCTGTCAGTGTAAAATTTGAGAATCAACACTTTTTATTTAGTTAAACACCTTTTAGATATCCTCAGTTTGAGAAATTTGTGATTTTACAGTAAGATCCTTCCTCACTTGAAGACAAGACTCTCAGAAACATTCAGAACCTGGCGTCAGGCTGAACTTGAGCTGTGTCGCAAAGAAAAGAATCCAATATTGTCCATTTCACGGATGAGTCATACTCCTTGAACATCCTTTTAAGTGCTCAATGGGTAGAGACAAAGCTTATGAGACCTGCTGGGATGAGAGCGTCTGACAGCAGCTGCAGCTAATGAAGCACAAAACATCCTCAGAGTATCTCCTACTATCAATAATTGTAAGGAATTACTGCTGCTGACAGAGTCAGAATCACAAAGATAAATAGAGATGAGGAAGTTGTCCAGTCTAGTCATCCATGGAAACAGAAGTTGTTTCAATATATTGCCGACACTCACTCTCCAGCTGACCAGCCTATCCATTAATTGTGTGAAGAAGCCTTCCATAATATTGCTTTACCAGTATGTACCCATGACAACTTGTCCTTTAGTTGTGGAAATTACACTCTATATTTAACCTGAGTTAAGTGGTGCTCCTTTAAACCAGCTGAGAAATCTTCCATTTGAAAGGTCTCCAGCCTAGACTAGAAGCTAGACGGACAACTGTGATGTAAATAAGGGTTGCCACTTATTAATATGAAGCTACTTCAGATAATGGAAACCGGTTGTGACATGAAACCTCCTTGCAATTACAGCATCCTTAAGTAAAGAGGGGAAAGAAGGCAGGTAATTATTAGTATCACTTCTTTCATGAATTCGGTTTGTCTCCAAAATAGGAAGAAATTCCTTAGATAGATAATTTATTGATTGCATAGGAAATTAGTGTCACAGTAGTATTACAAATATGCAGATATATTATTAGAAGAGAAGTAAAAAGAATTTAAAAAAATTGCCTCAAACCGTCTAGCAGGAGGGGTCATCACTTCCCCAGCTATAGAGCCTAATGACTGGACCTCATATAGTGCTCTTTGGAGCAGCGCAGTTGTCTTAGTCTATGACTAAAAAAGCTCCTCTGTTCAGCCTAGGTGGCATGCAGAGGGTGAAAAACTTCACCAGAGGACGGTGAATCTGTGGAATTCATTGCCACAGACGATTGTGGAGGCCAAGTCACTGGGTATATTTAAAGCGGAGTTTGATAGGGTTTTGATTAGTAAGGGCACCGAAGGTTAGTGGAGAAGGTAGGAGAATAGGATTGAGAGGGATAATAAATCAGCCATGATGGAATGGTGGAGTAAACTCAATGGGCTGAATGGCCTAATTCTGCTCCTTTGTCTTATTTACAGGCAAGCACTTTTTAAATATAATCAACAATGGAAAAACAATGATTTGAATACACCAAGGTGATGATAGTCATACATCATGGAAATGGACCTATGATATAACTCAAAGTAAATTAATTATCAGATTACATATATGCTACCATATACTACCTGAGATTCATATTCCTATGGGCAATTACAGGGGAAAAAAGTACAATAGAATTTTACAAAAAACTATACATGCACAGACAAAGACAGACAAACACCAATGTGCAAAAGAAGACAAACATTTTGAATGAAAAAAATTATACTGAGAGTGAGTTGCAACATATCCTTGAAAGTGAGTCTGTTGGCCATAGAGTCAATCCAGAGCTGTAGTGATTAAAATTAACCATGTCTGTTGAGGAACCTGATGGCTAGTGGTGAAGGACTGTTCCTGAACCTGGTGGTGTGGGATTTGAGGCTTCTGCACCTCCTGCCTAGTGAGAAAAGGGTATGGTCTGGATGCTGGGGAGTCATAGATTCACAATGCTTTAAGTGAAGAATTGTTCTACATCTGTCCTATAGTGGAGTGCCTCCTTTTTCTGAGATTGTGACTCTTGGTTTCTGTAATTCCCACCAGGGTAAATACCAATTCGACACCTGCTCTGTCAAATCTCTTAGGAATTTTAGTTGTTTCAATCAGATTACCTCTTATTATTCTAAACTCAAGAGAATACAGGCCTCTTGTTCGTTCATTTGAGAAAATTTATCCAAGGTATCAGTCTAATCATCCTTCTAAACATTCCCTCAGTTACATGTATATTCTGCTTTAGATAGGATGACCAGAGTTGTTGATAATATTCCATAGCAATCTCACCAGATCAAGATGACACTCAAATCCTCGTGTAGTAAAGACCAACAAACTTGCTCACCTGGTTGTCGAATTTCAGTGATTGGTGCACCAGCTCCCCGAAAACTTCCCACTCCCTACCAGTTGGCTTCTTATTCTGAACTCAACACCTTTCAATTTCTGGCCAAAACTAATGTACAACATTAATAAGTGCAATAACGAATTCAAGAGAACTTCCTTTACTCAAAAGGGTGGTGAGAATGCTGAACTAACTTCCAAATGGGGCAGTACAGTCATGTAGTGGTTAGCAAATCATTTGATAACACCAACAATCACCAAATGAGCTTCAATACCTGCCACCGTCTGTAAGGTATTTGTATACTCTGTCTGGGACTGCATGCGTTTCCTCCAGGTGCTCCAATTTCCTCTCATGTTCCAAAGACGTATGGCTAGTAAGTTGTGAGCATACTTTGTTGGCATTCGGAAGCCTGGCGATATTTGCAGTTCCCCCAGTACATCCTTGCTGATTGATATGATGCAAATAATGTATTTTGCTGTATGTTTTGATGTCGCAAATAAAGCTAATCTTTATCTTTAATCTTCTCAAATGAAATGAGTGACATTATTGTCTTGAACGGATTATGTATCTGAGAAGAATAAGAAATACGGTGTTACATTAGAAGGGGTATTGATAGGGCAACTGCAAGCAAGCTTTTTTTTCTCTAAGCTGAGACTAGAACTAGATCACGTTTTAAGGATGAAAGAGGAAATATTTAAGGGGAACATGAGGGGGAACTTATTCACTCAGAGGGTCATGAGAGCGTGTGGAATAAGCTGCCAGTGGAAGTGGTGGATGCAGGTTTGATTTTTAACATTTAAGAGCGATTTGGATAGGTACATGGATGGGAGGGGCATGGTGGGCTATGGCCCGGGTGTAGGCCAATGGGACTAGGCAGGATAATAGTTTGACATAGACTAGATGAGCCAAAGGGCCTGTTTCTGTGCTGCAGTGTTCTATGACTCTGTGACTGTACCAGCAGGGTATTAGAATGGCAGGTGCTCATGGACGGATAAGAGCACAGAGCCTGAAAGGGTCATATGGAGCCTGAACACTGGTACAGACCCGCTGGACTAAGTGGCCTCTTGCTGTGCTATTCCACTTAATGTATTTGTAATTGCCTTAATGATAACAAGTTTTGTGTTCATACCATTGGAAAGTGAAGATCAATCTGGCTCTCCAGTTCTTTTATGCCAATCTATTGCATGCTGCGCAAGGGAGCCATCAGATCCCAGAGTCCATTCCAATATACAGTAAGCTTTGGAGCTGGTTTATCACTTTCCCTGAGGAACATGCCGGTGGAGGTCGATTAGTTATATTGAATTTCAAGCATTATAATTATGGCATGTTATTTTATCTTCTTAAGATTGCTAACATTTGAGTTTGATGTGGTTTAAGTATTCTCATTTCATGAAGATATCTATCACTGGAACTATATTAGATTGATGACACTTTATTTATATTAATTTTATTCCCACATAGTTAAGAACTAAGTTGATGCGTGTACTGTGAATAAAACCTTAAATGTATCATATTAATGACATTTCTTTGATTGAAATTTAATCATCCCATTTATATCAAATTACTTTTTGTTCAATTTCTCTTCACTCTTTTATGTTCCTATGCTACAGCAATGAAGTATGTGATTGCACGTATTCAGAGTAAGATGCTAATCGGTATCCAATGACATTGCTGATGTGGTCTGAGAATATACCATTTTGCAGCTATAGGCTATTGATGTCACACAAGAGATAACTTCAGTTATTTACAATGAATGAATAAATCAAATTAATTTGGCATTAAAAGGTTCTTTAGTATGCTCACCTCCGCCTTCAGAACTGAATCCCATTGAGGCATTAATTGTTCTGTGGAAAAGCTACATGTTCACAGCTGGGGTTAAGGAGGAAATGGAAGGGCCGGTTTGACTTTGAATCAGTCCAAGTCCATGGTCACTGTCAGCTGGAGGATGGTCCTAGGGTTTGGTCATCCAACACACCATGAGACATGGAAGCAGAATTAGGCCATTCAGCCCATTAATTCTGCTCTGCCATTCCATTGTGGATGATTTATTATCTTATTCAACTCCTTTCTTCTGCCTTCTCTGTGTGCCCCTCGGCACGTTTAATCAAAAATGTTTAATCAAGAACCTATCAACCTCCACTTTAAATATGTTTCAAAGCAGCTGCCATCATTACTATATGGAAGAACTCTACCCCTTCAGAAGTAAACTACTACAGCACAGTGGCACTGATACCAATCATCATGAAGTGATTGAATGGCTGATAATGGCACATGTGAAAAAACTCTTTTCCTGTCGCATTAGACACTCACCAATATGCTTACTGACAGAATCACTCTACGACAGATGCCATAGCATCTATCTTACATCTGGCCCTAACACACTTAGAAAACAAGGACACTTACGTCAGAATGCTGGTTCTGGAATTCAGTTTGTGAACAACCTCCTACTCTTCCACCATGCAGCTGAATGTTGGACATCCTAATGAACAAACCTCAGACAGGCAGGATGCACAGCCGCTCCTCCTCCCCATCATCCTCAACACAGTTACTCTCCCAGGGCTGTGTGCCGTTCCCACGGCTGTACACAAAGGAATGCACAGCCAAATACTCGAGCAATCACATCGTCAAGTTCATTGGTGACATGACAGTGGTGGGGCTCACAGAGATGAAGTGGAAGAGCTTGAGGCCTGCTGCCACACAAGTAACCTCTTTCTTCATGTCAACATGACAAAGGAGATTAAAGGAGGTTATTGAAATCAGGAGCACTCCCAGCGTTCACCCCCCCCACCCCCACCCTGCCTTATACTTCGGCTGCACAGTTCCTGGGAGTGCACATGACACACAACCTCCCTTGGTCCCAGAACACATTTTATACTTCAGGAGAGCTCACTCTTGCCCCTACTGGCTGAAGAGATCTGGATTTAGCACATCCATACTCACATCATTCGACTGGTGTGCAGTAGAGAGCATCCTAACAAGCTGCAACCCTTCTTGGTATGGAAATTGCACTGAAGCAGTCAGGGAGGCTCTACAACGGGTGGTCAAAGCTCCCCAACATATCACTGCCACCAAAGACATATGTGTATGTGTTTGTATCCAGGTATATACTGTATATACATACATACAATGTATATGGCAGCAAAGGGCCAGCAACATCATGAAGGATCCCACCACCCTGCCCACGGACTGTCTGTCCCACTCCCATCAAGGAGAAGCTCTATAGCATCCACACCCAAACCACCAGACTCAAAAGCAGTTCCTTTCCCCAAGCAGTAAGGCTGATCAACACCTCCACCCACTAACTCCACCACTACATTATTATTTCCTGTAATTCGTCTTATGTGCAGTCTAATACCACTTTAGTGCCACATACAAGCTATCTTATGTATTTATATTTGTTCTGTTTTATTAATATTGTGTTCTTTATCTTTTGTGTTTTTTTGAGCTGTGTTAGATCCAGGATAACAATTACTTTGTTCTCCTTTACCCTTGTTTACAGGAAATGACATCTAAGTATCTTGAATATTTGCAAATATGCTCAATGACAAAGCCATCTGTGGCCACAAGTCATCGCCACAGATTTTTATACCAAAGATACCTACTGGAGGTTGAAGAATATGAGAGTTAGTCCAGTGTAACTGGTGGATGTGGGTTTGAATACAATATTTAAGAGTAGTTTGAAGAACTGCCTGGCTGGGAGGGATATAGGAGTATAGAAACAGCTATGGATGGGAAGCGTAAAAAGAGTTCAAGTTCAAGAATGGTTTAATGTTGTAAATGGTTTACCATTTCAATGCCATTGGAGGAGAGGAAAGTACATTTTGTTTACACCCCCACCCCCTGCCATGGGTAACACCCTAGCAAAGTTGAAGACATAAAGAACCTTTCCTCACTTCTTGGAGCACAGTCACCCTGGTGTGAGCTTTTGGTGAAAACTGTAGTCATATTCTGCATAACCATTCACTTTCCAAAATGCTTTGCCCTGCACTGCAATACAAGAGATCAACCCCCTGAGTGGCTTGATGGGATGAATGAAGAGAACAATATTCCAGCAGCAAGGAGCTTGGTGACAGATCTACACTGTGTTAAGACCATAAGATTTAGGGGCGGACTTAGACCATTTGGCCCAACCAGTCTGCTCTGCCATTTCATTATGACTGATCCATTTTCCCTCTTAGCTCCAATCTCCTGACTTTTCCCCATATCCTTTCATGCCCAGACTAACCAAGAATCTATCAACCTCTACCTTAAATATACCCAATGACTTGGCCTCCACAGCCATCTGTGGCAATGAATTCCACAGATTCACCACCCTCTGGATAAAGAAATTCCTCCTCTTCTCTGTTCTAAATGGACGCCTCACTATTCTGAGACAGTGCTGTCTGGTCCTAGACTCCACCACTGTAGGAAACATCAATTCCACTCTACCTATGCTTTTCAGTAGCTTTCAATGAGATTCCCCCTTTCATTCTTCTAAATTTCAGTGAGCACAGCTCTAGAGCCATCAAAAGCTAGTATCCTTTTCATTTCTGGAATCATTCTCATGAATCTCCTCTATACCCTCTCCAATGCCAGCCATCTTTTCTTAGATAAAGGACCCACATATTCCAAGTATGGGCTGACATTACATCCTTGCTTTTATATTCTAGTCCTTTTGAAATGAATGCTAACATTGCATTTGCCTTTTTTACCACCGACTCAACTTGCAAGTTAACCTTTAGAGAATCCTACATGTGGACTTCCAAGTACATTTGCACCTCTGATTTTTGAATTTTCTCTCCATTTAGAAAATAGTTTACCCTTTATTTCTTCTACCAAAGTGCATGACCATATACTTCACGACACTGTATTCCATCTGCTTCTTCTTTGTCCATTCTCCTAATCTGTGCAAGTCTTTCTGTAGCCTCTCTACTTCCTCAAAGATACCCACCCCTCCAGCTACCTGCATATCGAATGCTCTGGTTGAATGGACAATATAGGCAGAGCTTTACAATTGGATAAATGCTTGAGGTGACAAAAGTTCATCAGTCCTCTGGGGATAGAACATGTTACAGGCTGACTTACTCTTCCAAATTGCCCACACCACTAACACTGGCTTCCTTCAGCAACATTTCATTCCATGATTCTATGGGTACAGCACAGAAGGAGGTTATTTATAAGTTGCAGCCCAATGTAGGCTGGCCCTCGAGATGCGTCAAAGATGTTCAAAGTAAACATTATCAAAGTACTCATATTTCACCAGATACTATCCTGTGATTCATTTTCTGCAAGCATTCACAGTACATGGAAAGAAACACAATAGAATCAATAAAAATCACACATGACAAAGACCGACCAATGACCAATGTGCAAAAGAAAACAAACTGTGCAATTACAGAAAGAACATAGTAACAATATGTCCAGATATTATAATGCATGATAAACAAACAAAAACAACTTATTAAATGGATATAGCCATTCTAAAACACATAAGTTACAGAAATCAGTAAGTGAAAACACCAGAAATATGCTGAATTAAAAGAGGAAATTGAAAGACTATAGAACACGAAAAGGGTAGACATTATCCTGATAGTAATAGCTACAACTGGTATCACTCCAAAGGCACTACACAATAGCATTTAACAATTAGGGCAACACAGCAATATTTATGTAAATCTTCAGAAAGCTACAATACTAAACACCATGAGAATAGTCCAAAAGTTCCCAGCAACTGAGAAATGAATGTTTCTTGGCTATGCCTGTACCTCAGGTTTTAGCAGCTTGAGCTGAGAAAAAAATAAATAACAGTAATAATAATAATAAATAAATAAGCAATAAATATTGAGAACAAGAGTTGTAAGGTCCTTAAAAGTGAGTTCTTAGGGTACATAGAATCAGCTATTAATTTGAATCTTGAAAGTGACTGTTAAATGGAGTTCAAATTCAAGAAAGGTTTGATAGTATAAATAGAAGAAACAATATTTGAGTATCAGTGCTGTTGGGGGAGAAGAATACAGTTGTTTTACCCTTCTCCACAACGCAGAGTCTCCTGGACTGGCTTCACTGCCCTGGGTGCTGAATGGGCTCCACGTTTATGAGCTGCAGCCATCGGGCTCCCAGATTGGCTTCACTCTCCTCAGTGCTGTGTGTACATGGCTGTGAACTCACTTTTGGGGACTCTGTAGTTCATCTTCTGTGTATTACTTGTTTAGTTTTTTAACTGTTTGCACAATATGTACTTTTTTCACACATTGGATATTTGTTGGTCATTCCTATGTGTGTTTTTCTTTCGTGGATTCTATTGTGTTTCTTTGCTTTGTGGCTGCCTGCAAGAAGATGAATCTCAAGGTTGTAGATGGCTGACAGTACCTACTTTGATAGTAAATTTACTTTGAACTTTTTGTACTTTTCCAGTTACCCATGTACCTAGCTAAGCTGAACTTCTCTTTTCTTGGTGCACAATCAACCTGGCATGAGCTCCGGGCAAATTTTGGGCAATAGAGCAGAGGATATTTTGAATATTTACTCTCCATTTTCCTCCAGTCTGCACTGCACCTTGTGTCTGTGCCAACACAATACAGATATGCCACCTGGGGTGGGGGTGGGGTTTGACACCAATTGCAAGTCTTTCCTGTTTTGCACAGCGTTTGGTTTCTCTTCTAATTGGATCCCAAACCTGCTCACGTTAGATGAGAGTAAGAACTGAACTTGGATAATATAAAGCACATCAAATTCATTAACCGGCTTACCTGTATTTGCAGCTCACAGAGTTGTGAAAATAATTTCAGCAGCTGTAATCACTCATCGCATGACTGCTGCGTGGTATGGTGTTACTTGACTTAGAACCCTTTGCAGAAGGTGGAGAAAGTTCTTATTGATGAGATCATTAAAGTTTTTATTATTAGCTTTATTTGTCACACGTACATTGAAACATTCAGTGAAATGTGATGTTTGCATCAATGACCAGTACAGTCTGAGGACTGTGCCAGGGGCAGGCCACAAGTGTCACTGTGTTTTCAGCACCAACATAGTAGGCCCACAAATTACTAACCCGAACCCGTATGTCCTTGGAATGTGGCAGGAAGCCGGAGCACACAGAGGAAAACCACGTGGTCATTGGGAGAACGTACAAACTCCTTAGAGACAGCGGCAGGAATTGAACACAAATCTCTGGCACCTTAAAGTCTTATACTAACTGCTTCACCACAGTGCTACCCTTTATTCTTGTCTTCATCAGAGTTAATGAGAACAAAGGAGAAGGGTCAGACTGGTTAAAGTGGACAGGAAGATGGCAATAACTCAGGTAACAACGCATTACAACAGTGGTGTGCAGAAAAGCATCTCTGAATGCACAACATGTTGAATCCTGAAGTGTATGGGTCACAGCAGCACAAGACCACAAACATACACTCAGTGGCCACTTTGTTAGGTATAGGAGGTACCTAATAAAGTGGCAACTGAGTGTATATCAGCAGTTTTGCTCAGGAATGATTCCTACTCCTGATCAATTGTCCAATGACCTACTAAGAGTCAATGGCCAATGGTATTGATTTCAAGGATGGATGGGTAAGTGCTAATCATCACTTGTAGTTACTGCTGTGCTGATAAATCTATGGAAATCAGCTTTAAATAACAATGCAGACAGGACTTGGATTTACCTCGGAAAGGCCTAAAGTTGCATGTTCTTAAGATGAAATTTAAAGTTTGACTAAAGTCTCCGAGTCAGATAATATGATTGGGAAACAAGAAATTAAAACATCAATATCCTGCATTTCATCCTTCATTTCCATTAGTTTATTTCTGGCTGAGACCACATTAGTCCATTGCCAGAATGCAGCTAGTTTCCTATTAACCCCTGCAGGTCCATAGCCTGCTGAGATCAGTTACACCACACATCAATATTGCAGCTTAGTTCAGTGTGTTGGATTCCTATGCTTGGGAGCAACCGACAGCTCAAGAGAAACCTATCAACTTTTGAAAGGGATAGATACAGTAGATGTGGAGAGGATGTTTCCTATGGTAGGGAAGTCCAGGACCAGAAGGCACAACCTTAGACTACAAGGATGTCCTTTAGAACAGATATGAGAAGGATATTCTTTAGCTAAAACATGATGCATCTAAGGAATTCATTGTCACAGATGGCTGGGGAGGTCAAGTCATTGGATATACTTAAAGTGGAGGTTAATAGGTTCTTGATTAGTAAAGGATGTCAAAGATTACAGGGAGAAGGAGGAGAACAGAGTTGAGGGGGATAATGAATCAATCAAGATAAAATGGAATGATATGCTGAATGGCTTAATTCTGCTCTTATTTTATGGTCGAATGGTCTTATGGAATAACTGGCCTTCTCAATGACCTCGGAAGGGAATCTCAAACCTCTCCTGAGTCACGGTAATTACTTGGAGCCTTCTGTTTTCCCGCTTCCCAAACTGTATCCTTACTGCCTCCAGTCTTCAGCATCTCAATTGTGAAACTTGAGCTAATTTTTCCATCCAAATGATACTTTGGGGAGAGTTCCCATGGTGACAATTTTTCCTCCTGCTCATTAGTTAAAATTTAAAGCTGCATTACTAAAAGAATCCCTTGATACAGTGAGTACCAGAGAATGTGTATGTGATACACTAAACTCTGCATTGATTTTCCTTTTTTTTAAATAAAAGCACAGATTTGCATTGGTTGTCCACATACTTTCCCTTAACTTACTTCATTTTGAAAAAGTACCTGATAATTTTTTAATAAATTCATTGCACAATTTCTTCTACAATGCATACACTGGTGTAAATTACAAAGTCACGGCCACTGGCATGGTAAGAAAGAATGGAAAAAATTGCTGCAGTCTCCCTAAGGGCATTCCAAATTGTGTTCTATTAAAAAAATTACTTCTGGAATATCGTTACTAGTAGGGAAAAGCTTAAACCCAGATTTTATAAAGTAAGATCCTACAACAGGAAATTAGACCAGTTTTCATGACCACCTTTTGACTGAGGGTTAAATGTTGGTATGGAATGGGAGAAGTTTCTTGCCTGTCCTTATTTAGTACCATGGGACCCTCAACAAGCAGATGCTCCTATCTTCCATTTTCCTTGGTGTAGAAATCTTTCATTGAATATAAGAACATAAGATCATAAGACATAGGAGCAGATTTAGGCATTTGGCACATCGAGTCTGCTCTGCCATTCCATCCTGACTGATTCATTATCCCTTTGAATCCATTCTCCTGCCTTCTCTTTTAAACACTTGATGCCCTGATTAATAAATAACTATCAACCTCCATTTTAATTATACTAATGAATTATCCTCCACAGCCTTCCAAGGCAATGAACTCCACATACACCGCCCTCTAACTAAAGAAATTCCTCCTCATCTCTGCTATAAGTGAACATCCCACTACATTCTGAGGCTGTGCCCTTTGGTCCTAGACTCATCCACTATAGGAAGCACCCTCTTCAATCCACTCTGTCTAGGCCTTTCAATGTATGATATTTTTCAATGAGATTCCCCACTCATCCCTTTAAACTCCAGCAAGTAGAGACCTTGAGCCATCAAAAGCTCCTCGTAAGTCAACCCTTTCATTCCTGGCAACACACACAAATTCTGGTGGAATGCAGCAGACCAGGCAGTATCTGCAGGGAGAAGCACTGTCAACGTTTTGGGCCAAGATCCTTCATCAGGACTAACTGAAAGGAAAGATAGTAAGGGATTTGAAAGTAGGAGTGGAAGGGGGAAATGCGAAATGATAGGAGAAGACCGGAGGGGGTGGGATGAAGCTAAGAGCTGGAAAGGTGATTAGCAAAAGGGATACAGAGCTGGAGAAGGGAAAGGATCATGGGATGGGAGGCGTAGGGAGAAAGAAAGGGGGAGGGGAGCACCAGAGGGAGATGGAGAACAGGCAGAGTGATGGGCATAGAGAGAGAAAAAAAAGAGGAGGGGGGAAAACCTAAATATATCAGGGATGGGGTAAGAAGGGGAGGAAGGGCATTAACTGAAGTTAGAGAAATCAATGTTCATGCCATCAGGTTGGAGGCTACCCATCCGGTATATAAGGTGTTGTTCCTCCAACTTGAGTGTGGCTTCATCTTGACAGTAGAGGAGGCCACAGAGAGACATATCAGAATGGGAACGGGACGTGGAATTAAAATGTGTGGCCACTGGGAGATCCTGTTTTCTCTGGCGGACAGAACACCTACGCTCTTCTGGTCACCTCTTTATAGGAGGAATGTGGAAGCTTTAGAGAGGGTGCAGACAAGATTGACCAAGAAGCTGCTTGGACTAGAAAGCATGTGTTAAGAAGATGGTCTGAGCAAGCCAGAGGTGTACAAAATGATAAAAGACAAAGATAAAGTAGACATCCAGAGACTTTTTCCCAGGGCAAAAAAGGCTAATACTAGGAGGCATAATTTTAAGTTGATTGGAAATGGGTTTATTACACAGAGAGTGGTGGTGTGTGGAATGCCTTGCCAGGGTGGTGGAGGAGGCAGATATATTAGATGCATTTCAGAAACTCTTAGATACCCACATGGATAATAGAAATATGGAAGGTTATATAGAAGGAAAGGGTTAGATGGATTGAGTCAAAGAGTCATAGGGAAGTGCAACACAGCCCATCTAGTCCATGCTGAACCGTTTAATCTGCCTACTCCCATTGACCTGCACTGGGACCATAGCCCTCAGTACCCTACCATCCATGTACCTACCGAAACTTCTTTCCAACACCCTGTACTGTGCTCTGCTTTTCTGTATTCTCCAAATTCCGGCTCTGAGGTGACACAATTTCCCGGCGAGTTGCAGTTCACAACAAAATGTAACTGCATGCACCACACATTACTTCAGATATTAATTACAAGTTGCACCCATTTAGTGTTAATATTCCTGTCTTTCAGCCAAATAGATACATGGCAACGAATAAACTTCATACAGCATTTCAGTTTATGAGTTGAATTATGATTGCTCAAAATTTTAAAGTTGCTGTTCACTGTTGTTAATAACCAAGGCTGTACTGTTGCTTCTCCAGAACATCAGGGAACTTAAAAGAATTAATCAGTCAAAACTGCTGAGGCTGGCTCAGGCAGATATATCACAGCCACCCTACTTCACTTCAACTTTTCAGAGAGGGAGCATAACCTTCACAGCCATGTTTGGGGGTGTAACTAGTTAGGATGAGCCACCCTCAGATATATACTCAGTGGCCACTTTACTAGGTACACCTGCACACCCACTCGTTAATGCAAATAACTAGTCAGCCAATCATCTTGTAGCAACTCAATAGATAAAAGCACACAGTCCTGGTTAAGAGGTTCAGTTGTTTTCAGACCAAATATCAGCACATGAAAGGAATGTATTCTAAGTGACTTTAACTGTGGAATGATTGTTGGGTTGTTTGAGTATCTCAGAAAGTGCTGAGATGGTGCTTGAAAATCCCAGGAGATCAGTACTTTAGAGTTTACAGAGTATGGAGCAAGGAATAAAAAAAAAATCCAGTGAGCGGCAGTTCTGTGGGTGAAAATGCCTTGTTACTGAGAGAAGTCAGAGGAGACACAATTCTCCAAAACTTCTGCCACCTCAAATGGAATCCCTTCACTAAGCATATTTTTCCCTCCCCCTCCACTTTTTGCTTTCTGCAGGGATTGATCCTTATGGAACTTTTTGCAGGGATCGACCCTCCCCACCAATCTCCCTTCTGGCACTTATCCTTGCAAGGGGAACACCTGCCCCGACACCTCCTCCCTCACTATCATTCAGGGCCACAAACAGTCCTTCTAGGTGAGGCGACACTTCACCTGTGAGTTGGTTAGGCTCATATACTGTGTTCAGTGCTCCTGGTGTGGCCTCCTGTATATTGGTGAGACCCTGAGGTAAATTGGGAGACCTCTTCACCGAGCATCTATGCTCCATCCGCCAGAACACGTAGGACCTCCCTGTGGCCACCCATTTTAATTCCACTTCCCATTCCCATATGTCCATCCATGGCCTCCACCAGTGTTGTGATGAGGCCACACTTAGGTTGGGGGAACATCACCTTATATTCCATTTGGGTAGCCTCCAACCTGATGGCATGAACATTAATTTCTCAAACTTCTGATAATCCCCCCCAAACCCTCCTCCCTTCACCATTTCCCATCCCCTATTCCCTCTGTCACCTTATCTCCCTGCTTGCAAATCACCTCCCTCTGGTGCTCCTCCCAACTTTTTCTTTCTTCCATGAGGTTCTGTCTCTTTCACCAATCAACTTCCCAGCTCTTTACTTCATCTCTCCTCTTCCAGGTTTTACCTATCATCTGGAGTTTCTCTCTCCCCTCCCCCCACCTTTTAAATCTGCTCCTCAGCTTTTTTTCTCCAGCCCTGCTGAAGGGTTTCAGCCCAAAACAGCAACTCTGCTTTCTCTCTATGGATGCTGCCTGGCCGACTGAGTTCCTCCAGCATTTAAAAAAAAAATTTTTTTTTATTTAATCAAACTTTTATTTCAGAACTTTACACCAATAAGCTATCATGAGAGGCTGGATATACTTGGGTTTTTTTTCTCTGGAGCGCCAGAGGCTGAGGGGAGATCTGATAGAGATTATGAGAGGCGTAGATAGACAGAGAGCATGTTTTCCCCAGGGTTGAAATGTCTAACACTAAAGGGCATGCATTGAAGGTGGGGGGGGGGGGGGGTTCAACAGGGATGTGAGCTATAGTTTTTTTTTTAACTCAGTGTTGGGATTTCTGTAATTTGCTGCCTGGTGTGGTGATAGAGGCAAAGCAATTAGAGGCTTTTAACAGTCATTTGGACAGGCACATGGTTCGGCACAACTCTGTGGGCCAAATGTCCTGTTCCTGTGCTGTTCTGTTGTATTTTCAAATAATCCAAGGAACAATAATTAAAACTTCATTGCAACAAATTGAGAATTAATTTACCATACAGTATCTGAAACATAAATTCGGTAATCATAAGGACAACACGTTGTAATACAAATGCCTTTAACCGTCTCCGCCAGTCCATTAACAATGGCTGTACTTTGAAATAGACTCGCAAACAAATTAAAGCTTCTAGAAAGACCAGGCCTCTTCCTCATGCTTCACCGGGAATGGCTGTGCAGAGTTTGTGCTCAAGTTTCTACAGCACCCGAAACCACGACCTGACTTGTCTAATTCTGCTCCCATATTTTTGGGCTGAAGTTGGCAGACGGGTCGGAGATCAGCAGAAAGATACGGGTGAGGCCCCGGTCCCAGGGGAGACATTCAGCCCCCGAAACCAGGCCGGCGGGGGATACACCTCCATCTTGCCCAAGTGTTTCTGCACTACAGCATTTTGTATGTGTCGGTTGGAGAGGAAGGTGACAGCTTTCCTGGGACCGGATGATGTAAAAGTTTCTCGTGAATGTGGGTAGGGAGCTCTGGAACTCTGTGCTTGCTTGTTTGTGTCTTCTGTACTAATCCAACATGGCAGGGACATTTAAAGCTGAAGTGCACCAGGTTCCTAACACCTGAATAATGGTGATGGGCAAAAGACCTTCTGAGACAGGGAGGCATAGGTGGAATAGGTCTCATCAAATCACTCCCCAACACATGCCAGTGTTGCTGTAACAAACTCCCAACCCTGTGTTGCTATGCTCCTTAATAACTATTTCAATGGCTGGTACTGTAAACTCTTTCCATTAGAGAATTAGTTCTGTTCCAACATTATTGACTGCTCTGTGCATGTCAATATTTCCATTGATGGGGGTCTTCAGGACAGATTGAAGTGTCGACACCCAAGAGCGTAAAATGAATTGGTGTTCATCCCCACTATTCCAGGCCTATTAAAGTGCTGAGCCAGATTAACCGGATGAAGCCCCCAAGTGGAAAAATGAACTGATATTCATCCTCACGTCTCTGCATCAACTAAAGCACTGAGCCACATTAAAGCGTCGAGGCCAAAGTGCAGAAAATGTACTGGTGTCCATCTCCACTACTCCATGCCTATTAAAGCATTGACCAAGACTAAAGCGTCAAGGCCCAAGAATCGAAAACAAACCAGTGTTTAGCCCAATCCTCCATGCCGACCACCTGAGCCCATCCCATCTGCCTACGCTTGATCCTTCTCCCTCTCTTCTCGCTATTACCAATAGATGGGAGGTGCAGGAGTCTTAGATCCTTCACGGCCAGGTTTGGGAACAATTATTGCCCTGCAGCCATTGGGCTTCCAGACGAGTTTCACTCGCCTCAGCACTGAACTAACTCCACAGCCCGTAGACTCAAATTTGGGGCTCTGCAGCTCATGTTCTATGTATAATATTCATTTTTCAAATATTGAATGTTCGCCAGTTTTGGTTGTATTAGGTTTTTCATGGATTCTATTGTGTTTCTTTGACTTATCGCTATCTGCAAGAAGATGAATCTCAAGGTTATAAATTGGATACATACTTTGAAGATAAATTTACTTTGAAATTTGAACTGTATCATTGCAACCCTAATCATCTCATGGCTGTCTATTGCAAAATTTTAATGTTGTCTATATAACAGTAATACTTAACGATGAACCAACCCTATACCCACCAACAATCAGCAACCTGAAGGTTCAAGCGCATCACAATGACCAATAAATGAAAATCTTAAAAATCTTAAATCACTTAACTGCACTGCTGGCTGGAACAACCTTTTCTATTTTATCTTCGATGATGATTAACAGATAAAATTAATACCTAAATATAAAACATGATGAAATATTGACAGCTTCTTGTCAGGTAATGCAGAGGAGGCTTGACACAAAAGCAGAGGAGAGGAGCCAATTCAACAGTGTATAATAACTTTAATAGTAGTCCATAAAATAACAAGCCACAAGGAACCACTAAACAAGACAGAAGTGCAACAGGCAACAAAGCAGTCTTTAGGAAAGCTAGGAGCAACTGGTTGAGACCAGCTGGTTCAATGAGGAAACAAGGGTTGTGGCTGAGAACTGGGGTTAAATAGGCTCCTTCCGATGAGACTGAAATGAGTGGCTGATGAATCCTATTAGCTGAGTGGTGACTGGGAGGTGCCTGCATATACATGCCTGACACTTCTATATAAAGTGCCTCTTCCCACTCTTCTTTGAAATTGTTGATAGCCCATACAGAGCCGTGATTGCTGCTGATCGTAGCCACGGAGCCAGCTCAGTGTTGAGGCGAGCCAAGCGTGATGTATGCCGACCATAGTAACGGAGCCAGTTCAACGCGGAGGCGAGTGAATACTGAGGGCTGCCGACCTTGGCCATGGATACAGTTCAGCGCTCAGGCGAGTGAAGCCTGATAAATACTGACCATGGCCACGGATCCTGTTCAGCGCTGAGACGAGTGAAGCCCGTCGAGAACACCGAATGCTGCCGACTATAGCCATAGAGCCAGTTCAGCTCTGAGCCGAGTGAAGCGTGATGTATGCCGACCATTGCAACGGAGCCAGTTCAGCGCGGAGGCGAGTAGATACTGAGGGCTGTCGACCACAGCCACGGAGCCAGTTCAGCTTTGAGGCAAGTGAAGCCTGTCGAGAACAGTGATGGCTGCCGACCATTGCCCCGTATCCAGTACAGCGCTGAGGCAAGTGAAGCCTGATGGCTGCAAAGTACGACGGACACGGAGCCAGTTCAGCGGTGAGGCGAATGAAGTTTGATAAATGCCGACCGTGGTCACGGATCCTGTTCAGCGCTGAGGCGAGTGAAGCCCGCCGAGAACACCGAACGCTGCCGACTATAGCCATAGAGCCAGTTCAGCGTTGAGGCGAGCGAAGCCCATACGGAGCCATGATTACTTGCGACCACAGCCACGGAGCCAGTTCAGCGCTCAGGCGAGTGAAGCGTGATGGCTGCTGACCATAGCCACGGATCCAGTTCAGCGCTGTGGCGGTGAAACCCGTCCAGAACCCTCATGGCTTGCGAAAGTAGCCACGGAGGCAGTTCTGCGCTGAGGCGAGTGAAGCCCGTACAGAACCCTGATGCCTGCCAACCACAGACACGGAGGCAGTTCTGCGCTGAGGCGAGTGAAGCCTGGTGGCTTCCGACTATGGCCAGGGAACCAGCTAAGCGCGAAGACAAGTGAAGCCTATCCAGAACCCTGATGGCTGCCGACATTAGACACGGAGCCAGTTCAGCGCTGAGGCGAGTAAACCTTTCAGCTGCCAACTATAGTAACGGAGCCAGTTCTGTGCTTCTGTCGCCCACAGAAGGCAAAGTGTGGTTGTAGACGTTTCATATTCCGCATGGAGGTTGGTCACCTATGGGGTGCCTCAGGCATCTGTTTAGGGAAACCTCACTCTTCCTGATTTTTATAAATAACATGGATGAGGAAGTGGAGCGATGGGTTAGTTAGTTTGCTGATCACACAAACGTTGGAGGTGTTGTGGATAGTGTGGAGGGCTGTCAGAGTTTACAGCGGGACATTGATAGGATGCAAAACTAGTGCTGAGAAGTGGCAGGAGGAGTTCAACCCATATAAGTGTGAAGTGGTTCATTTTGTTAGGTCAAATATGAGAGCAGAATATAGTATTAATGGTAAGACTCTGGGCGGTGTGAAGGATCAGAGGGATCTTAGGGTCCGAGTCCATAGAATGTTCAAAGCAGCTGCACAGGTTGACTCTGTGCTAAAGAAGGAATATGGGGTATTGGCCTTTATCAATTGTGGAATTGAATTTAGGAGCCGAGAGGTAACGTTGCAGCTATATAGGACCCTGGTCAGACCCCACTTGGAGTACTGTGCTCAGTTCTGGTCGCCTCACTACAGGAAGGATGTGGAAACCATAGAAAGGGTGCAGAGGAGATTTACAAGGATGTTGCCTGGATTGGGGAGCATGCCTTATGAGAATAGGTTGAGTGAACTCGGCCTTTTCTCCTTGGAGCTACGGAGGATGAGAGGTGACCTGATGCAGGTGTAAAAGATGATGAGAGGTATTGATCGTGTGGATAGTCAGAGGCTTTTTCCCAGGGCTGAAATTGTTGCCACAAGAGGACACAGGTTCAAGGTGCTGGGGAGTAGGTGCAGAGGAGATGTCAGGGGTAAGTTTTTTACTCAGAGAATGGTGAGTATATGGAACGGGTTGCCAGCAACAGTGGTGGAGGCAGATACGACAGGTTCTTTTAAGAGACTTTTAGATAGGTACATTGAGCTTAGTAAAATAGAGGGCTATAGGTAAGCCTAGTAATTTCTTTTTTTTTGTAATTTATTTTTTTATTGAAGTTCATCATCAAACAAACATTTCCATAAGATGTACTTCAGACATTGTACATATATATCATATTGTGGCGACCCACTTCCCAGCGCACTCGAACTGGCTCACAAAGCGGCGCGCGCCGGCATTGAGGCAGGGCCCAAAAAGGGCACCAAGCCTGCTTCACCAGCAAAGGGAAAAGCCCGCGCGCGGGAAGGGACTGTGAATATGCGCCCCCTACAGCATTCCCGCCTGGGGAGGGCGGAAACAGGAAGACTTAAAAGCGAGGCCGTGAAGTTTGAATAAAGCTTTAACGCAACTGCAACTCACCGTCTGCGTGTCATTATTCCAGTGCTGTGTGTAGAACACCGCGACAATTGGTGACCCCGACGGCCCAAACGATATTTGGACCGAAGATGAACGACGCTGAATGTGTTCATACATTTTTGTTAAAACTGCCAAGCTTCTGGATGCTGTGGCCTCACCTATGGTTCCAACAAGCAGAAGCCCAATTCCACATTCAGCAGATAACCTCAGATTCCACACATTACTACTATGTGGTGAGTTCCCTTGACCAGGAGATGGCCGCCCAGGTTGAGGAGTTCATATAGTCGCCCCGGAGGATGGCAAATACACAGCATTCAAAGCCCTACTCATAAGGAATTTCTGACTCTCACGGCATGAGTGAGCTGCCCGCTTACTGCACCTGGATGGTTTGGGAGACAGGCCCCCATTGGCATTAATGAACGAGATGCTGGCCCTGGCTGAATGACACAAGCCCTGCCTCATATTTGAGCAGGCGTTCCTGGAGCAACAGCCCGAGGACATATGCCTGCTGCTGTCTGACGCAGATTTCAGCGACCCCCGGAAGGTGGCGACCCAGGCAGATGTGCTGTGGAAAGCCAAGAAGGAGAGTGGGGCGTCCATCACACAGATCACCAGGCCACGCGCCCAACAGCAGACCAGACCAGGCCCGGCAGCAGAGCCCACAAAACCCAGAGGCAGGAGTGCGGAGGCCAACAAACAATGGCGCTTCTACCACCAGCGTTGGGGCACAGAAGCCTGCCACTTCCCGGGAAACGCCAGGGCCAGCCACTGCTGATGGCTACGGCGGCTGGCCATTAGGATAGCCTCCTGTACGTCTGGGACGAACAGTCGGGACGCTGCTTTTAGTTGACACTTGGGCCGAGATCAGCGTCTTACCTCCGATGAATTACGACACCCACAATAGAGAACCGGGACCCACCCTGCGGGCTGCAAATAGCAGCGCAATATGGACCTACGGCACCTGTACGATGCGGCTACAGTTCGGCTCCAGCCGGTTCATATAACATATAACAATCACAGCACGGAAACAGGCCATTCCGGCCCTCCTAGTCCGTGCCGAACTCTTAATCTCACCTAGTCCCACCTACCCGCACTCAGCCCATAACCCTCCACTCCTTTCCTATCCATATAACTATCCAATTTTACCTTAAATGACACAACTGAACTGGCCTCTACTACTTCTACAGGAAGCTCATTCCACACAGCTATCACTCTCTGAGTAAAGAAATACCCCCTCGTGTTTCCCTTAAACTTTTGCCCCCTAACTCTCAAATCATGTCCTCTCGTTTGAATCTCCCCTACTCTCAATGGAAACAGCCTATTCACGTCAACTCTATCTATCCCTCTCAACATTTTAAATACCTCGATCAAATCCCCCCTCAACCTTCTACGCTCCAATGAATAGAGACCTAACTTGTTCAACCTTTCTCTGTAACTTAAGTGCTGAAACCCAGGTAACATCCTAGTAAATCGTCTCTGCACTCTCTCTAATTTATTGATATCTTTCCTATAATTCGGTGACCAGAACTGTACACGTGGGACTTCACACTGGCCGCCGTGGCCCAACCACTCCTGGGGGCGGATTTTTTGTGAGCTCACAGCCTGCTGGTCGACCTGCAAGGGAAGAGACTAGTCCATGCCAAGACTTTTCAAACGTTCTCCCTGGGTGAAGCCAGGTTGCCGGCCCCACACCTGGACTCCATCATGCTGTCCAACAACGACTTCACCAGAGTCCTGGCGGATTTCCCATCGGTTCTGGCACCGCAGTTCACGGCAGCCATCCACCACATCCTGACCCAGGGACCACCCCTCCACGCCCGTGCTCGAAGGCTTCCCCCGAACAAGCTCCGACTGGCAAAGGAGGAGTTCATGAGGATGGAGGAATTGGGGATCATACAGCGGTCCGACAGCCCATGGGCCTCCCCCCTGCACATGGTGCCCAAAGCAACAGGGGGCTGGAGACCATTCGGCGACTACCGCAGACTGAACGAGGCTGCAACACCGGACCGCTACCCTGTGCTGCACATTCAGGACTTTGCAGCAAACCTGCATGGCGCAAGGATCTTTTCTAAGGTAGACCTCGTCCGGGGATACCATCAAATCCCGATGCATCCGGACGACGTCCCCAAAACAGCTCTCATCACTCCGTTTGGCCTTTTCAAATTCCTCTGCATGCCATTCGGCCTAAAGAATGCCGCACAGATGTTTCAGCGGTTAATGGACGCGGTGGGATGTGACCTGGACTTCGCTTTCATCTATTTGGATGACATCCTCATAGCCAGCAGTAGTCGTCAGGAGCATCTGTTCCACCTCCGTCAACTCTACGCCCGACTGAGTGAATACAGCCTAACAATCAACCCGGCCAAATGCCAGTTCGGACTCGACCCCATCAACTTTCTGGGCCACAGGATTACTAAAGACAGGGCAACCCCTCTGCCCGCCAAGGTAGATGCAGTCCGCCACTTCCCCCGACCCAACACACTCAAAGGCCTGCAGGAATTCGTGGGTATGGTGAATTTCTACCTCTGCTTCCTCCCCTCAGCAGCCCGAATCATGTGCCCCCTGTTCACCCTGATGTCGGGTAAGGGCAAGGACATTACCTGGGACAAGGAGGCCATAGTCGCTTTCGTTAAAACCAAAGAAGCTTTGGCAAACGCCGCGATGCTAGTGCATCCCAGAACGGATGTCCCTACTGCCCTCAGAGTGGACGCATCCAACACAGCAGTCGGTGGAGTGCTGGAACAACTCATGGAGGGTCGCTGGCAACCCCTGGCGTTCTTCAGCAAACACCTACGACCACCCGAGCTCAAATACAGTGCTTTCAACCGGGAACTGTTGGCACTATACCTGGCAATCCAGCATTTCTGGTATTTCTTAGAACGTAGGCCCTTCACCACATTCACGGACCACAAACCGCTCACTTTGCGTTCACGAAGGCATCCGATCCCTGGTCGTCCCGCCAGCTGCGACATCTGTCCTATATCTCCGAATACACAACAGACATCTGGCATGACTCGGGAAAGGACAACGTCGTGGCGGACGCCCTATCCAGACCTACCATCTAGGCCCTGTCCCAGGGGGTGGACTATGAAGCGCTGGCGGAGGCGCAGCAGGCAGATGATGAGATCCCTTGTTTCAGGACTACAGTCTCCGGTTTGCAGCTCCAAGACTTCCCCGTAGGCCTACTGTGAGAGGACCCTACTGTGTGACGTAGCTACTGGCCAACCTCGCCCCATCGTCCCAGCAGCCTGACGGCGGTGAGTTTTCAACTCCATTCACAACTTAGCGCACTCCTCCATCAAGTTAACCGTCCGGATGGTCTCCAACAGGTTCGTTTGGCACAGATTCCGCAAGCAGGTCAGTGAATGGGCCAAAACGTGCATGCAGTACCAAACAGCCAAGGTGCAGCGGCACTCCAAAGCCCTGCCGCAGCAGTTCCACCCCACCCGCCAGCGTTTCGACCACATTCATGTGAACATCGTGTGCCCCCTGCCAGTGTCACGAGGAGACCGGCACCTCCTGACTATCTTGGACCAGTTCACAAGATGGCCAGAGGCGGTCCCGCTCACCAACACCACCTCCGAATCTTGCGCCTGGGCGCTGATTGCCACCTGGGTATCTCGCTTTGGTGTACCGGCCCACATTACCTCTGACAGAGGCGCCCAGTTCACCTCCAGCCTGTGGTCAGCTATGGCCAGCCTTTTGGGGACACAGCTACACCACACAACTGCCTACCACCCACAATTGAACGGGCTAGTGGAGCGTTTCCACCGTCACCTGAAGTTGGCTCTCATGGCCCGCCTGAAAGGGCCTAACTGGGCGGATGAACTTCCCTGGGTCCTGCTCAGAATCCGCACGGCGCCCAAAGAGGATCTGCACACCTCGTCGGCCGAGTTGGTGTATGGCGCACCCCTGGTCGTCCCAGGAGAGTTCATACCAGCCCCAAGGAGGCAGGAGGAAGAACCCGCAGCAGTCCTGGACAGACTACGTGAGAGGCTCAGTAACCTGGCCCCCATACCCACTTCACAGCATGGACAGAGCCCGACCTGCGTACCCAAAGACCTGGATAACTGTAAGTTTGTTTTTGTATGCCGGGGTGGACATCGGGCACTGCTACAGCGGCCCTATGAGGGGCCGTTGAAGGTGATCAGGAACAACTGGTCCACGTTTGTACTGGACATTGGGGGGAAAGAGGAGGTTTTCACAGTGGACCGACTCAAACTGGCCCATGTGGACTTGGCGCAGAGGCAGACCTCCCAAACAGAGACAGACTCAGACTGTGGACATTGGGGGGTGTATCGCTGGTTCTGGGGGGGGTGGGGGTTATGTAGTGACCCACTTTCCAGTGCACTCGAACCGGCTCACAAAATGGTGCACGCTGGCAGGGAGGCCGGTCCCAAAAAGGGGGCCAGGCCTTCTTCACCAGCAAGGGGAAAAGCCCGCACGCGGGAAGGGACTGTAAATATACGCCCCCTACAGCATTCCCGCCTGGGGAGGCCGGCCCCAAAAAGGGCGCCAAGCCTTCTTCACCAGCAAGGGGAAAGCCCGCATGCGGGAAGGGACTGTGAATATACGCCCCCTACAGCATTCCCGCCTGGGGAGGGCGGAAACAGGAAGGCTTAAAAGCGAGACCGTGAAGTTTGAATAAAGCTTTAACGCAACTGCAGCTCACCATCTGCGTGTCATTATTCCAGCGCTGTGTGTAGCACACCGCGACAATATAATCATATATATCACAAATCTCCACAAAGTATTTATCTGAGGTATACACTTATAGAAAAGAGTGGAAAGAAAAATCAAGCAAAAGGAAAGAACTATGTACAAATAGGGAGTGGTCTTTTTTTTTAACGACAGATTCATTGATTTGTGAGAATAAAATCAGGCCTATGAGGCATTATGTAGTTAAACCATTTTTCCCAGTATGAATCAAATTGTTCCAGCTTATGATTAACAGATGCTGTTATCTTCTCCATTTTGTAAATGTCCATTGTAATTTCCATCCATTTATTTAAAGTTGGGCTCTCCTGTGATAACCATTTCCTAGTAAGAGTCTTTTTACCAGCCACCAACAGTATTTTCATTAAATATTTATCTCTTTTCAACCATTCTTGAAGTATATACGCAAAATATGTGGTCTTACTCTCTAAGGCTATTTCACATTTAAAGATGTCTTGTAGGGCATTGTGTATCCCCCTCCAACAGTTTTTGATAACAGGGCATTCCCAAAAAATATGATAATGATTTTTCATTTTGATTTCCACAATTTCTCCAGCAAACAGGGAGGTTACTATCATAATGGGATTTCTGAGAGGGTGTAATAAAATATCTTATCAAGTTTTTCCATCCAAACTCCCTCCATTTCTGTGAACTGGTACACTTCCATTGATACCTCCATATTATTGTCCATTCTTCCTCAGATATAATTATCCCTCCTTCCTTCTCCCATTTTGTTTTAATGTATGAAGTCAAATGTGTTTTAAGATTTGACAACCCCTTATACATGCTTAAAATGATTCTACTACCATTATCTGAATTATATGCTTTTCTAAAGAGCTCTATCAAGCATGTATTTGCCTTGGTTACATTTTTAAGAGTCTTTTTAACATATTGTTGCATCTGTAAATACCGATAAAAATCTTATTTTTCTAATAAGTGTTTCTCTTTAAGCATTTCAAAAGTGAGCAGTGTTCCTTCTTTCATTATGTTGCAAAGAACTGTTATTCCTTTAGCTGTCCAGTCCTCAAATCTAGCATCCAATTTATTTGGTGTAAAATCCGAGTCATATGCACACCATTTAAGAATTGCAATATCTCCCTCTAGATTATATTCTTTTATAGTAGTTTTCCATATTTTAAGAGTCAATTTCACTCATGGGTTATCAATAGTATTTATGTACCTTTGCAGGTTGTTATCAGCCAAAATTGCTTGTATGGGAATGGGAAGTACCTGCTCCTCAATGTTTTTCCATTGAGCGTCATATGATGGGTTGCACCAACATATAACAGCTCTCAACTGTGCTGCAAAATAATAATCTCTAAGAGAAGGTAGGCCCCATCCCCCCTTTTCCTTTGCTAATTGCAAGGTTTTGAGACAAACTCTAGGCCTTTTACTCTGCCAAATATACCTTGATAGCATCTTGTTCCATTCATTGAATTGATTTTGATTAATCTCTATTGGTAGGGTTTGAAAGAGATATAACAGTCTGGGCAGTATATTCATTTTAATAGACTCAATCCTTGAACTGAGACTGAAAAAAGGAATCAGGTTCCATCTTGCCACATCTTCCTTAATTTTTTTATATAAAGGCTGATAATTACCTTCTGATAATTTTACCAAATCTTTTGGCATAATGATGCCCAAATATTTGAAAGACTCTGTGTGCCATGCCCAGGGGTATCGACTTCCAATTTCTCTTGGTGGGCTATAGTAATACGAAAGTAATTGGGTTTTATCTATGTTGATCTTGTATCCTGATAATTGACCATATTGTTCAAAGGATTGCATCAATTTCTTTTTACAATATTTTTATTCAGAAGATAAAAACAAGATTTACCGAGTGCAACACATGGATACATCTCAACATAATTTGTGTACATTCATATATTGTAATAAAATTGATCAAAATGTTATAGCATAACACATAAAGGTATACCACTCTGTAATAAAAAATTTAAAGATAGGTCATACATCATAAAAGAAAATTTTTTTATATAAAAAAAAAGTCAACCCCCTACCATCTACCAAAGAAAAAAGCTGATGGATGGTGATGGATAATTAGAAAAAAACATACTCGCTTAAGAAGAGAAGATAAAAATATACATAAAAGTCTGTGCACTGTTAAACTTTATAAATTGGAAAAGTAATTTAGGAAAGGTCCCCAGATATCATAAAAAGATTGTTTCGAATTTAAGACTGAGCAGCGAATCTTTTCTAAATTTAAATAAAACATAATATCACGTAGCCATTGAAGATGTGTAGGAGGGGTAGACTCCTTCCATTTAAGCAAGATTGCTCTCCTTGCTAAAAGAGAGGTAAAAACTAAAACCTGTAGGTTAGAAGTATTTAAAGTTATATCTTCATTTGCAATAATACCAAACAAAGCAGTAAGGGGATTTGGGTCAAATTGGACCCTAAAAAGTTGTGAGAAGGTATGGAATACTTCCTGCCAAAACTTTTCAATTTTAGGGCAAAACCAAAACATATGAATTAAAGAGGCATCAGCAGAGTTGCATTTATTACAAAGTGGAGAAACATTCGGATAAAAACTGGACAGCTTCTGTTTAGAAATGCAAGCTCTATGAACCACTTTAAATTATAGAAGAGAATGACGAGCACAGAAAGATGATTTATTAACCCGTTTAAGAATTTTATTCCATCTATCATCAGAAATCTGACAATTTAGGTCATCCTCCCAAGCTTTTTTTATTTTATCTAAAAAGTCTTGTCTAGAATCAATCAACAAGTTATAGATACCGGTAATAGAACCATTAACAAAAGGTTTTAAATTTAAAAGATCGTCCAGTAAATTTTTATCAGGACCTATAGGAAAAGTAGTTAATTGGAAACATAAGAAATCTCTAATTTGAAGGTATCTGTAAAAATGTGTTTTTGGGAGTGCAAATTTAGTTGACAATTGGTCAAATGGAGCAAGAGATCCTGAGATAAACAGGTCCCAAAAACACTTAATACCTAGTTCATCACAATCCTTAAAGACTTAGTCAGTCATGGAAGGGCTAAAAAAATAATTAAGGAGAATGGGAGATGATAATGAAAAATTCGCTAAACCAAAAAATTTCCTAAATTGAGACCAAATCCTTAAAGTTTGCTTAACAATTATGTTATCTGTTATTTTATTTGCTGAAAAAGAGTATGATCCAAGAAGAGAGACAACAGAGGAATTTTTTACAGAATTAACCTCTAAGGAGACCCATGATGGGCAATCTTTATGATAAATATAATAGGACCAGAATGTAATATTCCTTATATTGGCAGCCCAATAGTAAAACCATGTGACCATGCACAACCCTGTCTCATGCCCCTTTCTAGGGTAAGACTATTTGATAAATATCCATTTATTTTAATCCTAGCAGTAGGATTGTCATATAGTGTCTGTATAGTTATAATAATTGTCTTGGAAACCAAATCTATGTAAAAGTCTGTAAAGAAATTTCCAATTAACTGAATCAAATGCTTTTTCAGCATCCACACATATCACTATTGCTTTGATTTTTTTTTTTGTATATGATGCATAATGTGAAGTGTCCTTTGTATATTGTCTTGAGTCTGGCGTTGTCATATAAAACCTGTCTGATCATTACGTATCAGTATGGGTAGAAACTCCTCTAATCGTTTGGCCATGATGGAGGTGAATAACCTATAATCTACATTAAGAACGGATATTGGTCTAAATGACCCGCATTCCATTTTATCTTTGCCTTCTTTCGGTATAGCTGAGATTATCGCTTCCTTCCAACTGGGTGGCATTTGTGCCTTTTTCAGACCCCAGTTCAGAGTGGGGAGTAAAACAGGAATTAACTCATTTTTAAATTCTTTGTACCACTCTGCCGTATACCCATCTGATCCTGGTGACTTGCTTAATTTAAGCCTACTAATTGCAGCTTTTAATTCAACTTCAGTTATGTCAGCAGCCATCGTTCTATTTTGTTCTTCGCTTAAAGTGGGTAATTCTAAAGAATTCAAGAAGGTGTCAATTTGGGTTATGCTTCCCCCGGAACTTTGGAATATAAAGTTTTGTAAAACACTTCAAAAGCTTCTTGAATTTCACTTAGCTTATTTTTTATCACTTTCATTCTTGGGTCCCTAATTCTATGAATTGTATTTTCTGCTGTCTTTTTTTTTTCCAGTTTCCACATCAGCATTTTCATAGATTTCGATCCACTTTCATAATGTCTCTGTTTCAGAAACAAAAAGTTTTTCCTGATTTCTTGCATAGCCAAATTATTTATTTAATTCCTAATTCTTTTAATTTCCCCTAATGTATCCTGTGCCAAATTCAATTTGTGTTTTTTCTCTAGTTCCTTCAGCCTATTTTGTCATTCCTGTAATATTTTATTCCTTATTTTTTGCTTATATGAAGATATCGCTATAATTTTCCCTCTTAAGACCACCTTCAGAGTATCCCATAAAATGGGAGGTGAAGCCTCTTCATTATCATTAAATTCTAAGTAGAGACCAAATAGTATTCTTTGGTTGTAGGTCAAAATCAACAGAAAAATATATAGGTGCATGGTCACTTACATCTATTGTCCTAATTCCACAGATGTTTATTTTATCTTTGTCTTTTCCAAATGTTATAAAATAGTCTATTCTTATATATACAGAATGTGGAGCAGAATAATGAGTATAATCCCTTCTGTCAGGGAAAAGGTCCCTCCATATATCAATTAAACCGACATCCTCAAAAAGTGTATTAACTTTCTTATGCAAAGATTTTGTTTGATAGGTTTTTCTATCGGAAGAGTCTAAGTTTGGTTGTAATTGTAAATTTAAGTCTCCCCCACATATCAGGAGACCTTCTGTTTCTGTTACCATAATATCAATAATTTTCTGAAAGAAACCAATATCACTTCCCAGGGGTGCATATATATTCAATAGAGTAACTGAATTGCTGTCTATATTCCCCCTTACCAGAATATATCTGCCCTCTTTATCTCCTATTTTGAATACTTTTTCAAAATTTAGCTTACTTGAGATAGCAACTCCTCTCCTATGTCCTGATTTATATGAGGAGAAAAACAGATTAGTGAAGCCCATTCTCTTTAGTTTTTTATGCTCATTATCACTTAAATGAATTTCCTGTAAATATATTACATGGGCTTGTCCTTTTTTTCATTTTGGATAAAATCCTCTTACATTTGATTGGATTTAATAGTCCATTTACATTAAAAGAAATGAATTTTTCCTTGTCCTTAGCCATCTGTATTTATCTGTCAATGTATCATTGAAATTAGAATAAAACTTAATCGATCTACTCACTGAACAAATAAGAACCAAGAAACGCAAATAATAACAAAAATGGCAATGAATGTGTGATTCCAAGGCTGAGGTCTCTAGTAGATGACCCTGCGTTGAGCTAGAGGAAATGTCTAGCTGTGGGGGATAACCCCTCCTACTTGTGAGTGAGGCCCCCCATTGCAGTATTCATAAAAGTCAGTGAACAAATCCATTACACAGAAAAGATTTCCCTGTGTACTCCTATATATAAATACATACATACACACACAATACACACATACACATATATATATATATATTCTCATTTTGGTGGGGAAAAAGGAGTAACAGAGCAAAAAAAGAATAACAACTAAGTAATATCAAATCCACATTATAATAAGTATTTCTCGAGATATGTATATCACCGTGTACTTTTGCTTCTGTTTAGGTTCTCAACATTTTTAAAGTTAACCAAACCTTATGGCTATTCTGAAGGGGGTGAGAACTGTCTTTGGGAAACTCCCAGTCTCTTCCTGATATATTTCTCTCAGCCTCCTCCCATCTCCTGCTTTCTCGATTCTCGCATTATTTCCCAAGCGGAGCGGGATGATTCCTCAGTCAGGCTTTCCCTTGTTTTGGTCATGCTGACGGGCAACCCTCTGGCCTTCATGTCTGCAGTCACCTCTTCCACTGTCTGGTACAACCGTGTCCCGTTGTCATAAAACACTCGAAGTTTAGCAGGGTATGGAGTTTGAAATCTAATCTTATTTTGCTTTAGTACTCGCTTTACTTCAGAGTATTCTTTGTGTTTCTGGAGGACCGCGGGGGGGGGGGTAATCTTGGTCGAAATATATTAATTTATCCTCTTAAAAACACTCCCTTCTTACCACAGGCCCTTCGTAGAATCTCCGCCTTGGTGCTGTACCAAAGGAATTTAATTATTATTGAGCGTGGCTTTCTATCCTGGGTAGGTTTTGGGACTAACACGCGGTGGGCTCTTTCGACTTCCAGCTCCATAGCCGAAGGAAGATCCAACGTGTCCCGCAGTAACTTTCCGACAAACTCTGTCATAGACGAGCCCTCCCCTCCTTCGGAAATGTTGTAGATTCTGATATTTTTCCGCCGTGATCTTCCCTCCAGGTCAAGCAGTTTACCTTCTTGGTGATTTATTATTTTTATTGTCTTACTCAGTATCCATTCCACGTTTTGAACGCGATCTTCCACCTTCTCAATTCGAGTCTCTGCCACCGCTATTTTTTGATTAATTTTGGCGAGCTCTGCCTTAATATCACGGAGCTGCTGCTCTATTTCTTTCCGGAACTCCCTTATCTCTTTCAGGATTTCGAAGATATTTGCCGCTTTGTCTGAACGAGGCCCAGCAGCTGCCTCGCTAGCACACGGTCGGGTCGGAGAGCCGCTCGCTGCACTCCTTTCGGACGCAGGCTCCGCAGTGTCACTTTTTTTATTTCCATTCCTTTTCCCCATTCTTGCCCCTCTTTTCAGTTCAAATATTTTTTGAAAAATATTATATTTGACGGGTTAATGGGGCTTAATACACATTTTTCCGGAGGAGCTAGTGACTTAAGCTGCCATTCTCGATGATCACATCACCGGAAAACCAAGCCTAGTAATTTCTAACGTAGGGACATATGAACCCATTCTGGTTGGCTGCCGGTTACCAGTGGTGTTCCACAGGGGTCTGTGTTGGGGCAGCTTCTTTTTACTTTGTATGTCAACGGTTTGGATTATGAAATAGATGGCTTTGTGGCTAAGTTTGCTGATGATACAAAGATAGGTGGAGGGGCTGTAGTGCTCAGGAAACAGAGAGTCTGCAGAGAGACTTGGATAGCTTGGGAGAATAGGCAAAGAAGTGGCAAATTAAATACAATGTTGGAAAGTGTATGGTCTTGCACTTTGGTAGAAGAAATAAAGGGGCAGTCTATTATTTAAATAGGGAGAGAATTCAAAGTTCTGAAATGCAACGGGACTTGGGAGTCCTCGTGCAGAATACCCTTAAGGTTAACCTCCAGGTTGAGTCGGTGGTGAAGAAGGCGAATGTAATGTTGGCATTCATTTCTCGAGGAATAGAGTATAGGAGCAGGGATGTGATGTTGAGGCTCTATAAGGCTCTGGTAAGACCTCACTTGGAGTACCGCGTGCATTTTTGGGCTCCTTATTTAAAAAAGGATATGCTGACATTGGAGAGGGTTCAGAGAAGATTCACTAGAATGATTCCAGGAATGAGAGGGTTAACATATTTGGAACATTTGAGCGCTTTTGGACTGTATTCCTTGGAGTTTAGAAAAATTAGGGGGGACCTCATACAAACATTTTGAATATTGAAAGGCATGGACAGAGTGGATATGGCAAAGTTGTTTCCCATGGTGGGGCAGTCTAGTATGAAAGGGCATCACTTAAGGATTGAAGGGCACCCAATCAGAACAGAGATGCAAAGAAATTATTTTAGCTAGAAGGTGGTGAATCTGTGGAATTTGCTACCACAGGCGGCAGTGGAGGTCAAGTCATTGGGTGTATTTAAGGCAGAGATTGATAGGTATCTGAGTAGCCAGGGCATCAAAGGTTATGGTGAGAAGGTGGGGGAGTGGGACTAAATGGGAGAATGGATCAGCTCATAATAAAATGTCAGAGCAGACTTGATGGGCCAAATGGCCAACTTCTGCTCCTTTGTCTTATGATCTTATATTTGGTACAACTTTGTGGGCCGAAGGGCCTGTATTGTGCTGTAGTTTTTCTCTGTTTCTATATGTTTCTAAGCCTGATGGCTGTTGACTGTAGCCACAGAGCCAGTTCAGCGCTTGAAGTCAGAACTTGGACCTCGGCTTGGACTCAGAAATTGGAGCTCGGCTTGGACTCAGAACTTGGACCTCGGCTTGGACTCAGAAATTGGAGCTCGGCTTGGACTCAGAACTTGGAGCTCGGCTTGGACTTGGAACTTGACTTGATTCTTGACTTGGACTCAGAACTTGAGTTGGATCTTGACTTGCACTCAAAACTTAACTTGGATCTCGACTTGGACCTGGTACTTGACTTGGATCTCGCCTTGGACTTGGAACTCAGATCTTGACTAGGACTCAGAACTCAGACCACGAGCTTGGACTTGGACTGGGATTGGACCATGAAAAGACAGAATACCCAACTTGGAGTAGCAGCAAGCGGCCAGACCTACTCAGCTGGAAGGAGTCGGACAACGAGGAGACAGAATACCCAAGTCAGAGTAACGGCAAATGGCCAGACCCACTCAGCTGGAAAGGACTTGGACAACGAGGAGACAAAACCACACAATGACAGTCCATACATATATCTTTGCTCGGAGTGGCAGCAAATGGCCAGCAGTCTCAGCCAGCCACGAAAACAACAGGATTCGTACCTTACTCGGAGCAGCGGCAAAACAGCCGGCAACTCAGCTGGGCATGAAAATAACTGAATTCGCTAAGCAGCCACATGCACCGAGGCAACTAGAGTCCACGATTCACGGGGTCCCAGGATGAGCATAGCCGCAGTGGCTACAGTGAGATGACTGGCTTCTGGAGACATGCTTTTGATGACGGTCCAGCAAAACTCCGCTGTAACCCAGAGCCTTTTATGTTCTTGTTATGAAATGAAGATCAGGTGCCTTAATCAAAGTGCCCAATGGAAAACGGGGGAAAGGAAATAACTGGAATGAGGAATCCACGGACTGGACTGTGACAGTTACTCTGGACTTCTAGCATTTACAGGACCTCTTGTGTTAATATGTAACTGGATAACTTTGGGTTGAATTGCTATCTTCTGCTGTGAATTATTCCCTGATCCTAGCCATGGTTAAATGCAACATTTATGTTGATTTTTTATTTCTGCACAAGTTGATTTTGGCAAAACTGGTTCAAAGCAATTAACAGGATTAAACTGATAAAAAAAACCTATGTTGCATCTTTCACGTCATTTGGAAAGCCCAGTGGAATTTAATGCACACTAACTTTGTAATTATATTCTCTGTTATTGTGTTGGGAAAGGAAACATAAGCTTGCACACAGCAATCAGCCCAAACAGTGGATTGTGATAAATTGTCAGTTAATCTGTGTAGATGGAGTGGGTTGACAGAAAACATTTAGCCAGGACCCATGGGGCGTACCTCTGCACTTTTTGAAAAGTGCCCTGGGGATTTTCAAAGCCCACTAGAGAGGCTTTAACATCAGATTCAGATTGAAAGTGTACAGAGAAAATTTACAAGGATGTTGCTGGGACTTGAGGACCTGAGTTATAGGGAAAGGTTGAATAGGTTAGGACTTTATCCCCTGGAGTTGAAGACAATGAGGAGAGATTCAAAAGAGGTATACAAAATTATAAGTGAGGTAGATAGGGCTGATACAAGCAAGCTTTTTCCATTGAGTTTGGGTGAGACTAGAACTAGAGGTCATGGGTTAAGGGTGAAATATTTAAGAGGAACCTGAGAGGGAACTTCTTCACTCAGGGGATGGTTCTTCACCCAGTGCATAATCAGAATCAGAATCAAGTTTAATATCACTGGCAGATGTCGATAAATTTGTTGTTTTGTAGCAGCAGGAGAGTGCAATAGATAATTATCAAAAATCTAGAAAATGCAATAAGAAAATATATACAGTATATTAAAAAATAATTAAATAAGTAGAGCAAAAAGAAAAAAAAAGCAAAAGTAGTAAGGTATTTTACATGGGCTCATTGTCCATTCAGAAATCTGATGGCAGAAAGGAAGAAACTGCTCCTGAAACATTGAATGTCTTCAGGTTCCTGTACCTTGTCCTTGATGGTAAGAGGGCATGTCTTGGGTGATGGGGGTCCCTAATGATGGATACAGGATCACCTTTTTACAATGTGCTTGATGCTAAGGGGGCTGGTGCCCATAATGGAGATGGCTGAGTTTGCAACTTTCTGTTGATTGTGTTGGGTATGTGATCTAATTCAACATCTCATCTAAAATTTTAACAAACTTATATAGATGCACAGTCGAGAGTATCCAGACTGGTTGCATTACAGCCTGGTATGCAAATACTAATACCCAAGAAATGAAGACTGCCAATGTTGGTGGATACAGCCAGTTCATTAAGGAAAAGCCTTCTTCACCACTGAGCATAAGACCAGGAGCAGAACTAGGCCATTCCATCATGGCTGATTTATTATCCCTCTCACCACGATTCTCCTGCCTTCACATCTACAAGGACTGCTGCCACAAGAAAGCACCATCCATTGTCAAGGACCCCCACCATCCAGGCAATGTTCTCACTGCTGCCGTTAGGATGGAGGTACAGGAGCCTTGGGTCCCACACCACCAAGTTCCTCACCTTCAACGTCAGACTCCTGAACTAGCATGGATAACTGCTCTCATCTAAACACTGAATTGATTCCACAACCTACAGGCTCACTTTCATGGACTCAACAACTTGTTCTCAGTATTATTTATTTATTTTTATTATTGCATGTTTTATTGCAATTGCACAGTTTGTCTTCTTTTACACATTGGCTGTTTGTCAGTCTTTGTGTGTAGTTTTTCATTGATTCTATTGTATTTCTTTGTTCTATTGTGTTTGCCTGCAAGAACTTAATCGCAGGGTAGTATATGGTGACATATGCATACATTGATGATACAACATTATGATGTAACATTTCTGTGTAAGCATTCCCACCATGGTGATGGGCAGGGTGTTCCAAAATCAGGACCCAATAATAATAAAGTACATAGTCTTGTAGACTGCCCCCAGCACATCCTTAGGTTGTGTCCCCTCTTCCCATCTTTTTATTCTGGCTTCTTCTTCCTTCCTTTCCAGTCCTGATAAAGAGTCTCGGCCTGAAACGTCGACTCTTAAATGCTTTCTGTAGATACCACCTGACCTGCTGAGTTCCTCCAGGCTTTTGTGTGTATTGCTCAGGTTGTGTTGGTTGTGTCAATATACATGTGATAAATAAATGAATCTGAATCTGAATGAATTTACAAATCAGGATAGTGTATAATTTGGAGGGGAGGCTGAATGTTCCCACACACCTGCACCCTTTGTCATTCTTGGTGATGGAGCTGGTGGGTTTAGGAGATGTTGTCAGAGTTAGCTGTGTGGAACTGCCATGCATTTTGTAAATGGTCTGCACTGTGGCCATTGTGTGCCATTGATGTTGAGGATGGATATCTGGAATGGCGGGTGGGCTAGTATTCAAACAGGTTACTGCACTTGTCCAGTGGAGAATATTTCATCATACCCCTGACTTGGGAAGACACAGGAAGTGCAGATGCTGGAATGTGGAATACCGGCAGAACTCAATGGGTCAGGCAACATCTATGGCCTGAAATGTCGACTGTCCATTTTCCTCCACTGATCTGCTGCATTCCGCCAGCATTTTTATGTGTTAGTCCTGATTTGTGCCTTGTTAGTAGTAGAAATGCACTTAGACGACAGGAGGTGAGTCACTTGCCACAGATTAGCCAGCCTTTGAAGTGGTGGTAATGCTAGTGAATGCCCTAGGCAGTTGGGACAGCACTACATCTTAAATGAAACTGCTTTTCATTCTGAAATATAAGATGTGCATCTCAGCACCACCTCAGTTTTACCTTGTTGGAGGTAATTATTATCTTGGCACTTCTGAATCATGGAGGTAACTTGCTAATTATCTGCCAATGTCTGGGTGTTGCTGAATGCAGGCATAAACTGTTCCATTTGCTGAGGATTGAAAGAGGAACGAAACATTTGCTATCATTAATGAACATTTCCACTTTAGAATTTATGTTGGAAGGTAGGAACTGAAGAAGATTGGACCTGGGATACTACTCTGAGGAACTTCTACAATGATGTCTCGAGAATGAAATGATTAAACATAGAACATTGTAGCACAGGTCAGGGTCTTTGGCCTGCGATGTTGTGCTGACCTTTTAGCCTACTCCAAGATCAATCTACCGCATCCCTCCTGCATGGCCCTCCATTTTCTATTATCCATGTGCCTATCAAAGAGAGAAGGGGGTGGGAGTCAGGGGGGAGCGGGGTTTGTGAGTAGAGAGGGAGAGGAAACTATGAAGGGCAGTGATGGTGATTGTGGAAAGACACTGCTGGAATGAGGTAGAGAAAAAGAGAATTGTGGTAGGAAGAGGTTGGAGTGGGAACAGCAAGCAGGGGAAAGGGAGAGGTTTAGATACAGGGGGATCTGCATACAGCACATATGCCCCTATTATACAGTATCTGCCTCTGCTACCACCCCTACCTAATAAGGCATTCCAACAACATCTTCCAACAATCATGGTCATCTTCCTTTGTGTGAGTTACAATTCAATTCACTGGAATTTCTTCCCTCTGACACCCCTTGAGGCAATGTTTACCATGATTCTTTGATGGAGCTCCCAGCTGCTGTGGTATCAAGGACAGTCATTCTCACCTCACCCTTTGAAATTTGCTCTTCAGACCATTTTGGGACTAAGGCTGGGACAAAGTTGGGAGACAAATGGTTCTGGCAAAACCCAGAATGACTATCAGTAAGCAGGATATTTCTGAGTAAGTGCTGCCTAATTGCTTTTTTAATGAGAGTTTCCATCACTTTGCTGATAATTGAGTGTAAACTGATGGGTGGTTTTTGGCTGGATTGCTTTTTCTGAACAGGATGTCCTCGGGCAATTTACCTTCTGCTGTCGTTCTAGCTTTGCATCGAAGTGCACAAAGTCCCAGCAATCTGTCTCTCAACAGATTGCCAGTTTGCTGTGACATGGGTTTGGGAGAGTTATGGTGGCTGCCTGCATAATTACTCCTCGTAAAACAACTTCATTGCAGCAATCAAACTTCTCTGATCTGCTCTCAGTGCAAATATTTTCATTCTTAAATAAGGCATAGGAGCAGAATTAGGCTATCGGCCCATCGTGTCTGCTCTGCCATACCATCGTGGCTGATTTAGTATCCCTCTCAATCCCGTTCTCCTTCTTTTCCACCATAATCTTTGACACCCTTACTAATCAAGAACCTATCCACCTCCATTTTAAATATACCCATTGGCTTGGCCTCCACAGCCATCTGTGGTTTTGGTTTCTTTCCACTGTACTGGTGCCAATACCTTATGGATTTAAACTCATTTCTCCGATACCAATCTTTCAGCCATGTGTTTATCTCTTTAATCTTGTTGACCCTGTGCCAATTAGCATGTGCCTCAGGAATGCGCTAGCGAAGGGAGGGGTGTGTGGAGATAAGGGGAGTAAGTTTGTGAGTAGAGGGAGTCAAGAAATTGTAGGGAGGAGAAACTGTGAGGAGCAGTGATGGGGATTGTGGAAAGGCTGTTGGAATGAGGTAGAGAGAAAGAGAATTAGTGGTAGGAAGAGGGGGAGTGGAGATGGTAAGCAGGGGAATGGGAGTGGGGTTCAACAGAGAGGAATCTGCATCCTACACATATGCACAATACTGACACTGGATTTAAGAGGCACGTTGTCCACTTTTATTTCCTACTATTGGGCACGAGGTACTGAAGCCTTAGGACCCACACCACTAGGTTCAGGAACAATTACTACCCTACAACCATCAAGCTCCTAAACCAAAATGGATAACTTCACTCACCACTACTCTGAGCTGATCCTCTGTAGCTACTAAGTGGCTACTCTGACCTACAGACTCACTTTCAAGGGCTCTTTACAAATCACATTCTCAGAGATCCTGATGATCCATAAATCTGAAGCTTTACCTCCTACACCAGCTCTTTCTCCACATATTGAACTGCACTCCATCTACTTCTCACCTCACTAGCACATGGCTTGGGCCCTGGAAGTCCTGCTTTTTAGCTTTCTACAGATGTCTGTATGTTCGTAATAAGCAACAGGAAATTGAGTGCCGGGAGCAGAAGTGAGCAAAATTGTGATAACTAGGGAGAAGGTGCTTGGGAAGCTGAAAGGTTCGAATGTATAAGTCACCTGGACCAGATAGACTACACACAAGGGTTCTGAAAAAGGAAACTGAAGAAGCTATGGCGTGATGATCTTTCAAAAATCACTATATGCTGGAAGACTGGCAAATGGCAAATGTCACTCTGTTCTTCAAGAAGGGAGGGAGGCAGAAGAAAGGAAATTACAGGTTAGTTAGCCTAACCTCAGTGGTTGAGAATCTGTTGGAGTTGATTGTTAAGGATGCACGTGATTAAATAGGCAAAAATCTGCTTACTTTCCTTAAGGGAAAAACATGCCTGACAAATCTGTTGGAATTTTTTGAGGAAATAGCAAGCAAGATAGATAAAGGAGAGTCGGTGGATGTTCGCAAGGTGATGTACATGTGGCCGCTAAACAAGATGCCCGTGGTATTGCAGTGACGAGTGATGTTCTGCAGGGGTTGGTGATGGGATTGCTTCTCTTTATGCTATATCTCAATGATTTAGATGACAACATTGATGGCTTTTTGAGCAATTTTGTCCATGAAATGAAGATAGGTGGAGGGGCAGATAAAGTTGAGGAAGCAGGGAGGCTACAGATGAACTTAGACAGATTAGGAGAATGGACAACAAAATGGAAGTTGTATGGTCATGCACTTTGGTAGAAGGAATAAAAGCATAGACTGCTTTCTAAATGGGCAGTAAGTTAAAAAATCCGAGGTACAAAGGGACTTGGGAGTCCTTATGCAGGATTCCGTAAAGAGTAACTTGCAGGTTGAGTCAGTGGTAAGGAAGGCAAATGCAATGTTAGCATTCATTTTGAGAGGATGAGAATATAAAAGCAAGGATGAAATGCTGAGGCTCACCGGTGAGGCCTCATTTGGAGAATAGTGAGCAGTTAAAAAAATAGCAAGGTAGTGTCCGATCATTCTGAAATCTGATGGTGGAGGGGAGGAAGCTGAGCCTGAAACATTGAGTGCAGGTCTCCAGGCTGCTGTACCTCCTTAATGATAGCAATGAGTAGAGAGCATGTCCTGGGTGATGGGTGCCTTAATGATGGATACAGCCTTCTTTGAGGCATTGCTATTTGAAGTGTGTCCTCGATGCTGGGGAGGTTGGTGCTCTTGGTGGAGCTGGCTGAGTGTACAGTTTTTTCTGACCTTGTGCAATGGCCCCTCCATATCAGACAGTGATACAACAAGGTAAATGTTCTCCACAGGGCATCTGTAGGATATTGTAGTCTTGTGTCTTCTGTAATAGCTGTAATTTGCCTCTGTTAAATGGTAGAATCTATTTGAAGAGGGAATTGATGAGGATATGGGGAGAATAAAATGGGATAAATGTGGTTTTTGTATAAATATGTGATTGGTGGTGAGCACACATTCAGCAGGCTGAAGGCCTATTTCCATGCTGTATCACTACAACTGGTTGACTCTTAATCAGGGTAAAGGATTTGGTGGAAGGGACAGACAAATGTCCATTGTGGTAAGTGGGGAAATTGGAGGAGCTTGACACTGTTGGAAAGAAGTCTTGGTCAGCAGATTGAATGGTGGGAGCAAACCAGACAATGGTAATGAGTGGCGGGAGGTTGGTTTACGACCAAAAAGAAACTGGAGAAAGGCAGCACCTAATGGAGAACTACATATGCTGGGCTCCCAGTACTGTGCTACAGATTTGGTTTATCACCTAAAACACTCAAAAACTTCTCTAGCTGTATCATGAAGAGCATTTTGACTGGCTACATCATCATCTGGTATGGCGGGGGGAGGGGCTACTGCACAGGATTGAGGTAAACTGCAGAGTTTCGTATATCCTTACAGAGTCATATCCTTACAGGCAGCCACCAGACAAAGAAACCCAATAGAACCCATTAAAAAGAGACTGTCAAACATCCTATGTGCAAAAATTAGTCAGCTACATCAAGGCACTAGCCTCTGTAGTACCCAATGCATCTTCAAGGGGCGGTGCCTCAGAATGGTGGCATCCAACATGAAGGACCCCCATAACCAGGACATACTCTCTTCTCTATTTACCAACAGAAGCCTGAAGGCACACACTAGATGATTCAGGAATAGCTTCTTCTTTGCCATCTGATTTTTAAATGGACTTTGAACCCATGAACACTACCTCACTACTTTTATTTATTTCTGTTTTTACACTGCTTATTTTAAGTTAACAATTTAATATACATATATATACTTTCAACAAATTCAATTTTTTCTATAATTACCATGTACAGCATTATAATGCTTCCGCAAAGTTAGCAGGTTTCATGATACAGTACATGCCAGCGATGTTAAACCTGATTCTGAAAACAGAAACTATGGAAACATCAGCAGGTCAAACAGCAGCTATGGAAAGTGAATCAGTTAAGGGTTTAAAAGTTAGTCCTTTCCAGGATGTTGCTTTCCTGTCGAGTTTCTCCTGCATTTTCTGTTTATATTTCACTGGAGATTTATACTTCAATTCACCTATTCCTGTGCTTTATTGATTCCCGGTTCTATATAATCTGCTTCAGTAATAATGACCTGCACACTTTGTGGACCAAGGATGCAAATTACCAAGGCCTTGTCAAGTTGTCATGCTGTGTTTCTACAACACAGAAACAGGCCATTTGACCCATCTAGTCTGTACTGAAATATTACACTGCCTAGTTCTATTGACTTGCACCTAGACCATAGCTCTTCATACCCCTCCCATTTACTGATCCAAACTTCTCTTAAATATTGAGATCAATCCTGGTGAGTTCAACACCATTATATCCTTAGTACAAGCTCCAAAATCTGGGCCTCTTTTTGTCCCTTTGCAACTAGATCAACGATTTCCTCATTTGGAGACCACAGTCAGTGCAGATGGGAAAGAACATCTCCTTGCTGACAACCAACGCTGGTGCACCTCAAGTTTACATGCTTAGCCCACTGCTCTACTCTTTCTACACCCATGACTGTGTGACACGGCACAGATCAAGCACCATCTCTAAATTTGCCAATGACACAGTTATTGTTGGCAGACCTTCAGATAGTGATGAGGAAGTATACAAGAGTTGACTGAGTGGTGAGACTTTGCACTCAAATGTCAATAATACCAAGGAATTGATTGTGGACTTCAGGAAGGGGAAGTTGAGGTCAACAATCCACAGACAGATAGACAGATATACTTTATTGATCCCGAGGGATATTGGGTTTCGTTACAGCCGCACCAACCAAGAATAGTGAAGAAATATAGCAATATAAATCCATAAATAATTAAATAATAATAAGTTAATCATGCCCAGTGGGAATAAGTCCAGGACCAGCCTATTGGCTCAGGGTGTCTGGCACTCCTAGGGAGGAGTTGTAAAGTTTGATGGCCACAGGTAGGAATGACTTCCTATGACGCTCAGTGTTACATCTCGGTGGAATGAGTCTCTGGCTGAATGTACTCCTGTGCCTAACCAGTACATTATGGAGTGGATGGGAGTCATTGTCCAAGATGGCATGCAACTTGGACAGCATCCTCTTTTCAGACATCACCGTCAGAGAGTCCTGTTCCACCCCCACAACCTCACTGGCCTTATGAATGAGTTTGTTGATTCTGTTGGTGTCTGCTACCCTCAGCCTGCTGCCCCAGCACACAACAGCAAACATGATAGCACTGGCCACCACAGCCTCGTAGAACATCCTCAGCATCGTCCAGCAGACGTTAAAGGACCTCAGTCACCTCAGGAAATAGAGACTGCTCTGACCCTTCTTGTAGACAGGCTCAGTGTTCTTTGATCGAGGAATCAGCAATGGAAAGGGTGAGCAGTTTCAAGTTCCTGGGTGTCAACATCTCTAGAGATCTATCCTGGCCCAACGTATTGATGCAATTACAAAGAAGGCTTGAGACTACCTATATTTCATTAGGAGTTTGAGGAGGCTTGGTTTGTCACTAAAGATTCTAGCAAATTTCTACGGATGTACTGTGAAGAGCATTCTTACATGTTATTGAGGGGTCAGTGCACAGCCTCACCCAGAACCTTCCCTCTTCCCTTCCTTCCATCAAGGAGGAGGCTCAGAAGCCTGAAGGCACACACTCAGTGATTTAGAAACAGCTTCTTCCTCTCCGCCATCAGATTTCTGACTGGACAATGAACCCATGTACACCACCTCACCTTTTTTTTCTTCTTTTACCCTCTCTTTTTGCACTGCTTATTTAATTTAATTATATATAAAACAAGGACAAAACGAAGCCTTAAAACAACAAATTTCACAATGGCATGATAGTGTAGTGGTTAGCATAATACTTTATAGTACAGGCAACAAGGGTTCATTTCCCGCAACTGCCTGTAAGGAGTTTGTATGTTCTGTCTCTGACCGTGTGGGTTTACTCTGGGTGTTCTGATTTCCTCCTACAGTCCAAAGACTTGCTGGTTGGTAGGTTAATTGTTCATTGTTAATTGTCCTGTGATTAGGCTGGGATTAAATCGGGGATTGCTGGACAGCATGGCTGAAAGGGCAGGAGGGACCTATTCTGTGCTGTATCTCAAAAAAATATATACGCCCAGTGACATTAAATATGATTCTGATTCTGCATTCAACACTTCTGCTGGCAGCTCATTCCACACTCTTGCCACCCTCTGTGTGAAGAAATTCCCCTTCATGTTCCCCTTAAATATTTCACCCTTATCCAATGACCTCTAGTTCTAGTCTCACCCAACCTCAGTGGAAAAAGTCTGCTTGCATTTACCTTATTGACCCCACTCATAATTTTGTCTGCCTGTTTCAAATGTCCCCTCATTCTTTTACCATCTGGGAATAAAGTCCCGGATAACGCAGGTCCTAAATTTCCAGCAATATCCTTGTAAATTTCCCTGTATTCTGTACTCCTTCAATCTTATTGATACGTTTCCTGTAGGTAGAGGACACAATGCTCCAAATTCGGCCTCACTAATAACTTATGCAACTTTAAATCAACATCCCAACTCCTGTACTCAATACTTTGTGTGGCCACAGAGAACTGGATGGACAAAAGTCTCTGTGTGTTAGCCTGTAAGATGGTTATTGAAATCTATCCACATTATATCTTGTTGAAATTGAATCACAGTGAACACAATCATGCTGCTACATGATCCAAATTCCTGGCAATTTTCTCTCCCTCCTTTCCTTCTGCACAGTCCGAAGTTTTGTTGCCCAGCTTACTCCTCTGGATTAAACGATGTTATTGGTGCCTGATCCAGAAGGTTAGTTTTTCATATGCTGTGCAGTAAAACATAACTTTCAGATTTTAGCGTTCTTCTTCTATACATCATACAGGAAGGGAATGTGTGATGACCTTAGTCCCATTGCCTCTGTTCTCCAGTCAGCTCTGAGGAGGGCTTTCTCAGTTGCAATTATTTTTTCCTTTATCTGAAGAACCTTACAAATGACTTCAGGTGCTGGAGTCTGGAGCGACGCATGGTCTTTTGAATCTTTGGGGCAGCGTGAATAGTGCAGTGGTTGGCTTAACACTATTTCAGCACCAGTGAACCTGGTTCAATTCTGCCACAAACTATAAGGAAATTGTACGTTCTCCCCATGACCTCTGGGTTTTCTCTAGGTGCTTCATCCAAAGATGTAATTGTTCACATGGGTGTAATTAGGCAGCGCAGGCTTGCTGGACCAGAAAAAGCCTGTTACCAAGCTGTATCTCTAAATTTAAAAAGAAATAACAATACAAACTCTGCAGGTTGAGAAGTATCAGTGGGAGAAATTGTCACACTTCAGCCCTGACACTGCTCAATGCGCTGAGACCCCCCAGCAGTCTCTGTGTTGCAATTTTACAAACTCCTTGGCTGGCTAAGATTGAGATCAGAAAAAGGATGCAAGGCTGAGGCTTTATAAGGCATTGCTCTGACCACTCTTGGCGTAGTGTGAGCAGTTTGAGGCCCCTTGTTTAAGAAAGGATGTGCTGTCATTGGAGATGATCTGGACGAGGTTCACATGAATGATTCTGGGAATGAAAGGGTTAACATACAGGGAGATTTGATGGCTTTGGACTTCTTCTCACTAAAGTTTCGATGAGTGAGGGGGAATCTCATTGAAATCTATCGAATATTGAACTACTTAGAGTGGTTGTGGAAAGGATGTTTCCTTAAGTGAGGGTGTTTGGGACCTGAGGTTAGAGGCTCAGAATAGAAGATATCCCTTTAGAACAGAGATAAGGAGAAATTTCTTTAGCCAGACAGTGGGGAATCTGTGTAGGCATTGCCATAGATGGCTGCAATTCATTGGGTATATTTAAGCTGGAGGATGATAGGTTCTTAATTATTAATGAAGTCAAATGTAGCGGGGAGAAGGCTGGAGAATGGGGTTTGAGGTGGACGATAAATCAGCTATGATTGAATAGTGGAGCAAACTCGATGGGCTGAATGGACTAGTTCTGTTCCTATATCTTATGGGCTAAATTCCATTTGCACGGATCTGTCCAGCTTTGAATTCATCTGAGGCTCGTCATGCCAAGCATGACCAAAGGAAGTATTTGCTGAGCTTTGCCTTTGTTGTCCACAAATTGCCTGGGCCAACCCTAACAAGCTTTTGGCAGGAACAACTCAAGGGGTGAAGTTAGCTGTCAAAGAGAGCTTTCAAGCTGGGAAACAGGCAAGTGCTGCTGATGCTGTGCTAGCCAGAGTCGGGAATTCAGTGCATTTTTCTTCTCAGTATTTGTCTGACAAGGGCTCACAGTTTGCCACTGAAATAATGATGCTCTCAGTGTTGTCACAACTGAAATTGACCAACATCACACAGTGACAAAGAGATGCCTTTCAAGCTGTGAATCACCTCATTTCTGGATTATGTTCCACTGTAACGCTCAAGTAAGCGGCAGCATTCCCTCGGTCTCTTTGTTAGTTACAAAAAAATTCCATACTTGCACATTAATTGTTCTTTCAATGCAGCCTAGAAGTACTGGGCATGTGTTTATTTAGTAATGCGATGTATATGTCCCAAAATGAGAATGACAGAAACTGCAGAATCTCATTCCTCAACTGTTGCCAACTAGGCATCAGTTTAAATTATAAAATATACGTTTTCTTTGTTTAACACAAGAGATTCTGCAGATGCTGGAAATCCAGAGTAATACACACACAAAATGATGTAGGAACTCAGCAGGTCAGGCAGCATCTATGGAGAGGAATTAACAGTTGAAGTCCTGATGAAGGATCTTGGTCTGAAACGTTGACTGTTACTTTATCTCCATAGATGCTACCTGGCCTGCCGAGTTTCTCTGTCATTTTGCATGTGTTACTCATTTTCTTTTATTTTTCTTCTGACTATATTTCTATCTCTTTGACTAAAGGTGTATTGCTAATCAGGATGGCGTGTGACATAAAGGGTAACTGGCACGTGGTGATGATCCTAAGTGGAAGTGGTCTTGTCTTTCTGGACCGTATAGGGCACAGGTTTGCAAGTTGCGATCAATGAAACCGAATGAGCAACTGCTATGCATTTTGTAGATGATACACATGCCAGTGATGGAGGGAATGATGCTGATTATGAAGACAAATCCATTCAATGTTTAATGTAAATTGTTATTGAAAATAGTCATTGCATGGCACTAATGTGGTAAGAAATCATTTGCTGTAAACAGATCTGAATGTTGAATAAACTTTCCTTGGGCTTCAAGCTGGGTACAGGTATTGATTATAACCGACATTTCCATGACAAACTGCCATCTTCTTTAGGGATGATGCCTGGGTAAGTTGAGTCCACTGGAAGAAGATGCCAGAATTTGTCATTGAAATGCTGTTTATAATTGATACTCGTACCTAGCTTGAAGCCTGGGAAGAGTTTATTTGTCATATATGCCAGGAAACTCTAGATCCTTTTTCAGATCTGAAATTGACTCAACGGTGTTTTAACTGGAACCAGAGTCTTTGTAAATGGTAGTGGTGCCACTTGTTATGCAATCCAAAATAGATTCACGTGACTAATTATAAACACAAACTCCACCATGGATGGTCCCAAGCCCAGCTGTGAAAGGAGGAGGGTTGGCTATGGGGTTAGCAACCACATCCTGTAAAAACCCAGAGCTATAGAAATGTCAAGAGGAGCTCCAAACATCTCATCCCTGGGAGAGGAACGATTGTGTCAAGAAGACGTATGAACTAGTGCGCTGAAAGTGGAGGTCACAGGGCCAATCAACCTTCTGCCCAGGACTGAAGACTCCAGTGAGCTGCTGTTGGTGGACTGGAGACTCCGGTGAGCTGTTGTTGGTGGATTGAAGACTCCAGTGAGCTGTTGTTGGTGGACTGAAGATGCCAGTGAGCTGCTGTTGGTGGACTGAAGACTCCAGTGAGCTGCTGTTGGTGGACTGAAGACTCCGGTGAACTGTTGTTGGTGGACTGAAGACTCCAGTGAGCTGTTGTTGGTGGACTGAAGATGCCAGCGAGCTGCTGTTGGTGGACTGGAGACTCCGGTGAGCTGTTGTTGGTGGGGTGAAGACTCCAGTGAGCTGCTCTTGGTGGACTGGAGACTCCGGTGAGCTGTTGTTGGTGGATTGAAGACTCCGGTAAGTTGCTGTTGGTGGACTGAAGACTCTGGTGAGCTGTTATTGGTGGATTGAAGACTCCGGTGAGCTGCTGTTGGTGGACTGAAGACTCTGGTGAGCTGTTGTTGGTGGACTGAAGACTCTGGTGAGCTGTTGTTGGTTGAGTGAAGACTCCGGTGAGCTGTTGTTGGTGGACTGAAGACTCTGGTGAGCTGTTATTGGTGGATTGAAGACTCCGGTGAGCTGCTGTTGGTGGACTGAAGACTCTGGTGAGCTGTTGTTGGTGGACTGAAGACTCCGGTGAGCTGTTGTTGGCGGACTGAAGACTCCGGTGAGCTGTTGTTGGTGGGGTGAAGACTCTGGTGAGCTGCTCTTGGTGGACTGGAGACTCCGGTGAGCTGTTGTTGGAGGACTGAAGACTCTGGTGAGCTGTTGTTGGTGGACTGAAGACTTTGGTGAGCTGTTGTGGGTGGACTGAAGACTCCAGTGAGCTGCTGTTGGTGGGGTGAAGACTCTGGTGAGCTGTTGTTGGTGGCCTCTGCTCCAGCAAAGGTAATGGGCTTAAGAAGAAGGAGAAGTATAAACACAAGAGACTCTGCAAATACTGGAAATCTAGAGTAATGTATACAAAATGCTGCAAGAACTCCTCAGGTCAGGCAGCATTGATGGAGGGGAATAAACAGTTGATGTTTCAGGCTGAGACCCTTCATTAGGAGGAATCCAGACCTTCATTGGAATTGGAATTGGTTTATTATTGTCACTTGTAGCAAGATACAGTGAAAAACTTCATTTTTGTCCCATCAAAGCAGGTCAATCTCATTGCAAGTACACTGAGGTAGTAAAAAGAAAACAGCATGCAGATTATACTGTTGCGGATACACAGAAAAGTTCTGCTTAGGCAAACAAAACACAAGAGCCACAATGAGGTAGATTGGGAGATCAAGAGATTACCTTTTCGTGTATGAAAGGTCTGCACAAGAGTTTGACACCTGCAGGATAGAAGCTGTCCTTGAGTATGAGTATTCATGATTTCAAGATTTTCTACTTTCTACCTAAGGACAGGGGAGAGAGTGGAGAATGACTGGGATGGGAAGAGTTCTTGATTTTGCTGCCTGCTTTTCTGAGGCAGTGGGAAGTGTAGACAGAGTCCCTGCAGAGGAGGGTGGTTTCTAATGGGCTGTGTTCACAACTCTCTGCAATTTCTGGCAGTCCTGGGCAGAGCAGTTGCCATACCTAGTTCTGATGCATCCATATCGAATGCTTTCTCAGTACTGTACCTATAAAAATTGTTATGTAACACCTGAAGTGCCCAGCAGGCAGTGCTGACACCTCCAAGAACAATGATGTCACCTTTCTGGGTGGAGATCCTCACGCTAATCACTGGGAGGAATCTTAACTGGATTATGAGACACATGAGACCTGAGACTGATTGAGGGGTGTTTAAAGCTGGTGGCTGTACCTACTACTTGCTTGGTTGGTTAGAACTGACTAATAGAGTTAGTCATTACCTGTGCCAGTTCTGCGAAAAGACTTACCTGGGATCTAGCCTGTGGAAACAACCCCTTTGTTTTGTGGACTGACTTTCTCCTGAAGCCTTGGATCTTCTGAGACAGCTTGTTATAATCTGAACTTTTTGTATAATCTGTTATAATCTTCTGAAGCCTTTTTGTTATAATCTCTGTGAACTCTTAATTTGCCTGTGTATTATAAGTTTAAATCTGAACAAGTGAATGTGGTAAGACAGCTGAACTGAGTGTCTCTGACTGTTGAAGTAAAGTTAGAAATCATTTGACCAACACTGTTGCTATCTCTATCTACAATTGTGCTCAGACCCTACTGCATTGTTACAGTTAAGTATCATTGGGACATGCCGGATTTCACTTGCCTTCAGATGAAGTTCAAAGTTCAAATTTATTATCAAAGTGTATATACCGTATACAACCTTGAGATTCATCTTGCAGGCAGCCACAAAACAAAGAAACACAATAGAATTCACAAAACACCACAAACAACCAAGACCAACAAATATCTGATGGGGAAAAGAGGACAGATTGCACAAAGAGTTTTTTTTTAAAAAGTAAAAATATAACACATAGAATGTGAGCTGCAGAATCCACAGCTGTTCATCGCTGAGGAGTAGATGAGTTGCTCTGTTTTCTTAACATGAGTGGATGAGGACAGATTTTTGCAAAGGTGCTAGAGAGATGTAAGCCTTTCTTTCTATGCAAACAAGCTCCTGCAGGTCTCTGTGTGTCAGCAGCATTAAAATGATAGAGTGTAACAGTTTACTACACTGCTAATTTCCCCAGAGTGCATGAAACCTTTCACTTCACCCACAATGCTGCTTGTGTCTGTGCACACATTAAGATGACGTATCTAAGTAGAAAGGTCTCTTACCATCAAATTACCCAGCTAGGACCATTTAGCAATGAACTATCAGTTTTCCTTGGAGTTGAAGCATTACTTTTTTTAAGACAATGTTCCGAATAATGCCTTTTCCTGTGGGAAAGAGATTGGAGAGTTGCTTACCAGCAGCATCTACAGTTAAGTCACATTATTATTCAATATGTACTGTAGGCAAGCTTTTTTTTGAACTAAGTTCTTAAAAAGAACTTTCTACTTGTATTCATAATGCTGCAGATTTTGAGATTGCCTCCCCAAACCAATTCACCTCTTAATCACAAGAGATTTGCAGATGTTGGAAATGTAGCGTAACACATACAAAATGCTGGAGGAACTCAGACTCTATGGGTGAGGAATAAAAAGTCGATGTTTCAGGCCAAGTCCCTGATGAATGATCTAACAAAGGGTCATTTAGGGCTGAGACCCTGATGAAAGGTTTGATGAAGAGTCATTTTGGGCTGAGAACCTGATGAACGGTCTGATGAAGGGTCAGTTCTGGCTGAGGCTCTGATGAAAGGTTGTTTCAGGTTGAGACCCTTGATGAATGGTCTGATGAAGGGTTGTTTTGGGCTGAGACCCTGATGAATGATCTGATGAAGGGTCATTTCGGGCTGAGACCCTGATTGAAAAGTCTAATGAATGGTTGTTTCAGGATGAGACCCTGATGTAAGGTCTGATGAGGGGTCATTTTAGGCCCAGTCTTGATGCAAGGTCTTAGGCTAAAACATCTACTGTTTATTCCTCTCCATGGAAGTGTACTTGGCCTGCTGAGTTCCTCCAGCATTTTACATGTGACTGCAAGTTTAGTGACCTGTCCTTTAATACCTAGTTCTTTGCCTGTAATACATTTATGACAGTTTATTTTTTCTCCTTTATAGATTTTTTTATGCAAGGGAATACATTGAAATAAATTTGACTTTGTTACATTATAAATCCATCTAGTCATTGATGTTGCAGCAAATAGACCTTCTCCAACACTAAGGTCCCCTTGAATAGCTATGCACTGCTAACAATAACATTCCTCTTAACAATTCAGTTTCAGCTTTAAAATATGTCTTCATTGTCATTGAATCAAAAGCTTGCTACAAAGAACAGTTACTTCAGGCAGGTTTCTGTTGGGATAACTTGTAAGACTGGCAAACAAGAGAAAATCTGCAGATGCTGGAAATCCAAGCAGCATATGCAAACTGCTGGAGGAGATCAACAGGCCAGGCAGCACCTATGAAAAAAAGTACAGCTGATGTTTGGGGTTGAAACAATTCATCAAGTCTGGAGAAAAGATGATGAGGAGCCAGAAGGAGGTGGTGGAGGGAGGGGAGGAAGAAACACAAGGTGATAGGTGAAACTGGGAGGGGGAGGGGTGAAGTAAAGAGCTGGCAAATTGATTGGTGAAAGAGGTACAGGGCTAGAGAAGGGGGAATCTGATAGGAGAGGACAGAAGGCCATGGAAGAGAGAAAGGAAAGGGGGAGGAGCACTAGGCAGAGGTGATGGGCAGGTAAGGCGATAAGGTGAGAGAGGGAAGTGGGAATGGTGAAGGAGAGGCAGGTGGGGGACATTACCAAAAATTCGAGAAATTGATGTTCATGCCATCAGGTTGGAGGCTACCCAGATGGAATATAAGTTGTTGCTCTTCCAACCTGGCTGTGGGCTCATTGCAACTGTAGAGGAAGCCATGGACTGACATGTTGGAATGGGAATGGGAAGTGGAATTAAAATGGGTGGCCACTAGGAGATCCTGCGTTTTCTGGTGGATAGAATGTAGGTGCTCGGCAAAGTGGTGTCCCAATCTACATTGGGTCTAACCAAAATACAGGAGACCACACCAGGAGCACTGGATACAGTAGATGACCCCAACAGATTCATAGGGGAAGTTTGCCTCAACTGGAAGGACTGTTTGGGGCCCTGAATGGTAGTGAGGTAGGAGCAGGTGTAGCACTTGTTCCACTTGCAAGGATAAGCACTAGGAGGGAGATCAGTGGGAAGGGATGAATGGACAAAGGACAGAAGCATGCAAAATGGAAGAGGTGTGGTTGAGGGCAGTGTTGATGGTGGAGGAAGGGAAGCCCCTTTCTTTGAAGAAGGAGGACAACTCCTTAGTTCTGGAATGAAAAGCCTCATCCTGAGAGCAAGTGAGGAGGAGACAGAGGAAATGAGAATAGGTGATGGTGTTTTTACAAATAACGGGGTTGGAAGAAGTATAGTCCAGGAAGCTGTGAGAGACTGTGGGTTTATAATAGACATCAGGAGATAAGCTGTGTCTGGAGATAGAGACAGAGAGATCGAGAAAGGGGAGAGCGATGTCTTAAATAGACTAGGTAAATTGAAGGGTAGAGTGGAAGTTGATGAAGTGGACGAGGTCTGCATGGGTGCAGGATGCAGCACCATTGCAGTCGTCGATATAGCATTGGAAAATTTAGGGGATGATGCTGGTGTAGAACATAGGCTGTTCCACATAGCTGACAAAAAGGCAGACATAGCTGCGACCCATGTGAGTGTCCATGGCTACACCTTTTGTTTGAAGGAAGTGGGAGGAGCCGAAGGAGAAATTTATGAGAGTGAGGGCAAGTTCTGCTAGATGGAGAGAGTGGTGGAGGAAGGGAACTGGTTAGGTCTGGTGGCCAGAAAGAAACAGAGAGCTTTGAGGCCTTCCTGTACGGGGATGGAGGTGTATTGGGACTGGACATCCAGAGTGAAAATAAAATGCTCGGGGCCAGGGAATTTGAAATCTCTGAAAGGATCAAGAGTGTGTGTGAAGTGTTGTGGATGTAGGTAGGAAGAGACTGAACCGAGGAGAGGGGGTGATAAAACTGAGTCGAAGTATGCAGCTATGAGTTCGACGGGGCAGGAACATGCAGAAACAATGGGTCAGCCTGAACAGGCAGGTTTGTGGATCTCGGGTAGGAGGCAGAAACGGGTGAAGGAAATATGACGTCAGAGGCAGTGGATGGGAGATCCCCAGAGTTCATAATATCAGCGATGGTGTGGGAGTCGATGGCCTGGTGTTCAACAAGCAGAAACAATAGGCCTACCCGGACAGGCAAGTTTGTGGAACTTGGTTAGGAGGTAGAACATCATCATCGTAATAGCTTATCTTTATACACCCAGTGGCCACTTTATTATCTACCTCCAGTACGTATTTCAGTAGACACTGAGTGTATGTTTCTGGTCTTCTACTGCTGTAGCCCATCCACTTCAAGATTCAATGTGTGCATGCAGAGCTGCTCTTCTGCACATCATTGAGTTACTGCAGGCTTCTTGATAGCTCAGCCATTTTCCTCTGACCTTTCTCATTAGCAAGGCACTTCTGTTCACAGAACTGCTGCTCACCATTCTCTGTAATCTCTAGAGAGTGCACCTCCCAGGCAATTATCAGTTTCTGAGACACTCAAACCACCCCATCTGACACCAACAATAATTCCACATTCAAGGTCACTTAGGTAACATTAGGTCCCCATTCTAATATTTACTCTGAACAACGATTGAACCTCTTGACCAATGCTGCATGTATTTATGCATTGAGCTGCTGACACATGATTGACTGATTAGATATTTGCATTAACGAGCGGCGTACAGGTGTACCTAATAAAGTGGCCACTAAGTGTATATTCCCGTCGGTAATTGAATACTGAATGTCCAATCACTTTGAGGAATATACGTACAAAGATAAGCTATTACAATGTAAGATTGAATTTATTATTATGTGAGAGTTAACACATAGGGGTTCATTATGTAAGTTGTGTATGTTGCCTGGAGTATTGCTGTTGTGTATCCACCGAACTGGAGGGTTCCTTGCCTGAGCATTGTCTGACCCTGGGAGTGTTAACGTTGAGTTTTTAATCAGTCAGCACTGTCCAGAGCTGGTCAAGAATCTGCAGCCTGCCTGACAGTGACTGGGCTAATTTACACTTTCCAGACATTCCACTGTGTATGTGTTGTCTTTCCAAGTCTTGTTAGCAGCAGAACAAAGCATGCTGACTCCCCAAGAATGGTGCTAATAGACATGACCCGTTTTCATTTGCACAAATTTAATCTTTTCGATTTGTCATCTAGTCAATACTAGCAAGGTGTCTGCCAGTGATCAGTTATCTCTGTCACTGAAGCCTGATGAAAAATCATCGTATTTTGAATGGGCAACTTAGAATATTTGCAATCGTGGATTGCCACAAATATGAAGTTAGTTAATTACCTCAACCTCATTGACAGTGATCACAAAGACCTGTGGCTATCAATAACACTGAGGCAGGCTTCTGCAAATACTACTCTTCAATGCTGACTCTGCAGCACCAGTTAGGTTGTTATTCTGAATTGCACTTCTTGTGTTTCAGGAGACACCTCTCACTTATGCAATACTCCTAGAAGGTTAATTTACAAGGTGAGTCTGTGCTAAAGAAGGTAAATGCAATGTTGGCATTCATTTCAAGAGGAATAGAATAGAAAAGCAAGAAGATAATGCTGAGGCTTTATAAGACGCTAGTCAGACCGCACGAAGTATTGTCAATAGTTTTGGGCCCCTTATCTCTGAAAGGGTGTGCTTGTCATTGGAGAGAGTCCAGAGGTGGTTCACAAGGATAATTCAGGGAATGAAGGTATTAACATATGAGAAGAGTTTGGCAGCTTTGGGCCTGTACTCACTGGAATGTAGAAGAATGCAGAGACATCTCATTAAAACGTACCAAAAGTTGAAAGGACTATATAAGGTGAATGTGACGAGGATGTTTCCTATCGTGAGGGTATCCAGAACTAGAGGGCACAGCCTCAAAATTGAGAATGCGACCTTTTAGAACAGAGATAAGGAGGAATTTTTTCAGCTAGAGAGTAGTGAATCTGTGGAATGCTCCACTACAGGCGAGAGGGCAGATATACGAGGTTAAGTGGTATCCGGGATCAGACATAATGGAATAGTGGAGCAGACTCAATGGGCTGAATGGCTGAACTCTGCCCCTGTGTCTTATGGACGTGGTCTTATGTTCCGGTTTCCTTTCCTCCCGATCTGCCCAGTCATTCCTTCACTCACCCCAGACCCCATCACCTGGTTTCTTCAGTGCCCCCACCCCCATCTTCTCAATCTGCCCATCACCCAACCCACTGTTTTTATCTACCCTTCACACCTCCCTCCCTTGATTCCACTCTCTGCCTTCCAGATTCTGTCATCGATAGCTCTTTGCCACCACTGCATATCACTTTGCAGTTTCTGCCACTATTTCCATTTTCCCCTCTTTCATCTGCCTATCAGCCTTTATTTCTTCCATTTTTATTTAGAGATACATCATGATAAAAAACCCTTCTGCCCCAATGAGATACACCACAGTAACGGCCCATCTGACCCAATGAGATACACCACAGTAACAGCCCGTCTGACCCAATGAGATACACCACAGTAACAGCCCGTCTGACCCAATGAGATACACCATGATAACAGTCCGTCTGACCCAATGAGATACACCACAGTAACAGCCCGTCTGACCCAATGAGATACACCATGATAACAGTCCGTCTGACCCAATGAGATACACCACGATAACAGCCCGTCTGACCCAATGAGATACACCATGATAACAGCCCTTCTGACCCAATGAGATACACCACAGTAACAGCCCGTCTGACCCAATGAGATACACCATGATAACAGCCCGTCTGACCCAATGAGATACACCACAGTAACAGCCCGTCTGACCCAATGAGATACACCACGATAACAGCCCGTCTGACCCAATGAGATACACCATGATAACAGCCCTTCTGACCCAATGAGATACACCACAGTAACAGCCCTTCTGACCCAATGAGATACACCACAGTAACAGCCCTTCTGACCCAATGAGATACACCACGATAACAGCCCTTCTGACCCAATGAGATACACCACAGTAACAGCCCGTCTGACCCAATGAGATACACCATGATAACAGCCCGTCTGACCCAATGAGATACACCACAGTAACAGCCCGTCTGACCCAATGAGATACACCATGATAACAGCCCGTCTGACCCAATGAGATACACCATGATAACAGCCCGTCTGACCCAATGAGATGCACCACAGTAACAGCCCGTCTGCCCCAATGAGATACACCATGATAACAGTCCGTCTGACCCAATGAGATACACCACAGTAACAGCCCTTCTGATCCAATGAGATACACAACAGTAACAGCCCTTGTGACACAACAAGCCCACACCTACCAAATACACCTATGTGACCAATTAACCTACTAAGTGAGGGAGGAAACTGGGGCATCCAGAGGAAACTTATACGGTTTAATATCCTCATTTATGATTCAAAATTCAAGATTTTTATAATAATTTCCAGTACAAAATTGTTTAGGAGAACAGAATAATTATTACACTGGATGTGATGCAGCACAAAAAGCACAATAAGATAAATAACATAATAATAATGATAAAACACAATAAAATAAATACATAAGCTAGGCTATATAGCTAGATTGATTGTATGCCCATAAGGTGATGCTAGGTACAGGAATGACTCTACATAAGGAGACTGACTGGAAATGATAAAGTAGTGATGACGGGGGTTGTGGGGGTGGGTGGGTTAGTGTGTATTGGTGTTCATTGGCCTTACTAGTTGGACAAACTAACTGTTTTTGAGTATGGTGGTCCTGGCGTGGATATTACATAGCCTCCTCCCTGATGGGAGTGGGATGAACAGTGCATGAGCACTGGGTGAGATCCTTCATGATGCTTATGGTGCTTTTCCAGCACCTTTCTCTATTTATCCTTGTAGGCTGCCTGGTGACGCATTGGGCGGTTTTGACGACCTGTTATAGAGCCTTACTGTTTTCTGCAGTGCAGGTTCTTTACCAGGTAAGTGATGAAGTTTGTTATGACGCTCTCTATAGTGTGTCTGTACAATGATGTATATCAGAATCAAGTTTATTATCACCGGCATGTGACATGAAATTTGCTAACTTAGCAGCAGCAGTTCAATGCAATACATAATCTAGCAGACAGAAAAAAAATAATAGTAATAAATAAAATAAAATAAAACATAATAAATAAGTAAATCAATTATGTATATTGAATAGATTTTTAAAAAATGTGCAAAAACAGAAATACTGTACATTAAAAAAGTGAGGTATTGTCCAAAGCTTCAATGTCCATTTAGGAATCAGATGGCAGAGGGGAAGAAGCTGTTCCTGAATCGCTGAGTGTGTGCCTTCAGGCTTCTGTACCTCCTACCTGATGGTAACAGTGAGAAAACGATATGCCCTGGGTGCTGGAGGTTCTTAATAATGGACACTGCCTTTCTGAGACACTGCTCCCTGAAGATGTCCTGGGTACTTTGTAGGCTAGTACTCAAGATGGAGCTGACTAAATTTACAACCTTCTGCAGCTTCATTCGGTCCTGTGCAGTAGCCCCTCCGTACCAGACAGTGATGCAGCCTAGCAGAATGCTCTCCACAGAACAACTATAGGTTTTTGAATGTATTTGTTGACATGCCAAGCCTCTTCAAACTCCTAATAAAGTATAGCTGCTGTCTTGTCTTCTTTATGACTACATTGATATGTTGGAACCAGATTAGATCCTCAGAGATCTTGACACCAGGGAACTTGAAACTGCTCACTCTCTCCACTTCTGATCCTTCTGAGGATTGGTATGTGTTCCTTTGTCTTACCCTTCCTGAAGTCCACAGTCAGCTCTTTTGTCTTACTGACGTTGAGTGCCAGGTTGTTGCTGCGGCACCAATCCACTAGTTGGCATATCTCACTCCTTTAAGCCCTCTCGTCACCACTTGAGATTCCACCAACAATGGCTGTATCATCAGCAAATTTATAGATGGTACTTGAGCCATGCCTAGCCACACAGTCATGGGTATATAGAGAGTAGAGCAGTGGGCTAAGCAAACACACCTGAGGTGCGCCAGTCTTGATCGTCAGTGATGAGGATATGTTATCACAAATCCACACAGACTGTGATCTTCCGGTTAGGAAGTCGAGGATCCAATTGCAGAGGGAGGTACAGAGGCCCAGGTTCTGCAACATCTCAATCAGGATTGTGGGAGTGATGGTATTAAATGCTGAGCTATAATCGATGAACAGCATCCTGACATTTGTGTTGTCCAGGTGGTTTAAAGCCATGTGGAGAGCTATTGAGATTGCATCTGCCGTTGACCTATTGTGGAGATAGGGAAAACGCAATGGGTCCAGGTCCTTGCTGAGGCAGGAGTTCAGTCTAGTCATGACGAAGCTCTCAAAGCATTTCATCACTGTCGATGTGAGTGCTACCGGCCGATAGTCATTGAGGCACCCCACATTATTCTTAGAAACATAGAAACATAGAAAATAGGTGCAGGAGTAGGCCATTCGGCCCTTCGAGCCTGCACCACCATTCAGTATGATCATGGCTGATCATCCAACTCAGAACCCTGTACCTGCTTTCTCTCCATACCCCCTGATCCCTTTAGCCACAAGGGCCATATCTAACTTCCTCTTAAATATAGCCAATGAACCGGCCTCAACTGTTTCCTGTGGCAGGGAATTCCACAGATTCACCACTCTCTGTGCAAAGAAGTTTTTCCTCATCTCGGTCCTAAAAGGCTTCCCCTTTATCCTTAAACTGTGACCCCTCGTTCTGGAATTCCCCAACATCAGAAACAATCTTCCTGCATCTAGCCTGTCCAATCCCTTTAGAATTTTATACGTTTCAATAAGATCCCCTTTGGATCTTCTTTGGCACTGGTATAATTGTTGCCTTTTTGATGTAAGTGGGATCTTCTACCCATAGCAGTAAGAGGTTGAATATGTCCTTGAATACTCCCGCTAGTTGGTTGGCACAGGTTTTCAGAGCCTTACCAGGTACTCCATCGGGATCTCCTGCCTTATGAGGGTTCACTCTCTCTTTAAAGACAGTCTAACATCAGCCTCTGAGACAAAGATCACAGGGTCATCAAGGGCAGCATGGATCTTCACAGCTGTAGTTGTGTTCTTCCTTTCAAAGCGTGCATAGAAGGTGTTGAGTTCATCTGGTACTGAAGCATTGCTGCCATTAATACTATTGGGTTTCGCTTTGTAGGAAGTAATGTCTTGCAGACCCTGCCAGAGTTGCCGTGCATCTGATATTGCCTCCAACCTCATTTGAAATTGTCCCTTCGCCCTTGAAATAGCCCTCTGCAGATCATACCTGGTCTTCTGATACAGGCTTGGGTTGCCAGACTTGAATGCCACAGATCTAGCCTTCAGCAGACGACGTACCTCCTGGTTCATCCTCGGCTTTTGGTTTGGGAATGCACAGTAAGTCTTTGTAGGCACACACTCATCCTCACAGATTTTAATGAAGTCGATATCAACTGCAGCATACTCATCCAGATACAGTCCAGTCCACCAATTCAAGGCATTCCTGTAGGTGCTCCTGTGCTTCCCTGGTCCATACCTTCTTGGTCCTCACTGCTGGTGCTGCAGTCTTTAGTCTCTGCCTGTACTTGGGGAGTAGAAGTACAGCCAGATGATCAGACTTCCCGAAGTGAGGGCGTGGAATAGCACGGTAGGCATTCTTGATGGTGGTGTGACAATGGTCCAGTGTGTTGTTTCCTCTGGTATTGCAAGTTATCTGTTGATGGTAAATGCTTAGGGATTTTTCAGACTGGTATGGATAAAATCTCCCAAAACGATGGTGGAGGGGTTAGGGTGCGCTGTTTCGTGCAAGTTGATCCCATTGCTCAGATCATCTGCTTGACATTGGCCTGAGGTGGAATGTAAACTGCTACCAGAATGACCCCAGAGAACTCCCATGGTAGGTAAAAAGGATGACAATTTACTGCTAGATATTCCAGGTCTGGTGAGCAGAATTGGGACAACACTGATATATTTGTGCACCAAGAAGAGTTGATCACGAGGCATACTCCTCCACCTCTGCTTTTGAGAGTATAGTCCAGCTGTCTTCATATGGATGTGCATAGTCCCGCTCTTTTCAGCTTCTTCAGAAAATTGAGGCATTAGTGAGCTTTCCTGATTGTGTAAGATGTGTTCTGAGACCAGGAGATGTCCCATTGTCCCAGCAGTGGAAACTGTAATCAGCTTCAAGCTCCAGCGCATTAACATTTCAGAGGATCTACCCTGGGCTCAACACATTCATGCATTCATGTAGAAGGCACGCCAACAGCTAGACTTCTTTAGGAATGTGAGGAGATTCGGTATGTCACCACGGACTCTGTGAAATTTCTGTTGATTTTAAGTGGAGAGCATTTTGACTGGTTGCATCACCGCCTGTTATAGAGGCTCCAATGCACAGGATCGAAAGAGGCTGCTGAGGATTGTAAACTCAGCCAGCTCCTTCACGGGCACAAGTGTTACTTCCATCGATGACATCTTCAAAAGGTAATGCCCCACGAAGGCAGCAGCCATCAACGAACCTCACCACTCTTATTAATACCTTCAAGGAGCCTGAATACCCACATTCATTGCTTTAGGAACAGCTTTTTCCCATCTGCCATCCGGTTTCTGAACGATGCATAATCCATGAACACTAACTCATTGCTTTTTCCCACTAGTTATTTATTTTTATAATAACATATAAAATGTAATATATATTTGGTTGTATGTGGTGTCCAGGAGGAATAGCACCTCTGGTGAAGGGGCTTGTTGTGTCCACTCTGGGGCATCTTACTCACCTTTGGTCCCCACCGGACCGAAGTTCTCACCCATGGCTCCATGCATGCAACAGTGACCACACCCTGGTACTTTGCTTCGACAGGCGGGCGAAACCAGGTGAGGGTAGATGGACAGCCTCATACCCCGTTGAAATATGGACATGCTTTTTCTAGCATGCAAAGTCGGCTCCGGCAGACTGGGTGGGTGAGATCAACACTGGAATCCAATAGCCAGTTCTGCAATGCTTTGCGGAGAGTGAAGAGCATGATGAGGTACAGAAGAAGTCATGGTTATCCATAGCAAATAAGGAAGACCCCAGTTATGATGAATACTCATACCGCTGGACATGGACTTTGGAGGTCGAGAAAGTGGAACTGGCCCAGTGCAACGGCTTTTCCACTTTAAAAACTCTCCTGCACAGGTTTCCTGTCATTGCCAGATACATCAGGTAACCACCATTGCGGCATACATTAACTTTTTTATGCTTTGTGGTATGCTGCTGCTGCAGAACAGCAAATTTCATAAAATATATCGATGATACTCAACCTGTTTAGGATTCTGACAACACTTGTCACAGCAGTGGAAAGGTCAATGATTGCCCTTTGCACTTCATCAGCCTCTACACGACTGTGGGAGGTGGGTGGGCACAGTGCTGCAACTCAGGTTCAGTCCCGAACTCCAGTGCTGTCTGTGTGGGTTCCCTCCGAAAGCTTTGGTTTCCTCCCACTTGGGCAGGTTGGTAAATTGGCTGTGAGTTACTCTGAGTTGGTAGAGGAGTTGTAAAATCTTGGTGTGGGTGAACAAAAGAAGAAAAAAATGACATTAGTTTTGGATTTCGTGTTAGTGGGTGGTTAGTGAGAATTTGGTGGGACTGCATCCACTCCTGGGCCTAATAAATTGGCCACTGAGTGCATGTTTGAGGTTTTCTGCTGCTGTAGTCCATCCACTTCAAGTTTCAACATGTTGTGTGTTCAGGGATGCTTTTCTGCACACCACTGTTGCTATGCTGGTTATTAGAGTTGCTTTCCTGTCACCCTGAACTAGACTGGCTAGCCATTCTCTGCCGATCTCTCTTATGAACAAGGCATTTGTGGTCACATAATGGCTGCTCACTGGATGTTTTTTGATTTTTGCACCATTCTCTGTAAACTGTAGATTCTGTTGTTTGTGAAAATCCCAGGATATCAGCAGTTTCAGTCATACTTAAACCATCCGTCTGGCACCAACTATGATTCCACAGTCAAGGTCACTTCGATGACATTTCTTCCCCATTCTGATGTTTGGTCTGAACAATGATTGCACCTCCTGACCACACAGTATCTTCATGCTTTTATGCATTGAGTTGCTGCCAAAATGATTGGCTGATTAGATATTTGCATTAACGAGCAGGTGTACATATGTACCTAATAAAGTGGCCACCGAGTGTATATAAATGAAAGATATTACCTGGTATAGGGAGGGGGTTGTAGGTGGATAAGGTCAGTAACTTGTCATTATCATTTCAGAGGATCTGTCCTGGGACCAGCATCGCAAGCAAGTCATGGCAGTGCCTCTACTTTCTTGGAAGTTTGCCTAGATTTGATATGTCACCTAAAATCTTGATGGGTTTCTATAGATGCCCAGTGAAGGGTATCCTGACTGGCTGCATCACAGCCTGGAATGGAAACACCAATACCCAAGAGAGGAAAAGCCTCCAGAAGTTAGTGGATGCAGCTCAGTCCATCAGAGGAAAATCAGAGGGCCATCACCCCACCACTGAGCGCATCTACAAGGAGCACTGCCACAAGAAAGCAGCATCCATCATCAAGTACCCCAACCATCTGGGCCATGCTCCCTTCTCGCTGCTGCCATCAGAAAGGAGGTACAGGAGCCTTAGACCCTCACTGGACCCCCTGCAGTTTGTGTACTGTCCCAACCGCTCAACAGACGACGCCATTGCCATCACTCTCCACCTGGCCCTAACCCACCTGGACAAGAAAAGACAGGTACATTCGAATGCTGTTCATAGACTTCAGTTCAGCATTCAACACAATCATCCCTCAGAAACTGACTGGAAAGCTGAGCCTACTGGGCCTGAACACCTCCCTCTGCAACTGGATCCTAGACTTCCTGACTGGGAGAGCTCAGTCAGTCCGGATCGGGAGCAGTGTTTCCAACACCATCACACTGAGCACGGGGGCTCCCCAGGGCTGCATGCTCAGTCCACTGTTGTTCACTCCGCTGACCCACGACTGTGCTGCAACACACAGCTCGAACCATATCATCAAGTTCGCCAATGACACGACTGTGGTGGGTCTCATCAGCAAGAACGACGAGTCAGCTTACAGAGAGGAGGTGCAGTGGCTAACAGACTGGTGCAGAGCCAACAGCCTGTCTCTGAATGTGAACAAAACAAAACAAAATAAAGAGATGGTTGTTGATTTCGGGAGGGCACGGAGCCAGCGCTCTCCGCTGAACAGCGATGGCTCCTCGGTAGAGATCCTTAAGAGCACCAAATTTTTTGGTGTTCACCTGATGGAGAATCTCACCTGGTCCCTCAACACCAGCTCCATAGCAAAGAAATCTCAGCAGTGTCTCTACTTTCTGCGAAGGCTGAGGAAAGTTCATCTCCCACCCCCACCCCCCCCCATCCTCATCACATTCTACAGGAATTGTTTTTACTATGTACTGTACCAGCAGTTATGGTCGAAATGACAATAAAAAAATGACTTGACTTGACTTGACTTGACTTGAGATCCCACAGCACCAGGTTCAGGAAGATTTATTACCCTACAATCATCAGTGTCCTGAACCAGCATGGATAACTTCACTCATAGTTACTCTGAACCAATTCCACAACTTATGGACTCACTGTCAAGGACTTTACAATGGATAGTCCTTATTTGTTACTTCCTGTATTTATTTATCATTATTTGTTATACTTTTGTAGTTGCAGTTAGTCTTTTGCATATTGATTGTTTGTCCATCATTGTGTGTAGATTTTCACGGATTCTATTGCCCTTCTTTGTATCTGCTGTGAATGCCTTCAAAAACATAACTCTCAGGGTAGATGCGGTGACATATACATACTTTATAATAAATTTACTTTGAACTTTGAATAAATGCGTTAAAACCATCAGCAATAGTTTTGGAAAAGCTAGCAGGAGTTGGAAACTTCTGAAAAATATGAGAGTTAATTCAGAATGAGACAGCAAATAATTAATAATATTAGATTGGAAATGGATAACTGTCATTGGTGAAGTACTGATTGTGAAATGACTATATTTTTAACATCTACTTTCTGTGAACTACATATTTGTTTGAAGCTTTGTCCTCTTGGTTTAAAAATCTTCACATCAATGAGATGGCAGGAATGTGGGCATTGAAGCCCGTGGGATTAAAAGCAGGTTGCTTGAAATAATTTTTTTTGTGTATAAAACAAGTGGCTGCTCTGAACAGAGTAAGAGTTTTCAGCATAGAAGATAGGCCTCAGGCCACACAAAAAAATGAGCAAGAGAAGAAAGAATCGAACTTGCTATGTCATGAAGTATACATAATATATAGAGCCTTATGTTCTGGGGCAAGCTCGCCTCTTGGGTCTGTCACTATTCCTTCTACCATCTGACTTGTTTGCTTCCAAGATTTGTATGTTGTTGTGCTCCTAATATCTGAGCTTTTCACTTTAAAATACCTCCAGGAAGAAATAATATGTATTTTTAAAACACGTTAATAGAGTCAAATATCCCTAGGTGGCTGGTTTGCACTAGCAGACAAAACCTGACACGAAGACACAAAAGGAGATTGTACGGTCCATGACCATAACCTTGGTCAAAGGTATAGGGATAAAAGAGAAACGGAGGGCTGTGTGGGAGGGAAAGCTTAGACTGATCTTGGCGTGTAAGAGGGAAATCAGAGCTAGGTTTTTACAGATTGTAAAAAAATGTAACATAAGAACATAAGAAATAGGAGCAGGAGTAGGTCATCTGGCTCGTCGAACCTGCTCTGCCATTCAATAAGACCATAGCTGATTTGGCCATGGAATCATCTCCACCTACTTGCATTTTCCCCATAACCCTTAATTCCCCTACTATGCAAAAATCTATCCAACCCTGTCTTAAATATATTTACTGAGGTAGCCTCCACTGCTTCATTGGGCAGAGAATTCCACAGATTCACCACTCTCTGGGAAAAGCAGTTCCTCCTCATCTCCATCCTAAATCTACTCCCCCAAATCTTGAGGGTATGTCCCCTAGTTCAAGTCTCACCTACCAATGGAAACAACTTTCCTGCCTCTATCTTATCTATCCCTTTCATAATTTTATATTTTTCTATAAGATCTCCTTTCATTCTTCAAAGTGCGTGGAATGTGCTGCTATGGTAGATGGTAGAGGCAGATGCTTTGTTAGGAACATTTTGGGGACTCTTACAAAGGCACATGAGTGAGAGAAAAATAGAAGGTTATGTGTGAGAGGAGGGTCAGATTAATAAACACCAGTGATTCTGCAGATGTTGGACATCAGAGTGACAACACAAAATGCTGGAGGAACTCAGCAGGCCAAGCAGCAGATATGGAGAGGAATAAACAGTCAAAATTTCAGGCCGAGTCCCTTCAGTAGGATTGGAAAGCAAAGAGGCAGAAGCCAGAATCAGGAGGTGGGGAGGGGAAGAACTACAAGCAAGGAGGTAATATGTGAAGCCAGGTAAAGCAGAAGGTAGGTGGGTGGGGGAAGAGTTAGTGAGAAGCTGGGAGGTGTTAGGCGGTAAATGTAAAGGACTGAAGAAGGAGAAATCTGATAGGAGAGGAGATTGGACCATGGGAGAAAGAGAAGAAGAAAGAACTGATAGGCAGGTGAGGAGAAGAGGAGAGAAGAGAAGGGAAACCAGAATGGGGAGAGGGTGAGCAACTATCCTCCCCCCCCTTGTCTCAGCACCTTTTATACACGCTTTGAAAAGAAGAATAAAACTATATCAGTGTGAGTCCCTTCATCGTCTGGTGACCCTATGTGTGATCTCTGTCTCGAAAGCTGACATCAGAATATCTTTCAAGAGGGTGAACCATCGCAAGGCACCTGTCCCTGACGGTATACCTGGTCGGGTTCTGAAAACCTGCATCAATCAACTGGTGGGAGTGTTCAAGGACATCTTCAATCTCTCACTGCTGTGGTTGGACAATTCCAACTGCTTCAAATGGGTGAAAATCAGTGTGAGAAGCCTCAGCAATAATTGGAATCAGGTTTAATATCACTGGCCTATGTCATGAAATTTATTAAATTTATGACACCAGTGTAATGAAATACATGATAAATGAATTCAGAGAAAAAACCTGAATTACAGTAAGTATATATATATATAAATTAGTTAAATTAAAATAAGTAGTACAAAAACACAGAAATAAGGAAGTAGTGAAGTGGTGATCATGGATTCAAAATCCATTTAGAAATTGGATGGCAGAGGGAATAAGTTGTTCCTGGATTGCTGAGTGTGTGCTCTCAGGCCTCTGTGCCTCCTTCATGATGGTAACAATGTGAAGAGGGCATGTCCTGGGTGCTGGTGGTCCTTAATGATGAATGCCAACTTCCTAAGGCACCGCTCCTTAAAGATGTCTTGGATACTATGGAGGTTGGTACCCATGATGGAGCTGATTAATTTTACAACCTTCTGCAACTTTTTTGATCTTGTGCAGTATATTGAGTTACTGACACCCAAGGACTTGAAATTGGTCACTCTCTCCACGTCTGATTCCTCTATGAGGATTGGATTGTGTTCCCTCATTTTACCCTTTCTGAAGTCAACATCCTCTTTCTGAAGTCAACCCAGTGGCACTCACGTCTACTGTGGTGAAATGCTTTGAGAGTTTGGTCATAGCTAGAATCAGCTCCTGGCTAAGCAAGGACATGGACCTGTTGCAATTTGCCTAACACCACAAAAGGTCTACAGTGGATGCAATCTCATTGGCTCTCCACTTGGTCTTGGATCACCCAGACAATAGTAATACCAATGTTAGACTGCTGTTTACTGATTACAGCTCAGCGTTCAACACAATCATATCCTCAGATCTAATCAACAAACTCTAAAACCTCTTCTTCCTTCGGCTACCTGGTGGTACAGTTGCATAGGGAGACCACAGAGAATGTGGACTGAAAGTAACATCCCCACCTCACAGACAATCAACACTGGCACAACTCACGGATGTGTGATTAGCCTACTGTCTACTCCGTCTACAACCACGACCGTGTGGCTTGGCACAGCTCAAACATCATCTATAAATTTGCTGATGACACAACTATTGCTGACAGAGTTTCAGATGGTGACGACGAGGTGTACAGAATCGAGTGGTGGGTTGAGTGGTGTTGCAGCTACAACCTTGCCCTCAGCATCAGTAAGACCAAGGAATTGATTGTGGACTTCAGGAAAGGAAGGACAAGGGAATACACACCAGTCCTCATTGAGGGACCAGCAGTGAAAAGGGTGAGCTGTTTCAAACGCCTGGATGCCTAAACCTCTGAGGATCTATCCTGGGCCCAACATATTGATGCAGTTACAAATAAGGCATGACTACTGCTATATTTCATTAGGAGCTTGAGGAGACTTGGTATGTCACCAATAACACCCGTAAATTTCTACAGTTTACTGTAGAGAGCATTCTAACTGGCTGCATCATAGCTTGGTACAGAGAGGCCACTGCACAGAATTGGAAAAAGTTGCAGCAAGTTGTAAACTTGTCAGTTCAATCATGGGCACTAGCCTCCCTGCATTGAGGACACCTTCAAAAATATGGCATTCATCTTTAAGGACCCCTATCACCCAGGAATACCCTTTTCTCATTGCTACCATCAAGGAGGAGGTACAGGAACCTAAAGACACACAGTGAACATTTCAGGAGTGCCTTCTTCCCCTCTGCCATCAGATTTCTGAATGGACAGTGAACCTATGAACACTACCTCACTATCTTTTTGCTCTACTTATTTAATTTAATTTTATGTATATACTTTGCTGGCCTAAACACCAACTGATGTTGATATATATATACTTAATTTAATTTATAATTTTTAAATTATTACATGTTGCAATGTACTGCTGCTGCAAAACACCAAATTTCACAGCATAGGCCAATGATGTTAAATGTGAGTCTGATTCTGAAATGACTAGATGTTAGAGAAATCTTTGCTCATGTTGTCAGGTTGGAGGCTCATGGCAGTAGAGGTACGACCTGAACCCATGGCCATCAGGTTCTCCAACCAACCTGAAAAGCCCTATTTTATTTTATTTATTTACTATTTGGAGATACAAGTCCTTCTGTCCCAATCTGCCCACACTGCCCAATTATACCCATATAACCAATTAAACTACTAACCCGAATATCTTTGGAACGTGGGAGTAAACCAGAGCACCCAGAGGAAACCCACGTGGTCATGGGAAGAATGTATTCCTTGACAGCGGTGGAATTGAATCTGGGTTGCTGGCACTGTAAAGGTGTTATGGTAATGGCTATGATACCATGCCGTCTCTACAATAAGAAACCTCAAGCTACCTGAGAGGCTTTCTTATTTTCCCCTTACTGTTTTAATTTTTTATTATTTAGTCATGTAAAGTATTTATAATTTTATGTTAATTTATATTTATGTTAACTAACGTTCATCGTCTTTGTAACGTATGGTGCTGCTGCTGCTGCAAAAAGCTAATTTTCATTGCATTTAAACCCTGGGTATATACATTCAGTGGCCACTTTATTAGGTACAGGAGGTACTAAATAAAATGGCCACTTCGTGTTGAGTACTGTGTAAAGTCTTAGGTGTATATATATATATGTCTAGCATGCCTAAGACTTTTGCACAGTACTGTATTTGTCAATATGGCGTGGAAAGTGAGCTTGTAAATTTGGCAGGAGCAAAGGATGTTGGAAATGGCGAGGGTGGAGTGCCATGGGGGAGAATGTGGGACAAGTGGCAGAGGAGGAGTCTCGGGGTGGAGGGGGGGGGTGACACGGGAGCAGACACACCCAGCCCTGAGACACCAGGCAGGGTAATTTGATACCAAACAATTGGTTTATCGATTATTACAGAATGTCTCTCTTGTTCTTCCCACTCCCTCCCCTCTCCCTTCGCCTTTTCTCAACCGTGATTCCCTTCTCCCTGCCCCTTTCCCACTCGCAGTCCACAACAGAGACCTATTCTAGAATCAGGCTTATCTTCACTCGCATATATCATGAAATTTTGTTTTTGTGGCAGTGGGACAGTGCAATACATAAAATTGTTACAGTACTGGGCAAAAGTTTCAGGCACCCTAGCTGTACAGTATATATGTACCTAAGACTTTTGCATTGTACTGTCTACCCAAGACAATAAACTTGAACTTTAACTTCACTCTTCCCAATATCTACTGGAGGACATTTCTACAATTTAGTTGGTGGATATCAGCAAGGATCCTGTCAGTTTAAATTATCGCACACACAGACAGCTGGAGGAACTCAGAAGGTGAGGCAGCCTCTATAGAGGGAAATAAATAGTTTCAGGCTGAGACTCTTCAACAGGACTCTTGATCCTCATTTCTCTCCATAGATGCTGAGTTTCTCCAGCACTTTCTGTGTGTGTGTGTGTGAGGCTCATGATATCCAGCATCTGCAGAATCTCTTGTGTGGTGCTTTAAAGGAGACAAAGGGGCATGTAGGTGGGAGGAGAAACACACATACTTCATCTCTGTATACTTCAACCTAATGGTCTGCACTCTCCCACCTTCTCTTTTTTTTGCCATTCCCTGTTCTGGATATTTTCTCACCCCTTCTCTCCTCACCTGTCCATCACCTCTCTCTGACACCCCTCCTCCTTTTCTTTCTTTTTCCATGATCTGCTGTCCTCTCCTCTTCATCCCTTTATCTCTTCCACTTATCATCTCCCAACTTCTTACTTCAGCCCCTTTGCCCACTCACCCGCTTTACCCTTCACTTGGTTTCACCTACCACCTGCCAACTTGTACTCCCTCACCCCCCAACCTTACTCAGGCTGCTGCCCCCTTCCCTTACAGACCTGGTGAAGGGTCTAGCCCGAAACATTGAGTTTATTCCCCTCCATAGGAGCAGTCTGACATGCTGAGTTCCTCCAGCACGCCGTATGTGTGTTGAGTAGATCAGATGTTGTTCCCAGATGTTGAGAGAATCGGGGGACAAAGGATTTAGCTGAGTAAAGTGTTGCTGAGATGTGAGAATATGAAAATATCTAAGGAGGCTGAAGACAGAGAGACCAGAATAGGAGTGGGCTGGACACTTCAAAGAACAGTGAAGAACAAAGACTATCCTACTCGCCATCAAGGGCATATATACAGAAATGTGCCACAAAAGGGCCCGTCACATCTGTCAGAGTCAGGCTCTGCCGTTTTAAGATGGTGCTATTGAAGATCAGCAATGGCTTACGGATGGATCATAGAGCAAGAAATACAATTAAGTACTTCATTAACAACACTTTTTTCTGTGGAAAATTATAGTAAACAATGAAGAGGCGAGTGAAGGCAAGACAGACCAGAGGGTTGAGGGCTGCGGGTGAGAGGTGGAGTCAAAATGAGGTCAAGGAGAAGTGGTTGGAGTGAGGTCAAGACATGATCGAGATGGAGTCGGGCTGTGTGAAGCAGAGCAATGTCAGATTGGAGGATTTTGGAGAACATCCACCTAAATTGAGAGCAAGCTTAGTTTGATCAATGCACCAGATTGATTTGAAAAGGTCAGATATGGGCCGGAATGTAGTGGCAGACTTCAGGCCTAGGGGATATCGAAGTGACAGGGCCCAGGTCCTAGTACGAGGGCGACACAGTGCTTGGACAATTTAAATGCCGGGTGGGGTGGATTGAAAAGGCCAGGTGCCCTGTGCTGTTACTCTGCTCTCTGTGGCACTGAGGCTGAGTCTGTGGCCTGCTCTGGCTGCTGTGGGCTTTGTGGCTGCTTTGGGCTTCGTGCCTGCGAGCTTGGTTTTGCTCCACTGTGTGATGAACTGAGGCTGAGGCTGTGGGCCTGCTCTGGCTTCGTGTCTATGGACTCACTTTTGTTCTGAATGCTGTTGCTTGCTTTTATTGTTTGCATAATTTGTTTCTCTCTCTCTCTCTCTCTCTCTCTCTCTCTCTCTCTCTCTCTCTCTCTCTCTCTCTCTCTCTCTTTCTCTCACATTGGGTGTTGGTCAGTCTTTTTTTTAATGGGTTCTTTCGAGTTTCTTGTTTTGTGGTTGTCTGTAAGGAGATGAATCTCAAGGTTGTACTTTGATGATAAAGATACTTTGAACTTTAAACTTTGAGTCACCATATGTGTAGATATTCTTTCTGGAGATACAATATCTCTATGTATCTCATCTATTTATATATGTATATTATGACTTTTTTGTGCTGCATTGGATCTGGAGAAAAAATTATTTTGTTTTCATTTACACTTGTGTGCCAAAAATGACATTAAACAATCTTGAACTATGCCACGTGGTAAATTTTGACACCAGCCTTAAGCTTGACCAAAATCAATTTACAATCCAAATTTATTCTATTGGAAAAGTGATTTATTGAGGCAATGCAGAGAGATGGGTTGCAGAAGAGCTGGAAAATATCTCATGTATCTCTGTATCACTGAAAAAGCAGTGACTAAGCTGATGGAAACATTGCGAATACAAGGTTATGTTTAGCCAACCTTGAAAGTTTTGTCATAGTCTGAGCAAAATCATTTTTATTGGACTCGCTACTTGTCACTACATTTCTATATATATATATATATATATATATACATATACACACACACACACACACACACACACACATATATATATAATATGTGTGTGTGTATAATATATATATATAATATATAATTCTACACAATTTACCAAGGAGAGAGCAATAATTTAAGTCTTAAGCCACATGCTGTACCAATAATTGAATGGGTGTCCTGCCACAAAAAAAGATCAGTCATTTTTTTTAATGCCCCTGAATATCTAGGGCTGTCAATGACTCGAAGATTTAACTTAATAAAGTTTCCCAATATGTGCTTGCAAAAAGAAAATAGAAACTTCCTCCAAGATGCTTGTAGTACATCAAACATTTGAGATCAGCTTGAGACTGAACATAATGATCGTGATTCTTCCCCAATATCTTCAGAAAGGCCAAGGTGCTCTTACTGAAAATCTAAAGCAAACTCTTAAGTTTATGACGATGAATAATAAAATGCTTATTGCAAATGAAGATTTTGCAAATTGGCAGACTTCAGTATAATCCTTACTCTAACAAAACTATAAATGAATTTGTGTTTATGCAGGCAAAATGGAAAATATGCCCTCATTCTTTTGGAACTGGATTCAATCAATTAAAATGATAAAATGTCACAAGGGGATAAACACAAGCAAATTGTTGGAACTCAGAAGCATCTTGTATAAATCACTGATTGCCCTCATACATTAATTAAGCCTGTTCTAGCCTCTGTTTCTCTCAGTCGCATGCAAATAACATGAGACAACAAATAGTCCATTCGGGGCAATTATTGTGAAGTGATCACATTGCATGAAGGTGGGGAAATGGGAAAGGTTTGGACTATTCTAAATAATTAAAATACTCAAGTTTGTTTTCCATTATTGCCTGTAATTTATTGATTTAAGTGGTTTTAATAGTATAAAATAATCAGTAAATATCCCAACAACCTACTGTACATTGGAGAAACCAAATGCAGATTAGGGTGACTGCACATGTGTACAGACACAGGGCAGAATGTGAATATCCTGTTGCTTCATCCCATGCATACACACAACATGCTGGAGGAGCACAGGAGTTCAGGTAGCATCTATGGAGGGGAATAAACAGTCAACGTTTCAGGCCAAGACCCTTCACAACCTGAAATGTTGACTGTTTATTCCTCTCCATTAATGCTGTCTGACCTGTTTCTCCAGCATTTTGTATGTTTCGTTGGATTTCCAGCATCCGTCGAAACTCTCTGTATAATGATTCTCCATCCTGTGCTCCCTTTGACCTATCTGCCTGTGCAATCCTGCACTATTCTAATTAGGCTGAGGAGCAGCCCCTCATTTTCCCAATGGGTGCATTGCAGTTTCCAGACTCAATGGCTTCATTTGACTCGCTTTCTCTGTTTTGTCAGAATTGGCCATATCTGCTGTAGGTTATTCATTTTTCCTCTCTCCCTCACTGTCTGTGATGGGCATTCGGTACAGCTCTGTCTTCACTTCTACTACATTCTGTTGTTGGTGTTTTCTCTCAGATTTTAAGTACCCTTCTTTGTTCTCTCTCCCCCTTTCCCCTTTCCTTCCCCTCCTTCTCCTCCCTTTTCCATCCTCCCCTCCCACCCCTCCCTCCCCTTTCCATTCTCCTCTCTTTTCTCATCCCCCATTCTCCCTTCTCTGTCTTCCCTTCTCCCTCTCTCTTCTTCCCCTCCCCCTCTCCCTCGCCCTCCCTTTCTCATTCTCATCATTGACCTTATTAATCTATCAGCCTCGAGGTTGCCATGGAGGATAATCAGTTGAAGAAGTTATCTGGTTGATAGATTAATAATGGCTCTTATAGGCTTTTCCTTTCTCCTGTCTATCTCTCCTCTGCCCCGATGCAAATTAAAACTAAATCGTTTTCTCTGTTTTTCACTTCTGAACAGGAGTCTTTGACCTAGAATGTTAACTCTGTTTCCCTTTCTGTAAATGCTTCCTGTCCTACTGAAGGTCCCCAGTATTTTTGGCTTATTCATTTCAAACTATGATCGATAATTTATTTATTTTGTTATTTTACTTATGGTGCTGAACAGCCCCTCCCAACTCAACAAGCTGCACCGCTCAGCAGCCCATCTAATTAACCCTAGCCTAATCACAGGACAATTTACAATGACCAATTAACCTACTAACTGGTATGTCTTTGGACTGTGTGTGCAAACCGGAGCAGCCGGAGGAATCCCAAACTGGGAAAACGTACAAACTTCTTACAGATGCAGTCAAATTGAACTCTGAACAGTGACACCTCAATCTGTAATAACATTGCACTAACCATTATACTACCGTACCACTCCCAGTGCTCTGCAGTTTATAGAGTGGATAGTGTTGGTCTTGGTATTTTGTCTTTGTTGACTATCTCAGATAATTAAATTTAGTGTCCTCTCCTTACACATAAAGCTTGAGTATACTTGTTAATGTGGTTGTATTTGCTGAAAAAAGGAGGGAGACTAACTGGTTTGAATTGCTTCCTTCCTCTGTGATTAAGGTGCATTATATTAACAAGTACTAAATTATCATATGGTTACTGGTACTGTTAAAATTTCACACCTAACCCTCCAAAGCAAGTTTAATACACAATAAAAGTGCAAAGCTATAAATTCTTTGAAAAAACACACTGAGGGAAATTTGTACAAAGCAGGGAGTAAACCAGCCAATGTATTCTGCAGATCTGGAGCTGATGGATTATTGCTTTATACCCTGAATTTATTGCATTAAGCAAAGTTCTGGATGAACTCAGCAGATCAAGCAGAGTCTGCAGAGGTAAATGGACTGTCGACATTTCAGGTCAAGACATTTCATCAATCCAGATTATGAGTCTCAACCCAAAATATCAGCTGTTCGTATTCCTCCACAGATACAGCCGGACCTGTTGCGTTCCTCTAGCATTTAGTTTGTTGATCCAGTTTCCAGTTCTACAGGCTTTTGTGTCTTGACTCTGAAATTGTTGTTTGATTTAGACTTAATTAATTACGTGCATTGTTCGAGAACAGCACAGTGACGTAGTGGTTAGCACAATTGCTCTACAGCAGTGGTGATCACTGAAAGAGGCTCGATTCCCATCACTCTGAGGAGTTTGTATGTTCTCTCCATGATCCCGTGGGTTTCCTCCTGGTGCTCCAGTTTCCTTGCACAAGTTGCTTTCCTTGCACAAAGATGTATAGGTTAAGGTTAGGGTTAGTGATTTGTGGGCATGCTATATTGGTGTTGGAAGCGTGGTGTCATTTATGGGCTACCCCCAGCTCAATCTTCAAACTGTGTTGGTAATTGACACATTTCACTCTATGTTGGTATGTACATGGTATAAATAACGTTAATCTTTAAGCAACATTATTTTGATCAGCAAGATCCAACTCAATGATTCCTAGGGGCAGATGAGAGTTAGGTAGATGAGAGGCATGTGGTAAAGTATTAGGATAATAAATCTGTCAACTTCTCTAACTAGAGACCAGTCCAAAGTAACCGGCCACTTGACTATCATACTGTGTGCTTTCCCGGCTGATGCATCACTTCAGATGGATAAGTATGCCTTTTATAGGAGACGTCCTGTTCAGACTCTTGAGTCAAAAATGTGAGCTGCCCAGAACTAGCAGGGATGAGGTGCAGTATTCTGAAAAGTCAAATCAAGGTATGACAATCACAGTGTATGGTAGGGCACCGGAGAATGTCAAAGAACAGAGGGACTTTGAAGTACCAAGATTTGGTTCCTTGAAAATGGAATCCCAGATAGGCAGAGTGGTGAAGAAGGCTCGCGGCATGCTGGCCTTCGGTCAGGGCATTGAATACAGCAGTTGGGATGTTATGGTGCAGTTGTACATGGTGTTGGGCAGGCCACACTTTGACTATTATGTTCTGTGAAGGATGCTCTGAGATATAAAAACTATGTAATTAAACTGGAAAGAGTGCAGAAAAGATCTACAAGCATGTTGCTAGGACCTGAGACAGTGAGTTTTAGGGAGACGTTGGACGGACTGTGATGTTATTCCTTGAAGCGTTAAGGGACTGAAAGTGATCTTATAGGGGTGTATAAAGTCATGTGGTTCATAGATCTGATGAATGCTTTTAAGGTTGGGATTTCCCATGCTTGTTGAATCAAGAACTAGAGGGCATAGGCTTATGTTGAGTGGGGAAAGATTGAATAGGAACTTGAGGAGCAACATTTTTACACTGCGTGTTATTTCTCTGTGGAATGAGCTGCCAGGGGAAATGGTTAAGGCAGGTACAATAACCAAGTTTTCCAGACTGTTTTACAGATACAGGGATAGGAAAGGTTGAGAACATTATGGGACAAATGCTGTCAAATGGGACCTTGGTTGGTCTGGACCAACTGGGATGAAAGACCTGCTTCTATGTGAATCCATGACTCTAAATCCCTTAACAAATAAAGAAAGCAAAGAGAAAGCGGGAGCTGTCGTCAGGAGACGTGTACATGTTAAAGTACTCACTGCAGATGAATAAAATTGGGGGAGAGTCCTCTCCAAAGAGCAAATTTCTTGAAAATTACACAGGGCTATTAATCCTACCTGACAGATCGCTTGTGCCTGTAGAGGTTCAAATATGTAATAAACAGGCCAGCCAGAATAATATATATTCAGAGCTCTTGTTAGGTTACAAAAGAGTAATAAAATCCTGACAAGAAAATAAATAATGACCTTTATTTCTCTGTATGGTAACTGCAACAGGAGGACAAAAGAGAGGAGATCTGGGGTGCTGGTTAGCCATAAAATTCTAGTAATCTTCCTTGCACAGGATGAATGAACTTGCATTCATGTTTCATCTTTCTCAACTGCAGAATGTTACCAAAGTTCTTCTTTAATACAGGGAGCACAACATTGTGGTTTGAGCACATGGAGTCATACAGTTAAGCTTGATTGCATCTACATGGAGCACTGCTACAGGAAAGCAACATCCATCATCAAGGACCCCAACCATCCAGACCATGCTCCCTTCTTGCTGCTGCCATCGCTAAAGAGATATAGGGGCTTTGGGTCCCACACCACCAGGTTCAGAAATGTTATTAACCTGCAACCATCAGACCACTGAACCAGCATGGATAACTTCACTCACCTCAACTCTGAGATGTGGTGGGTGCATGGAAAGCACTGCTGGGGTGGTTGTAGAAATCGGACACATTAGGAACATTTAATAAACTCTTAGATAGGCACATAGATGAGTGAAAAATGGAGGCTATGGGGGAGCGAATGGTTAGACTGACTTTGGAGTAGCTTAAAGGGTTGACACAACTTCGTGGATTGAAAAGCTTCTACTGTGCTATATGGATCAGTGTTCTATGTTCTATATTTCATGGGTCCCTGGTAAAAAGTAATAGGTAAGAGGGAGCTGTTGCATTAGGACAGCGTTCACTTGCTTTGGGTTGGACTGTGTCCAAGTGAATGGGATGACTTGCAGATATAGAATAGAATTTAAGATAAATAATGTTTGTTTTCAGCGGGAGGGGAAGGGGAGGAGGCAGAGGGTTAGGGTTAAATAAGTTAAATAAGTAAGCTATAAATATTGAGAATATATGATAAAGCATCCTTGAAAGTGAGTCCATGGGCTATGGGAACATTTCAATGATTGGGCAAGTGAATTTGAGTGAAGTTATCCCGTTTGGTTCAAGAGCCTGATGATTGAAGGGTAGTAACTGTTCCTGAGACTGGTGGTGTGATTCCTGAGGCTTCTGTACCTTCTTCCTGATAGCAACAGTGAGAAGAGAGCATGACCTGGATGGTGGGGGTCCCTAATGATGGATGATGCTTTCTTGCCCTGCATTTCATGTAGGTGTACTCAGTAGTGGGGAGGACTTTACCCATGATGGTCTGGGCCATATCCACCACATTTTATGGGATTTTCTGTTTGATGGCAGTGGTATTTCATTACCAAGCTGTGCTGCAGCCAGTCAATATACTCCCCACTATGCATCTATAGAGGTTTGTCAAAGTTTTAGATGTCATGCTGCATCTTCACAAACTTCTAGGGAATTAGAGATGCTGCTGTGCTTTCTTTGGAATTGCACTTATGTGTTGGATTCAGGACAGGTCCCTTGAAATAATAACATAGAGGAATTTGAAGTTGATGACGCTAATCCTCTGGCGAGGACCTCCGGTCAATAATCAGCTCTTTGGTCTTGCGGACGTTGAGTAAGATGTTGTTGTTATGGTACTACTCAGTCAGATTTTCAATCTCCCTGTATGCCTATTCATCACCACCTTTGATTCAGCCCACAACAGTGGTGGAATCAGCAAATTTAAATGTGGTGTTGGAGTTGTGTTTAGCCACATATTCATAGTACAAAGTGAGTAGAGCAGGAGGCTTAGCACACAGACTGTGGTGTACCTGTGCTGATGGGGATCGCGGAGGAGATGTTACCAATCTGAACTGACTGGTGTTTTCAAGTGAGGAAATCAAGGATCCATTTGCACAAGGTCATTGGATTTGTTATTGATTAGTTTTGAGTGGATGATGGCATTGAATGCTAGGCTGTCGTCAATCAAGAGCATCCTGATGTATGCATCTTTACTGTCCAGATGTTCCAGGGTTGAGAGGAGCGGCCTAACAGATGGTATCTGTTGCTTTGTTCGGCAACTAGGATGTAAGTCACTTCTCAGGTAAAAGTTGATCTGTTTCATCACCAACCTCTCAAAACACTTCACTTCTGTGGACATCAGTGCTACTAGACAATAGTCAATGAGGTCGTCACCATGTATTTCTTGGGCAACCCCCATAATTGAAGCCGGCTTGTAGCAGGTGGTATCTCAGACTGTCAAAGTGAGAGGTTAAAGATCTCAGTGAACACTCCAGCCAGATGATCAGCATAGCTCTTTAATACTTGCCCAGGCACCCTGTCTGGACCAGATGCTTTTCATAGGTTTACTCTCCTGAAGGCTGCTCGCACGTCAGCTGCAGAGATTGAAATCACAGGATCATTAGGGAGATTGGGAGTTTGCGATGGTTCCTCCATGTATTGATGGTCAAAGTGAGCATAGAAGGCATTGAGCTCATCTGGAAGTGAAACCCCGCTGACACCTCTGTCGCTTGATTTAACTTCATAAGAGGTGATAGTGTTCAAGCCCTGCTACAACTGTCGAGCATCCTTCATTGATTCCAGTTGAGTCCTGACTTGCCACTTTGCCTGTGAGATAGCTTTCTGGAGATTGTACCTGGACCTCTTGTACCTTTCTTGGTCACCAGACCTGAATGGCTCTGATCTGGCTCTCAGCAGATTGTGTATGTCACAACTCATCCAGGACTTCTGATTGAGTAAGACTCTGAATGATTTTGTGGGGACATACTCATCTAAAACTGTTTAAATGAAGTCCATGACAACCATGCGGTATTCATTCAGATCCCCAGTTGAGTCCTTCATCACGGCCCAGTCCACTGACTCGCAGTAATCCTGTAGCCACTCCTCTTCATGAGTTCGGCAGAACTGCCACATTGGAACACCAATGCGTCTTTATTATGAAACACTCACCTCCTCCTTTTGCCTTTTTCCAATCAGTAGTTGGGTCTATTCATTAAAGAAAGAAGTCCTCCTGTTTGATTACTGTATCTGGTGTACTGGGAAAAGCAAAGTCTTGTTCAGACATAGAAAAGACTATGTCTTCCCCTTTTCCGTCTGGTACAGCAGTCTTGCTCTTAGTTCCTCAGTTTTGTTCACCAGCGAATGCACATTTTCTAACAAGGTGCCAGGTAGAGAGGGCCTTGTCCCTCTATGTTTCACTCAGGCTAGTACTCCATCTCCTCCTACCTTACTTCCACTCCTGGCAATGAGCCTTCTTCCACTTAATGCAGTACCTGCCTGGTCCATCGTGATCTTCAGACGATCGTGAATTTTCTGAACCATTAAGCTGATTTAAAAATACATTGATTAGAGGGAAGTTACATACTACAGATTGCAGTGAGACTATTTTGAAAGAAGTATATTTAAAAGCATATGTAGAAATATTGTCTGTAGCTCACAACATGTCACTGTGATTCACCATCGCCCTCATGATGAACAGTTTCGTGGACTGTTCAGAAATCTGATGGTGGAGGGAAAGAGCTGTTCCTAACTCATTGAGTGTGAGTCTTCAGGCTCCTGTAAAGGCTTTGGTGTGTTAGAAAGTGCATCATTCATTGCAAGACACCCATCCCCTGACCTGCTCTTATAGTCACAATATTTAGGTGGCTAGTCTAGTGAGTTCTCGGCCTGAAACATTGACTGTTTATTCATTTCCAAGATGCTGCCTGACCTGCTGTGTTCCTTCAGCATTTTGTGTGTGCTGCTTTGGATTTCCAGCAGCTGCAGAACCTCTTGTGTTCAAGATTCAACTCAAGTTCAAGTTTATTGTCAGAACCAGTCAAAATCAGTCCAAAAAAGAGTTTACAACCACAGAATGCTAGGAACAAAGTAAAGTGCCTCTTATCAAGGGCATATATACAAGGGGTATAAATGTCATGAAAATTAGCTTTTTGCAGCAGCAGTACAGTACATTACAAACATGACAATCATAAGTTAACATAAATGAGCATAATTCATACAAAATTTGTGAGAAAATAAACACAACAACAACACAACATGTTGCGAGAGAAAAGGAAACAGTCTGAAGTAGTGTTGGGTTTGTTCAAGAACCTGACTGCAGTGGGGAAGAAGTGGGGTTTCTTGCTGTAACTTATCGTAATTTTTAATGTATCGCATTTTGGTGGTGGTGGTTGTCCATTGTATTCGACGATGACAGGAAACCTGCGTGGGAGAGTTTTTAAAAATAGAAAAGCCTTTGCACTGGGGCAGTTCCACTGTCTTGACCTCAGAAGTCGGGCCCAGTGGTACGAGCAAGCGTCACCAACTGGGGTCTTCCTTGGTTGCAGTGGATGACCATGACATCTTCCTCGTCATGCCCAGGGCTCTCTACAGAGTGTTGCAGAACCACCTTCCTGGTTGTTGGATCTCACTGTAGATCTTGTCTGCTCAGTCCGCCAGAGCTAACTTTGCATGCTAGGACTGGCATCTCCCTCTCTCATTGGGGTTTGAGGCCACCGGCTACCCTCACCTTGTTTAGCCTGCCTGTTGAAGCAGTGTACTGGGGTGTAGCTGCTGTTGCATCCAAACAGCTACTTGGGGCCACAGGTGAGAGCTGAGTATCTGGTGAGGGCCAAAGTTAAGTGAGCTGCCCCAGATTGGACACAACAAGCCCTTTCACCAGAGATGCTACCCCTCCCTGGACACCCCATACACCCCATATATTGCACTGTGCTACTGCCACAAACAACAAATTTTACAACATTTATGCCAATGATAACAAAGTAGGCTCTGATTTCTGATATTGAATTGCAGTGATGACTTGGAATTGGAATGATCAATTTCTACCACCACCATTTCACTCTGTGCGAGGTATGATTCCAATCACCAGTATGATTTTCTTTTGATGCATACTGACTTCATAAAATTGCAGGGCACTGTGTTTCCAGTCAGTCAAGGGCTGACTGAAAGTGTAGTGATATCAAGGGCTGTCACCCTAACCTCTGCTCAGGGATTCCAATCTTTATTCCACCCTTGTACCAAGGCCCTGATGAGGCGTGGTGCCAAGTGGTCTGTGTGAATGCAAAATGATTATTGAAGAATGATTTATTTGTGAGCAAGCGCCCCATGATGGTATGGTTGAGAACAACTTCCAACACTTAGAAAATATGTACTGGCAATGGAAAGGGCCCAGAGGAAGTGCATGAGAATGAGCCAGGAATGCAAGGGTTAACGTGTGCTCTGGGCCTTACTCTCTGAAATCTGGAAGGATGAGAGGTGCGCGGGTCTTCACTGAAACCAACTGAATGTTCTACAGAGTGGATCTGCCAAGGATGTTTCCTGTATTGAGAGAGTCTAGGACCACGGACAGAGCCTCAGAAATGATGTCCTTTTAGAACAGAAATGAGGAGGAACTTCTTTAGCCAGAGGGTGATAAATCTGTGGAATTTTTTGCCATACATGGCTGTGGAAGTCAAGTGACTGGGTATATTTCAGAGGTTGGTAAGTTCTGCAGATGTGCTAGCAGTAGAAGTGCAAATGCACCAATTTACTATAAATTACAAAAACAAACAAATAGTATAAAAAGAAAAGAAATAATGAAATCTGATGATGGAGGGGAAGAAGCTGAGTGCGGTTTTTCGGGGTCCTGTAGCTCTTCCCCAATGGTAGGAATGAGAAGAGGCTATATTCCTGATGGTGAAGGTCCTTAATGATGAATACTGATTCCTGAGGCATTGCCTCTTGAAGTTATCCTTGATGGTGGAGAGGCCAATGATAGAGCTGGCCCTGCTGCCTCTTTTGATCCTGTACATTTACAGTCTTGATACCAAGTGGTAATGAAACCAGTCAGAATGCTCCCCTCTGTGCATTATAGAAGTTTGTAAGTCTCTGGTAACATACCAAATCTCCTCAAACTCCCAATGAGAATATAGTTGCTGGTGTTCGTTATTCATGATTGCATCAATATGTTGGGCCCAGGATTGATCATCTGAGATGTTGATTTCCATGAGGGTTCATGTATGGGCTCACCCATTTCATCACTGACTCCTCAATGGGGTCTGATATGTCTTTTCGTGACTTCTCCTTCCCAAAGTTTACCATCAATTTATTAGTCTTGCTCACATTGAGTGATGTTGAATAACGATGAATCAATCGGAGAGTGGTGAATCTGTGAAAGGTGTTGGCTCAGGCAGCTTTGGAGGCCAAGTCTTTATGTATCTTTATGGCAGAAGCTGATGGATTCTTGATTGGTCAGGGCTTGAAGGGATACGGGGAGAAGGCAGGAGATTTGGGCTGAGAGGAAAAGTGGATCAGCCATGATGAAATGGCAGAGCAGACTCGATGGGCCAAATGGCCTAACTCTGTTCCTATGATTTATGGTTTTATAATCTAGATTAAATGGAAATTACTTCACTCAGAGTGTGGTGAATCCTTGAGGTCTCCAGCTTGTGTATTTATGTTTATTAAGTTTTTAAAAATTATTCTTTATCTTATTGTGTTTTTTTTGTGCTGCATTGGATCAGGGGTAGCAATTATTTCATCCTCCTTTACACTTGTGTACTGAAAGTTACATTAAACAATATTCAATCTTGAATCTTGAACACCCAACACAACCTAAGCAAATGTTGGTGGCAGACTGTAATTTATTTTATTAGGATAATAAATGCACTGCATGTAAGATTTAGTGGTTATAGCCCTCAGTTGCACTAGTCCTTGCAACCATTTTCCCTAGACCTTTTCAAATGCTAATCCACATTGGTTTATAGTTAACATAACCCTCAATTTTAAAACTTTCAATTTTGTTTTCCATTTATTTCTGTGTTTTTAACCCTTCCTATCACTTTAACCACTCTCAGCCTGCCAACTCCCTTGCACATCTCCAATGTTCAGCACAGAACCTTTGATAGTGAGCTGTCAGCTACTTGTAGTTCCCTACCTAAACCTTCCCGTGTCTTGTCCTCTCCTTACACCATCAAATTACTCCTTAGACATGACTGGTCTCACAAAGCATTTAGTCACCAGTTATATTACATATTCCCTTCTGCTCTGAGTCTATTTTTGTTTCATAGTACCCCTGTGAAGCACTTTGGGACATGTTATTTCAGAAAGATGATATATGAAGGCAATATATTGTTTCAAAGATATAATAACTTATGGATTTCTTTATTTAATTATGTTAGACTGTCAATTAGAAATAAGCGATTTAAAACCTTTAGAAAGTGTCAATAATTGCATAAATGTGATTTACATCCACAATTCTGTCTCTAGTAGGTTTGTTACGTGCTATGTTATCCTACAGTGCAAAACCTTTGTATTTGCCTGTAGGCTTGAACAGTATTGATTTTGGAATGAAGTAGTTTTATTGTTTGCTAATAGGCAGAATCCCCAGCCCATTTCAGCTTCTCATCTTTTGACCTTCCTTTTCGAGGCTCTTAAAATTGTTCTTGTAAAGCCAGCTCCATTTCATTTCCTCATTTTCCACTGGTGGAAGTAGATAAAGACACAAGTCAGAACCAGAATCAGGTTTATTATCACCGGCATGTGATGTGAAATTTGTTAACTTAACAGCAGCAGTTCAATGCAATACATAAAATAGAAGTAGAAAAAAAATAACAAATAAGTAAATATTATTCAGTTTACTGTATACAGTATATGTATAATGGACACTGCCTTTCTGAGACACCGCTCCCTGAAGATATTCTGGGTACTTTGTAGACTAATGCCCAAGATGGAGCTGACTAAATTTACAACCCTCTGCAGCTTTTGTTGGTCCTGTGCAGTAGCCTTGCACCCCCCCCCCCCCCACCATACCAGACAGACAGTGATGCAGCCTGTCAGAATGCTCTCCATGGTACATCTATAGAAGTTTTTGAGTGTATTTGTTGACATACAAATCTCTTCAAGCTCCTAATGAAGTCTAGCCGCTGTCTTGTCTTCATAATGACTGCATTGATATGCTGGGACCAGGTTAGATCCTCTGAGATCTTGACACTCAGGAATTTGAAGCTGCTCACTCTCTCCACTTCTGATCCCTCTGTGAAGGTTGGTATGTGTTCCTTCGTCTTAGCCTTCCAGAAGTCCTCAATCAGCTCTTTCATCTTACTGATGTTGAGTGCCAGGTTGTTGCTGTGGCAACACTCCACTAGTTGGCATGTCTCACTCCTGTACACCCTCTCTGAGGCTACGTCTGCACTAGACCAGATAATTTTGAAAACGCCGTTTTCGCATAAAAGTGATAGCCGTCCACACCAAGCTGTTTTGAAAATACCTCCGTCCATATTAAAACAGGAATTTGGGTGAACCTCCTTCTACTGGGCATGCGCAGGACACATCTATAGAAAACAAGCGACATGTTTGATGTCGAATCTCGCTGTGAAAGTGCGCGTTTGTGCAGTTACAGACCAGAAAAACTTAAAAGGAAATTGCCAAAAATTGGACAGCTGTTGGCTCTCGTGCAAGAGGACTTAAAACTAAAAAAAGACAAATACTGGAGCGTATGGAGGCAACCGACAGGGAGTTCACGGACAGTATGACCTGTCAGATGACAAACATTGAAAAACTGACTAACTCTGTTGTACTAATAAAGCGCCTTATTAAATATATAAAACATGTCTGCATCAGTGTTATCTTGTATTTCCATACAATGTTACAGTAGGCTGTTACACATCTATTGTCAGAGAAGTAATTGCATAAATAGGTAAACCACTTTCATATAAGCAAGGACAGAACACAGGGCAAAGTGAGTATACTTATTTATTCAGTAAGTTATGGGTCAAAGTATTTGGTGAGTACATTTCTAACCCTTCTGGCTTCAGTCTCGTTGCCGTCTGTTCCAAAATTGTTAGGTTGTGTAGGGGTTGTATTCAAGAAAACAATGAAATGCCGCCATCTGTTCCAGCATGTCATGACAGCGTTTCTAGAAATCTCCAGTTACCCCGTCCATACTACTCTTGCCCAAGCGGCGGTTTCAAATGTACACACTCTGGAGGGCGTTTTAGAAAAGCTCCGTTTCCGGGGAGGAAAGCACCATTTCAGTGTGGACGGAGGGTCAAAGCAAAGAGAAGAAGCTCCGGTTATGGATTTATGCAGTCTAGTGTGGATGTAGCCTGATGTTCTACCAACAATGGTTGTAAATTTACAGATGGTATTTGAGCTATGCCTAGCCACACAGTCATGTGTATATAGAGAGTAGAGCAGTGGGCTAAGCACACACCCCTGAGGTGCACCAGTTTTGATCGTCAGCAAGGAGGATATGTTATCACCAATCCGCACAGATTGTTGTCTTCCGGTTAGAAGAGGGAGGTATAGAGGCCCAGGTTCTGCAACTTCACAATCAAGACTGTGGGAATAATGGTATTAAATGCTGAGCTATAGTCGATGAACAGCATCCTGACATAGGTGTTTGTGTTGTCCAGGTGGTCTAAAGCCGTGTGGAGAGCCATTGAGATTACATCTGCCGTTGACCTATACCCTTAGCCCCCACCCCACCACCCCACCCAAATAATACTGAAGGTAAGGCAAAGATGAAGAACAATCTGAACTGCTGTGAACAACCAGAAGGTCAGAGACAGGCAAAGTTACTCTTGACAACAATCATAAAAATAGATTTAGACATTACAAAGGGAGTAGAAAAAAGGCAACAGCTGTTAGCCAAACTGGAGCAAGGGACAAAAGAAGATATAGAAAGATCTTTCAAAAGTTTGAAGTTTATAGTAAACTATATTATCAGAGTCCATACATGTCACCACATACAACCCTGTGATTCTTTTTCTGCGGGCATACTTAGCAAATGTATAGAATAGTAACTGTAAACTGTGAACATCAGGAAATATAAACTGTAGAGAAACTGTGCAAATGCTGATATAAATAAGTAGCAATAAATAATGAGCATGAAATAACAATGTAACAGAGTCCTTAAAGGAGTGTAGCTATCCCATTTTATTCAAGAGCCTGATGGTTGAGGTGTAGTAACTGTTTCTGAACTTGATGCTGTAAGTCCTGAGGCACCTGTACCTTCTACCCGATGGCAGCAGCAAGAAATGAGCATTGTCTGAGTGGTGAGGATCTTTAATGATGGATTTTGCTTTTCATGTAGATGTGTTCAGTGGTTGGGAGGGTTTAGGTGATGAGATACTCTTGGTGGTCACATTATTAGGTACCTCCTGTACAATAAAGTGCTCACTTAGTGTAGTTCATTCCATTTGCTGCTGTAGCCCATTCACTTCAAAGTTCAATGTGCCATGTCTTTGGAGATGCTCTTCTGCACACCACTGTTGTAACCTGTGGTTATTTGAGTTACTATTACCTCCCCCATCAGCTTGAACCATTCTGGTCATTCTCCTCTGATCTTTCATTAACAAGGCACCTTCACCACAGAACTGCTGTTTATTGGATTTTTTTTTTTGTTTTTTTGCACCATTCTCTGTAAAGTCTAGTGGTCATAGTGTGTGAAAATCTCAGGAGATTGGCAGTTTCTCAGATATTCAAACCACCCCATCTGGCACCAACAATCATTCCACGGCCAAAGACACTTAGATCACATTTCTTCCCCGTTCTGATGCTTCGTCCAACAATAACTGAACCTCTTGAACATGGCTGCATGCTTTTATGTCTTGAGCTCCTGCCACATGATTGGCTAATTAGATTTTTCTTATTAACGAGAAGGTGTACAGGTGTACCTAACAAAGTGGCCGTAGAGTGCAGACTTATTGAATAACGGAAGTGCAAAGGAATAAATAAGTGGATGGTAGTGGGACAAGTGAAGGAATGAAGGATTAGTCTAAAGAGGCTGTAAGTAAACAATGGAACTAAACTGAGATAATGTGGAGCAGGGATGTAACTCAAGCATGAAAAGCTGCAATGTTCCCCATATGAGTGTGGCCTTCCATTTCTCAAAGCTGCATCTCGCTTCACTTGAATTTGATCAAACACAAAATGGACCAAGTGGCCATAAAAGAACTAAGAGGTATAACAGCATCAAAGAGAAGAGCAGGACATGCTCAGAATGGATAAGGCTAATATTTTGCTTTATTCAAAGTTCAAAGTAACTTTATTATCAAAGTATATATATGTCACCGTGTACTACCCTGAGATTTGTTTTCCTGTGGGCATTCACAGTAGATCAATGTGAAACTGCAAACAGACTAAGGCTGGCAAAAGAAGACAAACTGTGCAAATACAAAAGATCAATAACAAACAATAATAATAAATAGAAAATAAGTAATAAGTAGACTCCTCGGAAGTGAGCCCATGGTTGTGGAATTAGCGTTGAAGTGAGTGAAATTATCCATGCTAGTTCAGAAGCCTGATTGGTGAAGGGTAATAACTTTCCTGAACCTGGTGATGTGGGACCCAAGGCTCTTTCCCAATGACAGCAGCAATAAGAAGGCCTGGCCTGGAGGAATGAGGGCTCTTGATGATGGGATGCTGCTATCTTGTGGCAGCACTCAATGGTAGTAAGGGCTTTTTGTGTAATGGGCCTGGTTCCGTCCATTACTTTTGTAGGCTTTTCCATTCAGTCACCATATTCTGACTTCTAATAGAGGGTGTAAAATTCTATTTCTCTAAACTAAAGATTCGTGTGGACTTGTGTACAAGATTTTATCGATTCACCTCAAGATGGATTTTCATGGCAGTCAAGCTGTCACAGCCCTTTCATCAGCTCCCTCTGTGACAGAGTCTGCAGCTCCCATGTTGTCCTCATCAGCCAGCTCAGAACCCACAGATATGGAAACAGATTTAAAAGATAAAAGATTAGCTTTATTTGTCACATATACATCGGAACATACAGTGAAATGTGTGTTTGCGACAATATTCAACACAGTCCAAGGATGTGCATGATATCCCCATGCTTCTAGCAACAACATAGTATGTCTGGTACTTACTAACCCTAACTCATACATAATTGGAATGTGAGAAGAAATGGCAGCACCTAGAGCAAACCCAGACAGTCACGGGCAGAATGTATACACCTTTCAGACAGTGATAGGAACTGAAACCTGATCTTACAGCTGGCACTGTGACGCCTTGTGCACAACTACCACGCTACCCAAGTGGTGGCAAGTCATTTCTAATCCCAAGGGATTGGACAGTGAAATCAGTTTATTATTGTTGCACGTACTGAGATACAGTGAGAAAGTTGTCTTGTATATTGTTCATACAGGTCACATCATTACACTTTACATTGAACTAGAACAAGGTAACATAACAACAATCCAGAATAAAGTCTAAAAACTACAGAGAAAATGTAGTGCAAGTAAACAATAAATTGAAAGGTCATAACAAGATAGATTGTGAGGTCAAGAATCTATCTTATCATACTGGGAAACCATTCAACATTCTCATAACAACAGGGTAGAAGTTGTTCTTGAGCCTGTTGATACAAGCTTTCAGGCCTTTGTATCTTCTGCACAATGGAAGAGGGGCGAAGAGAGAATTTTTGGGGTGGGTGAAGTCCTTGCCTATGCTGGCTGCTTTACTGAGGCAGTGAGAACTATAGACAGAGTCCATGGGGTGGGGGTGGGGGAGCTGGATTCATGATGTACAGAGGAGGGGTGTCCACAACTCTGCAGTTTTTTTGGGGTCAGTTGCCACAGCAGTTGCCACAGCAAACCATTATAGCCTCAGCAAGGAACTGGACCCATTACAATTTGCCCATCGCCACAATGGGTCAATGGCAGATAAAATCTCAATGGCTCTTCACATGGCTTTAGACCACCTGGACAACACAAACACCTATGTCAGGATGCTGTTCATCAACAATAGCTCAGCATTTAAATACTATCATTCCCACAATCTTGATTGAGAAGTTACAGAAGCTGGGCCTCTGCAATTGGATCCTCGACTTTCTAACCGAAAGACCAGAATCTGTGCAGATTAGTGATAACATCTCTTCCTCGCTGATGATCAACACTAGTGCACCTCAGGGGTGTGTGCTTAGCCCACTGCTCTACTCTCTATATACCTGTGACTGTGTGGCTAGGCATAGCTCAAATACCATCTATAAATTTGCTAATGATACACCATTGTTGGTAGAGTCTCAGGTGGTGACAAGAGGACGTACAGGAGCAAGATATGCCAACTAGTGGAACAGTGCCACAGCAACAACCTGGCACTCAACGTCATTAAGATGAAAGAGCTGACTGTGGACTTCCGGAAGGGTAAGACGAAGGAACACATACCAATCCTCATAGAGGGATCAGAAGTGGAGGGAGTGAGTAGTTTCAAGTTCCTTGCTGTCAAGATCTCCAAGGACCTAACCTGGCCCCAACATATCAATGCAGTTATAAAGAAGGCAAGACAGTGGCTATACTTGATTAGGAGTTTGAAGAGATTTGGTATGTCAACAAACACACTCAAAAACTTCTATAGATGTATCGTGGAGAACATTCTGACAGACTACTTCACTGTCTGGTATGGGTGGGAGGGAGGAGGCTACTGCACAGGACTGAAAGAAGCTGCAGAGGGTTGTAAATCTAGTCAGCTCCATCTTGGGTACTAGCCTACAAAGTACCCAGGACATATTCAAGGAGTGGTGTCTCAGAAGGGCAGTGTCTTTTATAAAGGACCTCCAGCACCCCCAGGGCATATCGTTTTCTCACTGTTACCATCAGGTAGGAGGTACTGAAGCCTGAAGGCACACACTCAGCGATTCAGGAACAGCTTCTTCCCCTCTGCCATTCGATTCTTAAAAGAACATTGAACCTGTGAACACTACCTCACTTTCTTTTTGTTATATAGTATTTCTATTTTTTGCATGATTTTTAATCTACTCAATATACATATACTGTAATTTATTTATTTATTTATTTATTATTTTCTTCTTCTATTTTATGTATTGCATTGCATTGAAATGCTTATGTAAACATTTAACAAATTTCACGTCACATACCTGTGATAATAAACCTGATTTGACGTATCCAGATAGGATGCTTTCAAAGGTGAATCGATAAAAATTGGTAATGGTCAGTGGCGACATACTAAATCTCTTCAGCATTCTGAGGAAGTAGAGATGCTGGGGAGCGTTCTTGCCTATCTCAAGGGGGAGGTCTGGAACCGTCAGCTATAAAATAGAGAATAACTTGTAGAAATACTCCATACGGTGACATAAAACACAAGTGAAATGGCAAGAGGAAACACTTTGACACTAGAATTATTTCTGCTCTCAACATACAAATCGTCAAATCACCAGGAGACTGACTGTCAGCTTCTGTTGCATTAAAGATATAGAAAAAAATCATTTAGCCCAACTGACTCTTCCTAGCTTCGAAGTCACCTTAAAGCTGCCAACCTGATGCTAATCACAGGTGTCAGCCACCCTCCAGTGCAAGCGTTGCAGCCTCAGGGTTAGGAGGTCATGAGTTCAACTCTCCGTTGCAAATGTGAGTGAGTAATCTAGGTTGACACTCCAGCACAGTGCAGCCAGTCATGGCTTCAATAACAAGTTAGAGAATTAACTCTATGTGTAACCTTGCAGAACTGTACTGACTAGGTGTTGCATTGCTTGAGGGAGGAAGTCTGAAATGGATGCAAAAGACTGCGTTGAAGAATTATTTTTCCAGTGATCTTGCAAATATTTATTTGACAATGATTGTAGATGCTGCACATCTGAAGTAAAGTAGAAAATATGGGAAATTTACAGCAGGTCAGCAGACATCTGTAATGAGGAAGAACGAGTTAACTTATCAAATTGGGACTATTGTATTTTCCTCTGCAAGCCTGAGGAACACATTTAATGTTTCAGGCTGAGACTTTTGATTCAAAATTGCAAAGACTGAAAGCAAATGTATGTCTGTATACTGTATGCAACCCTAAAATTTATCTTCTCCACAGACAGCCTGAAACAAAGAAAACCATGGAACCCATTCAAAGAGAAGCATCAACCTTCCCCCCTCCACCCACACGCTCAAAAAAAAGAAAGTGTGCAAACGGCAACTGATAAAAAAAAATTGAAAGAGTGTAGGCATATTTACTGCGGCTCAGTGTTTGCTATCTGTTGGCAGCCTCAATTCAAAATTGCACGAAATAACAACAAAAAAGGAGCGACTAGAAACTAGAAACACATCATAACAGGAACTCCAGAGCCCAATCCACAGACTGCATTGATTAAACCTTGCCTGAGACCCAGAACACTGGCGCCATCCTCCGACAGCATCGAGGGAGAGAGAGACCATCCAAATGCAGGGGCCCTCCTCTGGGAGCAGCAAGTGAGAGGGGTAGAGAGAGAAAGAGACTGTCATATGCAGACCTCTTCCTCTGAAGCAGTGAGCAAGGGGGAGAGAGAGAGAGAGACTGCCACATGCAGACACCTTCCTCCAGTAGCAGTGTGTGACAAGCTGGTAGATGGTGCTGGATACTCGTTCATCAGGATGATTTCAATCTTCCTTGATGCTTGATGGTGAGATTGGCAAGAAATTAAGTTGATCATGGGCTCGTGCCCCATCTCAATGCTTCTTTGCCTTGAGGCTGCATATTTTGCTTGAAGTGTCAAGGAACCCTCCCGTAGACAGAAACGCCCAGATCGCTCAATGGCCCCGAAAACACACTGCCAAAATGTAGATCACAGTAGAAGGACCACATTTGAAAGAAAAGGGAAATGTAAAAGAACCTTCTGGAGTGTGTTCCTTTTGGTCATATTGTTTGCTGGTGCCATCTTCTTCCAGAACTGATCAGAACCTGTTGAAAAGTCTCAGCCCTAAATGTCGAATATTTATTCCTCTCCATAGGTACTGCCAGACCTACTTAGTACCTCCAGCATTTCGTGTGTGTTACTCTGTATTTCCAGCATCTGCAGAATCTCTTGTACTTACACTATAAACTGGCCACTTTTGGGTATTAGTTTCAACACAGACATCTGATCATAACCTTTCTCCTGTTCCCTTTTTCGGACATCAGGAACTGGTAATTGTTCTTTTTTCACTTAGGTCTCCTTTAGTCCTGTCCCTTGGTTCCCTCCTTGTCCCATTACCAACATGATTTGTCGACACCAACAGTGCATTTGTTTCTAACTACTGCCTTCCACCTGCTACAGACCCTCACATATTTGTTTTCATTATCTGGAACAGATAAATCATTGGTGAGACCTTGGGTAAGAGTACTGTCAGCAGTTTTGATCACCACGCTTTAGGAAGGACCTAATAACATTGGAGAGGGTGCGGAGGAAATTCACCAATATGTTACCAGGGATGGAGTGCTTAAATTAAGAGTGGAAGCTACAGAAGCTGCGATTGATTCCCCTGTAGAGGAGGAGGTTAAGAAAGGAAATGATTGAGCTTTATAAGGGGTGTAGATAGATTAGACTGATGGAATGTTAAGGAAGGCAAATTTTAATATTAGCAGTCATTTTGAGATGACTAGAAGCATGAATGTAATGCTAAAACTTTACAAGGTATTGGCCTGTGTGCACTTGGAGTAATGTGAGCAGTTTTGGACCCCTTATTTAGGAATGTTTGTACTGGCATTGGAGAGGGTTACTGAGAATGATCCCAGGAATGAAAGGGTGAACATATGAGGAATGGTTGATTGTACTAGCTGGAGATTAGAATGACAGGGGGAACCTCATTGAAATTTATCAAATATTAAAAGGCCTGGATGGAGTGTACGTGGAGAAGATACTTCCTCATGTGGAGGACTCTAGGACCAGAGGGTTCAGCCTCAAAATAGAAAGATGCACTTTCAGAACAGAAGAGGAGGAATTTCTTTAGCCAAAGGATGGTGAATATATGGAATTTTTTGCCACAGGCAGCTGTAGAGGGAAGTCATTGAGTATATTGAAAGGTTGATAGGTTCTTGATTAGGGAGGGCATCAAGCACTATGGGGAGAAGGCAGGAAAATGGGGTTGAAAAGGATAATAAATTATCAATGATGGAATGGTGGAGCAGTCTTGATGTGCTGAATGGCCTAAATTTGCTCCTATATCTTATAGTCTAAAATTAGAGGCCACAGGTTCAGGATGAGGAGTTATGTGGGGACCGGAGGGTGACCTTTACATCCAGAGAGTGGTGAATACCTGAAAATGCTGCCAGAGAGAGGAGTGGAAGCAGAATAGCAGACTGCATTAAAAAGGGTCTAGATGAGCACTTGAACCACCTCAGCACTGAAAGTTGGACAACACCTGCTCACTTTTCCGTCATGGCTGCTTCTGTGATTCTTACCCACACATTGTGTTCATGTCTGATTTAGCAATAGTTCTAGTTCAGGATCAGAATCAGGGTTATTATCAAGGACATATGTTGTGAAATGTGTCGTTTTGTGGCAGCAGTGCAGGACAAGACGTAAAATATTACTATAAGTTATAATACAGCACCAAATCAAAAGGTTCAAGTTCCAAGGTTTGTTTAATGTCATTTCCAGTACACAAGTGTAAAGGAAAATGAAATAATTGTTTCTCTGGATCCAATATAGCATAAAAAGAAGCATAAGATAAAGAATACTATAATTATACCAAATATACACAATATATATAAATATGTAAGATAGCTTGTATACATAGGTTGATGGAACATCCATAAAGTGACACTAGGCACAGGAGTGTGGACTAGGCACAGGAAATGATAAAGAAGAGGTGGTTGGGGGTGTGGAGGCATTGTTTAGTAGATGGAGGTATTGATCAGACTTGCTGCTTGGGGAAAGCAATTGTTTTAGAGTCTGGTGGTCCTGGTGTGCATGCTATGTAGACTCTTTCCTGATGAGAATGGGACAAGCAGTTTACAAACAGGGTGGATGGGATCCTTCATGTTGTTACTGGCCCTTTTCTGGCACCTTTCTGTACATCCGTCCACTCTGGTAGTTAGGCTGGTGCCAGTGATTCATCGGGCAGTTTTGACTACCTGTTGCAGGGCTTTCCTGTCTGCTGCAGTGCAGTTTCCATACCAAGCAGTGATGCAGCTTGTTCGGATGCTCTCTTCAGTGCATCTGTAGAACAACATGAGTATAGTGCAGCCCTCTTCAGCCTCCTCAGAAAGTAGAGGCAATGGTGACCTTTCTTGTCTGTAGAATGTGGTCTAGGACCACAAGAGGTTGTGTGTGATGTGCACTCCCAGGGGGTTGAAACTGCTTGCATTTTCCATTTCTCTGCCACTGACGTAAAGGGAGGGGGAGTGGTGTGAGTTCTCCTGATGTTGATAACCATCTACGAGGAAATCTGCAGATGCTGGAAACTCAAGCAACACACACAAAATGCTGGTGGAACGCAGCAGGCCAGGCAGCATCTGTAGGGAGAAGCACTGTCGATGTTTCGGGCTGAGACCCTTCATCAGGAGTAACTCCTAACGAAGGGTCTCGGCCCAAAACGTCAACAGTGCTTCTCCCTATAGATGTTGTCTGGCCTGCTGTGTTCCAGCAGCATTTTGATAACCATCTCCATTGTCTTATTGATATTTAGTTGGCACCAGGCAAATCTACAGAGATGAATACAGTTCTGTCATGGGAAACCGGGAGAGAAAAATGTGACACTCATTTAGGAAAGAAGGAAAGTAAAAGACAGGGGATTATAGGTCAACGTGAAAAGTGCTGGAGGACCCCAGCAGGCCATCTATGGATGGGAATAAGCAGGAGAATAAACGGTCACATTTCAGGCCAAGACCCTTAATCACAATTGATGAAGGAACCAGAAGTTAGGGGAGGTGAAGAGTACAAGCAGGTGAAGTCTGGTGAGTGGGCGGGTAGGGGAAGGTGCATGAAGTGAGAAGCTGGGAGCCACTGGTGCCCTTTCCCCTATCGTCCATTCTTCTATCAGATTCCTGTTTCCTCCTCAGCCCTTTAATCTTTCCACCTATTACTTTCCTGCTTCTCACTTCACTACCCCTCCCCCAAACACCCAGCTTCCCATAAGAAATCTGCCTGCCTACTGCAGCCTTTGAGCGGTGGAAGGACTACATTGCCAGTGGCCGTCATGGCAGCTGTGGCGATGGACCTCAATGGGTTTGCTGTAGTCCCAAGTGGAAGTCAAGCAGTTTGCACCAACCCTTAGTTTACCGTCCACTTCTGTGAGAAGGAAGTTATTGATCCTCTCTACTTAAGGCAGAGCTTGCTATATTTCATAAATCTATCCATTGGTTGATTTTTAGGCCAATCAGATAAAGACCAATGCAAACTAACCAATCAGGAGTAGGCAAGTCAGATCCACCCAATCAGGGTTGAGCATTAAGCCCTGCCCATACTCTGCTCATTTGAGAGGGTCTAGAAGAAAGTGTCTCGGTGGACTTGTGATTTGATTAACTTTTGCCTGAGGAAGATGGTTGTGTTTACTGTTGAAATGCTGTAATGAGTGTCTGTAAGTATGTGACTTAAGGCCAAAGGATAGTATAGATAGATTTGCTGACTAGCCACAAAGCATTTGTAGTCAGTTATACTTCATATGCACAAGATTTTCTTCAGATGCCGCAAATCCAGAGCAACTAGCACAAAATGCTGGAGGAGCTCAGCAGCTCAGGCAGCATCTATGGAGAGGAATAGAATTAGAATATTAAAACTGGTGAAAGATCTTGGCCTGGAATATTGACAGTTTATTCTTCTCCATAGATGATACTTGGCCTGTTGAGTTCCTTTTGCGTGTGTAATGCTTACGTGACGGGCTGGTGTATGTCTAGGGGAAAATTCCAGCCACTCGTCAAACCCCGCCTCCCATATACGTGGATGCTGTGGAATACACATTAGTACAAAGACACACACACGATATCAAGCTCACACCAAGGTACGGTTACAGAATACACTTTATAAATCTTACAAGAACTAAGTGATTAATAATGATACAATATATATGAGGGGAAAGAAAATAAAGAAAAGGCGCCAAAACTTATCAGAGTTCATTTGTACACATCGTTGGAGCTCAATCCTCGACCCTTCGACCACTCTTCACTCTTCTCCGACCTCCACGACCTACGCACCTGGGACCACCCTCAGTGATCGACCATCAGTGCCGCAGCCGTCCACCTTACTCACCATCTTCTCCCCGACTCCCAAAAAGACCACGCAATCCCAGCTCCCAGACCCACAAGGGAAAATAACATCCAACCCAATTGGTTAACAAATCCCCGTTATCAGCAACTTTAACCTAAACAAGCTTGGAGAAGCTTCGAGAATGCTCTGCAAGAAAAACACTCCCTCACCAGTTAGCATAACAAAGAAGCAGTTTTACTTTTAACAAACAAAGAAGCCTTTTTGATTAACATACGCAGTACACATGTGTGGCCACTGTTTGCTCTAAGCTGTGAGGACGCATGGCCAGACAATAACTGAAATTCTCCTGCGCACATAGCCTTTGTTGCTGCGCAGCTGGAGTTTTCTTTTATGTAATATTTTGTTAAAGTGTTGTGTAGTTTTCAGTTTGCGTAAAAATTTCCTGCTCAGAGCGATGGTTGGTCCGTACAGCTGTAAAAAAAAATGAGAGGGAACATTGTTTGTGTCTATATTTCATTTTCAGAAAATGTTGGAAATAGTCAGAGGTCAGAGAGTGTATGTGGAAAGAATGACGATGTTAATCATTCAGATCTTGTATCCTCCGTTGGAATGAATCTACTGAGAGGTCCCAGACCTGAAATATTTACTCTGACTCTCGTTCTACAGATGCTGCATGACATCTCCTACTTCATTTGGATAGTTTACAAACTGATGGTGTGAGCGATGAATTTTCCTTTTTCAGCAACCCATTGTTCTTCACCCACACACTCTCCTGTCCATTTAGCTTCCTTCTTCCCTTGTCACCTTTCCCACCCTCTCGTCCACCTGGCTCCATCTGCCCAACATCTCCTCCCCATCTCCCCATCTGAATCCACCGATCATGTACCAGTCTTTGGCCCTCCACTTGCACCCTCCCCAAATCCATCCCCCCCCCCACCACCCGTACTGCAATAATTTGAAAATCTTTCCTGTGACTTATTCACACAGGTGCAGAGACTCTCAACCTGAAATATTAATCATACCTTTGCTCCCGCTTTGCTTGCTTTACCCACTGAGATTTTCCAACAGTTTATTTTTAATTATTTTATTTTTATTTTTAGAGATCCATTATGGTAACAGGCAATTCCAGCCTAATGAGACGGTGCAGCCCATTTGCACCCATGTGACCACATTCCTGTTTGGAATGTGGGAGGAAACCAGAACACCTGGAGGAAGCCCAGCCAGTCACAGGGAGAATGTGTAAAGCTCCTACAGAGAGCCGTGGAACTGAACCCGGGTTGCTGAAGCTGGAGTAGCTATGGTATGTTAACCACTAAATGACCCTGCCACTTCACATTCTGCTTTTTGCTCCCAGGTCTGCTGAGTGTTTCCAGTGCTTTCTGTTTCTATTTCAGATTTCAAGTGTTTACAGTTTAAAAAAAAATTACATTGCACTTTTGTGTGGTTCCTTAAGGTTTTCATAGTTGGTGGGGTGGGGTATGGTGGTGATAAGTTGGGACAAGCTTCCACTACTTATTAAATGCTCCTAAAGGTGTGCATCTCAAGTAGCTTCTGGTAATCAAGACCAGTTCCTGGCCTTCACATGTGACTTAGCTTCCAAGCCATGGCAGAGCTGTTTCAGGAGAAGGGGCAATATCAGGTTACCAGCACCTTAAAACCAATCATTTTGGGCTCATCAGCCATGGTTGGCAGCTTGTATAGAAGAAGTAAAACTCTGACCTCCAACTCTGCTGCTTTGCAGCTATACCCAGTCATGGGAAAGGCTTCAGAAGTAAAACCCAAGGAAAAATCGGGAGCTAAAGCAGTCCTATGTTGAGTCCTCTGCTGACTGGCAATCCTTTAGAGAGGGGGAGCCTGCTGCACGAGCAACAGTTTGCTCTCCATATTGTACAGCCCTGGCTTGTGCACTGGCTTTCACACCAACAACTGGGTTGCTAGGATGTAACATCCATTGTCAATCCTGACCAATGGAGGACCTCAGCTTTCACATGGTGGAGCACAGCAGACTGAGTGAAGAAGGAGATTTTTAAGGATTTTAAGCTCTAATGCAGGGTGCCATTGACCACATGGACATTACTTTGTGGAAGAAACCAGTCAACTACACCAAGTTGCGTTACTGAAGGGCTTCTTTAATGCCAACGTGATGTGTAGAATTCTATGCAGGTTAGCATCAGGTGTCCCTCATTCTAAGGTCTGCTGTGCCTTCTGGATCTAAATCTACATGGCCAACCAAAGACTGACTGCTTGATGACATGAGCTGACCATTGATAGACTGTAATTTTAGAACATTAGACATAAGAGCGGAATTAAGCTATAGGTCCATTGAGTCTACTTCACCATTCCATTGTGACTGATTTATTATCCCTTTCAACCCCATTTTCCTGCCTTCTCCCTGTGACCTTTGATGCCCTTATTAATTAAGAACTTATCAACCTTTGGTTTAAATATACGCAGTGACAAATGACCCCCACTGATGTCTGTGGGAATGAATTCCATAGATTCACAAACCTCTTGCTAAAGAAATTGCTCTTCTGTTCTAAAGGGATGTGCTTGTATTCTGAGCCTATCTCTCTGGTCCTAGAGTCCCCCACTATAGAAATCATCCTCTCCACATCCACTCTAGTTAGTGCTATCTAACACGTGCACATTGAAAACCACAGAGATGTATTAAATGTGATACAGCAGATCCCATCCTTGCTGGAACAGGACTTCCCTGGAGGAGTCCTGCTGTCTTTGACATCTATTATATAAGTATTTCTTTTCCTGTGGATCAACATCCACTTCATTCTCAGCAACTCAAGAAGAGGCACCTGTTTTTATTATTTTCCCCTGTCCTGGTTGCTAGTGATCCATGCATGCCACATTCAGTGTTTGTACTAGCCTCTAAATTGCGCACTGGTCAGAGGCAATGACTGCAAGTGTCAACACTAAACTCGAGATTCTGCAGATGCTGGAAATCTTAAGCAACACACATAAAGTGCTGCAGGAAGTCAGCAAGTCAGGCTACATCTATTGAGTGGAATAAACAGTTGACATTTCAGGCTGAGACCATTCATCAGGTCATCAGGGCTGGAAAGGAAGAGGGCAAAACCCAGTTGGTATGTAGAGACCAAGTGAGATCCTCAGAGATGTGTATACTGAGGAACGAAGCTATTCAGCCTCTCAACTGCTGACACATTGATGTCAATAAGGGTGAGCCTGTCTCTGTTGCTCCTTTAGTCCATAACCAGTTTCTTTGTTTTTGCGACATTGAGGAAGAGGTTTTTTTCTTTACACCACTGTGTCAGGGTGACACAATGTGAACCTTGTTCATGTTCCAGAGTCTTTCAGTTTCCCCTATTAATTCAGCATACTTCTGATATTTTTCCCTTACTGATTTCTGTATGTTATGAGTGTTTGGAATGGCAATATCTATTCAGTAAGTTGTTCTTGCTTGTTTATTGTGTAATATATCCAGATGGTTATTATGGCTTGTTCTATCTGTAATAATAAATCGGTCATAATATAATTTGTGGGACTCTGACTCAAAATCTGGTTCAGACTTGTATCTATGGTGTCTTTTAAGAGTTTGTATTTTAAAGCAAGATTTTTGCTGAACGATGTTTGTCACTTGATTGTGCCTGTGTAAGTAATTAGATTGAGTTAAACTGCTGCAGAATCCAGTAATGGGTTGGATTATTTCTGATTTCTCTTTGCATTTTGTACATTTAAAATCTTGAATTTATCGGTCTTTTATTATGTATTTTTGATCATTTTGTTGCGTTAACCACCTGGTCCTGTATTGCCACAAAGACACTTCTGTTTCTGGAAAGAGGTCGTCAACCCTGAGCCAGACATTTAACACCTCCTTGTCGACATCTAATCTGCTCAGATTGTGAGGATGAAGGGTCATGCTCCTCCAATGGTTAACTTTTTCTTTGAAAGTGAAAACTTTTTTTTGGGTTGTGTTTTCATTTAAGTTTAGTGGTGTGTACTTATCAGAATTGCACATGCTTGTGTGGAGTACTGAATCCTATTTTCATTTAAAATATATCTTTAGAAGTTTCATCTGACTACTGTACTGTGTAATTTTTTTAAAAAAATCTGTTATTTCTCTTCCTCCTTCTGTCCTGGGCAGTGTTAATCTGAGTGAGTTCATGTGTGTAGTGGCAAAACCAAAATAATTGCTGCTGCCCACAACCCTATGGATTTGTTATACTTGTACGACACGTCCCAACTCCAATAATGATTGTTCAAAAGTTGAATCATTTATTTGATCCTTTCTTAGCAAATAGCAAACACATTCTTAAAGTAATGAAACTTAAGTGTATCCGAGTGTAAGCTAAGCATAATTGAGCATTATTAAGTGGTCAGCAAAAGATATGACTTCCATTGGCCCCCAGCTACTACAAACTGCAGAGAACAAAGCATGAAGATGTAACTTATTCCCTTCACTTATGCCATGTGACTGGTTACTGTAATAAGCGTGAACACAGAATATGATGCAGATAGAGAACAGATGCATGGCTCCTACATTACAGCCGCAAATTATATATTAGAATAATTACAACTACATGCTACCAAGACACAGGGGGAAAATGATGTCAACATTTGCACCAATATCCTCTTTTGGTAAGCAAAATATCCTGGATTGTGATCTTCTCCTGACAAATCAGATTGTTCCTCTTGATTGCATTCAGGAAACATTTGTCTTGAATTGCTGCTGTCAAAGCTCATTTAGGTTTAAAAACTGAAGTCCCATTAACTGTAAGCTCTGACCAAGTATGGTCTTGTCCACCACCATGGTCTCCTTTCAATGGTCCATTAACAGTCTGATCCAGCATTGTTCTGATTGCATAGGGTCCATCATTAACAGTGAGAATCACTTGCCATGGCTCCAGTGCCTTAGGCACATTCACTCCTATCCACAGCTCAATTTATGGCAAATGAATATGTTTCAGGTAACACCATTCCTGAAGACTCTCTGATGAGGAATGTTCCTTTTGTAGATAGCCATACATTCCTGTGTATAGATGTCAGGCAGTTCACAATAGGTTTCACTACCAAAGCTAGCCACTTCCAATCCTGAAGTGATGCAACTACTCAAACCTTCTTTTGACCCATGTAAGAGAATGTGTATTCCTTTTCTTGTCAAGTTGAGCTTGTTCATGAGGCTCACTGTGCAGAGCATTGCTGTATTTCCCTGATCTAGGAAAGCGTAAATAACCACTGTCTTGATATTCTTCTTAGACTTCACTGAACTGGAATTATAGGAAACTCTAAGATCAAAGTACGGTACATTTATTAACATATGTATACATTATACAACCTGGAAATTTATTTCCTTACAGGCAGCCACAAAACAAGAAACCCAAAAAGACTTACTTTTAAAAAACCTCTGACAAACACCCAATGTGCAAAACAGAAAAAAAAACAAATTGTGCAAACAATAAAAGTAAACATATGTTAATAAATATACTTTGCTCTTAGAGTTTCCTATAATTCCAGTTCAGTGAAGTCTAAGAAGAATGGAAGTGAGTCCTCAGACTCGAAGCCCGAAGTAGCCAGGGCCACAGCCTCAGTTCAGCACGTAGCGGAATAAACATCACAGAGCTCGGAGTAGCACGAGCAGGCCCACAGCCTCAACCTCAGTGCAGCAAAGAGTGGAGTAAGCATCATGGAACAGCAGGCAGAACTGGCCTGACCCTTGCCTCTGGTACCAACATCCCGCCTCTTCTATCCACCTAGCCCAGTGTTTAAATTGTCCAACCATAGGGTCATTCCTTGCTCTAGGGCCTTAGCCCTGTTGCATCCACGTCCTCTGGGCCCAGACCCTGACCCCACATTCCAGCCTGTACCCAAGCTTTCCAAATTGGCTTGGTGCTTAGATCAATCAAACCTCGCTGCCTGTTTCCTCCGCTCTGAATTTTCTCCGCTTTGCGTGCCCTGACTGTCTCGAACACAGCTCCACCTTGCTCCCACTCCATCTCGCATGCTCATGCTTAGATCTTCGTCTCTGCCTTGCCTTTGCATGTTTCTTCACTGTTTGCCTCGATTGTTTACCATAACTTTTATAGAAAAGTTTATTAATAAAGTATCAAGTTGTATTTCTTGCTTTGGAGACCACCAGTAGTTGTCATCTGCTTTCAGCAGTGCTGTCTTAAACTGGATTTATAGTCATGATCAGCAGCCCCTGTAAGGCCATTAGATACCAGGGTGGTACTCGCTATTGTGTTTACTTCATTCACAGCTTATTTTGAATTTTCACCCTTTTCATCAGTACTGGGCTTCACTTTCCACAGTAGTCACAACATGGCAAAGCTGCTTCCTTTAGCTTGAGAATGAATTTGTGGTCCAGATTTGTTCACACTCTTACTTTTTGCCAGTGGTGTAACATTGTATTTTTTCCCCAAACACTGAGTGTGTACAAATTTTTACTTGCTTTTCGATAAGATCAACAATGTCAGTGAAATAACCTTATGGTGGTGCCTTTCTTGCAGTTTACAGGCTGCTCAGTTCCATTTTCCCCAAAGTTTATCAGGCAATTTATTTATGACAATCTTCATATTTTCAGGCATGTCCTGCATGTCTTCCATGGCATTGCAACAACCACTATGAAAAAGACTGTAATCTTGAAAGGTTTTTCTGAATTGATATATGGCTAAGAAAGGACCTTTTCCATGTAGGCTGCAGCAATTTTGTACCCGTCACCAAAATGTTCCTGTAGATCTTGGGCCCTTATATATTCTTACTCCTGGCTGGCCCACTGGCAACTTTTGGCAAGATTTCTAGGGTAATCTCCAGTGAATTCGAGATGGTCATCATAATTACCTTGTCTTTAATGATGTCTTGAAAACCCTCATAAATGAATGATACTACAACAGATTGCCACTGAAGATTTGAATCTCACTTTTATGTAGAGATGTAACACTTTGTTGTTGCATTATTATGGTTGTTGGTGTCAAAATGGCGCTGTGATGCATATAGTGTGGTAGTGCTTGTCTCTCTCACTTTCAGCTTCCACCGCTGGCTATCAATCTTGCAAAAAGGAGAGATGAATGTGTAAGTATCTCCCTGCTAGTACATAGCCTCTCCAACAACAAGCCTCATGTAGTGGCTCCTTACTGGCAACACATGGAAACTGATCTCTTTTGGGACTTGGGCTGAACTACTAAGGATGGGGAGGAAGTCTGGCCCCCGCACACATTACATGCCAGTCCACCGGTGTGTGGATACGCCCTAGTGCCCGTGAATCAGATCGTCAGCTATGGGTAAATAGCCCCACTACCTTGTGAGCTGCCTTGGGAGAGGTGAAGACTATGGGAGTAAACCCAGACAGCAAATCCGGAGTGGAGCCTCTAAGGCGGCAGGACGTCATTGAACATCCTTCCAGCCGCTCCTGCAGCCAAGCTGGTGCCAAAAGTATCCGTTCCAAGTTTTCCTTTGGACTACACTGGTGAGGCCGAGAGGGGGACCTTGACGACTGGGCATCTCAGGATCTCCATACCTTCTGCCCAGGCATGAGATGATGAACAACATCACCCATTGTCCTTCGAGACAGACGGATGCCAACCACCACTATGCTTGTTATTTCTTTTCACGTCCTTATGGCCTCCAGCATGGCATTTAGACCTTTATCAGCTGAAATGAAAGTGCCATCGTACTGAAAATCAATGTCCTCAAAAGCACCTTGTGCTATTGGATATGGTGTAGGTGCAGAGTGCCTCCTTGCTGCAGGCTGAGAGGAAATGCCCTGATCTAACCCCTGGGGGGTTCAAACTCATGGCTCATAGACACTTGTTCCTCAAATGTAGCTACATTGACATAGGGTATGGTGGATTTACTCTGTCCGACGTCAACATAGGAGCTCTCACCATAGGAGCATGTTTAGTACACACAGTACTTGAAACCCTTACCACTTTAACTCCAGCCAACTTGGCTGCAATTTCTTCGTGCAACTTTATCTGCTCCATCTATCAAAATCAGAATCAGGTTTAATATACCCACCATATGACGTGAAGTTTGTTAATTTAAAGGCAGCAGTAAATGCAATACTTGATAATATAGAAAAAAGTAACTAGTTTATAGTAAGTATATATGTAAATTAAAATCAGATTGAAGTAATGCAACTTTCTTTGAGGTGCTCTTGCATCTTTTCTTCATTTCTTTGAAGCTGTTTCTCTTTTCTTCCAATGCATGCTTATTCTACAATATTTGTTGTCTTGCATATTACTCAGCTAAATCAGCCTCCATTCTAATGTGTGCCTATAAGGTATCCAATGTATGGATGCTCTGCTAGCAATAGAATATGCTGCACACATATTAGATACACTGCTTTCAGCTTTACACATAGTCACAGCTTTTTAAATGTTTTCATGTGCCCCAGCAATCTGACCTTCTATATTGCATGTTTGTTTAATTTCTCTCTTAGTCTTGACCTCAAAGTCACTGCTTCCAGCTTGACTCATATTGTTTTCCAAGTGTATTGACCAGACAAAACAATGGCAATTCAACTCAGATGTAGATAATGGAAGTATTTCAATTCAGCTTTTTAACAGAACAAAGGGTCGAACTACTCAGGCAAACAGGACTATACAGCTTACAGCCGAGTCTCTAATTGGGCAGGCAGCGCTGATCATCAAACTGTGTTTCTAACCCAAACACACAGCGTGAACCAACAAAAGGCCACTATTTGCCTCAAGATGCTCCAGACTGTGATGCTTCTAATTTCATGGACACATCCAAATGCTGATCTTTATTTGATATAACTGCTGAAAACTTTTGCTGACAGAATATAGTGGCAAAACCAAACCAAAGTCAAAACTAAAACAATTGCCACTGCTGGTGACCCTATGGATTTGTTATACTTGCATGATGCTCCCCCAACTCCAATAATGCTTGTTTCAAAAGTAGAATCCTTTATTCAATCCCTTATTAGCAAGTAGCAAACATGCAACCTTGAAATGATGAAGTTTAAGTGTACCCAAGTGTAAGCTAAGCATAATTGAGCATTATTGAGTGGTCAGCAAAAGATACAACATCTGTCGGCACCCAGCCACTCCAAACTGCAAAAATACGAAGCATGAAGATGTAAGGTATTCCCTTTGCTTTTACCTTGCTCCCACTCATGTGACTGGTTACTGTAATAAGCATGCAACACAGAATACAATGCAGATAGAGAATAGATGCATGGCTCCTACATAGAGTGCATAATGTTTTCTAAAATTTGTCAATTCAGTTGTTATTTTTCTTTGTAAATTTTCTAGATCAGTTTTGGACCAAGATATTATCCCAAAAGAATACGTTTATATGTTTGTTGTCTTTGTTATATTTTTACTATTGAGCTCTGATTATAAGATTTTCTTAAGCCTTGAAGTAAATTCTGTTGAAAGCTTTCCCTTTATCACAGAATGGCCTATTTTATTTGCTTACTGATATCCCAAAAATTTATGTTTCATATTTATCCATCAGTTGTATTGTATTTTGCTGCTTTGTTTTATTTTCTACAGACTCTATTGCACCTTTTTTATGTTTAATGTTCTGCACTTATCTAGTCCAAAGTTCATGTTTGTATCCTCTGAAAGTAGTTCTACTATTTGAATTAATTGCTTTAGTTTTACTGGTGAAGAAATGTATAACTTTAAATTGTCTATGTATAGAAGGTGTCGCTGGATATAATTCATTTGGTTGTTTCTGATTTAATACCCTATTTTCATCCAATTCAGTAAATTAGAGAGCTGGTTCAAAGCTAGACAAACCATAGTGGACTTAAAGAGTTGTCTGTTTATTTTGATAATGGTGGTTGTTAAACGATAGGGTGATTATAGTACACCAATGCTTCAGATGTAGAAATTTCACAAGTATTGAGTGTTATTTTTATATCTATATAAAATATAGAACTTCTATTAAGATTTATTTAGATCTTGGGTGTTAAAATCTCTGAGCACCTAACCTGGTCCCAAAATATCAATACAGCTATAAAGAATGCAAGACAGCGACTCATTCGGAGTTTGAAGAGATTTGGTATGTCAACAAAAACACTCAAGAACTTCTATAGATGTACCGTGGAGAGCATTCTGACAGGCTGCATCACTGTCTGGTATGGGGGGGGGGGGTGGGGGGGGGTTGCTACTGCACAGGATCGATAAAAGCTTCAGACAGTTGTAAATTTAGTCAGCTCCATCTTGGGCACTAGCCTACAAAGTACCCAGGACATCTTCAAGGAGCAGTGTCTCAGAAAGGCAACATCCATTATTAAGGAGACCCAGCACCCAGGGCATGCCCATTTCTCACTGTTACCATCAGGTAGGAGGTACAGAAGCCTGAAGACACACACTCAGCGATTCAGAAACAGCTTCTTCCTGTCTGCTATCCAATGGACATTGAACCTGTGAACACTACCTCACTTTAAAAAAATAATATTTCTGTTTTCGCACGATTTTTAATCTCCAATATTCTGTAACTGATTTAGCTGTTTATTTATTTACTTTTTTTCTTCTATATTATGTATTGCACTGAACTGCTGCTGCTAAATTAACAAATATGACAACACATGCCAGTGATAATAAACCTGATTCTGAATATCAGATTCTGACTCTGATATTAGCTAAAGTTCAAAGTAAAATTTATTACTGGATTACATACATGTCACCATGTACAACCCTGTGATTCTTTTTCTGTGGGCATATTTAAGCAAATCTATAGAACAGTAGTGTTTCTTTTATGAGTTTGTATTTTAAAGCAAGATTTTGGTGAATGATATTTGCCACTTGATTACTTATATAGGCACAATCAGATGGAGTTAAACTGCTGCAGGATCCTGTAATGTGTTGGATTGTTTCTGGTTTCTCTTGGCATTTTTTACATTTATTGTCTTGAATTTGTTGATCCTTTATTATGCATTTTTTATATATTTTTTTGTTAACCACCAGGTCCTATATTGCCACAAGGAAGCCTGTTGTTTCTGGGAAGAGGTCTCCAACACTGAGCCAGGTATTTGACACTTTCTTTATCAACACCAAGTCTGCTCATGGAGATGTCTTCCAAGGAGGGTCATGCCCTTCTATTGGTTAACTTTTATTTCTATAGTGATAATTTCTTCATTTTTTCAGGTTTGTGCTTTCATTTAAGTTTAGTGGTGTACACTGCTTATTGGATTTGCATATGCTCACATGAGTGCTGAATCCTGTTTTAACTGATGAAAATATATCTTCAGAAGTTTTATCTGACTGTTGTGTAGATTTTTAATGTCTGTTAGTTGTCTTGCCCCCTTCAGTCCTAGATAGTGTTAATCTAAGTGTGTTCAAGCGCACATAATGTTTTCTAAAGTTCATCATTTCAGTTCTTATTTTTCTTTGTAAATTTTCCAGATTGGTTACAGACCAAGATATTACACCAAAAGAATATTTTAATATGGGTATAGTGAAATTGTTTAATGCCTTAGTTATATTTTTACTATTGAGCTTTGTTTGGCAGATTTTCTTAAGCCTTGAAGTAAATTCTGTCAAAGGTTTTCCTATGTATGACCTTTGCTTGTTGATACTCAGATACTTATGTTTCATATTGATCCAGCAGTTGTATTGTATCTTGCTGCTCTGCTTTATATTCTACTGTCTCTATTGCATCTTTATGTTTAATGTTCTGCACTTAGCATATCCAAAGTTCATTTTTTTTGGGTGTAGTTTACATATGTATATTAAGAACTTCTATAAGCCATGAATGCGGGACAGAGTGAAATGCTTTTTGGTGGTCAATATAGTGACATGAAAGATTTCTGCTTCTCCGCGGGGCTTGATTTAGAATTACAGAATCTATTATCAGTTGTTCTTTACATTGATTCACACCCTTACAGCATTCTTTCTGCTCCTCTGTACTGTAAGTATGTTGTGATGATCTAAGTGAGTAGTGATTAATTATGAGATGCATGATGTTACAATTTTGTATATAGTTTGTAAACAAGCAATAGGATAATATTTTGATTGATCATTTGTGATTTCCCCTTTAGGTAAGAAACATTTTACATTATTATTATTATTATTATTATTATTATTATTAATTTATTTTTTTCTCAGCTCAAGCTGGTAAAACATGAGCTACAGGCACAGCCGAGCACATTCATTTCTAAATTGCTAGGAACTTTCAGACTATTCTAGTAGTATTTAGTACTGTGGCTTTCTGAAGATTTGCATAGATATTATTGTGTAATTGTTTAATGCTATTCTGTAGTGCCTTTGGGATGATACCAATTGTTACTTTTGGGACAATGTACACCTTGTTCATATTACGAAGTCTTTCAATTTCCTCTTTTAATTCAGCATATTTCTGGTGTTTTCCACTTATTGATTTCTGTAAGTTATGCATGTTTGGAATAGCTATATCTATTAAGTAAGTTGTTCTTGTTTATCCTGTACTGTTATATCCAGACGGTTATTATGGATTGTCCTATCTGTAATAATGGATCAGTCGTAATATAATTTGTGGTACTCTGACTCTAAAACTGGATCAGCCTTATATTTATAGTAAGGTGTGATTATTATAATCACTATTATGTCTTTTTTATTTGCACAGTTTATTGTCTTTTGCACATTGGTTGTCTACATTACTGGTGCAGTATTTCATTGATCTATTATGGTTATTGTACTTATTCAGTATGCCCATAAGAAGATGAATCTCAGGGTTTTACATGGTAATATACAAGTACCTTGATAATAAATTTACTTTGAACTTTGAAGTAGTGTGAGCAGTTTTTTGACGCTTATTATTTTTATTGAGATACAGTGTGGGATAGGTCCCCCTAACCCTTTGAGCCTCGCCGGCCAGCAGTGCCCAATTTTGATCCTAGCCTAATTATGGGCTACTTTGCAATGACCAAGTAACCTACCAATTGGTATGTCTTTGGACTCTGGGAGGAAACTTATGCAGTCATAAGAAGAACATACAAACTCCTTGTAAGCAGCAGCGGGAATTGAACCCATGTCACCTATATTGAAAAGCATTGTGTTAACCACTATGCCATTGTGCCACCCTAAGATCCCTTTATCTGAGGAAGGATGTGCTGGCATTGGGGGCTTACAAGAATGACTCTGGGAATAAAAGTGCTAATGTATGTGGAGTACTTGATGGCTCTGGGCCTGTACTCATTGGAGTTTAGAAGAAAGTGGGGTGATGTCTTTGAAACTTTCGAATATTGAAAGGAAAATATAGAGTAAATGTAGAGAGGATGGTTCCAATAGTGGAAGAGTCTAGATCCAGATGTCACAGCCTCAGAATACTCTTCCACACTAGAGAATGCAGGCTGGTCAGGTTGAAAGTGTGGGAGGGTCTGAGGTACCCTCTAACAATGCTGTGCTCAAACAATGATGTCAAGAAGCACAGATGACTAATTATCAATCTGCTATCATGAAGGCCTTGTCCATTGTATTCACTCTGAGACACATTTGGAAACATGTCTTGCTTCCAGGTTGTTAGGTTAACACCTTATCAAGTGAATTGGGAACTTGTCTCCCTCAAGAACTAAACTTCTGTACCTGATGTAATTTGCAGGCTTAGTCCCAGACTCTTTAAAAGTGTTGGTGTGATAGAATCCATTCAAACCACAGCTACCTTGCATCTTAATTTAAATATTAAGTAGTGAGGCCATAGACATCAACCAATCACTAACAAGCGTTTTGAGGGAATTCAGGAGAATATTGTTATAAACAGAAAGTGAGAATGTATCAGAAACACAGTATAGTTGCATGGAATTGCGTGTCAAGTAAACATCAGAGGAAATAGTTGATAGAAATCGAACATAGACCATACTCAAGAACAGTACAGTACAGTCCACTTGGCCCTCAACGCTTTATTAATGTTTTAACCTACTCCGAGATTTATCTAACTGCATAGCCCTCCATTTTTCTTTCATCCATGTGCCAGTCTTTTGTGTCTTCAATGTCTCTAGTGTCTCTGCATCCCTGGCTGCATTTTAAAATCAACCTCCACTTTGTGTATTTTTTAAAAAAAACTACCTCTGACATCTCCCTTATACTTTGCTCCAATTGCCCTAAAATTATGCCCTCTCATATCAGGCATTGTTACCTTCGGGAAAAGACACTCGCTGTCCACTCCATTAATGCCACTTAATCTTGTACACCTCTGTCATGTTACCTTTCATCCTCTTTCACTTCAAAGAGAAAAGCTCCAGCTCCTTCAACGTATTCTCATAAGACAAGATCTCTAATCCATGCAGCATCATGGTAAATCTCCTCTGTACTCTCCATAATGCTTCCACATAATTTCTATAATGAGGTGACCAGAACTGTGCACACCTTTCCAAGTGTAGTCTAACCAGAATTTTATAGATCTGCAACATGAACTTATTGCTCTTGAACTTAATCTCATGGCTAATGAAAGCCAACATAACTTGTGCTTACTTAAACACCTTATTCAATTTTGCAGCAACTTTGTGGGATCTATGGATGTAGATTTCAAGATCCCTCTGTTTCTCTATACTGCAAAGAATCCTGCCATTAACCCTCTACCCTGCCTTCAAATTTGACCTTACCAAAGTGTATCACTTCACGTTTTTCCAGATTGAACTCCATCTGTCACTTCTCAGCCCACCTCTGCATTCTGTCATGATCTATGACAACCTTCTACACTATCCACAACACCACCGATCTTCGTGTCATCTACAAACTTTCTTACCCATCCTTCCACTTGCTCGTTCAAGTTATTTATAAAAATCACAAGGAGCAGAGGTCCAGAAGAGATCCCTGCAGAATATCACTGGTCACTGATATCCAGGCAGAATATGCTCCTTTTCCTATTATAAGACCTTAAGACCATAAGACATAGGAGCAGAACTAGGCCATTCAGCCCATCGAATCTGCTCTGCCATTTCATTATGGCTGATCCTGGATCCCACTCAACCCCATACTCCTGCCTTCTTGCCATATCTTTTGATGCCCTGACCATTCAGGAAACTATCAACTTCCGCCTTAAATATTCTCACAGACTTGGCCTCCACCACATTTTGTGGCAGAGCATTCCACAGATTCACTACTTTCTGGCAAAGAATTCCTCCTTACCTCTCTTCTAAAGGGTTGCCCTGCAATTGTAAGGCTGTTCCCTCTAGTTCTGGATACCCCCACCACAGGAAACATCCTCTCCACATCTACCCTATCTAGTCCTTTCAACATTTGGTAGGTTTCAATGAGATCTCCCTGCATTCTTCTAAACTCCAGTGAGTACAGGCCCAAAGCTGCCAAAGGCTCTTCTTATGTTAACCCCTTCATTCCCAGAATCATCTTCATGAACTTCCTCTGGACTCTCTCCAATGACAATTCATCCTTTCTGAGATATGGAACCCAAAACTGTTGCCAATTCTCCAAATGTGGCCTGACTAGTGTCTTATGAAGACTCAGCATTATCTCCTTGTTTTTATATTCTATTTCCCTTGAAATAAATGCCAACATTGCATTTACCTTCTTTACTACAGACTGAACCTGAAAATTAGACTTCTGGGAGTCTTGCACAAAGACTCCTAAGTCCCTTTGCACCACTGATGTTTGAACCTTCTTCCCACTTCGATACTAGTCTGCACTCTTGTTCCTTTTACCAAAATGTATTATCATACATTTCCTAACACTGTATTCCAACGAAGGGTCCTGACGAAGGGTCTCAGCCCAAAACATCGACAGTGCTCTCCCTGTAGATGCTGCCTGGCCTGCTGCGTTCTACCAGCATTTTGTGTGTATTGCTTGAATTTCCAGCATCTGCAGATTTCCTCGTGTTTACTGTATTCCAACTGCCACTTTCTTGCCCATTCTTCCAATTTGTCTAAGTCCTGCTGCAATTGTATTGCTTCTTCAGCACTACCTGCCTCTCCACCTGTCTTCGTATCATCCGCAAACTTTGCTATAAAGCCATCAATTCCATTATCTAAATTATTGACAAACAATGTGAACAGCAGCGATCCCAATACTGACCCCTGAGGAACACCACTAGTCACAGGCAGCCATCCAGAAAAGGCCCCTTTATTCCCATTTGCTGCCTCCTACCTGTCAGCCATTCCACTATCCAATATCTTTCCTGTAACACCATAGGATTTTATCTTGTTAATCAGCCTCATGTGTGGCATCTTATCAAAAGCCTTCTGAAAATCTAAGTAAATGACATCTACCTTGCTTGTTTGTTCACGCTGCTTGTTACTTCCTTGAAGAACTCTAACAGATTTGTCAGACAAGATTTCACTTTACAGAAACCATGCTGATTTTGAATTATTTTATTATTAGTCTCCAAGTACCTCAAAACCTCATCCTTGATAATAGATTCCAACACTTTTCTAATCACTGAGGTTAGGCTAACCAGCCCATAATTCCCTTTATTTTGTCTGTCTCCTTTCTTAAAGAGTGGGGTGACATTTGTAATCCTCCAATGTTCTCGGACCTTCGAATATTGATAAAGGTGGAGAAGTGGGTGTGGTGTATATTGATTTTAGTAAGGAATACAACAAGATTCCCTACAGTATGCTCTCTTATAAAGTCAGGACACGTGTGTGTGTGCGTGTGTGCGTGTGTGCGTGTGTGCGTGTGTGCGTGTGTGCGTGCGTGCGTGCGTGCGTGCGTGCGTGCGTGCGTGCGTTCTCTTGTCTTACCCTTCCTGAAGTCTACAGTGAGTTATTTTGTCTTACTGACTTTGAATGCAAGGTTGTTGCTGTGACACCACTCAACCAGCTGATATATCTCACTCCTGCACGCCTTCTTGTCACCATCTGAAATTCTGCCGACTATAATTGTGTCATCAGCAAATTTATAGATGGCATTTGAGCTGTGCCTAGCCATACAGTCATAGGTGTAGAGAGAGTAGAGCTGTAAGCTAAGCACAAATCCTCGAGGTTTGCCAGTATTATCAGTGAGGTGGGGATGTAATTTCCAATCTGCACAGTGGTTTTTCTCACCACTGATGTAAGACTCGCTAGTCTATGATTCCCAGGGTTATCTCTATTACTTTTCTTGAACAAAAGAATAATGTTTGCCACCAAGCTACTGGCACTACTCCTATGGCCAGTGAGTACACAAAGGTCATGGCCAAAGCCACAGCAGTCCCTTCCCTTACTTCCCACTGTAATCTAGAGAATATCCCATCCAACCCCAGGGACTTATCTATCCTAGTGCTTTTCAAAATTTACAGCACATCCTCTTTTTTTTATCGTCGAAGTGTTCTGGCACATAGCCCGTTCTGTTTTTCTCACATTTGTGAAGGTCCCTCTCACTGGTGAGCACAGAAGTAAAATATTCATTTAAGGTCCTTTAATAGAATTAAATCCCTTAATAGAATCCAGTGATGGAAGGAAATATTGACTGGATTAGACAAAGAAAGGAGGTTCACATGTTAGTATGGATGCCAATCTCAATTGATTCCTGATATAGGCAGGTCATGTAATGAGGATAGATTTGCTTGAATGGAGGTGAGTTCCCTGGAGTTCAGAGAAATGAGAAATTATCTTTTTGGAAATGGAATTGGAATTGGTTTATTATTGTCACATGTACAAGCTTGTCTTGTGTACTGTTCATACAGATCAATTCGTTACACAATGCATTGAGGTAGAACAGAGTAAGACAACAATATAGCTACAGAGGAAGTGCAGTACTGATAAACAATAAGGTGCAAGATGATAGTGAGGTAGATTGTGAGGTCAAGAGTCCAATTTATTGTACTAAGGAACTGCCTAATAGTCTTATAATAGTTGGGTAGGAAGTGTCTTTGAACCCCTTGATGTGTTCTTTTGGGCATTTGTATCTTCTGACTAATGGAAGAAGGGAAGAGAGGGAATATCCAGAGGGTGGATCTTTGATTATGCTAGTTGTTTTACTGAGGCAGTGAGAAGTATATACAGAGTCTGTGGAGAAGAGTCTTTAAGTTTTTTGGGGTGCTCACCAGAGGAGTTACTGTGTGGCTGTTATCCCTGGTGGAATAGTTTACAAGAAGCTTGTGTGATAAGGAGTCAAAATTTTAGGTCAAAGTTGAGTTTTTGCAAATCCTCCTGACATCATCTTCCATCATTCCTTTCATGCTCCCTGATGAGCTCAGTTAAAGACAGAGTACTTTCTGATGAATTGCCTGGAGCCCCACAACTGATAATGGAACAATTCATTGGAGAAGATTACATCAGGATTTATAAGTATTCAAAAGCAAAAGAAAAAGTGGCATTGGCTTAGGGATGTAAAATAACTGAGGGGAACAAATGGAGTCCCTGGAATTCTTTCATTTTTCATTTTCTATGCCAAATAGCTTCAGAATAAGCATCAGAATCTCAGCAAAATAATAGAAAAAGACTATCAATTTGAATTGAATTTTTTCATTGTGGATTCTTACATTTTTCTTGCCTGCTTTGGTGCAGACATTTGTCTTCTGTTGCGAGCATTGTACCTATAGCATGTGCATGTTGTATTCTACTTCTCAAACTTTGCTCCACTAGAAATGTAGTTTGGAAACAGAGCAGGGCCTTTGAACAAACTTCAACTCCATTGAAACTTCTAAAGTCCTAGACTCAAAGAGCAAAGATGAAGGGGTCTTTTTCCCAAGAAGTCCATGCTGATCATGTGCCCACCCAGTTATTCTCAATTTAATTTGTTCTTCCCATATCCTTCTCAGCCCTCCCCCTCCACGTACCTATCCAAGTGAATCTTAAATAATTCTATTTTATGTGCCTCAGCCACTTCTGGAAACTTGTTACATATACTTACCATCCTCTGTGTTAAATAGTTGCCCCTCAGGTCCCTTTTAAATCTTTCATCTTTCACCTTAAATCTATCTTTTTTTAAAATTTATTCACTTGTGGGATGTGGGTATCGCCAGCTAAGCCAGCATTCATTGCCCAACCCTAGTTGCCCTTGAGAAGGTGGTGATGAGCTGCCTTCTTGAACCACTGCAGTCCCTGAAGTGTAGGTACACCCACAGTGCTGTTAGGGAGGGAATTCCATGATTTTGACCCAGTGACAATGAAATAATGGCAGTATGTTTCTAAGTCAGGACGGTGAGTGACTTGGAGGGGAATTTCCAAGTGGTGCTGTTCCCAGGTGTCTGCTGTTCTCATCCTTCTATGTGGTAGTGCTCGTGGGGTTTGGAATGTCTGTCCCTACCCCAGGGAAAAGAATGTAAACATCCACCTTATCCATGCCTCTCAGAAATGTAAACATTTCTATTAGGTCACCCCTTATTCTCCTATGTTCCAAAGGAATAAAAGCCTTTTCTGGCCAGCCTCTCCCTCTGACTCAGGTCCTATAGCCCTGGCAACATCCTCATAAATCTTCTCTGCACTCTTTCCTCTCGGCATTGATGAAGGGCCTCGGCCGAAAATGTTCAGTTGACGTTTCGGGCTGAGGCCCTTCGTTAGGACTAACTGAAAGAAGAGATTTGAGAGTAAGAGATGCTGTCCTGGTTTGACTTTTCAAAATGCATCACCTCACACATAAAAACAAGAGAGACTGCAGATACTGGAAATCTTAAACAACACACACAAAATGCTGGAAGAGCTCTAAGTCAGACAGCATCTATGGAAAGGGAAAGCAGTTGATGTTTCAGTTCAAGACACTTCATCAGTTCAGTTCTCCACTTATAATAATTGTTCTTTCTTAACCTGAACTAGCAGACTAGGTTTTAGGAACAGCATCTTCCCTTCCACTATCAGATTTCTGAATGGTCCATGAAGCCATGAACACTACCTTGCCATTCTCCATTTATTTATTCTTATACCTTATTTATCTCTTTGTCTGTTTAATCATTTGACTATTTGTCTGTTTATTTATTTATCATTTAGTATTAGGAGTTCTATTATTTATGTATTGTACTGTACTGCTGCCATAAAACAACAAATTTCATGACACGTGTGATGAAAATAAACCCAATTCTGATTTTGATGTTGAGATACATTGTTACATTATTCTTTCTCATGTGACAGATCCCTTTTTGGGTACTGAGCCAAGTAGCATCTCTTAGATATCTACATAAAGGCTATTGTAATGATAGGAGGAGAGAACAGGGGAGAAGGTCTGTTTTTCCCTCTTGCATGCTTTAGGGCAGATTGTGGGATATTGGGGAAGAAGATTAAAGTTCAATGAAAATTTAGTATCAAGGTACATATATGCAGGCATTTACAAAAAGGGAATACAGTAGAATTTTTGAAAAACTATACATAAACTGACAATGACAGTCAAACAACCGATGTGCAAAAGAAGGCAAACTGTGCAAATAAATGTTATTGCCGAGAATATGAGTTGTAAAGGTGCCTTGAAAGTGAGTCTGTAGGTCGTAGAATCAACTGAGAGTAGTGGTGATTGCAGTCATCCATGCTGGTTCAGGAGCATGGTGGTAGGGTAATAACTGTTCCTGAACCTGGTGTTATGGGACCTAGGGCTCCTATACCCATGTTAGGACATGCACTGTGATTAGTATTTCATAAATGCTCCAATCCTTGCATGAAGAGGGAGATCATACATCACACTCTGATAACACCAGGACAAGCACATATGAATATCTTTTGATACATGTTTCCATTTGTATTGAACATCTTACAATCTATTCACCAAATTGAAGATCATACTTAGTGAAAAGTTGAGGTCGCTGTACAGATCCCTGACTACATCACTAAGGGTAGCACTGAGGTGCATAGGGTGGCATCTGTCCAGCTGGAAGAGCTGGTGCCTCACGGTCCCAGAGACCTGCATTCAAAGTAAATTTGTTATCAAAGTATGCATGTGTCATCATATTCTACACTGAGCTTCATTTTCTTGAGTTTATTCAGAGAAGAACAAAGAAATACAATAAAATCAATGGAAAACTACACACAAACAAAGATTAACAAAGAATGACGGTGAAAAAGAAGACGAACTGTGTTAAAAGGTCAAAAGTACATTTCGTAAAGGGAAATTACAGACTGCAGATTGCAGCAATCAAAGCTAAAAAGAAGTATACCTATAGTTTTGTGAGCTGCCCACAAAACATCACTGTGCCATCTTAGTTCATCTTCAATCCTGAGTTGGGTACTGTCTGAGTGGAGTTTGCACGTTCTCCCTGGGGCTACAGAGAGGAGGTGGAAGAGCTCATGGTCTGGTGCTGGGAAAATAATCTCTTTGTCAATGTCAGCAAGAGAAAGGATATGGTTATCAACTTCAGGCGAACTCACTCTACTCACACCCTCTTTCACATTGGCGACGTGGTAGTGGAAATTGCAAGCTCTTTCACCCTTCTGTGAGTGCACACCTCACACAAACTCTCATGGTCCCAGAACACATCCCATACTAACAGCAATCCCTCTACTTTCTGAGCAAGCTGAAGAGAGCTGGGCTATGCACATCAGTACTTACGGCCTTCTACAGATGCTCATTTTTAGAGAGCATTTTAACATAATGCATCACTGCACGGTACAGGAACTGCACCGCGGCGGACAAGTAGTCAAAGTTGCCCAGCGCATCACTAGTATTGGCCTACCAGCCATCAAGGACAGACAGGTGCCAGAAAAAGACCAGCAATGTCATGAAGGATTCCACTCTTCCTGCTCAGGCATTGTTTGTTTCACACCCATCAGGGAGAAGGCTATGTAGCATTCACACTAAGACCACCAGACTGAAAAACAGTAACTTTCCCCTATCAGTAAGGCTAATCAACATGTCCGCCCACTAACCCACCCCTCCACAAACCACCCTCCCACCTTATCATTTCCTGTCAGTCATCTTGTGTACAGATACTCTTGTGTCTGGTGTTACTTTATGGACATACAATCAATCTATGCATATAAGCTATCTTGTGTATAAATATTTATTGTGTTTTTATTATGGTGTTCTTAATCTTTTTGTGTTTTATTTTTGCCTGCATCTGATCTGGCATGGCAATTATTTTGTTCTCTTTTACACTTGCGTACTGGAAATTACATTAAACAATTTTGAATCAAGAAAGGGTTCCAGGTGCTGCAGCTTCCTCCCTGCTCCAAGACATGAGGGTTGGTGAACTAAATGGCCACTGTAAATTGTGTAGTTAGGTGGTCAAACTTGGAAAGAGTTGATGCGACTGTGGTGAGAATGCAATGCAATTAACAGACGGCTATTATAAATGGGTGGTTGAAGGACCCTAGTTAAGTGTGCCAGGAGATCTGAGGTCTTTGGGGCTGCAAGTCCAAGCTAGGGACAAGAATTTGGAGGCCCATTATCTGTTAGTCTGAGAAGCTGGGCCAAGGAATGGAGGTTGGAGGACTGATGTTTTCAGATCTGCGAGCCCGCACTGGTACTGGTGGTTGGCCGCCCAGTGTCTGCAAATCTAAGGGTTTGGGGCCAAGGACAGATGGTCAGAGGCCTGGAAAGGGTAGGGGGTAGGGGGTAGGGGGCTTATCTTGCTGTGGTGTTGTTATTGCTTATGTTGTTCTGTTGAATGTGGTGGGCATGCTATGTTGGCACAGGAATGGGTGGCGACACTTGTAGGCTCCCCCCAGCACCTTCTTAGGTTGTGTTGGCTGTTAATACAAATGACACATTTCACCATATGTGATAAAATACATCTGAACCTGGAAGATCAACCCGCTCTCCCCCCCCCCCCCCCCCCACACCTCCCCAATATCATTTCACCTATGGGAGCTCTCCCTTCAGCTACCAGGGAGATCAAGGGAATCATCTCCTTTGATCACCTGCATCTTAAGCTCTCCTCCAAAATCTAACCAAGCGTTTGATAATATCTTGTCCTGTTTCCTTCCTTAGATCAGTGCAAATTTCCATCTGATTACTTTCCCACCCAGCCATAATGGAGATGTAAATAGAATTTGTTATATTAGCGACCAAGGAACAAATGCATATTAATCTCAATACCTTGTAATTCTGACTGTCAAGGGTTCTCAATGGTTTGGTATAGTTAATGGAGTATCATCAAAACATGGTTATTTGGGCTCGATTTCGAATTGATGATAATACATTCAATACCTGACCAAATAATGCATCAGATCTAAATAATTGTGTTAACAGTTATACTTGAGACTGAATTTAGTATTAGAGTCATGTAACTGCATATTATCCGAGCATGTATTGTAGTCCCATGATCCAAATATGAGTGTTTTGCTAGATTGGAGTTTCCTTCCAGTGACAATTAGGTCTAATATCAAGGGGTTAAATCTCTATTGATTTAAACAGAGGTCAAAAACTCGGCTCCAAGATCAGAATTAAATCAGGGAGCTTTAAAGTTCAAATTGATTAATAATATTGATGTTAAGTTTCTGGAACATTTAGTGGTCTGAGCGACAGCAGGTAAAACATTCAAGGCTGTCTCAAGCACAGCAGAGGGACAAATTGATTGAATGTGCTAAAAAAAAATGAAGAATAAAGACAGGATGATTTATTGATACAATATAGATTAATTTGATGCCACACTGCACTGTAAAGATCAATGCTACATTTGATTGTGGGATCCTTCAATGTAGTCAAGAAATACACTGTGGCCACATTATTAGGTATGCCTGCACACCTGCATGTTAATACAAATATCCAATCAGCTAACCATGTGACAGCAACTCAATGCATAAAGGCATGGAGACATGGTCAAGTGGGTTAGTTGTTGAGACCAAACATCAGAATGGTGGAAGAAATATGATCAAGTGAAAAGATTGTTGGTGTCAGTTGAGATGGTTTAATTACCTCAGAAACTGCTGATCTCCTGGGATGTTCACACCCAACAATCTCCAGAGTTTACAGAAAATGGTGCGAGAAACAAAAAACATCTAGTGAGTGGCAATTCTGTGGATGAAAACGCCTTGTTAATGAGAGAGATCAGAGTAGAAAGGCCAGACTGGTTCAAGCCGACAGGAAAGCATCAGTAATTCAAATAACCACACGTTACAACAATGGTGTATAGAAGAGCTCCGCTGACTGCACGACACATCAGACCTTGTAGTGAATGGGCTACAGCAGCAGAAGACCATGAACAAACATTCAGTGTTCTCTATTATGTATAGGAGGTACTTAATAATGTGGGAACTGAATGTATAGTGATGTGGATTTGTCATGCTTTTGGAGTTACAAAACAAGGTCAGAATCAGGTATAATATCACTGAAAAAATATAATATATATTTTGTCCACCTGGACAAAAAAGACACATACGTTTGGATAGACTTCAGTTCAGCATTCAACACAATCATCCCTCAGAAACTGATTGGAAAGCTGAGCCTACTGGGCCTGAACACCTCCCTCTGCAACTGGATACTAGACTTACTGACTGGGAGACCTCAGTCAGTCCGGATTGGGAGCAGCATCTCCAACACCATCACACTGAGCACAGGGGCTCCCCAGGGCTGCGTGCTCAGTCCACTGCTGTTCACTCTGCTGACCCTCGATTGTGCTGCAACACACAGCTCGAACCATATCATCAAGTTCGCTGATGACACGACCGCGGTGGGTCTCATCAGCAAGAACGACGAGTCAGCTTACAGAGAGGAGGTGCAGCGGCTAATGGACTGGTGCAGAGCCAACAACCTGTCTCTGAATGAGAACAAAACAAAAGAGATGGTTGTTGACTTCAGGAGGGCACGGAGCGACCGCTCCCCGCTGAACATCGACGGCTCTTCGGTAGAGATCATAAAGAACACTAAATTTCTTGGTGTTCACCTGACGGAGAATCTCACCTGGTCCCTCAACACCATCTCCCACCCTCCATCTCCCTGATGTCCATCTCCCACCCCCCATCCTCATCACATTCTACAGGGGTTGTATTGAGAGCATCCTGAGCAGCTGCATCACTGCCTGGTTCGGAAATTGCACCATCTCGGATTGCAAGACTCTTCAGCAGATAGTGAGTTCAGCTGAGAAGATCATCGGGGTCTCTCTTCCCGCCATCACGGACATTTACACTACATGCTGCATCTGCAAAGGAAACAGCATTATGGACCCCATGCACCCCTCATACAATTTCTTCTCCCTCCTGCCATCTGGGAAAAGGCTCCGAAGCATTCGGGCTCTCCCGGCCAGACTATGTAACAGTTTCTTCCCCCAAGGTATCAGACTCCTTAACACTCAGAGCCTGGACTGACACCTTGCCCTATTGTCCTGTTTATTTATTTATTGTAATGCCTGCACTGTTTTTGTGTATTTTATGTAGTCCTGTGTAGGTCTGTAGTCTAGTGTAGCTTTCTCTGTGTTGTTGTTTTTGTTTATGTAGTTCAATCTAGTTTTTGTACTGTGTCATGTAAACCATGGTCCTGAAAAACGTTGTCTCATTTTTACTAGGTACTGTACCAGCAGTTATGGTTGAAATGACAATAAAAGTGACTTGACTTGACTTATATTAAATATTATATATGTATATTTATATTGAATCAAATGATTAGTGCAAAAGGAGAAGAAAAATAGTGAGGTAGTGTTCATGGTTCTTGCAGTTTTTATTTGCAAAAGAGATTGCCCTTGAATAGTTAAATGTACCTTCTATCCCTGCCAAGCCTCTGCAATAAGCATGTACTGTCACATCGGTCGAGTCAATATTGCTTGAATAAAATAATAACTACCAGGGCTGGATTGAACAAGTTTTGCATTGTTTTGCATTGAGAAAAATGTAAAGCAATAATAAAGAAGCAAAAAAATCTGAGTCATGGCAGTCAACAATATATCTACTTCAAGCCTGGTAGGGACACAGATCGTCAGAAGACTGCCCATAAACTGCAATGGAATTGTTTTCTTAGCTTCACTTCCCAAAGCTTGAGGCTAAGCAGCTTTGACCTTTTAACAAATTGAATACTTTCCTCCAGGTCACAATGCTGTGCTGAATACTGATGGCATTGGTGAGTTTGATGCAATCATTATGAACGGTAAAAGAGTTGCCTGAGGAACATTCTCCTGTGTTAAGAACTTTTTCGATCCAGTGGCACCTGCACACTCGGTCATGAATAAGGTGATTTTTCGCATGCCCTGTGTTGCAGAAAATGCTTCAGTCAGCATTCTAGCTTCCAGTGCCACATAAATAGACATTTTTCAATACCACGAATGCCTACAAAGATCACCAAAGACTCTAGCAAATTTCTGCAGATGTTCCATGCAGAACATTCTAACTGGTTGCATCTCTGTTTGGTATGGAGGGGCCTCTGCATTGGATCAGAAAAAGCAACAGAGGGTGGTTGACTCCACCAACTCCATCATGGGCACTGAACTCCCCAGCACTGAGGACATCTTCAAAAGGCGATGCATCGAAAAGGCAGTAGGTTTCCTTAAGATCTTGCATCACACAGGATATGCCCTCTACTCATTAGTATCATTAGCGAAGGGGAACAGAAGCCTCAGTGGCCACTTATATTAGGTACAGGAGGTACCTAATATACATAATACATACTAATATTGTATATAATTAATTAAAACACAAAATTACATAAAATTAATATTATGCACTAATATGGCATATATCAATACCATAATATATATGATGTATATATTATAATTTCTTATATATAATATGAAATATATATATTCAAGATTCAAATGTATTTTCTAAGTATGTATACCATATACAACTTTGAGATCCATTTTCTTACACCCATAAAACAAATCAACACAATAGAATCCATGAAAAACTACACACAACAGACTAACAAACAACCAATATGCAAAAGAAGACACATTGTGCAAATAGTTAAATAAAGAAGTTAAACGAACAGCACTGGAAACGTGAGCTGCAGAGTCCCTGAACTAAGTCCACAACTGTGGAGTCGGTTCAGTACTGAGGAGAATAAAGCCAGTCCTGGAAACCGATGGCTACAGGACAACAACTGGACCTGGCGAGGTGGGACCCAAAACTCCTGCACCTTCCAAGGGAGATTGGTCAAACATCAGGCAGATGAGGTAGACTCGGGCGGGGGAAGTCTTGGCTCCAAGGAGAATAACACTGGTTTGTTTTCCACTCTGCTTTAATCTGACTCGACTCTTTAATTGGTGTGGAGTAATGGAGCTGAGCTTGGGTTTGTTTCCGCCCTCTCCCTTGAGACAGTATCCACCTCCAGTGAAGGCCACCCTGTTGAAAGCCGTCCCTGCATTCTCAAGAGTCATGTCCATTCTGGGGCAGCTCCCTCACCTAGTAACTGCTTGCATGCATCCTGGTATACTGCTTCAACAGCTGGGCTAAGCCAGGTGAGGGTGAATGGCACGCCTTATACCCTGCTGAGATGGGGACATGCCCTTGAATGGAAAATCCTACAAGAAGTCATGGATACAGCTCAGTCCATGATGGGTAAATCCCTCCCCTCCATTGAACACATCTACATGAACTGTTGTCGCAGGAAAGCAGCATCCATCACCAGGGACCCCCACCACGCTTTCTTCTCACTGCTGCCATTAGGAAGAAGGTACATGAACCTCAGAACTCACACTGCCAAGTTCAGGAACAGTTATTACCCCTCAACCATCAGGCTCCTGAACCAGTGGGGATAACTTCATTCAAATTCACTCGCCTCATCACTGAACTGTCCCCACAACCTATGGACTCACTTTCAAGAAATTTTCAACTCGTGTTCTTGATATTTATTGCTTATTTATTTTTTTTTAATTTTTTCTCTCTTTTGTATTTGCACAGTTTGTTGTCTTTTGCAAGTTCTTTGTCTACTCATTTGGGTGCGGTCTTTCATTGATTCTATTATGGTTCTTTGGATTTACTGAGTATGCCTGCAAGAAAATGAATCTCAGGGTTGTATATGGTGACATATACTATGTATTTGATAATAAATTTCCATTGATATTTGAACTCTGAGCTGACTTGCACAGGATCAAAGAACACGACCAGTGACACCATATGGGCCATTGCTTTCCGTGGGTTTACTCCCTGTAACTCTCTTCAAGGAAGGGCGGACAAAGGAGAGGTGGTGGATGTCATTTACTTAAATTTTTAAAAGGCATTTGCTAAGCTGTCTCATATGGGGCTGCTTAATAAGATAAGATCCTGTAGTGTTAACAGGAAATGTCTAGCATGAATAAAGGAAAAGCTGACAGGGGGGAGGCAGCAAATGGGAATAAAGGGAACCTTTCCTGGTTGGCTCCCAGTGACTAGCGGAGTTCCTCAGGGTCAGTCTTGGGACCACTACTTTCAACATTGTTTGTCAATGATATTGGTAGCGAAATTGATGGCTTTGTGGCAAAGTCTGCAGTTGATACAAAGATAGGTGAAGAGGTAGGTAGTGCTGAGGAAGCAATACAATTACAGCAGGACTTAGACAAATTGGAAGAATGGGCAAAAAAAGTGGCAAATGGAACACAGTGTTGGGAAATGTATGATAATGCATTTTAGTAAAAGGAACAATAGTGCAGACTATTATCTAAATGGGGATAAAATTCAAACATCAGAGGTGCAGAGGGACTTGGGAGTCCTTGTGCAAGACTCCCAGAAGGTTAATTCACAGGTTGAGTCTGTGGTAAAGGTGGCAAATGCAATGTTGACATTTATTTCAAAGGGAATAGAATATAAAAACAAGGAGATAATGCTGAAGCTTTGTAAGACAGTAAACAAGCCACATTTGGAGTATTGCCAGCAGTTTAGGGCCCAGGATCTCAGAAAGGATGTATTGTCATTGGAGAAAGTCCAGAGGAGGTTCACGAGAATGATTCCAGGAATGAACGGTTAACATATGTGCGTTTGGCAGCTTTGGGCCTGTACACTCTGGAATTTAGAAGAACACATCAATAAGGTGGATGTGGAGAGCATGTCTCTTCTGGTGGTGTTATCCAGAATTAGAGAGCATAGTCTCAAGATTGAGTGGCGACCCTTTAGAACAGAAGTAAGGAGGAATTTTTTAGCCAAAGAATAGTGAATCTGGGGAATGCTCTGCCACAGACTGTGGTGGATGCCAAATCTGTGCGTATATTCAAAGTGGAAGTTGATAGATTCCTGATTGGCTGAGGCATCAAGGGATATGGCGAGAGGGCAGGTGTATGGGATTGAATGTGATCCTGGATCAACCATGATGAAATGGCAGAGTGGACTCGATGGGTTGAATGGTCTAATTCTGCTCCTTCGTCTTATTGTCTTGAGGTCTAAATTGACAAACATCAACCCAAAAAGTTTTAACATATTCACAATCCCAAAACAGATTAAATAAATCCTCTGGATATAAACCACAAAAAGAACAGTTAGTTTCAATATCAGAATTGAGGTGGGTGGTGACATACCAATCCCCTTCTGTTCAAAATGTTCAGAGAATGTGTTAGAATTACCATGATGGTAAGTGCCGTTGTTGGTAATGCTGGCTAACTTTGATTTGCATTCCATTTTAACACGTAAGCCCTGTGATAACTGATGACTGGTCTGGGATTCTATTTTGGACTGCCATCGTCTCTTGGCATCCCTGAATGCTTTATGGGGGTTATATCTCAAGTTCCTGTGAAGGTCAATGTCGCCTGATCTGAATGCTGCAGATGGAGACATCAGTAGGAAGTGAATCTCTGGCCTCATCCATGATTTCTGGTCTGGGAACACTTGGATTGTCGTCATTGGTATGCAGTCCTCAACAGACCTGATGATGAAGCTCATGACAGTGGTGACATACTCATTGAGTCTGAATGCTGTGTGTAACATGAATTAGAAATGTACTAATAGTATAAGCTGAGTTACGTCATGAAAGCATGCGATCCTTAGAGTGCTGTCAGGAATGCAGAGAGTGGAGTAATAGCATCTAGAGTGACACTGAAGTGCCAAACTACTGGAGGTGTCATCTTTCGGATGAAATGATAAACACTTATTTCTTGAAAACTGCTCATTTCTCATTTCCTCCCCTGTCAGATTCTTCTTAAGAACATGAAAATGCAATCACATTGGCCTGCAACTTCCTAAATTTAAGGGAATTCATACTTTAGGAAATATGGAGGGGTCATTCAAGCTACACTGGCCAACATTTTCAAAATAAAATTCTGAATCTATCATATTAGGGTGCTTGGTGAATGCAAGTTAGGTTCTGCCAATTAAAACAAAAATTGCAAAGCACTTGGTGACATCCTGGTGGGGTCCTGTAAAACATTATGTAATGTAAGTCTCTTCGACAGATACTTACTCCTTGTCACTGGCCTGGAACCACTTTTATTTCACAGATACCTCAACTAAGTACAAATCTTCAAAGTTCGATGTAAATTTATTATCAAAGTACACATATGTCACCATATGCTACCTTGAGATTCATTTTCTTGTGGGCAGTACAATGAAATACAATGAAATGAAAAACTAAATGGACTGACAAACAGCCAATGTTGAAAGGAAGCCAAACTGCAAACACAAAAAAAAACATCAAATAATTATAATACCAATAAATAGGTGATAAATAATACTGAGGGAATAAATTGCAGAATCCTTGAAAGTGAGTCTATAGAGTGTGGAATCAGTTCAGAGTCGAAGTGGGTGGAGTTATCCATGCTGGTTCAGGAACCAGATGGTTGAAGGTAAATCACTTTCTAAACCTGGTGGTATGGGACCTAGGACTCCTGTACCGCCTACCCAATACTGCTTTCTTGCGGCAATGCTTCTTACCTCTGAATGAGAAGACTATGAGTTCAAGTTTCACTCCAGCCCTGTTGACATACCAGTGGAGTGGTAGTGAAAATATTACCTTTGAATGAGGTGTCAACCTGAAATCCCTGCTGACTATAGAAAGTTTGGTGCATATAAGGTGCCTGCTATCTTTCCCATGCCTGGAACCTGCTTCAAGTTCTTACGTTCTTGTATGAACAAGGTTAGGTGATTTAAAACCTTGAGCTTGTTCTGCACTCAAGAAAATTATGAATACTACAGAACCAAGTTCAATGGTTCCACTTAATATCAGAGAATGTATACAGTATACAACCTGAAATTCTTGCTCTTTGCAGATGTCCACAAAAACAGAAGAGAACCCCAAAGAATGAATGACAGATAAAACATTAGAACTCCAAAGCCTACTGTCACCCCATTCCCATACACAAGCCCCCTCCTCACTCTCCCTCCCCCATCCCCAGTTATTCATCAGGAAACATCAGTTCCCACCACCCACCAAGCAACAGCAAAGCACCCAAAGAGGGACCATGATCTACAGCCCATTATTAACCTGTCAATTTGACATACCACAGATTCTCTCTCACTAACTAGTGATGGAAATGTGTCACCACAGAGAGAGGGAAGACCAACAGAAACAGTCACTTCCATTCTGACTCGAGAATTGGAAGAGGGAGGAGGCCTCCATCAGCTAATCCGCTGTTTACAATGTCATGTTTCTCCTATGATGTCTCGGTCAGTGACACTGGCATGGAACTGACCCATCCACAGGGCCATACACCCTTGCGCTGAAGGCACGTGTCCTCCAGGCTGCATCCTTGGGATATCAAAAAACAGCTGGTCAGTGAGCTCCAGGAGTGCGAGCCATGGTATTAAATTACCACAGTTTGATTACATCTGTAGACCATGGACTCCGACAGAACCCCATCAACCTTGAAAAGAAAAAAAAAGACATTAATGAGAGTAACTTAAAGCTGTTTCACAGATGAGCTCAAAGATGCTGACCCCTGATGACATCTTAGTTCCATGACATATCAGCTTTTGGACAATATTTCTTAAAACTTTTGGTGAACTTGGCTTATCCTTCTTCCACTCTAAGGCACGAGTACCTAATATCATTTTTGTACCTTTCCTTTCGCAATCGATTCCCAAACTGCAGTAATCATTTCTCACTTTCTACCCTGTCAGATTCACCTCAAGACCATGAAAATGCAACCTCAATGGCCTGTAACCTCCTGAATCCCAGGAACTCGTATTTTAGAAAATACTTAAAATTAAATGCTGGAGATGCTCAGCAGCTTAGATTAGATTAGATTTATTTACTTATTTATCACACATGCATCGAAACATATAATGGAATGCACCATTTGCGTTCACAAACAACACAATCTGCGGATGTGCTGAGGCAGTCCACAAGGGTCACTTTTCATTCCGGCAGCTACACAGCATGCCAGAAATGTACAGCAGAACAGCACACAGCCAGCATACAACAAGCAACAGAGCAAAACAAACCCTTTTCCCGCTCACACACACAGACAGGCTTCCAACCCCAGGACAGGCTGCTTCTAGGCCTCCAAACTCTGCACCACGGTCCTGGATTCACAGACACTTGGCCGCAGAAGGCATCAACTGTGAGGAGAGAAACAGAGCCAAAGACTCTTCAATAATTGTTCACCACTTCTAATTCAGGGGCAGCTGACGGCATTAAATCAGGTATTACATTCTAACTCAGATTTCTAGACTTCCAATGAACACTACTCTAATTTGTGTGATCTCTTCTCATCATTTAACACTTGGAATCCAAATATCACGCTGGCAAATCCATGATGCACTCCTTCCAAAATCAGCATATTTTTCTGAATATGGTATTCTGATTTGTTGACAGTATTCCAAGTATCTAACAATTACAACCTCTGCTGTCTTGTACTTCAGTTTTCTGGTATAAAGATTAGGGTTTAATTGACCTATTAGTTATTCTCCATACATGTTATTCTTACTTTGAAGATTTGTATATATGTGTGTCCACAGCCTCTTTGAACTCCTCCTCTTGCTTTTCCACAGTTAGACCTGAAGCTAATATTCCTGCTCTGAAATCTTATTTCTACCAATTTGCCTAATTTGTTAACACCTCTTCAAATTTAACATGTCTGTCCATGTTACTTATATGATCACCTTATCATGGTGGAGAGGCTTGTGAGCTCATTAGAGCTGAAGAACAATGCCATCTGGAATTTAGCCACCTGGCACCTGGCTCCTGGTAGGGTCACCCATGGTAGTAAGGTCAAGGCAATGACTGATCTAACCAAAACTTCACTGGTGCAGATGACACTCCATGACACCAGTGAAGGCAGAGGAAGGCTGCAGCAGTGAAGGGTCCCTAGACACCCTGCACTTCATGCCACTGGAGCCGGACTCTGATCTGTCAATAACTGTGGTAGCCACCCGCGCATCAGCCCACGCACTCAGGTCACGCCCAGGCACTCTCTATTAAGGGAATCCACCCTAAGAATGTGATTATGTGCATCCACCTGAGAACCCACTAATAGACAACCGTTTCAGAGAATATCTTACTCGACCTGAGTGATCACATGGCTACTATGCTGCTGCCTGTTTTAGTGTCTTTCTGCAACATGGGCACATAACTTCTATTACATCATCTAATTCAATTATAAATACCTTGAATAGCACTCCTATCAGTTTGGGTATTTTTATTACTGTATGTTGTGCGCTGCAGCTCAATCAATTCCTTATCAGGCCAATAATTTACCTTCTATTACTTGACCTTTAACTCTAGCTAACCATCTTATACAAGGGACTATATCAATAGTTTTCTGGTTGATCAATGCACATAGTATCACCTCTTTAAAAATTTAGTCAGGTTTGGCAGGAATTATAAATCCCCATTTGTTCTCCAGTCAGCTGAAAACACTAAAGGTGTGGGTGACTCTGAGAGACTCCACTAACTTTCTTCATTGAACTTCATCACCAGTCCCGTCCTTATCTTTCTCAAAGTGTAGGGTCATATTTGCAATTTTCTAATCTACAGAAACAATTCATGAATGCAGCAGATTTTAGAAATTAAGTGAAGTATTTACATTTTCTCTTCCAAAACCTAAGATTGAAAATATCTGGTCCCCAGCTTTTTTCCTTAGTGCCATTAATTTCCTCAATACTATTATTTTTGATCACGTTCATTTTGGCGACACCCCATCAGTGATTCAATATTAGTTTTCTTCTGACCTCTAGACCGTTCCCTTACTGCTCCATAAATGGCAAAGGATCTACAATGTTCACAATTCCTCATTTTTTTTCCATATCATCATCATCATCATCATCAGTGACCCCACCATCCTCAGCATGTGTCTTTTCAATGCTGTGATCAGGCAGATGGTACAGGAGTCTGACCACAAGGTTCAACATCAGCTTCTTCCCCATTGCTTGACCCAACTAGAAAATCCCTAACATTCCCTTGGACTATATATTTATTCTCTCTCAGCTTGTACTAGTGTCATCAGATTTATTAAGTCATGTAACTTGTGTTTAATTTATTCTAATTTAAGTTACATTAACTTATGCTTATTGTGTTTATAATGTACTGTGCTGCTGCTGCAAGAAGCTCATTTTCATGGCATTTATATTCAGTTTAATATATGCCATTGTCCTTAAGACCATAAGGCATAGGAACAGAATTTGATCAATCAGTCCATTGAGTCTACTCTGTCAGTCCATCATGGCTGAATTATTACCTTCTCAACCCCATTCTCCCGCCTTCTCCCCATAACCATTGATGCCCTCACTAATCAAAAATCTATCAACCTCCACTTTAAATATACCCAATGGCTTGGACTCTACAGCTATCTGTGGCAATGAATTTAACAGATGCACCACCATCTGGCCAAAGAAATTCTTCTTCATCTCTGTTCTAAAGGGATGTCCTTCCATTCTGAGGCTGTACCCTCTGGTCCTAGATTTGCCCACTATAGGACACAGCCATTCCATGTCCATTCTATTTAGGCTATTCAATATTCAATAGGTTTCACTTCATTCTTCTAAACTCTAGCAAGTACAGTCCCATGGCTGTCAAATGCTCCTCTTAAGTTGAACTTTTCATTCCTGGGATCATTAGCGTGAACCTCCTCTGGATCCTATCCAATGCCAGCAATACATCCTGTCATAGATAAAGAACTCAACTGTGCATGGTAGTCCAAGTATGGTCCGACCATTACCTTATAGAGCAACAGCAATAAGCTTGTTAATGAACTTCAAATTGAACTTCAGTTATCATATTTCTGTTGTTTATTTTTGAGGGTCTCACTTTGTTCCTGACATTCTACTAGCCAGATAGATTGTAAACTATTTTTGGATTGATTTTGATATGATTGGCAAGCTTTTTATGTTCTCTTTTTATAGATGTATTTCCAGTTCTGTCAACATTTGTATTTCTTCCAAACACTGAAACCCACTTTTCTTTTTCACTTGTTCTATGCTTTTCCTTTACTGTAAGGACTGTCACCTTGTTGTGGTGGAGAGGCTTGTGAGTTCCTGAGAGTGAAGCTATCTGGAGTTTAACCATTTAGTGGGAGGTTCCAGGCAAAGAGCGATCCAACCAAGACTTCGGAGGTGGAGCAGGTGGATAATGATGACACGTCACAATGGCAGTGAAGCTGGGCAAAGACTCCAGCAGTGAAGGGCCAGCAGTCATACCACTGGACGCTGACCCTGATCTGTCAAGGACAGTGTGATGGCTGCCCGTGCATCAGTTTCACCACTTTAAACAAGGTCACACATATGACACATGACCATAAGATATAGGAGTAGAATTAGTCCATTTGGCCCATTGAGTCTCCTCTGCATTTCATCATGGTCGATCCAATTTCCCCTCAGCCCCAATCTCCTGCCTTCTCCCATATTCTTTCACGCCCTGACCAATCAAGAATCTATCAACCTCTGTCTTAAATATGCATAAAGACGTGGCATCCACAGCTACCTGTAGCAAAGAATTCTGCAGATTCAATATTCTCTGGCTAATGATATTCCTCCTCAACCCCATTCTAAAAGGATGACCTCTATTCTGAGGCTGAATCCTCTGGTGTTGGACTCTCCCACCACAGGAAACATCCACTCTATCAAGGCCTTTCACCCCTCATTCTTCTGAATTCTTGTGAATACAGGCCCAGAGCCATCCAGTGCTCTTCATATGACAAGCCTTCCAATCCTGGAATCATTATCCTGAACCTCCTTTGAATCCACTCCAGTTTTAACACATCCTTTCGAAGATAAGGGGCACAAAACTGGTCACAATTCTCCAAGTGAGGCCTCACTAGTGCTTTATAAAGTCTCAAAATTACATCCTTCCTTTTATATTTTAGTCCACTTGAAATGAATGCTAACATTGCATTTGTCTTCCTCACCACTGACTCAATCTGCAAATTAATCTTTAAGGAATCCTGCACAAGTACTCCCAAGTCGTTTTGCCCCTCATTTTTTGTACTTTTTCTCCATTTAGAAAATAGTCCACCCTATGATTTCTTCTACCAAAGTGCATGACCATATCTTTCCTGACATAGTATTCCATCTGTCATTTCTTTGCTCATTCTCCTAACCTGTCTGAGTCCTTCTGTAGCCTGTCTGCTTGATCAAAACTAGCTGCCCCTCAGTCTATCTTCATATTGTCTGAAAATCTGCAACAAAGCCATCAATTCCATCATCCAAATCATTAACATAATATGTAAAAAGAATTGATTCCAACAGAAAACCCTGTGGAACACCACTACTCATTGGTAGCCAACCAGAAAAGGTTCCCTTTATTCCCGCTCTTTTCCTCCTGCCAATCAACCACTGCTTCATCTGTGCTAGAATCTTTCCAGTAATTCCATGGGCTCATAGAGTGTTAACCAGCTTCATGTGTGGAACCTTGTCAAAGGCCTTCTGAAAATCAAATATGCAACATTAACCAAAGCTCTATCCTGCTTGTTATTTCTTTAAAGAATTCCAACAGATTTGTCATGCAAGATTTTCTCTTGAAGTCATGCTGACTATGGCCTGTTTTATCATGTGCCTCCAAGTACCCTGAGACCTTATCCTTAATAATTGACTCCAACATCTTCCCAACCACTGAGATCAGACTAACTGGCCTATAGTTTCCTTTCTTCTCCCTCTCTCTATTCTTGAAGAATGGAGTGACATTTGCAATTTTCCAGTCTTCTGGAACATTTCCAGACTGGTGATTCTTGAAAGATCATTACTAACGCCTCTGCGATTTCTTCAACCACTTCTTTCAGAATTCTGGTTTGTACACCATCTAGTTCAGGTGACTTATCTACCTTCAGACCTTTCAATTTCCCAAGAATCTTCTCTCTAGTTTTAGAAACTTCACACAGTTCTTGACCCCCTGAGACTGGAACTTCCACCGTACTGCTAGTGTCTTCCACAGTGAAGCCTGATGCAAAATACTTATTCAGTTCATCCACCATTTCCTTGTCCCCCATTACTGTTCTCCAGCATTGTTTTCCTGCACTCTTGCATCTCTTTTACACTTTATGTATCTGAAGAAACGTTTGGTATCCTCTTTAATATTATTGGCTAGTTTACTTTCGTATTCCATCTTTACCTTCTTAATAACTTTTTTAGTTGTCTTCTGTTGGTATTTAAAAGCTTCCCAATCATCTAACTTCCCATTAATTTTGTTCTATTATGTGCCCTCTCTGTGGTTTTTATGTTGGCTTTAACTTCTGTTGTTAGCCAGAGTGGTGTCATCTTTCTTTTAGAATACTTATTCCTCTTTGAGATGTATGTATCCTGTGCCTTCCGAATTCCTTCCAGGAATTCCAGCCTTTGCTGCTCTGCCATCATCCCTGCCAGTGTTCTTTACCAATCAATTCTGGCCAACTCCTCTCTTCTGCCTCTGTAATTCCCTTTACTCCAATGTAATACTGATATATCTGACGTTAGCTACTCCTTCTCAAATTTCAGGTATTTAATCATATTATGATCACTTTTCCTTAAAGGTTCTTTTACTTTAAGCTCCCTAATATATTTTCATTCATTGCACTGCACCCAATTCAGAATAGCTGATCCCCTAGTGGGCTGAAACACGAGCTGCTCTAAAAAGTCATCCATTAGGCACTCTAGAAATTCCCCCATTCCCCCATAGGTAATCTCTGTTAAGAGAATGTACCCGAACATCCCAGACGACAACCCCTTAGGAGAATATCATACTCCACTCGAATGATCACACTAACACCACAATAGATTCATTACTTTTTTCATTATCCAAGTTTGTTTTATTCCAGCAAATAGAGATTTTGTCTCTCATGGGTATAAGCAGAAGGTGAATTGTGTTAATTTCTCTTTTTAAACACTTTCTGATAGTTTTCTGCAACTGCACCAATTGACAGACTGCTCAGCTCACTGACAGCAACCACTGTTTCAACACATAGAAATTAGCCTCAAGTTCCTGGTCCAACAAATGACACAAATGTGTGCTTTAACAGTCTTCTTGCAAGACCCTGTTGGATATTGGTAATATAAAATACTGCTATTGCGGTTCATCAGTTCATTGGTGAGTACGACAGTGCAGTAGCTGTGCGCCCTTTGGTTGCACTGGAGGCAGTGTGTGAGAGACCAGAGGTGCCACTGGCTTGCTGGAATCTGTTCTGGATTGGGGCTTGCCCCTGTAGGCCAGCTCTCTTGTCTGGCTCCTCTCTAGTGTTCACTCCCTGTGAGGCAATCTGGATAAGCTGGACTATGTTCATCTGCTTCTGACTCAGCGCGAGATGAGGAACTGCTGTGTGCTTGTTCTTGCAGAAATATGGCTCCAAGATAACATCCTATGTATCACCAATCTTCAGGCCATGCTACTCAGAGACTTGTGCTAATATTACATTTTGTGACTCTATTATTGTAACTGTGTGTGCTGCATGCTGAGTTTTGCACCTTGGCCCCTGAAGAATGCTGCTTCATTTAGTTGTATAGATGTTTATGGTTGAATGACAATTAAACTTGAAATGTAAAACCTTGACAGCTGCTTTATGTTTCTTTTGATGCCACAGTGAACTTCACATATTACGAAAGCTGTTAGACGAGTGTTCAAGCACCATTAAGCTATTCACTAAACTTGGCTCATTAGTTATAACTAAATCTCATATGCCCTTTCCCCTTATTGGTTTGGGGATATGATGTTGCAAAAAAAATTATGAACACTGAAGTCAGTCACAACCATTCTGTTGTGAGCTAGACTACATTAAAGTTAAAATTCCTGACTAAGTTACACTGCTTGTCTACTGCTAATACTTAGTCACACTTGTAGGGACAACATTCAAATTTTAATTTTTCTAATGCATGCTTACCATAAGACTGTAAGACATTGGAGGAGGATTAGGTCACTTGACCCAGCGAGGCTGCTCTGCCACGTGGAGCATGTATGAACTTCTTCCAAGAAGTGGTGGGAATCGAACCCCAAATGGTGATCACTGGTGCTGTAAAGCAATGTGCTAATTACTGTGCTGCTCCTCCCTCTATACTACCATGCTGTTGTAATGGTGCTTCCTTTCTGCACCATTCCCATGTCCCAAGGGGCAGGGGGAGTTACTAAGAACATGTGGAGAATGGGATTAATGTTGATTAGTGTAAGTGGGTGCTTTGTTGTTAGTGTGGACTTGCTGGGTCAAAGGATCTATATCTGTGTTGGGTCTCTCTCTGACTCTGTGGCTCCTGTCACATTCACCAAGCAGGTTTATACTTGACACCAGATCACCAGACTCAACTATTCCCTGAAATGACTTTGCCACCGCTGAACTGCATGGAAAAGTCCAAACCCTCCTGCTTTTGTACATCAAGTGGCTGGAAACTCATTTAGAATTTTTTCACTCTATCATTTCAGAAGGACTCTGGAGAAACTTTCTGGCTGCCATAGAGCACTGCAATACAGAAACATGCCCTGTGGTCCATCTAGACTATGCTGAACTAGTCCCATCGACCCGCTGATAGACCAGAGCTGTTCATATCCCTTGCATCCATGTATGTACCCAGATTTCTCTTAAATGTTGAAATCGGAACCATGTTCATCACTTCCACTCCCAGCTCACCACGTGAGAAGTTTGACTCCATTCCACACCTGTCACAGGGAGCACCTGTTTTAAGCAACATAAATCCAAACCCAGTGCAGACCACTGTTAAGCAAGGCTCAGTTGTTTCCCCAATACTTTTTCTCAGTCTTCCCTCTCACAGTGCTGCAACTCACCTCCAAAACCGTTCCCTCTGGAGTGGAGCCAATCTCCAGGCTGAACAGGAGATTGTTCAGTGTCCATCACCTAATCTAGAGTCCTGGTCAGTGTCAGTAACAAAATATGCAGGCAACACTTGCATTTGAGCATGGTTGGTGAACAGCACTGGATCATTGTTGATCAATTCAATGAATAATGCAAGAGAATCAGTCTCACACTCAAAATGCACAAAACAAAGATCCTTTATGTACAGAATGCTGGAAAAATTCAGCAGCTATGGAGAGGAAAAGCACAAAACCATGGGGAGGGACAAGCAGTTGATGTTTTGAGCCGAGATACTTCATCAGGACTGGAAAGGGAGGGGTAAGAAGCCAGAATAAGGTGGGGAAATGAGAAGGGGTTACAAGCTAACAGGTGATAGGCAGCATCTATGGAGAAGAATAAATAGTTGACATTCGAGCTGAGGTCCTTCAATAGGACTGGAAAGGAAGTTGGGGCTGCGGAAGCCAGAATAGAAAGGAATATAAGCTGGCAGGTGATATCTGTGAGCGGGAATGTGGGTGAGTGGGGGAGGGAGGATGAAGTTGGAAATTGGGTGGAGGAGGTAAGGGGCTGAAGAAGAAGGAATCTAGTAAGAGATGATGGTAGTCAATGGGAGAAAGCGAAGGAGGAGAGGAACCAGTGGGAGGTCATTGGCAAGGTAAGGAGAAGAGAAGGTGTAAGAGGGTCACCAGGATGGGGAATTAAAAAGGAAATAAGAGGGAGGGGCAAGAAATTACCAGTGGGTGGAGAAATTGATGTTCATGACATAAGATTAGAGGCTACCCAGATGGAATATGGTGTTGCACCCTTGCCCCACCTTCTTATTCTGTCTTCTGCCCCCTTCCTTTCCAGTCTGATGAAAGATCTTGGCCGAGAAACATCAACTGTTTATTCCAATTCCCAAAAAGATGCTGTATGACATGCAGAGTCCCTCCAGAATTTTGTGTATATACCTCAAGATTTCCAGCATCTGTAGAATGTCTTGTGTGAAGAATCATGGAGTCACCTGGCATAGAACAGACCCTTCAGCCTGTTTAAAAATTGCACAGAATTGCATTGAGTAAGATCTTTTGTGAAGTGTGCAGGCATTTTCCAGCTCTGCCTGTATTAATATAACCTGGAAGATAAGAGTTATCCTTCTCATTCCCCAGCTCATCACACCAATTCTCACACCTACTGCAGCCACCGATGAAATTAGTCTTCTGGCAATGAGAATCCCATGCCTTATTGTATGTTTCTGTGTGCGAAAACCACCAAGTGCCATCTCAAATATCTTTTCAGCCAAGTTCACAGCTCAATTGCAGAGAAAGCATAAGTGTTTTAAAGGCTGGGTTTAAATTGGTAAATTGGTTTATTGCCACATGTACCAGGGTAGAGTGACAAAATTTGTTTTGCATGCCAGTCATTTACATAACTTGTACCAGAAAGGGCCTGTTCTGTGCTGTACCTGTAAATAAACTAAAATAAAAATCATTGCAATCACTTCATCAATTTGATGCATTGTGGTAGTACAAGGGAAAGCTAATACCAAAATGCAGAATAAAGTGTTACAGAGAAAATGCAGGCAGACAGACGATACAAATTCACAGCCAGGTACATTGTGAGGGTCAAATGGACCACGCCAAATTGTTTTAGCCTCCTGAGGATGTAGAGGCACTGGTGAGCTGTCCTGCCTGTGGAGTCCACATGCTTGGACAGTGATGTTCACTGTTAGGACCTGAAGCTCTCAGCCATCTTGACATCAGCACCACAAGATTTAGTGGACCAAAGGGGGCGGAACTCCCATTCTGGATGCAAAAACAACAGATTTCCCCTGTCTGTAGCTATTCCCACTGCACTTATAAAGCAAAGGAATGGACAAGTAAACAAAGATTATTATTTTTAGGGTATCCATGATGAAATGGTTTTGAAGTGCTGTTAATGTTACAATGCAAGTCAGAGTTGGAAGCGCACAAAGATATTTGGGATAATTGCAGAACTAGAGGAGATTAAGCAAGGAAAGAACAAAATTAAAGAACGATTTTAAATCAAGCTTTTAAATTTCTAAGCTTCCTTTGCACATTGGTTGCCTGTCAATCTTAGTTTGTGTGTAGATTTTCATCGATTCAAGTGTATTTCTTTGTTTTATTGTGAATGCCCACAAGAAAATAAATATGAAGGTAGCATTTGGTGACATCACTCAGTGATCACTTTATTAGGTAACTGCTGTAACTAGTAAAGTGGCCACTGAGTGTATGTTCGTGGTCTTCTGCGGCAGTATCCCATCTGTTTCAGTGTTCAACGTGTTGTGTGTACAGAGATGCTCTTCAGCACACCACTGTTGTAATGTGTGGTTATTTGATTTACTGTTGCCTTCCTGTTGGCTTGAACTAGTCTGGCCACTCTCCTCTAGACTCAAACATGCAGATGCTGGAAATCCAAAGCTACACACGCAAAATGCTGGAGGAACTCAGCAGGCCAGGCAGCATCTATGGAAAAGAGTAAACAATCAACGTTTCAGGTCAAGACCCTTCACCAGGACTGGAAAAAATGATGAGAAGTCAGAGTAAGAAGGTGGAGGGAAGGGTGGAAGAAGTAGAAGGTGATAGGTGAAACTGGGAGAGGGGATGCGGATGAAGTAAAGAGCTGGGAAATTGATTGGTGGAAGAGATAAAGGGATAGAGGAGGAGGGATCTGATAAGAGGGGCTAGAAGACCACGGAAGAAAGAGAAGGAGGACGAGTACCAGAGGAAGGTGATGGGCAGGAAAGGAGATAAGATAAGAGAGGGAAACAGGAATGGGGAATGGTGAAGCGGGGGAGGGGCAATTACCGCTAAGTTTGCAACATTGATGTTCGTGCTATCAGGTTGGAGGGTCTCATTAACAAGGCATTTTCACCCTCAGAACTGGTGCTCTTGAGATGCTTTTTGTTTTCCATACAAACTCTAGAGACTGTTGTGCATGAAAATACCGGGAGATCAACATCTACTGAGATAGTCTAACCACCCTGTCTGGCACCATCAATCCATGCTCAAAGTCACTTAAATCACATTTTTTCCCTATTCTGATGTCTGAACAACAACTGAACCTCTTGACTGTGTCTGCATGCTTTTATGAACTGAGTTGTTGCTACATGATTGTCTGATTAGATATTTTCATTAACTAGTGGAGTACAGGTGTTCCTAATAAAGTGACCACTAAGTGGTATAGGTACATTGATAATAAATTTACTTTGAACTTTGAAGTTTAGTCTTTTCTGGAATACAGGTAGGTAACTGGGACCTGTGATTTTCCATATAGAGTAGCTTGGCAGCTAAGCACTAATTTTATTACATGTTTGCACCCTCATTTACTTACATCTAGGCTTGTTCAGGCAGGAATAAAATCAATGCAAACACATATTTATCCATTGTGTAGTTAATTCATCTAAAAATCAATGTACTGTGCAATTTCTATTGCTCTACAAAAACAAATCTCAGCAACATTTTTCCACCAGTGAAGCATACCCCGCCTGGTCCACTTCTGCTCCTTCCGTCAATTCAGTTAACATATTGGTTAATCCCTCAATAAAACGAAAATGACAAAACTCCTTTTCTAACTAAAATTGATACTATTATCGGTGCAAACAATGATAAATGCCTCACTAATGACACAGCCACTAAGTGAATACCAAGATGTGGAATGAAAAATTAATTCTTTGACTTATTGGATTCTATTCTTCTGAAAACCATGTGTGATCTGTTTAATCAATCCAAACATACTGTTATAATTGTTTGCTGAATAACTCTCCATAATTATACCTGCTCCTTATAAATAATGAGAAAAATTCAAAGTTTGAAGAACCTTTTTTGTCAATGTATGTATACATTATATAACCTTGAGATTCCAGATTCTAATGGCTAAAAAAAAACTTATGCTGGAAAACCAAAATAGAAATAGAAGATACTGCTGATAAATACAAAAGATTTATCTTGCTGGAAATATTAAGCAGCACACACAAAGGGCTGGAAGAACTCAATGTGTCAAGGAAGCATCTATGAAAAGAAATGAACAGTCAAGACCCATCATCAGACTTGGAAAGGAAGAGGGAAGAAGACAGCTAAAGATGACAGGAGGAGGAGAAGGAGTACAAGCTGGCAGACGAGGTGAGCCCTTGCTGGTGGGGGGGGGGGGGGTGGGGGGGGTGGTGAAGGAAGAAGGTGGATGGGATAGGTGGAAGATGTGTAGGGTTGAAGAAGAAGGAATTTGATAGGAAGAGGCTTCTTCCCCCTTTCTTTCCAGTCCTGATGAAGGAACGTGGACAAAATAACAATTGTTCTTTTCCATTCAGAGATGCTGCCTGACCCACTGAATTCCTCTAACATTCTGTGTGATTTTGGTCAAGATACTGAAGATGCTTAATATCTGAAGAGAAAGAAAAATAATCTTTGTTGAAAAGTCACTTAACTGGAACATCCTGATCTGCTGAATTTCTCCATCAGTTTTTGTTTTTACTTCAAATGTCACAGAAAGGTAGTTTGAATATCAATGAAAAAGGTGATCAGTCCAATATCGTGGTGCTGCATTGCTCTCGATCCAGCCCACACATCAGAATCTCACTGACTCCAGGTAAAACCCCCGACACCAGAACACATTTATATGGAGAGTTGCCACAAAAAAAACCCAGCATCCATCATTAAAGAAGCCCACCATGCAGACCATACTCTCTTTTCACTACTACCATCAGGAAGGAGGTACAGGACCCTTAGGTCCCACACCACCAGGTTTAGGAACAGCTATTACCCTACAACCATCAGACTCCTGAACCAGCGTGGATAATTTCACTCACTCTGAACTGATTCTATGACCTACACACTCACTTTCAGGGACTCTTTACAACTAATATTCTCAACATTACCTTTTATTTGCACAATTTGTCTTCTTTTGACATTTTTTGTTGGTGTTTGTCAGTTATGTGTAGTTTTTGTAAATTCTATTCTATTTTTCCTATTAAAATATTCTTTGAACATTTTAAATTCGTAGTTATTGGGGCTACCTAAAGAGTTGGTGGAAACCCATTTCCTCAATGATGATTTAAAGGCGGCTGGGATATTTGAAGATGAGGAACTCAGGATTGTCTTCGGATCTCTGCTCTCCACATTCCCTTTATTCTCCCACTCACTGGCACTCAGTGGATGTGTCATATCCATGTAGTGGCTGTGATTTTTTAGAATAGCCATGACAGCAGGACCAAGGTACTGTAAACACAATGATTCTCTGACTGTGATGTGCCCAGTAGTGCTCTGGACGTGTCCACAGTCAGCAGTTATCATCTTCTTAGCAGCACCATCAGACTGATAAACATGCCAGGCTGATTAACTACCAGCCTAACCAGATTATGCATTCCTATTGGTATTCTGCCTTGGCACCACGGGAGAGTCAGCTTCAAGGACACCCCTGCACTGCGAGCATACTCTATCAAACGAGCTGACACAGATATTACCTGGCAACCACAAGCTCTAGACAGCTGAACACAGTGCTGGAGGAACATGGGCAGAAACGGACATAGTCCCCCTACTGCAATTCAGATTTCTCCCTGTTATGGCGGAGATGATCCAAAGGGAAACCAGAAAAGAACCCACACCGGCTGGGGTCTGCATAGTGACTTAAAAAGTCTGGAATGTGCAGCAGAAATCTCAGCTTGCTTATTTTTACCAGCACCAGGGTAAACTTACCCTCGATGGAGGTTGCCTTATATGGGGATTGAGAGCTGTTGCATGATCTAAGCTGAGAGTTAAGGTGTCGGAGGAGATAGATACCAGTCATCTAGACATGGTCAAAATGAAAGTGTCAGCTGGAAGTGCTGTCTGGTGGCCTGGGGTGAATCAGCAGATCGAACAGATCTGTAGCTTAATGTGAAAAAGGCTGAGGAGCTGGTGGTGGACCTGAGGAGGGCTAGGGCACCGGTGACCCGTTTCCATCCAAGGGGTCAGTGTGGACATGGTGGAGGATTACAAATACCTGGGGATACGAATGGACAATAAACTGGACTGGTCAAAGAACACTGAAGCTGTCTACAAGAAGGGTCAGAGCCATCTCTATTTCCTGAGGAGACTGAGGTCCTTTAACATCTGCCGGATGATGCTGAGGATGTTCTATGAGGCTGTGGTGGCCAGTGCTATCATGTTTGCTGGTGTGTGCTGGGGCAGCAGGCTGAGGGTAGCAGACACCAACAGAATCAACAAACTCATTCATAAGGCCAGTGATGTTGTGGGGGTGGAACTGGACTCTCTGACGGTGGTGTCTGAAAAGAGGATGCTGTCCAAGTTGCATGCCATCTTGGAAAATGACTCCCATCCACTCCATAATGTACTGGTTAGGCACAGGAGTACATTCAGCCAGAGACTCATTCCACTGAGATGTAACACTGAGCGTCATAGGAAGTCATTCCTACCTGTGGCCATCAAATTTTACAACTCCTCCCTTGGAGTGTCAGACACCCTGAGCCAATAGGATGGTCCTGGACTTATTTCCACTTGGCATGATTAACTTATTATTATTTAATTATTTATGGGTTTTATATTGCTATATTTCTTCACTATTCTTGGTTTATGCGGCTGTAACGAAACCCAATTTCCCTCGGGATCAATAAAGTATGTCTGTCTGTCTGTTGTTCTGGATGCCAATAGATGAATTGAATTGGCTTTATTTCTTACATCCTTCACATACGTGAAGAGTAAAAATCTTAACGTTACGTCTCCATCTAAATGTGCAATGTGCAATCATAGTAATTTATAAACTAATTTATAATAAATAGAACAGTCAATGTAACATAGGAATACACAAATCAGCATGAGTTAATCAGTCTGATGGCCTAGTGGAAGAAGCTGTCCTGGAGCCTGTTGGTCCTGGCTTTTATGCTGTGGTACTGCTTCCTGGATGGTAGCAGAGGCTGGGGTGAGATGGGTCCCCAATGATCCTTTGGGCCCTTTTTTCACACTGTTCTTTGTAAATCTCCTGAATCATGGGAAGTTCACAACTACAGATGCACTGGGCTGTCCGCACCAATCTCTGCAGAATCCTGTGATTAAGGGAGGTACACTCCCCATACCGGGCAGTTATGGAGCCAGTTAGGATGCTCTCAACTGTGCACCCATAGAAAGTTCTTAGTATTTGGGGGCCCATACCAAACTTCCTCAAGTGCCTGGGGTGAAAAAGGCGCTGTTGTGCCTTTTTCACTACATATCTGGTGTGTATAGACCATGTGAGGCCCTTGTGAAGTGGATGCTGAAAAACTTAAAGCTGTTTACCTTCTCAACCCCAGGTCTATTGATGTCAATAGAAGTTAGCCCGTCTCCATTCCTCCTGTAATCCACAACCAGCTCCTTTGTTTTTGCAACATTGAGGGAGAGGTTGTTTTCTTGACACCGCTGTGTCAGAGAGATGACTTCTTCCCTGTAGGCCACCTCATTATTTTTTTATATTAGGCCAATCAATGTAGTATCGCTGGCAAATTTAATTAGCAGAGCAGAGCTGAGGGTGGCAACACAGTCATGGGTATACAGGGAGTAAAGGAGGTGACTTAGTATACAGCCCTAAGGGGCTGCTGTGTTGTGAGTCAGAGGGGCAGATGTGAGAGAGCCCATTCTTAACACCTGCCGGCGATCTGAAGTCCAGGATCCAGCAGGGATCAAGGCTAAGGTCTCTGAGCTTCCTGTCGAGCCTGGTTGGAATTATAGTTTTGAATGCCTAACTGTAATCCAAAAGCAGCATTCTCACATAAGCATCCTTCTTCTTCAGATGTGTAAGGACAGTATGTAGAGCAGTGGCTATTGCATTGTCTGTCAATCGGTTGTGTCGGTAGGCGAATTGTAGGTGGTCTATCTTGGGTGGTAGCGAGCTGCAGTTGTAGTCCTTGACCAGCCTCTCAAAGCATTTGATTATTAGAAACATAGACATAGAAACATAGAAAACCTACGGCACAATACAGGCCCTTCGGCTCACGAAGTTGTGCCGAACATATCCCTACCTTAGAAATTACTAGGCTTACCTATAGCCCTCTATTTTTCTAAGCTCCATGTACCTATCGAAAAGTCTCTTAAAAGACCCTATCATATCTGCCTCCACCACCGTTGTTGGCAGCTCATTCCACGCACTCACTACCTTCTGTGTAAAACAGCTTACCCCTGACATCTCCTCTGTACCTACTCCCCTTAAACCTGTGTCCTCTTGTGGCAACCACTTCAGCCCTTGGAAAAAGCCTCTGACTATCCACATGATCAATGCCTCTCATCCTCCATCACTCCAAGGAGAAAAGGCCGAGTTCACTCAACCTATTTTCATAAGGCATGCTCCCCAATCCAGGCAACATCCTTGTAAATCTCCTCTGCACTCTTTCTATGGCTTCCACATCCTTCCTGTAGTGAGGTGACCAGAACTGAGCACAGTACTCCAAGTGGGGTCTGACCAGGGTCCTATATAGCTGCAACATTACCTCACGACTCCTAAATTCAATTCCATCATTAATGAAGGCCAATACACCGTATGCCTTCTTAACCACAGAGTCAACCTGAGCAGCTGCTTTGAGCGTCCTATGGGCTTGGACCCCAAGATCTCTCTGATCCTCCACACTGCCAAGAGTCTTACCATTAATACTATATTCTGCCATCATATTTGACCTAACAAAATGAAGAACTTCACACTTATCTGGGTTGAACTCCATCTGCCACTTCTCAGCCCAGTTTTGCATCTTATCAATGTCCTGCTGTAACCTCTGACAGCCCTCCACCCTATCCACAACACCTCCAACCTTTGTGTCATCAGCAAACTTACTAACCCATCCCTCCACTTCCTCATCCAGGTCATTTATAAAAATCATGAAGAGGAAGGGTCCCAGAACAGATTCCTGAGGCACACCACTGGCCACCAGTTTCTATACATTATATGATCTGTCTACAACCACTCTTTGCTTTCTGTGGGCAAACCAGTTCTGGATCCACAAAGTAATGTCCCCTTGGATCCCATGCCTCCTTACTTTCTCAATAAGCCTTGCATGGGGTACCTTATCAAATGCCTTGCTGAAATCCATATACACTACCTCTACTGCTCTTCCTTCATCAATGTGTTTAGTCACATCCTCAAAAAATTCAATCAGGCTTGTAAGGCACGGCCTGCCCTTGACAAAGCCATGCTGACTATTCCTAATTGTATTATACCTCTCTAAATTTTCATAAATCCTGCTTCTCGGGATCTTCTCCATCAACTTACCAACCACTGAGGTAAGACTGACTGGTCTATAATTTCCTGGGCTATCTCTACTCCCTTTCTTGAATAAAGAAACAACATCTGCAACCCTCCAATCCTCCGGAACCTCTCCCGTCCCCATTGATGATTCAAAGATCATTGTCAGAGGCTCAGCAATCTCCTACCTCACCTCCCACAGTAGCCTGGGGTACATCTCATCTGGTCCCAGCGACTTGTCCAACTTGATGCTTTCCACAAGCTCCTGCACATCCTCTTTCTTAATATCTACATGCTCAAGCTTTTCAGACTGCTGTAAGTCATCACTACAATCACCAAGATCCTTTTCCATAGTGAATACTGAAGTAAAGTATTCATTAAGTACCTCTGCTATTTCCTCCGGTTCCATACACACTTTCCCACTGTCAACTTGATAGGTCCTATTCTTTCACGTCTTATCTTCTTGCTCTTCACATACTTGTAGAATGTCTTCGGGTTTTCCTTAACCCTGCCCACCAAGGCCTTCTCATGGCCCCTTCTGGCTCTCCTAATTTCCTTTTTAAGCTCCTTCCTGTTAGCCTTATAATCTTCGAGATCTCGAAAATAACCTAGCTCTCTGAACCTTTTGTAAGCTTTTCTTTTCATGTTGACTAGATTTATTACAGCCTTTGTACACCACGGTTCCTGCACCCTACCATAACTTCCCTGTCCCATTGGAACGTACCTATGCAGAACTCCACACAAATATCCCCTGAACATATGCCACATTTCTTCCGTATTTTTCCCTGAGAACATCTGTTCCCAATTTAAGGATCCAATTTCCTGCCTGATAGCCTTATAATTCCCTTTACTCCAATTAAACGTTTTTATAACTTGTCTGTTCCTATCTCTCTCCAATGCTATTGTAAAGGAGATAGAATTATGATCACTATCTCCAAAATGCTCTCCCACTGAGAGATCTGACAACTGACTAGGTTCATTTCCCAATACCAAATCAATTACAGTCTCTCCTCTTGTAGGCTTATCTACATACTGTGTCAGGAAACCTTCCTGAACACACCTAACCAACTCCACCCCATCTACACCCCTTGCTCTAGGGAGATGCCAATCAATATTTGGGAAATTAAAATCTCCCATCATGACAACTCTGTTATTATTACACCTTTCCAGGATCTGTTTCCCTATCTGCTCTCCGATATCCCTGTTACTATTGGGTGACCTATAAAAAACACCCAGTAAAGTTATTGACCCTTTCCTGTTCCTAAGCTCCACCCACAGAGGCTCCATAGACAATCCCTCCATGGCATCCATCTTTTCTGCAGCCATGACACTATCTCTGATCAACAGTGTCACACCCCGACCTCCTTTGCTTCCTCCCCCATCCTTTCTGAAACATCTAAAACCAGCAGTTGCAGCACCCATTCCTGTCCCTGAGCCATCCAAGTCGCTGTAATGGCCACCACATCATATCTCCAAGTACTGATCCACGCTCTAAGCTCATCCGCTTTGTTCATAATATTCCTTGCGTGAAAATAGACACATCTCAAACCGTCCGTCTGAGCGTGTCCCTTCTCTATCACCTGCCTATCCTCCCTCACACACTGTCTCTTAGCTTTCTCTATTTGTGAGCCAACCACCTCTTTCCCAGAGTCTTCAGTTCGGATCCCACCCCCCAACAATTCTAGATTAAACTCTCCCCAGTAGCCTTAGCAAACCTCCCTGCCAGGATATTGGTCCCCCTGGGATTCAAGTGCAACCCATCCTTTTTGTACAGGTCACACCTGCCCCAAAAGAGGTCCCAATGATCCAGAAATCTGAATCCCTGCCTCTGATCCAATCCCTCAGCCACGCATTTATCCTCCACCTCATTCTATTCCTATACTCACTGTCATGTGACACAGGCAGTAATCCAGAGATTACTACCTTTGTGGTCCTGCTTCTTAATTCCTTCCTAACTCCCTGTAGTCTTTTTTTTTCAGGACCTCTTCCCTTTTCCTACTTATGTCATTGGTACAAATATGTACTACGACTTGTAGCTGTTCTCCCTCCCACTGCAGGATATCTTAAATGTGATCTGAAACATCCCGGACCCTAGGAGGCAAACTACCATCTGAGTTTCTTTCCTGTGTCCACAGAATTGCCTGCCTGACTCCCTAACTATAGAGTCCCCTATCACTACTGCCTTCCTCTTTCTTTTCCTACCCTTCTGAACCACAGGGCCGGACTCTGTGCCAGAGACATGACTACTGTCGCATCCCCCAGGTAGCCTGTCCCCCCCCCAACAGTGCTCAAACAGGAGTACTTATTGTCAAGGCGTACAGTCACAGGGGTACTCCCTAGTACCTGACTCTTCTCCTTGCCCCTCCTGACTGTGACCCACCTGTCTGTCTCCCGTGGCCCCGGTGTGACCACCTGCCTATAACTCCTTTCTATCACCCCTCGCTCTCCCTGACCAGATGAAGTTATCGAGCTGCATCTCCAGTTCTCTTACTCAGTCCCTTAGGAGCTGCAGCTTGACACACCAGGTGCAGATATGGCCATCCGGGAGGCTGGGAGACTCCAGTACCTCCCACATCTGACACCGAGCACAGAACACCGGCCTCACACACATTCTACTTCCTTTCTGCAACTAACACAGGTAAACACTCCTCGCCTTGAACCGTTATCGCCTAAGCCCATTGAGCCAAAGCCCTTTGCTGCCTCTCACTCCACTGCCCGCTCCGAATGCTGCCCGCTGGATATGGCTGTCTTCTTTTTAAACATTATGCTCTCTACCTGCTGATGTCACGCACCTGCACAGTCTTGCCTCTCTTTTACCCCGAGTAGTAAAACTGCCTTTGGTCCGGAAATCCTTAGCCAATCACTCGCAGCCTTCTTGCTCTGAATTGAGGTGAGTGCGACAGGACGCCAGTCGTTCAGGCATGTTACCTTGTTTTTTGGTACAGGGACAATGGTGGATAATTTGAAGCAGAGATCAAGAAGGTGCCAGGAGCAGCACCTCTCCAACCCTGGGAATGGCTTGCTTTGTTCTGGCAGAGGATTCATGTTGTTGTCGCCGGACCACCCATGGCACACATCTCTTAGTAGGAGTTGGCCAGAGGTGTTCCCAAGAGCCCCCACTACAGCCTCACACGCTGTTGATGTGTTACAAAGCTTCTTCTCAAGGGCCCGTGTTCCAGAACACTTAGTCAGTGATAATGGACCATAGTTTGTTGCATAATAGTTCCAGTCATTCCTGAAAACAAATAGAATAAGAGATATTGCATCTGCAGTGTACCTGCCAGCTACAAATGGTTTGATGGATCAGGTGACTAGAGTTCAAAGAACGCACTGCAAGGACTAAAGCAGGAGCTTGCTGATTTCCTCCTTGTGTATCTCAATGCAGTACTCTCCACAACTAACAACCCATCAGCCATGTGCTCATGCTTGGATCTCCTCAAACACAATCTGAGAAAGAGTATGCAAGAGAAACAGCTGAGGCAAATCGAAGGCTCCTCTAACACTTTCACTCCTGGATAAGCAGTCCTGGTGAGGGACTGTGGAGATGATCAAAAGTGGGTATTAGAAATGATTAAGGATAGAACAGGACCGCTCTCCTACACAGTGGAGATTGTGTCTGATGTCTTCTGGAGATGATATCTCGATCAGATGAGGAGAGCAGAGTTAATTGTTAGAGAAAAAAGGTAGCTAGAACTGTCAAAGCCACTTCCTGCAGTCAACTCCTACAACCACCATGGAGGAGGTCCCAGAACCCAAGATTGTTTCACAGCCAGAAGTCTCACCTGCCAAGCAGAGTGAACCCCCTTGTCAGGAATGATGTTATCCCACATGAATAAGAAAGCCTTCACAGTGATTAAATCTTTTGGCCTCAATGGCTCAATTTAGAATTTACTATGCTGTGGATGTCCATATAGTAGTTTTATTATATAGTATTATTTAAATATATATGTATATAAACTGAGATGCATTCTATATTGAGTTGGAGTTTATAGCTAAGCAGGGAGGCATGCTGTGTATTTAATATTTCTGTAATATTTGAGTAATCTTGTAAGTATATTGTTAGAGTAAGAATTCATTGTCTTAATAATTAATCACAGCTTATATATAAGCATACGTGAATGGCATATATCATGACACTACCGTGGATTACATGTGTACCTTGATTAAAGTCAAAACGAAGCTGGACTCCCATTCTGGACTCGTTTTTCTTCGATTTAGGTTTCGTGTTGGAAATACAAAATATTACAGGAACATGACGGGGTCCAATTTGAACATTTAAGAGAAACTTGGATATATGCATGAATAGGAGGGGTATGGATGGTCTGGGTGCAGGTCAATGGGACGAACAGTTCAGCATGAACTAGACGGGTTCAATGCATCTGTTTCTGTACTGTGGTGGTCTATGACTGTGACACACCAAACCAATCATTAGACCAGAAAGATCAAAATCTGCTGGTGGTAATATATGCAAGGCATAGCTTCAAGAGTCAAGATTCAAGATTGTTTATTGTCATTCTTCAGCACAAGTGTGAAGGAGAATGAAATGGTTGTCACTCTGGATCTGATGCAACATAAAAAACACAATAAGCATGACAACACAAAAAAATATAAATATAAAAGCAACCCCAAAAACACAATGTATAAGTAATGGACTGTGGCTGTATTTACATAAGATTAGATTATATACAGTACATGGACTACATACATGAAGTATCTGAACATAAGGTGACTCTGACAGGAAATGGCAAGAGGAGCTCTTCTCAACAGCAGCATGACATATGAAAACACAGTAGAACATTGACACAGTGGAACTAGCTATGAGGTGTGGAGTGTAAGTGTAAAGTGGCAGTGCATGGGGGATAAGGATGCTTAGGAGCTGTGGAGAGAAGTGGCTGATGTGGGCGTAGTTGTGGTGGAGTAGGTTAATGGGTGGAGAACTACCAGTTCTCTGGGCAAAGCGAGCATTGCTTTCTTATTTTCCTTTCCCAACACCATCAATAAATTAAGTTCATTTGCTCTTTTATTGATTGACATCACAGTGACATTGGACAACAGAAGGAACACTGCTCAGTTGCATAAGTAAACATTGAACCTATTTTCTTCTCCAAAGAAAACCAATCTATTGTATATATTATATAAAATAACAGATGGCAATGAGCACATAACAAGACAGCTACACAAATCCTGTAGTATCCTGTCATGACTTATACTGTCATTGTAGGCTGTGCTGGCCTTGTAATTCAATTGAGGCCATCCATTATTACATACCCTCCACTAATGTGCTGGCATAATAACAAAACAATGAGAAATGTGAAGTCATTTTAAGAGTAATTGCCTAAATTACAGGTTGTGGTAATTAGTATATTGATTGAAATTTAATCAGAAGCTTTGTGGCATATATTAATAAAATAACATTATTTTAAAATACATTAATGAAATGGATCACAGAATTTTCAAAGGGGAGAAGATATCACTTAATAACCTTTAAGTGACTGTGAAGAGTAGGGGGGCGGAAACTTACCAACTAAAGTGCCCAAGTTGATTTCACAAATCTTTCAGAAGTAATGTGAACAAAGATGCATTGTATAACATAAATAAAAGGGAATTAATTTTTCAGAGTACAGCTCAGAAATATGCAGCACATCCATCTGGTTTTTCACTTGCTGGGTACTTGTAGCTTCATTTCTTTGCTCTGTAAGCAGTCAGTACAAAATTTAAGATTGCTTTTATCTATTCCTTACAGAACATCAACCAGTAAAGATCACCTAAAATGAAGAGACCATTAAGTATACATTATATTGTCAAGATTAAGTTCATCAAAGAATCTGAGCCTGTTACACAGGGCAGCTGTAAATCTCCAACACTTCAGGCTGAAGGCATCCTTGATTTTAAGAGCTGACCAGGTGTTTTACAAACAGGTTGCTTTTTCAGTTCCCACAGGCTCCAACTACTCATCGGTTCTGGGCAAGGACTATTGCGTGGCTGTTGTGACATTTTTAGTTTGCCTGCGATGGGCCAGTCCATACAGGCAAGGCCCTCCCTACCATTAAATATATCAACAAGAAAGAGCACTGCCACAAGAAATTACCCCTATCATCCAGATCATGCTGGAAATGCAGAGCAACAAACAGAAAATGCTGGAGGAACTTAATAGGTCAGGCAGCATCTGTGGAAGTGAATGAACAGTCAACATTTCGGGCTGACTCTTGAAGATGCCAGAATAAGAAGGTAAGGAAGGGGGAAGATGCCAGATTAAGAAGGTAAGGATAGGGGAAGGAGGACAAGCTAGAAGATGATTTGGTGAAGTCATGTGGTTGGGGAGGGAGGAAGAAGTAAGAAGCTGTGAGATGATAAATGGAAAAGGCATTGGGTGAGAGAGGAAAGAATCTGATAGGAAGGGAGAGTGGATCATGGGAGAAATGGAAAGTGGAGAGGCACCAAGGGTTGGTGGTTGATAGGTGAGGAGAAGAGGTAATAGGCCAGAGTGGGAAAATGAAGAAGAGGGGAGGGAAGGGGAAAAATTGCCAGAAGTTGGACAAATTGATGGTCATGCCATTAGGTTGGAGGCTAGCTAGACGATATGTGAGGTTTTGCTCCTCTAACCTTGTTCTAGCAGAAGAGGAGGCCATGGACTGACATGTTGGAACCAAAATGGGGATAAGATTTGAAACGTTGGCTATTGGGAAATTCTGCTTTTTTAGAGATGGAGCTGAGGTACTCAACAAAGTGGTCCCCCAATCTACATTGGATCTCACCAATACAGAGAGGGAGATCTGAACACAATAGAAGACCCCAAGAGATTTGCAGGTTAAATGGAAGGACTGTTAAGGACCCTGAATAAAGGTGAGGGACAGGGTGAATGGGCAGGTGTAGCATTTCTGTCACTTGCAGAGGTACATACCAGGAGGGAAATTAGTGGGGAGGGATGAAAGGACAAGAAATCCACACAGGAAAAAATCCCTGTGGAAAGCAGAAATTTGGTTGGGGGGGCAGGATGGGTAAAGATGTGTCTGGTGGTAGGGTCGCATTGAAGATGGCGGAAGTTGTGGATAATGATGTGCTTGATGCGCAGACTACCCCTGTTAAAGTGGTGGGAGGAAGAAGTGAGCACCGATATCCGTGAAATAGAGGAAATGTGGATGACGGCAGCATCAATGGTGGAGGAAGGGAAACCTCATTCTTTGAAGAAGGAAGAAATCGCTGATGTCCTAGAAAGTAAAGCCTCTTCCTGGAAACAGGAGTGGCGGAGACAAGGAAATGGGGAAAAGGGAATGACATTTTTGCAGGAGATATGGTGAGAAGAAGTATAGTCAAGATAGCCGTGGGAATTGGAGGGTTTATAAAAGATATTGGTAGACAGTTTGTCTCCAGTACTGTGTGGCATTGACACTGTATTGGTGCTGCTCATACTGAGCTCATTAATTTCATTAACTTTGCCTTCAACTTCCTTGGTTCATTTCTGATCTCTCCCTTTTCTCAATCTCCCTGTCTCTATCCATCTAGGTAGCCTCCAAACTGATGGCATGAACATCGATTTCTTCAATTTCTGGCAATTCTCTCCCTCCACCTTCCCACTTTATTTTCCCACTCTATCCTCTACCTCTTCTTCTCACCTGCCTATCGCCTCTCCCTGGTGCCTCTCCCTCCTTCCCTTTCTCTCATGATCCCCTCTTCACTCCTATCAGATTCCTTCGTCGCCAGCCCTTTGACTTTCCCATTAATCACCTCCCAACTTCATGCTCTCCTCCATGCACCTGGCTTCACCTACCACCTCCTTCCACTCCCCCCACATTCTTATTCTGGCATCTGCCCCCATCCTTTCCAGTCCTGATGAAGGCTCTTGGTCTGAAATGACAGTGTTTATTCATTTATATATATAGACTGTCTGACCTGCTGAGTCCCTCCTGCATTTTGTGTGTGTTCACCTGCTCTTTAATGCAAATATCTAAACAACCAATCATGTGGCAGCAACTCAATGCATAAAAGCATGCAGGCATAGTTGAGGTTCAGTTATTGTTCACACCAAACATTGGAATGGGGAAGGAATGTGATCTAAGTGTTTTTGATCATGGAATGATTGTTGGGGACAGACAGAGGTTTAAATATTTAAGAAACTGCTAATCTTCTGGGATTTTCTTGCACAACAGTCTCTACAGTTTACAGAGAATGGTGTGGAAAATAGAAAGCATCCAGTGAACAGCAGTTCTGTGGGCAAAAATACTTTATTGATGAAAGTGGTCAGGTGTGATGGCAAAACATCTCCTCCACAATCTCACTCAGCACAGGTGAATGAAAAGGCTGTGTGCTTAGCCCCCTGCTCTACTCGCTTTACACTTATGACTGTGAGGCTAAGCACAGCTCCAATGCCATATTTAAATTTGCTGACAACACCATTGTCATTGGCCAAATCAAGGGTGGTAATGAATCAGTATTTAGGAGGGAGATTGAAAATCTGTCTGAGTGGTCCCACAACAATCTCTCTCTCAATGTCAGCAAGACCAAGGAGATGATTATTGATTTCAGGGGAAGGAAGTATTGGTCCGTGAGCCGGTCATCATCGGGGGGGGGGGGGGGGGGGGTCAGAGGTGAAGAGAGTTAGCAACTTTAAATTCCTCGGTGTCGTCTTTTCAAAGGATCTGGATCCAGCATGTAAGTGCCATTACAAATAAAGCATGGTGGCAACTCTACTTTCCTAGAAGTTTGCGCAGATGCAGCATGTCATCTAAAACTTTGACAGTCTTCTATTGATGTGTGTTAGAGGGTTTATTGACTGTCTGTAACACAGCCTTGTATGGAAACACCAACATCCTTGTACAGAAAAGCATATAAAAATGGTGAATTTGGCCTAGACCATCATGGGTCTAGCTCTCCCCACCATTCAACACATCTACACGGAGCACTGCAGCAGGAAAGCAGCATCCATTATCAAGGATCCCAACCATCCAACCCATGCTCTCTTCTCACTCTGCCATCAAGAAAAAGATAAGAAGCCTTAGAATCTGCACCACCAGGTTCAGGAACGGTTGTTACCCCTCATCCACCAGGCTCTTGAACTAGAGCAGATAACTTCACTTGCCCCATCACTGAACTGGATACACTTCCAAGGACTCTTCATCTCATGTCCTTGATATTTATTTCTTCTTCTTCTTCTTCTTCTTCTTCTTCTTCTTCTTCTTCTTCTTCTTCTTCTTCTTCTTCTTCTTCTTCTTCTACTTCTACTTCTACTTCTACTTCTACTTCTACTTCTACTTCTACTTCTACTTCTACTTCTACTTCTACTTCTACTTCTACTTCTACTTCTTCCTACTTCTTCCTACTTCTTCCTACTTCTTCCTACTTCTTCTTCTTCCTACTTCTTCTTCTTCTTCTTCTTCTTCCTACTTCTTCCTACTTCTTCTTCTTCTTCCTACTTCTTTTGTATTTGCACAGTTTGTAATTTTTCACATTGGTTGTTGTCCATCCTCTTGAGTGTGGTCTTCCATTGTGTTTCTTGTACTTTTTATCATTGCCTGCAAAAAAAGGAATCCCGGGGGTTGTATATGGTGACATATATGTGCTTTGATAATAAATTTACTTTGAATGTTGAAGTTTGGTCTGAGGAGAATGGCCAGACTGGTTTAAGCTGACAGGAAGATGACAGTAACTCAGAAAACCATGTGTTACAACAGTGGTGAGCAGAAGAGTATCTCTGAACACACAACACATTGTACCTTGAAGTAGATGGGTTACAGAAGCCGAAAACTGTGAGCATACACTCAGTGGTTACTTGACTAGATACAGGAGGGAGGCCACTGTGTGTAACCTCCCTATAGTGTGAGCATCTGAACACACCCATGTTGGATAGGGCTTGAAAGCTCTTTTTGAGTTTAGGGCTTTGCACACAATGAACCCAATACCATCAGAAGATTCAGAAAATACCTTTATATCCACCTTGAATTCAGGCTCTCTATATGTACATCTGCCCCTCTTTGTTCACCTTGTTTGTTTTAGATTTCTATGTATCCTCATTAAGGTGACCTCTGTGCTGTTGAACCACTTAGCTGGTCCTATGTGCTTCCACTGCTCCACAGTTTGATGCCATGGAACCTTAACTTTAGTGACCAACAAATTCTCTAGCCTTCAGAATTCAATGTATGTTTGCTGACGTGCTTGTCGGGCATGCGATGAACTCAATTCAAAAGAAGGCTCATCCAATGACAATGTCTGCTTCCTTGTGGCACCATGGTTAGGAGGCTGTCTCAACCAACAATTCAAAATGATTTAAGAATGTACCGTCATTCATATTGTTCTTTTCAATGTCTGCTATGGGGCCTGTACTGTGATCTATTAGAATTATTACAAATTTAATTTAATGCAACATTTCACTGCAGCTTATTATAAGCTTTATTGAGTATCAATTATAATTTTAATTGGACAACAATTGTAATTATATTGATAATTTATAAAATAGATCAGGTGATCAAAAGTGGAAGGAGTGACATTTAAAGCTCTCCTATGCAATATAATTTATATGTGCATTACCTTTAAATTAATCACCATTCTCCCCTCTTCATAAAAGGCACAGGGCTATAAATTCAGTCACCTGTTCAGTGCTCATTCTTTTCTTGATGTGCAATGGATGCAAATAATTTTCTGATTGCAAAATGATAAGTTCTGGAGCCTGGAGATTGGAGGGTGGAGGCCTGACCTTGGAAGACTGTCTATGTGTGTGGGTGGGTGGGTGGGAGGGAGGAAAGGAAATTGATTTACTTTTGTTTGTTGCTTGTGGTGTTCTGTGCTGTTATGCTGAGCATTGTGGACATGCTATGTTGGCACCAAATGTGTGACGGTATTTGCTGGCTGGCCCCAGCTCATCCCTATGTTGTGTTGGTTACTAAGACAAACAATTCATTGTACTGTATTTTTTGATGTACAGGAGGTAAGTAAATCTGAATTCAAATCTGGAGAATATGCACACGATTACTTTCACAATCAAAGTGAAAGCTATACTTGGACTGCGTTAGAACCTGGGGCATCAACATTTGGCTTGGTGGTGTATTTTATTTGGGTGCTATTGGCAGCAAGAAATTTCAGACTCAGCACAAATGACACTTGACTGATGCATATGAACACGTTAGTGGAAGAATCAATGAGGGAATCTTGACAAAGACAAGCTGCAATGCTAGCCTGTGACACTTGCATTCTGATTTCATATTCCTCATAAGATTGGAGATTATCTGGCCCATCCCATCCATGCTAACTCACAAAGTAATCTTTTTCTTTACACTACCTTTAGCTGTAAATGATCTAATCAGCACATGATTGGCTGATTAGATATTTGCATTAATGAGCAGGTGTACAGGTGTACCTTTGTAATAGAAACGAGTCTTAGTTTGGTTTTTACTTTATGTGAGGCACAGACATATGACACACTGGTGTGATGACCTATGCCATTCACACATTTTGTACGTATTCCATTGCAGGAAGCTGGAGAATGTAGAGAATACGCAAACTCCACACAGACAACACTAGATTTGAAGCCAGCACTGCTAAACTGGAGCTCCACACTCAATCATAATTTAACACAAGTTAAACAGCAGAGAACACATAGAGTTACATATACATGATACTGGAGAAATTCAGCAGGTCAGGCAGCATCTATGGGGTGGAATAAAGAGTCGACGTTTCGGGCCAAGACCCTTCATCCAGCCTTGATGAATGGCCTTGGCCTGAAACATTAGCTGTCCTCTCCATTGATGCTGCCTGAACTGCTAAGCTCCTCCAGCCTTTTGTGTGTGTTACTCTGGATTTCCAACATTTTCCAAATGTCTTGTACTTAGAGAGCACACACAGAGATGAACAGTCTGCTATAGGCACAGGAGAACAAGATGGTGAGTGTTCTCAAGGGGCATTTATTTCCTACTAAACATTTTGTGGTTAATATTCTTGCAGCACTGCTTTGAAGAATGATGCATGAGACTTCTGTGTTTAATAAGGATATTCTCACTGAAATATTTCTCCTGATCTAGCCAGCATTGTAACATTAGAGAAGAATACAACCTGCTGTGGGATTAAAGGGAGCCTGGAAGAGTCTGGTGCTGTGTTTTTGAGATGCTAGGGAGACAGGGGCACCGTACTACAGAGACATCTGGGAGGCAGAGACTCCAAACTGCAGTTCAATCCAAGCACTCATTGGCAACTTCCAACCAAGTTCCACGTGGCCTTGAAATGAGAAATCACAGAATAGTGCTTGCTAGCTCAATGAATCCAGAGCAGCACACACACAAAATGTTACGAGAACTCAGCAGGTCGGGCAGCATCTATGGAAGTGAATAAACAATCGAAGATTCAGGCAAGCACCCTTCTCGGGTGCTGCCAAAAATGGTTAGGGTTAGTGAATTATGGGTTAAGTTGGCAGCAGAACCATAGTGACGTACAAAAAAGCTGGATGAACTCAGCATCCGTTGAAATGAGCAGTCAACGTTTTGGGTCGAGACCCTTCGTCAGGACTAAAGAAGGAGGGGGCAGGGGCCCTATAAAGAAGGTGGGGGGAGGGTGGAAAACCAATCAGAGGAAAGATCAAGGGGTGGGGGAGGGGAAGCAGGGAGGGGATAGGCAGGAGAGGTGAAGAAGGAATGTAAGGGGAAAGCACTATGGGTAGTAGAAGAAGGCAGAGTCATGAGAGATGAGAGGTGATAGGCAGCTGAAAGAGGAGGTAGAGTGAAAGTGGGATGGTGGAAGGGAGAGGGAGGGAATTACCGGAAGTGGGAGAATTCGACGTTCATACCAAGGGGCTGGCTACTACCCAGACGGTATATGAGATGTTGTTCCTCCAACCAAAGTTTGGCCTCATTATGGCAGTAGAGGAGGTCATGTATGAACATATCCGAATGGGAATGTGAAGGAGAGTTGAAGTGAGTGGCAACCGGGAGATCCTGTCTGTTGTGGCGGACGGAGCAGAGGTGCTTGAAGAAGTGGTCCCACAATCTTCGTCGGGTCTCGCTGATGTAGAGGAGGCCGCACCAGGAGCACCGGATGCAATAGATTACCCCAACAGACTCACAAGTGAAGTGTTGCCTCACCTGGAAGGACGGTTTGGGGCCCTGAATGGTGGTAAGAGAGGAGGTGTAGGGACAGGTGTAGCTCTTATGCTTGCAGGGATAAGTGCCAGGTGGGAGATCTGTGGGGAGGGACGTGTGGACCAGGCAGCATCTGTGGTCTTGATTTGACACAGCATCTGCAGTGTACTTTGTGTAGAACCATAGTGACATTTGCAGGTGACCCAACACAATCCTTGTTGGTCTGATTAGATACAGACAACTCATTTCACTGTATGTATCAATGCTTTGATGTCCATGTGAGAAATAAAGCTAATCTTTGAAAGTGCAGTGCAAGTTGAAAGTAAGGTGAAAGATCATAATGAGGTAAATTGTGAAGATGAGTCCATCTTATTGTGTTGAATAGAACAACAAGGGGCTGAGAAAGAGGACAATGGAAATCAATGTTAGAGACAGGTTAGATAGTATTTCCCTGGTTCTGTAGCCATGAAGAACTAGAAAACATGTGATACTTGCAGATAGAAACCTAATGGTGACACAAGTGCAGTGTGCTAGCATAGTAGTTGGTGTAAGAGTATTAGACCATGAGATCATAAGATAGAGGAGGAGAAATAGGCCATTTGGCCCATCGAGTTTGCTCTGCCATTTCATCATGGCTGATCCATTTCCCTCTCACCCTGAATATCCTGCCTTCTGCCTGTAACCCATCATGCCCTAAGTAATCAAGAATCTATCAACTTCTGCCTAAAATATACCCAAGACTTGGCCTCCATGACCACCTGTGGCAATGAATTCCACAGATTCACCATACTCTGGTTAAAGAAATTCCACCTCATCTCTGTTATAAATGGATGTCCCTCTACTCTGAGGCTGTGCCCTCTGCTCCTAGACTCCTCCACCATAGGAAACATCCTCTAAATGTCCACTCTATACAGACCTTTCAACATTTGATAGGTTTCATTATGATCCCTCCTCATTCTTCTGAATTCCAGGGAGTACAGGCCCAGAGCCATCAATCGGTCCTCATATGTGTTGGGCTTGAAATTCTGCCCTGTGTTCGTTTAGGAAGAGAGACAACCAACACCGGAATATTACAAAACTTGGGTTTATTGCAGAATTCGTAACTGGCACAGCGAATCCACGGAGTCGCTGGAGAAGGCGCGTTCCGACTTCCCCTTACAATCTGCTCTTATTTATATCCCTTTTCCCTCCAGTACAACCCCCCGCTACATATTAGGTAATATCGGGCACTTGTGTCCATCTTATTGGCCCGATGCCATACACTCACGAGTTACCTGTTTCTTTTGTTTACTGAATCGCGTGACACTAGTAGTTTCGGTGTAGCGGAATCCCCAGTTTCGCTTCCCCCCCTCCCTCACATTCTGGTCTCCTAATATTACGTGAGCCACTCCTGACCTGTAATGACAGTCTCGAATTAACCCTAACATTAACCCTAACACTCCCTCCCTTGGCCTCCCAGAGGCCACATCCCTTACAAGCTTTTCCGCGGCTGCCGGGATCAGGCAGGGAGGTGAGCGTCCCCCGGCACTCTTTGGCGTGTCCTCCCTATTTGCTTATCCTGATTTGTCCGACCTAGGGTCACAAAATATGGGTAGGGGTTCCCTAAACATCCGCAATTTTTACAAGTAGCATGCAACATTTCAGAAAACTTATTCAAGAACAAATTCACAATCCCCCCCTGCCATGGTCCATTTCAGTCCGTGTCCTCCCATAGTGCGTCCGCTTTCCGGGAGGGCCGTGTCCTCCCCTTCCACCGGGAACAAGGGTGCCTGGTACGCCGGTGGAGGTCCATCCTTTCCGGTCAAGGCTCGATCTATAGTCCGGATGACTAGGGTCCTGATACAGGGTATGCAACAACAACCACACGTAATAAAGATAGCAATTGAAATAGACAGTCCTAGAGCCGACTGTCCCAGAAACGCTCCCCACTTGCCAGAGGTCTTATTTAGCCAGTAGAAAATGATGCCAGTTATTGTCCCCCTCCCTTCTTACCTTTTAATGCCCTGTTGGAGACCTCGGTGACAGGGTATGGACCATGCCACCGTTTTTCGTTCCAGGTGAGCTTCCCCGGGCCTCGGAGGAACACTTCCACTCCTACCTTGATGGTGTCCGACCCCTGCGGCTGCTCACTGTTAGATTATTGAACTCGTACAGTTATCAATTTTACCATATTTCTAAAAACTCTCATATACTCTGTTACTCAACACACAAATGTCTGAGTTTTGGTAACTCGAAATTGAAGTGCTCCATGGCTCCCCAGTACACAGAGAGGATCAAATGTGGGACGGTCGCCTTTCAAAACCTGACCTTCGCGTGGGACATTTCTCCTCTTAACAACCAGTCTAAGGTAGGCGCCGTCAGTATCCCTGTGTTCTACGGTGTACCGCGACACTTTTCTCCTCACTCCTGAGACTTTTATGCCCATCGTGGGCGGCGGGTACCCTCACTCAGAAGACTTTTCCACGGGCGGAGGATCTTCCTAAAAACAGATAAGAGTTAGTACTTACCAGTCACGATTCTGCACCGGGAATGATCTCTCCCAGGGTAATTTGGGGTTGGTGAGGATCCGTCAGCAGACAAGATCTAACTCAGTGATTTAACTATCTAGTGGAAGTCTTCGATATAACAGGCACTTCCTGACCTTAGTCGAGCTTGCGGCCGCAAGTTGTCTGCCGTCGGACCCGCCAGCCTGTGTTGTCTCTCCCTCCCCACGTCGGGGTCACCAAATGTTGGGCTTGAAATTCTGCCCTGTGTTCGTTTAGGAAGAGAGACAACCAACACCGGAATATTACAAAACTTGGGTTTATTGCAGAATTCGTAACTGGCACAGCGAATCCACGGAGTCGCTGGAGAAGGCGCGTTCCGACTTCCCCTTACAATCTGCTCTTATTTATATCCCTTTTCCCCCCAGCACAACCCCCCGCTACATATTAGGTAATATCGGGCACTTGTGTCCATCTTATTGGCCCGATGCCATACACTCACGAGTTACCTGTTTCTTTTGTTTACTGAATTGCGTGACACTAGTAGTTTCGGTGTAGCAGAATCCCCAGTTTCGCTTCCCCCCCTCCCTCGCATTCCGGTCTCCTAATATTACGTGAGCCACTCCTGACCTGTAATGGCAGTCTCGAATTAACCCTAACATTAACCCTAACATATGGTATCCCTTTCTTTCTTGGTATAATTCCCGTGAATCTCCTCTGAACCCCCTCCAATATATGCCCATCCTTTGTAGATAAGAGGCCCATGTGAGGCCTTACCAAAGCCTAAAAAGATTCAGCATTACATCCTTGCTTTTATATTCTAGTCCTCTCGAAATTCGAATCCATTTTAATTAAATTTTGTTCACTTCTGGTGTAAGTCACATTGCTTATCTATCATAGAACCATAGAACATTACAGCACAGAAACAGGCCCTTTGGCCCTTCTTGGCTGTGCCAAACCATTTTTTTGCCTAGTCCCACTGACCTGCACCTGGACCATATCCCTCCATACACCTCTCATCCATGTACCTGTCCAAGTTTTTCTTAAATGTCAAAAGTGAGCCTGCATTTACCACTTCATCTCATACCACATTCCCACCACTCTCTGTGTGAAGAAGCCCCGCCAATGTTCCCTTTAAACTTTTCCCCCTTCACCCTTAACCCATGTCATCTGTTTTTTTTCTCCCCAAGCCTCAGAGGAAAATGCCTGCTTGCATTCACTCTATCTATACCCGTCATAATTTTATACACCTCTATCAAATCTCCCCTCATTCTTCTATGCTCCAGGGAATAAAGTCCTAACCTATTCAACCTTTCTCTGTAACTTAGTTTCTCAAGTCCCAGCAACATCCTTGTAAACCTTCTCTGTACTCTTTCAACCTTATTAATATCCTTCCTGTAATTAGGTGACCAAAACTGCACAGAATACTCCAAATCTGGCCTCACCAATGTCTTATATAACTTCACCATAACACTCCAACTCTTATACTCAGTACTTTGATTTATAAAGGCCAATGTACCAAAAGCTCTCTTTATGACCCTATCTACCTGTGATGCCACTTTTAGGGAATTATGTATCTGTATTCCCAAATCCCTCTGTTCTACTGCACTCCTCAGTGTCCTACCATTTACCTTGTATGTTCTACCTTGGTTTGTCCTTCCAAAGTGCAATACCTCTCACTTGTTACTCATTGTAACTCCACAACATTAAACTAATTGAAATAAAAGGAGGAGAGTCTGGAATAACGTGCCTAATTTTGTTTTTACTTTAAGCAAGGCATGCACATGGGGGTGTAAATTTGCATGCCATTCACATACTTTGTACTGATAACCATAACTGATTATGTAAACAACATAGAATGGTTAATCAAACAATATATTTACAATATTACTCAAATATTACTGAAATATTAAATGCACAGCAACTTCAGTTAATGTTTTCATGAAAATTGTCATTAGTTCTCTGACTTTGCATTTTGATTGGGTTCACAGATCACCTAAAGAAACTCTCCACAATTCTGCAGTCATTCTACTGTGTGCAAGATTAGTGCAGGACTCTTGCATACACAATGGATTCAAGTTGATTTGGGACGCATCAGGACTAGTACAATTTGGCTCAATTACACAGCTATCCCATTTAGCTGAAGTTTCATGAAAGTAGTTCAAAAGACAAACTGAGTAACAAAATATAACATATAACATATAACAATCACAGCACGGAAACAGGCATTCCGGCCCTCCTAGTCCGTGCCAAATTCTTAATCTCACCTAGTCCCACCTACCCACACTCAGCCCATAACCCTCCACTCCTTTCCTGTCCATATACCTATCCAATTTTACCTTAAATGACACAACTGAACTGGCCTCTACTACTTCTACAGGAAGCTCATTCCACACAACTATCACTCTCTGAGTAAAGAAATACCCCCTCGTGTTTCCCTTAAACTTTTGCCCCCTAACTCTCAAATCATGTCCTCTCGTTTGAATCTCCCCTACTCTCAATGGAAACAGCCTATTCACGTCAACTCTATCTATCCCTCTCAAAATTTTAAATACCTCGATTAAATCCCCCCTCAACCTTCTATGCTCCAATGAATAGAGACCTAACTTGTTCAACCTTTCTCTGTAACTTAAGTGCTGAAACCCAGGTAACATCCTAGTAAATCGTCTCTGCACTCTCTCTAATTTATTGATATCTTTCCTATAATTCGGTGACCAGAACTGTACACAATATTCCAAATTTGGCCTTACCAATGCCTTGTACAATTTTAACATTAGATCCCAACTTCTGTACTCAATGCTCTGATTTATAAAGGCCAGCGTTCCAAAAGCCTTCTTCACCACCCTATCTACATGAGACTCCACCTTCAGGGAACTATGCACTGTTATTCCTAGATCTCTCTGTTCCACTGCATTCCTCAATGCCCTACCATTTACCCTGTATGTTCTATTTGGATTATTCCTGCCAAAATGTAGAACCTCACACTTCTCAGCATTAAACTCCATCTGCCAACATTCAGCCCATTCTTCTAACCGGCATAAATCTCCCTGCAAGCTTTGAAAACCCACCTCATTATCCACAACACCTCCTACCTTAGTATCATCAGCATACTTACTAATCCAATTTACCACCCCATCATCCAGATCATTTATATATATTACAAACAACATTGGGCCCAAAACAGATCCCTGAGGCACCCCGCTAGTCACCGGCCTCCATCCCGATAAACAATTATCCACCACTACTCTCTGGCATCTCCCATCTAGCCACTGTTGAATCCATTTTATTACTCCAGCATTAATACCTAATGACTGAACCTTCTTAACTAACCTTCCATGTGGAACTTTGTCAAAGGCCTTGCTGAAGTCCATATAGACTACATCCACTGCCTTACCCTTGTCAACATTCCTCATAACTACTTCAAAAAATTCAATAAGGTTTGTCAAACATGACCTTCCACGCACAAATCCATGCTGGCTACTCCTAATCAGATCCTGTCTATCCAGATAATTAAAAATACTATCTCTAAGAATACTTTCCATTAATTTACCCACCACTGATGTCAAACTGACAGGTCTATAATTGCCAGGCTTACTTCTAGAACCCTTTTTAAACAATGGAACCACATGAGCAATACACCAATCCTCCGGCACAATCCCCGTTTCTAATGACATCTGAAAGATCTCCGTCAGAGCTCCTGCTATCTCTACACAAACTTCCCTCAAGGTCCTGGGGAATATCCTGTCAGGACCTGGAGATTTATCCACTTTTAAATTTCTTAAAAGCGCCAGTACTTCCACCTCTTTAATTGTCATAGGTTCCATAATTTCCTCACTTGTTTCCCACACCTTACACCATTCAATATCCTTCTCCTTCGTGAATACCGAAGAGAAGAAATCATTCAAAATCTCTCCCATCTCCCTCGGCTCCACACATAGCTGACCACCCTGATTCTCTAAGGGACCAATTTTATCCCTCACTATCCTCTTGCTTTTAATATAACTGTAGAAGCCTTTCGGATTTACTTCCACCTTATTTGCCAAACCAAACTCGTAACTTCTTTTAGCTTTTCTAATCTCTTTCTTAAGATTCCTTTTACATTCTTTATATTCCTCGAGCAATTCCTTTACTCCATGCTGCCTATATCTATTGTAGACATCCCTCTTTTTTCGAACCAAGTTTCTAATATCCCTTGAAAACCATGGCGCTTTCAAACCTTTAACCTTTCCTTTCAACCTAACAGGAACATAAAGATTCTGTACCCTCATAATTTCACCCTTAAATGACCTCCATTTCTCTATTACATCCTTCCCATAAAACAACTTGACCCAATCCACTCTCTCTAAATCCCTGCGCATCTCCTCAAAGTTAGCCTTTCTCCAATCAAAAATCTCAACTATGGAGTTGAATGAAATACAGAACAAATTAGAACACTACCTATAGTACTACAGTAGTAAAAATCTGTGTAATAATTCCCAATGGAAGAATTCATCCAGTGTACGTAATGAACAAAATCAGCTTGGACAAGTAGTGCAGAGAATGGACAGCATTCATACAATGCTATTGATGATTGGATCCTTCAAATATTAAATTTAATTGTAACATTCAAGATGATTGACGATACCTTCAAATTATTCATAGTTTGTAACTTGTTGAAGTAGTGAAATCATTTTATTTTCATTCTGGTCAATTTTGGCATTTCTAAGCTTGAATGATTGAAACTGCAGTGAAAAAAACCATTCTGAATTATCTCACGAATTATTACTCACCAACTATCAGTGACAAAATCCATTGCTTTTTGAACACAAATGTACGCAATTGATGCTATTTAAAAACTGATCACTCTATGCATGGGGTGGCGTATAATTGCCAAAGAAGTGCTGGCAACTGACAATAGTTAGATCCTATTTTCCACCAGTCCCTTGTCCCAATTAAGTGGCATATGATCTCAAATAAATGAAGGGAATTCCAACAATGTGCTCGATTAGTTTTTGTTCATTAAGAGTTGTCCCAAATAAGTGTCTGCCCTGATTAACCAATGGCTCAATTAACTGGAATAAATTGTTTGGGATATTTACTGATGAAATTTCACCACAATTTCAAGGTGTACCTATATTAGCCACCTTTGTAATATTATCAAAGTGCATACAGATTACGTTACCATATATGTACTTCCCTGAGATTACTTTCCTTGCAGGCATTTACAAGAAAAAAATAAAAATAAAGAAATATAATCAAGTTTATAAACAAAGATTGACAACCAATGTGAAAAAGAAGACAAATTGTTCAAATAAAAAATGTAAATATTACTGAGAATGTGAATTGCAGAATTCCTGAAAGTGAGTCTGCAGGTTGTGGAATCAGTTCAGAGTTGTGTTGAGTGAAGTTATCCGCACCAGTCTAGAAGCCTGATGGTTGTAGGATAATAACTGTTCCTGAACCTGGTGGCTCCTGTGTTTCCTGCATGATGGTGGTAAAACTAAGAGAGCATGGTCTAGAATGCGGTGGTCATTGATGATGGATGCTGCTCTCCATGAAAACGTGTTAAATGGTGGGGACAGTGTGATGGACTGGGAGGTATCCACCATGTTCTGTAGGCTTTTCTGTTCTTGGCCACTGGTGTATCCATACCAGAACATAGCACTGCAACAGTGGCCACTGGGGTTTTCATCAGGAACACATGCTGTTGCAAATTGTTTTTATTCTGTGGATTTTGATTCTGACAATTTCATTTACTTTCTCTTCTGAATGTACACACATTTGCCACAGATCTGGTTGCCTACACTACTTCTGTCACATACAATAAAAGGATTGCAATTCTCAATTAATCATAGAGTCGTGAAGAGAAATGGTCTCCCAGGTACATTAAGCAGGCTTGTGAAAAAGCCTTTTGCACTGCAAATGAAATGTTTTACTTTTTCCTTTAATTGGGCTCCAAATCAAAGCTGAAATGACTAGTAGCTTATTCTACTCAGATTTTCAAAGTAGCAGATTTTTTTCTCTGCTATTTCTTGTTTACACTGTGTAGAATAGAACTGTATGATTATCAGAGTAAGAAGAGAGAATATATCCCCTAGTAATGCTGTCCTCACCCGCATCTCCTCCATTTCACAGACATCCATACGTACTGCATCTCACCGCATAGATCTCATCTATCACCCAATGAACCTCCACATCAACACATCATTCTCCGCAAACTTCCGTCATCTTCAATGGGATCCTACCGCCAAACACATGATTAGTGCCCCCCCCCCCCCATTCGCCATCTTCCTCTGGGATTCCCCTGTCCATTCCTCCCTCCCTGCTAATCTCTCTCCTGGCACATCCCTGGAAGTGGTAGAAATGCTACACCTGCCCATTCACTTCCTCCTTCACCTCCATTCAAGGTCCCAGACAATCTTTCCAGGTGAGACAACATGCGGATCTCTTGTGGTTGTCTAGTATATCCGCTGCAGCCCCCTTTACATTGGTGAGACCTGACATAGATCAGGAGACCGCTTTGTTGAGCATCTTGGTTTCCTCTACTAAAGGTAGAACTACTTGGTGGCCAATCATTTAAATTCGTATGCAACATATTGGTCCATGGCCTCTTCTGCCATGATGAAGCCACTCTCAGGTTGAAGGAACAACATCTCATATTCTGTCTAGGTAGACTCCAACCTAATAGCATGAACTTCTGGTAACTTTTATCCCCTCCCCTTCCCTTTTCTTCACTTTTCCAAGCTGGCCTCTTACCACTTACCTGGCTACCATTTTCCCCTGGTACCCCTCCTCCTTCTCTTTCTCCCATGATCTACTTTCCTCTCCTATCTGATTCCTTCTTCTCTAGCCCTTTGTCTTTTCCACCTATCACCTCCAGCTTTTTACTTCATTCCCCCCCTCCCCACCTATCTTGCTTCATTGTCACCTTCTAGCTTGTCCTCCTTCCCCCTTTCCCACCTTATTATTCTAGCTCCTGCTTCTTTCCTTTCTCATCCTGAAGAAGGGTCTCAGCTTCAAATGTTGACCGTTTATTCATTTCCATAGATGCTGTCTGACCTGCTGAGTTCCTCTAGCTTTTTATGTGTGTTGCTCCAGATTTCCAGAGTCTGCAGCATCTCTTTTACTTAAGAAAGATATTCCAATTTTAACCTCTTTTATTTAACCTATTTCAGGGTATGTTCCATCTCATCCTTTGATCTACCAGCCAACATTTCATCTTTCTAAATACACAACAAAATGGGAACTACATGGTGATTCTTTTGTAATCTGAATAATTCAACTTAAGTAATTGAACGAGACCCATTAGAGAGTCATACCACATTTATTATCGATTCTGTGTAAATTAATGACATTAGGTGATAAACAATATTTGAGTCTGAAAATGGAACACTACTTGAGAAATTTGCCATCTATGAACACAAGTTCAACAATTATGACCCATTTGTCACATCAACTTTAAACACATTTTTGCTAGACAATGTAAATGACATAAACGATCTTCTTAGCTATGAATTGCAAAACCAATTTTTTTTATTATGGACCCAGGGAATGTTTATTGAATAGTCAGGTTAAAAGTATTTTAAAAACGTTGGTGCTGCTGTTCGAAGTGGAAGTCATTAGTCAACAATTTACAATAATAGTTCATTTTAAATAGGTGCAAGGGTATTTTGAGAACATCTTGCAGTACTATTTCTAATATCTCCCAGGCCAGAAGATTTATTTCTTCTGTAGTAGGATTTCACACAATGATTAATGAGCCTCTCATACCTATAATTGTATCTCTCACATGCCGATAAATGAACTTCATACACTTTGAACAGTATCACACACATCTGCAACAGTATCACACGTGGCCATAAATGAACCTTGTACAATTCTGATTGTTTGTCCCACATCTATAACTGGATCTACCTTATGGGCAAATAGGGTTCTCATATGCACAAAAACATGGTATCCACTTCCACCTTTAACTAATCTTGCACATTTTTAAGTGCATTGCATACCAATGCCGATGCACCTTGCACCCCTACACATGTACTATACTGACAAATGAGCTGTTAGGGCACTTTATCTACGAAAGGTATGCTAGCTTTCTAAGAGGGTTCACAGGAGGCTTATGAGAATGATCCTGGCAATGAAAGGGTTATCGTATGAGGAGTGTTTGGTGACTCTGGCCTTGTACTTGCTGAAGTTTAGAATAATGCATTGAGGGATCTCACTGAAATCTATCAAATAGTGAATTTTCAAGATTATCAAAACTAATACTTCATTTTTTATTCCTGCTAGATTACTGTCATACTTTTTATTAGTCTTTGCTGTATCATCTTACCAGTCTTTACATTTATGAGACCTTGTAACAATATATAAACCTTTAATCTGTTCCAGACTGTTGGTATCCACAGGTGCTTCTCCCTCTGGCTTACTGTTGCAAAATATGAGCTATTTATTTAAACCTTTGAAATTATTTACCTGCCTGCCATTATAGCTTTTTCCAATCTACTTTAACAAATAGCATTGAGCACTACATCACAAGAACAGATCCTTTGGCCCAACTAGTCCGTGCCAAACTTTTGTCTGGTCTAGTTCTGTTGACCTGCACCCCTCCCATCCATGTACTTATCCAAAAGTTCTCTTGAATGTTGAGAATCAAACCCACATCCACCACTTCTCATAGATAAGGGCTCATCCAGAATTTGATCCCAGAACCTCTCACACCCAAAGCAAGAATCATACCACTAGACCAATGAGCCAAATATGCTATCGTAATACCAAGTATTTAACATTTGTGATGCAAGAAGCAACGAGTCAATTTTATGTCAATGTTTCATTTATAGGACTGCTGAATTCAGCAAGTGACAATCAACTTGCTCATTAGCAAAATTTAGCAATTTCATGAGAGGCTAACACCACTTAAAGGCTAATCTGTTCTAATTAAACTTGACCTTTACCTCCTAAAGGAAAAGTCAACAACAGGTAAGGTGGTTAAAGGTAAGGTGGTTACAACAGGCATAGGCAAATCCTCTGGACCTCAAGTAAACAAAGTTCTGAGTTGCATAGAGAAAGTAAATGCATGAGGGCTTTTTCCCTTCAAGTTGGGTGAGATGAGAACTAGAGATAATAGGTTTAGGGAGATAGTTGAAATTTTCAACGGGAATCGGAAGTGGAACTTCTTCACTCAGAGGGTGTTGTGGGCAAGGAAAAAGCTGCTAGTGCAAGTGGTGGACACAGTTTCAATTGTGATATTTAAGAGAAATTTGGATGGGTATTTGGATTAGAAGGCTTTGGAAGGATATGGTTCAGATGCTGTTAAAAGACTAGGCATGTTGTTAGGGACTAGGCAAAAAATTGGGTTGGAATGGAATAGATGGGTCAAAAGGCCTGCTCTGCACTTTAGTATTCTGTATCTCTATAACTATATCTCATTCTGTGCAGGAGAAGTTGAAGTATAACAAAGAAGATTACTTGTAATTGTTGGTGTGGCATGGTAGTGTAGTGTTTAGTGTAATGCTATTACAGTGCCAGCAACCCAGGTTCAATTCCTTTTGCATGGGTTTCCTCTGACTACTCCAGTCCACTCCCACATTCCAAAGAGGTATGGTTTAGTGGGTTAATTGGCCACATGGATGTAATAGGGCAGTGTGATCCTGTTGGGCCAGAAGGGCCTGTTACTGTGCTGTATCTCTAAATAGTAATAAATAAAACAAATAGTGTGCTGTTTACAGAATAATAACAATGAAGCAGACAGAATAATAGTACTTGGAGTTTAATCCAGAGTTTGTAGGGTCTGAGGGAGTATTGAGGAACAGAGGCATCTTGTTATGAAACGTTAAAGATCTTTGAAAGCAGCAATCCATATATACAATGTGGTTATAAACACAAGAGATTCTGCAGATGCTGGTAAACCAGAGTAACACACACAAAATGCTGGAGGAACTCAGCAGGTCAGGCTGCATCTATGGAAAGGTAAAAAGAGTCGTTTTTTTGGGCCAAGACCCTTCAGCTAGTCAGATAATGAGGATAAGAGGGTGTATAGGATTCCGGCCATCAATGGTCAGGGCGTTGAGTACAAGAGCAGGGAGGTTACACTCCAAATTTATGAAACATTGGTCAGACTTCACTCTGGAGTACTGCATGCATTTCTGATCACCACACATTATGAAGGATGTGACACAACTAGAGAGAGGGCACAGGAGTTTCTCCAGGATGTTGCCGGTGATGGACCATTTTAGTTACGAGGACAGACTGGTTCTTTTATCCCTGCATAATCTTTGTGATTCACGGAGAGAAGGAACTTAAAAGGGGACATGATTGAGAAATATAAAATTCTGAGTGTTATACATAAGATGACGTGAAAGAATCTTTTCCCCTTATCAGGGATGAATAAAACTAAAGGCCATAGATATAGTGTAAGGGATAATGACAGAACCGGAGCAGGTTGTTTTTTACTCAGTGAGTTGGTGACGACCTGGAAGACAGTAAGTACTCCTGTCTGAGTACTGCTGGGGGGAGACAGCCTACCTGGGAGAAGCAACAGTGGCCGCATCTCTGGCACAGAGTCTGGCCCTATGGCTCAGAAGGGTAGGGAAAGGAAGAGGATGGCAGTAGTGATAGGGAACTCTGTAGTTAGATGGTCAGACAGGTGATTCTGGGGATGCAGGAAAGAAATGCGGATGGTAGTTTGCCTCCCATGTGTGGGGGTCCGGGATGTTTCTGATCACGTACACAATATCTTGAAGTGGGAAGGAGAACAGACAGAAGTCGTGGTACCTCATCCACCTCATCCACCTCATCCCAGCCTATAGGCAGAGACTTAAATCTGTTAAGCCTGTGGTGAGGACAGTGAAGAAATGGACCAGTGAGGCGAAACAGCAACTTCAGGACTGTTTTGACACCACTGACTGGGGTGTCTTTGAAGCTGCAGCCACCAATATACATGAACTGACAGATACTGTGACATCCTACATCAGTTTTTGTGAAGATGCATGTGTACCCACAAAAACTTTCCGGACCTTCGCCAACAATAAGCCATGGTTTACCCCCAAACTCAGACATCTTCGCCAAGCTAAGGAGGACGCCCACAGGAGTGGGAATAGGGCCCTGTACAGGCTGGCCAGAAATGCACTGACCAGAGAAATCAGAGTGGCCAAGCGGTTCTACTCCAAAAAGTTGAGGAATAATTTCTCAGCTAACGACTCATTGTCGGTGTGGAGAGGCCTGCAGGGGGTCACTGGCTACAGGAGATGCCCTGCCCCCCCCTGCTGAGGTTAACAAAGCTTTGGCTGATGACCTTAATACCTTTTACTGTAGATTTGAGAGGGTCCATCTTACACCTGTCCCTCCTCCCTCTTCGGTCTCTCTTCCTGTCTTCCCTCGACCATCACTCACTGGCACTCATCCCCCAATCACTGCAATCACCTCCCCACCATCTCTGCCCAGCCCCCCTGGATCACAGCTTAGAATCAGTGAAGGAGAAGTATGTCGACTGTTCCAGCGACTTAAGACCCGAAAATCTCCAGGCCCAGATGGGGTCTCCCCCTCCTGTCTACGAGCCTGTGCTGATCAGCTGGCTCCCATCTTCACTCAGCTCTTTAACAGATCTCTGGAGCTGAGTGAAGTTCCAACTTGCTTCAAACGCTCTACCATCATCCCAGTCCCCAAGAAACCCACCATCACAGGACTGAACGACTACAGACCTGTCGCACTGACATCTGTAGTCATGAAATCCTTTGAATGCTTGGTGTTGAACCACCTGAAGACCCTCAGATCCAGCCTGCTGGATCCCCTGCAGTTTGCCTACCGGGCAAATAGGTCAGTAGACGATGCAGTCAGCCTGGGACTGCACTATATCCTGCAACATCTGGATCGTCCTGGGACCTATGCTCGGATGCTGTTTGTGGATTTCAGTTCGGCGTTTAACACCATCGTCCCTCATACCCTCTGCTCCAAATTGTCTCACCTTACTGTGCCACCTGACCTTTGCGATTGGATTTACAGCTTCCTGACCAACAGAAGTCAGCAGGTAAGGATGGGACAGGTCACCTCGGATATTTGAATCACCAACACCGGCGCCCCCCAGGGGTGTGTCCTCTCTCCACTGCTGTTCTCCCTCTACACCAATGACTGCACCTCCTCCAACCCCTATGTGAAGCTTTTGAAGTTTGCAGACGACACTACCGTCATCGGACTCATCCAGAATAGTGATGAGTCTGCATATAGACAGCAGGTGGACCAACTGGCACTCTGGTGCAGTCGGAACAATCTGGAGCTGAACATGCTCAAGACAAAGGAGATGATAGTGGATTTCAGGAGACATCCCCCCGCTATGTCTCCCCTCACAGTCCTCAGCAGCCCTGTGTCCACCGTGGAGAACTTCAGGTTCCTGGGAACCACCATCTCTCAGGATCTGAAGTGGGAGCAGAACATCAGCTCCATCCTGAAGAAGGCCCAGCAGCGGATGTATTTCCTGCGGCTCTTGAGGAAATACGGTCTGCCTCAGGAATTGCTGCTGCAGTTCTACACTGCAGTCATTGAGTCTGTCCTGTGCACCTCCATCATTGTGTGGTTTGGAGCCGCCACCAAGCAGGATAGAACCAGACTACAGCGCAGAGTGAGGACTGCCGAGCGCATTATTGGAGCCTCCCTGCCCTCTATTGTGGACCTGTACTCTTCCAGGTTGAAGAGGGCGGGGAACATCATAAAGGACTGCTCCCATCCTGCGCACGGACTGTTTGATCTGCTTCTGTCTGGTAGGCGCTTCAGATCCCTCCAGACTAAGACTAATAGGCACTGGAGAAGTTTTTTCCCTACTGCGGTCACTTTGCTGAACAGTTAACTGCCGGTTAACTGTTGGCTAACTATTACTTGGATTGCACTACCTGTATGTATAATTTATATTTTCATTTATATCTATCATTATTATTGTTATGAGCAGAGAGACAACATCTGCCGGAAGTAAATTCCTTGTATGTGCATAGGTACTTGGCGATTAAAGTCTGATTCTGATTCTGATTCTGATGTTGGTACCAATGACATAGGCAGGAAAAGGGAGGAGGTCCTGAAAACAGACTACAGGGAGTTAGGAAAGAAGTTGAGAAGCAGGACCTCCAAGGTAGTAATCTCGGGATTACTGACTGTGCCGTGCGACAGTGAGTATAGGGATAGAATGAGGTGGAGGATAAATGTGTGTTTGAGGGATTGGAGCGGGGGCAGGGATTCAGATTTCTGGATCATTGTGAGCTCCTCTGGGGCAGGTATGACCTGTACAAAAAGGATGGGTTGCACTTGAATCTGAGGGGTACCAATATCCTGGCAGGGAAGTTTGCAAAGGCTATTGGGGAGAGTTTAAGTTAGAATTGCTGGGGGGTGGGAACTGAACTGAAGTGACAGAGGAAAGGGAGGTTGACTCACAAATAGAGAAAGCTTGGAGACAGTGTGAAAGGGAGGATAGGCAGGTGATAGAGAAGGGATGCACTCAGACTGATGGTTTGAGATGCGTCTATTTTAATGCAAGGAGTATTATGAATAAAGGGGATGAGCTTAGAGCATGGATCAGCACTTGGAGCTATGATGTTGTAGCCATTACTTGGATGGTGCAGGGGCAGGAATGACTACTTCAAGTGCCAGGCTTCAGATGTTTAAGAAAAGGCAGGGAGGGAGGCAAAAGAGGTGGGAGAATGGCACTGTTGATCACTGTCATGGCTGCAGAAAAGGAGAAAGTCCTGGTGTTCAGGAAGGTTTCTTGACACAATATGTAGATAAGCCTACAAGGGGAGAGGCTGTACTTGATCTGGTATTGGGAAATGAACCTGGTCAGGTGTCAGGTCTCTCAGTGGGAGAGCATTTTAGAGATAGTGATCATAATTCTATCTTCTTTACCACAGCATTGAAGAGGGATAGGAACAGACAAGTTAGGGGAATGTTTAATTGGAGTAAGGGGAAATATGAAGCTATCAGACAAGAACTTGGAAGCATAAATTGGAAACAGACGTTCTCAGGGAAATGTACGGAAGAAATGTGGCAACTGTTCAGGGGATATTTGTGTGGGGTTCTGTGTAGATACATTCCAATGAGACAGGGTAAGGATGGTAGGGTATGGGAACCGTGGTGTACAAAGGCTGTTGTAAATTTAGTCAAAAAGGAAAGAAGAGCTTACAAAGGGTTCAAAAAACTAGGTAATGATAGAGTTCTAGAAAATTATAATGCTAGCAGGAAGGAGCTGAAGAATGAAATTAGGAGAGCCGGAAGAGGCCATGAGAAGGCCTTGGCGGACAGGATTAAGGAAAACCCCGGGCATTCTACAAGTATGTGAAGAGCAAAAGGATAAGATGTGAGAGAATAGGACCAATCAAGTGTAACAGTGGAAAAGTGTCTATGGAATCAGAGGAGATGGCAGAGGTACTTAATGAATACTTTGCTTCAGTATTCACTACAGTAAAAGAACTTGGCAATTGTAGGGATGACTTGCAGCAGACTGAAAAGCTTGAGCATATAGATATTAAGGAAGAGAATGTGCTGGAGCTTTTGGAAAGCATCAAGTTGGATAAGTCACTGGGACCAGATGGGATGTACCACAGGCTATTGTGGGAAGCGAGGGAGGGGATTGCTGAGCCTCTAGCAATGATCTTTGAATCATCAATGGGGACTGGAGAGGTTCCAGAGGATTGGAGGGTTGCAGATGTTGTTTCCTTATATAAGAAAGGGAGGAGGGATAGCCCAGGAAATTATAGACCAGTGGGTCTTATTTCAGTGGTTGGTAAGTTGATGGAGAAGATCCTGAGAGGCAGGATTTAAGAACATTTGGAGAGGCATAATATGATTAGAAATAGTCAGCATGACTTTGTCAAAGGCAGGTCGTGCCTTACGAGCCTGATTGAATTTTTTGAGGATGTGACTAAACACATTGATGAAGGAAGAGCCGTAGATGTAGTGTATATGGATTTTAGCAAAGCAGTTGATAAGGTACCCCATGCAAGGCTTATTGAGAAAGTAAGGAGGCATGGGATCCAAGGGGACCTTGCTTTGTGGCTCGCCACAAAGCAAAGAGTGGTTGTAGATGGGTCACATTCTGTATGGCGGCCGGTGACCAGTGATGTGCCTTAGGGATCTGTTCTGGGATCCCTACTCTTTGTGATTTTTATGAATGATCTGGATGAGGAAGTGGAGGGATGGGTTAGAAAACAAAGGTTGGAGGTGTTGTGGATAGTGATGCACCATCAATAACTCTCGGAGATGGGAGGCAAACGATAGGCTTTTGTTAGCCGCAAGAGACCATGATTAGTAGCAAGAGACCACCACACAACATCCCGGAGACTGAGGGAGGAGCCGTGCCTCCAGTCACCTTATACAGGGGTTTGTGGGAGGAGCCACAGGAGCAGTCAGCAGAGGGGCGTGTCCAGACAGGTATATGTAGTTCACCACATTCACCCCCCCGTGTTTTAAAAGAGACTCCCCACGGGGCGAAGTTTCTTACAAGTATATTTACAGGTCAAGTCTATCAGGCGGTCGAATCTGTCTCTGCGATCTACGTAGCACCGGCTGTGATTGCACAGGTGCAGGTGGTGGTGATTGCACCGGTGACGGTGGTTGTGCTGGCTCCGGCCTGACTTGAGGTGTCAGTCCTTTAGGCGTCAGTAATCCCTCATGCGTGTTCGAGACGCCCGGTATGGGAGTGTCGTGAGGAGTCTGTGGAGGGCTTGGTGTACGTGGTGTCTCATGGGTACGGGGTTCATAGTCACCGTGGAGTGTTCAGGGTAGGGGTCTGGTGCTCCTGCTGGCGCGGACGGAGACCGTGTCCTCCCACCCATCAGGTAAGACCACGTAGGCATACTGGGGGTTCGCATGAAGTAGGTGAACCTTCTCGACCATCAGGGAGTATTTATTGCTCCTCACATGTTTCCAGAGCAGCACTGGCCCTGGGGACGTCAGCCAAGCCAGTAGGGTGGTCCCAGTGGCAGACTACCTGGGAAAAGTAAAGAGTCGCTCATGAGGAGTGGCATTGGTGGACGTGCATAACAGGGAGCGGATGGAGTGGAGTGCCTTGGGGAGGACCTCCTGCCAGCGAGAGACCGGCAATCCCTTTGACTTAAGGGCTAAGAGTGTGGCCTTCCACACCGTGGCATTCTCCCTCTCCACCTGTCCATTCCCCCGGGGATTATAGCTCGTGGTCCGACTAGCAGCAATACCCCTAGCCAGCAGGTACTGGCGCAGCTCGTCACTCATAAAGGAGGACCCTCTATCACTGTGGATATAGCAGGGATATCCGAACAGAGTGAAGAGCTGGCGCAGGGCTTTTATGACGGACGTGGCAGTGGTATCGGGGCCGGGGATGGCAAAGGGGAACCGCGAGTACTCTTCGATTATGTTGAGAAAGTAGACATTGCGGTCGGTGGAGGGAAGGGGGCCCTTAAAGTCGACACTCAGTCGCTCAAAGGGGCGGGTGGCTTTGATAAGTTGTGCCTTTTCAGGATGGTAGAAGTGCGGTTTGCACTCAGTGCAGACTTGGCAGTCCTTGGTCATCGTCCTGATGTCCTCAAGGGAGTAAGGCAGGTTCTGGGCTTTCATGAAATGGTAAAATTGGGTGACCCCCGGGTGGTAAAGATCTGCATGGAGGGCATATAGCCGGTCGAGCTGCACGCTGGCACACGCTCCCCGGGATAGGGCATCAGGGGGCTCATTGAGCCTTCCAGGCCGGTACAGGATATCATAGTTGTAGGTGGAGAGTTCCATTCCCTCTGGAAGACAGAGACACCATTCGTGACACCGAAGGGAACGCGCAGGAAGTGATAGAGCCTGCCGCCCACCTCGAAGGCGATGTAGGGGTGGTCCTCCGGGCGGATAGGGAGCTGATAGTAAGCGGATTTCAGGTCTATGGTCGAGTATACCTTGTACTGAGCTATCTGATTGACCATATCCGCGATGCGGGGTAGAGGGTACGCGTCAAGCTGCGTAAACCTATTGATGGTCTAGCTATAGTCCATGACCATCCTATTTTTCTGCCCGGTCCGAACAACAACCACCTGGGCCCTCCAAGGACTTGTGCTTGGCTCAATGATCACCCGCCTGAGCAGCCGCTGCACCTCTGACTGAATGAAGGCCCTGTCCCCTGCGCTGTATCTCCTGCTTTTAGTTGCCACAGGTTTACAGTCGGGGGTCAGGTTGGCGAACTGCGGTGGGGGAGGGATCTTGAGGGTGGAGAGGCTGCAAGTGGTGTCAGTAGCGCAGCTGTCGGCATGGTGCAGGGTGGGATGTGTGGGTCGGTGTGTGTGTGTGTGTGGTCAGTAACAGGGTATATGATGAAGTCCCACAAAACTGAGGATTTCTGACAGTGATTGGTGGGAGAGGCCCGTCATACTCCATTATCACACTTTTCAGGTGGCTCTGGAAGTCCAGCCCCAATAGCACAGGGGCACACAGTTGAGGCATGACCAGTAGCGCAAAGTTCCGATATTCTGTGCCCTGCACCACCAGTGTCGCTACACAACCCCCCTGGATGTCTGTGGAATGTGACCCAGAAGCCATGGTGACCCTCTGGCTTACCAGCCGTGTCACGAGTCCACAGCGTTGCACTGTGGCCGGGTCAATAAAACTCTCAGTGCTGCCCGTGTCAAACAGGCAGCTAGTCCTGTGCCCCTCCACCAGGATGTCCATCATTGACCTTGCAAGCTGGTATGGGGTTTTTTGGTCGAGGGTCACAGAGGCCAGAGTTGAATTGCCGTCTTGGTGCCTGGTAAGCACCCGTGGGTCAGAGGCAGGGTGAGGTGGTGCCAACAAAGATGGCCGCCCCCATGCTTCGCACAAGGCGGGCAGGCAAGATGGCGGCGACCAAGATGGTGACCCCATGCCTCGCATGCGGCGCTGCCCGACCCCGCCCGTGGTTTAGACTTACAGACCTTGGCGAAGTGGCCCTTCTTTCCGCAGCTGGAGTAGGTAGCTTTTCGGGCCGAGCAGCGATTTCAGGGGTGCTTTTCGAGTCCGCAAAAGTAACACTGCATGGACTTACGACTGGCAGGAGCCGTGATCGATTGCGGGGACTTCACGGGCTCACGACTGGCAGCAGCTGTGGTCGACCAGCCATAGGGTTGCAGGGAGTTCACGGACTCGCGAGTGGCAGCAGCTGTGGTCGATTCGCTGGTGGGTGGCGGGGTCTGCAGCGTCCATGGGACCGGAGGGAGATTGTGCGGCTGGACAGCGTCAGCGTTGTGCAGAGCAGCCTCCAGCGTGTCGGCCAGCTCGATCACCGACTGTAAGGTAAGATCGGTGTTTTCCAGCAGCCGCTGGCACACGTACACTGACCTGATCCCCGTAATGAAGGCGTCTCGTACCAGGAGCTCCGCATGCTGTTCCGCCGTCAGTCCCCTGCAGTCGCAGGCCCGCACGAGTGTCTGTAGGGCTCGGACAAACTCAGCACTTGACCCTCTGGCCCGCTGCCGCCGTGTCACTAAGTGATGTCTTGCATAGATGGTGTTCACCGGCCGCAGGTACTGTCTTTTGAGGGCGTCCAGTGCCCCTTGGTCTTTGATAAGGGAGTACACTCACGGACTGACCCTGGAGAGGAGGACTCTGTGCATGATAGCAGGCTCAGTCACGGGAATCTCTTCCAGGTATGATTGCAAGCCAGAGTTCAAAGGCAATAGCTGCTTCTGGGGCTTGAGGATCAATGTCCAATTTATCCGGACGTAAAATACTTTCCATGTTTTAAAATTGCAGCTAATAAAATTGATGCACCATTAATAACTCTCGGAGACGGGAGGCAAATGTTAGGCTTTTATTAGCTGCAAGAGACCACGATTAGTAGCAAGAGACCACCACACAACATCCTGGGGACTGAGGGAGGAGCAGTGCCTCCAATTGCCTTTATACAGGGGTCTGTGGGAGGAGCCACAGGAGCAGTCAGTGGAGGGTCGTGTCCAGACAGGTGTATGTAGTTCACCACAGATAGTGTGGAGGTTACAGCGGGGCATTGATAGGATTCAAAACCAGGCTGAGGAGTGGCAGATGGAATTCAACCCAGATAAGTGTGAGGTGGTACATTTTGGTAGGTCAAATATGGCGGCAGAATATAGCAAGACTCTTGGCAGTTTGGAGGATCAGAGGGATCTTGGGGTCTGAGTCCATAGGACACTCAAAGCTGCTACGCAGGTTGACTCTGTGGTTAAGAATGCAGATGGTGCATTGGCCTTCATCAATCATGGGACTGAGTTTAAGAGCCTAGTGGTAATGTTGCAGCTATATAGGACGTTGGTCAGACCCCACTTGGAGTACTGTGCATAATTCTGGTCGCCTCACTACAGGAAGGATGTGGAAACCATAGAAAGGGTGCAGAGGAGATTTACAAGGATGTTGCCTGGATTGGGGAGCATGCCTTATGAGAATAAGTTGAGTGAACTCGGCCTTTTCTCCTTGGAGCAACGGAGGATGAGAGGTGACCTGATAGAGGTGTACAAGATAATGAGAAGCATTGATTGTGTGGATAGTCAGAGGCTTTTTCCCAGGGCTGAAATGGCTAGCACGAGAGGGCATAGTTTTAAGGTGCTTGGAAGTAGGTACAGAGGAGATGTCAGGGGTAAGTTTTTCACGCAGAGAGTCATGAGTGTGTTGAATAAACTGCCGACAGTGGTGGTGGAGGTGGAAACAATAGGGTCTTTTAAGAGACTCCTGTATAGATGCATGGAGCTTAGGAAAATAGAGGGCTATGGTTAGGCCTTGGTAGTTCTAAAGTAAAGACATGTTCAGCACAGCTTTGTGGGCTGAAGGGCCTGTATTGTGCTGTAGGTTTTCTATGTTTCTATGTTTCTACAGTGGCAGAGAAAATGGAGGAAGCAGTTATTTCACCCTCGACTTGCCTGGGCACTAAAAGGCCAAGTGCTGGAAGAAGGGTTTAGTAAAGTGGAAGCTGACTGTTTACTGTGGACATGGGGGTGTGACAAATGGCCTGTTTCCATGCTGTATGGCTCCTTGATCCATGGCAGCACCTGGAACAATGGAACAGTGTGGGCTCCCTTTGATTATAATACTACATGGTGGCAGTAGTAAAAGGTATGGAGCTAGTCAGAATCAGTAAATCTTGGAAGTAAAACAAACAAAATACAGGAGGAACACAACAAATCAGGCAGCACCTATGGAGAATAATAAACAGTCAACATTTCAGGTCAAGACCCTTCATAATCCTTATTCCCTTCTCTCAGTTCCTCCATCTACACTACTGATGTTCCTAGGATGAGGTTTTCCTTTCTAGAACATCCGAGATGTTCTCCTTTTTCAGAAAATGGGATTTCCTTTCCAACTCTGTTGATACCCTCACCCTCTATTTCATGCACATCTGCCCTTATCCCTCCCCTACCTAATCATAGCATGGATAGGGTTCCCTTGAGTACTGATAAAAGGTCTCGGCTTAAAATGTTGATGGTTTATCCCCCTGTAGATGCTGCCTGACTTGTGGAGTTCTTCCAGCGTTTTGTGTGTGTTGATCTGGAGTTTAGCATCTGCAGAATCTCTTATGCTATAGAATGAAAGCATTGTATGCTTTACACAAAAGGTTCTGCAGATGTTGGAAATCCAGAGCAACAAATACAACAAGTCATTTGTAACATTTGTCAAAGGACCGGTTACTGATCTGAGTTCTTCATGTAGAAGAAACACACTAACTGGAACCCCTTTCATCTCACGAGTGTCTACACAGAGGCGGCAAAGGATGGTGTGCAAGGCTTTTGTCAATCTGCTGCAGAGGGTGACTTGCCAACTTTGCAAAGACAGTTGCTCGGTCTGCCTGGTGCTCTCTGATGAGAGAAGATACAATTAATTTATTTCTCAATCTACAAATGGACCACCGAGGTCCTTATGTTATCTCCAATTCCAGCCTAAAACCATCCCAGTGAACTTTAGTTCATTGAGGCATAGGGTCATCCAGCACAGAAGTAGATCTTTTCACACACCATTTCCATGCTGACCATCAAAGACCTTTGTTTACAATTTTCTCCAAGGAGCATCATCTTATTATGGTGGAGAGGCTTGTGATTTCCCAGGATCACATAAGCAATGCTGTCTGGAGCTTAGCTCCTGGCAGGGTCAATCATGGCAGCAAGGACAAAGAAGAGATTCCAGACAAAGAGCGATCCAAACAAGATCTAAATAAATGGTGGAGCTGGTGGGCAATGATGTCACATCATAATGGCAGTGAAGCTGGAGGAAGGCTGCAGCAGTGAAGGGTCTTGAGTCAGCTTACATTCAATGCCACTGGACCCTGAACCCAATCTATTGGTGTGGTGGGTGCCCAGGCATCAGCCTCTCACATTAAACAAAGTCACGGACAGGCATTCTCCTTTAAGGGAGTAACCCCCTGGCAGAACATCATATTCGACTTGAGTGATTGCACTATTCACACTACTAATATTCTGTCAATATGAATTTCATTTCTAGCACTTGTCTGTAGCCTCCTATGCCTGTGGTGAACTGATATCCACTGAAAATATAATTCTTGTCCTGCTCTATGTATGATTATGACTGGAGGGGGTGGAAGATTTCACAGAGATCTCTGTACTGAAGCACAAAAATCTCACACTTTGCCCTTGACCAATGTCTAGCTAGAACTACACGTCCGTCATGAAGGACCCTCACCATCCGCAGCATGCCCTCTTCTCTTTGTTACCATCAGGGAGGAGGGATAGGAATCTGAAGACTCTTAGTCAATGCTTTAGGAACAGCTTCTTCCCCTCTTCCATCAGCTTTTTGGACAGCCCATGAACAATACCTCACTTTTTGCTTGATTTTACACTTTTTGAATATGCTGTATATAAATTATTTAAGTTATCTTGATTATTTAATGTATTGCACTGTACTGCTGCCACAAAACACATTTCACAACATGCCGTATGTCAATGATAATCAACTTGATTCTAATTCTGATTCTGATTCTGCTACGTTTGACTTCTCGCCTACGTCTAGCTGCTTAAGCTGCTTTGCGGTCCTTCCGCTCGTTCTTACCACCCCAAATGAACTCCAGTACATGAACAAGTACAGGATACAAGTTTAAACGAAAGATCCTCATAGCTGACACACCATTTACTGTACAATCTAGCAACTTTACAAAACTTTAAAGAACAGCAAATGTGTGGTAGTAAGGCATAAGCAAGTTGGAATCAACCAGCACTGAATGATTCATTGGAAGAGCATTCCTGTTTTTCTTCCTGCACCCAAACACCTGCTCACTTCCAAGAGGATCAGAGAGAAGGTTCCTGGATTTCTAGACTTCAGAATGTTAGTTAAAGCATACAAAGAACTAACATGGCTTCACATTCTGTGATGTACCTTGAAAAGATTGGCTGGAGGTCAAAGATGGCCTGTCCTGGTGTTGGAGGACTGTGTATGTGACAGTTGGGAGTGAGGAACTGGGTTTGTTTTGCTGTTGTTGTTTTGCCGTGTGTTGTGTTATGGTTGTTCTACTGAGTACTGTGAGCACGATATGTCGGTGCAGGAATGTGTGGTGACACTTGGATGGTATATGGATGGTAGGGTCATGGAGGGCAAAGGCCCAGGTGAAGGTTGATGGGAGTAGGCATGGACTAGATGGGAAGAAGGGCCTGTTTCTGTGCTGTATTTTCCTATAACTCAATGACTTGCCTCCAGCACATCCAAAGATGTGTTGGTTGTAAACACAAACAACTTGTTTCACTGTATGTTTCGATCTACATAAATAAATGTGATACTTAAATAAATCTGAATCTTGAATCTTGGTGTCAAATCAGTCTTGTGATATTGTTCCTCTTCCTAATGTATCTGGTGATGGTAACCTGTGCCTGAGATAGCATCTTCACAATGGTCAATGGAACTTAAATTATAAGTGGGCATTCAAAAAAAAAGCACTTCTAAAACATATTCTGTTGCTCAATTTTGCAACTTCCTCCTGAGTAGAAAAAAAAGCTGCATAACTCAGTTGTAAAGTTTTGTTTGCAGCCTTAAACTTTCTTCTTTTTATTATTTTACCTCTAATTTAGCCAACCAAATATTGAAAGGCCTAGATAGAATGGTAGTGGAAAGGTTTCCTCAGTGGTTTGATCGAGGCACGACTGCACAAGCACGTGGACATCAGCAAGTTAGAGCGGTGGGCAGGATTTAAAAGAAGACAGCTTTATAGAGCGGGTGCTGGACTTGAAGGAGTCAGAGTAGGAGGACTTTGGTTCATCATGGCTTCAGCGATAGCGGGTCAAGGTGAGGTAATCTACCTGTGAGGAATAAGAAGTATGTCTGTGAGGCCAGTGTTTTGTACTGGGTGTCAGTTGTGGGATGTCCAGGAGACTCCCAACCTCACAGACGGCCACACCTGTGCCAGGTGCGTCGAGCTGCAGCTTCTTAGGGACTGTGTTAGGGAACTGGAGCTGCAGCTCTATGACCTACATCTGGTCAGGGTGAGTGAGGAGGTGACAGAGAGGAGCTATAGGCAGGTAGTCACACCGTGGCCTCGGGAGACAGATAAATGGGTAGGAATCAGAAGAGGGAAGGGCAGGAGTCAGATACTAGAGAATACCCCAGTGGTTGCCTCCCAAGGCATTCTACAAGCATGTGAAGAGCAAGAGGTTAAGACGTGAAAGAATAGGACCTATCAAGTTGACAGTGGGAAAGTGTGTATGGAACTGGAGGAAATAGCAGAGGTACTTAATGAATACTTTACTTCAGTATTCACTATGGAAAAGGATCTTGGTGATTGTAGTGATGACTTACAGCAGACTGAAAAGCTTGAGCATGTAGATATTAAGAAAGAGGATGTGCTGGAGCTTTTGGAAAGCATCAAGTTGGACAAGTCGCTGGGACCAGATGAGGTGTACCACAGGCTATTGTGGGAGGCGAGGGAGGAGATTGCTGATGATCTTTGCATCAGCAATGGGGACAGGAGAGGTTCCGGAGAATTGGAGGGTTGTGAATGTTGTTCCTTTATTCAAGAAAAGGAGTAGAGATAGCCCAGGAAATTATACACCAGTGAGTCTTACCTCAGTGGTTGGTAAGTTGATGGAGAAGATCCTGAGAGGCAGGATTTATGAACATTTGGAGAGGTATAATATGATTAGGAATAGTTAGCATGGCTTTGTCAAGGGCAGGTCATGCCATATGAGCCTGATTGAATTTTTTGAGGATGTGACTAAACACATTGATGAAAGAAGAGCAGTGGATGTAGAGTATATGGATTTCAGCAAGGCATTTGATAAGGTACCCCATGCAAGGCTTATTGAGAAAGTAAGGAGGCATGGGATCCAAGGGGACATTGCTTTGTGGATCCAGAACTCCAGAAAGCAAAGAATAGTTGTAGACGGGTCATATTCTGCATGGAGGTTGGTGACCAGTGGTGTGCCTCAGGGATCTGTTCTGGGACCCTTACTCTTCATGAATTTTATAAATAACCTGGATGAGGAAGTGGAGAGATGGGTTAGTAAATTTGCTGATGACACAAAGGTTGGAGGTGTTGTGGATAGTGTGGATAGTCAGAGGTTACAGCAGGACATTGATAGGATGCAAAACTGGGCTGAGAAGTGGCAGATGGAGTTCAACCCAGATAAGCGTGAAGTGGTTCATTTTGGTAGGTCAAATATGATGGCAGAATAATGTATTAATGATAAGACTCTTGGCAGTGTGGAGGATCAGAGGGATCTTGGGGTCTGAGTCCACAGGACATTCAAAGCTGCTGCACAGGTTGACTCTGTGGTTAAGAAGGCATATGGTGTATTAGCCTTAATCAGTTGTGGGATTGAGTTCAAGAGCTGAGAGGTAATGTTGGAGCTATATAGGACCCTGGTCAGACCCCACTTGGAGTACTGTGCTCAGTTCTGGTTGCCTCACTACAGGAAGGATATAGAAACCATAGAAAGGGTGCAGAGGAGATTTACAAGGATGTTGCCCGGATTGGGAAGCTTGCCTTACGAGAATAGATTGAGTGAACTTGGCCATTTCTCCTTGGAACGATGTAGCTTGAGAGGTGACCTAATAGAGGTGTATAAGATGATGAGAGGCATTGATCGTGTGGATAGTCAGAGGCTTTTTCCCAGGGCTGAAATGGCTAACATGAGAGGGCACAGTTTTAAGGTGCTTGAAAGTAGGTACAGAGGAGATATCAGGGTTAACTTTTTTATGCAGAGAGTGGTGAGTGCATGGAATGGGCTGCCGGCAACAGTGGTGGAGGTGGATACCATAGGGTCTTTTAAGAGGCTCCTTGATAGGTACATATAGCTTAGAAAAATTGAGGGCCACTGGTAACCCTAGGTAATTTCTAAAGTAAGTACAAGTTCAGCACAGCTGTAGTTTTTCTATGTTTTTATGTTTCTAGAATCTCATATAATTTATGGCTTTCTTGTGAATCTTATGTATCCAATGCCATGTGTCTGTGATGCTGCTGAAAGTAAGTTTTAATTTACACCCGTGTAGACACATACCTGTGCATATGGTAATAAACTTGACTTTGGGCTTTGACCTTTATTTGTTATGAACTTATCTACCTCTGCCTTAAAAATATTCAAAGACTGTTTAACTGAGGGAGGCTCCCTACCCTTTGAGAGAAAAAAATATATAATCTCTGTGTTAAATGAATCATCCCTTACCATGATCCCTCGTTCTAGATTCTTCCATAAGAAAAAGAAACATCCTCTCTACATCGAGGTTGCTGAAACCCTCAGAATTGCATGTGTTGACAAGCAATCACCTATCATTCTTTTAAGCTCCAGAGGGTATCTTGGAGTAATTTTTACAGATGTCTTGTCAGTATACGTTACTATCAGAGCCCCACAAATTACAAGGTGCCAGGATTGCACCCAGACTATGTTCTGATCTACACAGTGAGACAAAAATCTAAAGAACAAGCTGCATCCCATTGTAAATGCACATTTCCCACCAATAATCAGGGGGTGCTACCCAATCCCATGCCATCGCTCCCCTAGTTTTCACTTTACCCAGATTCCTTACAAGTTTGAACTCATAGGTCTAGATGTTTCAATGTCTTTGGTAAGCAGATCCTAACTCGGGTCATAGTATAGAGATCTTGAGGTGGGTCTTGATGTGTGGCAGATGCTTCCCAGGGGTCATCAAGTGGGCACCCCCCTTTTTAGATGTTTCGTCAGTTTAAGTCCACAGCATCTCCAGTGGACTCAACAGCGTGACCTGGCTTCCCAGGTGCACCCCTTCACATCTGGCCACCCGCGGGTCATTTTAGGACCCAGCTGTCATCACTACTCTTCACCCATAACCAGTGGCTGCTTCGCTTGGCTGCCTCCGAGAGTTTTTTGATGGCTTCCCATTGGCCCTGGCCTCGGACTCCCAATCCCTTCAGCAATCGGACCATGGAAGTAGCCAGAAATCCTCTGCAGCCAACTTCTACTGGGAAAATCTGCACCTTCCATCCATGCTGCTTAGCACCTGTGGCCAGCTCAGTGTATCTTGCATGTTTCTGCATCTTCTGAGGGCACTGTGAGCTTTGAGATTACTACAGCCTTCAGACTGCTGGACCACAAGACCAAGTCTGGTCAGAGGGTGGTAGTGGCTATCTCTGGGGGAAATATTATCATTTTGTCAAAGTAGCATTACCTTCAACTATATTTTGCATGTGGTCAGTCTTCTTCCTTCCTTTTGTCATGGTATTGGGTTCACTATTGGCAAAGCCCTGAACTCAAAAGGAGATTTTTAAAAAAAAAAAAATTTTTAATTAGTTTTTCAAAACATTTTACAAATTAAAAACCCCAATTCCCAATTAGGAGCATTAATACAGTGCAAAATTAAGCATACAATAACAATATGCTACAAAGGAAGAGAATTTAACAAAAAAGCACCTAAATTAAAGACAAGTAAGCTTAGTGTCCTCCCCAAGCCCCACAACACAAGAAAAAAAACAACAACAACTCCAGACCGACCACAACACAATATAGAGAGTATAAGTCAGGACAGTCAAACTCCCAGACTGTGAATACACTTAAAAGGAGATTTTAAGCCCTATCTGATATAGGTATCTATGGGTGCCCTCACTATAGGGAGATTATACTATATCAATCAACTCTTCAAAGACTAGCTTACTTCCCTGTCTAGACTCTGCAGTGAGATCTGGCTGCTAGGATCCACTCCTTGAGTACTGGGCTCCCCCTTCCTACCAAGGAAGAGATACTTCTAGCTACCGATGAAGTTTAAACAATTTATTTTAATTTTAATGATACATGTATTGATTTGGACAAATAGTTCTCAACATACATTTAAAACTCACAAAGCATTTCTGTTTTATAGAAGATTTCTGAATTCCAAAAGAATTCCAAACACAAGCATAATTCTTATGAACTACAAGAATATATCAACAAGTTGCAGATGAATGAGTCGTCTGTTACAGAACCAGAGGCTGAGGAAGGTTATTGTCATCTTTCTATCATTTGCCTTGTCATTTCTAACAAACCCCAATGCTTTCTAACATTTATATTGTTTGCTACTAGTAGTTATTTTTTGCATGTGATATTTTCAGATAGCTTCACTGGGACAAAGTAATTCATATAGATGATCTTAAAGCTTATGAGGACAGAGATCTCAGATACCCTAAATTAATGCTTTGAGGGCTGACACTGAGTACATAAATCTCCCAATTATTGATTGATCATACCTGTGACCATGTTTGAGGTGCTGTGACAAAATAAGTTTGCCTGCAAACTTCTTTGGACTAAATAACTTAGCCACTGTTGTTTGTTTGCAAAGATGCCCTTGTAACTTCAGGCTGATTATTGCTTGGAATTCATATTAAGAACTGCAGACTGCTTCTTGTTTATGCAGCAGCTGTTCATTTTATTGGTTTCCCCTCTCGCTGTGGAAAGGAGCGACACCTCTCTGTCCTTGTTGAATTGTTGGGTGAACAATAATTTTTGTTGGCCTGCAGATGCTGGTCTCTCTTTGGGGGCCTTGCTTTTGCTTGCCTGCTGGGTGGTGGGTGCTGATGCTTCTGTTGAAATAAATGGGGGGGGGGCAGTATGATGCTTTGTTGTTGCTTGTGCGTGGGAGGTGGAGAAAGAGCTTTGGGGTTCTAATGTTGTTTCTGTCATCCATTCTAAGAGGTTCTCTTCTGTTTTCATGAATGTCTGTGAAGAGTAAGAATTTCAGGTTGTATACTACTGTTTCTGCAGTCTCTGGTATTAAATGGAACCATTGAACAACAGGAAGCTGAGCAAGAAATATTAGTTAGCAGTTTAACTTGGTCATTAAAAATCTCTGACTCTTTGGAAAGGTCATGTTGCTCAGCTAGAAATCTGAGGTTAGCATTAAGCCACTTGGCTCTGGACAGTGAATGCCCATCGCACCTTAGTTCTGTGGCAGTAAAGCTCAAAGGGAAAGATTGCTGTACCCCACTAAAGTGCAGAGATTGACTTTACGCTCATGACTGTGTGGTTAGGCACAGTTCAAATGCTATCAACTGATTTGCCAATAACACTACTGTTATTGGGAGAATCTCAAATGACAGTGAGGGGCCAAATAGGATGAGATAGGTCAGCTGGTTCAGTGGTGTCACAACAACAACCATGCACTCAGCATCAGCAAGATCAACAAACTGATTGTGGACTTCAGGAAGGGTACGTGGGGAGAACACACACGTCCTCATTGAGGGGCCGGTGGTGGAATGGATAAGCAGCTCCAAGTTCCTGGCCATCAGCATCTCCGAGGATCTGTTTGGATCCCAACACTTTGATGCAGTCATGAAGAGGTCACACCAGCAGTTATGTTTCATTCAGAATTTAAGGTATGTCACCGAAGATTCTGGCAACTTTCTCCAGCTGTACGGTGGAGAGCAACACATGGTATGGAAGCAGCAATTCACAGGACCTTGGGAGACTGTAGACTCAGCCAGCTCCATCATGGGCACAAGCTTCTCACCCATCGAAGACATTTTCAAAAAACCTAGTCTCTAGAATGAGGCATCCATCATTAAGGACCCCACCATCCTCTTCTCATTCTTACCATTAGAGAGGATGTACAGGAGCCTGAAGCCCCACACCCAATGATTTAGGAACAGCCTCTTCCCCTTCGCCATCAGATTTTTAATCAGCCCATTAACGCATGAACCTCATTATTCCTTTTTAGCATTCTTTATGTACTTTTTAAAATTACAGAGTTTTATGTCTTTGCACAGTACTGCTGTTGCAAAACCGCAAATCTCATGACAAATGTCAGTGATCTGTTTCTGATTCTGATTCTGAGATTATTCACTGAAGTGGTAATAGAACCTTTACGATTGCTCTTGTGGGGTGTTACTGAATTCAAATTACCTACTGCATTTCCTACATTGCAATAGTGATTACATTTCAAAAGTATGCATTGGTGGGACCTGAGTTATGATAGGTGCTTTGTGATTATAGGTTTGCTCGATCTGGGGAGACTGTTAACAATAAACTAAAACAAAATTTCATAAGGCAATCTTCCACATAACTGTTACAGAAGTGTTGGAATTGTTAAGGAAATACCAAATATGACCCTGCTCAGTTTATCTTGCTTTGACAGGTGGAGATGAATTAAGTTCCATTACTGAGTGCCTACAGAAGAATAAACTGTTTTTGCCGCGGAACAAGATTGTTTATTTATATCATCTGTAAGAATAATTCAAGAGGTTTGTTCTGATGGATTGGTTTAATTAATTCCTTTGTGAGCTGTTTCTAAACTCTGTTGAGTGTGAAATGTCCTTGCTGGCCTGTTTGATCTTCAGCTAAACTTACAACCACGTTTCATTTCCATCAGAAGGGCTACTTTCTCCATAGTGGTCACATCACCATGAATCTATGGTTTTCTTTTAAGTGGACACCTTTTGTCATCCCACCACCACACTTCCCTGCCACCAGCAACCCCCTCACCCCCCACCTGACAAATGCCCAATTCTGTCATTTGTCAGCCAGTTCATCCACACTACGGGCAATCATGCTGACAAGAGTTTTCATGATGAATGCTTTTCTCTGGTGTTGAGCTGTATCCACAACTCTCCGCAGTTTCTTGTGGTCACACATAGAACAGTTGTCATATCAAGCTATTATGCATCCAGGCAGAGTATGGTGCATCAATAAAAATTGGTAAGGGTTAACTAGTCACTGTAATGTGTAAGTGAGAGTGGTACATTCTGGGGGGGGGGGTGGTTGGAGTATGTGGGGAGAACTGAGAGGATTGTGGGAGGAGAAAGTAGGATTTGCATAGGATTAAGGTAGATGGGTGACATGTGTGACATAGACCTGATGGGTGTAGTGCCATTTTCCATGTTGGTATGTCTCCGCAACTCTGTCTACTTTCTTTCCACACTAACAGGGGCATACTCATGCTAAAGCCCTCCCTCTGATGTGTGTAGTCACACTGTAGCTGATGCCACACTGTAGTTGACCGAGCATCCACAGTAGCCAGAACAGACACATTATCAAGGCAAGTTTTGCAGTCTCAGTCTAGCACAATAACCTATTTATTGACTCTCCCCAATTCTATTTCATCACTTGAAGGCGAGTTCCCTTGCTCCCTAAGGTAATTAATGGTTGTCCAGACAGACTACATTATTCATTGCCTGCTTTCCATGGGACGACTGTCCCAAGCTCCCATCAACTCCACAACCATTATGCTCCCTGAAGCATTTGATTGTCACATTCTTTAAATTGATCTTAGAACCCATTCCTAACTGAATATTTCTCAGCTCTATTTAAAAGCAGTAAATGGAAGCATTATTAACTAGGTTTGTAGGCACTTAATTCCTCACAACCAATACTCCGCAATAAAAAATAATAACAAAAAGATTCTCAGTCAATGGCTTTGCTTGAGGGTTGTTAATTTTGTACTTTCTGAGTTGGGAATCAGTGCAGAAGCTCCAATCTCTTGGGATGGACTCCTGTGCCCCCCATGTTCCACAGTACAGGGGCTACCTTTCCTACCCACTGACAGGAACGGGCACATGGTTAAAAAATGAAAAAGTCAGCTGACTGTTTATTCGTTCCAGGTGAAAGGGCTGCGTGATAGTGTTCACTACATTTCATATGAAATATTTTTTAAAGTTTATAATTCACAAAATCCAGAAGTCAAGAGTTAAAATTCTCAGTCATGTTTTCAGAATCTACTTGATTCTTAAGCGGCACTCATTACAGACCGTGTGTAGGTATTCTACCGAGTCTGCACTTGGTCCTTGCAGCTGAGACAAAGGTTCACATGCATCTCCTCCAACCTTGTCCAATGCATTTGGTGCATCCGATATGGCTTCTTCAGCGAGACCACTTGTTGACCGTTCTACCGGACACGTACACTCAGTCTGCTAGGGTCATCCCTAGCTCAGTTTCTGATCATTTCAGCTCCCCTTCCTGTTCCCTCATTACCCATCATTCCCTGGCCTTCTCTACTGCTGGTACGAAGCCCAACACAAAATGAAGGAGCAATGCCTTATATTCTGCCTGTGCAGTCTACAACCCAATGGCATGAATATAGAATTTTCCGATTTTAGGTAAACCTGGGCTTATTTCTTTTCTTTTCAATTCTCTGCTTCCTTTGCTGACTGATCCTCCAGTGTCCCCATTTTTGTCCCCCTTTTCACCCTCTCCGCAGCTCCCCTTCACCTATTCTTGTTCCTTTCCCCCACTTCAACCCCCCCCACCAACTCCCCTACACCTCCAATCTTGTTCCAGTTGAGGAACTCAGTAGGTCAAGCAACATCAAAAGAGTGGAATAACAGTTTCAGGCTAAAATATTGACAGTTTATTTGCCACAATAGATGCGGACTAACTTGCAGAGTTTCTCCAGAGTTTTGTATATCTAGCACTACTTATCTCTCTCAAGGGTTGTCTCCCATTTTCAAACTACAGCAGAATAAAACTATACCTATAAAGATCCCGGCAGCACCTGGTGACCCTGTGATCTGTCTCAGAGGCCAATGTCAGACTGTCTTTCAAGAGGTGACAAACCCCAATAGAGTAGCTGGTAGGGCTCTAAAAACCTATACCAACCAACCAGCGGGTGTGTTCAAAGACACTTTCAATATCTCATTGCTACAGTCGGAAGTTCTCACCTGCTTCAAAATGACAACAATCATACCAGTGCCCATGAAGAGCAGGGAGAGGTGCTTTAACAACTATCCATCCAGTAACGCTCCCATATACGGTGAAGAGGTGCTTTGAGAGGTTGGTTATGGCTAAAATTAACTCCTATCTTAGCAAGGATTTGAACCCACTGCAATTTGCTTATCACCACAATTGGTCTACAGTGGATGTGATCTCATTGGCTCTTCCTGCGGCCTTGGATCACCTGAACAGTACTAATATTTACGTCAGGGTGCTGATTATTGACTACAGCTCAGCATTTAACGCAATCATTCCAACAGTTCTGATCATAAAGCTCCAAACCTGGGGCCATGTACCTCCCTCTGCAACTGGGTCCTCGACTTCCTCACTAGAAGACCATGATCTGAGCGGATTGGAAACAACATCTCCACCTCACTGACAATCAACACTGGTGCACCTCAGGGATATGTGCTTAGCCCAGTGATCTACTCTCTCTACACCCCTGACTGTGTGGCTAGGCACAGCTCAAATTGCATGTGTAAATTATTGTTGCCAGAATTTCAGATGGTGACTAGAAGGAGTAGACGAGCAAGATATATCAACTAGTTGAGCGGTGCCGCAACATCAAACTTGTGCTGCATGTCAGTAAGTCCAAAGAAATGATTGTGGACTTCAGAAAGGGTAAGACGAGGGAACACACACCAATCCTCATAGAAGGATCAGAAATCGAAAGTGAGCAATTTCCTGGGTGTCAGCATTCCTGAGGATCTACCCTAGGCCCAACATATTGATGCAGCTACAAAGAAGACACGACAGGGGCTGTATTTCATTAGCTGCTTGAGGAGATTTGGTATGTCACCAAAGACACTAACAAATTTCTACAGATATACCATGGAGCCCACTCTGACTGGCTGCATCCAAGTCTGGTAAGGTGGTGGGGTGGGGGTATTACTGTAGAGCATCGAAAGAAGCTGCAGAAGTTGTAAACTTAGTGAGCTCCATTGTTGATACTAGTCTCCATAGTATCCAGGACATCTTCAAGGAGCGATGTCTCAAAAAGCAAACCCCGTCACCCAGGACATGGCTTCTTCTCATTGATACCAGGAGGTACAGGAGCCTGAAGACACACACTCAAGGATACAAGAACAGCTTCTCCCCCTCTGCCATCTGACTATTGAATGGACATTGAACCACAAACCTTACCTAACTGTTTTGTGCACTACTTATTTAATATAACTATTTTATATATATATATATATCTTACTGTAATTCCCAGTTGAAAAAGTTATTATGTATTGCATTGTACTACTGCTGCATGACAACAAATTTTACGGGACGTATGCTGGTGATATTAAACCTGATTCTGATTCTGATACTGATCTGATCTTGATCCATCTATTTAAAAATATTTTTCATCTCTTTCTTTGTCTGTCTCCATTCATCATCACATGATGAAGGTTTCTCACCCCAAATTATCAATTGTTTATTCCACTTCGATGATACTACCTGAGTACCTCGAGTATTTGGTCTGTGTGCCCAATCATTCACCTGGCCCAGTCTTTCAATTCCATTCCCCCTGCTCACCTCCCCTACCTGGCACTACTTGTCATCTTAGACTCCTCCTCAGTTCACCAGTTGCTGTGGAGTCTCCCCTTCTCCTTTCCATGCTGGCCATCTCACCTCTCCACCTCAGTACCAATGTAGGGTTTGGCCCAAAATGTAGTCTATTTCTTTCCTTACACTGATGTTGTTTGACCTGTTGAGTTTTTCCAGCAGATTGTGTGTTACTCCAAATTTCAGCATCTGCAGTCTTTGTGTCTCTCTTAGGCTGGGAAAATAAACATGCTGCATTTTAAACACTAGTACTTAGGAAATAAAATGAAGCTACAAAATAAAATGTTCAAATGCTCAATAAGTTGGGCCTGATTGTCCTCCCAATTGCACTTGATTGAGGGTCATGTTGCAGTAATAGCTGTTATCCAGCCTTTCACAAACTGGCACACTTTAGCAACAGGCACTTCAAAGGGAGCAGATGGCCAACATCAGTAAACTGGCATTTTTCCTACACCTAAGTACCACTTAAAGGGGTACTACTTCATGTCCTGAATAGGATAAATGAAACCATTAAATAATATTACTGAGGAACAAAACATATAAACAAGGCTCTTTGTCTCATTTGGTCTAGGCTGATGTATCAGAATCAGAACCAGGTTTAATATCACCGGCAAATGTCGTGCAATTTGTTATCTATGCAGCAGCAGTACACTGCATTACATGATAATATAGGATAAAAAAGCTGTGAATTACACTAAATGTGTATATATATATCTCAAATAGTTAAATTAAGTAAGTAGTGCAAAAACAACTTAAGAATGTAGTGAGGTAATGTTCATGGGTTCAATGTGCACTCAGAAAACAAATGGCAAAAGGAGGAAGCTGTTCCTGAGTCACTGAGTGTACCTCCTTCCTGATGGTAACAGTGGGAAGAGGATACGTTTTGGGTGCTGGGGGTCCTTAATGATCACCGCCACCTTTTTGAAGCACCACTCCTTGAAGATGTCTTGGATACTACGGAGGCTCGAACCCATGATGCCCTATACAAAGGGTCCCACACCTTAACAATCTCTTTCCTCAGCAACACATACAAAATACTGGAGGGACTCAGTTGCATCAATGGAGGGATATAAACAGTTGATGTTTGGGCTGAAACCTTTCATCAGGAAGGATTTATTTCTCTACGTAGATTCTGCCTGTCTTGCTGAGTTCATCCAGCATTCTGTGTGAGTTGCTCAAGATTTCCAGCATCTGCTGAATATTTTCAATCCCTTTCCTCCCTGCCCTGTGTTATTCTGTTATCTTCTCTTTAAACGCATCAACTTGAACTGCTCCAAACTCTTGTCAGTGCATGTGTATGAAGAGCTTCCTTCTAAAATACTATCTGATTTACCAGATAAATTGATATTCCCTTGTCAAGTGGAGAATTTTTTTCTTCAAATCCATACTTCCAAGCTCTTTTATGATCTTAAATAATAAAATTGGACCTCTAGAAAGATCTTTCATTGTTGTGCCTTCTTCAATAGTTCAATAGTTCCATTTAATATCAGAGAATGTATACAGTATACAACCTGAAATTCTTGCTCTTTGCAGATGTCCACGAAAACAGAACAGAAGAATGAATGACAAATAAAACATTAGAACTCCAAAGTCCGCTGTCCCCCATTCCCATGCACAAGCCCCCTCCTCACTCGCACTCCCCCACCCCCACTTATTCAGCAGGAAGCATCCGTGCCCACCACCCACCAAGCAACAGCAAAGTCCCCAAAGAGGGACTATGATCTACAGCCCATCAAAAACTAACTATTCACTCCAACATTTCGACATCACACAGTCTCTCTCTCTCTCTCTCCCTCCCTCTCTCCTCACAGTGATAGGGGAGACAACAGTTACTATTTTAATGTTACAGTCAGTCTGAAACATTGCTTTTTATTTCCTAGAGTTCATCCAATCTGCTCGATATCTTGTACCTACTATTCTAGCAAGACGTGAAATTTTTATCTCCTATATTTCAACATCCTTTTCAGGAATTGTGCAGACTAACCATGTTATCTATTCAGATATCTAAATTCAGCATTACTTCTTTGTTTTTCTCTACTATCCTTGCAGAAAAGTTATCTGGTTCTTTGAGGGTACAATTCATGATACTGCCATGTGTGATACTTGTATCTGGACTCTTGAATCTTTGCTCTCTCCTCCTATATAGTTTTTTACCTTCTTGCTCTTTTTCCTCCTGTCAAAATAAATCTCTTCTTTGTACTAATATTTTGAACTTAACCTCAACCTTTCTTACTAGTGCTGCTTCACTATTTTGCTGCACACTGATACAAATGTTCAACGATGTAGAGAGACAGATGTAGGGCTTAACCTTATAACAGAATGTCAAGCTAAGAGTTAATAGAAGTGATGGAGCAGAGAGGGAAAAGCTGTGTGCACTACTTAGGGATACAGTAGATCATTGAGTAAATAGCTTCCGTATTTTCCTATGTATTCCTTTAGGAGGCTAGGAGAATGAGGGGAGATTTGTTACAGGTATGCAAAATTATAAAGCGTATAGATAGAGTAAATGCAAGCAGGCTTTTTCCACTGAGATTGGATGACATGAGAACTAGGTGTCATGGGTTAAGGGGTGAAAGGTGAAATGTTTAAGGGGAACATGAGGAAGAACGTTTTCACTCAGAGGCTGGTGCAAGTGTAGAACAAGCTGCAAATAGAAGTGGTGGCTGGGGGTTCTATTTCAACATTTAAGATGTTTGGATAGATACACGGATGGGAGGGGTGTGAAGGGCGGTGGTCCAGGTGCAGGACAATGGGGTTAGGCAGAATAATAGGTCAGCAGGACCAGATAGACCAAAGGGCCTGTTTCTGTGCCGTAGTGCTCTAAGATCCCATTCCCTACCAAGGTAGGGCCGTTGGCCAATCGAGTTAGTGCCTACCCACAGAGCAATACCATTCATCAACTAACTTCTCCTTGTAACTTAATCTCCTTCACATTCCCATCAATTCAACAACCCACCTCCACTCACTTGCATTAGAGGTAATTTCTCAAATCTAACAATAGGTATGGCTTTGGGATGTGGATGGAAACTGGGGAAAGTCATGTGATCACTGGGAGAACATGCAAACTTTGTGGAGGCAGCAATGGTGGTCAAGGCCAAGCCTGGGTCACTGAAGCAGTGAGGCAGCAGCATTGTACCTCTCTGAAACCCACGTGGACACTGGGAGAGCATACAAGCTCCTAACAGAGAGTGGTGGAACAGAGCCTGGGTCATTGGTGCTTGTTACCAGTAATCTATGCATTTTGATGAATGACATGTGGGTGTGTTCTATCCCACCAGTACGTACGGAGGTTTTAAATTCAACGAGTGAGAGTTGGAATAAAAAGCTGGTATCATCAATAGTACGACAGGATCTCTACCCCATTATATGACAGGATCTCTACAAACCTGGTTTCTTTGCAGAAATCAAAACTATTGCATAGTTGGGGAATGATGAGGAAGTTCAAAAGAAACAGATCACTAGATCGGGAACATGGATTTTCATTGCTCTTTCGGCCCTCTCTTTAGGACCACTAGTGGTTCTTTGTACGTACCAGTCAATGTGTCATCTTGTTCAACTTTTACTTGTTGAGAAATGCTGCTTGAAACCAGAATGTATTAAAATGGAAAATTCCCGCACTGCACATAACTCGATCACAGGAACAGGTTAATTTAGATAGCTCTTTAACCAGCCCTATAAAAGACCTTGGTTCATCATTGGTCTGACAGAAAGTCTTAACTCCCTCAGATTAAAAATTCATCAGTCCCTTGATCAATGTTGCTATCAGACTTCACTGACCCTTGGTCTTTAGTGCTGATTTAGAGTTTTCTTAGGCTGACATAGAATGATAACATTAATAAAAGCTTTAATATTTAAAATTTGAGCTCAAGAATCATATTTTATCTTCATCTTCTTGCTTGTTTCCAGTAAGATGTTAAAATGAGTCTTTTACAAATTTGTCAGGGAGATTCAAGCAATTGCTGTTTGGTGAGGATTTATTTTACAAATGTTTTAACAGCAGTCAACAGGGACTTGTGTAATTCCAAGCAAGTGCTACTGTATTGAAACTGTGCTGTAGTGTTCATCCAATATAATTGAGAATAAGCCAACAGACAAGGGTAAAAATAAAAGGATTTTTTTAAGTACAGAGAAAAATACAGGAACAAGGTCGATCATGCATTTTTAGGATAATTGGCAAAAGAACCAGAGGGAAGTGGAGGAGGATTATTTCATGAAATGTCTTGTGGTCTTGAATACTTTGTCCAGAAGTCCATATAACCATATAACAATTACAACATGGAAACAGGCCATCTCGGCCCTTCTAGTCCGTGCCGAACACTTACTCTCACCTAGTCCCACCTACCTGCACTCAGCCCATAACCCTCCATTCCTTTCCTGTCCAAAGTCGACAAAGCATCTTCAATTGTTGTTCCCTAAAGGAAATTAGATTAATATTTGAAGGAAGTATTTTGCAGGGACTAAGGATTGAATCGGGATAGGGGACGAATTGGATGGTTTTACTAAAAGACGCCAAAAGAAATGACTGAATGATTGCTCTGCTCACTTTACACTTATGATAGTGTAGCTAGGTACAGCTCCAATGCCATATTGGTTTGCTGATGACACCACTGTCATTGATTGAATCAAAGGTGGTGGCAGATCAGCATACAGGAGGGAGATTGAAAATCTGGCTGAGTGGTGCCATAACAGCAACTTCTTAGTCAATGTCAACGAGACCAAGGAAAAGGAATCTGAAGGTTCATGAGCCAGTTTTCATCAGGAGATCAGAGGTGGAGAGGGTCAGCAACTTTAAGTTCCTCAGTGTTATTATTTCAGAGGACCTGTCCTGGGCTCAGCACAGAAGTGCAATTATGAAGAAAGTACAGCAGCACCTCTGCTTCCTTAGGAGGTTGCTAAGATTTGTCATGATATATAAAACTTTGGCAAATTTCTGTAGAGTTGTGGTGGAGAGTACGTTGACTGTCTGCATCATATTGTCTGGTATGGAAATATCAATGACCTTGAACAGAAAATCATAGAAAAAGTAGTGTATATAGCTCATTCCACCATGGGTAAAGCCCTCCCTACCAGTGAGCAGATCTCCATGGAGCATCATCGCTGGAAAACAGCGCCCATCATCTAGGACTCCCCACTACCAGGCCGTGCCCGCTTCTCTCTGCTGCCATCAAGAACAAGCTACAGAAGCCTGAGGATTCACACCACCAGGTTCAGGAACAGTTGTTACTCCTCAACCATCAGGCTCTTGAGCCAGAGGGATTAACTTCACTCTGCTTCACTTGCTCCATCACTGATCTGTTCCCACAATGTGTGGACCCACTTTCAAGGACTCTTCATCTGATGTTCATGATAATTATCGCTTATTTATTTATTATTATATGTAAAGATATATGAATTGGATATGTCACCACACTACCATATGATGAGTGTTTGCCTCGCTTACAGTAAACGTGAGGTTAGATTCACATTTCAGATTCTTCTGTCTTCCTTTGAATTAGTTTAATATTTTGAAGTTACAAAACATAACAATAGCAACAAGGTAAAACAAGCCCAAGACTGCTATTGACCTGTTGAAGTGCAGTGAGATGTTCAAACTAAAAAAAAGTGAGAAACAACAAGTGAAAAAAGAGCCCAGCACATGCAGAGACTGTAGAGTTTTTTTAAAAAACAGTAAATGGAAGAATTCAGGGTTCCTGATCAATGTATACTGGGTGATAATAATCATAAAAAGAGTACAGAAATGGCTGGGCATATCAGAAAGATAGACACGTTTGATTACACATTGGATAACTGGATTTTCTAAACTGAGCTAATTGAACAGTTTTTTGAAGCAAATGAAATAGCCAAAGAGAAACAAGTGCATTGGGTTTAAAGGAACACAGTTTGCTTTGAAATTTGACTGGTCCATCCAAACCAGCAGAAATGAGCTTTGCTGATATTGCCAAACTAATGCAGGTATACTTACAATCAAAGCCATTGTTGATTGCAGAATGCTTTAGGTTTCATAAGTGGAATCAAAAAGAAAGGGAGGCCATTTCAGTGTTCGTGGCTGAATTGAAGAAGCTGTTTGAGCAATGTTCAGTGGTGAGCTTAATGGCGCACTGAGAGATTGCTTAGTTTGTAGAATCTTACAAGAAAGCATTCCAAAATGGCTTCTTACTGAAACGCATTCTTACTAACATTTATAAGAGTAACTAAGATCACTGTTTCAATGGGAGCTGCATACTGAGATGCAATTGAGTTGCAGTCAGGAATGAAAGTGAGTGTGAACAAAATTGCAATGTCTAAACAGAAACCAGGCTGGCTGAACAAATTGTGTTACTGTTGTGTCAGGGGTTGACAAACCACACCAATACAGGTTGAAAGATGAAACATGCAGAAAATGCAATAAAGTAGGACACAGTCAAATACAACAACCAACAATCCACATTGAACTGAAGGACTAGCATTGTGGGAATGTGATTGACTGAGACAACTACAGCCTGATTGGACATCCATCCACAATAAAGTCAACTGAAACCAAATTAAGAAAGGTACTGGATGATGCCCCAACTGTCTCCATCCTGTACACTATGAACCATTGCCCAAGAGAGGACAAACAGGTATTGATGCCAACTTCTGTGCCTCTGGTTGGAAAGCATATTGGACCAAGGAAGGACTAAGCTGCTCAAAAGAATTGTGTAAGTGGCAAAAACAATGGTTTGAATACAACAGTTTTTGCAGACAACATACCTTCTTATCACAAGCTTTTAATATGTTGACCAGACAGTTACTTGCACAACGTAGTTTGGTTTTAAGCTGGAAGAGAGTTCAAAGACCTTCAAGAAAGCTGTAAGCATTTGGCTTTTTTGAGTATAAAGAACTAGAATCTACTCTGTGTGCATTAAGATCAAGTGAGAGACAAAAAGCTGTTTGTAAAAGTAGATGCAAAGACCAAAGCCCAGCTGAATGCATGGAAGCCCAAAAAGAAAGGAGTCAATGGAGATATGGAAACAGACAATTCATCAGATGATGGGGTGGATGCAGAAACCAAGAAGAGAGATCAGATTGTAGAGGGAGCAATAGAAGGATGAATAAGAGAATACTCCAGTGAACTAAATACACCTTCCCAAGATCAAGATGCACAAACTAGAAGAAGAAAAAGGAAGGAGAATAAAGGTGTCCAGAGCTGTCAGAACCACTTCCTGCAGTGACAGAGTCAACTCCTTCAACCACCATGGAGGGGGCTCCAGAATGTGCGACTTTTTTCACAGCCACAAGTCCCACCTGCCAAGTAGAGTAATATCCCTTATCAGGAAAGACATTATTCCATAAGAGTAAGATATCCTCCTCAGTGATTAAATCTTTAAGCCTGAATGGGACAATTTAAAGTTTACTATGCTATGAATGTCTGTATATAGTAGTTGTATTATATATTATACCTTGTATATAGTTGATGCATTCTATGTTGAGTTGGAGTTTATAGCTAAGCAGAGAGGAGTGTTGTGTATTTAATATTTAAGTACTATTTGAATAATCTTGTATATATATTTTGTTTAAGTATTCTTGTTCATTTAAATAATTCATTATGGGTTATATTTAAAAATACGTGAATTGCATACGTTATCACATGATACAGACGTGCCTTGCTTAAAGTAAACATGAAGTTAGACTCACATTTAATTCCTTGGTTAAAGTCACTTAGACCATATTTTTCCCCATTCTGATATTTTAGCTGAACAGGAACAACTGAACATCTTGGTTTGTCTGTATGTTTTTATGCATTGAGTTGCTGCCACATGATTGGCTGATTAGATATTTGTATTAGCAAGCAGGTGAACTAGTGTACCTAATAAAGTGGCCACTGAGTGTAAAAATACTATAGGTAATCCAAACTGAGAAGTCTTGATTACAAGCTGGCATAGTCACAATGGCCTTGAGAGGGCTTCCTATTTTTCAAGCATGTAACTCTCAAATCTCACACCAATATACCAGAGTCTACACCACCCCAGTTCTATTTTCTTTCTGTCCACCCATCTCTCTAGCCTATTACTTTCTCTGATATTATCTCCTGACTTTATTCTTTATCTGTGAACTTTGCACAGTATGACTAACAGAAATTAGGCAAGGCTGTAACTGATTATGCACAGTCCTCACTGTCAGAGTTTCATTTCTCCCCCTCCTGCGGTTCTTGAGCAGGAAATTGCTTTGAATGCTGGAGGCAAAACCATTCTTCATTCACATTACTCCATCAAATGCAATTTATTGTCAAAAACATCATTTCGTTAGTTCAAAAATAATGCAGAGTACGCTACGCTGGGGGGAATGTCATTCCTGGGTTCCTGAAAGTCAACATGAATGTGTAGATTGTTGCCTGTTGCTGGTGAGTTTTAGGACAAGCAATATGATTCTGTCTGTGCTGGTCAGTCAGCAGCTTGCTCAGCTTTGAATCAGTGGATTGTGAGATTGGATTTCACTCCACAATCTTGAGCTCAAAAATCTAAGCTGACATTCCAGTCCAGTCCCCTGCCAGTGCGGCATTCAGCCAAGGATTTGCCTGCTCTTTCTGCTGGTTATGATACATCCTATATGATTATTACAACACATTATACCTGGTACAGCACACACAAAATGCTGGAGTAACTTATTAGGTCTGGCAGCATCTAAACAGTTAGTGTTTCAGGCTAAAACCCTTCAGCAGTTTACTTTCCTTTGTAGATGTTAGCTGACTTGTATAGCTCCTCCTGAATTTTGTTTGTGTTGCTCTAGAAATCCAGATTCTGCAGAACCTCTTGTATTTCTCAGTTACAGCTGGTGTTATGGACAAAACTTACCCCCTCAAATAACATTACTCAGTAAAACAAATGATCTGTTCCTTACCATGTGTTGGATGCTTCTTGTGCACCAATTGGCTGCTGTGTCTTCTACATAACTGGTGACTACACTTCATTCTGACATCACTAACTGGTATGGAGTCTCCCATGTTTAGGATCGCAAGAGATGATGTATCAACCTCCGCATTAAACATATACAATGATTTCATCTCCACAGCTGTCTGTGGCAATGAATTCCTCTGGTGAAAGAAATTCCTCCTCACCTCTGATTGAAAGGGACATTGTTTCATTCTGAGATTGTGCCCTCTGGTCCTAGACTCCCTCACTTTAGTGGAACTGATGGAGTGTGCTGACACAATGATAACTTCAGTGTTGAGACTTACATGTCTCCTGCTTCCTGGATCTTTACATCGTACCACCATATTTTGATCATTATGGGGAGCTTATAAAAGGCTCTTGTGAACAGAGGTTGTCCTCTGGATCCTTGGTTCTTTGCATATAAGAAGAGATTGCAGGATACAAGGACCTCCTGGGAAAATAAATCTTTCACCTTTCATTCACCTGATTTCACAGCCTATGGACTCACTTGGAAGGTCTCTACACCTATGATCTCAATATTATTTAATTACTTATTTTTATGGGCAAAGTTTGTCTTTTATTTTACATATTGGTTGTTTGTCTGTCTTTGTGTGTAGTTTTTCATTGTATTTTTTCATTCTATTGAATTTCTTTGCTCTACTGTGAATGTCTGCAAGAAAATGAATCTTAAGGTAGCATTTGGTGACATTTTGGTGTGTAAACCTCACTTATCAGGTTGGAATTTACTCTTGCTTGCTTAGCTTGAGTGGGTAGAAGCAGAGATTTACTGGAATGGCATCTGAGGACATGTTACACAGGCTGGGCCTATATTCCTTAGAATACAGAAGATCAGGATGTTGTCTGATTGAGATGCAGTGATATATTAGGACAAATGGAGAAATTCCAGTCTTGAAAGAGAGACCATAAAGACGAGGACAAAAGCTTAACTTTGGAGCCAAGCAGAGTGTTGTCAGAGTCGGTGGCTTTATAGATCTCATTCCCAAAATGCTGTTAAGGATGTAGGTTAATAGAAGACTGATTGTCTGAAACAACAACTATTTACTCCCCTCCATTGGTGCTGTTGCCTGACCTGCTGAGTTTCTTCAGCATTTAGTGTGTATTGCTCTGGATTTCCAGCATCTCTTGCGTTTATGAAGTTGAATTGATTGTCATTCAGAAAGGGGAAAGTGGGTCACAAAACACAATATACAATACACCATCGTGAGGGTCATTACTTAATTAATTTAAATACAATATTTATATTTCTTATTATAATTTACAGTCTATTTTATGTATTGAACTGTACTGCTACTGCAAAACAACAAATTTCACGACATACTTTAAGTCAGTGATAATAAACCTGATTCTGATTCTGACAAAGGTAATAGATAGATTAATGGGATCGATCAATTGAACATGAGAACGGTCTCAGAGGATGTGTCCTCCTCTTATTCTGATGTACTTATTGTTAACTGTTGACTGACTTCTAGCAATAATACATTCTCACACAGTCAATTTCAACTTGTTAGGACTGTGCCTACTTTCTCAAGTATTACCTCCCCCGTTTTTAAATTTGCAACTAATTCTTTTATCATAGAATTCTCTCACAGGATGAAACCACTTACTGTCCTGTTCATTCCCCATATCCCTGTGATCCCAATGAGGTATGGAGACCTGGAGGCCTGTCCTGGGGTTGGAAGGCTCTCCGACTGTGTGGTAGGGAGACAGAATGAGGGAGAGGAAAGGGGCCTTGTTTTATTGCTGATGCTTTTATTGCTTGTTGTGCTTCATTTTATTGTGTTCTGTGTTGTCCTGCTGAGCATTGTGGACATGCTATGTTGGAGCTAGAATGTGTGGCAACACCTGCAGCCTTAGGTGTGTTGGGTGTTAACATAAACGATGCATTTCACTGTCTGTTCTGATGTACATGTGATAAATAAATCTGAGGCAGAATCTGAAAGTTTTTATTGGATCTATTTCCACCGCTTGTCAGGCAATGCATTGCAGATCCTATTAACTTGCAACATGAAACAAAATTCATGTGCCATCTGTTCCTTTTACATCTTGACTTATTTCCTCTGGTTAGGAGACTGCTTGCTTGTGAAAACAGTTTGTTCTTTTCTAAATCCATTCAAAATCCTGATCCTAGTTTATTTTTATGAGAATGAGAATAATCCCCATTTCTCTAGCTTCCACAGAGATACCCCAAACCCTGTACCCCTCAAGTGACTTGGCAGCTTCCCTCTGATGCACACAGGTTACTCCTTTCTTTAAAATAATCTGGTAGCCAGAGTCATAATCAGAATCAGATTTATTATCACTGATGTAAATGAATTGAGACCTGCTAGTTGCAGGCATTTCCAATCAGCAGAGCAACACACACAAAATGCTGGAAGAGCTCAGCAAGCCAGGCAGCATCTAGCAAAAGAGTACAGTCGATGTTTTGGGCCGAAACCCTTTGGCAGGATGGCCTGAAACTTCAACTGTACTCTTTTCCTAGATGCTGCCTGGCCTGATGAGTTCCTTCAGCATTTTTTGTGTGTTGTTCGGATTTCCAGCATCTGCAGGTTTTTCCTTGTTTGTTCAATGAGCAGAGGGCATGTATTATTGAAGAAGCAGAACCAAAGAACCAAGTGGAAAAGAGGAGAATTTTTAGATATGGAGTGAACTATTGATTTCCAGAAAGTCCTTCTTGAAAGGGTGAAGAAAGGAACTTCTTCTGTGATTTTTAAAAGGAAGTTGGATACAAGGTTGAAGGAAGAGAAATTTACAGGACAATGTTCAGATATGGTGGTTCAGATAGCTCCTTGTGTACTGTAAGATTTTACAGTGTTTTGGTTAGCAAACCAGTCAATGATACATTTCTGATCTATTACCTGTACAATAATCCTACTCCCAGCCTTCTGAGAACTGTAAGATCATCATTCCAACCATGAGCCTGACAAACTTTTAGAGTGTTTTCACCCAAGTTTCTATTTTCTTCAGCCTTCCAAACCAATATTAACTGCCCCTTTCTTCTGTCAATACAAAATCAGGTTTATTTTCAGCTACATGCATTGTGAAATTTATTGTTTTGTGGCAGCAGAACAGCACAAGATAAAATTTCTATAAGTTACAAAAGAGACATAAGTAAATAGCGCAAAGGAGGAATAATGAGATGGTGTACATATTCATAGACTATTCATAAATCTGATGGTAGAGAGGAAGAAAGTGTTCCTACATCAACGAGTGTAGGCCTTCAGGCTCCTGTACCTCCTCACTGACGGTAGTAATGAGAAGACGACCCTGATGTTGAGGGCCTTTCATGATAGATGGTGACTTCTTGATGCACTGCCTCTTGAAGACATCCATGATGACAGGAAGCACTGTGCCCATGATTGAATCACTATTTGAGGAAAGCCCCAAGCTTTTAGCAGCCGATTTCTTCTGAACTCCAGTCACTGCTTCAATGTAGAAAATGTGACAGCTAATTTCACAGAGCAAGGCGATAGATAATATTAGCTGACGATGTAAGATCTGCCTTAAATACCAGGGAGAACTTTATTGCTCTTCTTCACTGGGATGTTTCATGCCCAACAGTTGTAGCAGGAATGTGTTTGGTTTAATGCCATACAAAACAGAGTGAAGTGATTCATTCTGGAAGGTTGAATTTAAGTTGAAATGGTTGCAATTGTTGCTTGCTGCTGCTTATGCATGGGAGTCAGGGGAGCTGGAGGGGGGGGGGGAATGTTGGGGTCCTAACGTTTAACTGTCATTCATTCTTTGGGGGCACTCCACTGTTTTCGGGGATGGTTGTGAAGAAAAAGTATTTCAGGATGTAAATTGTATACATTTCTCTGACGTTAAATATGCCTTTGAAACCATTGAAGTTCAAAGTTCAGAGTGAATTTATTATCTAAGTACATATTTGTCACGATATACAACCCTGAGATTCATTTTCTTATGAACATTCACATTAAATCCAGGAATCATAATAGAATCAAGTAAAGGCAGCACCCAACAGGACGGACAAGCAACTGATATGCAAAAGACAAAAAAAAAGCAATAAATTTTGAGAACATGAGATGAAGTGTCCTTGAAAGTGAGTCCATAGGTTGTGGAAAAATTCAGTGATGGGACAAGTGAAGTTGAGTGAAGTTATTCCCTCTGATTCAAGAGCCTGGTGGCAGAGGGTAAATAACTTTTCTTGAAACAGGCAGTGTGTGTTCAGAGGCTTCTGTACCTTCTTCCTGATGACAGCAGTGAGAGAGAGCATCACCTGGGTGGTGGGTGCTTTCCTGCGACAGCATTCCATGTAGGTGTACTCAGTGGTGGGGAAGGTTTTACTGGTGACAGACTGGGTCATATCCACTACTTTTTGTAGGATTTTCCATTCAAGTGCATTGGTGTTTCCATATCAGGTTATGATACAAGTAGTCAATATACTCTCCACGATACTTCTATAGAAGTATTAGATGTCATGCCAAATCTTCACAAACTTGTAAAGGAGTAGATGCACTGCTGTACTTTTTTGTTGTATTAGCACATGCTGGGCCCAGAACAGGTCCTCTGAAATGATAACACCAAGGAATTTAAATTTGCTGACCCTCTCCAGCTCTGATCCTCTGATGAACACTGGCTCATAGACCTGTGGTTTCTTCTTCCTGAAGTCAATAATTAGCAGTTTGGTCTTGCTGACATTAAGTGAGAGGTGGTAGCGGTGGCACCACTTAGTCAGATTTTCAATCTGCCTCCTATATGCTGACTCATTACCACCTTTGATTTGGCTAATGACAGTGGTGTCATCAGCAAACTTAAAGATGGCACTGGAACTGTACTTAGCCACACATCATGAGTGTAAAGCAAGTAGAGCAGGGGGCTAAGCACACAGTCTTGTGGTGCACCTATACTGATGGAGATTGTGGAGGAGATGTTGCCAATCCGAACTGATTACGCATGCAAGTGAGTAAGTTGAGTATACAATTGCACAAGGAGGTATTGAGGCCAAGGTCCTGAAGCTTATTGATTAGTTTTGAGGGGATGATAGTATTGAATGTCGGGCTGTAGTCGATAAAGAGCATCCTGATGGATGCATGTTTGCTGTCCAAATGTTCCAGGGTTAAGGGAATGTCTCAAGAAGATATGTTGAGTGAACTAGGGCTTATCTCTTTGGAGTGAAGGAAGCTGAGAAGAGTCTTGTTAGAAATGTACAGAATGATAAGAGGCATAGATTAAGTAGATAGTCAGAGAGTTTTTCCCAGGGAGGAAATGGCTAATATGAGGGACATAATCTTAAGATGATTAAAGGAACTTGCATCCCCGAGCTCGATGCATCAAACACTCTGCCAGGGTTAGTGGTGGGGGCAGATACATTAGAGACATTTAAGAAACACTTAGATAGACAAATGGACGATAGTAAAATGGAGGCTATGTAGGAGGGAAGGGTTAGGTTGATCTTAGAGTAGGTTAAAAGTTGTAACAATATCATGGGCTGAAGGACATATACAGTGCTGTAATGTTCTATCTGAAGTTCTACCTCTAATAGTGCAGCGCTTCTTCAGTCCGGCTTTCAATGTGTAAGTGGAGGTTTTGTGTTCGATTGTAGGAGCAACTCATTCTTCAAGAAAATTTTGATTGGATTGACATTGGAATGTCTGCTAATAAGATCTGATTGCATTTATTCCTGAGGAAGTAAATCTCAATACTGTATTTTGAATGGTATTTTTGAAGGGCAGCTTGTTTCCTTTTACAATATTCTCTATATATTTGCTTCATAAACTTTTCAGCCAGAAAAAGCAAAGGTCAGAGCAATGTAATGTGTCTATTAAATTGTTTTGCAACGCTGTGTCAAAAAATATTTTAAAATGAGGAAAAGCTCTCACCGCGTTTATGCACTGAACTAACGATGGATTAAGGAATGATGCATAATGGACAGGTTAAGTTGATTTGTCACTGTCTGTCAGCTTCACAAGATAGTTTAAAAAGGGATATCGCATTTCTGGCTGTCCATGTTCAAAGTGACATTTAGCATCTTTATTACAGTGGTAGAGCACTGTGGTTTCGTTGGCACCATTGCAGAAATCTACTATAAGGCTATTAGAAATATGCACCTAGTTGGAATGAAATGCCACAGGTAACACGAGACGCCCATTAAAACAAATGTGTGTGTGTGTGTGTGTGTGTGTGTGTGTGTGTGTGTGTGTGTGTGTGTGTGTGTGTGTGTGTGTGTGTGTGTGTGTGTGTGTGTGTGTGTGTGTGTGTGTGTGTGTGTGTGTGTGTGTGTGTGTGTGTGTGTGTGTGAAAGGCATCTTGAATTAAGCTGTAGTGATGACTGAACTCAGTATCATCCCCTTTCTCTTTGACAAACACAGCATGCTGTGGCTGCCATTGATGATTCCCTGTAAATTTGCCTTGACTTTGAACAGACGATCCCACCTTCACCACCATATTTTTGATTCTCATCTGTAAGTATCTTTGGACCTACTGAAGCAACAAGAATAACAAACCCGACTTCATTGACAATGCAACTGTATCTACATACAATGGCCACTTTATTAGGTATCTAACAAACTGGCCACTGAGTTTATGTTTGATTTCTTCTGTTACTGTAGCGCATCCACTTTTAGGTTCAACGTGTTGTGCATTCAGAGATACTCTTCTGCACACCACTGTTATAACGCATAGTTATTCGAGTTACTGACATCTTTCTGTCAGCTTGAACCAGTCTGACCATTTTCTTCTGACCTTTTTCATTAAAAAGGTGTTTTCACCCACAAAACTGCTGCTCACTGGATTTCTTTTTTGTTTTTCACACCATTCTCTGAAAACCCTACGGACTATTGTGCATGAAAATCCCTGGAGATCTGCAGTTTCTGAGATCCTCAAACCAGCAAATCGGGCACCAATAATCATTGCACGGTCAATCACTTCGATCAGATTTCTTCCCCAGTCTGAACAACATCTAAAACTCTTTACCACGTCTGCGTGCTTTTATGCATTGAATTGCTGATACATGATTGGCTAATTAGATACCTGCGTTAACGAACAGCTGTACATAATAAAGTGGCCACTGAGTGTAAATTGATGATGTCACCGAGCAGCTTGCAGTGAGAAAAATAACCAATGACTACTTGCACTCATTTCTCAATCGCACTTTACTTACTCATGGATAATGAGAACAGTGTGGCCCGTCACCAAATAAATAATTGCCATTTTATACAGAAATTGGCTAGCTATATATAAATATTGATCCAATAGAAATTTGTGTACTTTTAAATACCATTATTTGCATACAGTATTTATGTACCAATTATAATGCATATTTCCAGTGTTAATAATCAATAATACTTGAAAATTAGTAAAGTAACAGTCCGATAGTAAGTTTTGCCCTAGAATTGTTTGCTTCTTTGTCTTGTCTTGGTGACCTTGGTTCCCATCTTGAACAGAAAGGCTGCACAAGAGTTAGGCTTTCAAGGGCCATGTTCAGCATGGTTGACTGCACTATGTCTGCATACTGTCTCTACCATCTTATCATCTTGGCTGTTGTAATTCCCGGCATAGAAGGGCTGTACAAAGTGTCTACAGTTCTGTTCTGTTAGCATACCATTTTAACCTTTGCTTTGTTGTGATTTCTGCACTTTCAGTAAGCAGAAATTCTGGGTTTTGGGAAATGTGGTTATAATAAACCTGGAGAACTGTTGCAGGGTATTGTGTAGATAACATGGACTCAGCAGCACAGAGCATCGACTGTGCAGAGAATGTACATACAGAGCATTGGATGGAGTGCCAATCGCATAGGCTGCTTATGGCATACAATGTCAAAACTCTGCAGTATTGTTGGAGCTGAACTCATCCAGAAAGTCCTCCATCCTTTGTGCCTTGAAGGACCTTGAGGTATCAAAAACCTGGATACCCAGTGAGGATTTCCACTCTTGTAGCTTCAGCATTTCAGTTGCTGGCCTGGACCTGTTCTGATCATTGGTCAGAAGGCAGATAGCAGACTCTGTCTTTGAATGTCAAGGATAGATGGTTACTAGAAATATCTATTAAAGTCAGGTTTTTTTTTTGCCTTGAAGTAATTGTCAATAACTACCAATCTGCTTCTGGCCCAGAACAGAAGTAGTTAAGAAAAAAGTAGTTAAGAGTTAAGAAAAAAAATGCTGGAAGAACTCATTAGGTCAGGCAGCACCTATGGAAAGGAATCACAGTCAGCATTTTGGGCCAAAACCCTTCATCAGGGCCTTTCAACAGGATTTCCATCATCTGCAGAATCTCTTGTGTTAGTAGTTATGAGAGTGGTACATCATTCCTTCAGCTTGTTGGAAATTTTGCAAATGTAAGAATGTTCTTTTTTAAGTATCTTAATGTTAATTTTCTTTTGAATTCCTAATCTCTCCTTTATTCTTCCTTACTTGTTTCTTTCTTGATATCCTCTGATGAGATTGAGAGAAAAATAGGCTACAATGGGACGCCCTTCTCCACAAGATCCCACTAGAACAAATGTGACAACTGCTTGTTTCTCCTTTGCTCTTTTTCCTAGCCATTACTTGAATGTAAAATTAAAAATTCTTCACATTGAGGCCCTACTATTTACACACTGGCTTTATCCTCAATAGATAGTGCAGAGATAAGAAAAATGCTGATATTTTTATCACTGATATCTTTATGATGAACCCAGTCCAAAGCCCTCTCCACCACTGAGCACATACAAGGAGCACTGTCACAAGAAAGCAGTATCCATCAACAAGAACCCCTACCATCCAGGCAATGCGCTCTTATCACTGCTGCTATTGAGACTGAGGTACAGATGCCTTAGGTCTCACAGCAACAGGTTCAAGACCAGTTATAACTCTTCAACTATCAAGCTCCTGAACCAGCATGGACAACTTCACTCACCTCAACTCTGAACTGATTCCACAACCTACGGACTCGCTTTCAAGGACTCTCCAGCTCATGTTCTCGATATTATTTATTTACTTACTTATTTTTTATTTGCACAGTTTGTCATTTTTTGCAAATTGGTTATTTGTCAGTCTTTGTAGTTTTTTATTGATACTATTGTGTCTGTATATTGTGAATGCTTGCCAGAAAATGAATCTCAAGGTAGTGTGTACTTTTATAATATACTTACTTTGAACTTTTTGAACTTTAATATCTAAGAGGAAAAATGCTTTTCATTTCCCGTTTGTTGAGGGGTGCTTCCCTATTCTTGTTTGACTGTCCTTTAATATTTTATTGCAAGACTAGTCACTACTAATCAAGTCTCCTGGCCTGGCAATTTCTTTATCCTTCTAACTTCATGTGCAATCACCAATATTTCTTAATTAGTAAGCATATTCAAAAAATAGAAGTTCATAGTTTGTTTTTAAACCCTTTATGTTTTCTTCCTGGCTGTTGTTTGCTGTAAATTGCTCTTGAGATTACTGTCTATTGCCTCCAGACTGCAGGCTAATCCAAGAAGGTCGGGAGTTCTACATAGAGATGGTTGCTATGGGGATTGAGCTATCAATGGAATGCTGGAGTAGAGTGTTGGTACGAGCTGTGCTGATCTATAGTCCAGGTTCTATCTAACCTTTAACTGCTATCAGGGAAAGATTGTTGGAAAGTTGGTGATATGGGATGATTTCCACCATCTGGAGCTCAGGATAATTGAAACTTCCAGGTTACCCCTCAGTTCATTGTCAGACAGACTTTCAGTCACTGGACTTGAGTTTTAAGCCTGCAGCTCTCTACCTTTGAAGACAAATGCAGAGTTCTATCGTAGTTACTTAAGAGGATTGGAAAGAGAATGATATGAATGGAATACAATTTTTAAGAAACTGAGGATGATAACGTGCAAGATTAGATTAATCTATGAAGCAGATGCAATTTGAAATAAATAACGCTGCACATAGAGCCTCAGTTACAAAAATTGATCAGATATTCCTCAGGTCTTTGACCAACAAGCTGAAGAATTAGTCCAGACTTTTGGTTTGCTTTGTAATTGAAACCCTGCTCTCCAATCTGACACATGATCAAGTGCCAGAGCCAGCTCCTGATAGTTGGTGCAATTATATTTTTCTGAGTGGGCCCTGGCAATGAATCACTGCATATAATTGGAAATGGTTTCGTATTTGCACACTCATTTATCACATGTTGATGAAGCAATTCATTTTTCAGCTCCAGTTTGCACTATTCTGAAGGCTAGACCTTCTACTCTAAAATGCATGAAATTGTATCGTTTTAGATAAATGTTACATTGGGCCTGATCTCACTGGTAAATTCCTGCAGTTCAGTGGCGAGCTGTGAGCACTTCTGTAAATACATTAAGGTTTTGAAATTTGGTGAATTCAAATTCAGAAGCCCCAAGCATGATGTTGAATACCAGCCTGTGAGCCTGACCTCTGGATGTCATACAGAGTACAAAGGCGGGATTTCCCAGCACATACATTGAGCTTAATCCAGGACTGGATTAAGCCCGGGGACAGTTCTCCAAAAAATACTTATTGCAATGGAGGCCTTATACCACACCAATGCACCGTGGCTTGGTATGCAACTGATCTGCCCATGATCACAAAAACTACAGCTCAGCGCATCACAGGAACCTACGTCTCCCTCATGGACTCTAATTATACTTCTTGCTGCCTCAGTAAAGGAGGCAGCATAATCAGAGATACCATCCTTGCCACACACTTTCTTTACAACCCATTCTCATCGGGCAGGCGATAAAAAGTCTGGTGCCTCATGGGCAGCTTCTCTCTCACTGTTGTAAGAATATTGAATTGTTCTCTAGTGCAAAAAGATCAAAATTCAAAGTAAAGATTATCCAAGTACATATATGTCACCGTATACAATCCTGAGATTCGCTTTCTTGTAAATCCAAGAAACACAATAGAATCAGTGAAAGACCACACCCTACAGGACTGTGCTGCAAAAGACATCAAATTGTGCAAATACAAAAGGAAAAATAACAACAATAAATAAGCAAGCAATAAATATTAAGAACATAAGATGAAGAGTACTTGAAAGAGAGTCCATAAGGTGTGGGAACAGTTCAGCCAGTGAAGTTGAGTAAAGTTCAAAATTCAAAGTAAATTCATTATCAAAGTACATACAATGTATATCACCATATACTCTATGGCCTTGACATTTGTTTTCTTACGGGCATACTCAATAAATCCAAGAAACATAATAAAATTGATGAAAGACCACACCCAACAGGACGGACAAGCAACCAATGTGCAAAAAACAACAAACTGTGCAAATATAAAAGAAAAGATAGTAAATAAATAAGCAATATATATTGAGAACATGAGATTAAGAATTCTTGAAAGTGAGTCCATAGGCTGTGGGACAGTTCAGAGATGGGTAACATGCACACATCAAGATGGACAAACAACCAATGCGCGGAAGAAAACAGTTGCACAATTTACCTCACTGTGACCTTAAGCCTTATTGCCTACCAGCACTATAGATTCTCTGAAACTGCAACACTTTATTCTGCACTCTGCTATTGTATAACCGTGCACTATCTCTGTGCACTGTTGAAGTGAGTTGATCTGTAAGGACGTTGTGCAAAGAAAGATTTTCATTGTACATATCACAATAATAAACCAATTTACCAATTTCACCTGCAAGGAATTAAACAATAAATTAATATTTTAAAAAGTTTTTTATGTATATTAACTTTTATAATTGTTTAAGCGTCTTAGGTATAATTACATGGAACAGTGAATGTAGAACAGTACTGCACAGTTTGGCCCACAATGTTGTGCTGACCTATATAAACCTACTCTGTGATCATTCCAACCCTACATTCCTACATAGCTATAACCATAATGTTTCTTACATCCATGTGTCTACCCAAGAGCCTCTTAATTGTCTGTATTGTATAATTGCCTACCGCCACCCTGCCAGTGTATTCTAGGTACCCATCACTCTTTATGTGAAAAAAACTACCTCTCACATCTCCCCTAATCTTTCCTCCACTCACCATAAACGGATGTCCTCTGGTTTTGGCCATTGCCACCTGGTGAAAAAATTGTTGGCTGACCACTCAATCTATAGCTCTCATACACTTACACACTTCTATCAAGTCATATCTCATCCTCCTGTGCTCCAAAAAGAAAAGTCCTGGCTCACTCAGTCTCACCTCATAAGACATGATCTCTCATCCAGGCATTACCTTTGTAAATCTCTTCAGCACCCTCACTAAAGTTTCCACACCCTTCCTAAGATGAGGTGACCAGAGTGATCACAATGCTCAAAGTGTGGACCATCTGGAGTTTTATAGAGCTGCAACATCACCCCATGGCTTTTGAACTCACTCCCCCGACTAAAGAAGGCCAACACACCATATCCCTTCTTAACCATCCCATCAACTTATGCAACAACGTTTAGGGATCTATGGACATGGACTTCAAGATTCTTCCATTCCTCTACATTGCAAAGAATCCTGCCATTAACCTTGTACTCCAACTTCAAGTTCAATCTTTCAAAATGTTACCACTTTAAACTTTCTGGATTGAACACCATCTGCTGCTTCTCATCCTATCAACACCCTGTTGTAACCTTCTACATTATCCACATCACTAACATCCAAGGTTCTTCATCCAAGCAATTAATAAAATATCAGTAAGTGTAGAAGTCCCAAAACAGATCCCTGCAGATTTTTAATTATTTTACCTTTGTTTGAGTATCTTTTTAGATGATTCTGATTGACAGCTGGCTTTTGATGTGGAAATTAGTTGATGAATGTTGACAATGCTGGAGGGAAGGCTTTGCCAGACAACTGAGTCCTTTCCATAGCAGTATCAGAGGTAGGGCTTATCCTGGTAAACGCAGGCATCCTGATCATATTGTAGGTGATCTGGTATCAGAGAGAGCTTCACTAGTGGGTTCAGGGCACACTCTACCACCAAGTTCAGCCTACTGGATGTGAGGCAATGAAGTGTGGGGCTGCAGAGAGGAATGGACCCAGTCAATACGTCATTGGCACATTCCTCCCCACCATTTGTAGTATCTACAGGAGGTGCTGACTCAGCAAGGCAACATCAACCATCAAAGATCCTCACCATCCACGCCAGGCCATCTTCTTACAGCTATCGGGCAAAGGGTAAAGAAGTCTGAAGCCCCACAACACCAGGCTCAAGAACAGCTTTTCCCCTCCAACTATTTGGATCTTGAACTGACCTGCACAAACCTATAAAGCTACACTATGATCACGTTGACCATTTTGCACCACTGTGGACTTATTTTTCCTGATCTAATTTTGTCCTTTCCAGCAAAAAAAGTGTATTGTTGTTGTTCCTTTCTGTGCCCTGTGGCACATCAGGTGGCAACCTTGCTGTTTTGTTTGGCATTTATCTGATTTTTAGAAGACCAAGTTGCTAGCTTGACGTCCAACCCAGCAGGGATGGAAAGTGTGCAAGGAGCTGGCTGGGTTCAAACCCAGGATCATTCACTTCAAAGTTCAGTACAGATGCACTACACCACCAGCTGTCTAAAAAAGGTTTATAATTATAGATTTCTTGTGAATGCTGCTTATTTGACGCTATATGTCTGAGATGCTGATGCAAGTAAGTTTTTCAGTGCACCTGTACATACATGTACTAATGCATATGACAGTAAACTCTCTTTGACTTTGTGGAATAGGGAAGCCAAATGATCATTATGGATGCTTTCTAACATCTTCCAATATATCCAGCTGCTTGTGCATTTTCACATTAATTTATGCAGGATAACCAATGGTCTATTGTTCTCACCAGTACAAGAAACATTGGAATCCCTGATGATCCAATGGAAAGTTCCATAATCACTGTAGAGAAATACCTCCTGTACCTAGGTAAGAGTGTATGTTCGAGCTTCTCTACTAGTATGATGATTGTGTATTGGGAGATACTGTTCAGCACACTACTGTTATAACACATGCTTATTTGACTTACTGTCACCTTCTTATCAACTTTAACTAGTTTGGCCATTCTCCTCTGACCGCTCTCATTAAATAGGCATTTTCACCCACAGAACTGCTGAGCACTGGATTTTTTGTACCATTCTCTGTAAACTCTAGAGGCTACTGTGCATAAAAATCCAAGGAATTCAGCAGTTTCTGAGATACTCAAACCACCCCATCTGGCACCAACAATCTTCTTTTGTGCTAATGGCAGCTTGCACCTATCAGGAAGCTGCATTACTGCCACCTATTTGAAGTCAACGTCATCTTCTACTGCATTCTTTCACAGGGTGACCCTCCTCATCCAAACCTGTTCCCCTTCACTCATTTTCCTTTTATTTCTTGTCAAGTTCCATTCCATATCATCACTTAATTCCCCATCTGAATTTCCTGCTCTTGGCTTCCCTCAGTCACATTACAGGTGGTGCAAACCACCCATAGTCTCTCCCCAACCTCAACAACCAAAGTCCAAACACCTGCCAATCCCACCCTCCTCAGCACCAATAAACCTTCCATGGTCGCTCACTGAAATCAGAATTTCTTTCCCATCCTGATGTTTGGTCTGAACAGCAATTGTTCTTGACCATGTCTGCATACTTTTATGCAGTTAGTTGCTGCCACATGATTGGCTGATTAGATATTTGCACTAACCTTAAAAAGTGGCCACTGAATCCATAGTGAAAAAAAATTAAGGGACCTTTCCTCAGGGGATTCAGTGGAGGAGACATGCTTATTGAACTGAATACTCTTTTCTTGCCCGTATATTGTTGTGTCCTTAACCTTGCGTATTTGTAGCTGTTGCTAAAAAAAGCTCTTGATTTGAGAACCTTCCATCTCCTCAATAAATGTAATTCCAAGGAGCAAGAAAAAGTAGCAAAAAGCGGAATGTGTCAGTGATCCTGAATCTAATAAACGAGAGCTGGTAGTACAGGTAGCATGGATTAATAAATCACATAAAAGAAATGTGAGCACACAGAGAAATAAATCAAACAGATGAGACATGATTAGAGAGAAAAGTACAACTAATGGGAGAGAGGCAGAGGAAAAATAAACAAAATAAATCAGGGTGTTCCTTTAAATAAATGAATAAAACACCTTTAAGTGATGGATAATGAGGCAAAGTTCGAAGGAGAGCATTAAGTGAGACTATTGCAAAAAAAAACATACAATGTAGCATTAGATGTGGAAAGGAATTGCTAATCTCTTCTCATTTAATTGGTGACCAGCTAAGGCATGTATTTGTAAAATTGCAATATATTTCCAGTGCTAAAGAACAAGCTAAAGTTCCCAAAAATAAAAAGCAATTTCTTAAGCTCCCAGGGCAATTGGCAGCTTTGCTTTTTACATGCATTAGAAAAGATTTAAGTATGTTATCGTCTCGGGCTGTCTTTTCAGAGCCCAGCTGCAGTTGTGTTTTTTTTTGTAACTAGCATGCTATATTGTGTACTTAAACTGATTTGATCAAAGGGTTCAGAGCCACAGGAATGGTATAATGTGGAACTTAGAAAATACTGGACAAAAATAAACTGAAGTCTATTGACTTCTTCCTCTATCATTCTGGTAACCAGGCAGTTTAGCAATAATGGAGCTTTGACTGCCCACAGTAATTGATTGCTATCAATTAGTTCACCACAGAATAGACCAGACAGATGAGGACACAGGGCGATAGGGAGACCACTGAAAGGAGAGACAGGGAGATGGGATACAGATAGACAGAGACAGGAAGGAAGAATGGATAGAGAGAGAGTAGTGGATTGAAGAGAGAGGCTGGAACAGGATGAAGAGAAGCTGACAGGGGATGGATTAACATAGAAGAAAGGGATGGATGGTTGAAGAGAGCAAGAGAGAGATAGGATAGATAAAAAGAGACAGGGAAAGAGAAAAAGAGAGGAGAGAGGCCATATGAAAAGAGAGTGACAGCATGGAGAGAGAGAGAAAGGCATGTGATGAAGAGAGAAAGAAAAAAGAATGGAGGAAGGAATGAGCTGGATAAAAAGGGCTGGATAGAAATCAAGAAAGAAAGAATGAGCAGGAAGATGGAGGAAGAGAGAAAGAGAGAGAGATGGAAATGATGGAGGAAATCATTAGTTGAGAGAACTTTTAAAATCTTAGGCTTAATTCACCTCATCATGCAATAACTATATATCTGCTTACAAATGAACTCTGTTAACACCAAATGAACTGCTTTGAATGTGACACAATCATACAGCACATGATCTAAAATCAGTGTCTTGTATTCATCTAGTTTACTGATCTGAGTTACAAGTTTTAGAAGTTTTCATTAGTATAAAAAACACTGCCTGATGATCAAGAGAGCTACATGATCATTTTAGAGTCAAAGAGTATTATAGCATATAAGCAGACCATTTGGCCCATCTAGTCCATGCTAATCTATATTCAGTCTAGTCACATTGACCTGTATCCTCCCGACCCTCCAATCTCCACTGCCCATATCCAAACATTTCTTAAATGTTGCAATCGAACCAGCATTCATCATTTCTGGCAGCTCATTACACACTCACAGCACCTTCTAAGTGAAGAAGTTCCCCCATGGGTTCCCCTTTCACCCTTAACCATTACCTCTAATTTTATCCAGCCTTAGTGGAAAAACCCACTTAATAAGTATTTTACATCAGTCAATACTGTGGAAGACACCAGCAGTACGACAGAAGTTCAAAATTGTCAGGGGCAGAAGTAAGTGTAATTACTATTACTGGGGAGATGCTTGAAAAGCTGAAAGATCTGAAGGTAGATAAATCACCTGCACCAGAATGACTACACCCCGAGGTTCTGAAAGAGGTAGCTGAAAAGATTGTGGAGGCATTGTGATCTTTCAAGAATCCATTCGATTCTGGAATGGTTCCTAAGGACAGGAATTCTTCGAGGAAATAACTGTTAAGTATTCTAACTCCAAAACATGAAGCTAGTTGAAAGGAAAAACAAGGAGCCAGGACTTTAAGTCTTACTACTCACGAGGAGCACATAATGACATGGTGGCATAATGACATAAGCCATTCATGTACTTTTACATATAATCCGTAATGAATTATATATACAACAAAAATTGCTTAATCAAACAATATATTTACAAGAATATGCAAATATTACTGGGATATTAAATATACTACACTCCTCCCTGCTTAGCTATAAGCTCCAACTCAATATACAATGAATCTCAATTTTATATATAGTATATAATAAAACTACTATATAGTTATCCATAAAACCAGTCACTTTGGGCAGATGGGTCTCATCAGACATGGTTGGCAGCTCATCTAGAAGGAAAACTCATATCAAACCTCCGCTGGGAAAAATTCAGAGCTGGAGTCCGTAAAGCAGTCGTACATTGTGTTCAATGTTGACTGGCACTCCTGTGACACTGCTGGTACCAAACTATACCGGTCTCTGCCATTCCTTTGGGTTCATCAGATGTGTGGAGAGGGGGAGCTTCCTATATGGGCAACAGCTTGCTCTCTATATCATACTGCCTGGGCTTGCAAATCTAGACAGGTAGAATGCAATATCCATGGTCAACTTCGACCGACGGAGGCCTCAGCTTAGTTCAGCATGGTTATCCATCCTTTAGTAAATTTTAAGCTGTTCCATTCAGGCCTAAAAATGTAATTGCTGTTGAGGACTTCCTACTTTTGTGGGATAACATCTTTCCTGAGAGTGGGGGGCGGGGGGTGGTCACTCTGCTTGGCAGGAGAGATTTGTGGCTGTAAAACAATCTCAGGTTCTGGGGCCTGTAGAAAAACCTTGGGTTTGGGGGCCTCCACTGTGGTGGTTCTAGGAATTGACTCTGGGACTGAGCGGGTGGTTCTCACAGCTCTGGACAACATTCTTCTGGACATGTAAGCATCCTGAGCAGAACATGGCAAGCCGCTTGATCTGCTGATCTATCCCAGTCAACGCTTCGAGCCAATGTTTCCAATTTGACCATGCCTAGATGATCGCTATATAGCTCCTCCAGCACTTTAACTCTCAGCTTGGAATGTGCAACAACTCTCAATCTACATATAAGGCAAGCTCTGCAAGGACAAGTTCAAATGGTAAAAATGGGGTAACTGGAATTTATGCTGTACATTCCAGCCATTTTGATTTGCCATGTGTATCTGACACAATAATGTGGGTCTTTTCTGGTTTCCCTTTAGATTATCTCTGCCATAATAGGGAGACTTTCAATTTTCTCTAGGGAGAAAAGGTCAAAAGTAGTGTCCTCTTTTGTAAATTATTCAGGTATTTCCATATCCAATTTAAATAAGACAATCCATCAACATTTCCATGTTTAGTTGTCCTCTTGAATTCACTCTGTAATGGTGACTTCTGAGAAACAGAGCCATTTCTGCATTTGTGCTGCTGCTGTTAGTGCAATATCCTTCTGTGGACTGAAAATGGACACTAGTTGTTGATGTAATCATAAATAAAACAGAGCTGAAATGGCTGACTGCATCAGAAAGGCAAAGGCATTCCATTGCACAGGAGATGACTGGAAAATGTATACTGAACAGATTGAGCAGTCTTTGAAAGCAAATGGAATAGCCAACGAGAAACAAGTACCAGTTTCGCTGAGAGTATTAGATGGAAAAGCATATAGTTTGCTTTAGTGTTTGACTGCTCCAACCAAACCTGCAGAAATGAGCTTTACTGATATTGTGAAAGTAATTCATCTCTGTCTCAGAGGCTGATGTTAAACTGTCTTTAAAGAGAGTGAACCCTCACAAGGCAGAAGATCCGGATGGAGTACCTGGTAAGGCTCTGAAAACCTGTGCCAACCAACTAGAACATAGAACATAGAATAGTACAGCATATTACAGGCCCTTCGGCCCACAATGTTGTGCCGACCTTCAAACCCTGCCTCCTATATAACCCCCCACCTTAAATTCCTCCATATACCTGTCTAGTAGTCTCTTAAACTTCACTAGTGTATCTGCCTCCACCACTGACTCAGGCAGTGCATTCCACTTACCAGCCACTCTCTGAGTGAAAAACCTTCCTCTAATATCCCCCTTGAACTTCCCTCCCCTTACCTTAAAGCTATGTCCTCTTGTACTGAGCAGTGGTGCCCTGGGGAAGAGGCACTGGCTGTCCACTCTGTCTATTCCTCTTAATATCTTGTACACTTCTATCATGTCTCTCATCCTCCTTCTCTCCAAAGAGTAAAGCCCTAGCTCCCTTAATCTCTGATCATAATCCATACTCTCTAAACCAGGCAGCATCCTGGTATGCTGGAGTAACTAGCGGGAGTATTCAAGGACATTTTCAACCTCTCATTGCTACGGGCAGAAGTTCCCACTTGCTTCAAAAAAACAACAACTATACCGGTGCCTAAGAAGAATAATGTGAGCTGTCTTAATGACTCACATTAAGCACTCACATCAACGGTGATGAAATGCTTTGAGAAGTTGGTCATCACTAGACTGAACTCCTGCCTCTGGTCCCATTGCAATTTTCCTATCACAACAATAGGTCAACGGCAGGCGCAATCTCAATGGCTCCCCACACGGCTTTAGACCACCTGGACAACACAAACACCTATGTCAGGATGCTGTTCATCGATTATAGCTCAGCATTTAATACCATCATTCCCACAATCCTCATTGAGAAATTACAGGACCTGGGCCTCTGTACCTCCCTCTGCAAATGGATTCTCAACTTCCTAACCGGAAGACCACACTCTGTGTGGATTGGTGATAACACATCCTCCTCGCTGACGATCCACACTGGTGCACCTCAGGGGTGTGTGCTTAGCCCACTGCTCTAATCTCTGTATACACATGATTGCATGGCTAGGCATAGCTCAAGTACCATCTGTAAATTTGCTGATGATATAACCATTGTTGGTAGACCCTCAGGTGGAGACAAGAGGGCATACAGGAGTGAGATATACCAACTAGTGGAGTGATGCTGCAGCAAAAACCTGGCACTCAATGTCAGTAATGATGAAAGTGCTGATTGTGGACTTCTAGAAGGGTAAGATGAAGGAAGACATACCAATCCTCATTGATGGATCAGAAGTGGAGAGAGTGAGCATTTTCAGATTCCTGGGTGTCCAGATCTCTGAGGATCTAACCTGGTCCTAACATATCGATGTAGTTATAAAGAAGGCAAGACAGCGGCTATACTTCATTAGGAGTTTGAAGAGATTTGGCATGTCAACAAATACACTCAAAAACTTCTATAGATGTACCGTGGAGAGCATTCTGACAGGTTGCATCACTCTCTGGTATGGAGGGGCTACTGCACAGGATCTAAAAGATGCAGAAGGTTGTAAATCTAGTCAGCTCCATCTTGGGTACTAGCCTACAAAGTACCCAGGACATCTTCAAAGAGCGATGTCTCCGAAAGGCAGCGTCCATTATTAAAGACCTCCAACACCCAGGGCATGCCTTTTTCTCACTGTTACCATCAGGTAGGAGGTACAGAAGCCTGAAGGCACACTCAGTGATTCAGGAACAGCTTCTTACCCTCTGCCATCCGATTCCTAAATGGACATTGAAACTGTGAACATTACCTCACTTTTTTAATGTATATTATTTCTGTTTTTGCATGATTTTTAATCTATTCAATATACATATACTGTAATTGATGTACTTATTTATTATTATTATTTTTTTCTCTTCTATCACGTATTGCATTGAACTACTGCTGCTAAGTTAACAAATTTCACGTCACATGCCGGTGATAATAAACCTGATTCTGATTCTGAACATTTTGAGCGAAAACCATTGTTGATTACAGAACCTTTTATGTTTCATAAATGGAATAAAAAGGCAGGGGAGTCCATTTCAGCATACGTGGTTAAATTGAAGGGAGTGTCTGAGCATTGTCAGTTCAATAAGGACATAAAAAATAGGAGCAGGAGTAGGCGATCTGACCCATTGAACCTGCTCCATCATTCAATAAGATCATGGCTGATCTGGCCATGGACTCATCTCCACCTGCCTGCCTTTTTCCCAGAACCCTTAATTCCATTGGGCTTGTATGTGGTAAAAAAAACAGAAGGGCCAGCATTGTTGGAATGTGATCGGCTGAGACAATTGCAACTTGATTGGAAATCCATCCACCATTAGCAAGCCACATCCCCTGTGATAGAGTGAGCTAAAGCGAGTTAAGAAAGGTACTGGATGATGCCACAACTATCTCCATCTTGTACACATGAACTGTTGCCCAATAGAGGGCAAGCAGGTACTGGTGCCAATTTCTGTGCCTCTACTTGGAAAGCATATTGGACCAAGTAAACACGTACAAAAGCTGGATGAACTCAGCAGGTCGGGCAGCATCCATTGAAATGAGCAGTCAACGTTTTGGGCCGAGACCCTTCGTCAGGACTGAGTTTGTGTTGGACCAAGTAAGGACTATGCTGCTCAAAGGGATCGTGAAGGTGATGAAAGCAGTGGTCTGACTGCAAAAGTTTTATAGGTAACATATCTGAGAATGCTCTGATATCTTAAGCAGGCAGTTACTTGCAAAATGCGGCTTGGGTTTTAAGCTGGAAGAAAGTTCAAGGAGCTTCAGGAAAGTTGCAATCATTTGGCTTTTGTGAGTATAAAGAACCAGAATCTACTCTACGTGTTTTAAGGTTATTGCATGAACTTCAAGTAAGAGACAAAACATTGCTTGTAAAAGTAGATGCAAATACCAAAGGCCAACTAGATGAATGTAAGGCCCAAAAGCAATAAGTCATTGGAAATATGAAAACAGAGAATCAATCAAATGATGTTGTGGATGAGGAAGCCAGGAGGAGAGATCAGATCCTAATGGAAGGATTAATATGAGAATTCTGCGGTGAGCTAAATGCACCTTCCTCCTGAAAAGAAGGAAAAGGAAAAGAAAGGGGAGGACGACACAAGTGCTGCGGAAATGGAAGACGATTAACAAGACCTAATTTCTTGAGAAATTAGTAGATTCGGAGATACTCACAAGAAAGTAAAAGTAAAAGTAATCAGCGAGAAAGAAAGAAAGACAAGTAATTGAAAAGGAAAGAAGCAAGGATTGAAATAGATCCAGAGAGTAAAGCTGAGTAAAGGGGAAGAAAGGTGTCCAGGGCTGTCAGAACCACTTACTGCAGTTTCAGAGTCAACTCCTGCAACCACCACAGAGGAGATCCCAGAACCTGACACTGTTTTCACAGTCACAAGTCTCACTTGCCAAGCAGAGTGACCTGCCTCATCAGGAAAGACATTATCCTACAAGAGCAAGAAAGCCTCCACAGTGATTAAATCTTTAGGCCTGAATGGGACAAATTTTAAATTACTGTGCTGTGGATGTTTATAAGTTGAGATGCATTCTATATTGAGTTGAAGTTTATAGCTAAGCAGGGAGGAGTGCTGTGTATTTAATATTTCGGTAATATTTGAGTAATATTGTAAATATATTGTTTGATTCAGCATTCTCTGGTGTTTACATAATGCATTGCGGGTTATACGTGAAAGTATGTAAATTGCATATGTCATCACAGCACCACGTGATTCGTGCACGCCCTGCTTAAAGTAAAAAAAACTAAGGCTAGCATTATTTGAGACTCTCTTGTTTTCCTTCCAATTAGTTTTATGGTTTGGAGTTACAAAGCCTAATATGTATATTTAAAGTGGAGGTCGATCGGTTCTTGATTAGTCAGTGTGTGAAAGGTTATGAGGAGAAGGCAGGAGAATCGGGTTGAGAGGGGTAATAACTTAGCCATTATGGATTGGAGGAGCCGACTCAATGGGCTGAATAACTTAATTCTGTTCCTATGCCTTGTACTCTTATGGTATTGCAGAAGATACAGAGGAGATTTAGCAGTATGTTACCCAGGAGAAGAAGTCTCAGTTATATGGAGAGATTGCACATGCTGGGATGTTTTTCTTAGAATGGTGGAGGCTGAGAGGTACCTGATGGAGGTATACAAATTTGTGAAGGGCACAGAGGTTAATTAGTAAGTTAGAAGTCTCTAATATCTTAGATTTAGGGCAAGGGCTAAGAGGGTGAGAGATGATCTGAGAAAGGTTATTTTTTCCAGAGGTTGGTTGCAATCTAGAATGTATTGCCTACACACAGTGACCACTTTATAAGCTAAACATGTACTCCTGTTCATTAATGCAAATATATAATTAGTCAATCATGTAGCTGCAACTTGATTCATAAAAACATGCAGACATGGTCAAGAGGTTCAGTTGTTGTTTAGTCCAAACTTCAGAATGGGAAAGAAATGTAATCTAAATTACTTTGTCTGTGTAATGATTGTTGGTGCCAGACAGGGTGGTTTGAGTATCTCAGAAACTGCTGATCTCCTAGGATTTCCAGACACAACAGTCTCTAGAGCTTATAGAGAACACTGCAAAAAAAAACAAAAACAGACAAAAGAAATCAGGTGAGTGGCAGTTCTGTGGGCGAAAATGTCTTGTTAATGACAGAGTTTAGAGGAAAATGACCAGACTCGTTCGAGTTGACAGGAAGACGACAGTAGCTCAGATAACCATGTGGTTTCTGCAGTGGTGTGCCCAACAGCATCTCTGAATGCATAACACGTTGAACTTTGAAGTGGGCAGGCTACAGCAGCAGGAGACCGTGAACAGAAGTTACCTCTGGCTCTAGCATTTCAAATCTGCCTACACTTCAGTATGCAATGTTTGCTTAAGAAATTGTGCTTTCTCACACACAAATCCAGGCTATCTCCCACCATGGTGCATGGCAAATTGTAACAGATATGTTAAAATGTTCGGAACTTACGTGCTTGACCAGTCCGTCACGACAACAATGAATGCTGGGAGCTTAGCTCTTAGAGAAGGAGGAGAAACTTAATGAACAGTAGAAGCAAAAGGGAATGGCCCTCCATATGGCAAGTATGGTTGGTGCATGGCAACACATTAATCACATTTGTTAGAAGAGCGTAGCTAGAATCTTCAAAATGTCAAGAAAGTAATCATGATTCTTTTTTTGCACTCATACAAAATGCAGTTATCTATTCCGACCAAATTCAGGTCTCTGGACCAATTAAAGGCCAAGCTGTCAGTTCAATTACCGCTCCTACTTTTCTTTGCCTTTCTGTCATTTGCAGCTTAAAGAGTTTTCCTCTTACATGCAGAACCGTGGCAGGGAATGTAAAAAGTGCCCTGCTTATTGATTTTTCCAGTCTCTCCATTGTATAGTCCATCAATATTGCAGCTAATATTTATTTAGTTCACATGTTGCAAGCATTCCAATCTCTGTGCTTACTTAGTGTTCGTCTCAGATTTGTATCAATAAGAATGAAAGGTTCGTAGGCTTGCTGCTTCAGAGGAATAAAGTGCATTCAGAGGAAGAGCGGAAAAGAGAAGAGGAAGCAAGGAGCCATTTAGCAGTTCCATGCTGGAATGTATAACTGAATCTATTCAAATAGAAACCCTTTGTCAATTTAATGATTCAAGGAAAGGAAGAATCAACTTTATAAGCCATACATACAAATTTACATTGGTGCATTGCATGACATGTAAGAAAAGGGAACAGCATTCAACACTATAAGAATAAAGAATTATATAAAAAATAAAGTTACAGGTTGAAGTACAGATATGGAATAAAATGCGCACAAATACATGAATACCAGTATGTATTTGCCATGTAAACAGCATTATAAAAAGTGGGTAAGAGTATTAACGGTGCTGTGATGGTGTTGCGAAGCATGGGTGAACCCAAACGCAGGACACTGACACGGAGGTAGAGTAATCTGAAGAGGGTTTATTCATGGTTGTAGGGAAGGCTGAGGAGTGAGGATTAGGCAGAGGAAAGCAGGGGAGTGAGCACGGCTTCACCAGGGGTTGAACGCAGGTCGCGGTGGTGAGAATGCGGTGTTTAACCACTGAGCCAGCGGAGAGTGTAGGTGGGCGGCGGGACGAGGCAGAGCAGGGATGCAGACAAGGGTGTGAGCGTGGCTGGAGGATGAACGGGAAGGCAGGCAGCATGCAATGCTCCTGATAACATGGAGAGACAGAGTTAACACAGGCAAACAACAGCCCGGAAACAAAACTTAGAATACACAATTCTAAGTGGCCTAGGACATGAACAACCACTCTGGCTGAAGCAACGATCTGGCGATGAGTGGATGGAAAGCCGGGGTACTTATGCTGCAGGTTAGATGAGATTCAGGTGGGCCGTAATCAGGAAGCCCAGGAGAACAAAAGGAACACCATGCTCACTGTGCCGACGCACGCGTGCGTGCGCGCGCACACACACACACACACACACACACACACACACACACACACACACACACACACACACACACACACACACACATACACAAACAAACAGAGAGACAGACAGACAGGGGAGCAAGAGAAACAAGGGGAAAAGGGAATTAGGAGAACATGAGGAATAAATAGGAGGGAAGGCTGGAACCGTGACAGATGGGGGTAATAGAGGGGTTGGGGAGAGTGTGGTGTTACTTAGAATTGTTGACCTGATTGATTCCCTAGGGTAGAAACTTTTATGACGCCATGAAGATATTGTTTTCATGGCCCTATAATGTTTTCCAGAAGGGAGCTTTTGGAAAAGGCTGTCTGCTGAGTGGATAGTGCCCACAATGATTTTTCCTCCTGCTTCTTTCTCCTGGACATGTGACGGTAGACTGTGGCCTGTGACCTTCTCCGATTTCTCTCTAGTTATCTCTAGTTTTCATATATTGTGAGAGGATGTTGCAGTAAACCAGGCCAACGTGAGAATTCAACATCTCTTGTATTAATATTTCAGTTTAATTGTCAGATAAGCTTCATGCAATTTATGTTGTATTTGCTGGTCTCCTATCTGCTGCACCTATTTCACTTCTATGCATACTGTATATGCTAAGCAACGGAACCATAGCTACATAGAATATGTGGATGTTGAAGACTTCAGGGTTGCTCTGGGAGACAAAGAGCAAGAGCCTTTCTGTCCCCAGTGAAGCAACCCAGCAGATGTTCTTTTCTTTGCCACATGCTGTAAGTAGAGAAGAAAAACTTCTATTTACACTCAGTGGCCACTTTATAAAGTACACCTGTTAGTTAATACTAATATCTAATCAGCCAATCGTGTGGCAGAAACTCCATGCATAAAAGCCTGCGGACATAGTCAAGTGGTTCAGTTCTTGTACAGACCAAACAACAGAATGTGGAAGAATTGTGATCTAAGTTGACTCTGACCATGGAATGAATGTTGGAGCCTGAGAGGTTGGTTTGAGTATCTCAGAAACTGCTGATATCCTGGGATTTTCACACATAACAGTCTCTAGAGTTTACAGGAAATGGTGTGGAAAAACAACAAAAAAACATTTATTGAGCAGTAGTGGGAAAAAAAGTCTTGTTATAAGGGAGGTCAGAGGAGAATGGTCAGACTGATTCAAGCTGACAGGAAGGCAACAGTAACTCAAAACAAAACACACATTACAACAGTGCACTTTCAGTGCACAACACCTCCAGCCTTGAAGTGGATGGGCTACAGTAACAGAAGACCAGGAACACATACTCAGTGTCTACTTTATTAGGTACAGGAGGTACTTAATAAAGTGGCCTATGAGTGTATATTTCCCCTTGTGTCACTTCTGGATGTTCCAGAGCACAATGCAGGTAGTGTGCCAATTGTGAAGAAAATGCCCATAGGTGTACAACAAAACGTCACAAACCACCAATGCGACAATCTCCAGGTCACCTGTTTCAGGTTTGAAACATCAAACAAAAACTGCCATTGCTGGAAATCTAAACCAAAAACAGAAAAAGCTGGAAATACCCAACAGGTCAGGCAGCCTTTGTCAGAATCCAAAGAAAACAAAAGAAGCTTACAAAGCTTCAGGGGTGGTAGAGGAAAAGAGATATCTCCAATTAGATAGCATTTATGGGGTGGGGGAGTGGCAGGAAATGGACAATTGATGTTTCAGATGGGGACCCTTCATCAGGACTGGAAAGGAATTGAACAGAAGCCAGAATAAAAAGATAGGGGAGAGGGAAGAGCACGAGCTGGCAGGTGATAGGTGAAGCCAGGTATGAGGAGCTGGAGGGAAAAAAAGGGACTGATGAGAGAAGCTGGGAGGTGATACATGGAAGAGGCAAATGGCTGAAGAAGAAAGAATCTGATTGGAGAGGACAGGAGATTATGGAATAAACATAAGGAGTTAGGGATCTATAGGGAGAAAAGTGATGGGCAGGGAAGGAGAAAGAGAAGAGATAAAGGGGCCACAGAGTTAAGTGAAAATGATGGGAGAGCAGGCTGGAACAAAGAAGTCAAAGCCCAGTGGCTGAAGCCTGGAGAGTGGAGGATCAGAGGCCTGTCCAGGTGGGTAGGAGGGAGGAAAAGGGCTTGTTTTGCTGTTGTTGTTTTGTTATTTGTTGAGTTCTCTGTTGGTCTGCAGAGCACTGTGTAAATCTGAATCTGGATCTAGGAGAAGTGATTACCAGGAACTGGAGAAATCAGTGTCAATGCTACCACTTTGGAGACTGCCAAGATGGAATATGATGTGCTGATCCACAAGATTTTTATTCCATGAGCATCTGACATTTATCGGTATTCAAAAAAATGCTTTTCAAAAGTAATCATAGTTAAAACACTGTAAAATTATTACATAGAAATTGAAAATATGAAACAAAATATTAGAAGACACTTAAGACATATACATATTTAAGTAAGTCCAACTAAATCTGAAAATTATAGAAAATTTACCTTCTTCCTGATACAAGTACTGTCAGCTGTCGGCACCCTGTTGTTGAACTCCCAATATTGAGAAACTGCCAGAGATCAGATGTGGGGAAGTTTGATATTTCTGTTCTCTTGAGTATTTGCTGAGCTTTCTGACTGTTACGGATAGAAATGCCAGCAGTTCTGCGTGGAACAGTTGGTATTTAGGGAAAATTCAGGTTGATGGATCACCAGTGATCACAGAGCAAGGATATACTTTCGTGAAGATTTTTTGTTCTGCACACATGATAACTGGCTTTTTATTACAGAGAAGTGGGTTATTCTCACTTAAATAAAAAGGCAGTTTGTATCAACGAGGAAGAAGAAAGAACTCTGCTCTTAAGAATAGCAAACTTCCACCAAGAAAAGCTATTTACTCTCACGTCACGACCATATGTGAAAAAGAATTGTCAAGCACTGACGTTAGCCCTTCCTTTTTGCACTACTTTGTAATTTATAGAAATTTTATATCATTGTCACAAAACGATAGGAATCAGAATCAGATTTAATATCACTGGCATACATCATGAAATTTCACATCATATAAGACAGTGATAATAAACCTGGTTCTGATTCTAATGAGCAACACACACAAGGTGTCAAAGAAACTCAGCAAGTCAGGCAGCTTCTATGGCGGGAAATAATAAACAGGATTCCTGATGAATGGTTTTGGACACAAACATTGACTGTTTTTTCCCCCTTGCATGAATTTTTCCTGTCTTTGCTGAGTTCCTCCAGCATTCTGTGTGGTTTGCTTTAGATTTCCAGAATCTGCAGAACCTCCTGTGCCTTTGATTCTGATGATACAGTTTTTTGTGTAGTATGATGTATTTCTCTCAGTTTATCATGCAGGCTGCAGGGTAGTGGGAGAGTGAATACGCTACTCTGACAGAGTACGGACCTGAGACTGTCATTAGTGGGGAAAGAATGAGTCTCGCAGCTCATGACATTCACGAGGGCTTGCAAAGCTTCAGCAAAGCAGAGATTAGCTCTAATCTGTAGCATGGCACTGTTGAAAGGGAACCGTGGCAGCTGTGAACAAGCAAAGGACAACAGGGCTCCTTCCTGCATCCATAGCAAAGGCTCTGCCAATGACTCATATCCAAACCAGGCTGCAGGGATATTTAATATATACACACACACACACACACACACACACACACACACACACACACACACACACACACACACACACACACACACACACACACACACACACACACACACACACACACACACACACACACACACACACACACACACACACACACCAATCATGCCTTTCCATTTAGGTCAGGGGCAGTGGCAGTGCTCTGGCTTGACCTGGCCAATACCTGTGGATCAATCCTCCACAAGCTGGTACAGAAAACCAAGGACAAGCATCATGTTTTGGACAGACTGGCAGATCTCATCCTGGATTATCTCAGAATTAGAGTTGCATCAAGCTAAGTTACATCAGAGTGGCACAGGCTGGAGACTGGGATCATCACAGGCTGTACCATCTCTGCCACCCTTTTTGCCCAGCTGAACCACAGTGCCACGGCCTGGTGTATGGCAACCACCAATTAGAGCTTTCATGGATGACCTGACAGTCACCACGAAGTCCCTGGCGGGAACTAGCTGGATTCTGCAGGATCTGAAGAAGCTTAACAACTGGCCAAGGCTGAGTTTCAAGCCCACACAATCAAGATCATTGATACTGAGGAAGGATAGAGTCACCGACAGATTCTGCTCTAATGTCACAGAAGCGCTCATTCCATCTCTGACAAGCCAGTGAAGAGCCTTGGCAAAGTGTTCAACAGCATCCTGGAAGATATACTATCAATCCAGGCAACCAGTTAGGAGTTTGATACAAAATCTGAACCAGTGCCTTAAAGCCGGCTAGCTGGACACAGAAAAAGGTTCGACTTTTCCGCTCAGCGGCAGCTTGGTTGGCCAATCTGGTTCATGCCAGTGTTTATGCCCCAGATGTGCTTCCTCCTCCTACATCTGTTCTGCAAAGACTTTACACCATCTAAACCTTTGCTACTTCCAGTGCCGTAAAGTGTTCTACATTGTCAACGTTGCCTCAATATTGGAGATTCCCCTAAATTTCTGATTGGATTTAGTGGGGACTAATCTTAACCTAGTGGCTGCTTTATTAGGCAGACACCTACCAGGTGGCAAGGTATCCTAGTGGCTAGCTCATCATTTTACAGCACTAGCAACTGGTGCTCAATTCCCACTGCTATCTGTAAGAAGTTTGTACCTTCTTCCCACGACCACATGGGTTTCCTCCTGGGACTCCAGTTTCCTCCTACACTCCAAAGACAAATAGGTTAGCAGGTTAATTGGTCACATGGTTGTAACTGGGTGGTTTGGGCTTGTTGGGAAGGAAGGGCCTGTTACTGTGCTGTATCTCTAAATTAAATTAAACTGCTCATTTTTTTTTACAGTATTTTTATTCAGAAGAAAAAACAAGATTTACAGAGTGCAACACAAAGATACATCTCAACATAAAGTGTGTACATTCATATATTGTAATAAAATTGATCAAAATGTTATAGCATAACACATAAAGGTATACCACTCCGTAATCAAAAAATTAAAGATAGGTCATACATCATAAAATAAATTTTTTATGTAAAAAAAAGTCAACCCCCTACCAACTACCAAAGAAAAAAGCTGATGGATGATAATGGATAATTAGAAAAAAAAAGGATATTCGCTTAAGAAGATAGAATTATACATAAAAGTCTGTGCACTGTTAAGCTTTATAAATTGGAAAAGTAATTTAGGAAAGGTCCCCAGATATAAAAAGATTGTTTCGAATTTAAGACTGAGCAGCGGATCTTCTCTAAATTTAAATAAGACATAATATCTCGTAGCCATTGAAGATGTGTAGGAGGGGTAGACTTTCCTCTTTCTTTATCCCTAATTGGCTGAATTAATTTGATTAAAATGAAGATTCTTCCTAAATTTTTGTATCTTTTTCAGGCTTTACCTATTTTTATTCCTAAGACCTACTTTGATTCTTTAGGTTCAATTTTAACATCTTATATTTGGAATAATAAACAAGCTCGTTTAAGTAAAGTTTACCTACAAAGAATTAAAGAGATGGGTGGATTAGCCCTACCCAATTTTAGGTTTTACTATTGGGCTGCCAATATAAGGAATATTACTATTTGGTCCTATTATATTTATCATAAAGATTGGCCTTCATGGGTCTCCTTAGGAGTTAACTCTGTAAAAAATGCCTCTATTCTCTCTCTTCTTGGATCATACTCTTCTTTTTCAGCAAATAAAACAACAGATAATATAATTGTTAAGCAAAGTTTAAGGATCTGGTCTCAATTTAGAAAATTTTTTGGTTTAGCAAATTTTTCATTATCATCTCCCATTCTCCTTAATTATTTTTTTTTATCCCTTCCATGACTGACAAAGTCTTTAAGGATTGTGATGAACTAGGTATTAAGTGTTTTTGGGACCTGTTTATCTCAGGGTCTCTTGCTTCATTTGACCAATTGTCAACTAAATTTGCACTGCCAAAAACACATTTTTACAGATACCTTCAAATTAGAGATCTCTTATGTTTCCAATTAACTACTTTTCCTATAGGTCCTGATAAAAATTTACTGGACGATCTTTTAAATTTAAAAGCTTTTGTTAATGGCTCTATTACTGGAATCTATAACTTGTTGATTGATTCTAGACAAGACTTTTTAGATAAAATAAAAAAAGCTTGGGAGGATGACCTAAATAGTCAGATTTCTGATGAAAGATGGAATAAAATTCATAAATGGGTTAATAAATCATCTTTCTGTGCTCATCATTCTCTTCTACAATTTAAAGTGGTTCATAGAGCTTACATTTCTAAACAGAAGCTGTCCAGTTTTTATCCAAACGTTTCTCCACTTTGTAATAAATGCAACTCTGCTGATGCCTCTTTAATTCATATGTTTTGGTTTTGCCCTAAAATTGAAAAGTTTTGGCGGGAAGTATTCCATACCTTCTCACAACTTTTTAGGGTCCAATTTGACCCAAATCCCCTTACTGCCTTGTTTGGTATTATTGCAAATGAAGATATAACTTTAAATACTCCTAACCTACAGGTTTTAGTTTTTACCTCTATTAACCTGCTCATTAATGCAAATATCTAATCTGTCAATCATGTGATAGCAACTCAATGCATAAAAGCATGCAGATGTGGTCAAGAACTTCAGTTGTTGTTCAGATCAAACATCAGAGTGGGGGAGAAATGTGATGTAAGTGTCCTTGATCAGTGTGAGGTGGTTCGTTCTGGTAGGTCAAATATGATGGCAGAATATAGTATTAATGATAAGACTCTCGGCGGTGTGGAGGATCAGAGGGATCTTGGGGTCCGAGTCCATAGGACACTCAAAGCTGCTATGCAGGTTGACTCTGTGGTTAAGAAGCCATATGGTGCATTGGCCTTCATCAATTGTGGGATTGAGTTTAAGAGTTGAGAGGTAATATTGCAGCTATATAGGACCCTGGTCAGACCCCACTTCAAGTCAAGTCAAGTCACTTCTATTGTCATTTCGACCATAACAGCTGGTACAGCACATAGTAAAAATGAGACAATGTTTTTCAGGACCATGGTGTTACATGACACAGCACAAAAACTAGATTGAGCTACGTAAAAAAAAACAACACAGAGAAAGCTACACTAGACTACAGACCTACACAGGACTACATAAAGTGCACAAAAACAGTGCAGGCATTACAATAAATAATAAACAGGACAGTAGGGCAAGGTGTCAGTCCAGGCTTCGGGTATTGAGGAGTCTGATAGCTTGGGGGAAGAAACTGTTATATAGTCTGGTCGTGAGAGCCCGAATGCTTCAGAGCCTTTTCCCAGATGGCAGGAGGGAGAAGAGATTGTATGAGGGGTGCATGGGGTCCTTCATAATGCTGTTTCCTTTGCGGATGCAGTGTGTAGTGTAAGTGTCCGTGATGGTGGGAAGAGAGACCCCGATGATCTTCTCAGCTGTCCTCACTATCCGCTATAGGGTCTTGCGATCCGAGATGGTGCACTGTGCTCAGTTCTGGTCGCCTCACTATAGGAAGGACGTGGAAACCATAGAAAGAGTGCAGAGGAGATTTACAAGGATGTTGCCTGGATTGGGGAGCATGCCTTATGAGAATAGGTTCAGTGAACTCGGCCTTTTCTGCTTGGAGCAACATAGGATGAGAGGTGACTTGATAGAGGTGTACAAGATAATGAGAGGCATTGATCGTGTGGATAGTCAGAGGCTTCTCCCCAGGGCTGAAATGGCTAGCACGAGAGGGCATAGTTTTAAGGTGCTGGGGCTAGGTACAGAGGAGATGTCAGGGGTAAGTTTTTTACGCAGAGAGCAGTGAGTGCGTGGAATGTGCTGGCAGCAGCGGAGGCGAAAACAATAGGTTCTTTTAAGAGACTCCTGGATGGCTACATGGAGCTTAGAAAAATAGAGGGCTATAGATAAAGCCTATGTAGTTCTAAGGTAGGGACATGTTCAGCACAGCTTTGTGGGCCGAAGGGCCTGTATTGTGCTGTAGGTTTCCTATGTTTCTATGTTGCTTGTGGAATGATGGTTGGAGCCAGACGGGGTGATTTGAGTATCTTAGAAACTACTGATCTCCTGGGATTGTCATGCACAACAGTTTCTTTAACTTATCAGAGAATAGTGTGAAAAACGAAAAACATTCAGAGAGCGGCAGTTCTGTGGGGAAAATGCCTTGTTAATGGGAAAGGTCAAAGGAGGATAGCCAGAGTGGTTTGAGCTGAAAGGAAAGTGACATTAACTCAAACAAAGATGCGTTACAACAGTTGTATGCATCTCTGAATGCACAACACGTAGAACCCTGAAATGGATGGGCTACAGCTCTAGAAGACCACAAAAACACTTAGGCCACATTCACCTTATAAAGTGACCACTAAGTGTATATCTCTGGCCCTAACTTTGCATTATTTTCATGCAGAAATGTTCAAAGTTTACCCAATCAAATCACATTCATAATGTCAATGGTCTCTTATCCATCATTATTCTGGGTAAAAGAGTGTCAACCTGTCCAATTTTTCCTCTCAGTTAAGGACCTAGGCTAGTGAATCATTGTTGGCACCAATTCCATTGTGCTGTTTACTGTGGAGACCAAAAGTGAGAACAGTACTCTTGTGTGTACATAATAGCTGACTGGAACCCATTTCTAGTTGATGAATTTTAGTAAATTTGTGGTCTACAACTCTAATTAGTAATTTGTAAAGTCAGTCAGATCTATAATGGGCTCAACATTCCAAACCATCAAGGATATCTTCAAAAAACAGGGACTCAAGAAGACAGCATCATTTTTAAGGACTCTCACCATCCCGGGAATGCCCTCTTCTTGTTATTACCATCAGGAAGGAGGTACAGGAGTCTGAAGCCACATGCTCAATGATTCAGGAACAGCTTCTTCCCCTCCAACATCAGATTTCTGAAGTCCATTAACACATGAACACGATGCCGAACAATTTGCTGGAGGAGCTGAGCAAGTCAGGCATGAGAGGGAATAATCAACCATGTTTTAAGCTGTACATGGTCCCATACAGCTATGTTCCATTTAGATTTGTACTCTAAGTCATTACAGTCAAAGGTAACCTTACAAATTTGACTGCCTCTCAAAGAAAGAACTTGTGTTAACGCAGTACTTTTCATAAAATCATCTATTCATAGAAAGATTATAACAAAGCTCATTGTGTCAACCAAATCTTTAATAACCCTGGAGAACTTGTATTAAAAAAGGGGTACTTCTTCAGTTAATGTTTGAAATTTGTCATTTAAAAAAAATAACAGAAATAGATTACTTTTTCTTAACCTTCCTGAGGAAGGTTAACTGGCAGTGGGATCAATGAATAGAGAAAAGAAGTGTAATATAAAGTTTGCAAATACTGAATTCAAACAGTGGTATAACAGCACCCACCACTATGATTTTACTAGATGCAGTAACATTCTGGGTAGAATATTCAGTAGTTACTCAGAAGCCTAGACTTCTGCAGAGAAGTCCAGAGACATGAACTTGAATCCAAGCAACTGGGGAATCTAAATTTCATAAGAACATAAAACATAGGAGCAGAATTAGGCCATTCAGCTCAATGAGTCTGCTCCATCATTCCATCATGGCTAATATATTTTCCCTCTCAATCCCCATCAAACCCTCTAATCTTTGGTGCCCTTAATAAACAAGAACCTGTCAACCTCTACTTTAACCATACCCAATGACTTGGTCTCCAAAACTGTCTGTGGCACTGACTTTCATAGATTCACCATCCACTGGCTAAAGAAATTCCTCCTCATCTCTGTTTTAAAGGGACATCCTTCTATTCAAGGAATTGAATTAATTTGTGATAAAACGTTAGTATCTGTGAAATGGTGACCATGGAAGTATTGTATTTTTGCTTTAAAAAAGTCCATCCTTGTTTTTAGGAAATGAATACTGCTATGCTTATCTGATCCAAAGCCACCAATGATCCTTAACAGGTCTGTTGGATGATCTTCCCTGCCAATTAGCTGAGAAAGTAACTGTAGGTGGAAGATGATTACCGATCCTCTCTTTGGCATCCTGTGAAAAAACAAAGGTAGTTTTAAAAAAGATTGATTTTAATTTAAAGCCTTAATAATTGTTTACTAAATTAACAGTAAAGAGTGTGTGGACATAAAGTCCGAGCATTGGTGTCAGTTTTGCAGCTGGCATTCAGTGCTGACAGTCTGCACAAATGGCTGGTCTGGCTGAGAGAATGTGAAATGTTTCCACACACCAAATTATTGTGATCTGTGTTGGATTCAATGGCAGCCTACTGAAAGGGAACTGTATACAGATCCAAAAGGAAAATATTTGCAAGGTTACGGGGGTAGAGAACAGGAGTTGAACTAATTAAATAGTTCCTTCAAAGACCTGACAGAGGTAGGAGTGGCCAAGAGGCCCATCTCTCTCCTATAATGTTGATCTAGTGTCTGAATTTGAAGCAAGTTGTAGAAAACTGGAGATTGCTGGGGCGGGGTGGGGGTCAGGTTGTGACAGAAGTGTAAGCTGACTCAAGATTCGTACCTGAGACAGATCTGATGCATTGAATTGTCAGAATTGGGTGCCATGATAGCATGGTGTTTAGTGTAACGCTACTGTATTATAGTAGTATGTATGTGTTTCCAATGAGTGGACAGTCATAAGGCTACAGGACCGGATGGCATCCCAGGGAGGGTACTCAGAGTGTGCATGGCACACTGGCTTTTACTCTCCCTCTCCCAGTACAGAGTGCCCTCCTGCTTCAAAATATCCACCATCGTTCCTGTACCTAAGAAGACCAAGGTAACATGTCTGAACGACTAGAACCCTGTAGCACTCACCTCAATAATAAGCAAATGCTTTGAGAGGCTGATCAAAGACTACATCTGCAGCTTGCTACCACCCACACTGGACCCCTTACAATTCGCCTACTGACACAACCGATCGACAGATGACTCAATAGCCACAGCTCTACACACCATCCTTACACATCTGGAGAAGAAGGATGCTTATATGAGAATGCTGTTCTTGGACTATAGTTCAGCATTCAACACCATAATTCCCTCCAGGCTCAACAAGAAACTCAGAGATCTCGGCCTTCACCCTGCCTTGTGTAGCTGGATCCTGGACCTCCTGTCAGATCGCCAGTAGGTGGCAAGAGTGGGCTCGCTCACCTTTGTCCCTTTGACCCTCAACTAAGGAGCCACTCAGGGCTGTAAGGGCTCTCAGGCACTAAGCCCCCTCCTTTACTCTCTGTATACCCATGACTGTGTCACCACCCACAGCTCCAATCTGCTCATTAAATTGGCCTTGAAATTGTTCAGAGGTAATCACTGAGAAGTGAGAGTCCGCCTAGGCTGAGTTTGAACTGTATCTTAACACTTTGAGGATAATATCTTGGTTTTACTCTTGTCAAAACAGTAGATATTGCAACCCCCCTATTTACAGTATGTTACATCTTCGTTCAGATTTAGTGACAGTACAATTTAAATTGACCTTATCACTCTTCATAGGGTAAGTCCACACATAACTTTACAATTTTTTTGTATGATTGAAACTATCTGACCTCTCTTTTAATATTTTATCTCCAAAATATGTTTGTTTAGTAATATTCTGGTAAGGTAATGGTGAGCATGGATGCAGCAGCTTCTACAAGGGCAACCAAAGCTGTTACTGACTTTTTAAATATAGTTTTTTATGATGGCAAGACCATGCTGGACATTGAGAACTTAAAGTACTGCAGGTCTACCCCATCAGCAAGTTGCTTGTTGATGAAGAAACTGAAGCAGCTGGACTTGGTGCAGACTGTGTTTCTGGAGCGGTGTCAGAGCGGATGAGTGAAGGCAGTCAAACAATGAGTGATTGTCTTAGTCACTTTCCTTGTGATCACAAGACCCTGGTGGACATTGGTAATGTGGAATGCTGCAGGTCCAGTTACCTAGTTTATTAGTGGGCTGTGGAGGAGCTGCCTGGCCTTGGTCGTAGCAAGGACTAGGCCTCAAGGCATGATAACCCCAGTTTAAGACCGTCCAGGAGGGGAGTGTTGGAATCAGTGCTGGAGGTGTTGGTGCTACCCTCCAGTGCTTGCTTGGCAGAGGACCAGTTGTGTTGTGTTCAGCTGTGGATTGCTGCGGCGTTCACGGACTCAGTGACTTGGACTGTGTTCTTCTTTTGTGTGACTGTGTTTTACTGCTGTCTTGTATCTTCTGTGTGTGCCCTGTGCCGTGTGGACAGCAGGGGAGCTGTATGGCCTTGGACCACATTGTCGCCTGCTTGCGGCCGTCCTGGACAGAGGCGTCAGAGTCAGTGCTGCTCTTCAGAGTTTGCATGGCAGAAGACAAGTTGTATTGTGTTCAACTGCAGACTGCTGCAATGCGCATGGACTCAAGGACTTGGACTATGGTTTTTACTGTGTGACTGTATTTTCCTGCTATCCTATATGTGCTAATGCGCCTTGTGGTGCATATGACTGTTGCTTCTGTGTCTTGCACCATGGCACACTGGAACACTGTTTCGTTTGGCTGTATTCATGGGTAATCATGTTTGGTTGAATGACAATTGAACTTGAACTAGTGTAGGCCTGTTGAACTGCATCAGCCAGGCTGGCATGAAGAATCTGAATCAAAAGCAGGTTTGGCTTCACTGACATATATGATGTGAAATTAGTTTGTGGCAGCAGTTCAGGAAAAGACGTAAGATTACTATAACTTACAAAAGTAAAGAAACAATACAAAACAAAAGTCTGTGTTCATGAACACAAGTGATTCTGCAGATGCTGGAAGACAGAATCCTGATCAAGGAACTCAGCCTTAATCATTGAGTGTGCATCTTCGTACTCCTGATTCTCCTCGATGATTTTAGTAAAAAGAAGTTGGCATGTCTGGCATGATGAGGATCCTCAATGATGGATGCCGCCTTCTTGAGAAACTTTCTTGAAGATGTTGGGGAGGCTTGTGCCCATGATGGAGCTGGCTGAGTCTACAATTACTGGTTAAGTTTGTAGAATACAAATTTGCTAACATTCGTTAACCAGAGATGGTTTCCAGGCAACTACCATTGGGGAAAAATGTTAATTTGCAGCGTCTTGCAACCCTGCGTATTGAAGCTTTCATATCAGACAGCAATGCAACCCATCCAACATACATCTATAAAAATTTGTAAGAGTCTTTGGTGACATATAAATCCCCCCGAAGCTCTAACGAAGTAAAACAAAAAACACAAAATGCTGGCAGAACTCAGCAGGCCCGACAGCATCGATGGGAGGAAGTTGTGATGACGTTTCAGGCCGAAACCCTTCATCAGGAGGGTAACGAAGTAGCTGATTCTAGGATCTGTTGAATGCTCAGTAATTTTGCTCTGACTGATGTAAATATACTACAGCACAACCACTTTCATCCACTGAACAAAAATTCAATCTTTCTATGCCATTTTAACCCCAGCAACAAACATTCCAGCCCTTCCTCCCTTTATGTTTATATCTCCTTCCTCTTGGGATTTCTCCCCCAGTTGTCGTCTGAATTACATTGACCCACCAGCCAAAATAACATTATGGTCATTTAATTATAAGGAAATAATCACAAGGAAGTGAAAAGTCACATAGAGCTGGATTCACTACTCAGAGAGTTACGCCACATAGCTTAGAGAGCTCTTTAGTTACAGATTAATGGGATGTAACAACTCCTTTGGGTGGAGAACATCAGCTTTCTCTTCCTTTAGTACCCAGTTCACAGTCTTTCAGGATAAGAAATGACACATTCAAGAAGTGAGCCATGCAATTTTACTCAGCATGTGTTCTGATGAAATATCCCCTCTCTGACAAATTAAACCCTTAGGCCTCCCTTTCTTTCAATGCCTTTCATGAATTAAATCATAGGGAGGTGTGAGTATTTCTATTTAATGATTGATTGATTAATTGATTGATTCATTCATTCATTTATACATCTATTTATTCAGGTTCAGCACAGTAATGGCCCCTTCTGGCCCAGGTACATCCATGTGACAACCTAATAACCCATTCGACTTTTGAACGTGGGCGGAAACTGGAGCACCCAGAGAAAACCCATGTGGTCAGGGGAGAACATACAACCTCCTGGCAGACAGTGGCGGGAATGGAACCCGGGTCAGTGGTGCTGCTCAAGCTCCAATCAAATGACAATCTAAGTAAATGTGCCAATCTATAGAAAATCGAACCATGAAGCTAAGGAAAATAAAAGGCAACACGAGTGAATCTGCAGATGCTGGAAATAAGTAAAAACACAAAATGCTGGCAGAACTCAGCAGGCCAGACAGCATCTATGGGAGGAGGTAGTGACGACGTTTCGGGCCAAAACCCTTCATCAACGCTCCTGATGAAAGGTTTCGGCCCGAAATGTCGTCACTACCTCCTCCCATAGATGCTGTCTGGCCTGCTGAGTTCTGCCAGCATTTTGTGTTTTTAAGCTAAGGAAAATAAACAGTTAATTTGTATATATCTTCCTTTCCTTGTATTTCCTGCTGACAACAGAATCCTCTCAGGCACTGGCTTGTGCTCCTTCCTTGGGGAACAGTCTGAGGAAATAGGATCATGAGGGTTCTAACCTCACCTCATCCTACTCTATCTGAGAGATACTTTAAGGTCAAGTTTGTTCAGTTTATTGTCATTCCACTGTATGTATTAAAACTGCCAAATGACACAGTTCCTTCAGACTAAAGTGCACAATACAATACATATAGTTCACATACACCATACATAAAGTGATATTAACCACAAAGAAATTAACAAATATGACACATGTTAAAGGATAAATCAGCATTGTTTTCCGTCAGTTTTAAGCAATGAATGTTTAAATGCATTAAGACATCTTTAATGACTGTACTGATCTTGGAAGCAGTTGTGCTTCTTAGCTGTATCAGGCTGAAACGGGAATATTTAATCGTATCCATTGAGAGTACTGCTGCTACGTGAGTTGCCCCTAGGCACCCCGGAAGTAGAATCTATAGATGTACTGTGGAGAGCATTCTGACAGGCTGCATCACTCTCTGGTATGGTGGGGGGCAGCTCCTGCACAGGATCGAAAGAAGCTGCAGGGGGTTGTAAATTCAGTCGGCTCATTCTTGGGCACTAGCCTACAAAAGTACCCAGGACATCTTCAAGGAGCAGTGTCTCAGAAAGGCAACATCCATTATTAAAGACCTCCAGCACCCAGGGCATGCCGGTTTCACACTGTTACCATCAGGTAGGAGATACAGAAACCTGAAGACACACAATCAGCGATTCAGGAACAGCTTCTTCCCCTCTGCTGTCCGATTCCTAAATGGACATTGAAGCTTTGGACACTACCTCACTTTTCAATATATATTACTTGTTTTTTGCATGATTTTTTTATTCTATTCAAAATACATAATCTGTAATTGATTTACTTATTTATTAATTATTATTTTTTTCTTCTATATTACGTATTGCATCGAACTGCTAAGTTAACAAATTTCATGACACATGCTGATTCTGAAGTAAATATTACAACACTACTGGTGCTTTATATGTGATGAGACTTGTTTGGTGACAGGGAGCTCAGTAGTCTCATGGCCGAGGGGAAGAAGCTGGTTCCCATCCTAACAGTTCTTGTTCCAATACCACAATACCCCCTGCCTGATGATAAGGGAACAAAGGGATTGTGGGATGAAGGGATGGATCAACCTGTTGATAACCACAAGGCCAAACACAGGAATAAAGGAAGTCACCTTACCTGGCCGCCCACTCTTTTGCAAACCAGATGACCAAATATTAAGAGCCTGGAACCCATGTGTCAAGATTGAGCCCTTTTAATGAATGGAGCTTCTCTGTAGGTTCTCCCCAGAGAGATAAAAATATCTCTGGCATTTTCTGTTTGTAAACCTTTCTCAACTTGTTCCACTCATAGCAGAACACCTGAACTGGAACATTTAGTTCATGGTGTCTTTGGACACAAAGCCATCTTTTGACCTACCACATGAGTGCAGCTCTAATAGACATCATGCTTTGCTGAACAGAGGGGAAATAGCATGTAATTAATATTGCTAAATCTAACCGGACACTATCTGGTGGAACTCAATTCTCAAATCTGTCCTGCAAAGTCAGCTAGTCCCTTTTATTTTTACTATTTTGACTATTTCTCAACTTAACGTCTTCAGAGTATATGAGTTTATTTAATGTCCCAATAATGTATCTTACTGGTGTTGCTGGCAACAACGTCCAAATGATTAATCCTCAGCTCCTGGAATCTCTCTGTCAGATCTGAAGGCTGGGTGGCCTAACTGTAATTGATGTTTTTTTTTCCATTTATAGCATGTTAGAACAGTGCAGCATAAAGGCAAAACATTCTGTGCATCATGAACATGCAGGCACTTACACAAAGACCCTGCAGTTTCTCCCCTGCAACATGCACACAAAATGCTGGAAAATTCTCAGCAGGTCAGGCAGCATCTATGGAGTGGAATGAACAGGCGACTTTTTGAGCTGAGACACTTCATCAAGAATGGGCCAAAAATGTCAAAGTCAAATAAAATGAAATTTTATTATCAAAGTATGTATATATCACCATATACAACTCTGAGATTCATTTTCTTTCAAGCATTTACAGGAAAAGAAAGAAATACAATAGAATTTATGAAAAACTATACATAAATGTAGAGGGGGGTTTATTCTTTTTCTTTGTTGCTGCGTATGTTGGTCGGGGTGGCTTCTTTGTTTTGTTGAAGGTGGAATGCTTCTTTGTTGTGAGAGAGTGCTGGAAGCTTGTTTGGGTTAAAATTTACTGATAACGAGAATTGTATTCCTTTGTAAACCAATTGGGATTAATGTTGTTCTTTCTTCTGAGTCTGTAAGCTATTGTTGGCGGGCTTTTGGGGAGATTGGCGCGATGGGGTGAGAGAGAGAGGATGCAATGCTGTAAACTGGGCGAGGAACGGACCCCAAGCGGGGGTCCGAGGCCAGGAGGTACCCCAAGGAGATGAGACAAAGATAGATGTGCTTGGTTGACCACTTCGGGTGGTCCTGAGCTGCGAGTCGAGGAGTTCGGAGGGGATCGAATGGTGGCCAGAAGACTTCGGTAATTGAGCTCCAACGGTTGTGCACGAAGTGGTTTGGACTTTGATAAGTTTGGCACCTTTTCTTTTCCTTCATGTATACTGTATCATTATTAATTACTTAGTTATAGTAATCTTTATAAACTGTAATCATTTAATTGCATATGGTGTCCTGTTTGTTCTTTGGCGAGGCGGGGACATCACACAGCATCCACACCAGCTGATTACCCAGTTTGGCGGGGCCAAAGGCCGCTCCCCCGAGACGAGAACGAGCTGAGCGAGCCTGAGGCGACCCAGGGGGTTACATAAAGAAAGACTGATAAACATTGTGCAAAAGATGACAAATTATGCTAAATAAATAAATAGATAAACAAATGAACATAGATAAATAAATAGATGGATGGATAGATAGACAAATAAGTAAATAGTACTGTGAACATGAATTGTAGAGTTCTTGAAAGTGAGTTTGGAAATTATGGAATTAGTTCAGAGTTGTGATGAGTGAAGTTATCCATGCCTGTTCAGGTGCCTGATGATTGAGAGGTAATAACGAGGCAGATCGAAGGTCGGTGTCACAGCAGGAGACCTGTGTGTTGTCAGGTGAGTCGAAATATCTATGGCTGTTTGCCCAGAGACCTGAAATCTTTAAAATCTTTGGGCACAGTGCTTGAAAAAAGCGACATAACAAACTTTTAACATCGTAAACCAAAGAGTTGTTTGTTATGTCTCCTCGCTCATTGGGAAAACAAAGACATCTCTTTCTCCCTTATTAGGGAGAGAGAGAGCCTGTGGTATGTCGTATACCTGATGAAGCACGAAGTCCTTGTGGTAGCTGCAAGTTTCTGTCTTTGCTATTGCTTTGCTCACGCTTGAGTGCTTGGTGGCAGTGCCAATGATTCTTTTTGCCAGTGGGGGGAGGGGGGATTGTTGCTTGCTGACGCTTATGTGGGGAGGGAAGGGAGCTGGGGGAGGTACTTTGGGATTCTATCATTTAATTGTCGTTCATTCTTTTGGGCACTCCTGTTTTCATGGATGGTTGCGAAGAAAAACCATTTCTAGATGTATATTGTATACATTTCTCTGACATTAAATTGTACCTTTGAATCTTAATTAACCTGTTGGCTGGTGGCGCAGTGACATCAGCGCCGGACTCCAGAATGGAGGTTCCCGGGTTTGAATCCAGTCACATCCAGTACACGAGTATGCTCTCCATCCGTGCCGGGTTGAGTGTTGACCTCGTAAAAGAAAAGTACCGCGAAATGTCTGTGTGAGGAGTGGCGCACCACACAATCTTTCATACCGTGCCTTGTAAGGCATGAAAATGTCCGACGCTGGCCTCTCAAACCTGAGTTGACATCATCATCATCATTTGAATCTTTGAACCTTTGAAATCAATGAGTAAAATAGTTCTTCTATTCTCGTCTCCGGTTCTTTTTCCTCAAGTTTTATGTTTTACGATAATTGTAAATTTTGTGTCAAAGAAACATAGACAGTCTCTTTCCTCTCATAGATGCAGCTCAATTCACTGAGTTCCTCTAGCAGGTTGATTGTTGCTGCAGAGACCTGATGCAAGGTCTCAGCACAAACCATTGACCTTGCCTCGCCCTCTACAGGGGCTGCTTGACTTGCTGAGTTCTTCAGCGGGTTTTTTTGCTTCAAATTCCAGTATCTGCAGTTTCTTTGTCTCTATGGTTTATAATAAATGTGCAATATTAAGGATTAACTTTATTCACCATATACATTTATATGTATTAGGAATTTGCTGTGGTGTGTTAACCAAGGTGTGGCTGGCATCAGAAAACAACAACTCAAAAATTATAAAGAATAAAGAATTATATGAGAATAAAGTTAGAGTTTAAAGCACAGATATGAAATAAAATATGCATAAATACATAAATACCAGCAGGTATTTACAATGTAAACAGCATTATAAAAAGTGATTTAAAGAGTTTACAGTGCGGTGCAATAATGGGGTAGTAGATAGAGGAGGTTGTGTGGGGCATACCTAGAATGATTGATCAGATTAACTGGATGGGGAAGATACCTTTTAAGATGGCGTGAAGTTTTGTTTTACTGGGCCTGCAGAGCTTTCCAGGAGGGAGCTTTCAGAAAAGGCAGTTTGCAGGCTGGGTAGTATCTATCGTAAAGATATCTCTGCCATTCTAGACTATTTCTGCACTTGTAACTACATGAACCCAATGAGACAAATTCCTAGTTTTGAAATGAATCCTGAAGTGTAGGTGGCTGGGCGTGCTCACGTACTTATAAATTATAGGACTCTGCTCAGCCCATCATGAAAAGCCTGGTGCTTCCATTGACTTAATCAATGAGTGCCACTCCCTTGCTCCCTTCCCATAGCTTGTAACTGACTCCAGTAGATGGAAGATTAAGAAAGAAAGTTTCATAAACTTTGCATCAGCCTGTGCTTGGAAAGTTGAGAATCTAATTCCAGCAAAATATAACAGGCGTCAGTAAACAAGTCAAGGAGTGTTGGGATGAAAGACCCAATTGATTTTTGTTGGCTTCAGTTTCACATTTTAATTGTGATTTGTTTTTTATTGGTTTGAAGTGTCACATTTTAGCTTTTCTTTTAGTTTTATGGAAAGGTTTTTAATTGTATTTTAAAGCTCCAACAGCAAAATTCTCATTAAGCATTACATTTGGATTTTAATTAGATTTAAAGACGAGGCCTAATGATGCTGGATTTTACTTGTCATCTCGTGATGTTCTGCAGCTCTAGGCAGGTGTCAAGGAGACATGTTTTTCAGTGACACTGTTGTCCTTTTCAACTTTCCAAAGGGAAGCTGACTACCTGCATAGAATATTGTTTATACAAAGGCTTGACTGGACGGGAAAACAATAAGGTAGAGAACAACCAGGGAAGGAATTAAAAACAAGGCTGCTGTCAATCCAAAGCTCGATTAAGTTGCACTTTATACTTTATGCCATGTCTGCAGTTCCCCTGAAATAAATAACCAAGGAGCCTTGTCTCAGATTTAAGTTCTGATGAAATGGGACATGGGCCAGTCTTTGGTTCTTTCATGCAGAGAGACAAGATGCTTTTATTAGAAGCCAGAAAATATTAAAGGCGAGATTATTGTGTAATTTCAAACTGCTTGCAGGAGGTAAACATACTGTATAGTGGAGCTTGCACATAGTCCCCTGAAAGGAACCAAATCTTGAAAGTGATCACAACATGTAGACCCTCCTTCATCATAAGACCATAAGACATAAGAGCTGAATTAGGCCATTCAGCCCATTAACTCTGCTACACTATTTCTTTACGGTTGATTTACTATCTCTCTCAACCCCATTCTCCTAGTGACTTGGCCTCCTCAGCAGTCTGTGGCAGTGAATTGCACAGATTCACCACCCTCCTGTTGTGAAAACTAATAGTAGACAAGCAATGTGACTTACATCAGGTGAATGTCAAATTAATTAAAAAGGAATTGGACAATGGCTTGGCCATTTCAGTCATTCCACAAAATGTGTTTGAATGGCATTTCAAAGATACTGAACTGAAGCCTGCAGATATACAAACAAGAACTTAAACTGGAGAAAAGATAACTACTGTGGGAATGACATTTGTAACAGTAAAATACAACAACCAACAAGACACATTTGGCTTGTATGTAGTAAAAACAGGAGGGCCAGCATTGTGGGGTTGTGATTGGCTGAGACAACTACAATTTAATTGGACATTCATCCACCATTTGCAAACCAAATCCCCTGCAATAGAGCCAACAGAAAGTGAATTAAGAAATATAATGGATGATGCCACAGCTGTGTTCAAGGATGGCATTGGAAAACTCAACATATCAAGGGTCAAACAGTGTTAAATGAGAATGTCACACCCATGTTTTACAAAGCTTGTCCGGTTCCTCATACAATTTGCGTGAAGTAGTTAGTGGGTTAGTTCACATAGAGGCTGAAAGAATTCTTTCCAAGGTTGAGTGGAGCCCATGAGCAAAGCCAGTGGTCCCAGAAGCCAAGAAAAATGGATCTGTTGAGATCCGTGGTCAACATCAGCCTAGTACTGAAAGTAGATCATTACCCTCTGCTCAGGATAGGGGAAATCTTGGCAACCCTTTCTGGAGGAACACACTTCAGCGAAGAGAACTTAGCTGAGGCCTACCTACAGATGGAGATGGGCAAATAGTCAAAAGAATTTTTCACCATAAACACTCACAAAGGGCTTTATTGCTATAATAGGCTTATTTTTGGAGTTTCATCTGCACCTGGACTCTGGCAGAAAGCTGTGAAACAAGTGCTACAAGGCTGTCCAGGCACTCAGTGTTACCTGGATGACATCACTGTTAAAGGTAAGAATGACAAAGAACATCTTAAAATTCTCAAGACAGTAAAAAAGTTCAGAGCATGAATCAGAATCAGAATTAGGTTTTATTATCACTGGTATGTGTCATGAAATTTGTTAACTTGACACAAGCGTGAATTCTTTAAACCAAGCATCACTTACTGTGTCAAACCATCAACGCACAAGGATTACATTAGTGTCCTGAGAAAATCCAAGTAGTGGTGGATGCCCCAAGACACAGACCATGTCACAATTGCAGTCCTTTTTAAGATTTGTCAATTACTATTACAGGTTCATGCCAAACCTGGCTACTGTTCTCCACCCTTGTGACTTATTACTTCAGATCAGGAAGAAATAGCAATGGACAAAGCAGTGTGAGGTGGTTTTCAAAAAATAAAGGAAATGGTCATGTCTGTCAGACTCTGTACTCATACGATGTGGTCTACCTCATTCCATGGAGTTTGCCTTTGATGACATGTTATTGGTGCTGTCATAGCACATGGATTGAGTGATGGAAGTGAACGTCCCATAGCCTTTGTATTATGTTCCCTTACTGCTGCAGAGAAAAATCACACACAGATTGACAGATATTGACAGAAATTGACTTTAGTCTGGCTTTGGGTGAAAAACATCTCAACCAGCACCTGTATGGGAGAGAGTTTACCCTCATTACTGATGATCAACCACGAGTAGTCCCACCGATCTTCTGTGGTGAGGCTGTATCTCTAAATAAATTTAATAACATCTTCCCTATACTTCCCTCCAATCTCTTTAACCACATGTCATATTGGGTTAGCCATTGGGTTAAAAGAAGCTGGCTGTCCATTCTATCTATGCTTCTTATTATCTCGTACACCTCTATCAAGTCACATCTCATCATCCTTCACTCCAAAGAGAAAAGCCCCAGCTCATTCAACCTTTCTGCATACTGTAGACCTTTGGCAGAAGATTGCTGTGTGGAAAACAGCCCTGAGTTACAGACAATGAATGGCCCTGTTTATATCTGTATTGACATCCTCCTTTTATCCTTGGATGATCATTCTAAAATTAAGTGTATTTCCTTGCCTCCTGAGGCAGCATTAAAGAGCATTCCCTGGTTTAATGGGATTTGAATCCATACTTTCCACTCCTGTGGCTTACATTCCAAATAATGGAATCATCATCTACTAAATCACAACAGTACTACACCCCCACACAATATAACAACTGCACTAATGTATCTCTGGAAAGTAAACTGCCACACATTCATATCTCTATATAAACTCCATAGCTCTAAATTCCTGTTTAGTATAGGCTCTATTAGACCATAAGACAACCAGACATGGGAGTAGAACTATGCCATTTGGCCCATTGAGTCTGCAATTCCATCATTGCAGATGGTGAATTGCAATGATAGATTGCAATTCTAGATAGCTACATGACAGGTTTACTTCTTTTTAACATGCAATACTAATTAATACAACCACTGAAAACCTAATATAACCACTAACAGTACATACACCATAATAACATCACAATTACACTTCTGCTATATTATGTGTTATGGTCACCACACTATTGTGTACCGTAATGTAGGGAATCACGGTGGTTTCTTTATAATATAAATATAAAACTTCCAATTTATTTGCAAGGAAAAACAAATCAAAATCAGTCATAGTTTCTACAGTACAAAAACATTTCAGACCATCCAATCAATGCTGAACTATTATTCGGCCCAGTTCCATCGACCTGCACCTGGACCATAGTTCTCCAAACTACTCCCGTCCATGTACTATCTAAATTTCTCATAAATGTTGAAATCAAACTTGCATCCACCACTTGCACTGGAAGCTCATTCCACACTCTCACCACTCTCTGAGTGAAGATGTTTTCTTTCAGGTTCCCTTGAAGCACTTCACCTTTCATCCTTAACCTATGACCTCTAGTTTTAGTCTCACTCAACCTCGGTGGAAAACATCTGTTTGCATTTACCCTATCTATACTCCTCATAATTTAGTATAGCTCTATCAAATCTCACCTCATTCTCATATGCTCTATGAAATAAGGTCCTAGCCTATTCAACTTTCCCTATAACTCAGGTCCTCAAGCTCTCTGCTAGACAAATGTCACCAGCATTGAGTGCCTAGTTACATTCATTTGTTTCCATTGCTCAGACCACATTGGTTACAAGTCCAACACCAAATTCCTGAAACAGATCATGGGTTCTGAGATCCGTCACAGCCAGAAACTGTCAGCAGAGAGAGAAGAACAAGGCCACTTTGAAGAATTGCTGACTGCTGAACTTCTCTGGTCAATGACCTCACAGGGTTGGAGCAGGACCATCCGAGGATATTGAGAACACTGAGTCCATGCATTGGGAGCACACAGAAGCCTAGTGTAAATGGCAGAATGACCCACAAACCTCACACCTCCTTCCCCCTCCATGGACGGGTCAATGGATCCCAAACTGGGCCCATTAGGCAGTTCAGACCTATAAAAGTGGAATGGAAGCAAGGTAACCTTGATCCACAGAGCTGTCTAAACAGAAGGCATGGCAACACGGTACTCTAGTGGGTAGCACAACACTTTACAGCTTCAGCAATCACCACTGGGGTTCAATTCCTGCTGCTGTCTGTACGGAGTTTGTATGTTCTCCTCAAGGCCATGCGGGTTTCCTCTGGGCACTTTTAGAGTGACAGAGCTGACAGCAGAAGTGAGGTGTTACTTGCCGGCTGGCCCCAGCACAATCTGCAGACTGTATTGGTCATTGATGCAAATGACATATATATGCAAATATACAGTATGTTTCTGTGTTTCGATAAAAACTTTGAAAAACAAAGCTAATCTTAAAAAAAGAAGGTAACATTAAACTACTGCCCTACAGCGGGCTATACATCTGCACTTCTGTATCCTATAAAATAAGTTCAAAGTTCTAAGTTGAAAGAATAAATTTATTATCAAAGTACCTATGCTGTATCTCACCAAACACTACCCTGAGATTCACTTTCTTGCAAGCATTCACAGTAGAACAAAGAAACACAATAAGATCTATGAAAAACTACACACAGACATAGACTGACAATCATTGTCCTGTGAAATGATATCTGCCAAGCTAACCCTGTTTTTCCTATTCCATCTGCATTTCCTGAAGTATTACCTCCTTATTGAAGTGTCCTGAGTACCTACAGTTTTGTGGTCTTCATTGATGAATAAGACTCTGTTATTCATCTGTGGCCCTTTAACAGATCACAGCAGTGTGCTCTGTAACCCGTAGTTTAATATTGCAGCCATTGTGCTGCCGGTAATGTCCAGCCCCACAGGGGAGCTCAGTTTCATGGCAGGTTGAATTGATGGGAGATTAAAATACCAGGAGACTGCAGTGTTGATGAGGGGAAGTGTGAGAATGAGTTCTGTTTGGCGATAGAGCCACGAAGCCACAGGACTCGGGTTTGGGTTACAGCTCAACAGCAGCACTCCTTCCACTGAGTTAAAATGGCTGGTATGGAGACCGAGCCAAAAATCTGGGTTCTGTCTCCAGAGATGAGCGTGTTGTTGTCTTTCATGTAGGCTCCTTAAGGCAGACAGCTGTTAGTGAGTCATGGAGACATTTTAGTTTACTTAATTTAAACAGGCCCTTCCGGCCCAAAAAGCTCACACCCCCCAATTACAGCCATGTGACCAATTAACCTTCTAACCCATATGTGGGAGGAAACCAAAGCACCCTAAGGAAACCCATCTGGTTGCGGGGTGAGTGTAGAATCTCCTAACAGGAACAGTGGAAATGATAGACTGAGTCTTACATCACTAGGTACATCCTGTGTCTAATAAAGTAGTCACTGAGTGTATGTTAGTGGTCTTCTGCTGCAAAAGTCCATCCACATCATGGTTCAACACGTATTGTGTTCAGAGATGCTTTTCTGCACACATTGCTGTAATGGGTGGTTATTTGAGTTACTGCCCCCTTCCTCTCAGCTTGAACCAGTCTGGCCATTCTCCTCTGACCTCTGTCATTAACAAGGCATTTTAACTCACAGAACTGCCACTCACTGGATTTTTTTTTGCTTTTTGCACCACTCTCTGTAAACTCTGGAGACAGTTGTGTATGAAAATCCCAGGTGATCAGCAGTTTCTGAGATACTCAAACCACCCCATTTGGCACCAACAATCATCCCACAGTCAGTCACTTAGATTACATTTCACCGCCATTCTGATGTTTTGTCTCAACAATAACTGAACCTCTTGACCATGTCTGCATGTTTTTATGCACTGAGCAGCTGTCACATGATTGGCTAATTAAATATTTGCAATAATGAGCGGGTGTACAGATGTACTTGATAAAGTGGCAACTGAGTGTATATGGATCCTATGGACTTGGACCCCAAGATCCCTCTGATCCTCCACATTGCCAAGAGTCTTGCCATTAATGCTATACTCTGCCATTATATTTGGCCTGCCAAATTGAACCACTCGCACTTCTCTAGGTTGAACTCCATCTGCCATTTCTGCATCCTATCGATGTCCCGCTGTAATCTCTGACAGGCCTCCACACTATCCACAACACCCCCAACTTTTGTGTCATCAGCAAATTTACTAACCCATCCCTCCACTTCCTCATCCAGGTCATTTATAAAAATCATGAACAGAAGGGATCCCAGAACAGATCCCTGAAGCACACCACTGGTCACTGACCTCCACGCAGAATATGACCCATCTACAACCACTCTTTGCCTTCTGTGGGCAAGCTAATTAGTAAGACATTTGACAAGATTCCCTGTGATAGGATAATGCAGATTGTCATGAGGCATGGAATCCATGGAAACTTGGAAGTTGGCTTGCCTGCAGCAGGTAGAGTGAACCACCTTTCCCCCGATTCCTATACTAACTTGGGTTATATCCTATCTGGCCCCAGGGACTTACCTATCCTAGTGTTTTTCAGAAGCTCCAATACTGCTTCGTTCTTAATCTCAACATGCTCCAGCATATTAATCACATTCAAAGTCCCTCTCCTGGTGAACAACGAAGCAAAACATTCATTAAGGACCTCCCCAACCTCCTCTGCCTCAAGGCACATATTTCCTCTTTATCCATGAGTAGATCACTCCAGCCATCCTTCTGTTCTTCACATTCATAGAATGCTTTGGGGTTTTGCTTAATCCTACTCATGTTCCCTTCTAGCTTTCTGAAGTTCCTTTTTCTGGCTACTTTATAACGGTGTCTGATCCTTGCTTCCTAAACCCTAGGTATTCCTCTCGTCCTTTTGACTTGAATGTTCTGCCTCTCTTGTCAACGATGATTCCTCTACCCTGCCTCAGTGGGACAAACCTAGGCAGAACCCTATGCAAGGATTCCCTAAACAACCTCCACATTTCTGTTGTACGTTTCCTGAGAATATCTGTTCCCAATTCACGCGCCAAGTTCCTGCCTATTACCATCATAATTAGCCTTCCCCCAATTAAATATTTCCTCTCATCATCTGCTCCTATTCTTGTCCATGAAGTTGGCAGGAAGTTGTGGTCACTATCTCTGAAACGTTCACCCACTGAGAGATCTGTCAACTGACCAACTTCATTGCGTAATACCAGATCCAGCATGACCTCGCCTCTAATTGGCCTATCTACATACCGTGTCAGGAATCCTTCCTGGATGGACCTGACAGGTTCTTGCCCATCTTAGCCTCTTGCACTAAGGAGGTGCCAATCAATTTTAGGGAAATTGTAGTCACCCCTGACGTTAACTCTGTGATTTGTGCACCTTTTCAAAATCTGCCAACTCCTTAGTGGCACTGTGTTTTTTGGAGGCCTATAGAATAGTTGAGTGACTGGGTGTTTCTGATTATTGTGTCCTGTTTCTGGTTTCTACCCACACTGACTCAGTGGACAATCCCTGCAGAATTTTTCCCTATTCTGCAGCTGTGAAATTATCCCTGATAAGCAATGCCATTCCCCCTCCCCACCAATTTACCTCCCTCCCTGTCCTTTTTGAAACATCTAAATCCCAGATCATCAAACATCCGATGCTGCCTTTGTGACAGCCAAGTCTCTGTAATGATTGAGGTAATATGAAAGTGAAACAAAATGAGGCAGAATGAGAAGAAACCAATATTCATTCATCCAATCCCCAGATCCCTGTGCCATTGATTTCCTGATACAGCCAGCCTGTGTGCTAAATAGGAAGGGTTGAACATTTGTTGCTGCTCATTAACCATTTACACACCTCACAACAGAAGGATTGATTAAGCAGTTTGCTGACAAACTCAACAAAATTAAGCAGTAAATCAATCCTGAGGCTTTTAGTCCTTTAGCACCTGTAAGTTACCATATCATTAATAATGCCATAAGACATAGGAGCAGTATCAGATTATTTGCCCATTGGGACTGCTCCACCATTCCATCATGGCTGAAATATTATCCCTGTCAACCCCCATTCTCCTGCCTTCTGCTCATAAATTTTGATATCCTTACAAATCAGGAACCTACTAATCAACGCTTTAAATATATCCAATGAACTGGACCCCACAGCAGTCTGTGGCAATGAATTCCACAGATTCATCACCATCTGGCTGAAGAAATTCTTGGTGTATACTGACCTTACATTCATCAAACTCCCTCTCCGGGTGAACAATAAAGCAAAGTATCCATTAAGGACCTCTCTGGTCTAAAAGGATGCAGTTCTGAGGCTGTGCCTCTGGCCCTAGACTCCCTCAATATAGGAATCTTCCCACTCTGTCTAGGCCTTTCAATGAGATCTTCCCCTCATTCTTTTAAATTCCAGTCAGTACAGGCTCAAGCCATCAAATGCTCCTCATATGTTAACCCCTTCATTCCAGGGTTCATCCTTGTGAACCTCCTCTGGATCCTCTCAGTTGTCAGCACATCCTTTCTTAGATAAGGATCCAAAACTGCTCACAATACTCAGTGTAGTCTGACTAATGTCTTATAAAATCTCAGCATTATATCCTTGTTTTTATATGAGATGAATACTGTACTATCATTGCATTTTCCTTCCTTACTATCAACTCAACCTGCAAGTTATCTTTCTGAGAACCCTGCATGAGTACTCCCAAGTGATTTCTGAATCATTTGATTAGCCTATACACCCCCGGATCTCAAATTATCACATAAACTCGTGTCTGGTTTAATTTCTGAACTTAGGTGTATAAGATGATGAGAGGCATTAATCGTGTGGGTAGTCAGAGGCTTTTTCCCAGGAGTGAAATGGCTAGCACGAGAGGGCACAGCTTTAAGGTGCTTGGAAGCAGGTACAGAGGAGATGTCAGGGGTAAGCTTTTTATACAGGGAGTGGTGAGTGCATGGAATGGGCTGCTGGCCACAGTGGTGGAGGGCTACAGGTAACCCTAGGTAATTTCTAAGGTAAGGACATATTGGGCACAGCTTTGTGGGCTGAAGGTCCTGTATTGTGCTGTAGGTTTTTTGTTTTCTATGTTCTATCTCCCTACTGAACTGTGCACACGATGTTCAATATTGCAGGAGTTCCAGCAATGTTACAGAGGATGCAGTTTTGGAGAAATAATAATGGTCCAGTGAGGACCACCAAGTATGACCTTGGTGAGGGTGCCACAGTAGTGTAGCAGTTAGCATTATGCTATTACAGCACCAGCAATCAGTGATTGGGGTTCAATTCCTGCAGCTGCCTGTAGGGAGTCTGTACATTCTCCCTATGACCATGTAGGTTTCTTCTGGGTGCGCCAGTTTCCTCCCACATTCCAAAGACATATGTGTAGGGTTTGTAAGTTGTGGGCATACTTTGTCAGCGTTGGAAGCAGGGAGACAGCTGGGGGCTGTCCCCAGCACATACTTGGACTGTGTCGGTTGTTAATGCAAATGATTCATTTCACCGTATGTTTGTTTTGATGTACATGTGACAAATAAGGCTAATCTCTCTTTCGTTCTTTCTTACCTTACAATTAGAAGCTGATGTCAGGCAGTCAGATTTTTCCCAACTTGCTCACCTCTCACCAGATCATGTATCTATGCAGATAATCCCACAATAGGTTTCTATATCAAAAACTGATTATACCACAATCGAAGGATTGGGAAATATCATTTCCATTAGGTGGGCCAGATTGATTATGGCGTGATCAGAAAAACCTGTTTAAATCTGTGCTTTGAAGGCAACTACTGACTCTTCTGTGATAATACAACTTTCTATAACACAAGGTTTCTTCAGAATATCCCTGTTGTGTCAAAGCAGAATGACCAATCAGAATCGGGTTTACTTTCGTTGACATGTCGTGAAGTTTGTTGTTCTATGGTAGCACAAGCCATTAAAAGTTACTATAAGTTACAAAACAAAACAACAAATGAACAAATAATTAAAGAGATGAATAAATCAGCAAATAAACAATTAAACAAATGAATGATAGATAGATAAATGGTGTGAAAGAGGAATAGTGAGATAGTGCTTATGTACCATTCAGAAATCTGATGGCAGAGGAGAAGAAGCTGTTTCCGAAAACATAATTCAAGAGTAATTTAGACCTATGAACATTTGTTACTGACTCACTTGCAAGAAGGAATAACTTTTTTTTGTCTCCTCCTCCATCTGTATCTTGAAAGCCTCTGTGAAGTCACCCCAGCCTTCCCCATTCCGAAGAGAACAGAGCGAGAGTTTTCAACAACTCAGAACTGAAGTTCCTGGTGCATTGTGACACCTTTAAAGATCAATGTATATGGACACCAAGGACTCTCTTCCTCATCCAGACTTTACAACATCAGGTAATTTGTTATTATCTGGTCAGTACTTGTGAAATACATCAGCCTCAACTAGCTATCATGTTCAAAGATCAAAGTTCAAAGTAAAATTTATTGTTAGAGTACATACATGTCACCACATACAACCCTGAGACTGTTTTTCTGCGGGTATACTTAACAAATCTATAGAACAGCAACTGTAAACAGAATCTGCAAACTATAAACATCAGCAACTGTAAATTGTAAAAAAAATGTTTAAAATGCATTTAATAAATAAATAACAATGAAAGACAAGCATGAAATAACATGATAAAAGAGTCCTTTAATGAATGTAGTTATTCCCTTTTGTTCAAGGGCTTGATGGTTGAGGGGTAGTAACCAATCTGGTGGTGTGAGTCTTGAGGCATCTGTATCTTCCAGCTGATGGTAGCAGTGAGAAAAGAGCATGGCCATGGCGGTGAGGATCTTTGATGCTGGATGTTTCTACGGCAACGTTTCATGTAGATGTGCTCAGTGGTTGGGAGGGTTTTACCCGTGATGTACTGAGCTGAATCCACTACCTTTTGTAGGATATTCCACTCAACGACATTGGTGTTCCCATACCAGGCCATAATGCAGCCAGTAAGCATCCTTTCCACCACACATCTGTAGACATTTGCCAATGTTTTTGATAACGTGCCAAATCTCCACAGACCCCTGAGGAATAGAGGCACTGTTGCACTTTCTTCACTATTATGTTTATGTGATGGGTCCAGAACAAGTCCTCTGAAGAATGCAAAGTACTGACCTTCTCCACCATCAATCCTCCAAAGATTACTGGCTCATGGACCTCTGGTTTCCCTCTCCTGCAGTCTCCAATCAGTTCTTTGGTCTTATTGACATTGAGTGAGAGGCTGTTATTACACCAGTCAGCCAAACTTTCAATCTCCCTCCTGTATGCTGATTCATCACCCCCTTTGATACAGCCCACAACTGTGGTGTCATGAGCAAACTTGAATATGGTGTAGGAGCTGTACTTAGCCACACAGTCATAGGTGTAAAGTGAGTAGAGCAGGGGGTAAGTATACATCGCTACGGTGCTCCTGAGCTGATGGAAATTGTGCAGATGTTTTTACCAATCTGAACTGACTGGGGTCTACAAATGAGGAAATCTAGGATTCAATTGCACAAGGGGGTGTTAAGGCCCAGGTCTTGGAGTTTACTGATTAATGCTGAGGGGATGATGGTGTTAAACGCTGAGCTATATTGATAAAGAGCATCCTGATATATGCACGTTGCTGTCCAGATGTTCCAGGGTTGTGTGAAGGACCATGAGATAACATCTGCTGTAGACCTGTTACTTCAGTAGGCAAATTGGAGTGGATCCAAGTCACCACTCAGACAGGAGTTGATATGCTTCAACACCAGCCTCTCGAAACACTTCATCACTGTGGATGTAAGTGCCACTGGGCGATAGTCATTTTGACTGGGTAGCACCGGTATGATTGAAGCCTACTGGAAGCAGGTGGGTACCACACACTGCCGTTTACTCTTCAGGAAGCATGTGACTCAGTAACATAGGGACTTGAGAGCACAAGATAAAGTAGAACACTTGGTACTCCAGATCTCATGTCTGCAAACATGCACTCAGTGGCCACTTTATTAGGTATACCAGTACACCTGTACATTAATGCAAATATCTAATCTGCCAATCATGCAGCAGCAACTCAGTGCATAAAAGGAATGCAGATAAATTCAAGAAGTTCAGTTCTGGTTCAGACCACACATCAGAATGAAGAAGAAATATGTGATCAAAGTGACCGTGGAATGACTGTTGGTGCCAGACGGGGTGGTTTGAGTATCTCAGAAACTCCTGATCACCTGGCATTTTCATGTACAACCATCACTAGAGTTTACAGAGAATGGTGCAAAAATGGAACAAAAACATCCAGTGAGTAGCAATTCCGTGAGTAAAAATGCCTTGTTAATGAGAGAGGTCAGGGGAGACTGGCCAGACTGGTTCAAGCTGGCAGGAAGGTGACAGTAACTCAGATAACCATGCATTATAACATTATAACAGTGGCGTGCAGATGAGCATCCCTGAATGTATAACACATCAAACCTTTAAATGGATGGGCTACAACAGCAAAATCCCCCGAACATACATTCAATGTCCACTTCATTAGATTCAGAAGATAGTTCCAAAACATAAAAACTTACTGAAAGAACAAGGGAGCTGGGAGTGTGCGTTCAACTTCATTTGTACTTTAAGCATGGTGTATGCAGTATATATGATGTGATACTTCAATGATATATGCCATTCACTTTACATATAACCTGTAATGAATTATCTAAATGAACATTTTCTTAATCAAATAATATATTTACAAAATTACTCAAATATAACTGAAATACTAAATATACCATCTTCCTCCCTGCTTAGCTATAAACTCCAATTCAATATAGAGTGCCTCTCAACTTATATAATTTTATAGAATATATATTTTACATATACTGTACAGTATACTATATAGCACAACTACTATATAAACATCCATGGCATAGTAAATTATAAATTGTCCCATTCAGGCCAAAAGATTTAATAACTGTGAGTGATTTCTTACTCTAATGGAATAAAATCTTTCCTGACAAGGGCTATCACTCTGCTTGGCAGGTGAGACTTGTGGCTGTGAAACAATCTCAGGTTCTGTGGCCTCCTCAATGTTGGTTGTAGGTGTTGATTCTGGAACTGCGGGAAGTTGTTCTGACCTTTCTTCTGTAACAGTTGACTCTGCTCTCCTCAACAGATTGATATGTCATCTCTAAATGATATCAGACTCATCTTCACTGGGCAGGAGAATGGTTCATTTCTGTCTTTCTTTCTGAGTACCCACTTAGATCACTTCTGTAGTCCCTTGCCAGGACTGCTTGTCTAGGATTGAAACATCAAACTTCCTTGTTTAAGAAGTCCTCAGTTTGTCTCAGCTGTTTGTCCTGCATACTCCTTCTAAGACTGGGTTTGAGGAGATCGAAGCATGAGTGCAAGGGATGATGCAGAGACAGCATGGCTGTTGCCCATTGTGGAATATGCTACGTCGTGATATGCAAGGAGGAAATTGCTAAGCTCCTGATTCAGTGCCAGTGTAGTCTTTTCTGTTGACATTTCTCACAGCACCATCTTTTGTTGCAAGGACGTGGCTGGGGATGAACCCAGGTGCAGGATACAGGCGCTGACGCAGAGTCATTAGGCATTAGCACCACTGTGAATGGAGAGCCGGTATCCATGAGAGTCTTTATACAGAAACAAGGCTCACATAGAGAATCCAGGAGATGATGCACAACTTAGAACTGACAGTCCTAAATAACCATGAAAGAAGGTTACCAATGAACTGGCAGTTCCTTGTTGTGATTCCAGGGTTTTTACCTTGCATTTACTGATGGGAAGCAGGTGTGTGTAATTTGCTGAATTAGGAACGATTGGAAATCAGGCAAGGGGATTTATGGCTCAATTAAAGAGGTAATGGGGAATTGCCAGATGTGACCATGACATCTTTAGACTCTAGACAAGCCATTCTGCTTGTGGTGCTTGTGTAAAATGTCTTATTCCATTCTTTTTCAGGAATGACTGGAACCATTTTGCAACCAGCTATGGTCCATAGTCACTTACTAAGTGTTCTGACCAGTCATTGAAAAGAGGTTTCTCAACAGGTCAACAGTGTGTGAAGCTGTAGTGGAGGCTACTTGGAACATCTGTGGCCACTTCGTAGCTGTGTTCACTACTACTAAGAAATATATGCCCACGAGTTGTCTGGCAAATTCCACATGAATCCTCTGCCGAGGCAATGCAGGCCATTCCCAGGGATGGAGACGCTCAGCTCTTGGCATCATCTGGATGTGTTGTCATCCCGAATGCTGCATGGCGAGCTGCTCAATCAGCTAATCTATCCCAGGCCACCAGACAAAGCTTCGAGTCAATGCTTCCATTTCGGCCATGCCTAGATGACCAGCATGTGGCTCCTCCAACACTTCAGCTTTCAGCTTGGATGGTATAGCAACTCTCAATGCCCACATAGGGCAACATCTGTCAAGGGCAAATTCATCCCCATGCCGTTAAAAATGGGAGAAACTGAAGTCTGTCAGTGGTTCAAAGGTTCCATTTAATATCAAATAATGTATACAGTATGCAACCTGAAATTCTTACTCTTTGCAGACATCCACAAAACATAAGGAATATCCTAATGAATGATAGAAAAACGTTAGGACCCCAAACACCCCTTCCACCTGCCGTGCACAAGCAGCAACAAAGCAGCAACCCTGCCCCACCTCCCTCAACAAAAGCATCAGCCCCCACCACCTGCAATGAAAGCAATAGCAAAGCCCCAAAGAGGCCATCATCTACAGACCATCAAATAATCCAGTGTTCATCCCAACATTTTGACATCCACTGGCTCTTTCTCTCAGTAATGAGGGAGAGAGAGGTATACTCCTGCCACAGCAAGAGTGGACACAAACAGCTCGCTGTTTCAATATTACAATCCGCAGTATCACTCTCTTTTGAGTTTCTCTGACTCGAGATCAGCAGCAAACTGAAAGAGAGAGCGCAATCACCCGAGTGTGAAGACTTCTGACAGCCACGCCCACTGTCTGAATGCTCTGATCTCTGACTACACCTCGGTCACCAACAAGGATTCGGGTCGTCCCCAGGGCCGCACAAGACCATACCCCGAAGCTGCATGTCATCCAGGCTGCCCTGGATTCACTGAAAACGCCAGGCTACTCGGCGAGCTCCAAGAGTGGGATCTCATCACCATGAAGAACCACACATTTGAGTGCAGCTGTAGATCATGAACCCCAACACGACCCAGCCAACTTGAAAAGGAAAAAAGAATCATTAGAGAGAAGAATTTGAAGTGTTTCACAAATGAACTTGAAAAAGTTGTCTTCTGGTGTCATCTTTAGACCATAAGACCATAAGACATAGGAGCAGAATTAGGCCATCTGGCCCATCGAGTCTGCTCCGCAATTCAATCATGGCTGATCCTTTTTTTCTATCTCCTCCTCAACCCCAGTTCCTGGCCTTCTCCTCGTAACCTTTGATTTCATGTCCAATCAAGAACCTATCAATCTCTGTCTTAAATACACCCAATGACCTGGCCTCCACAGCTGCACATGGCAACAAATTCTACAAATTCACCACCCTTTGGCTGAAGAAATTTCTCCAAATCTCTGTTTTTGAACGGGTGCCTCTCCATCCTGAGGCTTTGCCCTCTTGTCCTAGACTTTCCCACCATGAGAAACATCCTTTCTACATCTAATCTGTCTAGGCTTTCTAATATTTAGAAGATTTCAATAAGGTTCCCCCGCATCCTCTGAATTCTAGCAAGTACAGGCCCAGAGCCATCAAACGTTCCTCGTATAACCCGTTCATTCCTGGAATCATCCTTGTGAACCTCCTCTGGATCCTCTCCAATGTCAGCACATCTTTTCTAAGATGAGGGGCACAAAACTGTTCACAATACTCAAGGTGAGGTCTCACCATTGCTTAATAAGTCCTCAGCAATACATCCTTGCTCTTGTATTCTAGACCTCTTGAAATGAATGCTAACATGGCATTTGTCTTCTTCACCATCAACTCTCCCTGCAAGTTAACGTTCAGGGTGTTCTGCACAAGGACTCCCAAGTCTTTCTGCATCTCAAATTCCTGTATTTTCTCCCCATTTTGAAAATAGTCTGCACATTTATTTCTACTACCAAAGGGCATGACTGTGCATTGTCCAACATTGTATTTTATTTGCCACTTTCTTGCCCATTCTCCTAATCTGTCTAAGTCCTTCTGCATCCTACATGTTTCTTCAACACTGCCTGGCCCCTCCACTAATCTGTGTATCATCTGCAAACTTGGCAACAAAGCCATCTGTTCCATCATCTAAATCATTTACGTATATACAGCATAAAAATAAGTGGTCCCAACACCGACCCCTGCGGAAGACCACTAGTCACTGTCAGCCAACCAGACAAGGATCCTTTTATTCCCATTACTGCCCACCTACCAATCAGCCAATGCTCTAACCATGTTAGTAACTTTCCTGTAATACCATGGGCTCTTAAGTTAGTAAGCAGTCTCATGTGCGGCACCTTGTCAAAGGTCTTCTGAATGTCCAGATATACAACATCCATTACATCCCCTTTATCTATCCTACTTTTAATCTTCTCAAAGAATTCCAACAGGTTTGTCAGGCAAGATTTTCCCTGTAGGAAACCATGCTGACTTTGTACTATCTTGTCCTGTGACACCAAGCGCTCTGTCACCTCATCCTTAACAATTGACTCTAACATCCTCCCAACCACTGAGGTCAGGCTAACTGGTCTATAATCTCCTTTCTGCTGACTTCCTCCTTTCTTAAAGAGTGGAGTAACATTTGCAATTTTCCAGTCCTCTGGCACCATGCCAGAGTCCACCCTTCAGCTGCACCCTTCCTCCTCCTGTAGATTCCAGCCATTTTGGGTGGCCATATAGACAGATTGTGTGGGTGTTTTTTGGTTTCCCTTTGGATCATCTCTGCTGTAATAGGGAGAATTCAACTTGCATTAGGGAGAATACATCCAGAGGAGTTCCTCTTTTGTAAATTTTCCAGGCATTTCCTTTTCCAAGAGTAAACGGGACCATCCACCAGCATTTCCATGACTAGTTGTCTTCTTGAATTTGACCTTGTAATTGTGTCCTACAAGAGCAGAGAACATCCCCGACAAGAGAAACACTGCAGATCTGGAAATCTGACCAACACACACAAAATGTTGGAGGAACTCAGCAGGCCAGGCAGCATCTAGGAAAAGAAAACTGTCAACATTTCAGGCTGAAACTCTTCGGCAGGACTGGAGAAAAAAAGCTGAGGAGTAGATTGGAAAGGTGGAGGGAAGGGAAAGAGAGACACAAGGTGATAGGTGATACCTGAATGGGGTAGGGTGAAGAAAAGAGCTGGGAAGTAAATTGGTAAAAGAGGCAGAAGGCCATGGAAGAAAGAAAAGGGGGGAGGAACACCAGAGGGAGGCGATAGGCAGGCAAGGAGATCAGGTGAGAGAGGGAAAAGGGGATGGGAAATGGTGAAGGGGTGGGGGGTGGAGGTAGTGGCATTACCAGAAATTTGAGAAATCAATGTTCATGCCATCATACCCAAATGGGATATAAGGTGTTGTTCTTCCAACCTAATTGTGGCCTCATCATGACAGTGGAGAAAGCCATGGATAGACATATCGGAATGGGAATGGGAAGTGGAATTAAAATGTGGTCACGGGGAGATTCTGCTTTTTCAGGCAGAAGGAGCATCTGTGCTCGGTGAAGCAGTCTTCCAGTCTATGTTGGGTCTTACCAATGTACAGGAGGCCACACCAGGAGCACCGAACACAGCAAATGATCCCAACAGGCTCACAGGAAAAGTGTCACCACACCTGGAAGGACTGTTTAGGGCCCTGGATGTTAGTGAGGGAGGTGGTGTCGGGGCAGGTGTAGCGCTTGTCCGCTTGCAAGGATAAATTCCAGGAGGGAACTCAGTGGGTAGGGCCGAATGGATAAGGGAGTCACGTAGGGAACGATCCCTGCGGAAAGCAAAAAGTTGAGGGGAGGGAGAGATGTGCTTGGTGGTGGGATCCCATTGGAGATGGCGGAAGTTTTGGAGAATTATATGCTGGATGCGGAGGCTAGTGGGGTGGTAGGTGAGGAGGACAAGAGAAACCCTATCCCTGGTAGGTTGGCAGGAGGATGGGGTAAGATCAGACATACGTGAAATGGAAGCGATGTGGTTGAGGGAAGCCCTGATGGTGGAAGAAGGGAAACCCCTTTCTTTGAGAAAGGAGGATACCCCCTTTGTTCTAGATTAAAAAGCCTCATCCTGAGAGCAGATGTGGTGGAGACAGAGGAATTGAGAGAAGGGGATGATCTTTTTCTAAGTAACAGGTTGGAAAAAGGTATAGTCCAGGTAGCTGTGAGAGTCCGTGGGTTTATAATAGACAACAGTGGATAAGCTGTCTCCAGAGACAGAGACAGTGAGATTGAGAAAGGGGAGGGAGGTGTCTGAAATGGACCGGGTAAATTTGAGGGCAGGGTGGAAGTTGCAGGCAAAGTGGATGAAGCCGACAAGTTCAGCATGGGTGCAGAAAGCAGCATCAATGCAGTTGTCACTGTAGTGTAGGAGAAGTGCGGGACAGTCATTAGTGTCATGGATAGACTGTTCCATGTAGCCAACAAGCAGGCATAGCTGGGACCCATACGAGTGCCCATGGCTATCCCTTTTGTTTGAAGGAAATGGCAGGAAAAATTATTCAGAGTGAGGGCAAGTTCCGCTAGGCGGAGGAGAGTGGCGGTGGAGGAGAACTGGTTAGGTCGGGTGTGGTGTCCAGAAACAAAAATGGAGAACTTTGAGGCCTTCCTGGTGGCAGATGGAGACATATACGGACTGGACATCCATGGTGAAAATGCGATGATGGGGGCCAGGGAACCCATCTCTGCATTTCTGTTGCTGATATTAGTGGAATACCCTTTGGTGGATTGAAAATGAGGCTACATCTCATTGGGACACTTTCCCAAGCAGGGAAACTGCAGAAGCTCATATATGAGCTAGAGAGGTATACCTGGCACATCCTGGGACTCTGTGGAATTAGGTGGAAAAATCTCAAAGGACATCTTACTGAGGAAGGCCATATCCTATACTACAGTGGAGAATTTGACAAACATGCCAATAACATAGGATTTCTTGTCAACAAAAGCATCAAGAACTCAGAACTCGGTGAGGCCCAGTATCCAGCAGGCTTATTTCCATCCGCCTTAGAGCAGAACCTTTAAACATCACAGTGATACAGGCCTATGCATCAACAACTAACTATGAACATGAACAAGTGGAGGAATTCAACACCCAACTCCAGGGCATTATTGACAAGGCAGACAAAAAAGACGTCCTAATCATTCAGGAGGACTGAAACGCCAAGGTGGATGCAGATGCACTGAAAGACTGGAAGAAATTTTGTGGCCCCTCCTGCAATGCCATAACCAATGAGTAAAGATTACGCCTACTTGAGTTCACCAGCTACATCAACATGGTGCTTGTGAACATTCTTGGAGAGCACAAGGCATGATGACATTGGGCCTGGCATATGCCCAATGGAATACATCGTAGCCAGATCAATTATATACTGGTGCTGAACCGTTTTTGGTTTGAGATCAAAAGAACCACAACAAGAAGTTTCCCAGGTGCTGATATTGGAAATGACAATGACCTGCTGATAATGAACTTTAGAATCAGACTGAAGAAAGTCAAGAAGCCTAAGAACATTCGAATGAAATTCAGCTTGGACAGACTGAAGGACCTCTCCATTGCCGAGTCCTTCAAAGCTACAGATGGCAGGAAATTTGCAACACTGTTGACCCTTGACAAAGATGCTGAAACATCGACAGCAAAATATAGTGAATTACTAACGGAAACAGACAATGAGATACTTGGAAAACATTGCCGGAAAACCCAATCCTGGGTAACAGAAGAGATCTTGGAAATGTGTGATACTAGAAGGGACCTGAAGAAAACTAAGAACACAACAGGAGCTGTAGCGTACAGAGAGATCAGCAAAAAGATAGGGAAAAACATGATCAAGGCCAAGGAAGAATGGATTGAGAGACAGTGTACAGAGATAGAAGATAGACTGAACAACCCAGGCAAACATTTGGAATTATGATGGACCTCCCTAAACAGAGACCATCACGAGTCAGCACCATCCAAGACAAAGAAGGAAAATGTCTCACAAAAGATGAAGACATTCTCAACTGATGGACTGAGTATTGTTCAGACCTTTACAACCATCGCACCAGCACGCTCACAAGGCAGAACTTTTCAAACAACGATCATTTTCCAGTTCTGTGGGAAGAAGTAGAAGCAACTGTAAGATTGATGAAGAATGGGAAAGCTGCATGTATAGACAACATCCTGGCTGAGCTGATAAAACATGGAGGAGAGACACTAATAAACATCCTTACAAATATCTGCAATAAAACCTGGCAGACTGGACAATGGTCAACTCCTTGGACAAAATCACTCATCATCACTGTCCCCAAGAAAGGCAACTCACAGCAGTGCTGGAATTATAAAACCATAAGACTTATCAGCTATGCAAGCAAAGTAATATTGAAATTCATCTTGAACAGACTGAAACCATAGGCAGAAGAAATAATTGCCAAAGAGCAGGTTGGATTCAGAAGTGGAAGAAGTACAACTAAACAGATATTCAACCTCCAAGTACTGTGCAAGAGGTACAACCAACATCAATAGGACATCTCCCACGTGGTCATAGACTTCAAGAAGGCATTTGATAGGGTGTGGCATGATGTACTCTAGGCCACAATGAAGAGATACAACATGGGCCAAAAGCTGATCCAAAACATCAAGCAGCTCTACACCAAAGCAAGAAGTACAGTACTTGTTCAAGGTGCATTTGGAGAGTGGTTCCGTATATCAGTTGGAATCCACCAAGGCTGCCTCTTTTCACCCACACTGTTCAACATTTCCCTGGAGCAAATAATAACAGATACCCTGTAAGACCATATTGGCACAGTCAGCATGGGAGGACAGATTATAACCAACCTCAGGTGACAATGATGGGCTGGCAGGAAGTGAGGATGAATTGGCCTGCCTTGTGAACCATCTGGACAATACATCTACCAGATATGGCATGGAGATCAGCACAGATAAAACCAAGCTAATGAGAAACAGTGAAGAGCCACTCACAACAAAAAGCACAGTCTGTGGACAAGAACTAGAGAATGCCAAACAGTTCAAGTATCTTGGCACCATCATTAACCAAGAAGGATCAAAGCCTGAAGTCCCTGCAAGGATAGTCCAAACAACAGCAACACTGGCTAAAGTAAAACCAATCTGGAGAGACAATAACATCACTCTCAGATCCAAGTTGAAACTCCTGCGTGCACTGGTGCTCTCCATCTTCTTGTCTGCATGCAGATCATGGACGTTGACAACAGAACTGCAAAGGCAGTAGAAATGAGATGCTTCAGAAGGCTCCTCAGCATCTCCTACACAAACCATGTCTCAAACAATGAAGTACAAAGAACCATCGCCCAGCACATGAGATGCTACGAAGATCTACTGTCCACAGTAAAGAAGAGGAAACTGATATGGCCAAATAACAAGATCAAGTGGACTCTCAAAGACCATTTTTCAGGGAACAGAGCAGGGGGAGGAAAAGGGGCAGACAGACGAAGAAATGGGCAGAAAACATTGCAGAGGTTACCAGAGAGAACTTTGCAACCCAGGCACTTGTCCACAACGGTAAATTATGGAGGCAATCATCTGTACAGAGCCCATATGACCCAGGTGGGTTGTGGGATCGGTAACCGTAACCATAGAGATACAGCATGGTAATACTACCTTCTGATCTATAAAGACCACCCCCCCCCCCCACCACCACCCGGTCATATCCATGTTACCAATTAACCTACTAACCTGTACGTCTTCAGGATGAGGCAGGGAAACCGACATGGTCACGGGGAGAAAGTGCAAACTCTTTACAGACAGCAGTGGAATTGAACCCAAGTCACTACACTGTAAACCATTACGCTAACTGCTATGCTACCGTCATGCCCAGTGCTGAGGGTGTCAGAGCTAGGTTTATTACACAGACAGTGGCAGCACATGGAATGCACTGTCAGGGGTGGAGGTAAAGGCACGTACATTAGAGACATGGATGAAAGAAAAATAGAGCGCTAATTGGGACAGAAGAGTTAGATTGATCTTGGAACAGGTTAAAAGATTGGCACAACGTTGTGGGCTAAAGGTCCCATACTGTGCTGAACTGTTCTATTTTCTAAATGTATTGTTTTACCACTCAAATGCCTAATTTCACAGTATTTGTTGCACTTCAACTCAAGTATTGGCCAATAATTGTTACGGGTATTTAAGCAGTCTGTAGGCCAAATGTTTCTTTAGTGCCGTGCTGGTGTTGAGTAAAGGAACTCAGGAAAGGGAGACAGACTTCCTTGCGGTATGTTCAAGTTCAAGTTTAAATGTATTCCCATTCATCCATGCACATGCGTACAGTTAAACAAAACATCATTCCTCAGGGACCAAGGTGCAAAACACAGTACATACAGTCATGCAGTCAGCACATATACTGTAGTTATGATCCAGCACATGCAGTCACAAAATAATATTAACCTGTAGATTGACAGGCTGACATAAAGTGTGAGCTGCAAGTTTATGTAAGACAATATAATGTTACTGGCATTATTATAATAATACAAGCAGTCATATAAATGTGTGAGGCAGTGGCAATAAAAGATGAAAAGTGACCAGAGTAGGATGAGAGTGCGTCTGTGAGTTGGGGGAGTGGGGGCACGGCAGGGCAGGGCATTCAGACAGTGTGCACATGTGTGCTGGGTGGCAGAGGTATGTTCAGAAGTCTAACAGCCTGGGGGGAAGGAGCTGTTACCCAGACTGACAGTTCTGCTTCTTATGCAGTGGTACCTTCTGATAACAGGAGGTCAGTGAGATTGTAGGAAGCCTAAGGGTTCTTTGACAATGCTGCAGTGCTTCTGATACACGTCCTGAATGGGGCAGGGGGCTCATAGAGACTCCGACATTGTTTTCAGCAGTCCACTTTCTTCATTCGCTGCCTGAAACATTCTAAGGGGGACCAGCAGGCTTCAGTCAATCTGCCAGAAGTGCCTCACGCTGGACCGGAGTGTTGTCACCTTCAATTCAGGGATGTATATGTTGAGTAGGGAACAAGTATCTTGGTGCTGATTGAGGAGAGAAACCTCAGCTCCTGTGGGAGGCTGTAAAAATAGCATGGTGGAGGTGCTGAGTGACAATCATCTGCACTAGAGCGCTTTCATCCCCGGCCTGAATTTCATTATTAATGACACCACTCTGAGTAACATGCTTGTGTAAACCACTAGCCTCCTCTCTGAATACAGAGCACTGGGAATTCAGTTGCACTCACTGTTAATTTTGGCTGATTAGCAGCTGTCTGTTTATGGTGAAGTATTGGCCTTTGTCACTAAAAAGTCTGCTATTCGCTTCCTAAATCACACTAAGTCCTGTCCCCCATTCCCCATTCATGTGGGTTCCCAGTCTAGCCATACCTCAGCTTTTAAATCCTCCACCATTGCTTTCATGCCCTTCGATGGCTGTTAAACCTTCCCCGTTTCTGTAACCTCCTCCAATTCTGAAATTATCACAAGCTCCTGATTGTGATCACTGTCCCATCAGCAATTGTTCATTCAGCCCCAGGGACCCAAAACTGAAATTTTCTCGTCATTCACTGTATCAAAGTCATCTCTTCTACGTTCTGTATTTGTCACAAATGACTCTTCAAAGTTTAAAGTAACTTTATTTTAAGACTGTAAGAACTTAACACATAGGAGCAGAATTAGGCCTTTCGGCCCATCACACCTACTCTGCCATTCCATTAAGGCTGATTTATTATCCCTCTCAACCCATTCTCCTGCCTATGCCCCATAACAATTGATGCTTTGACTAATCAAGAACTTATCAACTTCAGCTTTAAGTATGCCCAAAGACTTGGCCTCCATAGCCGTCTGTTGCAATGAATTCCGCAGATTCACTGCTCTAGGGGGAAGGAAATTCTTCCTCATTTCGGTTCTAAATGGATGTCCCTCTGGTCCTAGGCTTCCCCAGAATTCTCCACTATTGGAAACCTCCCCTTCACATCCATTCTATCTTGTCCTTTCAATATCTGATAAGTTTTCTATGATTTTAAAGGTACATTTAATGTCAGAAAAATGTATACAATATACATCCTGAAATGCTTTTTCTTCGCAACCATCCATGAAAACAGAGGTGTGCCTTCAAAGAATAAATGACAGTTAAATGTTAGAACTGCAAAGACCCTCCCACACGTAAGTGGTAGCAAGCAACGATCCCTCCTCCCCCCGCCGGCAAAAAAAAGCATCGGCACCCACCACCAAGCACTCAAGCATGAGCAAAGCCACAACAAAGACCCAGGCTTGCAGTACTTCAAAGTCTACTTGTTCACCCGGTATTCGACGTATCACAGGCTCTCTCTCTCCCCCTAATAAGGGAGAAAGAGGTATCTCCGTTTCACAGTGAGAGGGGAGACAATAACAACTCGCTGGTTTACCATGTTAAAAGTTCATTGTGTCGCTTTTTCTGAGCTCTGTACCCAAAACTCTCAGGTCTCTGGCCACACAGCCTTAGATCTTCCATCTCCCACGACACACTGATCTCCTGCCCAGACCCCGACCTCCAATCACCCCGTCTCCAGAGCTACGAGATCTCGGATCTCCAAAGGTGAGCGAAGCTATAAGGCCACACCCTTGGTGTGCTGCATAATGGCCAACTGTGAAACCCCAAGAGCAGGTCCCATTCCCACAAAGAACCGTAGTTAGCATGCAACTCCAGGCCAGGGTCTTCAAAAGAACCCTGAAAGGGAAAAATAAAGATATTAAAGATAGAAATAGAGCTGTTTCTGAAGATGCAAGCAAAGGAGTCACCGTTAGGCGCCATTGATTCTCTTAAGACCATGAGACATTAGTAATGATCTTTCAAGAATCACTAGGTTCTGGAATGATTCCAGAAGTCTGGAAAATTTCAAATGTTATTTCACTCATCAAGAAGGGAGAGAGGCTGAAGAAAGGAAACTGTAGGCCAGTTAGTCTGACCTCAGTGGTTGGGAAGATGTTGGAGTTGATTATTAAGGATGAGGTCTCAGGGTACTTGGAGGCACATGATAAAATAGCTCATAGTCAGCATGGTTTCCTCAAGGGAAAATTTCATCTGACAGATCTTTTGGAATTCTTTGAAGAAATAACAAACAGGAAAGACAATGGGTTGCCTTAGATCACTGTGTCCACAGCGTTCTGAAGGGGGAGGGGGAGAAGCTGGAAGCCACTGTACATATTGGTACCAACAACATAGGTAGGAAACGAGAGGAGGTCCTGAAGAGAGAATATAGGGAGTTAGGCAGAGAGCTGAAAGGCATACCATATACAACCTGGAAATTCAAATTCTTGCAGGCACCCACAGGAAAACAAAGAAATACAATAGAATCCACAAAATACCAAAAACCAATAAACATCCAATGTGCAAAAGGAGAGAAATAATAGCAAAGTAAACAAGTAATATTGAGAACGTGAGCTGCAGAGCCCATATGTTGCAGAGTCAGTTAAGTGTTGAGGCAAGTGAAGCCTGTCCTTTGGCTGCAGGGCAACAACTGCTCCCAAACCTTTTTTACAGAAAGCCGGTGTGCTGAACAGTTGTTGTTGGTCATTTGTAAACCCCAGGACTAATGGATGTGCCACTGGTAACAGACACTAAAGCATTTATTCACTGTCTGAAACTGCAGGGAGTTGTGGACACAGCTCAGCACATGACGGGAAACAGCAAGCCCTCCATGAACTCTGCCTCTACTTCCCACTGCCTCAATAATGCATCAGCATATTCAAAGATCCCACCGACCCCACACGTTCTCTCTTCTCATCTTTCCCTCAGAAAAAAAGATGTAAAATACTTAAAGCATGTACCACCAGGCTCAAGAACAATTTCTTCACTGTTAAAAGACTATGAAATAATTTTCTAGTACGATAAGATGGACTGAGAACTTCACAACCTACTTTGTTATGATCTTACGCCATTCTGTCCACCTCCACTACACTTTCTCTATAGCTGTTACACTTCATTCTGCACTGTTATTCTTTTATCTTGTTCTACCTCAATGCACTGTGTAATGATCTGATCTTAATGAACAGTTTGCAAGACTAATTTTTCATAGTATGTGACAATAATAAACCAATTCCAATTACAATTTTTATGTTTCGTTAGGTTTCTCGGGTTTGTCTTGCTGGGACATTCTTGTTACTTCATTGCATAACTAATTTCTCCTGAAGTTGTACTATCAAAGTTGAAAATTCAAAGTTCAAAGTAAATTTATTATCAAAGTGCATATATGCCACCAAATACTATGCTGATATTTATTTTCCTGCAGGTATTCACAGTAGAAAAAATACATTAGAATCAATGGAAAACTAAAAAGACTGACAAGCAACCAATGTGCAAAGTAAGACAAACTGTGTAAAAGCAAGAAAAGCAAATAATAAATAAATAAATAAATAATATGGACAACATGAGATGTAGAGTTTTTGAAAGTGATTCCATAGGTTGTGTTGGATTTCCAAGATGACGGCGTGGCGCAGCTTGCAGCGGCCACTCCGGAGCTGATTATCTGTTATTTGTGAAGTGGGTGCCATGCGCAATCATAATCGAGTGAAAACGGACGTGGGAGCACGGAGGAACATCGGGAAATCTCCAGGAAGACCTTCTTCGTAGCTGCTGCTGTGAGGTCCGGGACTCTGCTGGGAAGAACAGGCCCCCAGTCCTCGGGGTCACGTTGCCGATGGCCGTTGGTGGGGCCGTCTTAATACGCTCGGCAGAGGATGGTGCTCAGAGAAGCTGTGCCGGAGGGGATGGTCGTCGGCTCGGAGGTTTGACAGACTCGGAGTCTGCTGCGGTCAGGTCGCTTTCGGTGTGTGCTGCGTCTGCGAGGCTGGGTTCGACAGAGCTTTCATTGTGTGCTGCATCTGCGAGGCTGGGTTCGACGGAGCTTTCATTGTGTGCAGCGTCTGCGAGGCTGAGTCGGGCGGTGCCGTGGAAGTCCATAGCGAGGGTATTCCCTTCTGCTGCCGGTGTGGGATGGCGAGTCTGTCGGGACCCTGGGGACTTGTGGAAACTGTGTGGTGATTTCTTTTGGACTTATAGTCCTTTAACATCTTTGGACTATTTTTACTGTGCCCATAGTCTGTTTTTTTTATCAATTATGCTATTGTTTGCACTGTTGTAACTATATGTTGTAACTATGTGGTTTTGTGCAGGTCTTGTAGCTTTAGTTTTTGGCCTTGTTTGTCTGGTGGATTTGGAGCTCCTTTCCGGGGAACGCGCTAGACGGTAGCGCGATATTAATACGCAGCAGCCTCTCCGGACTCTGGATTGGGGATTGCCAAACATTATGTGGATTTTTCTAGTGTAGTCTGTTTTGTCATGTGCTTTTGTGATATCATCCTGGAGGAACGTTGTCTCATTTTTTAACTGCATTGCATTTGTGGTTTCTAAATGACAATAAACTGAATCTGAATCTGAATCTGAAAGAGAAGTTCAGAGTTGAGGTGAATGAAGTTATCCATGGTGGTTGAAGGGTAATAACTGTTCCTGAACCTGGTGGTAGCTGCTTTCTAATGGCAGTACTCTTTGTAGATGTGCTCAATGGTGGGGACAGCTTTTCCTGAGATAGGACTAGCTCCCTTGAGGTTGCTAGCTTATTAATAAAGAAGTGCAGTATTCAGGAGCATTCTCACCAACATAAGATCTCCCAAAGTTTGTAACAAAGTGAAATAATCTGAAATGTTATCATTGTTCTGAATGCAGCAAGGTCCAACAAAACCATGAGAAGCAGATAGTCTACCTTGGATGATGAATAAATAGTGGCCCAGGTTCTGGGGAGAACTCCACTGCTCTGCTTTAAAATTGTGGTATAGGATCTCTTATACCACTGGCCTTCAATGCCATAATCCCAAGCAAACCCATCTCTAAACTCCTAAACCTGGGTCTCAACAACTCCCCATGCGACTGGATTCCTGATTGCCTGCTCAACAGACCATAATCAGTAAGGACAGGCAGCAATATCTCTGCTATGATTATCCTCAACACTGCTGCTCCACAAGGCTGTGTCCTCCACCCCCTATGCCCTTTAGGTTCATAACTGCAAGGTCAGATTCTGCTCTGAATCCATCTAATAGTTTGCGAGTGACACCACTAAAGTGAGCTGAATCTCAAGTGTCACTGTGTCAGAGTTCAGGAGAAGATAGACTAGTGATCTGATGTCATGACAACAACCTTTCCCTCAAGGTCAGCAAAACAAAAGAGTTGCCCATTAACTTCCGAAAGTGGGTGCAATGCACGTGCTAAAAGCTTCAAGTTCAAAGATCAAGATACAGTAAGTTTATTATCACCATACACCACCCTGAGATTCATTTTCTTGCAGGCAATCGCAGTAGAAAACGAAGTACAACAGAGTCAATGAAATCTACACATAAAGACTGAGACACCATCAATGTCTGCAAGACTGCAAGAAATTATTGATATAGCTCAGTACTTCAGGAAAACCAGTCTCCCCTTCATAGACTCTGCTCTATAGAGTAGACAACATAATCAAAGACCCCATTCACCCTGAACATTCTTTCTTCTCTATTCTCCTAATGGACAGAAGATACAAAAGCCTGAAAACTTGTACCACCAGGTACAAGGACAGCTCTGTGTCACTGACATAAACCTATTAAATGCTGCCCTTGTGTGATAAGATGGATTCACAATCTCCCTCAACCTGGCCATAAACCTTATTGTCAACCTGCACTGCAGTTTCTCCCTGCGTGTAACACTGTATTCCGCACTCAGTTATTGCTTCTCCCTTTTACAACCTCAATGTCCTGGAGTGAATCAGAATCAGAACCGAGTTCAGAATCATATTTATTGTGACTGATATAATTTGTGAAATTTGTTATTTTGTGACAGCAGTACAGTGCAGGCATAACAAATTATTAAGAGTTACAAATAAAAAAATAAGTTAGTCATGCAAAAGAGGAATAATGAGCTAGTTTCCATGAGTTCATGGACTATTTGCAAATCAGATTGCAGATGGGAAGAAACTGTTCCTAAAATGTTGAATTTGAGTCTTCAGGCTCTTGTATCTCTTCACTGATGATGGTAATGAGAAAAGGACTTGTCGCTGATTGTGAGTGTCCTTCATGATGGCTGCCACATCTTTGAGGCACCGTCTTTCAAAGATGTCCTCGATGATGGGGAGGCTTGATGTCCATGATGGAGCTGGCTGAGTCTACCTAAGACCCTCTGATACATCTTATGATTCTGTGCATTGGTGGTTCCATACCTGACAGTAATCAATGAGTAATCTAATGCCCTTCCCTTGGAAAACATCGGGTGTATATACATACACCCACACACATACACTCTATGACAACTTTATGAGGTACATCAGTACATTTGCTTGTTAATATAAGTATCTAATTAACCAATCATATGGTAGCAATTCAATGCATATATGCAGATGTGATCAAGAGGTTCAGCTGTTGTCCTGACCAAACATCAGAATGGGGAAGAAATGTGATCTGACTTTGACCATGGATTGTCTGTTAGTGTCATATTGTCGGTTTGAGTATCTCTTGGGATTTTCACATACAACAATCTCTGGAGCAGGGATTCCAAGTTTTTTTTTATGCCATGGTGCCTTACCATTAACTGAGGAGTCCGCAGACCTCAGGATGGGACCCCCTGCTCTAGATTTCACAGAGAATGGCGCGACAAACAAAAGACACATAGTGAGCAGCAGTTCTGTGGCCAAAACACTTTGTTAATGAGAGAGTTCAGAGGAGAATGGATAGACTGGTTCAAGCTGAAGGTGACAGCAACTCAAACCACACATTACAACTGTAGTGTGCAGAAAAGCATCTCTGCAACAGGTCCAACCTTGAAGTGGATGGGCTACAGCAACAAAAGACTATGAACACCCATTCAGTGGGCACTGGAGGCACAGGAGGTACCTTATAAAGTGGTCACTCAGTGTATATTTCTTATTGTTAATTATAGTCGGTTTTATGTTTTGCACTGTACTGTGGCAGCAAAACAACAAATTTCACAGGATATGTCAGAGATAATAAACCTGATTCTGATTCAGACACTTGGCGTTCAGGACGAAACCACTGCAATCCTGCAGCATCCAAGAACATTGAAAACAAGCAGCAATGTAAAGAAGCACATGTGTACATAATACATGTGATGTTCAGCTGACCTTGAGTTTATATTTCAGCCACTTGTATCTGCTCTGAAATTGTCATGTCATTGTATGTATGAATTTAATGCTGATTCATCCACATATGATTCAATCACTAAAAGACATCGGCTAGAAATTAACTAACTGTTCATGGATGAGTCCGTAAGTATGGTTTAGATGTGGGCTCCCTAGATAATGGCTGAAGCTATGCTAATATAAGGAATGTAAAGATATGTGGTAAATGTGTGAGAGTGAGTGAAATTGAGGTGGGGCTTGGGGATTTCAGCTTCTTAATGAAGATTCCACAACTCACCGTTCAAAATTCTGAGCTCTCTCCCCGTGCCACAGTTCCCGTCTGTATCATTCAATATACACTCCAATAGTTTATTCCAAGGGGACTGTAATTCACATTCACCTAGTACCAAGCTTTTACCTAATACCAAATAATGTGTCGAAGTGGTTGCAGGGGGAGAAGCTGAATATGTTCTGCATAGCACAGGGGTGGGTGGGGGTGGTGAGGCAAGAGACAGACACTTGATTGCAGAGTTCAAAATATTGCAGACTTTGAAAGGGCAAACAAAGTTTGTCACTGCCTGAAATGTCGACTGTTAATTCTGCTCCGTTGGTGCTGCCTAATGTGCATCATGCGTGTGTTGCCCTAGATTTCCAGCATCTGCAGAATCTCTTGTGCAAACAAAGATCGGGTGTGTGGGGGGGGGGAAATATTTCCATTGTGAGGAGAGTCGGTAAACAGAGGACGGGGATTTGAGATCATTAGCAAACAAAATGGACAGAAAAGGTGAAACACACACAAAACGCTGGAGGAACTTGTTTTGCTCTGGATTTCCGGTATCTGCAGGATATGTGTTTATGGAGAGAAAATAAGAGCATTGTATGCAGCAAATTCTGATCTAGAATGCAGAGTAAACACAAGAGAGTCTGCAGTTGCTGTACGCTGTGAACAACACAGACAAAATTGAAACCTATCAAATGGTGAAAAGCCTTGATAGAGTGAATGTGGAGAGGATGTTTTCTGTGGTGGGAATACAGGGGTATCCTTTTAGAATGGAGATGAGGGAGAATTTCTTTAGCTAGAGAGTAAAGGATTTGTGGAATTTGTTACCACAGGCAGTTGTGGAGGCCAAGTCTTATTTATATTTAAGGCATAAGTTGATGGATTCTTGACTGGTCTGGGTATGAAGGGATTTGGGGAGAATTCAGGAGATTGGGGCTGAGATGATAAATGGTAGTGCAGACTCAGAGGGTCAATTGGGCTAATTCTGCACCCATATCTAATGATCTTATGGTTTTGTGGTCTAAAATGCTGGAGGAACTCAGCATGTCAGGCAGTATCTATGAAGGGGAGAAAACAGTTAATGTTCTGGGCTGAGAACCTTCATCAGGTGTTGCCTGACTTGTTGAGTTCCTCCAGCACTTTACATGTATTGGACAGAGATAGAGTAATAGTTACTTTTGAAAGAGAATCAGATATCAGAAACACAAGAGATTCTGCAGATGCTGGAAATCCATAGTGACACATACAAACTGCTCGAGGAATTCAGCAGGTCAAGCAACATCTATGAAGAAGAATAAACAGTCGGCATTTCAGACTGAGACCCTTCAGCAGTACTGTAAAGGCACGGGGCAGAACCCAGAATAAGATGGTGGGGCAGGGGAAAGAGTATAAGCCGGCAGGTGATAGGTGAAGCCAGTTAATGGTGAAGGTGGTGGGTGGGGGAGGGGACATGAAGTGAGAAGCTGGGAGGTGATAGGTGGATATCAGTATATGCTATGACATTTTCACATTGTCTTCTGACATGGAAGGAAATTTTTTAGCCTATCGGATCTATGGCAGTGCACAGTGTACCCTCATCCGTCCCACTCTCTCATAATCCATTCTCTCTCAGATACCAATTAACAATCCAACACCACTCCACTGCCTTTCTTCCACCACCTTCCTACAGGAAGGGGTCATTATCAGCAGCTAATTAACCGACTAAACAAAATGCCTCTGGGATGAGGGAGAAACACACACAATCCAGTTTAATATGGTACTACTGAAGGCATGCGACAGTTTACTGGTAGTTTGAAAACAAATAAATTTGATTAAAAACATTACTAATAGCACTTTTTTTGAAGTTTATTGTGGTAGACTATCACTGCAACAATGAATGATATTCGAGAGATGTGCTGTGTTGGTGCTCTGCAAAATCAATGCACGTGGAGTTGGAGCTCTGCTGATTGGAGTGAACAATTCGGAGAGGAGAAGTCGAGGCAGAGGAATTCAGATGCTCATCCAACTAACTTGAGTGCAAGGTTTGATCGCTGTAAGCCCTAAGCTGATTTGGAGAGGTCGAGAACTACTTCTTTGGCAGCAAAGTCTATGCCTGAAGCAATCACTGGGCAGTATGTTGTAATCCTGGAATGATTCGCCTTGGTGGAGCCTGGGTCCTAATGCAAGATATGATCTGCTGCTTGGACAACTTAAACACTGGCCCAGATAGACTGGGAGCTTCTCCCTCCACGACGCTGAGGCTGTGAGACTGCCCCTGGCTGCTGTGCTTCATGATTGCAAACTTTGCAGTGATTTCCCCCTCTGATAGGATGAACTCATACCGAGGCTTCGGGCCCACTTCATGCTGCAACAGGGATTTCAATCTGAGGACTCAGCTCGGTTCAGAATGCTGTTGTTGTCACTCACACCTATTGTTTGTATGGTTTGTGCATTTTTTCCCTTTCTCTGCACGTTGGTGGATGGTCTTTATTTTGTTTTTAATTGGGTTGTTTGGGTTTCTTGCTTTGTGGCTGCAGTAAGCAGACAATTCTCAAGGTTTATAATTTATACATTCTTTGTTAATAAAATTACTTTTGTTACGTACCCCGTAACTGGGTCACTTACCAGCAAAGATAGAGCAGTCCGTTGAAGTCTGATGGTACTATTTTTTAAAGTCTTTATTGATAAAGGGGCACAAAAATAAGATTAATACAAACATTCAGATAATATACGTCGTCAATACTCAATCTAAAAGCGCGGGTATAATAATAATAATCAATAAGAAATAGCTCTATCGTTGTCTAGGGGATGCTGTATTGTCCGATGGAAATATAAAAGTCACTGTCATTCAAGCTGCAGCTCTTTGGGTTTAAGAGAGACAGTTTTAAACTTGCCCAGGTCTTTTATGATGCCAATCAGTTGAGTCGGGGGAGTTGGTTCCCCGTTGTTAGTTCAAAGCCGTTTTCTGTGGTACCAGCCACCAGTTCCAGGCAATGGAACTGAATGCACGTGGCTTCCTTCAAATGGCTTCCCGCTATTACGGGATCACTAGCGTTTCTTCTGGTGCGTCTGAGGGGCCGTTCCTACAGCCCCTCTTTTATCCTGACTTGCAGGATCGTAGATGTCAATCAGGTTGGGGGATGATGCAATCTCTCCCTTTCACCCAGCCCACTTTGCCCGAGGGCTCTCACGTAGCATAGGATCTCAATCCACAAATGTGTCTCCAAGAGACAATGGCCATGTCTCGTGACTTTACATCGCTGGGGAACGAGGCATTCTGCATGTCTCTCTCTCATTTCCTGGGTCCCCTGACCCAACCCAATAGTGATCTAGCGATTCTCACAAAGGAGGGGGCTGCAGGCGTAACACTTTGAATCTTTGAATCACAGGGAGAACATGAAAACAGACAGGTGATCAAGACTGAACCCACGTCTGTGGAGATGTGAGTCTGCAACAATATCTGCCATGCCACTATAAGTTGAAATTGAAAACGGTGCAGGGCGATGGGGAATCAGCAGGTCCACTGTCTCCTCCTATTAAATTTCTTCTTCTTCAGCCCTTTACCTTTTCCACCTATCCACTCCAGGCTCCTTAGTTCATTTGCCCTCCCCCACCCACCCACCTTACCCCTCACCTGACTTCACCTATCACTTGTCAGATTGTACTGTGCCACCTTCTTATTCTGGCTTCTCCCCCTTTCCTTTCTAGTCCTGCTGAAATGTTGACCATGCTCTCCCCTCCATAGATGCTGCCTGACTTTCTGAGTTTCTCTGTCATTTTGTGTATGCTGCTCAAGAATTCTAACAATGACAGAATCTCTTGTGTTTTTGAATCCAGCATTCTGTTTTGCTCAACCAGTAATACCGAAAGAGCAAGTAAATTTGCAGCGGTTTTTGAAGTTTCATTGGCAAAGACATTTTTGATCTCTCACTGCGACAGTTATTAGTTCCCGCCTGCTTCAAAAGGGCAACAATTATACCAATGCCCAAGAAGAGTAGTGTGAGCTGCCTCAACAGCTATTGTCCAGTAATACTCACATCTCAGGTAATGAAATGCTTTGAGAGGTTAGTCATGGCAAGAATCAACACCTGTCTCAGAAGGACCTGGACCCACCGCATTTTGCCTATCGCCACAATCGTTCTACAGCAGATGTGATCTCAATGGCTCTCCGCACAGCCTTGGATCACCAAGACAATGCAAATACCTATGTTAGGATGCTGTTTATTGACTATAGATCAGCATTTGGCAGTCCTCTTCATCATTCCTACAGTCCTGATTGAAAAGCTACAGAATCGAGGTCATTGTACCTCCCTCTGTAACTGGATCTTCGACTTCCTAATCAGAAGACCACAATCTGTACAGACTGGAAATAACATCTCCACCTCACTGACAATTAACACTTGCGCTCCACAAGGATGTGTGCTTATCCCACTACTCTACTCTCTCTACATCCATTACTGTGTGACTAGGCTTAACTCAAGGACCATCAATAAATTTGCTGATGATACAACCATTGTTGGCAGAATTTCAGATGGTGACAAAGGGCATACAGGAGTGAGATATACCAGTTAGTTGAGTGGTGTCGTAGCAACAATCTTGCACTCAACATCAGCAAGACGAAAGAGCTGATTGTGGAATTCAGGAAGAGTAAGATGAGGGAACACAAACCAACCCGCATAGAGGGAACAGAAGTGGAGAGAGTGACCAATTTCAAGTTCCTGGGTGTCAATATCTCTAAGGACTTAACCTGGCCCCAACTTATCGATGCAGTTATAAAGACGGCAAGACAACGGCTATATTTCAATAGGGGTTTGAAGAGATTTGGTTTGTCAACTAAAATACTTTAAAACCTCTATAAGTGTACCGTGGCAGTTCTGTTTGGCTGCATTACCATTTGGTATGAGGGGGGCAACTGCACAAGATCAAAATAAATTGAGAAACTGTAAAATTAGTCAGCTCTTTCATGAATAGGCAGCCTCCATAGTATCCGAGACATCTTCAAGGAATGGTGCTTCAGGAAGGCAACATCATTAAGGATCCCCCACCACCAAGGACATGCCCCCTTCACACTGTTACCATCAGGTAGGAGGTACAGAAGCCTGAAGGCACACATTCAGTGATTCAGGAACAGCTTCTTTCCCTCTGTTATCCAATTTCTAAATGGACATTGAACCCATGAACACTATCTCAGTACTTCTTTATTTCTGTTATTTTGCACTACTTATTTTAACTTAACTATTTAATAGACATAGATATACTTGAAGTAACTCAGTTTTATTCTCTATGTTTATTTATCATGTATTTCATTGTACTGCTGCCATAAAGTTAACACGTTTCATGACATATGCCAGTGATATTAAACCTGATTCCAGTTTTGAACTGACATGAAGCCATAATAATATTGTACAGCAAGAAGGGACGAGATTAACTTTTATTCAATTACAAGATGGTGATATTGTTTGAACAAAATGGCTGTCCAGACCATCTCAGGGGAGTGTTAATGAGACTATTTTAGGCCAGAAAATAACACAAGATTTCCTTCAACAGGTGTCATTAGTAAATCAAATAGATGTTTAGACAATCTGTTATTTGATGGCCACCATTATCCAATATGGACTTCATATTCCAAATATTTAACTAACTAAATTTAAAAAAGGATGTAGGCAAAACGCAGGCAACTATAGGCCAGTTAACTTAACATCTGGAGTCGGGAAAATGCTTGAAGCTGTCATTAAGGAAGAAATAGCGAAACATTTAGAAAGGAGTGGTTCCGTTAGACAGACACAGCATGGATTCAGAAAGGGCAGGTCCTGTTTGACACACTTATTGGAGTTCTTTGAGAACATAATGAGTGCAGTGGATTGAGGGGAACAGGTGGATGTTGTATACTTGGATTTCCAGAAGGCATGTGATAAGGCACCGCACAAGAGACTTATAAATAAGATATGGATGAATTGAGTCGGAGAAAGTGTATTGGCATGGATGGTGGATTGGTTAACCATTAGAAGGCAAAGAGTTGGTATAAATGAGTGTTTCTCCGGTTGGCAGCCTGTGGTGAGTGGGGTGCTGCAGGGGTTGGTGCTGGGCCCACAGCTGTGTAGCATTTACATTGATGATTTGGAAGAGGGGACTGAGTGTCGCTTAGCAAAATTTGCTGATGAAACAAAACTGAGTGGAAAAGCATATTGTACAGAGGATGGGGAGAGTCTGCGGATGGATATAGATAGGTTAAGTGAGTGGGCCAAGGTCTAGAAGGTGGAATACAACATTGGTAAATGCAAGATTATCCACTTTGAAAGGAATATTAGAAGAGCAGATTATTATTTAAATGGTGAAAGATTGCAGCATGCTGTTGTGCAGAGGGACTTGGGAGTGCTTGTTCATGAATACAAAAAGTTGGCTTGCAGGTACAACAGGTTATTAAGAAGACAAATGGGAATGCTGGCCTTCATTGGTAGAGAGATTGAATTCAAGAGTAGGGAGGTCATGCTGTAACTATACAGGGTACCTGTGAGGCTACACCTGGAGTACTGTGTGCAGTTCTGGTCTCCATATTTGAGGAAGGATATACAGGCTTTGGAGGCAGTGCAGAGGAGGCTCACCAGGTTGATTCCAGAGATGAAGGGTTTAACCTATGAGGAGAGATTGAGTCACCTGGGACTATACTCTCTGGAATTCAGTGGAATGAGAGGGGATCTTATAGAAACATACAAAAATCTTGAAAAGGATAGATAAGATAGAAGTAGGAAAGTTGTTCCCATTAGTAGGCAAAACTAGAATTAGGGGACATTACCTCAAGATTCAGGGGAGATGAATTAGGACGGAGATGAGGGGAAACTGTTTTTCCCAAAGAGTGGTGAATCTGTGGAATTCTCTGCCCAGAAGCAGTTGCAGCTTCTTCACTAAATATATTTAAGATACAGTTAGATAGATTTTTACATTGTAAGGGAATTAAGGGTTATGGAGAAAAGGCAGGTAGATGGAGTTGAGTTTACGGACACATCACCCATGATATTATTGAATGGCGGGGCAGGCTTGATGGGCTGGATGGCCTACTCCTGCTCCTATTTCTTATGTTCTTATTATGTTCTAAATTGTATAGCCATATTGCTGGGTACCTATGAATCTTTAATTCAGGCCTATTGATTACAGGCTAACAACATAACCAACCTGCTATTAAAATCCTCAAAGTCAGCTAGCACACAATCATAGTCATCCCTGCTGTGTCTGTAAGCTCTCTGGTACAGCTGCTTATTATGGCAAACATAATGTCATTGATGACTAGCACAGAAACAGGCCATTTGGCCCATCTAGTCTGTGCTGAACTGATACTCTGTCTAGCCCCATCAACCTGCACCTGGACTTTAATCCTCCATACCCCTCCCATCTGTGTACAGTACTGTGCAAAAGTCATTCACACACACACACACACACACACACACATAAATGTATTTGTCAACGTGGTGCAGAAAGCAAGTTTGTAAATCTGGCTGGAGCAGAGGATGTTGGGAATGGCAAGGGTGGACTGCCCCGGGAGGGGTGTGGGACAGGTGGTCAGAGAAGGAGTGCTGGGGTTAGGGGGGCTGACACACCCAGCCCTGAGACACCAGGCAAGGTAATTCGATTCCAAACAATTGGGTTATTGCTCATTGCAGAATGTCTCTCTGGTGCTTCCTCCTCCCTTCCCCTTTTCCCAGCCATGACTGCCCTCTCCCTCCCCCTTCCCACTCTCAGTCCACAATAGAGAATCAGGATTATCATCACTCATGTATCTCATGAAATCTGTTTCTCTTTTAATGGCAGCAGGACAGTGTAATACATAAAAATACTACAGTACTGGGCAAATGTCCTAGGGGCATTCTAGCTAAATAGTGCACCTAAGATTTGCACAGTACTGCAGTTATACAACTTTCTCTTAAATGCTGACTTCAAATCCACATCCTTCACTTCCACTGAAATCAAACCTGCATCCACTACATGCACTGACAGCTCATTCCACACCCACACCACCCTCTGAGTGAAGAAGTTCCCCCTCAGGTCTCCTTAAATATTTCACCTTTCACCCTTAACCTATGACCTCTAGTTCTAGTCCCACCACGACTCAGTGAACAAAGGCTGCTTGCATTTACCCTATCTATACGCCTCAAAATTTTGTATACCTCTATGAAAACTCGCACTCATTCTCCTTCACTCCAGCGAATAATGTCCTAAACTTTTCAACTTTTCCCGATTACTCAGATACCAGCAACACCCTTGTAAGTTTTTCCTCTGTATTCTTTCAATCGTATTGATATCCTTCCTGTAAGCAGGTGACCAAAACTGCATACAATGCTCCAGATCAGGCCTCACCAACATCCTAACTCCTATATTTAATACTTCGATTTATGAAGACCTATGTGCCAAAAGCTATGTTTACAACCTTATCTGTGATGCCACTTTCAAGGAATTATGCACCTGCATTCTTAGAATACAGATAATGGAGTGTAAACAACAGAGATATAGTTTCCAACGAAGTATTCTATGATAGCATGCATACCTTATCTCCCGCCTAGGTAGCCTCCTACCTGTCGGCATGAACATTCAACTCACAGACCTCCGTTGATGCCCCTGCACCCCCCCCCCCTTACCCCATCCCTATCTATAATTTTAGTCTGGTTCTCTTTCTCTCTTTTCCCCCCTCACTATAATCTCCCCCCAGCCCTACCTTTCTTTCTCTTTTATTTCCCATAATTCTCCACCTTCCCCCTAGCCCATTTCCCTTCAGCCTATCACTTCCCAGCTCTCTACTTCATCCCTCCCCCCACTTCTTATCCCGCCCCCCCCCCATGACCATCCCACGTTACTTCACTCCTGATGAAGGGTTTCGGCCCGAAACGTCGTCACTACCTCCTCCCATAGATGCTGTCTGGCCTGCTGAGTTCTGCCAGCATTTTGTGTTTTTATTCTACGATAGAACCAGATTGTAGACAGTGTTTGAAAATGGCAGAGAGAGCTGGAGGGCAGTAGTTAAAGACATCTGCCTATCTCAATTATCATCTGTTGACCTCTTCCTCATGTTAAAGGGGCAGGGTCACTTCAACATATGATTGGATTCTGTGCTCACCCCTGAGGAAGGTGGGCCTCAGAGGGGCCCCATGTCATTTTGGAAAGGGGAGCCTGTGGTGCAAATCAGGCTGCTAAGGAATACCATATCTGACTCTCCTTACGGAGACAGCTTGAAGAGCTTGATTTAAAAGAACTAATTCCTCTGAGATCTCTATCGACCATTGGAAGTCAATGGCCCATTCAGTCAAGCACATCAAGTTCTGATTATCTATCATCCCTATTCTTGCTGACCAAGACAGTTCTAATCATCAGATATAAAGTTCTTATCCTTATTTATAAATCCTTTCCATCTTCACCAGCACCTCTCATCCTACCAGCCGCCTTCCCTCTCTCTAGGTGTCTGTATTACTTTAGTTGTGGCTTCTTATTGTGTTCACAGTCGGCCAACCATCCAGACTGCAGATGTCAGCATTTTATGGCTCTTCAGCACCACCTTTCTCCTCTGTAGTTTAGCATTGATCTCCCTCTAATTTAATCAAAGAAAAATAAAACCTAAACATCTTACAAATCAACTCTATTTGTCATATGTGCATTTGAAACATACAACGAAATGCTTTGTTTTGTGTCAATAACCAGCATTGTTCGAGGATTGTACTCAGGGAGATTGACACCCCACAAGTGTCATCCTGCTCTCAGCACCAACAGAGCCCACAACTCACTAACCCTTACTGTACATCTTTGGAATACGGGTGGAAACCAGATCAGCCAGAGGAAACCCATAGGGAGAATGTTCAAACTCCTTACAGGAATTGAACCCTGATCATCGGGGCCAAACATGCTTCTGGAATAATCTAAGGTAAAGCCAACAATCCAAAAAGCACTGGATCTGAAAGGATATTGAGTGTTGGATTAGGCAGTTTATCACAGGCTTACAGAACTGAAAACAGGGGAGGGGGTACATGAATATCAAAAAATATAGCATGGCAAAGAAATTGAAGGGACGAAACAAAGGATGTTCCCAAAACAGTCCTGGTGGGCAAGATTAAAAAATGCTAAAGCACTCTATAAGTACAAGAGATTCTGCAGCTGCTGGAAATCCAGAGCAACACATACAAAATGCTCCAGGAGCTCTGCAGATCATGCAGCACCTATGCTAAGGAATAAAGCGTCGATATACTCTTCAGGACCTGATGTGAATTCTGTTCCTTTTCATAGATGCTGCCTGAGCTGCTGTGTTCCTCCAGCGATCTGTGTGTGTTTTGCATATTAAAGGAAAGAGGGTAACTAGGCAATGAATAGGATCCATTAAAGACCAAACAAGCAATCTGTACGGGTGAGGTGTTCAATGAATACCTCTCATCTACATTCACAGATATTGCAGTAGAAGAATTCATGGAGTGGAGTGGTGGAATCTGGATCGTCTCATCATTAAGTAGGAGGATGTATGGCACCTATTATTGGTTTTGAAGGTGATTTGATCTCCTAGGCCTGATGAGATGTATCTCAGGCTGCAAGGGAGGTAAAGGAAGAGATTGTTGGAGCCCAGACAGATATTTTTAAGCTGTTGCAGGCCACAGAAGTGCCATAAGATCAGAGAATAGCAAATGTAGTACAATTATTCAAGTAGTACGGGTTAAAGTAAATTTATTATCAAACTACATATAGTGCACCATATTCTACCCTGAGAGTCATTTTCTTGCAAGCATTCATAGTAGAATCAATGAAAACTACACAGAAACAAAGACTATGCAATAGGCAGCAGGGATACATCAGATAAGAACAGGCCAGTGAGTTTAACAGGTGGGGAAGTTCTTGGGAAACATCCCGAATGAAAGGAATAATCTGTTCTTAGAGAGCCAGGGACTGATCAGGGATAGTCAGCATGGATTTGTTAAAGAGAGATTGTAGCTGATTAATTTGATTGAACTTTTTGAGGAGGTAGCCAAGATAAAGGTCATGGAGTCCGAGTCATAGAGTTACACAACACAAAATCTTTGACAAGGTCCCACATAGGAGTTTGGTGCAAAAGGTAAAAGATTTTGAATCCACAGCAATTTGGCCAAATATTTCCAAAACTGACTCAATGATAGATACAGAGAGTGTTTTTGCCTGTGGCTGTTGAAGTACCACAGGAATCACTGCTGGTACCCTTCTCTTTGTTTTGTAAATATGAATGATCTGAACATGAATGTAGTGAGTTTCTTGCTGACGTAGAAATTAGTGGTGTTAGTAGTGGAGAGGAGGGTAATCTTCAGCTATAGATTGATCAAGGTGGGCTGATAAATAATAGAAGTGAGATGTAATCCTGCAAAATGTGAAGTACTGTGGGAGAACAAACAAGACTAGAATATACAATCACTGGCAGCATGGCAGTGTGGAGCTTAGAGCATCACTTTACAGTGCCAGTGATCACTGATTGGGGTTCAATTCCCACTGCTGCCTGTAAGGAGATTTTTTGTTCTCCAAGTGACTGAGATTTTGTTTTTCCGGGAGCTACAATTTCCTCCAACCTTCTAAAGATGCCTGGTTATGGTTACTGAGTTGTGGGCAGGTTATGTTGCATGGGGACACTTGCTTAGTACAATCCTTGCTGATATGAATTGACGCAAACAACATATATAACTGCATGTATTGATGTGACAAATAAAGCTAATCTCTAATCTTTACATGGTTGAACTCTCAGAAGTGCCGAGGAACAGGAGGCCCTTGATCTACATGTCCACAGATCGCTCTGCCAGCAATGCGGGTATAATTAGAGAGATAAATTGAATTCTTGGCTTCATAAACCAGAATGTATAAGAGCAAACATGCTACATTACTATATAAACATATTGTGCAAAGAGTAGAGACAGGGTAGGAACTCAGTTCAGTAGAAGGGTGGGTTAGTAAGTTTGCTGATGATACAAAAGTTGGGGTTGTTGTGGATAGACTAGAAGGTTGTCAGAGGTTACAGTGGGACATTGATTGGATGTAGAACTGGGCTGAGAAGTGGCAAATGGAGTTCAACCCAGATAAGTGTGAAGTGGTTCACTTCGATAGGTCCAGTTTGAAGACAGAATATAATATAAATGGTAAGACTCTTGGCAGTGTGGAGGATCTGAGAGATCTTAGGGTCTGTGTTAATAGGACACTGAAAGCTGCTGCGCAGGTTGACAGCTTTGTTACGAAGGCACATGGTGTGTTGCCATTCATCGACCGTGGGTTGAATTCAAGAGCCGTGAGGTAATGTTACAGATAAGACCTTGGTCAGACCCCATTTGGAGTACTGTGTTCAGTTCTGGTCACGTCACTACAAGAAAGATATGGATACTATTGAGAGAATAGATTTACAAGGATGTTGCCTAGATTGGAGGGCGTAGCTTATGAGAATAGATTGAATGTACTTGGCCTTTTCTCCTTGGAGCGATGGAGGATGAGAGGTGACCTGATAGAGGTGTATAAGATGATAAGAGGCATTGATTGTGTGGATAGCCAGAGGCTTTATCCCAGGGCTGAAATGGCTAACACAAGGGGGCATAGTTTTAAGGTGCTTGGAAATAGGTACTGAGGGGGTGTCAAGGGTAAGTTTTTCACACAGAGAGTGGTAGATGTGTACAATGCACTGCCTGCGGTGGTGGTGGAAGTGGATCTTTTAGGAACATGAAGTTTAGGAAAATAGAGGGTATGTGCTAGGGAAATTCTAGGCAGCCTCTAGAGCAGGTTACATGGTCAGCACAACATCGTGGGTAGAGGGCCTGTAATGTGCTGTAGATTGCTATGTTCTATGTCTACAACCAGACGATGTCAACTTATGGTAAATAGTAGTAGATTTGGAGAGGATTTAAAGGAGAGTTTGTTCACCCAGGAACTCGCTGTTTGAGGGATTAGTGGAAGCAAGTACTCTCACGACATTTAGGCAATTACTCAAATGAACTCTTGAAATGGCAAGGCAAAGAAAGCTACAGTGCTAGAAGGTAAAAATAAATAGAAACCCAATGGTCAGCATGGATATGAAGGGCTGAAGAGACTGCACCCTGCTGTAGGCTTCAATGACTCTATGGCATTTTGCAGTGTTAAATTTCTAACTACCAAATTCATTATAAAAGTCCTTTCTCTTACTCCACACAGCAGTAAACTCTGGATTTTTAAGTTCCCATAAGTTGTAGTTTCGTCATTAGTTTTTTTTTGCAGTGGAGCATTATCAACATGTCAAGAAGTGACTATAAAATGCTTTTGAAGTTTGAAAGGCTCTATAAAAATTTTAAGTTCTTTCTTATTTTTCAATATTGTGATGATGTAGCCAACAGTTTTAACTGACTGTACCTATAGCAAAGAAGGTGAAAATTGGGACCAAAGTCAATTTTCTAAAATATGATTATCAATCAGCACAACACTTATGCCTGTATCATACCTCACAAGGTAACTCCACACTAATTGGCTCATCACTTGGAGCTGTCTGATTGAGGAGAGATTGAATTACTAAAAGCACAAGAATACATCTCCATCCTGCCAATCATTTGACATATCCTCACAAGGACAGAAAATATGTTTTCATTAGATATACAATACTCTATCAAGGAACTCATTAAAACTCCTAATTTAGAGGGCAGTTCATTTTGTCAGTACTTTAAGGTGAAGAAACAGACAGGCAGGCTGGTTCATCCAGCGCATCCTCGACCTTGGGGAGCCACGCTGTTGGAAAACAGGCACGTCAGTTCACTGAGTCTGAATCAGTCAGCGAATACCCATCAACAACACCTCTATAGTAAGCCCACTGTATCCTCCCCACATGCCATAGAACATTACAGCACAGCACAGCTCCTTTGGCCCCTGATGTTTTGCCAAGATTATAACCTACTCTAAGATGGCAGGCGCATAGGAGAATGAGAGGAGGTTGGATAGAGGTACACAAAATTAGGAGCGATATATATGTGTAAATGCAAGCAGGGCTTCATTCACTGAGGTGTGGTGAGACTAGAACTAGAGGTCATGTGTTAAGGATGAAAAGTGAAATGTTTAAGAGAACATGAGGAGAACCTCATCACTCAGAGAGTGGTGAGAGTGTGGAACAAGCTGCCAGCACAAGTGGTGGATGTGGGTTTGATTTCAACATTTAAGAGGAATTTGGATTGATCCACTGATAAGTGGGGTATGGAGGGCTGTGGTCCAGATGCAGGTCGATGGAACTAGGCACAATAGTAGTTTAGTACGGACTAGCTGGGTCTAAAGGCCTGTATCAGTGCTGTAGTGTCTGTGGCTCTATCACTGTATCACTCAAACCTTTTCCACCACATAGTCCTCCTTTTCCCTTCCATACGTGTGCCTAACTAAGTGCCTCTAAAATGCCCCTAATGTATTTGCCTCTACCTCTACCCCGGCAGCCCATTCTATACACTCTGTGTAAAAAAGTTACCTTTGACATTACCATAAGACCATAAGACACAGGAGCAGAATTAGGCCATTTGGCCCATTGAGTCTGTTCCATCATTTCATCATGGTTGATCAATTTTTCCTCTGAGCCCCAGTATCCTGCCTTCTTCCCATATGCCTTCATGCCCTGACCAACCAAAAATCTATCAACCTTTGCCTTAAATATACATAAATACTTGGCCTCCATGGCTACCTATGGCAACAAATTCCACAGATTCACCACTCTCTGATTAAAGAAATTCCTCCTCATCTCCATTATAAAAGGATACCCCTCTATTCTAAGGCTGTGCCCTCTGGTTTTAGACTCTCCCACCACAGGAAACATCCTCTCCACAATCACTCTATCAAGGCCTTTCACCATTCAATCAATTTCAATTAGATCACTCCTCTTGTTCTGAATTCTGGTGAATACAGGCCCAGAGCCATCAAACACTCTTCATACGACAAATCATTTAATTCTGAACCCTCTTCAGTTTCAGAACATCATTTCTAAGATAAGGGACCCAAAACAGCTCACAATACTCCAAGTGAGGCCTTATCAGTGCTTTATAAAATCTTAACATTACTTCTTTACTTTTTTTTTCTAGTCCTGTCGAAATGAATGCTAACATCACATTTACCTTCCTCAACACAGGCTCAACTTGCAAATTAATCTTTAGGGAAACTTGCACGAGGACTCCAAAGTCCCTTTGCACCTCAGATTTTTGTATTTTCTCTCCATTTAGGGAATAGTCTACCCTTACATTTCTTTTACCAAAATGCATGGTCATAGAATTTCCAGACACTGTATTCCATCTGCCAATTCTTTGCCCATTCTCCTAATCTATTTAAGTCCTTCTGTAGCATTTCTACTTCCTCAAAACTATCTGTCCCACCACCTATCTTTGTATTGTATGCAAACTTTGCAACCAAGCCATCAATTTCATCATTCAAATCATTAACATATAACCTAAAAAGAATTGGTCACAACACAGACCCCTGTGGAACACCACAGGTCACCAGCAGCCAACCAGAAAAGGCTTCCTTTATTCCCAGTCTTTGCCTCCTGCTTGTCAGCCACCGCTTTATCATGCTAGAATCTTTCCTATAATAACATGGGCTTGTAGCTTGTTAAGCAGCCTCTTGTGTGGCACTTTGTCAAAGGCCTTTTGAAAATCCAAGTACACAACATCAACCAATTCTCCGTTATTTATCTTGCTTGTTATTTCTTCAAAGAATTCCAACAGATTTGTCAGGCAAGATTTTTCCTTAAGGAAACAATGCTGACTGCAGCCTATTTTATAACATGCCTCCAAGTACCCTGAAACTACATCCTTAACAACCGACACTAACATCTTCCCAGCCACTGAGGTCAGACTAACTGAATTATTATTTCCTTTCATCTGCCTCTTTCCCTTCTTGAAGAGTGGAGTGACATTTGCAAATTTCCAGTCTTCTGGAACTATTCCAGACTCTAGTGATCATTGAAAGATCATTACTAAAGCCTCCACAATCATTTTAGCCACCTCTTTCGGAACCCAGTGGTGTACACCATCTGGTCCAGGTGACTTATCTACCTTCAGAGCTTTCAGCTTCCCAAGAACCTTCTCCCTAGTAACAGTAACTTCACACACTTCATGACCCCTGACAGCTGGAATTTCCATCATACTGCTAGTGACTTCTACAGTGAAGATTGATGCAAAATACTTATTCAGTTCATCCACCATTTCATTGTCCCCCATTACCATCTCTCCCACATCATTTTCCAGTGGTCGGATACCCATTCTCACCCTGTTTTTACGCTTTATGTATCTGAAGAAACTTGCTATTCTCTTTAACTTTATTGGCTAGCTTACTTTCATGTTCCATCTTTACCTTCTTACTGATTTTTTAGTTGTCTATTGATGGTGTTTAAAAGCTTCCCGATTTCCTAACTTCCCACATTTTTTTGCTGTATTATATGCTCTCTCTTTGGCTTTTATATTGGCATTGATTTCCCTTGTTGGCCATGGTTGTGTCATGTTGCCTTTAAAATGCTTCTTGTATATATATCCTGTTTTTTCCAGCCATTTCTGCTCTGCTGTAATCCCTGCCAGAGTTCTTTTCCAATCAATTCTGGCCAATTCCTCTCTCATGCCTCTGTATTTCTCTTCACTCCACTGTAATACTGATACATCTGACTTCAGCTCCTCCTCAAATTTCTGGGTGAATTTGATCATATTGTTACGTACCCCGTAACTGGGTGTCAGACCAGCAAAGACTCCGTTGGAGTCTGGTGGTACCAAAACTAAAGGTGTTTATTAGTAAACTACACAATACAATATCAAAAATGCAAATATACATATAAAGCAAGTTAGCAGGAATAAACCTAAAAGTGTAGGAATAATAATAAGCAATAATAAACAAGCTCTATCGATGTCTAGAGGTAAATGAATTGTCATAGAAAAGTATAAAGTTCAGTTCAGTTCATACGTGCTGAGGTAGTTATGGTTGTTGTGTTGTAATCGTTGGAGAGAGAGAGAGAGAGAGTGAGCAAGATGTAACAGCTGCAGCAGGCAAACCTTCTATTGCTTTCTGATTCCGTTGTATCGTTGTGGTCATTTAGTTATGACCCCTCTGTTCTTCAGCCAGACCGTTCTTCTGTGGTGGACTCGTCACTCTGGCATGAGTGAACACACACACAAGTCCCCACCGGCCCTGCCGTAACACTGTGAGCTTTATTGGCCGATCTCCTGGTTCGGTCTTTGAAGCCCCCCCACCGTTCTGTGGGTTCACAACACTCAGTCAGTGTCCACTGGTGTGTCTCAAGGGTGTCTACCCAGACCTGTCTTTTATCCCCACTCACGGGGTCTCAGCTATCCATCAACTCTGAATGACTGTGTCCATCAAATCAGGCCACTCCTGCTGTTCCCTGAGGAATGTTAATGAGCAAAATAAAGTCCTTGTAGTGAAAGGTAAATTATCCAGGAAGAGTCAAAATACAATAAATCAACAGTCTCTCTCTCCCTCTTATCTGTAGCAGATGTTCTTGCCTGGGCGTCATCTCTCTCTCTCAGTAGCAGCATAGCAACAGCAATAGTTTGTAGTTCTCAGGAGGGGGGGGGGTTGGGAATGGTTAGCTCTGCACCCCATTTCCATCAGGTCTGTCCATCACTCATAACAATATTATGATCATTTTCCACTAAGTGTTCTTTAACCCTAAACTCTCAAATCAATTCTGGTTCATTGCACATCACCCAATCCAGAATAGTTGATCCCTTTATGAACTCAATCACAAACTGCTCTGAAAAAAAAAAATCTTGTAGGCATTCTAGAAAATTCCCCCTCTTGGAATCTAGCACCAACCTTATTTTCCTAATCTACCTGCATATTGAAATCTGCCAAGAAGTAACGCTGCCCTTTCGGTATGCATTTTCTATCTCCATGCATTCCTCCAATTACCTTAAAATTATGCCTCCTCAAATTATCCATCTGAAATCTGGAAAATATGTCTGGCTATCCACCTGATCTATACTGCTCATCAGCTTGTTCAACTCTATCAGTCACCTATCCGCCTCCTATACTCCAAAGAGAAAAACCCTAGCTCACTCAACCTGTCCTCATGAGACATGATCTCCAATCAAGCTAAATCTCCCTGCACCATCTCCAAAGTGTCCACATTCTTTCTTTGATAAGGCAACAAGAACTGAACACTGTTCTCCAAGTGTAGTCTAACCTGAGTTTCATAGAACTGCAACATTACCTTGCGGCTTCTGAATTCAGTCCCCTGACTAATGAAGACCAATGCACCCTACACCTTCTTAACCACCCCATCAACCTGTGTGGCAACTTATTTGGAGTTACGGATGTGGACCCCAAGATCCCTCTGTTCCTCCACATTGCTAAGAATCCTAAAATTAATCCTGTATGCTGCCTTTACTTTTGACATTTCAATGTGTATCACTCACACTTTTCTAGATTTGACTCCATCTCTCAGCTCAGCTCTGCATCCTGTCAATGTCCCCTTGTAACCTACAGCAAACTTCTACACTATTCACAACAATGCCAACCTTCATGTCATCTTCTGCCCCCAGATTTTATCACAATAGATTAACTTTCCCCATATTTTCCCACTCACTGACACATTAGGAGCAAATGACAGTGGCCATTAATAGGTTTATTATTATCACATGTACTCCAAGTGTACACCATTAACTCAGGATACAGCCTAATCAGCAAGGGTTGCCAGGAGGTCCAGATGGGTGCAAGTACCAATGTGGAGACATTTTGTCTGTGACTTCTACACAAATTATTTTCTAAGTTGTTACGTTTGATCTCTCCGTTTGTTTTTTATGCCACCCCTCTGAGTTGACAGATTGCTTTGAACCAGCTATAAAATGAAAATATGTGTTGAAGCTCTCTGGTCCTGTACCCTTGAGACCAGACTGGTGCTGAAATGGAGGAAATGCTTAGGAACTGACTAGGTAAACATATGTGGAAACCTAGGCTTGCCTGTTCATGCTGCACAACCTTTAAGTGGACTCCCACTGTGAACCAGCAGCAGCAAGTATCAATAAAAAAGATTGCCTTGTCAGTCTCCAAAGCAATTCTCTTAAGTGGCCTCCCACTGTGAACTGGTGCCTGGGGACATTGTCCTTGGGGAAACTAGTTCAGTTCTCTAATTATATTTTGTGTTTATTTTCTTTCACAGAAATTCCATAAGAGTGAATTTTTAATCTGTATCTCAGTCTCAAAACAAGCACTGTGTAATGATTTGTTCTAATCATATATGTTAAACTCAAGGCCCGTGGGCCAAATCCGGCCCGCGGTGGAATTAACTTTGGACCGCGAGATAATATCTAATTACTATTAAAGCTGGCCTCAGTAATCGAAGCACCTATGGCATATGATATGGCTAATGCTGAGTTTATTCAGGTACCAGGTTTTCAGGGTTTTTAGTGTTTATTTGGCAGTCTTGCTCGGTAGTTTTCTTCATAAGAAACGGAATTTGTAAAGTGAAACACTTTGTAGTTATAGCAGAGACTGAGACACATGAGAGCAAGCTGAAAAAACGGAGGCAACGAAAGCTGTGTTCGCACGCGTCCGACTGATCCGGCCCGCATGAAGCTGCATTTTGCTCAATCCGGCCCGTGACCTAAAATGAGTTTGACACCCCTGTATCTAAGTCAACAATATGCTAGACAAGATTTTCACTGTATTTCAGTAATCTAACAATGATGAACCAATAACAGATGTTACTAATACAAAATGCTACAACAGTTACCCCGGTGGTCACTCCACAAACTAAAGGTAGCAGATTCAATCAGAATCAATATCAAAATCAGAACCAGAACCAGAATCGGAACCAGGTACATCACTGACATATGTTGTGGAATACATTAATTTGAAACAGCAGTGCAGTACAATACACTAAAAAAGTACTATATGTTACACAAAGAAATACAAAAAGTAAATCGTGCAAAAAGAGAGCAAAATGTTCAGGTTTGTGGGATCATGGACTGTTCAGCAACTTGATAGCAGAGGGAAAGTAGCTGTTCCTAAAACATAAGAACATAAAAAATAGGAGCAGGAGTAGGCCATTTGGCCCATCGAGCCTGCTCTGCCATTCAATAAGATCATGGCTGATCTGGCCATGGACTCATCTCCACCTACCTGCCTTTTTCCCATAACCCTTAATTCCCCTACTATGGTAAAAATCTATCCAAATTTGTCTTAAATTTATTTATTTGGGCAGTGGGCAGTGAATTCCACAGATTCACCACTCACGGGGAAAAGCAGTTCCTTCTCATATCCATCCTAAATCTACTCCCCCAAATCTTAAGGCTATGTCCCCTAGTTCTAGTCTCACCTACTAGTGGAAACAACTTTCCCACCTCTATCTCATCTATCCCTTTCATAATTTTATATGTTTCTAAAGATCTCCTCTCAAGTTTCTGAATTCCAGTAAATACAATCCCAGGTGACTCAATCTCTCCTCATAGTCTAACCCTCTCATCTCTGGAATCAATCTGGTGAACCTCCTTTGCACTGCCTCCAAAGCCAGTATATCCTTCTTCAAGTAAGCAGACCATGACTGCATGCAGTACTCCAGGTACAGCCTCACTAGTACCTTGTAAAGTTGCAGCATAACCTCCCTGCTCTTAAATTCAATCCTTCGAGCAATGAAGGTCAACATTCCATTTGCCTTCTTGATAGCCTGCTGCACCTGCAAACCAACCTTTTGTGGTTCATGTCCAAACACTCCCAAGTCCCTCTGCACAGCAGCATGCTGCAATTTCTTTTATCATTTAAATAATAATCTCCTCTTTCACTTTTCCTTCCAAAGTGGATGACCTCACATTTACCAACATTGTACTCCATCTGCCAGACTCGTGCCCACACGCTTAACCTATCTATATCTCTCTGCAGACTCTCTGTATCTTCTTCACAATTTGCTTCTCCACTCAATTTATTGTCATCAGCAAACTCCATCCCCCTTCCAGACTGTTAATGTATGTTGCGAACACTGACCCCTGCGGCACACTGCTCACCACTGATTGCCAACCAGAGTAACACCCATGTATCCCAAATCTCTGCTTTCTATCTGGTAACCAATCATCTATCCATGCTAATATATCAGCCCAACTCTATGCATCCTTACCTTATGTATGTCTTTTATGTGGCACCTTATCAAACATCCTCTGGAAATCTGCAGAGTGGGTACCTTTGGGCTGCTGTACCTCCTCCCTGACATTAGCAGTGAGATGAGGGCATGTCCTGGATCATGAGTGTCCTTAATGATGGATCCTGCCTTGGGCACTGCCTTTTGAAAATATTTTCAATGGTAGGGAGGTTTGTACCTGTGTTGGAGCTATCTGAGTCTACAACCTTAGAAAGATTGCACAGGAGAGTAGTGATTTTTTTGTGTGCTGCTCCCAGAGGAATCATTAGATCTTCCTTTTTAAAACTACTACAGCTGAAATCAGATCACAGTCACAGGTACTTCAGGAAACAAAATTGTTTCAAAACATGATGGAAAATGGCAGATGTTAAGCTGCAGATTATTGAGCCAGAGATTCATCCTGTATTGGCTTTATGTTTTAACCAGAGTTTAGTATTACCATTGTAATGTTAGCGAGGATGAGGGATTGAGGAATGATGATACTAAATGTAATACAGACCAAAGCTGCATTCAGAATCAGAATCAGGTTAATTATCATTAACATATGTTGTGAAATTTGTTGTTTTGTGGCAGCAATACAGTGCAAGACATCTTGGCCCAAAACATCGACTGTTTAGTCCCCTTTATAGATGCTGCTTGACCTGCTGAGTTCTCCAGCATTTCTTGTGTATTGATAAAAATTACAAACAGTTAAAAAAAGAACAACTTACAAAAAAATGTGCAAAAGAGGAATAGTAAGATAGTGTTCTTGGGTTCATGGACCATTCAAGAAATCGAATGGCGGAAAGGAAGAAGCTGTTTCTAAGATGTCACAATACTGTACTGTTACGAAGGATGAACAACTCTGATGGGCAGAAGGGTGCAGAATCGCCCATGCCCCCCCCCCTTTTGGAGAATCGCAAATCGCTACTATTTCGATGCTGCTAACAAGGAAGTAAGAGAGACAAAAGGAAATCTGCCAGGGCAGTTGTTATTGATAACAGCTCATGAAAGTTAATGAGAGACAGGCACAGCTAAGGTGGAACGTCTCCTACTGACAAAAGCCATTGATTTACTGCTATTGTCTTTTGGAGGATTGTTTACTTGGTACTGTTCTGTTCATTGAAACCCCTCAGGGGGCAACCAGAGTGGGCTGGTTTGATGGGTTACATCATCCCAACCTGATTGACACCTGAGACCCCGTGAGTGGGGATAAAAGTGAGGTCTGGGGTAACACCCCTCAGACGTACCAGGAGATGCTAGTGAGCATCAGAACCCCCACGAGACAGGGTGGGAGACCGGAGACCGAACGAAGGGTCGGTAAATTTTAACTCACAGTGTTTTGTGGCGAGACCAGTGGGGGCTTGTGTGTGTGTCCACCCTTGCCTGGGTGACGAGTCCACCACGGAAGAATGGTCTAGCTAAAGGATGGAGGGGTCATACGTGAATGGCCACAACAACAACAACGCATCGACGGATCAAAATCGTAAAGGAAGGTTGGCAAGATAATAACTGTTACTGTTCACATGTTTTCTCTCTCTCTCTCTCTCCAACAATTGCAACACATCGACAAACAACTACCGCAGCCTGCATGAACTGAACTGAACTTTATATTTCCATCTGACAATTCATTATCCCCTAGACAACGATAGAGCTTGTTTCATTAGTGATTATTATTATACCTGCACTTTTAGGTTTAGTATTGCTAACGTATATTCTCTGTATATTCACATTGATATTATTTTGTATATTTTTGCTAATAAATATTGTTGAAAATAGTATCACCAGACTCCAACGGACACTTCTATCTTTGCTGGTAAGACACCCAGTTACGGGGTACGTAACAGTACTTTGTTTCCATTGGTCTCAAGAGAGTAGTTTATAATGTTATAAACAACTTCAAATAGTCTGAAGAGAAATTTTATTTATTCTATTTTAGAACACAGCGCAGTAAAAAGTTCTTCTGACCCAACAAACCCACATTGCCCAATGACACCCATTTGACCAAATACCCAACTAACCTGTCTATTTTTGGTATGTTAAAGGAAATCAGAGCACCTGGAGGAAACCTTCACAGTCACGGGTGGAACATACAAAGTCTCTACATTCAGACAGTGGTGGAATTGAACCTGGGTCACTGGCGCAGGAATAGTCACTTAGCCCCTGCTACAGAAGGCTCTGTTCCCCCACATTCCTGATGAAGGGTCTCGGCCCGAAACGTTGGCTACTCTTTTCTCACGGATGCTGCCTGACCTGCTGAGTTCTTCCAGTGTTGTGTACGTATTCTTTGATCCACAACATCTGCAGTTGTATTTTTGTGAACTGACTCCTGTTGTTAACATTATACTAGAAGTTAACTTTGATAGCAAATGCCCCTGTTGAGAAGACACATATTCTATCAGCCCTCGTAGCCCTCCAGGTGCCTGTTTACTGTGGCTTCAGAGTTAAAGATTATAGGGTCAGGGTAAAGGACCATGAGTTAGACTATAACCATATAACAATTACAACATTGAAACAGGCCATCTCGACCTTTCTAGTCCGTGCCAAATGCTTACTCTCACCTAGTCCCACCTACCTGCACTCAGCCCATAACCTTCCATTCCTTTCCTGTCCATATACCTATCTAATTTTACTTTAAATAACAATATTGAACCCGCCTCTACCACTTTTACTGGAAGCTCATTCCACACAGAAGCTCTCTGAGTAAAGAAGTTCCCCCTTGTGTTACCCTTAAATTTGTGCCCCCTAACTCTCAACTCATGTCCTTTTGTTTGAATCTCCCCTACTCTCAATGGAAAAAGCCTATCCACATCAACTCTATCTATCCCCCTCATAATTTTAAATACCTCTATTAAGTCCCCCCTCAACCTTCTATGCTCCAAAGAGGAGAAATTTGTTCAATTAGCTGAGGAGAAATTTTTATACTTATACTTCATGGACTTCTCTCCGGCAGCACAAGTTCACTTAATCAGTTCAGCAGTCCTTATGAATTAACCCTTTAGTCCCCGTATTATTGCAGTCAACTTGCACTGAATTCACAGCCTCCTGAGTGGTGATGTTTAGAGCTGACAGTATTCTTCTGGATGGGGCTTGTGTAACTGTGATTATTAATTTATTTTGTTAGAATATGACGACTCCTTTTTCCAGCATGAAATTACCCAAAGTCAAGGAAGGTCATACACAGAGGATTATTGAATTACAAATGATAAGACCATCTTCCAGTTTTCATATTCATCTGTTTCCCTGAAGTTAAATTCTGCCTTAATGTTCAGCATATCCACTCTTGTCTCACGTCGGGAAGACAACTCCTTTGTTCCTGTTTGAATATAATGAGCTTTGGAGTTGAGTGGTCACAGCAGAATCCAGGCTGAGATTCAGTGAGAGGGGTGGCGGTTATTGGAGAGTTCATTCTGATGACACATTCTATCACTTTACTGATGATTAATAGTGCACAGTGTGGATGGTAATTGGCTGCATTAAATTTTCTTTCCTTTCTGTATGCTGACAAGGCCAGACTTTACTGCCCAGGTCCAATTATCCTTGAGAATGTGGTGGTGGGCTGCCTTCATTAACTATTGTAGTCCAAGTGGTGCAGTGGTGCTTGCTGAATTCCTGGATTGTGGTGCATTAACACAGGTAACCTTCTTAGATATAATGGCTTGTAAATCGGACAGAATTTGAAGTTATGTTCCACTTCCCTGCAGTCCTATTCCTTCCTGGCGCTGTGTCTAGTTGAGCTGCTGCTTTACAGCACCAGAACCATGCACTCAATGGCCATTTTATTAGGTACCACTGTATACCTACTCGCTAATGCCAATATCTACTTAGCCAAACGTGGCAGCAACTCAATGCAGACGTGGTCAAGAGGTTCAGATGTTGTTCAGACCAAACATCAGACTGGGGAAGAAATGTGATCCAAATTACTTTGACAGTGGAACAATTGTTGGTACCAGATGGGGTGGTTTGAGTATCTCAGAAACAGCTGATCTCCTGGGATTTTCAAACACACCAGTCTCCAGAGTTTACAGAGAATGGTGTGAGAAACAATAAAATACATTAGTGGGTGGCAGTTCTGTGAGCGAGACGTTTTGTCAACGAGAGAAGTCAGAGCAGAATGGTCAGACTAGTTCAAGCTGACAGAAATATGTCAGTAATTCAAACAAATATGCATTACAACAGCATGTGCAGAAGAGCGTCTCTGAACACACAACATGTTGAACCTAAAAGTGGATGGGCTACAGCAACAGAAGAACATGAACATACACTCAGTGGCCACTTTATTAGGTACAGAAGGTAACTAATCAAATGACCACTGAATGAAACATAACTCACAACATTCACAAGAAAAACTTCAATTAAATAAAAATTATATAAAACCATTAAAGAAAGAATACTATTGGAGCAAAAAATAAAAAGCAACATTGTAGTGCAAAGTGGTCATACTGCTGCTTTATTATTTTGATATGCATATGACAAATAAAGCTAATTTTTAACTTTAAATCTTTAATCTTGCTGGCTTAGAAGTGAGAGTTCCACAACTGAAATCAGAAAGATGGTTAGACAATTGCCTCTCTACTTTCTGCTTGTCAAGGGAGCCTGTGTTAAATGCTGTGTGAAATATTGAGTTGGAGTCTTATCTGTAGCACTGCTCATTCTCTGTTAATTTATAAACCAGTTCTGCAGCTGATGGCTGAGGTCACAGAGTGATAGTGATGCTTTCTGGAGATCACAGGAAAGGCTATGTCATATTAGGCTGAAGGTAATAGCAAGGGCTTCTTTTTGATCTCTTGAGCTTCTCATAATACCTGTTGGGCTTGCTTGCAAAAGTGTTTTGGGATGTTGAACACCAGAGGAATATCTGAAAAGAAATGCCATAATGAAACAGAAATACACATAAAATGCTAGAGAAACCAAGCAGGTCAGGCAGCATCTATAGAAAGGAATAAAGAGTCGATGTTTTGGGCTGAGGCCCCTCACTGAGACTGGAAAGGAAGGGGGAAGAAGCCAGAATAAAAAGGAGGGAGGAGTGGAAGGAGTACAAACTAGAAGGTGATAAGTGAAGCCAGGGGAGGGTGATGGGGTATGAAGTGAGAAGCTGGGAGGTGATAGGTCAAAGAGGTAGAAGGCTGAAAAAGGAGGGATCTGAATAAAAGAGGACAGGGGAGGGTAAGAGGAAGATCACTAGCATGAGCTGATAGGCAGATGATGAGAGGAGAAGGGGTAAAAGGGGAGCCAGAATGGGGAATGGAAAAAAAGAGAAAGGAAGAGAAAGGAAGGGAAATTATTGGATACTGGAGAAACTGATGTTCACACTGTCAGGTTATTTCCAGCATCTGCAGAATCTGTAGTGTTCACATCTGAATGATTTAATCAGAAAGTGCATACCTGACTTTGCTTTCAACATGGAAAGAATGGAAGGCTTGCATTTCTCTTGTCTGTTGTACAGTTGTTTAGGGTGGAATGGTAGCACAGAGGCTAGCATAATGCCATTATAGCACCGATGATCAGGGTTCAATTACACCGTTGTCTATAAGGTGTTTGTTCTTTCTCTCCATCATTGTGTGAGTTTCCTCCAACATTCCAAAAGACATACGTGTTAGTCGGTCTTTGTCACGTGGTGCAATTAAGTAGCATGGGCTTATTGGACCGGAAGATCTTGTTATGGTGCTGTATCTCAAAAGTTAAAAAAAAAAATCTTCAGAATGCTGCAAATAGCTTTACAGCCAATAAAAGTCCTTTGCAAATGTAACTAAGTTTGTACTTGAGGAAAAGCAGCAAGTTAAACATACTCCTATGAACAGTGTGATAAGTCCAAACAACCTGTTCATATAGTGTAGGTTGTGGTTCAACTGTTACTTAGGTCACATAGGTCTAGTCAGACAGAAATGTAGTTTTTGTTTACCCCTTCTGTGTAACGGATTTAATTAATTTACTTTCTTATTTATTTAGATACTGTGGAACAGGCCGTTCCACCCTTTTGAGCCACACCACCCAGGAACCCCTGATTAACCCTAGCCTAATCACAGGACAATATACAGTGACCAATTTGCCTGCTAACTGGTCAGTCTTTGGACTGTGGGAGGAAACAGGAGCATCTGGAGAGAACCCAAACATTCCACGGGAGGACATATAGACTCCTTGCAGTTGACGGGTGAATTGAACTTCAAACTCCAATGCCCTGAACTGTAACTGTGTCACACTAACCAGTACGCTACCATAGTGCTAATCTCTTTGGCCCACAATGTTACGTCAACTTTTTCTCCCACTCTAAGATCAACCGTATCCTTCCATCCTACAGAGCTCTCCATTTTACAATCATCCATGTGGAGAAATTGATGAGTCTTTCAGATATCCCTAATATATCTGACTCTACCACCACATCTAGCAACACATTCCACCATGATCTAAACCCATTTCAACTTTCACGGACTCTTCAACTCATGTTCTTGATATTTGTTGCTTTTTATACTGTTGTCTGCCCTGTTCATGTGGTCTTTCATTGATTCTATTATGGTTATTGGGTTTATTGAGTATGCTCACAAGAAACTGAAGCTAAGTGTTGTATATGGTGAAATATATGTACTTTGATAATAAATTTATTTTGAACTCATTGATAATATCTACCTGTATCTAGAGTCAGTGGATGGGGTGGCTTGGCAGGGACTGTGTGAGCATATGAAAATAAGAAATAGGACCAGGATTAGGCTATCTGGCCTGTCGAGCCTGCTCTGACATTCAATAAGATCATGGCTGATCTGGCCATGGAGTCATCTCCACCTACCTGACTTTTTCACATAACCCTTAATTCTCCTACTATGAAAAATCTATTCAACCTTGTCTTAAATATATTTACTGAGGTAGCCTCCACTGCTTCATTGGGCAGTGAATTCCACAGGTTCACCACTCTCTGGGAAAAGCAGTTCCTCCTCATCTCCATCCTAAATCTACTCCCCCAAATCTTGAGGCTGTGTCTCCCAGATTTAGTCTCACCTATCAGTGGAAATAACTTTCCTGCCTCTATATTATCTATCCCTTTCATATTTTTGTATGTTTACTGGAGAGAGGCATGCCAAATATCAGGTCTGGGTTTCGCAGCTTCCCCTTCTCTGTCTTTACAGACCTTAGACTGAATTTTACCTGATCGATTGCAAGAGTGTAGCAAGTGTGCATATGGTTGCTTGATCATGCAGTGAATTGTTTGGACCTCTTGTGCGTAGAGTGCTCTCTTAACGCAAGAGCTTTCAAGTGCATCTATTTTCAACTTGGTGGATCTGTTTGTCTCTACCATACTGTAAGTTGTCCAGTGCATATTATTACTAACATTACTTAAAAACGTTTAATCATACTACTCTGTTGTCATTATTGCTCCGCACATACATAACACACACAAACACATAACAGGTGGCAGGTCACACCTTTGGGACCAACTTGATGAACCTTAAATTCATCGGCAATGAATGAGCAATTCCCACAGATGCTCTGCCAGTGGCAGAAAGCAAAATCTCTGGCTGAGCCCAGGTGAGAGCACATTCAGAAGAAGAACCTTCAGCAAGTTGCAGTGTCCATGGCTGTAACTGTATCCGAGCTGGTCAGTAAATCTCAGAGTGAAGATGGAATATAACAAAAAGTTTTTCATGGCCATCTTAAGGGCATCCTGAGATATAAATTAGGGGAACCTAAGGATTTTTGGAAAATCTATTTGAAACTTCATAAGTAGACTTCAGGAACTGGATGGTTTTCTTAAAGTGTCCTCCTTTAATATTGTCACATCTTGAACTATGTCTTCATTGCCAAGTCCATTTGTTAGTTCCCAGGATTCAACATTTTGTCTCCATTGCCCTACCTCAGAACATGCGACAAAGAAAGCAGGCATTTCACTAACTGTATGAGGACAATGCAGAATGCCTAGGTTGTTAAAATATTGAGCGAGTCCCATTGGCATAATCCTGACAGTGGGGTTTATAGAATTAAGTGTGTAAAAGAATGGATGAAGTTGAGAAGGTAGTTGGAGAAACACTATTTCCTCTGGTTTGAGAATCGAGTGAATAGGAGCAATACATTAAAACTGAAACCAAGCAACTCATGAGTGATATCAGAAAACACTTTTACAGGACTTAAGAAATCTGGGACAGTTTCCGTAAAAGGTAGTGCACTGGAATTAAAACAAGGTTTCAAGACAAGGCTAGATTTTGGTGACCTTAGCATGTAAGAGATACAGGTAAAGGTGGATGAAAGAATTTTCGATTCAGATTCCTGCTGATCTAATTGAATAAAAGAAAGATAGAAAGGCATCATATCCTTTTGAGAACTGAAGTAATGGGCTGCATTGTAAATCAGTGTCCTCTTTAACAGTTTGCTCCTGCCGTCTCCAAGCCTCCATAACTTTTGAAGCTATCACCTGATTCACCAGTCTAGTGATTGCCTCCATTTTAAAGCAATAATCATGACCAGTTAACCTGCTTGACAAAACCTAGCTTCGCAATCAGCTGATTAATGTCTGCTGCATCTATTAGATTGCTGTGGACTTTGTAAATTGTTCTTCCCATAAAGCTGTGGCAAATAATTACCACACTAATCTTCTGATATCAAAATGGAGCAGAAAGGCTTTAAATCCCAATGGGAATCGCTACTTTTCATCCCAGTGTGGAGTAGTCTCCAAGTGAAAAAATTCTCACAGATATTCCTTTTATGTTAATTGGATTCTCGTGTGTGCTTCTGTACAAAGAATTGCAAAGGAATCCATTTATCCAAATTTGTTCTTGTGAAGGAGCTATCCCATTAGTTGCATGATCCCGATCTGTCCGCACAGCATTGAAAACTCTTCTTTATGCCCAAAATTCAGAGTGAATTTGCTATCTGAGTATGTAAATGTCACCATTTAATACCCTGAGAATCATTTTCTTGCAGGCCTTGAAAACAGAACAATGAAATCAATGAAAGAAATTACATATGAAGGCTGACAAACTAGCAATGGGTAAAAGAAGACAAGCTGCAAATTCAAAAAACAAGTAAAATAATACTGAGAACATGAGTTTTAGAGTCATTGGAAGTGAGTCCACAGGTATATACCAAATTCCCTTTTAAAACTTAACATTGAACTTGCTTCTGACCAGTCCATAGGATATCATTTGGCCCATTGACAGCTCCTATTGGTGCAAGTCTATCAGTTCTACTCTCCCCTGTTCTGTGCCCCTGTGGCCTAGCAACTCATTCTTTCTCACATGCCCACCCACTTTCCCTTATGACTATTTTGGCACTAAATTCACTAAATAGTAGCTTACACAATGGCAGTGGAAGAAACCTGAGCTCCTAGGGCCAAACCACTCTGCCACAAGGAAAACATACATACTTTAGGCTTGGTCCCTGTAGCCGTGAGCCAAAGCTAAGGTTTTAGAAGGCATTTGTCAGGCCACACTTGGAGTATTTAGAAGAATGAGGTGGGATTTAATTGAAATTTATCAAATATTGAAAGGTCTAGATTCAGTGGATGTGGAGAGGATATTTCCTATAGTGCAGGAGTCTAGGACCAGAGGGCACAGCCTCAGAATACAAGGAAGATCTTTTGGAAAAGAGATGAGGGGGAATTTCTTTAGCCAGAAACTGATAAATTTGTGGAATTCATTGCCACAGATAGCTGTGGAGGCCAAGTCATTGGGTATACTTAAAGCTGAGGTTGATAGATTCTTGATTAGTAAGGGCATCAAAGTTTACAGAGAAGAAACAGGAGAATAGGGTTGAGAGGGATAATAAATCAGCCATGATGGAATGGTGGAACAGAATTATTTGTTTTGAATGGCCTAATTTTGCTTCTATGTCTTGTGGTCTCATAGTATTAACCACTATGTCATCATGTTATTGTCAGATACAATGCACACTAGAATTTGTTACATTTCTGAATTTGCCAAGTATCTTGAATTTCTCCCTTCTGGTTACTGAGAATTCACTGACAGAGACGATTTCTCCATATCAATATCTACCATAATTATGAAGACTTCCTTTTCATAATAGGTTTGGTTAAATGGACCATCAGGGCAGCTGCTTATTTTGACAACTGTTAGAGAACGAAAACTAATCGAGAAAATAACTGGGATTCTCTTAATTTATTTGGGCCACTATGTTGCTTATTTGAGACAGGAAACTGTTACGAGACAGCTTTCAACTAGTATCATTCAAATGCACTTGTGTGGACCTTAGTCACTGCATCGTGCTTAGAGCCAACAGTTTTTTTAATAGCATCAGTTGGTGAGAAATAAGCAGTAAGATAATTCTGAACTGTGTTGGGCACTGCAGTTTCAAGTATTCAGGCTTGGAGATGCCAGAGATGGCTGTAAGTGAAAATGACCATTTCAACCTTTTTAGCTATTTCCATGAAATGTCAGATAAATGGGGTAGCCGCTTAAATGGGCCAAAATGTACTGGTCCTAATGTGTCCCAATTAATCAGAATCCATTGTGTATGGTTTTGTAAGGTTTCAAAGTTGTTATTGCTGGTGGGGGTGGGGAATTGGGCTGGGTGGATAGTGGGGATAAGCTCTCACTATCTATTAAATGCTTCCAATAGCATGCATATCAAATAGTCTCTGACAACCGAGTCCAGCTCCTGACTTAGCTACAGAGACCGGTGAAACCATTTCTACTGACAGGAGAAGGGACAGAGGTGAGTTGGTGGTACCTTAACACTAGTCACTTTGGGCAGATGGGACACGTCAGCTGTGATTAGCAGCTCATCTGGGAGATGGAAAACTCTGGTCTCAAACTTTTGCTGCGTTATACCCACTCACGTGGAAGGCTTTGGAAGTAAACCCTGAGGAAAAATCCGGAGCTGGATTTCTTAAGGCAATCCTACATTAAGTTCAATGCTGACTGGCAACTCCTGCAATGACGCTGGTGCCAAGCTTCACCAGCTGAGGGGGCAGCCTGCTGCGTAGGCAAACGCTTGCTTTCTATATTGTACTGCACTTGTTTGTGTCTCGTATGGATAGCTAGGTCACAACATCCATGGTCAACCCAACCAATGGAGGGCTTCAATGCCTCATTGTATCTGCAATTAGCCATTCCTGCTGCAATCTCAATTTCTCACATAACTAGTCCTTCCAGCATCCTTGCCAAAGGTGACTACTTCTCTAGGATAGGTTCAGATTCATTTATTTATCACATGTACATCGAAACATACAACCAACACAACCCAAGGCTGTGCTGGGGGCAGCCTGCCAGTGTTGCCACACATTCTGGCACCAACATAACACAGCACAATTTTTTGCAGAAGACACAAGCAACAACAAATACAATAACAACAGCAAAACATGCCTCTTACCCACCCCTACCCCCCCCACACACACACACACACACTCACACACACACACACACACACACACACACACACACACACACACACACACACACACACACACACACACACACACACACACACACACACACACACACACCTGAGACTCACAGACATTGCCCTTCGACTTCCTCAATGTACTCGGAGAGACCATTGGAAGATCATTGGGCCTCAACTTCCAAACTTCAGATCGGCCTTCAAGCTTCGACCTTTGCTACAGACACCAGGACTTGCTGCTAACGATGAATGAGGACCCTGGCCAAGGACCTCGAGCCCCAGCACTTGAACTCCGGACTCAACGATGATGGGACCTGAACACTAGGCGCTGAACTCCAGACTTTACAGAACTCCAATCCCAGACCCACTCATAACTTTGGGAGGGGTCACCAACCGTTGTCTTCACTGGTGTGCCAGCCCAACATCCAACTACAGATGTCCTTTGTCATATGTCTGGTTTGTTCATAATGCAGTATATCGTGTTATTCTGTATTCAAGGAAATATAATCAGTTGCATTCTGCTGCAATGATTTTTTTTTGCTTATAAGCTTTTAATTAACTTCACTGGTGCACCGCTGCCTAAGTCTGTAACAGTGGGGATTCTGCCAGTGGACCCATGCGTGTTCAGCTGCTTCAGAAGTTCTCTCCTTCATAAGATCAGAAATAGGCAGGTTACATAACATTCAGCTCCATTTGAACAGTCAGTTAATGAAGCAGCTTGTGTTGCTATGCAGCATAACCTGGACAACCTTCAAGTGACTAGTAAGTAACATTGTCTTCAGAAGCAACAGCAGGCAATGATTATTTCCAACAGAAAGGATTATAACCATAAACAGAAGAGATTTCAAGGGATTATAATCAATTCCTTTTGACACTGAGTGACATCATCATCATCATTCACTTCCTCTCATCTGAATGCACAAAGGTTTGTTATGGTAAATGCTCTGCACATGACCTGCAGGAAGTTGTGGACACAGTTCAGCACATCATGGAAACCAACCTCCCCTCTATGGACTCTGTCTATACTTCTTGCTGCCTCAGTAAGGCATCTATCATAAGCACGGATCCCGCCAACCCTGGATAGAGAGTTATGGACACAGATCAGCACATCAAGAAAACCAGCTTTCCCTCCATGGACTCTGTCTGTACTTTTGTTTGCTTCAGTAAAGCCGCCAGCACAATCAGCAACCCCACCTCACCGGACATCCTCTCTTTTCCCCTCTCCCATCAGGCAGAAGCTTTTAAAAAAGCTTGAAAACACAAACCACCAGGCTCAAGGGCAGTTTCTCTCTCACTGTAATAAGACAGTTAAACATTGCACTAGTACAATAAGTTGGATTCTTGACCTCACAATCCACCTCGTTATCTTGCACTTCCTTCTTTACCTGCACTGCATCTTTTGGTAGCCATTACACTTTATTCTCCTTTATTTTTGTTTTAGCTGAATGCATCTAATCTGAATGAACAGTCTGCAAGGCAGGCTTTTCACTGTAATTCAGTACATGTGACAATAATAAACCATTTCCAGTTCATGGGGATAACCATTGACCTGAAGTTTAACAGAGACCAGATTCATACATACTGCAGCTACACAAGCTGAGTACTGTGTATCCTGATCCTGATCTATGAGGAATATATGGTATGACAGAAAGCTCTCATACATCTGAATGAGCGACGATCCAACACAGCTCAACACCTCCCAGTCTCAGCACCTCATGCACCAGCCAAAACAATTATTGTCTTTGTGAGGTTGGAGGGGGTGTGGCATCCGCATTCAGATTTATTTATCATATGCACATATGCTCCCGATGTTGGGGGAGTCCAGAACCAGAGGCCACAGTTTAAGAATAAGGAGTAGGCCATTTAGAAAGGAGTTGAGGAAAAGCTTTTTCACCCAGAGTTGTGGATCTATGGAATGCTCTGTCTCAGAAGGCAATGGAGGCCAATTTTATGGATGCTTTCAAGAAAGAGTTGGATAGAGCTCTTAAAGATAGGGGAGTCAAGGGATATGGGGAGAAGGCAGGAACAGGGTACTGATTGTGGAGGATCAGCCATGATCACATTGAATGGCGGTGCTGGCTCGAAGGGCCGAATAGCCTACTCCTGCACCTATTGTCTATTGTCTATTGAAATATATGTGGAGTGAAATGTGCCGATTTTGTTAACAACCAACACACCCGAGGATGTTCAGGGAGAGCCTGCAAGTATTGCCTTGAGACACACTAAAGATATTCACTAAACTTTCTTCAATAATGCAGCTCAAACCTGCTACAGAGTTTACGTCCAAGCTTCCCTACAGATCACATGACACCTTCTCTTGGAAACACAACACATTAGTGTACTGTATATTCAGAAATCTGATGGTGTGTGGGAAGCAGTTCTTGAAATGTTGAGTGTGTGTCTTCAGGCTCCTGTGCCATCTCCTGGATGATGGGGGCTTTCGTGAATGAAGCCGCCTTTCTGAGGTGTTCTCAATGCTGGGGAGGGTAGTGCCCATGATGGAGCTGGCTGGGTTTATGTATCACCATTCCTGGATTATTTTGGGTCTAAACTCTGGAACGTCTTGCCTGACAGCTTTATGGAAGTACCTTCTCAACAAGGAATACTTCAGTTAAAGAAGAGACTTCCATTTTAAGTTAAGAATTACCAATTAATGCCTATGCATCCTGAATGAAAAAAAATGATCCAACATCACCAAGCTAATTTTATTGACTTGCAAGGCAGTGATCAATTATTTCATGGAACACCCAGACTTGTGTTTTATCTCTTCAGGGCCCTGCTCCTCCCCATTCTTTTCTTTTACCTCAGTCCCACATTAGTTTCCCTAACATGCCTGTAGTTGTTAACCTCTGCAATCTTCAAGTGTTTGTGTTCAGCTCCTTCCATAGCCTCCCTTACTCCAAGCTGTTATCCAGCTCCAAATCTTCAAAGAATTCTGTGTCCCTGGCCTCTGAGGCCTTCTGCATTACTGGCCTTTTCCTATAAAACTCCAGACCTTTTGAAATCCCTTTCTAATTATCTCTGCCTCCCATAAACACAAGCTATTCTGCAGATGCTGGAAATCCAGAGCAAAACACACAAAATGCTGGAGAAACTCAGCAGGCCAGTCAGCATCTATGGAAATGAATAGAGTCGATTTTTGGGCCAAGACTGGAAAGGAGGGGGGTAAGATGTCAGAATTAGAAGGTGGAGGGGGGAGGGGAAGGAACATAAGCTAAAAGATGATAGGTGAAGCAAGGTGGGTAAGGGCGGGGGGATAAAGTGAGAAAGGTAATAGGTGGAAAAAGGGCTGGAGAAGAAAGAATAGTATAGGAGAAGTGAAGGAGAAAGGTAAGGAGGGGGGGTCACAAGGGGGAGATGATGGGCAGGTAAGGAGAAGGGGTAAGAAGCAGGAGTGTGGAATTGAAACCCTTTACCTTTTCCAGTTATCACCTCCAAGCTTCTTACTTCATTCCCCCTTCTTCTATCAACCTGACTTCATCTATCACCTACGAGCTTGTCTTCCTTCCACTCTCCCCACCTTCTTACACTGGCCTCTTCCCTCTTCCTTTCCAGCCCCGATGGAGGGTCTCAGCCTCGGATGTTTATTTGTTTTCATATATGCTACCTAACTTGATGAATCCCTTCAGCATTTTGTGTGTGTCTCCCTGTCTCCTACCGCATTTAGGAAACATTATTGTCAGGGTGAGCAGTTTCTTTAGAAGCCCCTTGACCAAACCTTTGATCACCTTCTCTTATGTGCTTCAGTATCAAACATGAAATTCACATTCCCTGTAACTGCAGTTTCTTCAAAGCAAGGGAAAAGAAACTAAAGCGGGAGGTATTGAAAAATAAGGGGCCACCACTGTAAGCATCCAGCAATGAAAAATAGCTTTATGCACCATTACCGGTGTTCAAATCAAAAGTCAGATTTATTTTTAGTTGCTCTGACAGAGCATTTCAAAACATAAACCCCCCGTCAAAATTCCATTTTTTTCCACCTGACCTGACGAGACAAATCAAGCAAGTATGAGTGATTTAATGGAGCAATCAGCCCTCTGACAAATCTGATTGATACTTCACTTCAGGAGCCCGACAGGTGATTTTATCCAACCCATCCAGACAAATATCCCCAGCAATATGCTTGCCAATGCTCCTGCCTCTCAGAAAGATCATTTCAGCCATTGCTTCTTTACTTCTCTTTCTGCCCTTGTAATTTTTCCCCACCCGATGCTTTTCCTTCCTTGTAAAGAAAAGATCATCATTGTCAGCAACAAAGCCTGGATTTGATCCTGGATCATAGTCTGGTGCTGATTCAGCGAAGTTGTGACAGAGTGAAGGATGATGTTGGCTCTACTCCCAAACTAAATCTGCCATTATACTTTTTAGAGCATTACTCTTCTTGATTTAATGTGCATATACTGTATACATATACACTCAGTGGCCACTTCATTAGCTACACTTGTACACCTGCTCGTTAATACAAATATCTAATCAGCCAATTGTGTGGCAGCAACTCAAGCCATGAAAGCATGCGGACATGGACAAGAGGTTCAATTGTTGCACCAAACCTCAGAATGAGGAAGAAGTGTGATCTACGTGACTTTGACTGTGGAATGGTTGTTGGTGCCAGGCAGGGTGGTTTGAGTATTTTAGAAACAGCTGTTCCCCTGGTACTTCCATGTACAACAGTCTCCAGAATTTACAGAGAATGGTGCAAAAAGCAAAAAAGATATCCAGAGAGTGGGCAAAAACACTGTTAATGAGTGAAGTCAGAAGAGAATGGCCAGGCTTATTCAAGCTGACATGAAGGTGATAGTGACTCAAATAACCACAAATAACTGTGATGTGCAGAAGAGCATCTCTGAATGCATAACACATCAAACCTTTAAGTGGTTGGGCTACAGCAGCAGAAGCCACACCAGGTTCCACTCCTGTATCTAATAATGTGGTCACTGAGTGTAAATCAATGCGTATGTTAATATGCATGCATTTACTGTAAATTGTGCAAGCTGATTTCCTCTATATTTATACATACAGGTTATGAATTATGTACATACCCAGTAGCAATGCTTACAGGCATTTGCTGTTGAGCTTAATGAGCTAATGTCAGGTTAATGGCATTTGTTCATTGTTTAAAGTCCATATCTTCAGGTAATTGTTATTCTGACCCTTGTTTCATAGGATGCAGTCAGTAAGAATCAGTTTCATTGGTTTATGTAGGAAGATCAGCCAAGATGTATCCAGTTCATGGCAGTATCTTTGCTCCCTTAAAGCCTTCTTTACTCATCCCTATCTATTAGCACAAATCTCCGTTGTATACTTATTCTCTATTATTCAGATCACAAACTCGCCGGTGACTTTCACACTCGTACCGCTCTTCGTGTAAGAAAGTTGCAGCTCCATTTTTGCATGGATTCCATAGTGACTGTCTTACTTTGATGACCTCCAGCTATGCTCTTCTCTCTGTATGCAGTCTATAAAAGCACTTCATAAACTTTAAAAGATTCAGATTGGACGCCACTCAGTTTTCTTACTAAAGCCAAAAGAGACCAAGTCTCCTTCACCCTATTCTTATACAGTGCTTATAAAAAGAATCTAAACCCCTCCCCCCTGGAAGTTTGCATGTTTTATTGTTTTACAACAGTGAATCACAGTGGATTTAATTTGCTTTTTTGACCCTGATCAACAGAAAAAGACTCTTTTGTGTCAAAGTGAAAATAGATCTCTACAAAGTGATCTAAATGAATTACAAATATAAAACACTAAACAATTGATTGCATAAGTATTCACCCCCTTTAATAATGGCACTCCAATCATCGCTGGTGCAGCCAATTGGTTTTAGAAGTCAGGTAATTAGTTATGGGGATTACCTGTGTGAAGTCAAGGTGTTTCAATTGACTGTAGTAAAAATCTGGAAGGTTCACATTGGTGAATCAGTATCCTGGCAAAAATTACATCATGAAGACAAAAGAACTCTCCAAGTACCTCCGCAAAAAGGTTATTGAAAAGCACAAGTCAGGAGATGGATAAAAGAACATTTCCAAGTCATTGAATATCTCTTGGAGTACAGTTAAGTTAATCAAGAAATGGAAAGAATATGGCACAGCTGTAAACCTGCCTAGAGAGAATGCTGTCCTCAAAAACAGAGAGGTCATGCAAGAAGGGGACTAGTGAGGGAGCCACCAAGAGACCTATGACAACTCTGGAGGAGTTACAAGCTTCAGTGGCTCAGATGGGAGAGACTGCACATACAACAACTGTTGCCCGGGTGCTTCACCAGTTGCAGCTTTATGGGAAAGTGGCAAAGAGAAAGCCACTGTTGAAAAAAACTCAACATGAATTTTTGGCTAGAGTTTGCCAGAAGGCATGTAAGAGACTCTGAAGCCAGTTGCAAGAAAGTTCTGTGGTCTGATGAAACCAAAATTGAGCTTTTCGGCCATCAGACTAAACACTGGTTTTGATGTAAGCCAAACACCGCTCATCATCAGATACACACCATCCCTATCGTGAAGCATGGCTGCATCATGCTGTGGGGATGCTCCATTTCAGCAGGCCCTGGAAGGCTTGTGAAGGTAGAGGGTAAAATGAATGCAGCAAAATACAGGGAAACCTGATGCAGTTTGCAAGAGAACTGTGACTTGGGAGATTTGTTTTCCAGCAAGACAATAACCCCAATCATAAAGCCAAAGCTACAAAGGAATGGCTTAAAAACAACAAAGTTAATGTCCTGGAGTGGTCGTCAGAGTTCAAATCTCAATCCAATTGAGAATTTGTGGCTGAACCTGAAAAGAGCTGCTCACTCACGATCCCCGTGCAATCTTTCAGAGATGCAGCTGTTTTGTAAAGAAGAATGGAAAAAATTGCAGTGTCCGGATGTGCAAAGCTGTAAGAGACCTATACACATAGACTCAAGGCTGTAATTGCTGCCAAAGTTGTATCTGCTAAATACCGACTTGAAAAGGGTGAATACTTATTGATGATGTTGATGATGATGGCATCAGCTAGCCTCCCGAGACCATAGATCTGTGCCTAGAAAGTCTTGATATGTGTTGTTGTGGTGAGGCGACGCTGGAGTGTCCTCTCCAGGGCACAGGCCTGGGCAAGGTTGTATGGAAGACCAGCAGTTGCCCAAGCAGCAAGTCTCCCCTCTCCATGCCACCGATGTTGCCCAAGGGATGATTAGCTTGGCACCAGTGATGGCGCTGGAGTTGCCAGAATGAGGTTGAAGGCAACGTCGGACTGCCTTAGGGACTCCAGCTCCGGATTTGTCCTCAGGGTTTACTCCCGAAGCCTTTCCCATGAGTGGGTATGGCTGCAAGGCAGAGGAGGTTTGAAATCAGAGTTATCCCTCTCTTGGATGGACTGCCTTCCCAGGCTGACGAGCTCCATCTCCCCAAAGCACTGGTTTTAAGGCACCAGGACCCACCTTTGCCCCTTCTCCTGTCAGTAGAAACAGTTCCGCCGGGCTTAGAAGCTAAGCCACACGAGAAGGCCAGGAGTTGGACTTGTTTGTCAGAGGCTATTTGAGGTGCACGCCATCAGGAGCACTTTTAGGTAGTGGGAGCTTGTTTCTACTACCACTCCTCGGCTTGACAACCTTGGAACCAAATACTTATACAATCAATTATTTTGTGCTTTATATTTATAATCAATTTAGATCACTTTATAGGGATGCCGTATTTTCTTTGATATGATAGAGCCTTTTTCTGTTGATCAGTGTAACAAAAAAACAAATTAAACCCACTGTGATTCAGTGTTGTAGAATAATAAAACATGAAAACTTCTTGGGGGAGAATATTTTTATAGGCTCTGTATCTACACTCTCGGTTTTCTGTTATCACCACCGTAAATTTTCTCTACATCTTTTCCACCATCTCTATCGTCTCTTCATAAGATGCCAACTATGATTGTACACAGTGCTCTGTGGTACAGAATGGTCCCAAGAATATCATGGATGGAAATCTAGCAATACTTCTTTCCATATCTATTCACAGAAGTAAACTCTAATGTTCTCTTATGGTTGATCATGGCCTTTCTAACCATGGCAACACATACAGTTTCAATTTCGAAACAAAAATAGATGAGTTGATATTTTAAACTTTTAATGTGGTTCATTCATAGTTAAAACCAACTACCCCTCTTAGGTCCCAAATATCAAAGACTATTATTAAATACAAGAGATTCTGCAAATGATGGAAATCCAGAGCAACACATACTAAATTAGGGAGGAGCTGAGCAGGTCATTCAGTTTCTATGGAAATGAATAAACAGTTGATGTTTTGGGCCAAGACCCTTCTTCAGGAGTAGACAGGAAGGGGAAAGATGCCAGAAAGTCTATTATTTGTAGTTTTTACCTTTGTCAATTGACCAATCTGTTACAGATGTTTTGGACTGATTGTCCCCATTTCCATTTGCCTTTCAATGACTGCCTCTTGTCATCACCGGTCAATGGCTCAGAACTATTAATTAGTTAACTGATTAATTAATTTAGAGATACACCATGGAGCAGGCCCTTTAGACCCGGTGATCTGCATTGCCCAGCATCCCACCTATTTAACCTGAGCCTAATCACAGGACAGCTTACAATGACCAATTAACCTACTAATTGGGATGCCTTTGGACTGTGGGAGGGAACCGGAGCTCCTGGAGAAAACCCACGTATTCACAGAGAGAATATACAAACTCCTTATAGAGAACCCAGAAATGAACTCCAAACTCTGACACACAAGATGAAATAGGATTGCGCTAACCGCGATGCTACCGTGGCACGCTACGCTTATTGCTCTTGTTCTGAACTCCTCTGTCATAACTTGAGGACAAAATTAGGCTCAGAATTTTCTTTAGCTGGGTGCTGTGAATATCCCAGGAACCCTACCTTTCCACGAGGATGTACCACTGATGAATCGCATGTCAGAATATCAATGAGCCTGTCAATATGTACATGGTGAACTTCCTCCGGGAATAAGCAGAGCAAATAGATTATCATGTGGAATGCTGCTTTGACACAAATATTTCCATTCAAGAACATAACAGACCAATTATGGTGTTTGCATTGCCAGTGCACTCCCATTGTCCACCAATCTTTGACATTCAGTGTTATCAGCATTACAGAATGCATAACATCAAGATCATAGGAGCCAGTGTCCAGCACAAAGTTAAATAGAGAAGTAGAGCTCAACGGGAACATTCTATTCCCATTCCAGCAAAGAACATTAGGAGTTTGGGGAGATTTGATATGTTACCAACGACTAGCAAATTTCTAGAGAAGGGTGTCAAAGGTTATGAGGAGCAGACAAGAGAATGGGGTTGAGAAGGGTTATGAATCAGCCATGATGGACTAGTAGGGTAGACTCAATGGGTCAAATGGCCTAATTCCATTCCTGTTTCTGCTCTTATGGTCTTATAACATCATGGAGGTGGGGTAGGGCTTAGAGGGATATGGGCCAATGCAGGAAATTGGGCCCAGATGAGTGGGTATTGTGGTTGACATAGACATAGATTATATCTGTGTCATATCACACTACAACCCAATGATTTGTACATGTGACCATTCCCACATTAAAGGCCTTCTGCCATCGGAAACCTGAAGGAGAAGTTGAATTGAAAGAATCCTTCCACTCTGAACCTTTCTAGGAGACCAGCATTGCTCAGTAGAAGTCCTGCGTATTTGACTCAACTTCCTTCATGGGGAGATACCTCTTGTCACCAACTATGTTACAAATTATTAAGGAAAAGGAACACAAGGGAGAAGAAGGAAGAGGAACCCTGGTCAACTTATCCTTTTTCTGGCTTTTAAACCAACGGGGATAACTGCACTCAACTTCACTCACCCCATCATTGAACTGTTCCCACAACCTATAGACGCACTTTCAAGGACTCTGCTCTTCATGTTCTTGATATTTATTGCTTATTTATTGTTGTTATTATTTTCTTTTCTTTTTGTATTTCCACAGTTTATTGTCTTTTACACATTCATTGTTTGTTCTATTGATTCTACTGTGTTTCTTGTATTTACTGTGAATGTTCACAGGGGAATGAATCTCACAGTTGTATATGGTAACGTATATGTACTATGATAATAAATTCAATTTGAACTTTGAACTTTTCCCTGCCTAGGACATAAATGAAGAAGATCTCAACAGACTGTGACATCAAGAAGCCCATCCCTAATTCTTCATTCATGAAGAGTGCCACACCTTCACTCAGTCCACAATGTTGAAAGAGGTGCCACTGCAAAACCATCACTTCAGATGGAATTCATATATTTTACATATGAAGTTCCCTCAATTTCCTGTGTATTAGTTCACTTTCTGTGTCCCTTGTCTTTGCCTGTCCCAGAGCTAAACCAGTGATTACTGGAGGTTCAGTGGAATGCTACTGAATTACTGTTGAGGATACAGTACCACCTCCTCCATCCACGTCTCACCAGCTCACCCTCCAGCGCACAAAAGTCAGCTGTCAGCACTAGGAACAACACTCAAATAACTCTGAAATGACTATGGAGCAGTTCTTATTTCTGGGAGGTGGTTGTGATCCGATGCTACAGAGGAAGTATTAATGATGTAACCCTGGGAGTCTTCTGATTACTAGTCACTGTACAAAATAAATCAAAGATCCTCGCCAGCAGAAAGTTTATCCCTTTGGTGTTTGTTTAGCAGAAAAAGAACTAGTAGACTTTATTAAACCATAGAAAAATTATAATATATATGCTGAAAATTCCTTCTGGACCAAATCAGAAACTCCTGAAAGAGAATAATTCTTTCAGGAATTATTATGTCTACCTGATATTTCAATTTCAACTCTTTCTGTACTGAAAGACAATGCAATAAAAGAAAATCCAATCAATTTGTTGGCTATGAATTATGCTGAAAAGCTATCTGGATTTCCAGTGTTCATCCTGTGTAAATGTAAAAGCTTAGGTTTTGTAATAAACACAACACAAATTTATGAGAAGAAGGGACATGGGTATTTCACTTGATGCTGTATTTGAATACAAATCCAAGAAAATATATGACCAGAATATATTTTTGTTCCATCTGAATTTTTCTGCAACATTAAATCTCTCCACCAGCCAATTTGTCAGGTATCTATTTAATTTTTCTTGAATTTTATCCCATTCTGTCTTTGAACAATACTTCTCTGCCAGCACATTCCAACCTTCACCAAGTTACATCTAACCTGTCAAGATTTGTTAAAACCTCAAACATCCTATCAGAATCTTGAACACTGCAATAATCTGTTCCCAGCTCCACCGGAATGATTCAGAGAATGAAAGGTTTTGATGGAATAAGTAAGAAGAAAGTGCTTCCACTGGTGTGAAGGTCGATAATGAGAGAAAGCATGGAACCTGCAGAGAGAAGGAAATTTTCTTTTCATCTAGCCAGTTGTTGTGACTAGCAAGGTGCTGCTTGAAATGATGGTTATAGAATATTCAATACTTAGTTTCACAAGAGTATTAGATATATACTTGAACACATAAAGATCTGAAACACCATGGGAAAAGAACATGGAATGGGACGAATAGTAAAATTCTTTCAAAGAGTTGGCTTATGCTACAACCTGGTCTCCTTTGCAGTAAGATTCTATAGCCATGAGATTGTTTTCTCCGGTGCTCTGAGTGCTAATTTGCTTCCAAAACGTACAACTTAGAGCACAATTTCTCTGATTTGGCAAATTGCATCATGTAGAAGCACATTGAAACGTATATACGATATAAACGATATCAATCCTCGTGTAATGCTAATTTCATGTCATACCTGCCCATCTGCGCTACAAATCCTTCTCCTTCAGCTGATACCATATATTAAGGGATAGGAAATGGCGAGAAAAACACTCCACCTTAGGCTAACTATGTGACTCCCAGGTCAACTCGTCCATCCCCAAGTCACAACCACAGACTGCCACAGGGGCTGTGAGCCTTCGCAGGTGGGCTGTGGGGCAGGTTGAGCAATCACGCTCATGAGTCTGAACGTTCCAGTTAATCAGTGTTTCATTCTGGTGTTATTTAACTCTCTTCCTCTCATTTCAGTCTTGTCGAGACTTGACCAAAAGCACAAGAATGTCGATTCTCCCTGCTTACTCTTGTCCTGGTTCTTGGAAAGAAGTCTACCATTTAGACTGATGCTGATAAGGAGTGGGATTTATTCAATATTAAGCTATTACTGCTGAACTGGTCTATCGACATTAGTTTTAGTTAAAAAGTTCCAGTTAACGGCCCTGATGGCCAAAGGTTTATAATTTTTCCTTTATTTCTACACAGTTACTATTAAAATTCAGTGAACTGTTGATTCACTTCACTGTCTCCCTCTTGGTACTTGCACTATAACCACACTCTCTATCACCCCTCTGACCTCCTTTCAGGCACCTATCCCTTCAAGCATGACAAGTGCCACACCTGCCCCTACATGTCCTCCCTCACCACCATTCAGGACCCCAAGAAGTCCTTCCAGGTGAGGTGACACTTCACCTGCAAATCTGTTGAGGTTATCTATTCAATCCGGAGCTCCCGATGCAGCCTCCTCTACATTGATGAGAACCGACATAGATTGGGGGACCTACACGATATCCTCTGCAAAAGACAAGATACTCCAGTGACTACCCATTTCAATTCAACTTCCCATTCCTATTTTGGCATGTCTGTCCACAGCCTCATCTACTGCCACTCAGTTTCCTTCTGCAAGATAAAATGACACATGGCCAAAGAGACCAAGAGAAAGAAGATTCAATAATGATAAATAATTGCATTGATTGGAAAATGCTGGATAGAAATAAGATATTAAAAATAGGAACAAGGGAGAATGAGAGAGTGAAACAAATGGTGAGATATTAGGAACAGAACAGTGAGCAATACTTCATGGTAAGAGGGACAATAGTGGAACAGGCTAATAGGGAAAGAGGTCATGGATGGCAACAGAATGTAGGACTGGGACAAAGAAGAGATGAATGAATGAAGAAATGGATCCATTTAATTTAATTTAGAGATCAACATGTAGCAGGCCCTTCCAGCCTAATGAGCCGGCGCCGCCCAATTGCACTATATGACCGATTAACTTACTGACTCACATGTCTTTGGAAAGTGAGAGGAAACCGGAACACTCAGAGGAAGCCAAAACAGTCATGGGGAGAACATACAAACAGACAGTGGCGAGAATTGAACCTGGGTTGCTGGCACTCTAATTGCGTTGTGCTATCCATGATGCTACCTTGCCACTTCAATGCAATAAAAACACAAAGGGGAAGTGGACAATCATTCCATTTACCAACTTTAACTCCATATCCAACTCAGCCCTAAAATCCTCGTTGATTCCCTGCTTCCATAGCCATGTGATGGTGAGAATGTGAAGAAGTAATTTGTGGTTTCATTTCTGAATGTTCCAGCACTAGCTATCAAATTGCATTCCTAGTCCCCTAATATATTTCTGTCATTGTCTCAGTACTCCATTGTCCCATTCTCCACCATTTGATGTAACTGGATATTACGAAGGCTTAGGCAACATTAGCCTTTTGTTTTGCCTCAGATGAGCTGCGCTTTCTTCTGATTAGATGTCCAGCAGCATTTAGTTCAGGGTATGTCAGACATGCTGCATCACTGTCCGGTATGGCGAGGGTGGGGGGGGGGGGGGGGGGAAGGTGGAGCTACTGCACAGGACCGAAAGAAGCTGCAGAGGGTCGTAAATTTAGTCATTTCTATCTTGGGTACTAGCCTACAAAGTACCCAGGACATCTTCAGGGAGCGGTGTCTCAGAAAGGCAGCATCCATTACTAAGGACCTCCAGCACCCAGGACATGCCCTCTTCTCACTGTTACCATCAGGAAGGACATGCAGAAGCCTGAAGACACACACTCAGCGATTCAGGAACAGCTTCTTCCCCTCTGCAATCCGATTCCTAAATGGACATTGAACCGTGAACACTACCTCACTTCTTTAATATATATTATTTCTGTTTTTGCACAATTTTTAATCTATTCACTATACAAATATTGTAATTGATTGATTGATTGATTTTTCTCCTATATTATTTATTGCATTGAACTAAGTTAACAGATTTCACGACACATGCCGGTGATAACAAACCTGATTCTGATTCTGATTCTGACATCGCATGGAGAAAAACTTTTCAGCAGCCCGTTAAGTGACAATACAAGAAGAACCATCCCACACATCCCTCATCCCATTCTGTTCTGAGCCAGCATTTGGCATCTTTGAGGCACACTTTTAGAACTGTACTGTGCATCAACTTATCCCCTACAATGGTCAGACTGTGGTGGGAATATTGTGAGCAGTTTTGGGCCCCTTATCTAAGAAAGGATGTGTTAGCCTTGGAGAGGGTCTGGAGGAAATTCACAAGAATGATCCTGGGAATGAAAGTATTAAAGTATGAGGGGTGTTTGAGGAGCTCTGGGCCTGCACTAGCTGGAGTTTAGAAGAATGAGGGGGAAATCACATTGAAAGCTATTGAATATTGTAAGACCTAGATAGAGTGGACGTGGGAAGAACATTTCCTATAGTGGGGGAGTGTAGGACCAGAGGAGCAGCCTCAGACTACAAAGACATCCCTTTACAACAGAGATGAGGAGGAGTTTCTTTAGCCATAGGGTGTTGAATCTGTGGAAGTTGTTGCCACAGTCAATTGTGGAGGCCAAGTCAGTGGTTATATTTAAAGTGGAGGTTGATAGGTTCTTATCTAGTAAGGGCATCAAAGGTTATGAGGAGAATAGGGTTGAGAGGGATAATAAATTAGCTATGATGGAATGGTGGGGCAGACTCGATGGGTCAAATGTCGCAGGTGACTCGATGGACCAAATGGTCTAATCCTGCTCCACTGTCTTATGATCTTACAACAAAACTGAATTTATCCAGGAGAATAATAAGAAAATTTCACCAGGGGGTTCAGGAAAAATCATCTGATGTCAACAGTATGTGATATCAGCAAACTGGGCCAAGATCAGAGGATGTACTCTAAGGTGATTTCTGGAGAAAATGCAGAGCAGACAGGTTCAGTATTCATTTGTTCATAGTCCCACTGTGACGGTCTTTCTGGATTTTTATTCTTTTCATAGTACCAACCTTCCTTTGAAAAATCTCCCCATTCATACATCATTGAAAAGCTGACAGGGTCGAGCATGTTTTGTTTTAAATGTTTTTTATTGCTCGCGAAGCTTAAGACATCTTAACTATTCCACCCCCATTGCCACAGTTACTCAATGTGTGCACTACACATGCTGGCTGATACAAAAAGCTCTTGGAAAGCCCCCTGACTAAGTACATATTCATGTTCTCATTATTAGTTCCTTAATTTGCACATTTTGTCTTCTTTTGCACATTGGGTGTTGTCAGTCTTTGTCTACATGTAGTTTTCCTAAATTCTATGCTACTTCTTTCCAGTAAATACCTGCAAGAATATCCTTCTCAAGGTGGTGTGTGGTAACATATAATATATGTATTTGGATAATAAGCTTTACTTGACTTTGTGACTCTGCCCTTGGGGTTGAGGTCAGTTCAAATAGCCTACCTATGGAAGATAAGTACAGTACATCCAGGAAGAAGGAAAGAGATGTAATCCCAGTAAGAGAAACCCATACTGAGGCTACATCCACACTACACCGGATAAATCTGTATCCGAAGCTTTTTCTCTTCGTTTTTACCCTCCGTCCACACTAAAACGGCGTTTTCGTCCCCCAAAACCGGAGCTTTTCAGAAACGCTTTCCAGGGTGGGTATTTTTAAAAACGCCGCTCGGGCAGATCAGTGTGGATGGGGTAACTGGAGACTTCTGAAAATGTTATCAGACGGCAGCACGCTATTTCATTGTTTTCTTGAACACAACCTAACAATTTCAGAACAGACGGCAATGAGACTGAAGCCAGAAGAGTTAGAAATGTACTCACCAAATACTTTGACCCATAACTTACTGAATAAATAAATAGATAGATAGATAGATAGATAGATAGATAGATAGATACTTTATTCATCCCCATGGGGAAATTCAACATTTTTTCCAATGTCCCATACACTTATTGTAGCAAAACTAATTACATACAATACTTAACTCAGTAAAAATATGATATGCATCTAAAATCACCCTCTCAAAAAGCATTAATAATAGCTTTTAAAAAGTTCTTAAGTAGTTTACTTAAATACATTGAGTCCTAACCCCGGCACTTTAACATATCTTACTCCTGGCGGTTGAATTGTAAAGCCGAATGGCATTGGGGAGTATTGATCTCTTCATCCTGTCTGAGGAGCATTGCATCGATAGCAACCTGTCGCTGAAACTGCTTCTCTGTCTCTGGATGGTGCTATGTAGAGGATGTTCAGGGTTTTCCATAATTGACCGTAGCCTACTCAGCGCCCTTCGCTCTGCTACCGATGTTATACTCTCCAGTACTTTGCCCACGACAGAGCCCGCCTTCCTTACCAGCTTATTAAGACGTGAGGCGTCCCTCTTCTTAATGCTGCCTCCCCAACACGCCACCACAAAGAAGAGGGCGCTCTCCACAACTGACCTATAGAACATCTTCAGCATCTCACTGCAAACATTGAATGACGCCAACCTTCTAAGGAAGTACAGTCGACTCTGTGCCTTCCTGCACAAGGCATCTGTGTTGGCAGTCCAGTCTAGCTTCTCGTCTAACTGTACTCCCAGATACTTGTAGGTCTTAACCTGCTCCACACATTCTCCATTAATGATCACTGGCTCCATATGAGGCCTAGATCTCCTAAAGTCCACCACCATCTCCTTGGTCTTGGTGATATTGAGACACAGGTAGTTTGAGTTGCACCATATCACAAAGTCCTGTATCAGTTTCCTATACTCTTCCTCCTGTCCATTCCTGACACACCCCACTATGGCTGTGTCATCAGCGAACTTCTGCACATGGCAGGACTCCGAGTTATATTGGAAGTCTGATGTGTACAGGGTGAACAGGACCGGAGAGAGCATGGTCCCCTGCGGCGCTCCTGTGCTGCTGACCACCGTGTCAGACCTACAATCTCCCAACCGCACATACTGAGGTCTATCTGTCAAGTAGTCCACTATCCAATCCACCATGTGAGAGTCTACTCCCATCTCCGTTAGTTTGTGCCTTAAGATCTTGGGCTGGATGGTGTTAAAGGCACTAGAGAAGTCCAGGAATGTAATCCTCACAGCACCACTGACCCCATCCAGGTGAGAGAGGGATTTGTGCAGCAAATACGTGATAGCATCCTCCACTCTCACCTTCTCCTTATACGCAAACTGAAGCCCTGTTTTCTGTCCTTGCTCGTATGAAGGTGGTTTACCTATTTATGCAAGTACTTCTCTGACAATAGATGGGTAACAGCCTAATGTAACATTGTATGGAAATACAAGATAACACTGATGCAGACATGTTTTATACATTTAACAAGGGGCTTTATTAATGCAACAGAGTTAGTCAATTTTTCAATGTTCGTCATCAGCCGGGTCAATCTGTCCGTGAACTCCCTGTCGGTTGCCTCCTTACGCTCCAGTATTTGTTTTTTTTTTACTTTTAAGTTCTCCTGCGCGAGAGCCAACAACTGTCGTTTTAAGTTTTTCTAGTCTGTAACTACACAAATGCGCACTTTCACACCGAGATTCGACACCAAACAGGTCGCTTGTTTTCGGTAGATGTGTCCTGTGCATGCGCAGTAGGAGGAGATTCTCCGAAATCTCCATTTCAATGTAGACAGAGATACTTTTAAAATCGCGTAGTGTGGACGCCTATCGTTTTTACGCGAAACTGGTGTTTTTAAAATTATCCGGTCTAGTGTGGATGTAGCCTGAAAATGTACATTATTTCAAGGAATACTGCACTGGATTGCCTGATTAAGACATTTTGAGTGAGTCATATTATATTTTCAGGTCTTATCCCTTGCTTGCACCTTGACTTCAGAAAAACAATGAGCCTGTAATTGGTGGTAATCTTTCCTAATAGACTAAAGAGAACATTCCTGCATTGTGATGTCCCTGTGTGATCTAGTACCAGATTCAGATTCATTTATTTATCACATGTACATCAAAACCTACAGTGAAATATGTTGTTTGCGTTAACAACCAGCACAACCTAAAGATGAGCAATGTTTCAACATAGCATGCCCAGAATGTTCAGCAGAACGCAACAAGGAAAAGAACAATCCCCTTTCCTCCCTCCTACCCACACATCCACCCAAGCACTACATAGTTCTCCAACAGGAGGGTAGGTCATCTCCACTCTCCAAGCTCCACCTTCAGTGGGCTTATGAATTAGCAGACATTGGCCTTTGACTCCTGCAATGGGTTCGGAAGGCAGGGGTCTAGACATCGGGCCTCAACGTCCAGACGTCTGGTGACCTTCAGGCTTCATCCTTTAGTGTTATCCCCAGTGTTCTCCACCGACGGCAAATGAGGATCCTGACAATTCTGATTCTGCTGACGAACAACTCGCCAGTGACAGGACCCCGAACCCTGAGCGTCAAACTCTGGTCATGCAGACCCATGTACCTAGGGAGTCAATGCCCATCGTGCCTCCTACCTGCAACAGAACTGTGATCCTGGAACCTGCTGTCAGCTCCAGGCAAATGAAGGTTCACACCAAGATGAGCTTGGCAAATGCACTGCATGTAAATGAGTAACCTGTGTAAGACTTTACTTCAAAGTCCCTCAGAACTGTAGGTTCTGAGGCAGTTGAATAAGGCCAATATGGAGACCTTGGACCCTTCCACAGATTGGGCAGAGTGGGCAGGTAGGAATCTGAAGAGATGATGCATTTCTTCCACCATCTTTGCGAGATTTCTTTTGTGACATACATATGACATTTTACAGTTCTGCAAAGAGTGAAGTAAACAAGATGCATGTGGTTTAGGAGATCCCCATGTTTGGCAGTGAGTCAGAACATTCCAGGTATTGGGCTGTCAGAAGAGGAATACACATCCTTTATTGGATAAACTGAATAAGGTCTGAGCTATGTCTGATCACTATGGAATGGGCTATGGGGTTCCTGATACACCACTAACTGAACCGTTCAGCAAGCACATTTGGTCTTGTATCTTTCAGGGTAGTAAATCCGCCATCATCCCCAATTTGGCCCAAAGTTGACTACAGACCCACCAATGAGGTTGACTGTTCACTGTTTTCGGAATTTGGGGAACAAATAAAGATCAGCAATAAGCACTGGAATTGCCAGAAATGTCCACACTCAATGTGAGTCCTGCAACAGAGTAATAGACCCCAGATGCTCACTTCTATGAGGCACTCTACAGAATAAAACTGTGGGCTTTACAAGGACCGCTCTTCCCAACGTGGGCTTGTTGCCCAACTCTATTCACATGGAGTGCCACCCACCTTCCTCCTCATCTTGTATTCCTTCCCTACCCCCACTTTATTCGGGCTTCTGCCCCATCCCTTTCCTGTCACACTGAAGGGCTTTGGCCTAAAACTTTGATAGTTTACTCCCCTCCATAGTTGCTGCCTGACCTGCTGAGTTTCTCCAGCATTGGCTATGACTCAAGATTTCCAGCCATAGCCAATGCTGAATCCTGCAGAGAGTCTGGATAGGAAAAGTTTAGAGGGATTTGGACTAAACTTGGGCAAATGGATCTAGGTTAAATGGGAATCTAGGCAGAAGGGTCTGTTTCCATGTGGTACGACTCTATAACTATAAGAGAGTAAGACTACTACCAAAGAGGGTTGAGGTCCTCCCATCATGTACGTGGGTTACAGCAATGAGCTTCTTTCCATACAGATTACCTGGAACCCTGTGATTCTCATCCATGTGTGTTCCATGAAAAAGGAAGGAGTTGTTCTTCGATGAACAGAAGCAATCATCCTTTGAATAGGCAGCCAGCCAGACAAATAGCTCTTTCCCTGAATACCAAGATGGTACAGTCTGCAAGTATACTCCTTGGTCCCAACATCATTTGAATCACACTCCAGGATTGGATTTGTCTTCAGTGAATCCTAGGGTCAAAACCAAAGATCAAAGCTTAACGTTCAATAGGAAGTCCAAAAATTGAGGACTGATAGGGGAAGACCTAGGTTTGCGAATCTGCGAGTCCTCTGGGAAAATTGGAAGCCAGGTATCTGTGAGTGTACAAGTCCACTGGAGTCTGCAGGCCCAGAAGCAGCCTGTCCTGGGAATGAAGGACTGTCTGTGTGTGAGTGGGTGGGTGGATCAATGGGGATAAAGGTGCTCATTTTGTTGTTGTTGCTACTTATGTTGTTCTGTTGAACATTGTAGACATGCTACATTTGCAGGTTGTATTGGTTACTAATGCAAAGAAAGCATTTTACAGAATGTTTTGAAGTACATGTGATAAATAAATGAATCTGAATCCGAACCTTAATGAAAGTTGATCTTGGGCTGACATTGGTTCTTATTTTCTGTGTTATTTCATGCACATGAGAAATTCCTGCTATTGCTGAAACAAGGTGAAAAATCAAAAGCAAAGTAAATTTACTACCTATATCTGTATATATCTATATAGACCCCTCCCCTCCCCCATTTCACCTATCCCTTTGTTTCTCCCTGCTCTCCCCCCAACTTTTAACTCTACCCCTCACCTTTTTATCCAGTCCTGCTGAAGAGACTCAGCCCGAAACGTCGACTGTTTACTCTTTTCCTGGCCTGCTGAGTTCCTCTAGCATTTTATGTGTGTTGCTGTTCCTTCATTACTAGTTCCTGATGGAAGTTTTAAATTTGAAGTAACTTTTCTATCTTAACACATGTTTATGAACTGAGAGGAAGAATACATTACAGTTCCAAAATAACTATAAGAAGAAAGGAAAATAAAGTTCAAATTTAGCAAATCCTTATAAATAATGGAGAAGTTAGCGGAGAGAAGCATTTTCCAGAAAACAAAGAGTGATATTCAATTAGCAAGATCTGAACATCCAGTATACTTGGCATATATGTTTGAACAGAATTTGCCAGTTGATTAATATCCATGGCCTGGATTATACCGGTCTTTATCTGGTGGTGTTGTGAAGGGACATTGGCTAAGTGCAGTGTGGCATGTTGGTGAGCTCAGCAATACAGAAAACAGAAACACATTTGATCTTCCACTCCACAGCAAAACTGAGACTGAAAGGAGCACAACTGCCTTGAAATGAATAGCTGGTAAAACTTAGTATTCCAATGACCAGGCCTCCACATCCATCTGTGGCAATGTATTTCACAGATTCACCACTCACTGGCTAAAGAAATTTGTCCTTATTTCTTTTCTTAAGGGCTATCCTTCTATTTTGAAGCTGTGCTCTTTGGTCCTAGACTTACCTACTATAGGAAACATCCTCTGCATGTCCACTCTCTCTAGGCCTTTCAATATTTGATATTTGGATTTTTACTGTACTGATGATTTGACTGCTATTCGTAGTTGAATAGAGTCTGTGCCTCTACAGGATCCCAATTCATTGTGAACAATATATTGGTGCTCCTTGGTGTATCTGAATTCAGTTTTTTGTAATGATGAAATAATGTTTTTTTTTAAGTTTTCTCAGACCAAATATTGATCCATCACATGTTAAAGCTTTCCAGTGGAAGGGCTGATGCTTTCTGCTAATGAATACTACAGGAATCTTCAGGCAGCTTTGATTAAATGTCTGTCTGGGACTGGCTCTCCTTTCATTGCTGTAGTGGAAAATGAAAAGAGCTTCCATGTTGAGATCAACTCTTCACAGCACCAACTACCCAGGTTCAATTCCCACTGCCGTCTGTAAGGAGTTTGTACGTTCTCCCCATGACCACGTGGGCTTCCTCCAGGTGTTCCGACATATTCCAGAGACATATAGGTGACTGGTCATGTGAGAGTAAGTAGCTGGCTGGGGGTCCTTGGGTTGGAAGGCCCCACTACTGTGCTGTATCTCTTAAAAATAATAATAAATTCAATACGCTTCTTCTGATCTGCTCTTGGTATATTTTGATTTCACTTGAGATGGCATATATAGTCATTATGCATTTCCTGCCAAATCCCATTACTGAAAGGGAATCAGTAACAGGAATTCACTGTCTCGCCTTTGGATTGAGCCAACAGTAGGTTCAGATCCTTCATCTTCTGGATTAATCTTGTTACAACCCTGTCAATGTTTCTTGACTGGGCCTCATTCAGAATCAGAAACGGGTTAATTATCACTGACATATAGAGTCATAGAACACAACAGCACAGAAAAATATCCCTTCATCTTATCTCGTCCATGCCAAGCTATTATTCTGCCTACTCCCACTGACCTGCACCTGGATCTTAGCCCTCCACAGCCTTCCCATCTATGTACTTATCCACACTTCTCTTAAATGTAGAAATTTCCTCCCAAAGAAGAAAGCATGTCCTGGATGGTGAGCACCCATAATGATGGGTGCTGTCTTCCTGAGGCACTGCCTTTAGACGATGGCCTCAGTGGTGTGGAGGCTTGTGCCCATGATGAATTTACAACCCTCTGCAGCTTCTTCCAATCCTGTGCATTGGAGATGGAAATGCAACCAGTCAGAATGCTCTCCACAGTACATCTGTAGAAATTTGATAACATACCAAAATCTCCTCAAACTGCTAATGAAATATAGCCACTCTCATGCCTTCTTCATGATTACATCAATGCATTGGGCCCAGGATAGATCTTCTGAGATGGTGACACCCAGGAACATGAAGTTGCTCACCCTTTCCACTGCTGATCCCTCAATGAGGACTGTTGTGCATTCTCACATCTTCTCCCTGAAGTCCACAATTAATTCCTTATTATTATTGCGACGTCATTTAGGCAGAATCATAAATCATGCAATCAGGCCCTTTGGCCCAACCAAAACACACCAACTGCCAACCATCATTTAACCAGATCTTACACTAATCCCATTTTACGTCCACCACATTCCCCAGATTCTACCTCTCAGGGGTAATTAATAACCCGCATGTTTCTGGGATGTGGGAGGAATCCTACACTGTCACAGACCTCAGATGAACAGCATAGCAGGTCAGGATTGAACCTGGGTCACTGGAGCCACAAGAAAGCATCTCTACAAACTGTGCTGCTCTTCCACCCATTCACTTTTGCAAAACTGAACTGCCTCTTGGTTTATTACCGGTCATAGTGTATAATGCTGTTGCAAGCTTTATTAGATAAAAAGAAAAGAGAGAATTTGTATTTCTCCTGTGCATTTCCTAGCCTCAGGGCATTCCAAAGTAGTCTGCAGCCAGTGAAGTATGGCTTAATCTGTAGTCACTGTCATGCCATGGCATTAAGACATTGTGGTCCACATTAAACTTGCGCAGGAGTGCTTGATGTTTAGATGCTTTTCTGCAGTAGCATTAAAACACAGTGACACACTTTACTGATCCTAGTGACAGCCTACTCAAAAACAGGTAAGTTTAAGCTATGGATAGATGATGTTTATTACAATGACATTCTTTAGTTTGGTTTTATGATTTGTCAATAACACTGGACAACAGAGATTTTATTTCCTGAATACTTTTGAGTGTATCGATTTTCACCTGCCCGATCATGAAGATCACCATGAATTTTCCTTATCACAAAACATTTTTTGAAATTGCCTATATTTGTTATTTCAATTCATAATTCAAGTCAATTAAAATGTTGCTGACAATGTCAGCTGAAAAGTTTTCTATCTTGTCCCAGCATGCCTGGGCATACTTAGGCAGGGCAGATGCTGCTTGGCAGGACGTGTTTTAGAAAGACTATAAAAGCATCATGCACACACCATTCGATGCATTGTGTTGACATGCAAATCAGTTTGCAATTATGTTGATGTGCATGCTCTATTCAATAGCATGTGTGAACTCATTGTAACAAGTTATTGCATTTTCAAGGGTATTTGTGATGAAGCGTCACACCAATGTTACAACAGCCATGATACTTTCTGTTATATTTGTGGTGAGTGGATGCCTGGATTTTTCACATTTGCTATACAACATGTGCTGATAATCATAAAGTTTGGTTCAGAGGTACTCAGACATCAGTGCCAATGATATGGTGAGAGCAGAGGGATCATGTGACAGACTGCTACTTCTGTCTGACCAGTGTGTCTGGTTTCTCTTCTAAAAACAAGAAATCCATTGAATACCCCAATCTCCCTTCAGCCATGCAACCTGTGCCGCATGGTGATAGACTTCCAGTGCCAAAGCCACCAGAGACATGGAGGCAGAGGAAGATGCCATGATGCACGAACCAGAAATGGAAAACCACACGGATACTGATAAAGATTTTGAACCCTTCATACCGAGTGAACCTCATCTGATAATTCATTCTGAGTTAAATGATCTGGTCAGAGACCTGGGTTTGTCAAGGGCAAAAGCAGAATCACTGGGTTCAAAGATGAAATCTGCTGTCACCAGGCACAAATATTTCTGTGAAGGATTTCGATACTTGAGACAGATGTTTTGCAGAGTAACTGATGTCAAGATTAAGGAAGGCATATTTGTTGGTCCACAAATCAAAGAGGTCATCAATGGCAGGCAATTCAAAGGACCAGAGAAAATCACATGGAAGGCATTCAAGGATGTTGTTGAAAATGTTCTTGGCAACTACAGAGCACCAGACTTTGTGCAGTTGGTTGGCAACATGCTTAAAGCATACAAAACCATGAAGTACAACATGCCGCTAAAGATTCATTTTCTGCATTCCCTGCAGATCTTAGTGCTGTCAGTGACAACCATGGTGAAAGATTTCAATAGGACATTGTGTTCATGGAGAAACAGTAACAGGGCAACTAGGATCGATCAATGCTGACTGATTATGTTGGACACTTAAGCAAGAAGCCTCAGACACCTAATGATTATCAAACATTCTTTTTTAACTTAGTTGAACTATTGCAAAGAATTTGCATTATTATGCAATTAAACACATTATATTCAATAAAGGTTAATCTTTCTCCAAATTCCTACATGATACAATAGAATGAAATTATATTTGCATTCAGATTCAAATAGTGTATCATAACCAAAAAAAATTCTACAGAAGTGACACCTTCAAAAGAGCTTGCTGTCCAGTGTTATAAAGCACGATGTGGAATTCCACAAACATTACATCACACGAACATGGTACTTAACCCAACTGGTTCATGCTAGCCTTCATATTTCTCATCCATTCCTCTTCATCTCATTCCATCAGCATGTCATAGAGGGAGATGTGGTCAGATGAGATATGGGGGAAATCTCATTAAAATCTACCTGATACCAAAAGGTCTGGATAGGCCAATATGGAGAGAATGTTTCCATTAGCAGGAGAAACTAAGATCCAAGGACACAGCCTTAGAATGAAAAGACCTCTGATTAAAACTAAGATGAAGACAAATTTCTTCAGTTAGATGATGATTAATCATTGCTGCAGGAGGCTATGGAAGCCAAGTCAATGGGTGCATTTTAGGCAGAGATTAAATAGTCAGGGGGTTAAGAGTTATGAGGAGTGGTAGGAAAAGTGGTCCAGATGCAGGTTGATGGGACTAGGCAGAATAATGGTTCAGCACAGGCTAGGTGGGAAGATGCACCAGTTTCTGTTTGTCATGCCCTCTGACTCGCTGATTCTTAGTGGGTTAAAAAAAATAGCTGTGATTGAATGATAGAGCAGACTTAATTGCCTGAATGGCCCGTTTCTGTTCCTATATATTATGGTTTTATGGTATTTTTGTTTCTCGTTTTCCTACATGTTACAGGTCTCCATATTCTAATCCTTTCCTGGCTGGACATTGTCCTTTGTTCCTCTCAACATTATGTTGCATAGTGTAATCCAGTGTAAATAATGTGTTGCTGGCTGCAGATAATTAGCATATCTGATATGTTAGAAATCCAGTATTTCAATATCTTGACCTAACATGTCAATGTCAAGTCAGGTCAAATTCAAGTCATTTTCACAAGTCTGGTGAGGTACAGGTACAAAGACATACTTGCTTGCAGCAGAGCAGCATCACAGGCATGAGAGAGCACACAGGCAATAAATTGCCTCTCAGACAGTGAAGACAAAAAAATTGTACAAAACAAGTCACAATGCAAAAAAGAACAAATCTGTGGTCTTTTATGTTCCATTACTAAGGCAGGATTAGGGCTGTGCAGCTCAGTTCATGAACCTAACGTTTGCAGAAAAGTAGCTGTGCTGAATGTGGTAGATATTTGAACTCAGAGATCTGAATGATTTTTGCTTATTGCAAGATCTCTCATATTCTATCAGTATCTCCCTATCATCAGTTCCTTAATCTGATATATCTCTGCTTTATTCTGTTTCCACAAAATTGCATGATTAGATTTTGATAGTGGCAGGAGGTGAGTCATATTATGGAGAGTAACCATTTCTCTTGCTCTCAGTATTGCAATATTTGATTAACAATGTAGGCATGTTGTTTAGTTTCAGAAGTAATAACTCACAACTCAGCTCTCTAGAACCGAAATGTAAAATCACTTACAACTTCCCTACTGTGTACCTGACATAATAATTTATCAAAAAATGGGCAAAATGCCTATTCGCCATTGAACCTGCCAAACTGCCAAAGAATTGCAAAATAATGCAGTTTCCTTATTGTTCATGAAAGCTAGCAGTTGGTCTCAATACACTTGCAATAATTAACCTTTAATGCACCTTGAAGCAAACTTGTGAAAGTGATGGGCAGCAGAGAACCAGCTTGTCCATCTACCCTGCCCTGTATTCCTCTCTCCTCACAGCCACACCGCCAGGTCTCCACATCACTTGTCATGTAACCTCTTCTGGGAGAGAAAGGATTCAGGTCCAAAAATAGGAAAATATTCTTTGAAACTTTCCAAAGGCTGTTACTCCTGGCCTGGAGAACATCATTTAATGAATGGGCATTCATAAAATTCACACTATTCTGGCATCTATATGCAACAATCATTTATCTCTGTAGTTTTAAGAACTAGAAACCCTTCAGATGTATCCTATTTGAAAGCCGGCCTCTCTGTGTAAGTAAACACAGAAATCCTTTGGAATGAGTACCATTTCTTGCAGATTATTCTGAAAAATTGGGCAATACTGTAGGATAGCAGTTAGCACATCGCTTTCAGTGATCATGGTCTGAGGTTCAGTTCATGCTGCTGTCTGCAAAAGTTTGTCTGTTCTCTCCATGACCATATGGATTTCCTCTAGATACTCCAGTTTTCTCCTACATTCCAAAGACTTGGAACGTCGACTGTACTTTTTTCTGTAGATGCTGCCTGGCCTGAGTTCCTCCAGCATTTTGTGTGTGCTGCTCAGATTTCCAGCATCTGCAGATTTTCTCTTTTTTTGTGACAATCTTCACTGATTTGATTTGATGCAAAAATTACGTATTTCACTCTGCGTTTCAATGTACATGTGATGAATAAAACTAATCGAATCTAATCAAACCCTCTTCTTCAAACCCAAACCAACTCATCACAGCTCTGAATTCTTTGACTGTTCAGGGGTAACCTGACTGAGTTACTTAAAATGAGTCAGCTATATCTGCAAAGCCAAGAGTAGCATATTGATAATGGTACTTTTGTCTCTTGTTGGATTTTAGTAAAAAGGGAACATTTATTACCAATGAACAAACACACTTGTTGGAAGCAAGGGGAGTACAGCACTAGTTTGATGGGCAGGACTCCAGCTGTGTGTTATAAGACCATAAGACATAGGAGCCCATCGAATCTGCTCTGCCATTTCATCATGGCTGATTTCTTTTCCCTCCAAACCCCATTCTGCTGCCTTCTCCTCCTAACCGTTGATGACCTTACTAATCAGGAACCTACCAACCACTACTTTAAATGTACCCAATAACTTGGCCTCCACAGCCGTCTGTGGCAATGAATTCCAAAGATTCACTACCCTCTGGCTAAAGAAATTCCTCCTCATATCTGTACACCCAATTCATTGATATACAGTATTAAGAAGCAATAAGATTAGCCCTGCTCTGGGCAATTCCACTGTAAATCTCTCCGCAGAACAACAATCTTGCCCTCTCATGGGAATGTGTTTAGATTGAACATGGAGACACTTCCATCTTAAAGAAATAACACTTACACATTTATATTTCTTCTCATGTGAGCCTCCAGGATGCCATTGGATTATTTCAGAAGAAAATAGGGACGTTAGATGATGAACATTTAACACCATTCCCCCACCCCCACCCCACAACCGCATAGAAATTGCGGGAGATCAGATAGCATCCTCCGAGGGAAGTGAACAGTCAACATTCAGATAGAGTCCTGATAAACAGACTCGGCTCAAAATGTCAACTGCTTAATTCCCTCCACAGAGGCCACCAGCCCAGATCCACTGAGTTCCACCAGCATTTTGTATGTGTTACTCAAGGTTTCTAGCATCTGCAAAACATCTTGTGTTAATGATTTTGCCCCACACAGCCCCGAATCAGAGTCTGCCCATCTCTCTGGGTCCCTGCACACCTCCCCCACCCAGAAAGCATGACCTCTACCATCAATCGACACCCTGCCATGCTGTGTCAGTATTCTACCCTTGCCAGGACTCAGCAAAATGCCTCACCTGCTGCTCGTCCCCCAAACTAGCACCTACACCAGCCCATCACAGCCATCCTTCCTCACACCTAGGGTATCCTGCACACCAATTCAGATACCCCGGCACAGATGTCTCCCAACATCCCTCCCCACCATGTCAATCTCTCCCCTCACCTTGTTCTGAAACCAACCAGAGTGTTACTCAATTAATCTCAACTTCAACAGCATCTGTCGCACTACATCCCATCTCTCTCTTTTCTTTACACCTCGGGGTACCTGGCACATCTATTCAATTACCCCCACCACAGTACCTCTCTGACATCTACCTCCCATTCCCCCTCACCTGCAGCCTGCCCCCAACCCAGCATTTGTCCCAGCTTAGCCCAACCCACCCCACCCTACCCTCCCGGCATCCTGGAGTGTTCTGCACATTATTCAAGTTTTCCTTGAGCCAGATTTCCCCAAACATCCAGCAGGCTACCCTACCCAACTCCTGACCTGAACCCCAAAATTCTCCCAGCCCAGCCAACTTTGCTCAGTATTTGTCCTTGCCCATCCCTGCAACTTGGAATGTCCTGAACACCTATCCACCCCCGAGCTAGGTCTCCCCTAGTTTCCCCCACTCCACACCTTTTGCCTGCCCCCCCCCCCCACTCTTCACCAAATCTAATGGTAGATTACTAGATACGTTCCTGAAGGAAACTACCACCTGGGACCAAGTCTTTGCCTGGGTGCCTGAAGAGAAGAATGGCCTGTGGCTGTAACCGAAGCTTAAGGTTTGAGCTCAGGTAGCAATGGGATAAATGTTCAAGGGAAGGGTTGTCATCAAGGAACTTGGGGAGAATAGTTGGGTCAGGGCTTTTGGGTTTGGAACTTGGTGGTCTGGATCACTGGAGGAATCAGGGCCTCAGAAAGGTTAAAGCTTGGAGCTGGGCCTCAGGAGGATTGTGGACTTGGGATTGGTGCTGAGTTAGGTGGGTAGGAAGGTAGGTGGGGTGTGGGGGGCAAAGGCAAGTATGGGATCTAAGATACAACTGGCTCAGATGAGCCTTCTTTTATTAAAAAAGAAAGCAAAAATCTATGGGTCTGGAAATAATAGCTAATGCCTCTAATGACTGGTGTTTCTCTTGTTCCTTTCCTAACTTCAGGGTATTCAGAAGTAATGAAATGTGGCTTGATGAAATGTGGCTTGATGTGTGTGGACGCAGGAGGCTGTAAACATTAAGTGTGTCCGCAGTAAATGCAAAGCCAAGAGGATAGGGGCTTTCTTCATCTCTCCACAAATACTACCTGACTTGCTGGATTATACTTCAGGTTTTCAGCAGCTGCAGAAATTTGCTTTGGGACCATGACTACACACATCCAATTTCACCCACAAATGATCTCCTGTTTTCTTCCCTTATCTCAGCTTACCTGTTACCAATGCTGATATGTATACCTTTATTGTATTTAGGGTATATTTAAATCGGAGGTTGTTAGATTTCTGATTAGTACGGATGTCAAAGGTTATGGGGAGAAGACACGAGAATGGGGTTGAGAGGGATAATAAATCAGCTACGATGGAATGGCAGAGCAGACTCGATGGGCTGAATGGTCTAATTCAGATCTTGCGTCTTATGGTCCTGACTCTAGAAAAGTCCTCCTGACTGGCTTCCTTATTTTAGCAAGCCTAAGGACTTCAAAAGCTCTGCTTCTCACTCCCTTCCTTGCACCAAGTCCCTTCCACTCATCGTCTTGTTGACTTCTATTGGTTGCCATGGATACAATTGCCTGTCTTTAAAATTGTCACCGGCCTGTTGATTTCACCTTCTCCTTTTCTCTATATCTGCTCTAGTCCTAAAATTCCCCACAGGAACTACTCATATTTTTGAAGATCTAACCATCCCCAATTCAAATCATTCCACTGTTAACAACCATGCCTGTAGAGGCAGAGATTCTACTTCCGAACTTTTCTCCTTAAATATTTACAACTCTTCATTTCTCTTTCATTGAAAATCTACCTTCCTGCCTAATCTGTTCTAAATCTCTGTAAATGTTGCTTGGTGTTAAATGGTGGTCTGTAAAGCTAATGTTGCATTACAAAAGGAAAATACTGTAGATATGGAAATTCTGAAAAAATAGCAGAAAATGCTAATGATCCTCAGGCAGCATCTGCAGAGAGAGAAGGAGAATTAACGTTCTAAGTCAATAACTTTTCATCAGAATATTTATCAGGAAGGTCCTTCACCTCAAGCAATAACTCTTCCCTTTTCCACTAATGTAACCTGATTCAACATATGAACACACTTTCAAGGACTCTGCAACTCATAATTTCAGCATTATTGATTTATTTTTGAATTTGCTTATTTTGTCTTCCTTTGCACATTAGCTGTCAGTCTTAGTGTGTAGTTTTTCATTGATTCTATTGTATATTTTTGTTTCACTGTGAATGCCTGAAAGAAAATGCATCTCAAGATAGTATATGGTTGAAAGGATCAAAGGTTCATTTATTATCAAGTAAACAACTCTGAAATTTTTCTTCTCCAGATAGCCACAAAACCAAGAAAGAAAAAAAAAGCTACACGATCATTGATCCCAAGTCCCCCTGCCCCGCACAAAAAAGGAAGAAAAATGGAACAAGTCCATCGACCCCCATATCCCCCTCCCTCACACAACTAAAACCCAGAAAGATTTGGGGGGGGAGACAGAGAATATTAAAAACTATATTAAATAAGTCCATAGTTCATAGTCCAAGTCAATATCCATATCCATAACGCAGAACACCAGGGTAAATTTGGAACATACATGTACTTTGATAATAACTTACGTTGAACTTCGCTTTGCTGAATGGTATGCTGAATATCTTGTGGTTTTACTCCTGTTTAGGAGTGTTTTGTAATGTTAAAGCTCATGTATAAATGTTGTTATTATTGTTTTATTTAAACTGTGCAATTAAAGAAGTACACAAACTTTCAAAGCATTTTTAATTCCTCCTGGCTTATGATATCCAAGTCGGTAACAATAGTGTACAATTATACTTAGGGCTGCATAGAGATCTCTTATCTGCAAGGCACGGAGTTAATATTGCCTAATCTAATCTCCCTGCATATTCTTACGTTACTGTGTAAAGGAGGCGTCATTGCGATCCACCTGCTGAGCGTTCAAACCCCTTGAACCAGGATGGAAAGAACAGTGTGTTAATTCAGTTTCTCAAAACAGCTACATAAGTATTTTGTCTTTGACTCTGAAAATCATTTCTGGGCATTTGTATGATTAGCTAGCATTCCCATAATGAACTGGTAGTCCCATTACACACTGTTGATGGCCAGAACACATCCTGCATGCAAACTACATGGGTGTAGTGCAGTATTACAACCATAAATCTGATAACTGAGTGGCTCACTCTCATTGTGTGATGCTGTTGTATCACTAGGGTCATCCTGCCCACTTTTGGCATTTATAATAGAGGACCCGAATTGAAGAAAGCTCTGCAGTGCCTCTAATGTGTTGTTTGTGCCAAATTAAAACCATAAACTATTCCAGAAATTAATACATTTTATTTTCATGCAGTGGCACAGCCAGAAGAGCTGCTGCCCGACTGCTCTGCCAACCCAAGTTCAGTCTCCACCTCCAGCTCGGTCTGTATGGAGCCTGAGCTCCCTGTGACCATATGGGTTGCCTCAAGGTATTTTGGTTTCCTCCCACAAATCACGGAAGTGCATGTCAGTAGGTAATGGATTACTGTAAATTACATCAGTGAGGTGTAGATTCTGTGGCAGTTGTTGGGTGTGTGGGGGGAAGTAAAGTGGGATTCATGTAAATGGGTGGCTGATGGTTTGCTCAGACTGGTCAGTCTAAGGGTCCATTACCATTTTGTATTACTCTATCACCACAGCTGTTGATTGGCCTACAGTAGATCCTTCGGTAACGGGAAGTCGGGAGAATAAATACCAGTCCTCAACAAGAGGTCAACAGTAGAAATGGTGATCAGCTTCAAGTTCCTTGGTGTCAGCATCTCCAAAGATCTATGAAAGGCCCAACATTTTGATGCAGTTATGAAGAAGGCACAGCAATGGGAATACCTCATTGGGAATTTGAGATTTGGTATAGAATACTTCCACAGATGTATCATGGAGAGCATTCTGACCGGTTGCATCGCTGTCTAGTATGGAAGTGCCAATGCACAGGATCGTAAGAGGCTTCAGAGGATTGTAGACTTTGCCAGCTCCATTATGGGCACTCACCTCTCCACCATCAATTACATCTTCAAAAGGAGGTGCCTGAAGAAGATGGCATTCATCATGAAGCATGCACAACACCCAGGATATCCCCCTGTGGGGTTTGCAGTAGGGCAAGGATTGAAGATAACATCTGGGCAAAGATAGCCAAGGGCAACAACCCAGACAAGTGAGGCCTCCAAAGTGAGACCATTGGAGTCAACCCTGCTTACTGCATATAGACGAGGATGAGTGCAACAGTGTGTATTCAACCCAGACAAGCGCGGCCTCTGAAATGAGAATGTCCTGGCAAGGATAGCCTGGGACAGTGTGCAGTCAACCCAGACAAGCGGGGCTTCTGAAGTAAGGCATTATCTTTGAAGAACATAGCTTCCCTGTACACAGTAGGATGTGTCACAGACAGGTGAAATAAGAATAAAATGAAGGATGCAAAACACACCCAACAACTAAGGAACAATTGCTTTAATAACTTCAGGGTATCATCCATTGTCAGCTTGTAGTTTCTATTGACTTTTAACACCTCTATTATGAATGGCGATTGATCTTGCAAGCAAGGAATTGAAACACACGGTTTAGCATATGGTCAATATCCATAATTGATTAAGACAATTCTGTATAAAAATAGCATTTTTCTGTCCTGGCTTCTGAGCAGTGTGGTGACAGGGACCATGCTGTCCTCTCCTTGTGCACAAATAAAATAAAGTATGTTAAGGTCAAGTATGTGTGTGTTCTGTGACGAGTTAATTGGTGACAACATCTTTTCATTACTACCATCAGGGAGATTGTACAGGAGCCTGAAGCCCCATATCTAGTATTTTAAGAACAGCTGCTTTCCCTCTGCCATCAGATTTCTGAATAGACCATCTACTTATGAACACCACTTTACTTCTTGTGTTGCTTATTTTTTGTTTCTTATTGCAATTATTTTATGCATTCCAATGTATTGTTGCCAGAAAATAGCAAATTTTCTGACATGTCAATGATAATAAACCTGATGCTGATTCTAGCTTATTATTCTTGTGTGCACCAAGATACAGTGAAAAGGCCTTGTTTTCACAAACCATTCCATAATTGAGGTTGTACACGAGTGAAGTGGTACAAAAAGGGAAAACAGATTGCAGAATGTAGTGTTAAAGTTACAGAGAAAGAGTGATGCAGATGGACAAGTAACTGACTCCTTCCATCAACTCAGCTCAAATTCCGCTGCTTGTAACTTAACACGTGCCAAGTTCTGATACTATTCTCACTACGGTCACAAACCTACATTGGCTCCTGTCTGGCAATGCAGGAACCCTATTCTTTTTATAAAATCCCTCCATGTCCTTGTCTATTGCAGTTTCTGTAACCTGTTCTAATTCTAGACTTTGGAAAGTCCTTTGAGATCTCCAGTCCTGGCCTTACACTTCCTTGGCTGTATTGATTCATTTATTTGAAGATACAACACATAAAAGTCATTAAGAAGGTAAAGATAGAATAAGAAAGTAAGCTAGCCAACAATATTAAAGAGGATACCAAAGGTTTCTTCAGATACATAAAATGTAAAAGAGAGGCAAGAGTGGGTATTGGAAAACAATGATGGTGAGGTAGTAATGAGGGACAATGAAATAGCGGATGAACTGAATGGGTATTTTGTATCAGTCTCCACCATGGAAGACACTAGCAGTCTGGCAGAAGCTGCAGGAGTCAGGTGGCATGAAGTGTGTGAAGATACCATAACTAGAGAGTTGGTTCTTGAGAAACTGAAAGATCAGAAGGTTGATAAGTCACCTGGACCAGATGATGTACATCCTAGAGTACTGAAAGAGGTGGCTGAAGAGATTGTGAAGGCACTAGTAATGATCTTTCAAGAATCACTAGATTCTTTAATGATTCCAGAAGACTTATAAATTGCATGTGTCACTCCGCTCTTCAAGAAGAGAAAGAGGTAGAAAAAAGGAAACTATAGGCCAGTTAGTCCAACCTCAGTGATTGGAAAGAGTCGATTATTAAGAATGAGGTCTCAGGGTACTTGGAGGCACATCAGAAAATAGGTAGTAGTCAGCATGGTTTCCTCAAGGGGAAATCTTACCTGACAAGTCTGCTGGGATTCTTTGAAGTAGTAACAAGCAGGACAGGCAAAGGAGAATTGGTTGTTGTTGTGTACTCGGATGTTCAGAAGGCCTTTGACAAGGTGCCTCACATGAGGCTGTTTAATAAACTATAAGCCCATGGTAATACAGTAAAGAGTCCTTTTACCGATTCTTTTACGTTTTATGTCAATGATTTGGATGATAGAATTGATATCTTTGTTACAAAGTTTGCAGATGATATTAAGAGAGTTGGAGTGGCAGGTAGTTTTGAGAAAGTAGAGAAGCTACAGAAGGACAGACAGGTTAGGAGAATGGGCAAAGAAATGGTAGATGGAATACAGTTTCAGGAAGTTTATGGTCATGCACTTTGGTAGAAGAAATGAAAGGGTTGACTATTTTCTAAAAGGAGAAAAAATACAAAAACAAAACTGAGGTGCAAAGGGATCCTTGTGCAGGATTCCATAAACGTTAATTTACAAGTTGAGTCTGTGGTGAGGAAGGCAAATGCAATGTCAGCATTCATTTCAAGAAGAGTAGAATATAAAAGCAAGGATGTAATGTTGAAACTTCAGAAAGCACTGGTGAGGCCTCACTTGTGCAATTTTGGGCCCCTTATCTTAAAAAGATGTGCTTAAACTGGAGATGGTTCAAAGGAGGTTCATGAAAATGATTTCTCGACTTGTCATATGTCTTATCATATGAAGAGCGTTTGATGGCTTTGACGTTTGTGGGGTTGTCAGGATCATCAACATCTTCATCTTGAAAAATGAGTGAAGCATCAGGAACTGGTGCTGAAACTGGCACAATAGGTTCTTCAAAAACTTGATGATGGTAGCAGCACATCTGGGTGAGCAGAAGCAGAAGTTGGAGAAAGGAGGTCTTCTATTTGTCACATTTCACAGGACTGCCAGGCAGCTGGGGATTCAGCGCTGGGCTCTCCCTCTTCACTTGCAGTGACTGAGGGAATCCTGGTTAGTTTCTTTTCCGCTGCTTAGTAATATGCTTAAATTCAGTGGGTCGCCATGTCCGATCCAAGGTCATAAGGAGAAGAAAACAGAGCGCCAGCCGGGAGACGCTGGAGGGCAGTGCATGACTGCTGGCAGACAGGTGAGAAGGCAGACCGACCAAGCACGCGCCAGCTCCCCCACCGCTGGCGGATGAGATGGGCGGGTTCCGGGCGACTGCGCCTCATGAAAATGATATTAATAAATGCAGGAAAACAAGCAGGAATTGCCTGTCTGTGCTTACAAGAGCACGCCAACACGTGAACAGATCTAGCACAACCAAAACAATGTGCAGCAGATGGTACGGTGGCCCGGGAAATTTGTAATTACAGTTGCATGTGAAATTTGAGATCAGTGCAGGATTATCAAAGGAACCGGATTACAGGTAGTCGGATTAGTGAAGGTCAACCTGTATTACCTTAAGAACAAATAATGTAAATTTGACATCCAAGCAGGAACTGGAACATACAAAAAATGCTGGAGGAACTCAGCAGGACAGGAAGCATCTATGGAAAAAAGTACAGTTGAAGTTTCTGGCTGATATTGTTTGAATATTGAGGGATCTCGGCTCAAAACATTGACTGTATTTTTTTCCATAGCTACTGTCTGGCCTACTGAGTTCTTCCAGCATTTTGTATGTATTACTTGGATTTCCAGCATTTGCAGATATTCTCTTGTTTGTGATAGGAACTGGAACATTATCATTTCTTGGCAATCTGAGGATTGCTTTGCAAAAACTCCCACTGCAAGATTTTTCTTCTTTACTTAAATTGGCTGTACTATGTACATTGGCATATGTTTCTGCTAATAGCTGCTTTTTTCAGTCAGTAACAACAAACTGCACCCCACCACACAAAACCGGTAACGTATCAAGTTTTCTAACTCCCACTGATTTCTGTTTCATACCCAAAACTTCCTCTACCTGGATCTCTTTCCCAATGCTATCACAGTATGTTCTCCAATACATTTTCTTTGCCCTTCTCACTACTTTTCTAACTATAGCTTGATTTCTTTTATATTGCATAAAAGACAAATAGGAGTAACACTGCCTCAGTTTCCTAAAAGCTTTATTCCACTCCTTCGCAACTCTTTTACATTCATCCATTTCTCAGGGAACAGCTCTCCTTTTATTATCTCCCAATGATCTGGGAATTGATCTGGGAGTAGAGCACAATGTATCATTACTCAACTCAATATCCTCTAAAACCAAATGATCAGGAAATCTACTTTTACATAACTCATCAAATACATCTTAATTTGCCTCTTTAAAATTCTATCTGGGGATATGAAAATCTTTCCTCTGATACACATCTATCCCCATTGTTCGGATAATGGGGACATGATCACTCCCCGATGTCATATCATTATACGTTCCTCAGTTACACACCCTTGCTCTATCCTCAGATAGTAGTGTAGGATCTACAACAGAAACAGTGTTAAATAAATTTATCCTTGTACTCCTACCATCACTCAAGCGCACCAAACACTTTTCTTCCACAAAGCCTTCCACCACTATCCCATTCACATTTGTATCACTACAACCCCACATAGTACTATGAGCATTAAAATGCCCACATCTCGTAACCTTATTTTTCCCATTTCCACCCGCACTTCCAAATATATTAGATGTAACCTTTCACAAGGGTTATAGAAAATATTATCTGTACTTTACTATTCTTTCATCAAATTTCAACCACAATTGACTCAAACAACTCCAATCTCATGAACTCTGTGTGCTAACCCATCTTTGACAAAGGTAGCCACTCTTCCTCCACTGCCTGTTTTCCAATTACATCTTATATCAACATAACCTTGTATCTTAAAACCAAAAACAAGATTTCAATCAAGATTATAACATGAGGTTTATTTGATAACTCTTCGGTGAATTTCTTAAACTCCTGACCATTGGGTACAGGCGTTTAGCATTCCATTGTAAGAGTAGAAAAACTATTATCAACTCTCCTTTGAATTCAGAACATTATTTACTCTTCCTTGTAAAGCATCATTAATAACTTCCAGAGTCAAGTCTTTTATCAACAGATGTTTTTTTCTGCAGCTTTTAACATTTTTTTTTCTGTCCTTCTTTTAGTTTGTGCTGTACAATTTACCACGTCTGCCATGAAAGTGACAAACTTTAGTTTACCAACAATCGGAGAATCTTTTGTTATACAATCATCTCTGTTCTGAATATTAATAGATCCCAGGGAGACTGTCTTCTGTGCTTTCTGCAGAGCCTCTGCATGTGATATGCACATTTCCACCTGAACACACCACACTTCCTCAGCTTTATTGTGTACAGGACATCCTGCATAAGCAGAGCTATGTTCTTCTCCACAGTTACTACAATTTAGCCTAATGCCTTCTCCACAATTTCTATAATTATGTTCTTCACCACATCTACCACATCACTTTCTTCCTGATCCACACCTGCTACATGACAAAACTTCTGCAATTTAAAACATCTCGGAGAGGGTGGCATATAAACTTGAACCATATAACTCATATAACCTAAATTAACCCTATCCAGCAACATTTTTCTATCAAATTTAATTAACACCAATAAGCTATTTGTTCTAACACCATCACAAACCACTTTTAAACATTTAGCATCCACACTAGGTTATTTAACTTAGTTAACGTATAATCCTTCGCAACTTCCGCCACCTCCTACGGGATCCCACCACCAGACACATCTTCCCCTCCCCCCACTCTCAGCTTTCTGCAGGGATCGCTGCCTACGTGACTCCCTTGTCCATTCATCCCCCCCATCCCTCCCCACCGACCTCCCGCCAGGCACTTACCCCTGCAAACAGAAGAAGTGCTACACCTGCCCTCATACTTCCTATCTCCTACCTGCCGGCATGAACATTTAACTCACAGACCTCTGTTGATACCCCTGCCCCCACCTTACCCCATCCCTATCTATAATTTTAGTCTGGTTCTCTTTCTCTCTCTTTTTCCCCCCTCACTATAATCTCCCCCCAGCCCTACCTTTCTTTCTCTTTTATTTCCCATAATTCTCCACCTTCCCCCAGCCCATTTCCCTTCAGCCTATCACTTCCCAGCTCTCTACTTCATCCCTCCCCCCACTTCTTATCCCACCCCCCCCCCCCCAAACATCCCACGTTACTTCGCTCCTGATGAAGGGTTTCGGCCCAAAACGTCGTCACTACCTCCTCCCATAGATGCTGTCTGGCCTCCTGAGTTCTGCCAGCATTTTGTGTTTTTAAATAACTAAGTTATTATTTTAACCTTGTCCATGGATACATCTTGAGGCACTCCAGAGATCACTCTCCAAAGCCACTGTCATTCAATATCATTTCTTGGTGTTGCTCTCCTTTCTCCCACAGCATTTAACCCCAAAGTTTTCTCACATTGCTTACTATCTTTATAAAACCTAAGAGTGTCCCATCACTTAAAGGTTTTGCACCCACAACATCCCTTAATGCTTTTGTAAGATTCTTAGTTGGTCTAAATGGGTTGATATCAGGAACAGATCCACATTCAAAACTCAACACCCCCTTAAACTCTTCCTTTCTTCTTTCTTTTAAATCCTGTCTGCTGCCTTCGTTACTGGATCAGCCACTTATTTTTCCATTTCCTAGAAGCTGAAAGTAAGCATGCAGGTACAGCAGGCAGTGAAGAAAGCTAATGGCATGTTGGCTTTCATAACAAGGGAAGTTGAGTACTGGAGCAAAGAGGTCGTTCTGCAGCTGTACGGGGCCCTGGTGAGACCACACCTGGAGTATTGTGTCCAGTTTTGGTCTCCAAATTTGAGGAAGGACATTCTTGCTATTGAGGGAGTGCAGCATAGGTTCACGAGGTTAATTCCCAGGATGGCGGGACTGTCATATGTTGAAAGATTGGAGCAACTGGGCTTGTATACACTGGAATTTAGAAGGATGAGAGGGGATCTGATTGAAACATATAAGATTATTAAGGGATTGCACATGCTAGAGGCAGGAAACATGTTCCCGATGTTGGGGGACCCCCGAACCAGAGGCCACAGTTTAAGAATAAGGGGTAGGCCATTTAGAACAGAGTTGAGGAAAAACTTTTTCACCCAGAGAGTTGTGGATCTATGGAATGCTCTGCCTCAGAAGGTAGTGGAGGCTAATTTTCTGGATGCTTTCAAGAAAGAGTTAGATAGAGCTCTTAAAGATAGCGGAGTCAAGGGATATGAGGAGAAGACAGGAACGAGGTACTGATTGTGGATGGTCAGCCATGATCACATTGAATGGTGGTGCTGGCTCAAAGGGCTGAATGGCCTACTCCTGCACCTATTGTCTACTGTCTATAAGCCTGCCGTTCAACTTCTTCCACACCACTCCTTTCACCCAATACCACCTCCTGGCACTACCTGCATCTTCTCCATCATTTCCTGCCATCTCCACCCTCTTTCTGCCATCACTACCCACCTTCCTGCCATCTCCACCCTCTTTCTGCCATCTCTACCCACCTTCCTCCATCACTACCTACCTTCTTGCCATCTCCACCCTCTTTCTGCCATCTCTACCCACCTTCCTGCCATCTCCACCCTCTTTCTGCCATCACTACCCACCTTCCTCCATCACTACCCACCTTCCTGCCATCTCCACCCTCTTTCTGCCATCTCTACCCACCTTCCTCCATCACTACCCACCTTCCTGCCATCTCCACCCTCTTTCTGCCATCTCTACCCACCTTCCTCCATCACTACCTACCTTCCTCCATCTCCACCCTCTTTCTGCCATCTCTACCCACCTTCCTGCCATCTCCACCCTCTTTCTGCCAACACTACCCACCTTCCAGCCTGAGAGAAAACTCCCAACGGCAGGCTCCAAGCCCAATCAGCTCCCACATGCTTTCCCTAGATTCAGAACTCAGCAGTGCCAGCCAGTCCATACATCTTTGACCTTTATAAACATTCCAGTGACTTATGGGAAATAAAGTTAAATCAGTTAAACACTAGTTAAAAGCTTCCTAAACAATTAATACTGAAAATTCATTCAGTCACCAATAAATAAATAAAACACTGAAACTAAATTTAGTGAAGTATTTTAAAAAGACTGTCTTTTTTTCCAGCTCTTGTGCTCTCACTGACTTTAATAAGGGTGCTGGTTATGGTTAGGCCAAATGAGGCCTGGCAGGTCTGCGCTGCTCAGATGAGAAACAGTGCTTCTCTGAAGAAATGTGCGAGTCTTGGCAAAAACATTTGATTCCAGAGCAGAAGCTTCAGACCGCTATTATGCCATTAATTAAGCGCTGTAAAGCAGAACTCATAAATCACGTTGGCTAGGGAACATCCTTCATGGGGGTCATTCTCTTAGCAACCATTTCTTCCTGATGAACCTGCCTGCTTGTGGTAACAAGGAGACCAGATCTTTCAGTGATTGTCAGAAAATAGCTCTTTCCAGTGGCAGCAATGGGAACCAATCAGCTTATTTCAATGCTAAGTGAAAACTATGCACAAATTAATTCTGCAATCATGTGAGGCAGCAAAGCACAAATATGAAGCATTGCCAGAAAGAATAGAATTTGAACAGAGTTATTTAAATAGCTATTAGGATTAAAAAGAAGCAAATGCTTGGTCAAAGAGCGATTTTCTGAGGAATTGGTTTATTTTTGTCACATCCACAGTGAAATATGGTGAAAAGTTTGTCTTGCACACTGTTCCTACAGATCAGATCATTACACAGTGTATTGAGGTAGTATGGCTTAAAACAATACCATATTATAATTGTAACAACTACAGAGAAAATGCAGTGCAGGCAGACAATAAGGTCCAAGATCATAAAGAAGTAAATTGTGAGGTCAAGAGTCCAACTTATACTAGGAAACTGTTTCATAATTTTATAACAACATGGTAGAAATTGTACTTCAGCTTGGTGGTATGTACTTTCAGTCTTTTTTATCTTCTGCCCAATGAGAAAGGGAAGAAAAGAGAATAGCTGTGTGGGTGGGATCTTTGATTATGCTGGCTGTTTTATTGAGGCAGTGAAGGTATATACAGAACCCCAGGAAGGAAGTGCTGAGCTGTGTCCACATTCCTCTGCAGTTTCTTGCAGTCACGTGCAGAGCAGTCCCCTTCCTGGATAATGTTGTCATGTGTCAGGCTCAGAAAAAGAATGGCAACTTCACAATCAAAACCAACTTCGCAAGCAGTGTGAATTCATCCATGCAGGTGATCCTTTCTCCCTGTCCTGTCAAAGCCTGAAAGCATCACATTAACAATGGTACTTCTTAAAAAGGAAAGAACCTGTAAAGTGGTTTGAAAAAAAAGAAATTAGGCAGGCTCCAGTGGATTTCTTTAACTTCTTTTTCATAGACGATGATAACAGGTTACATCCACATCTATTGCCCACTGCGATTAACTGTGGCTGCTAGCCTATATTAAAGAACAGAGATTTAAATGCATTGTTGTGGGTCTAAAATCACTGAAAGACCTTGTGTTCTTCTTACTACTGCCATCGGAAAGGAGGTACAGGAGCGATAACTTCACTTACCTCAACACTGAACTGAACTGATTCCACAACCTATTGACTCACTTTCAAGGACTCTGCAGCTCATTATCTCAGTATTATTTATTTTCTAATTGTTATATTATCAATGTTGTATTTTTATTTTCACAGCTCAAGCTGGTAAAACCTGAGGTAAAGGCATAGCCAAACACACTCATTTCTCAATTCCTACGAGCTTTCAGACTATACTAGTGGTATTTATTTGTGTAGCTTTCTGGAGATATACATAAATATTGCAGTGTAGGTCTAATCATTTAATGCTATTGTGTAGTGACTTTGGGATGATACCAGTTGTAGATATCACTATCAGGACAATGTATACCCTGTTCACATTCCCTAATCTTTCAATTTCCTATTTTAATTCAGCATACTTCTGGTGTTTTTCACTCACTGACTTCTGTAAGTTATATATGTTTGGATTGGCTGTATCTATTAACTAAGTTGTTTTTGCTTCTTTGTCCTCTAAAATTATATCCAGATAGTTATTATGGATTGTCCTATCTGTAATAATGGATTGGTTGTAATGTAAATAGTCAGACTCTGACTGTAAAACTGGATCAGGATTGTATTTATAGTAAGGTCTGTTGTCTTTTATGAGTTTGTATTTTAAAGCAAGATTTTGGTGAATGATGTTTGCCACTTGATTGTGTCTGTGTAAGTAATCAGATTGAGAATATATTTTTCACAGCTCAAGATTAACAATAATATTATTACTATAAATCAAAGACACCAAACAAATTATACCTTGGCACACCTTCTATACATGGACAATTTGAAATTACATATTCCTTCATCAGTAAAGCTAAAGCAATTAATTCAAATAGCAGAACTATTTTCAAAAGATACAAACATGAACTTTGGACTAGATAAGTGCAGAACAATAAACATAAAGAAAGGTGCAACAGAGCTAATAGAATACAAAACGGAGCAGCAGGATACAGTACAACCAATGGATGAATATGAAACATACAAGTATTTGACATATCAGCAAGGAAAGAAAATAGATCATAGTGTGATATAGGGAAAACTTCTGACAGCATTTACTTTAAGGCTTAAAAAATCTGCCGGAGTTCAATAGTAAAAATATAACAAAGGCTATAAGCACTTTCACTAATGTATTATTTTGTCCTATTATATTAGTCCAAAACCAATCTAGATATTTTACAAAGGAAAATAGGAATTGAAATGACAAATTTTAGAAAATACTAAGTACACCCAACACACTTAGATTAACGGTACCTCAGATAGAAGGAGGATGAGGAGTAACAGACATAAAAATAATATAATATTATTATTATTATTTCTATTTATTTTTATCTCAGCTCAAATTGGTAAAACCACAGCCAAGGTTGCTTATTTCTTAATTGTTAGGAACCTTCAGACTATCCTCAAGGTGCTTAGTATTGAGGCTTTCTGAAGATTTACATAGATACTGCTCTGTAGCCCCCATTGTCTAATACTACTGTACAGTGCCTTTGGGATGACACCAATTGTAGATATTACTATCAGGACAATGTATATCTTGTTCATGTTCTAAAGTCTTTCAATTTCCTCTTCTAATTCAGCATATTTCTGCTGTTTTTGCACTTACAGATTTCTGTGAGTTCTGCGTGTTTGGAATGGTAATAACTGTTAAATAAGTTGTTCCTGTTTGTTTATTCTGTATTATTATATCCAGACAATTATTATGGATTGTCTTATCTGTAATTACTGATCAGTAATAATATAATTGGTGGTAATTATAGTAAGGTATGATTTCTTTTACGAGTTTGTATTTTAGAGCAAGATTTTGATGAATGATGTTTGTCTCTTGATTTTACCTGTGAAAGTAATCAGATTGTGTTAATATGCTACAAGATCCTGAAGTGCTTTGGATTGTTTTCTGTTTTTTTTCTCAGCATTTTCTGCATTAATCATCTTGAATTTGTTGGGCTTTTATTATGTATTTTTGATATTTTTTGTGTTAACCACCTGGTCCTGTATTGCCACAAGGAAGCCCTCTGTTTCTGGGAAGAGGTCTCCAGCTCTGAGACAGGCGTTCGACACTTCCTTGTCGACACCTAGTCTGCTCAGATCGTGGGGATGTGCAGTTACATAGAGGGTCATGCTCTTCCATTAGTTAACCTTTTCTTCAATAGTGACAATGTCTTCCTTTTTCTGAGTTGTGTTCTCATTTAAGTTTAGTGGAATTGCATATGCTCACATGGAGCATTCCTGTTTTCATTGATGAAAGTATATCCTTATAAGTTCTATCTGACTGTTGTGTAGATTTTTAATGTCAGTTATTCCTCTTCCTCCTTTGGTCATAGGTAGTGTTAATCTGAGCATATGTGAATATACACAAGTTTTGTTTGAAATTTGTCATTTCAGTTCTTATTTTTCTTTGTAAATTTTCCAGATCTATTTCAGGTCATTATTATTATTATTATTATTATTATTATTATCATCATCATCATCATCATCATCATCATCATCATCATCATTTGTTTTCAAAGTACTTCATCAGAGTGAATGTACATGCTACTGGACAGTGGACACAGCCCAGTCCATCACAGGAAAAGCCCTCTCTCCTTTTGAGCACGAATATAAGAGTGTTGCTGCAAGAAAGCAGCATCCATCATCATGGGCTACCACTATCCAGGCCATGTTGTCTTCTCGGAATTGCTATTGAAAAGGAGCTACACAAGTCTTAGGTCCCACACCACCAGGTTTAGAAGCAGTTGTTACCTACTACAGTGGTATATTTAATATTCCCATAATATTGAGTAACAGTGTAAATATATTATTTGATTAAGCATTCTTTGTTCACATAATTCATTACAGGTATTACGTATGCAAGAAGTAAGTGAATGGGATAAGGCAATATGCTACTATGTTATATTTTAGCACCTTAGTAAAGTATAATGAAGTAGGCACTTTTTCTCTGGCGTCTGTGGTTTCCTTTCGATTAGTTCCTGGAATTACAAAACAAAACAACCACCAAACTCCTGAACGAATGTGGACAACTTTAATCACCTGAACTGTGAATTGATTCTACAACCAATGTACTCACTTTCAACTCATGTTCTTGTTATTATCTTTTTTAATTTGCACAGTATGTCTTCTTTTGCACATTGGTTGTTTGTCTTTCCTTGTTCTACTGTGAATGCTTGCAAGGTAGCGTATCGTGTCATATACTGTCTGTACTTTGATCTTAGAACTTTGATAAGCCAGACCAATTTCTTTCAAGAAAAGGCATCAATTTATACAAAATAAGCAAACAGAACGTAAAATTAACATGAAAATAATAATAGTGAAACAAAGCAAGTTTCACTGTAACATTATATGAAGAGCACAAAGGCACAGTAGGAAGTCAAATGCCCTGTAGATAGAAGTCTTGATTTGTAATTCCCAATAGTCAAAAACTCAGATGAGAAACCACTTTTGTACTAGTCTAGAGAAAGAACCCCAGAACACACTGAATTAAGACCTGGCACATATACACTCAGAAGCCACTTTATTAGGTACATCTGCACGTTAATGCAAATATCTGATCAGCCAATCATGTGGTAGCAACTTAATGCATATAAGTGCTCAGACATGGTTAAGAGGTTCTGTTGAATAGGGAGGAAATGTGACCCAAGTGACTTCAACTGTGGAATAACAGTAGGTGCCAGGCCGGGTGGTTTGAGCATCTCCTGGGATTTTGACACAAGCTGGGATCCTAAGGTGGGTTCAACGGACCCCTCAGTTAATGGTAGGGGTCCATGGCACAAAAAAATTGGCAAACCGTGATCTAGAGTTTACAGAGAATGGTGTGAAAAACAAAATACATCCAGTGAGCAGCAGTTCTGTGGCTGAAAATGCTTTGTTAATGAGAGAGGTCAGAGGAATTTGGCCAGATTTGTTCAAGCTAACAGGAAGCAACAGTAAATCAAATAACAACATGTTAAAACAGTGGTGTGCAGAAGAGCATCTCTGAATGCAAAACACACTGGACTTTGAACTGGATGGGCTACAGAAGTAGAAGACTATGAACATACATTCAGTGGCCACTTTAATAATATTGACCAGATGGATTTGTTCTTTAGCCCCAGTATTGATCTGGTTAGTCTGTTCCTTAGCCCCAGTATCACCCTGGTGGGTCTGTTCTTTAGTCCCTCCAGGACCAAAAGATACACACTGAGGTTTTGGCCTTGATGTCTGGCACAATGGATTAGCCACAGTTCTCCCACAAGTTGAGGTGGGTGCATGCAAACAAGATAGTTGCAATATTCTTGTTGAGCCATGGGGTGCCAATTCTTAAAGTAACTTTAGATGGTTTATACTTATCCACATGGAGCAAGGTAATCTAAGAAACTGACAGTGATTTATATGTTTGTGATTGTTTTAAGGAAGGAGGTTGCAGAAATACTCAGCTTCTTGTTGACAGGAGTTGAAACTGCATCCCTTCTGCACTGTAATTGGATCTGCAGCATACATATTATCCTTCATCTTGAAATGTTCTTCCTCTTAGCAGCTCTGTTAATATCTTCTTTCATCATTCAGTAAGTGAAACTCTTAACTGAAATACTGTTAAGTTGGGTTTTGACAGATTTTGACTTCTATCAAATAGAAACTTGCCTTAATGTGCATTTGTGTTTATCAGTGCATAAGTTGCACTGAAGATAACAGATTGCATTATCACCATCTTGACAAAATTGATCTTATCAGTGCTTTTATTTACAGGAGTAAATTGGAGTCAAGTAAGTACAGAATTTGTGCGCATAGTGATTGGATTTCATTTTGGGAAATAAAAACTTTTGAGTCAATTATAAAGCTACTTGTATTGCACGGTGTTTTAAATCTAAATAAGTTCTCATTTCTATCTGGAAAACATAGAGTCATTGAACACTACAAAGCAAAACCAGGCCCTTCAGCCCATCTTGTCCATGCTAAACTATTAATCTGCCCAGTCCCATTAACCTGCACCCAGACCATACCCCTCCTTTCCATGGACCTATCCAAATTTCTTGTATGTTGAAATCGAACCCAGATCCACTACTTCCACTTGCAGCTCATTCCAACCTCTCATCAAATCTTAGACCATACTCTGACAAATGTGCACTTAAAGGATGTGCCAAACTAATTCATTTAATTGTAAATGAACAGTAGCTCAGATTTGACTTGGGCTAGATGAGCCTGTTCAGAGTTTGGCTGTTGTTCAGTGAATCATTGTTGCATTTTTTACAAGACATTGCTGTTAATTATATTTTCACACTTATTTGGTCTCAACCAGGTCTCTTATGACCTTTTAGTTTAATGTTTAAAAAAACCAGCAGATAGAGTTGATATATATTGGTAGTTCATTGATCACATGTGGTGCTTCTGACATGGATGGGCTTTCTTTAACTTCATTTATAATGAATGAGCCATGTAAACAAAAAGAAATCAGATATCTTTCTGGCAATCTTGGGAGCTATTTATCCACACATAGGCTCACCAATGGCACATCAGGTTAGAGACATCCTATAAAAAGATGAAGCATGTGCAAAGTATCAAACAGTTCATAAAAATCTTTGGGATTTTGGTAGGGAGGATTGGGATTTTCTTCTCAGAAACAATAGAATTTTGTTAGTGCAATGAAACTTGTGAAAAGGCAATGGGATCTCGTGGATGAATTTTAAGATATAACAAAAGTGATTGGATTTTGGACAGAAAAAGGGAGATTTTGTGAAGGCATGGTGATAATTTGATGATAAGACAGGAGCAGAATTAGACCATTTGGCCCATCAAGTCCAGTCCATCTTCCAAACAAGGCTATTTTATTATCTTTTTCAACCTCATTTCATGTCTTCTCACTGTAACCTTTGATGGACAGATTAACTAATTAAGAACCTATCAAACTACACTTTGAATATACACAGTAACTTGGCCTCCAGCACCATCTGTGACAATGAATTCTGTAGCTACATTACCCTCTGTTCCTCCCTATGCCTTGTTTGGCACATTGGGCAGCAACCTTGCTGTTTCTTTAGCATCTGTCTATTTTACAGAGGCTGAGTTGCTAGTTCAACACTTAAAATAGCACCGATGGAAAGCGTGCAAGGACCTGACTGGATTCAAGCCTGGCACCTCTTGTTCTGAAGACGGGGTGCTGATACCACTACACTACCGACACAAATACTACCCTCTGACTAAAGAACTTCCTCCTCTTCTCTGTTCTAAGTGGACATTCCTCTATTCTGAGGCTGTGCCATCTGGTCCTAGACTCCCATATAGGAAACATCCTCTCCATATCCACTCTATCGAGGCTTTTCAAAATTTGATAGGCTTCAATAAGTTCCCCTCATTCCTCCAAACTCCAGCAAGTACAAGCATAGAGCCATGAAATGCTCCTCAAGTGTTAACCCTATCATTCCTGGAATCATTCTTGTGAACCCTCTCTGGACTCTCTCCAATGCCATCACATCCTTTCTTAGATAAGAGTCCCAAAAACTGCTCACAATACTCCAAGTGCAGTCTGAACAAATGCCTTATGAAGCCTCATTTTGGATGTGGAAATGGAATTTTTAGGAAGAATCAGAATCCTTTATTATCGCCAAGTATGAGGACACACACATACAGGGAATTTGATGCCGGTTTCCCTGAGCTCTCTCTGTACAGAATTAAAAGCAAACAAAAACAATAGTGCAAATAATCATAAACTATACACAATGAAGTCCACCTCATTGAATGTACAGGTGGCCTTGATTTATAATAGACTAAAATTCAAGAGTTCATAAGACTGATGGCATACGGAAAGAAACTGTTCTTGAAGAAAGGGAACTTATGTAGGACCAGTAGGAATTTAACCCACTCACATGGACCAGATGGTGTACACATCAGGGTTCTGAAAGAGGTGGCTGAAGAGATTGTGAAGGCATTAGTGATGATCTTTCAAGAATCACTAGATTCCAGAATGGTTCCGGAAGACTGGAAAATTGCAAATGTCACTCCACTCTTCAAGAAGGGAGAGAGGCAGAAGAAAGGAAACTATAGGCCAGTTAGTCTGATCTCAGTGGCTGCGAACAATTTGAAGTTGATTATTAAGGATAAGGTCTCAAGGTACTAGGAGGCACATGATAAAATAGGTTTCTTCAAGGTAAAATCTTGTCTGACAAATCTGTTGAATTCTTTGAAGAAATACTGTAACAAGTACAATTGACAAAAGAAAATTGGTTGATGTTATGTACTTGTATTTTCATAAGGCCTTTGACAAGGTGCCACACATGAGGCTGCTTAACAAACTAAAAGCCTATGGTATTACAGAAAAGATTCTAGCATGGCTAAAGCAGTGGTTGATTGGCAGGAAGCAAAGCATGGGAATAAAGGGAGCCTTTTCTGGGTGGCTGTTGGTGACCAGTGGTGTTCCACGGGGATCTGTGTTGGGACCGATTCTTTTTTACGTTAAATGTCAATGATTTGGATTATAGAATTGATGGCTTTGTTGCAAAGTTTGCAGACAATATGAAGATAGGTGAAGGCAGGTAGTTTTGAGGAAGTAGAGAAGCTACAGAAGAACTTACACAGATTAGGAGAGTGAGCAAAGAAGAGGCAAGTGGAATACAATGCCGGGAAGTGTATGGTTGTGCACTTTGGTAGATGAAATGAAAGGGTAGACTATTTTCTAAATGGAGAGAAAATACAAAAAAAAAACTGAGGTGTAAAGGGATTTGGGAGTCCTTGTGCAACATTTCCTAAAGGTTAATTTCTAGGTGAAATTTCTAGGTGAGTCCATGGTGAGGAAGGTGAATGTGATGTTTGCATTCATGTCAAGAGGACTAGAATATAAAAACGAAGATGTAATGTTGAAACTTTATAAAGCACTAGTGAGGCCTCACTTGGATTATTGTGAGGAGGTTTGGGCCCCTTTTCTGAGAAAGGATGTGCTGAAACTGGAGAGGGTTCAAAGGAGCTTCACAAAAATGATTTCAGGATTGAATGGCTTGTCATATGAAGAGTGTCTGATGGCTCTGGGCCTGTATTCACTGGAATTCAGAAGAATGAAGGGTGACCTTACTGAAACCTATTGAATGGATGAAAGACCTTGATCAAGTGGGTGTGGAGAGGATGTTTCCTATACTGGGACAATCTAAGACGAGAAGACATAGCCTCAGAACAGAGGGGCACCCTTTTACAACGATGAAGAGGAATTTCTTTAGCCAGAGAGTTGTGAATCTGTGCAACTTTTTGCCACAGGCAGCTGCTGAGGCCAAGTCTTTACGTGTATTTAAGGCAGTGATTGATGGATTCTCGATTGGTCAGGGCATGAAGGGATTCAGCATAGGAGATTCGAGCTGAGAAGAAATTTGATCAGCTATGATGGAGTGGAGAAGGCTCAATAGGCTAAATGGCCTAACCCTATATCTTATGGTCTTATGGAATTTGGAAAGAATCTGTGCAAGAACTCTTAAAGTGACTGATATCCATTTAGGTGAAAGGAATAGAAGTGAACCTAATTGGTTACCAGTGAGTTATCTCAATATTAGGGTGCACTTCAGGAACAGCTTTTTCCCCTCCACCATTAGATAAACCCATGAACACTTTCTATCTTTTAGCACTACTTATTTACCTATATATATAACTTGTAAAATCTGTTAGTGCAATGCTATTACACTGTCAACGATCAATGACCTCTGTTTAGTTCCCCCCACTATCTATAAGGAGTTTTGCATATTCCCCCTGTGACTGCATGGATATCCTCTGAGTGCTCCAGTTTCCTCCATTCCAATGATATAGGGTTATGGTTAGAGAGGTGTGGACATGCTACATTGGCACTGGCAGCGTGGTGATTTGATTTCATGCAAACAAACAAAGCATTTCACTGTATGACTGGATGTGTGTGTGACAAATAAAGCTGATCTTTAACCTTTATCTTTAGTTGTGTTTTCATTCTTTCAGTGAGCCTTTACCCCAGTAAAGATAAATGAGTGGCATTTAAGGAAATGCTCTGAACAGCTGAGAAGTTTCCTCAGTGAAGTTTTTGTTGCCCTGCAATTCTTATTCACATTTGAATCAAGTTTTGTGGATTCAGATCCCACCTCTGAAAAGGACCAAGCCTGTGAATAGGCCAACAGTTGATGCTATGTTGCATCTGGGACATTATGCAACTGACTTTTTTTACCATCTTACTTACTGTTTAAAAAACCATGGTGTTATTCTGAAGGGAATTTGGTGCATTGGGGATCATTCTTACCCACTATTCTCTGAGGATTATCATCTTGTTGTGTTGGAAAGGCTTGTGAGTTCCTGAGATCCCGAGAGTGATGCCGTCTGGAGTTTAGCCACCCAGAGCTTATCTGCTGGTGGGGTAACCCAAGGCAGTAAGGTCAAAGGGGGAGATTCCAGACAAAGATTGATCCATCAGCAGTGGAGCTGGCAGAAAATGATGGTACGTCACAATGGCAGTGAAGGCAGAGGAAGGCTGCAGCAATGAAGGCTCCCCAGTCACCTTCCATTCAATGCCATTGGACCCTGACCCCGATCTGTCAAGGACCGTGTTGTGTCTGCCCGTGCATCAGCTGCCCCATGTTAAACAAAGTCACTCAGAAGCTTTCTCCATTAAGGGAATTCCAGAGATGTGTGGATCTCGGATTAGTTTGTCAAGCCACCAATAGACAACCCTGAGGAGAGCTTCATACTCAAGCCAAGTGATCGCTTTGCTGCTACTACTTACCCAGTATTATTTGCTTTTTTATTTGTTTCATTTAGAGATACAGCACACAATAGGCCCTTCTGGCCCTTTGAGCCACACTGCCAGCAATTCACTGATTTAACTCTAACCTCATCATGAGACAACTTATGAAAAATCAACCTACAACCAGTACGCACTTAGAATGTGGGAAGAAACCAGAGCACCTGGAGGAAACCCATGCATGATATACAAATTCCTTACAGAGGATGCCGGGATTGAACTATGAACTCTGACACCCCTAGCTGTAATAGCGTTGCAGTAACCACTAACTACTGTAGTGCACTTCACTCAGCATTGATATTAAAATATATATTTCGGCAATTAACACATTGCCTGTGGTGGACAATGCTGTGAAAAACTGACTACCATGTAGCTCCACGGTTAGTGCAATGCTGCAACAGCTCAGGCATCGGAGTTCAGAGTTCATTTCTGACACTCTTCTTACTTCATTGGTTGGTAAGTTGATGGTGAAGATTCTGACAGGCAGGATTTATGAACATTTGGAGAGGCATAATATGATTAGGAATAGGCAGCATGACTTTGTGAAAGGCAGGTCATACCTTACATAGAAACATAGAAAACCTACAGCACAATACAGGCCCTTCAGCCCACAAAGCTGTGCTGAACATATCCTTACCTTAGAACTACCTAGGTTTACCCATAGCCCTCTATTTTTCTAAGCTCCATGTATCCATCCAAGAGTCTCTTAAAAGACCCTACCGTATCCGCCTCCACCGCCACCGGTGGTAGCCCATTCCACACTCACCACTTTCTGAGTAAAAAACTTACCCCTGACATCTCCTCTCTACCTACTTCCAAGCACCTACTTTATGAACCTGATTGAATTTTTTGAGGATGTGACTAAACAGATTGATGAAGGAAGAGCAGTAGATGTAGTGTATATGGATTTCAGCAAGGCATTTGATAAAGGTACCCGATGTAAGGCTTATTGAGAAAGTAAGGAGGCATGGGATCCAAGGGGACATTGCTTTGTGGATCCAAAACTGACTTGCCCATAGAAGGCAAAGAGTGGTTGTAGATGGGTCATATTCTGCATGGAGGTCGGTGAATAGTGATCTGTTCTGGGACCCCTACTCTTCGTGATTTTTATAAATGACCTGGATGAGGAAGTGAAGGGATGGGTTCGTAAATTTGCTGATGACACAAAGGTTGGAGGTGTGAATAGTGTGGAGGGCTGTCAGAGGTTACAGCAGGACATTGATAGGATGCAAAACTGGGCTGAGAAGTGTGAAGTGGTTCATTTTGGTTGGTCAAATATGATGGCAGAATATAGTATTAATGGTAAGACTCCTGGCAGCATGGAGGATCAGAGGGATTTTGGGGTCCGAATCCATAGGATGCTCAAAGCAGCTGCACAGGTTGACTCTGTGGTTAAGAAAGCATACAGTGCATTGGCCTTCATCAATTGTGGGATTGAGTTTAGGAGCTGAGAGGTAATGTTACAGCTATATAGGACCCTGGTCAGACCCCACTTGGAGTACTGTGCTCAGTTCTGGTCGCCTCACTGCAGAAAGGATGTGGAAGCCATAGAAAGGGTGCAGAGGAGATTTACAAGGATGTTGCCTGGATTGAGGATCATGCCTTATGAGAACAGATTGAGCGAGCTCAGTCTTTTCTCCTTGGAGCAACGGAGGATGAGAGGTGACCTGATAGAGGTGTATAAGATAAAGAGAGGCATTGATCATGTGGATAGTCAAAGGCTTTTCCCCAGGGCTGAAATGGTTGCCACAAGAGGACACAGGTTTAGGGTACTGGGAAGTAGGTAGAGAGGAGATGTCAGGGGTAGGTTTTTTACACAGAGAGTGGTGAGTGTGTGGAATGGGCTGCTGGCGACGGTGGTGGAGGCCGATATGATGGGGTCTTTTAAGAGGATCCTGGACAGGTACATGGAGCTCAGAAAAATAGAGGGTTATGGGTAACCCTAGGTAATTTCTAAGGTAAGGACTTGTTTGGCACAACTTTGTGGGCTGAAGGGCCTATATTATGCTGTAGGTTTTCTATGTGTCTATGTTTCTATGCTACTGTCTGTAAGGTGTTTATATGTACTACCTATGAACGCATGGGATTCCTCTGGGTGCTTCAGTTTCTTCTCACACTCCAAAGACAGACTGTTTAGTAGGTTATTCAGTCATTGTTAACTGTTCTGTGATTGGGCTAGGGTTAAATAGGTAGGTTACTGCGTGGAGCGCCTCGTTGGGCAAGAAGGGCCTGTTCCACAGGGCATCTCTAAATAAATAAATAATGGCACTTCATTTTATAATGTTTTCACCAATAATGACCTTTATTTGTGGAAGAGTGCTTCATGATAGCTTGAGATAGTTGCAGAAATGAAAGGACTTTTATTAGTTGTCTGTTGAGAAGTAAAATTTATCAACAAATATCATTTTAAATTTGAGCACACCTAGTGCCAGTTTTGAGGTTGTTTTGCAGTGATATTTGACATAGTCCTGAATAATTTGAGAAGAGAATGGTTGTCTGCGGAGTTGAATGCATGGTATCTATATGATAAATTGTATAATTTGGTTTTGGATTAATTAGTTCCATTTAAAAAAAACATGACCAACAAAGCTCATCTGAAACTTATTCAAAAAAATTCATAAACTCTCAGCATATTTATTTCTTTTTGATAAGCTTTATTATCACTAGAGAATAATGATTCTAGTTTTCTTTCTAAATCACGGCGACGCACGGAATTTATTACTTCCCCCATAATTGGCATATTTTTATGGAATTACCCTATTGGCATTCAGCCAGGCATCATTGTCTGTGCAGTGATGGTGACAAGAAGGATTGTTGTGAATATTTTTCTGCATTATTATCGAATTTAATTATTTTCATTCACACGCCCAGATGTGAAAGACTGTCAGTCTCCTGAACAAGTATCTTGGACAGTTTGAATGCAACGTGGCTTCAATTATAGCGACTTTTACAATAGAATCAGCAACTCTTAATGAGAATTATTATTTCAAAAAGAAAATCCTGGCTTCTTTCCTTAATGAGTTTGGTTAATTAGAAGAACTTTGAAATTGAAACTGTTAATTAACTCAGGTCATTCTGAGGAAGTCGATGTCTACAGGGCCTGGCTCCTCTCGTTAAAATGGAAATTCCCTTAAGAATTAAAAGAGAACTAATAATCTTATTGGTGTAGATTGGGAGTTCTTTGGTGACTCCTTTCAATTTGGACATAGAATCAAATGGATATTAAGCACATTATTGATATAATGTAGTAAATATAATTTTACCTGGAATTTCAAGTAAGTTATTTTTGGCATTGTTTACCGATAGCCCTATCCTTATGTGCACTTTCGATAAGCATAAATTGGCCCAGCATTGCAGGTGTTCTTAGAGTAATAAATACTAATCGGGTTTCAGCTTTGGTGATGAGAGGTTAGCTTTATTTGTTGCATGTACACTAAAACATCAAGATATATAGTGAAATGTGTCATTTTCCTCAACAACCAGCACAGTCTGACAGTCTGAGGGTTGTGCTGGGGAAGCCCACAATTGTCGCCATGCTTCCAGTGTCAACATAGCATACCCACAACTCACTAACCCTAATCCTAACTCCATGTCTATGCAATGTGAGAGGAAACTGGAGCCCACGTGGTCACGGTGAGAGCATACACACTCCTTACAGACAGCAGTGGTAACTGAATCCCAGTAGGTAATTGCTGGCACACCAGTCCTCTTCAAGGGATCAGAAGTGGCAAGGGTGAGCAGTTCAAGTCCCTGGGTGTCTATCCTGAGGGTGTCTGAGGATCTATCCTGAGCCTAATATATTGATACAATTACAAAGAAGGCACGACAGTAACTATTAGCGCTTGAGGAGAATTGGTATTTACAATATTCCTCGGATGTAGTGTGGTGAACATTCTCACTGGTTGCATCACCGTCTGGTATGGAGGGGGCACTGTTCTGGATTGGAAAAAAACTGCAGAAAGCTGTAAACTCAGCAAGCTTCATCAGGGCCACTAGACTCCCTAGCATTCAGGAAAGCTTCAAAATGTGATATCCCGAATAGGTGGCATTACCCCCATCACTCAGGTTATGCCCGCTTCTCATTGCTACCATCAAGGAGGAGGTACAGGAGCCTGAAGACACACACTCAACATTTTAGGAACAGCTTCTTCCCCTCCACCACAGATTCCTGAATGGACAATGAAGCCATGTACACTACCTCAGTACGTTTTTGCTCTTCTTTTGCACTATTTACATATATATACGTGTATATACACATATACATACACACATATATAACTACTGTAAATGATCATTTTTATTATTATGTATTGCAATGTATGGTGCCGCATAACAACAAATTTCATGACACTTGCCAATGATATTAAACCTGATTCTGATTCTTTAAAGCTTTGCACTAACCACTACTCTACTGTTCCGCCCCATTAACAGGCATTGTCCTACTCATCAAGTGATTACAGAGCTGTAGACATTCAGTGCATGTCAAAAATTTGGAGAGTATAATCAGCACTGATCTAAAATGATAGTATGTTGGCCTTGTTAAAGTGACTTCAATGATTCAACTGTCTCCATTAGTTAATCATGCTTAGAATCCTGGCACTTCACTGCAGGAAGATCTGTCATCTGTGCTATTGAAAAGGGTCCTTTGTGACTTGGAGGTGGTTAACAAGTTGTCCAAGGTGAGATGGTTAATGAATTGTCCGGGCTGACTTAATGAATTGTCTGAGCCAAGTTGGTAGATGAATTGCTGGAGCCAGGTTTGTTAATGAGTGGTCCAAGCCAGGCTGGTTCATAAATTGTCCAAGCCGGGTTAGTTGACAAATTGTCCAGGCAGAAATCAAAAAGCAATTAAGAAGAATCTGATGAGCTGAAATTTTGCTCCCCCCGTCCCCTCCCCTACATTTCCGCCTGGACTCCAGCCTTATCCATTATTGCAGTGCCAAGGTTTCTTTTTATACCCTGCGTGCCTTGTCGATCAAACAGACACTGTGGCACTACCTGAGAAGGAGAAGGGGGAGGAAGATAAAGAGGAGATGCCACCATAAGATAGTTTCAGTTGGCTATTAAGGGCTGACTACCCAACCTTGCTGCAGCTTGATGAAGGAACATTCAGCAAGATCCAGCTTGATAAATGGGAAGCTGCATTTGCAGCTGTGAGAAGATCTTCCCGCTATCTTAAAACTTTCTTCACCCAGCTAGTTAATCTAATTAATCATTCTAGTTAGTGACCTCATGCCTCCTCCATTACCCTAGTGACTGCAATGCACTGTAAGTATTTTAAACTGGTTTTTATAAAGCTGTTTACATTGTTAATCATGCTCAGTATCCTGGAGCATGCTGGTATTTATGTATTTATGCACATTTTATTCCATATCCATAATTTAACCTCTAACTTTATTTTTATGTAATTCTTTATTTGAAGTTCAGAGTAAATTTATTATCAAAGTATGTATATGTACCCGTATACCACCCTAAGATTCATTTCCTTACAGGCATTCACAGTAGAACAAAGAAACACTAAAAGAATCTATGAAAATCTGCACACTAACCAAGACTGACAAATGACCAAAGTGCAAAAGAAGACAATCTGTGGAAATACAAATAAAAAGACGATAATAAATAAATAAATAAATAAATAAAAGAACAAACAAACAAATAAATAAATAAATAAAAACAAATGGATATATAAATAAATAAATAGATAGATAGATAGATAGATAGATAAATAAATAAATATTATTAAAAGCATGACTTACAGGGTCCTTGAAAGTGAGTCCATAGGTTGTGGAATCAGTTCAGCATTGAGATGAGTGAAGTTGTCCACACACTCAGGAGCCTGATGGTTGAAGAGTAATAATTGTTCCTGAACTTCATGATTTGGGAACCAAGGCTCCTATCCCTCCTTCCCAAATGCACCAGCGAGAAGTGAGCAAGGCCTGAATGATGGATGTTGCTTTCTTGAGGCAGTGTTTCTTGTAGGTGTGCCCAGTGGTGAGGAGGGATTTTCCTATGATGCACTGAACTGTATCTATCCACTATCTTTTTGCAGGCTTTTCCATTCTTGGGCATTGGTGTTTCCATTCTATATCCTTGATCATTGTTGAAATTTGCTGCTTTTTTGTTGCATGTCACACCAACACACAACAGCAGATTCTTCATACATTTAAATGTAAGGGAAGATAAAAGTTGATCCTTGATGTGTTTGCCATGTTGAGATGTTTGTGAGGCTTGGAGCACTGGTCAGTGTGCAAGAATGTGCGACGGTGCATGAAGCCTTGATGGAAGCTCTGATTGATGGAGACGGTTGCTTGGTGAATGGCAAGGTTCATAGCCTGGAGCAGAATGTGTAATTTGAGATGCAGTTGCATGAAGAAGGAATATGATGAGCATTCATTGGTCTTGATCATGAATATGCAGCTTTTTTTGTTTTGTTATTTGCAGTTCTACATTCATTCACTTATTGGTTCACTCCTGACGTTTGACCACCCAACTCCCCAGTCCAATTTCCTTTCCACACTTACCAATGTGCCAAGCTTCACAAACATCTCATAACTGCCACTTAAAAATCTATTTGACTGGCCTCAGGCAAAGGGTTCCTGCTCTCTCCTGCATTTTCCCAAGGCTTATTCCAACCTTCAGAACCCTTTGCAATGATTTCCTTCAGACACTGGCTACCTGCTCCTTAATTTGTACAGTCATGGCTTCAGTCTGCTCCTGAAAATTCTGCAAAGTATGCTGCAGCGTCTTCAGCATCTAATGGCACTTATGAACTGAGACCACTGAACATCCGCTAAAGTGGGAATTTGCATGGATATCAATAGCGAAGTGCTGCAAGATGGGGGCATCAGCTTTATCTGCATCATGCATACTGCAGTCTCAGCCTTATACAGTTTCTTCCCAACAACCTGGTGGACTGCTCGAAGTTCCATCTTCAGATGAAGCATTAAATCACAATCCTGTGCATCCTTCAAGGTGAGGAGAAGGATGTGTAGAAGATTCCACAACAATATTTTGAAAAAGAACAGAGAAATTGATGGGGGTTGAGAGGGGTTATAAATTAATCATGATGGAATGGCAGAGCAGACTCAATGGGCTGAATGGAGTAGTTCTGCTCCTATGTCTTAAGATCCAATAGTCCAAATTCTCTGATCTTCTGGCCCACAGCTGTCTCTCAATGTCCATTTAGGAATTGGATGGCTGAGGAGAAGAAGCTGTTCCTGAATCACTGAGTGTGTGTGTGGTAAACCATGTATACCTGTCTGGACACGCCCCTCTGCTGACTGCTCCTGTGGCTCCTCCCACAGACCCCTGTATAAAGGCGATTGGAGGCACTGCTCCTCCCTCAGTCTCCGAGATGTCGTGGTCCCTTTTGCTGCTAATAAAAGCCTACCATTCACCTCCCGTCTCCGAGAGTTATTGATGGTGCATCAGTGTGCCTTCAGGCTTCTGTACCTCCTTCTGATGGTAACAGTGGGAAAAGGGCATGGCCTGGGTGCTGGGGATCCTTAATAATGGACGCTGCCTTTCTGAGACACCGCTCCCTAAAGATATCCTGGGTACTTTGCAGGCTAATACCCAAGATGGAGCCGAATACATTTCAAAAAACTTTTTTCTGAAGGAGTTAATTTTGGGACAAAGCCAGAACCAATGAAAACAGTTTCTCCTTCTTTTGTAAAAGGTGACTCTGTGCTTTTTGCATTGTTAGAGCTCATAGTAACTCAAAGTTCAAAGCAAATTTATTATTTAAAATACATACGTATCACTATACACCACCTTAGGGTTCATTTTCTTACAGGCATTCAGAGTATTTACAGAGAAGCACAGTAGAATGAATGAAAAATCACATTCAGCAAAGACAGACAACTGGCCAATGCGCAAAAGACAACAAACTGCAAATCCAAAAATGCAAAGATGATCATAGGAAATAAATAAGGAATAAATATTGAGAATGTGAGGTGTAGAGTCCTTGGAAGTGAGTCCATAGGTTGTGGAATCATTTCAACACTACACATTCAAAATGCCCTCTGTTCCTCTGGCAATAAGTTTAAACAATATCAGGACAGATAATCTAAAGGTATACCTGTATAGGCTGTGCAAAATGATTCTATCAAGCATCTGTTTGCTAATGTGTTTGTTGAGGACTCAGTGGCATAGCAATTATCACAATCCCTATACAGCGCCAGCAGTGTGCGATCGCTGCCCCTATCTGTAAGGAGTTTGTACATACTCCCCATGAACACATGGGCTTCCTCCGGATGCTCCGGGTTCTGCCCACAGTTCAGAAATGTACCATCAGGGTTAATGAGTCATGGGCATGCTGTATTGGTGCTGCAGGTGTGCCAACGCTTGTGTGATACCCCAACACAATCCTCAAACTGTGTTGGTCATTTATGCAAAATGACACATTTCACTGGACGTTTCAATGTTCACATTTGACAACTAATGCTACTCTTTAATTGTTCAGCTATTTTATCACTTTGCACATAATTCCAGAAGTTCAACTCAAGATGTTGGGGTGTGTGTGTGTGTGTGTGTGTGTGTGTGTGTGTGTGTGTGTGTGTGTGTGTGTGTGTGTGTGTGTGTGTGTGTGTGTGTGTGTGTGTGTGTGTGTGTGTGTGTGTGTGTGTGTGTGTGTGTGTGTGTGTGTGTGTGTGTGTGTGTGTGTGTGTGTATACATTTTCAGAACAAACTTCTTCTGTACCAACAATGCCTCAAACTGTTCATTGATACAGCATTACTGATGTTGACTGTGACTTTCATCAAGGTAATTCCTTCATTGACTTTTTATTCTTTTTGTTTCTCCCATCAGCCTCATTATATCCATCTACAGATGATGTTCTCAAACCAAACAACTTACTGGACATCTCCTTGCAAATAAGCTTTCTTTCTCCACCAGCTGTCATCCGATTTCTGAACTCAGCATGAATCCACGAACACAACCTCCCTTCTTGCTCTCCTTCACCACAAAACAACAAACTTCACAGCATAACAGACCAGATTCTGATCCTGATCTCTCCTTTTTGTTTCCTGTGTTTTCTTTCCTGTTGCCGATAGGGGTTCCAGGTGGGCGGTATGATTTTGTGGGAGGGACAGGTTGGGGTTTTGGGATCTGAAGTACTTGGTGTTTTTTCTGTGTGGGTGATCTGTTAGCTTTTGTGTATGAGAGAAGAGTTTGGGAGTTTGATGTTGTTGTCACTGCTTTTCTGCTAGGGAGGGGCAGAGGCTTTAATGCTATTGTTACTGTTTTTAGCGAGCAAGGGGGTTGGAGGTTTGATGATATTATTGCTGTATTTTTTGCGAGGGAGTGTTGGAGGTTTGATGATGTTGTCGCTGTATTTTTTGCAAGGAAGGGGGTTGGAGGTTTGATGATATTGTCGCTGTATTTTTTGCGAGCAAGGGGGTTGGAGATTTGATGATATTATTGCTGTATTTTTTGCGAGGAGTGTTGGAGGTTTGATGATATTGTCGCTGTATTTTTTGCAAGGAAGGGGGTTGGAGGTTTGATGATATTGTCGCCGTATTTTTTGCGAGGGAGTGTTGGAGGTTTGATGATATTGTCGCTGTATTTTTTGTGAGGGAGTGTTAGAGGTTTGATGATATTGTTACGTACCCCGTAACTGGGTCACTTACCAGCAAAGATAGAGAGGTCCGTTGAAGTCTGATCATACTATTTTTAATGGTATTTATTGATAAAAATACACAAAAATAATATCAATGCAAACATACATATAATATACGTCATCAATACTAAATCTAAAAGCGCGGGTATAATAATAATCAATAAGAAATAGCTCTATCGTTGTCTAGGGGATAATGTATTGTCCGATGGAAATATAAAAGTCACTTTAGTTCATTCAAGCTGCAGCTTTTGGTTGGAGAGAAAGACTGAGGTTTAACTTGCCCATTCCTTTTATGATGTCAATCTTTCGAGAGTCGTTGGGGGCTGATTTCCCCTTCGAGGTTAGCTAAAGCCAGGCTTCCGTGGTAAAGGCCCACCAATTCCGAGGCAAATGGAAAAGGACGCACATGGGCTTTTCCACCGGCTTTCGCTATTACGCTCTTACAGGAGTTCTAGCATTTCTTCTGGTGCGTCTGAAGGGGCTGTTCCCCAGACCCTCTTTTATCCTGACTCACAGGGTCTCAGATGTCAATCAGGTTGGGATGATGCAATCCCTCCACCAACCCCCCTCGGTTCATTGCCTGGGGGCTTCGATGAATCGTACAGTATTCAATACACAATTCCGTCTCCAAAAGACAATGACCTGTTTCGTGGCTTTGTATTGCTGGGGCCAGGACATTTTAAATGTCTCTCTCTCATTTCCTGGGTCTCCTGACCTGACTTAATAACGATCTTGCGATTCTCAAAAAGGAGGGGGGGAGCACAGGCGTAACAATATTGTCGCTGTATTTTTTGCGAGGGAGTGTTGGAGGTTTGATGATATTGTCGCTGTATTTTTTGCAAGGAAGGGGGTTGGAGGTTTGATGATATTGTCGCTGTATTTTTTGCAAGGAAGGGGGTTGGAGGTTTGATGATATTGTCGCTGTATTTTTTGCGAGGAAGGGGTTGGAGGTTTGATGATATTGTCGCTGTATTTTTTGCGAGGGAGTGTTGGGTGTTTGATGATATTGTCGCTGTATTTTTTGCGAGGGAGTGTTGGAGGTTTGATGATATTGTCGCTGTATTTTTTGCAAGGAAGGGGGTTGGAGGTTTGATGATATTGTCGCTGTATTTTTTGCGAGGAAGGGGTTGGAGGTTTGATGATATTGTCGCTGTATTTTTTGCGAGGGAGTGTTGGGTGTTTGATGATATTGTCGCTGTATTTTTTGCGAGGGAATGTTGGAGGTTTGATGATATTGTCGCTGTATTTTTTGCGAGGAAGGGGGTTGGAGGTTTGATGATATTGTCGCTGTATTTTTTGCAAGGAAGGGGGTTGGAGGTTTGATGATATTGTCGCTGTATTTTTTGCGAGGAAGGGGGTTGGAGGTTTGATGATATTGTCGCTGTATTTTTTGCGAGGGAGTGTTGGGTGTTTGATGATATTGTCGCTGTATTTTTTGTGAGGAAGGGGGTTGGAGGTTTGATGATATTGTCGCTGTATTTTTTGCGAGGTAGGGGGTTGGAGGTTTGATGATATTGTCGCTGTATTTTTTGCGAGGGAGTGTTGGGGGTTTGTGGTTGGATGTTTCACCCACTGTTTTCTGTGTGAGCGATCTGTTACTTTTTTATGTAAGGGAGAGGGGGAGGGTTTGGGGTTTGATTTTTCAGCTGCCATTTTCCATGTGGGCGATCTGATAGTTTTTAGTGTGAGGGAGGGTGTTGGGTGTTTGAGGAGTGCGAGTTTTGATTCTTTTTCCTTTCTGTGCAGGGTGGAGGTTAATGTCTTTTCCTTTTTCTGTATTTCACAGCTATCTGGAGAAGATGAATATCAGAATTATTTTGTACATGCATATTTTGACAACAAAATGAACCTTTGAACCTTTAAACATTCATCCTCTCTGTCATCCCATCAATATCTTGCCAAATCACCGCATCTCCCATCAAACTTCTCTGCTCCCTATCCCTCAGCTTCTTTCACCAACTCTTCTCATCCTCCCTGCTAGACTACCCCTCTGCCACACACAATCCACTCCAAACAAGCATTTTACATGTCTTGCATTCTCCACACTGGCAAGAGATCATGCAAGAATCATTGAGTACAGGAGTTGGGATGTTATGTTGAAGTTGTATAAGATTTTGATGAGGCCTAATTTGAAGTATTGTGTTTAGTTCTGGTCACCTACCTACAGGAAAGATAAAAATAAAATTGAATGAGTACAGAAAAAATCTGCAAGGATGTTGCCAAGACTCAAGGACCTGAGTTATAGAGAAAGTTAAATAGGTTAGGATTTATTCCCTGGAGCATGGGTGAATAAGGTGCGATTGACAGTGGCATACAAAATTATGAGGGGTAATGATAGAATAAACGCAACCAGGTTTTTCCACTGACGTTGGGTGAGATTAAAATAAGAAGTCATAGGTTAAGAACGAAAAGTGAAATGTTTAAGCAGAACATGAGTGGGGTCATCTTTACTCAGAGGATACTATATGGATAGGCCAAATAAAGATCATTAGTCATTATTTTCAAGATTGTCTAATGTAGCCATAAGTTATTCACTATCAAAATCTAGCAAATTTATGCTCAACATCAGAAAGACCAAGGAAATGATTGTGGGCTTCAGGAAGGGGAAGTTGAGGGAACACGTACCAGTCCCCATCGAGGGGTCAGCAGTAGAAAGGGTGAGCAGTTTCATGTTCCTGGGCATCAACACCTCTGAAGATCAATTCTGGACCCAACATATTGATGCAATTAAAAAGAAGGCACAACAGTGGCTAGGCTTCATTAGGAGTTTGAAAACACTTGGTATGTCATCAAAGACTCTCAAATTCCTACAGGTGTAGCATGTAGAGCATTCTAACTGGTTATATCACTGGCTGGTATGAAGGGGCCAATGGACAGGTTCAGAAAAAGCTGCAGAAGTTTGCAAACTCAGCCAGCTCCATCAAGGACACTAGGCTCCTGCAGAAGGAATCTTCTGAAGACAATGCATTCAAAGAGCCATTCAAAAGGCAGGGGGAGAGTGGTGAATCTGTGGAATTCTCTGCCACCGGGAACAGTTGAGGCCAGTTCATTGGCTATATTTAAGAGGAAGTTAGATATGGCCCTTGTGGCTAAAGGGATCGGGGGTATGGAGAGAAAGCAGGTACAGGGTTCTGAGTTGGATGATCAGCCATGATCATACTGAATGGCGGTGCAGGCTCGAAGGGCCGAATGGCCTACTCCAGCACCTATTTTCTATGTTTTTATGTCTATGTTTCTAAAAGAGGAATGTAGTGGTAACTGGGATAGTATAGTCAGGGGAATAGACAAAGTTCTCTGTCACGCGGATAGAGTGTCTTGAAGGCTCTGTTACCTGCTTGGTGCCCGAGTTTGGGATATCTTATCTGACCTGCGGAGGAAATTGCAGTTGGAGGGGAAAGATTCAGTTGTCGTGGTCCATGTGGGTATCAATGATGTGGGTAGAATGAGTAAAAAGTTTCTGCTGAGGGAATTTGAGCAGCTAGGGACTAAATTAAAATGCAGAACCAAAAAACTGGTAATCTCTGGATTACTACCTGAGCCACAGGCAAATTACCATAGGGTTAAGAAGATTAGAGAGTTAAATGCGTGGCTCAAAGGTTGGTGTGGGAGAAGTGGGTTTGAATTCATGGGAAACTAACACCAGTATTGAGGAAGGAGGGAACTGTTCCATTGGGCAGGCTCCACCTGAACCATGACAGGACTTGAATCCTGGTGAATTGCATAACTATGGTTGTGGATAGGGCTTTAAACTAAATAGCAGGGGGTGGGGGGGGGGGGTGGATTCAACAAACTGGAGAAGTATGGATAAAGTAAAAGAGAAAATTGTGGGTAAAGATAAAGACCATAAGCCATAGAAGCTGAATTAGACCATCAGGCCCATCGAGTCTGCTCTGCCATTCAATCATGGCTGATCCTTTTTTCTATCTCCTCCTCAACCCAGCTCCCGGCCTTCTCCCTGTAACCTTTGATGCCATGTCCAGTCAAGAACCGGTCAATCTCTGCCTTAAATACACCCAACGACCTGGCCTTCACAGCTGTATGTGGCAACAAATTCCACAAATTCACCACCCTTTGTCCAAAGAAATTTCTCCGCAGCTCTCTTTTGAAAGGGCGCCCCTCTATCCTGAGACTGTGCCTTCTTGTCCTAGGCTCTCCCACCATGAGGAACATCATTTCTACATCTACTCTGTCTAGGCTAGACCTTTCAACATTCGAAAGGTTTCAATGAGATCCCCCCCTCATCCTTTTGAATTCCAGCGAGTACAGACCCAGAGCCATCAAACGTTCCTCGTATGATAACCCTTTCATTCCTGGAATCATCCTCCTGAACCTCCTCTGAACCTTCTCCAATGCCAGCACATCTTTTCTAAAATGAGAGGATGGGGGGGCCAAAACTACAATACTGAAGGTGAGGCCTCACCAATGCCTTAAAAAGACTCTGCATCACATCCTAAGGTAAAAGCAAAAGTTAAAAAGGAGAAAAATAAGGGTGGATTGCAGAACAGTCAAGTAAGAAACATAGATCACTAAATTTTATAGGCACTGTGAGTGGAAGGGCACTTAATCTGAATGCCTGTAGTATTCATAACAAGTTCAGTGAACTTGTGGCCTAAATCAGTATAAAGGGGCATGATATAGCGGCCATTACAGAAACATGGTTGCAGGGTGGAGAGGATTAGGAATTAAATATCCAAGGATATCAGATGTTGTGTATGTGGCCTGGTTACACAACAATGCTAATAATAAAAACGCTAGAGACGGAAGCTAATGTTCATGGATCTTTACTGGTAGAAACTGAACCCGGCACACACGTACAGATCAATACGCGTCTAATAGCACATGCAACGACGTGTCCCTACAACAAAAAGTAGTCCCTTATTATACTGTAGGCTATACAGTACACTCCTCCCCTTTTATTTTAATAGTGTATCAACTGTTTTTTTAATGGATCACTATGCTAAACAAATATGCCTACCCTTAACATACAAACACCTACCATTTGTTTACTTAGTAACCTAATAATATCAAATCATAACAAAGTAACATAATAATATCAAATTATAACAGGCTCCCTCTTCTTCTTTTGGTTTGTTTTTTATTACTTTTTAAACTTTTTTTTTACTTTTGTTCTAAGACCCATTTATAACTCAAGTCTCTGTGGAGGTCTCCTCTGCCTCTTCGGGTACCATCTGACTTGAAACGTTTGCTTCGGGGAATGAGTCTGCGCAGGTACCTCAGCACTGATGACAGGCTCATCTGTGGAGGAGGCTGATGTGGTCACAGCAGGAGTGTTTGCTTCTGTGTCCAGGGAGTCTGGCCAAGGTGTTGTTGTGTTTTTCACCCGAGCATTCAGGATTTGGTCCACATGACGTGCTTCTATGTCATGAGAGTCTGGGCAAGGTGTTGTTGAGTTTTCCACCTGAGCATTCAGGATTTGGTCCACATGCCATCTCCATACGTTCTCTCCCACCTGTACTCTATACATCAGTGGCCCATCTATGGCGGAAATTATACCCGGCTGCCACTTTTCAGTCCGGTAATCGCGTGCAAGAACTGACTGTCCCACACTGAAGTTCCGAGTTGACTTAGCATTCAAGTGTTTGAACTGTCTGTTTCCTCATCATGCCGTACATCTGGTTTGAGAAGATCCATGCAGGACCTTAGGTTCCTGTTCAGAAACATCATCTCTGGAGTCTGATTGGTGGTTGCATGTACTGCATTACGATAGGCAAGGAGGAAGTTGTCTATCTTGTGTTGTAGTGGTCGATTTTTGCTGTCCCTTGCCTTGAGGGCTTTCTTGAATGTCTGTACAAATCTTTCTGCCAAGCCATTTGTGGATGGATGGCAAGGAGCCGATGTAAAGTGCTTGATTCCATTGTTCTTCACAAAACTTTGGAATTCTTCGGAGACAAATTGTCATCCATTGTCTGTGCAGATTTGCTCTGGTATGCCATTCCTAGTGAACGTAGTCCTCAGAATTGTAATGGTCTTTTCTGATTTGGTTGTCTTCATCTTGATTACCTCTGGCCATTTGGAATGTGTATCAACGGTGATTAAAAAGATAGAGTCCATGAATGGTCCAGCAAAGTCAATGTGCACTCGTTGCCATGGTGATGAAGGCCACTCCCACGGATGGAGAGGGGCTTGTGGTGGTGTGTTCTAGATCTTTTGACATCCAGAGCAGTTCTTGATCATGTCCTCAATCTGTTTATCGATTCTTGGCCACCACACATAAGCATGGCGAGACCTTTCATCTTCACAGTACCCAGGTGCCCCTCATGCAGTTCCTCCAGCACTCTGATGTGTAGCTTGGGAGGAATCACAACTCGTGAGCCACACATTACTGTTCCCCGACACACTGACAACTGCTCTTTCCTCACTGAGAAGGCTGGAAACAGTGTGTTACTCCACGCTGGCCATCCCTTTACCGAGATGTCATATACTTTTGACAATGTAGGGTCATTGCGTGTTTCCCTTTCAATGAGTCCGTTGGTCAATGGTAAATGTTCAACTATTGTTGTGTGAAAGACCTCTGCTGAATCTATTTGTGTAGTTATCTCGGAAGTCGGCAGTGACAACCTATCTGCGTTGCCGTGTTGCTTGGTCCCCTTGTGTTCAATGTCATGCATGTGACCTCCTAAGAACAGAGACCATCGCTGTAGCCTTTGTGCTGTCATCACTGGAATGCCTTTTCTTGGATTGAAGATTGACACGAGAGGCTGATGATCAGTCAGCAGGGTAAACTTTTGACCATACAGCAGTGACTGAATTTCTTGACTCCCCACACGAGACTTAGGGCCTCTCTGTCAATCTGTGCATAGTTGCGTTCAGCTGAAGTTAGCGTTCTTGAGGCAAAGGCTACTGGTCTTTCTGAGCCATCTGGAAACTTGTGCAGTAACACAGCTCCTATCCCATGGGACGAGGCATCACAAGCTAGTCGGATTGGTAAGGAGAGGTCAAAGTGCGCGAGTACCCCTTCTGAAGTTATGAGTCTTTTAATTTCTTGAAACATTTTCTCACAGCTCTCAGTCCATTTCCATAGCGCTCCTGTCTGTAATAGTGCATTTAGTGGGTGTAGGACTCAATACATGTCTAATAGTGCATGCAACGACATGTCCCTACAACATAAAGTAGTTCCTTATTACACTGTAGGGCATTACAGTACATCAGATAATTGGAAGGATAGGCAGGAAGGTAAGGGAGGTGGGGTAGCACTTTTAATTAAGGATAGTGAAAGACAATATAAGATCTAAGAAGCAGAATGTTGAATCCATCTGGATAGAGATTAGGAATAGTAGAGGGAAATATTCACTGGTAGGAATTGTCTATAGGTCAATGAATAGTAACATTACAGTGGCGTAGGAAATAAACCAAGAAATATCTGAGGCATGTAAGAATGGAACATCAGTTATCGTGGGGGACTTTAACTTGCACATAGATTGGGTGAATCAAGTTGTTCAAGGCAGTCTTGAGGAGGATTTCATAGAATGCATACATGATAACTTTCTTGAACAGCATGTTACTGAACCTAGAAGGGAAAATTCGCCATCTTGTAGTTAGGGATCCTCTTGGAAAGAGTGATCACGGTATGATTGAGTTTCTCATACAAGTGGAGGGTGCAATAGTTCAATTTTAAACCGGTGTATTATGCATAAACAAGGGAGACTACATAAGGATGAGAGAGGAGTTGGATAGGGTAGACTGGGAACACAGGCTATATGGTGGGATGGTTGAAGAACCGTGGGAGATTTACAAAGAATTTTTCACGGTGCTCAACAAAATTATATTCTAGTTAAAAGCAAGGACAGTAAGGGTGGGGAAAGCCAGCCTTGAATAACTAAGGAAATAAAGGAAAACATTAAACTAAAAGCTTGTGCAAACAACGTTGCCGAGAGTAGTGGAAAACTGGAAGATTGGGAAAACTTTAAAATGCAACAAAGAACCACTAAGTGAGCAATAAGGAAAGGAAAAATAGATTATGAAAATAAACTAGCACAAAATACAAAAAACAGATGTAAAAGTTTTTATACTTATATAAAGTGGAAAAGGGTGGCTAAGGTGAACCAAGATCCCTTGGAGGATGAGAAGAAGTTATTGATATTGGGTGTTGAGGAAATGGCCAAGCTTTGAATGACTATTTTGTGTCTACTTTCATGGTGGAGGACACGTCTAACATGCCGAAGAGAGATGATATGGATGTGATGGGAGGTGAGCACCTTGATACATAAGCTATCACTAAAGAAATAGTGCTGAGCAAACTTGCGGCCTAAAGATAGACAAGTCCCCTGGTCCTGATGAAATGCATACCACGGTACTGAAAGAAATGGCGGAGGTTAAAGTTGAGGCTTTGGTGATAATCTACCAAAATTCTCTGGACTCTGGGCCCCGATGAATTGGAAGAAGCCAAATGTCATGCCACTGTTCAAAAAAGGATGTAGGCAAAAGGCAGGTAACTATTGGCCAGTTAGTTTAACACCTGTAGATGGGAAAATGCTTGAAGCTGTCATTAAAGAAGAAATGGATCTATCAGTCAGACGCAGCATGGATTCAGCAAAGGTAACTCCTGTCTGACAAACTTACTAGAGTTATTTGAGGATATAACAAGTGCAGTGGATAGAGGGGAACAGATGAATGTTATTTACTTGGATTTCCAGAAGGCATTCAATAAGGTGCTACATAAAAGACTTATCCATAAGATAAGGATACAGAGAGTTAGGGTGATGTGCTAGCATGGATAGAGGATTGGTAAACCAACAGGAAGTACAGAATTGGGATACATGAGTGTTACTCTGGTTGGCAATCAGTGGTGAGTGGTGAAATTACCTAGGGTTACCCATAGCCCTCTATTTTTCGAAGTTCTATGTACCTATCCAGGAGTCTCTTAAAAGACCCTATTGTATCTGCCTCCACCAACATCATTGGCTGCCCATTCCACACACTCACCACTCTCTGCATAAAAAACTTACCCTGACATCTCCTCTGTACCTTCTTCCAAGCACCTTAAAACTGTGCCCTCTCATGTTAGCCATTTCAGCTCTGGGAAAAAGCCACTGACTATCCACATGATCAATGCCTTTCATCATCTTATACACCTCTATCAGGTCACTTCTCATCCTCCGTCGCTCCAAGGAGAAAAGGCCAAGTTCACTCAACCTATTCTCGTAAGGCATGCTCTCCAATCCTGGCAACATCCTTGTAAATCTCCTCTGCACCCTTTCTATGGTTTCCACATCCTTCCTGTAGTGAGGTGACCAATGTCTGATCAGCGTCCTATATAGCTGTAACATTACCTCTAGGATGTTAAACTCAATCCCATGGTTGATGAAGATCAATGCAGTGTATGCCCTCTTAATCACAGAGTCAACCTGCACAGCAGCTTTGAGTGTCTTATGGACTCAGACCCCAAGATCCCTTTGATCCTCCACACTGCCAAGAGTCTTACCATTAATACTATATTCTGCCATCATATTTGACCTACCAAAATTAACAACCTCACACTTATCTGGGTTGAACTCCATCTGCCGCTTCTCAGCCCAGTTTTGCATTCTATTGATGTCCCGCTGTAACCTCTGACAGCCCTACACACCATCCACAACTCCCTCAACCTTTGTGTCATCAGCAAATTTACTAACCCATCCCTCCACTTCCTCATCCAGGTCATTTATAAAAATCACGAAGAGTAAGGGTCCCAGAACAGATCCCTGAGGCACACCACTGGTCATCAACCTCCATGCAGAATATGACCCATCTACAACCACTCTTTCCCTTCTGTGGGCAAGCCAGTTGTGGATCCATAAAGCAAGGTCCCCTTGGATCCCATGCCTCCTTACTTTCTCAATAAGCCTTTCATGGGGTACCTTATCAAATGCCTTGCTGAAATCCATATACACTACATCTACTGCTCTTCCTTCATCAATGTGTTTAGTCACATCCTCAAAAAATTCAATCAGGCTTGTAAGGCACAACCTGCTTTTGACAAAGCCATGCAGACCATTCCTAATCATATTATACCTCTCTAAATTTTCATAAATCCTGCTTCTCGGGATCTTCTCCATCAACTTACCAACCACTGAAGTAAGACTGACTGGTCTATAATTTCCTGGGCTATCTCTACTCCCTTTCTTGAATAAAGAAACAACATCCACAACCTTCCAATCCTCTGGAACCTCTCCTATCCCCATTGATGATGCAAGGATCATTGTCAGAGGCTCAGCGATCTCCTCTCTCACCTCCCACATAGCTTGGGGTACATCTCATCCAGTCTTGGTGGCTTATCCAACTTGTACTTTCCAAAATCTCCAGCACATCCTCTTTCTTAATGTGTATATGCTCAAGCTTTTGAATTTGCTGTAAGTCATCCCTACAATCACCAAGATCCTTGTCCGTAGTTAATACTGAAGCAAAGTATTCATTAAGTTCCTCATTTATCTTCTCCGGTTCCATACACATTTTTCCACTGTCACACTTGATAGGTCCTATTCTTTTCCATTTTATCCTCTTGCTTTTCACATACTTGTAGAGTGCCTTGGGCTTTTTTGAATCCTGCTTGCCAAGGCCTTCTCATAGCCCCTTCTGGCTCTCCTAATTTCATTCTTAAGCCCCTTCCTGCTAGCCTTATAATCTTCTAGATCTCTGTCACTACCTAGTTTTTTGAACCTTTCGTAATCTTTTGTTTTCTTCTTCAACAGATTTTCAACAGCCTTTGTACACCATGGTTCCTGTACCCTACCATCCTTTCCGTTTCATTGGAACATACCTATGCAGAACTCCACACAAATATCCCATGAACATTTGCCACATTTCTGCCACACATTTCCCTGAGAACATCTGTTCCCAATTTATGCTTCCAAGTTCCTGCCTGATAGCTTCATATTTCCTCTTACTCCAATTAAACACTTTCCTAACTTCAATGTTCCTATCCCTCTCCAATGCTATGGTAAAGGAGATAAAATTGTGATCACTATTTCCAAAATGCTCTCCCACTGAGAGACCTGACACCTGTCCAGGTTCATTTCCCAATACCGGATCAAGTATAGCCTCTCCTCTTGTAGGCTTATCTACATATTGTGTCAGGAAACCTTCCTGAACACACCAAACTCCACCCCATCAAAACACTTTGCTGTAGGGAGATGCCAATCAATATTTGCGAAATTAAAATCTCCCACCACGACAACCCTATCGTTATTACACCTTTCCAGAATCTGTCTCCCTATCTGCTCCTCGATATCCCTGTTACTATTGGGTGGTCTATAAAAAAAAACACCCAGTATAGTTATTAACCTCTTCCTGTTCCTAACTTCCACCCACAAAGGCTCAGTGGTCAATCCCTCCATGACTTCCTCCTTTTCTGCAGCCATGACACTATCTCTGATCAGTAGTGCCACAACCCCACCTCTTTTGCCTCCCTCCCTTTCCATTCTGAAACATCTAAAGCCTGGCACTCTAAGTAGCCATTCCTGCCCCTGAGTCATTCAAGTCTCTGTAATGGCCACAACATCATATCTCCAAGTACTGATCCACGCTCTGAACTCATCCGCTTTGTTCATGATGTTTCTTGCATTAAAATAGACACATCTCAAACCATCGGTCTGAGTGTATCTCTCCTCTATCACCTGCCTATCCTCCCTTTCACACTGTCTCTAAGCTTTCTCTATTTGTGAGCCAACTGCCTCTTCCCCAGTCTCTTCAGTTTGATTCCCACCCCCCAGCAATCCTAAAACTCCCAAATAGCCTTTGCAAACCTCTCCACCAGGATATTGGTCCCCCTCGGATTCAAGTGCAACCCATCCTTTTTGTACAGGTCACACCTGCCCCAGAAGAGGTCCCAATGATCAAGAAATCTGAATCCTGGGAGAGGTTGGCTCACAAACATCGATGACCACTCCTTTGATGACTGCTCCACTAGGCAATTTCTTCCTTTTATGCCTGAACCTTCCCTGCTATCTACCTCATGATTGGTGCTCCGGTTATAGCCACTGATAGGCCTCTTACAATGGACTAATGCTCTCAAAGCTCTCTTTTTAAATAACTTCTGCCGACCTGCGAGAAATCCCTCTTGGTAAAGCTCTCTTGATGGTGCTGATAGGCCACGTACAAGGTTGGATAGATGTTTTTGCATATTCGGGGAATTCTAGGATTACGGGGAGAAGACAGGTAGGTGGAGATGAATCCATGGTCAGATCAGCCAAGATTTTATTGAATTGGTGGAGCAGGCTCGATGGGCCAGATGGCCTACTCTTGCTCCTATTTCTTATGTTCTTATATAAAAGGCGGCATCCATCATTAAGGACCCCCATCACACAGGAAATGCCCTCTTCTCATTGTTGCAATCAAGTAGGAGGCACAGGAGCCTGGAGACACACTTGGCATTTCAGGAACAGCTTCTCCCTCTCCACCAACAAAATAACAAAGTTTACATTATGTACCAGTGATATTAAATCTAATTCAGAATTTATGTAATTTATCATTATTTATAATCTGTACAATAAATAAAGAAACAAAAGTGGACATAAGGAAATAGTTTTCATCCATAGTGAGTGTCTGTAGTCTGGTTCACACCCTGGAAGCAGATTCACTCGTGATGCTGGGAAGATGAATTATGGAATTCAGTCCAGAAGGATTTTAATGGTACAGAAATGTTATAATTAATGACCACATATTGAAATCAAAATATTATATCTGAAAATGTGCAGTACTATTTCTGAGTAATTTTGAGTATTGCTGTTGGCTGTGATCAATTCACCAAGATATCAAGAATCATGCAAATAAGTAATTGTTATTGATATATATTTATTGAATAAATTTAAGAAGATTAGATTGCAATGTTTTGCGCAAACCTTAGAAACAATACTGTGGAAATCATTGCAAGTATATCTTATTGGTAGTGCAATGAAAAGTCCCTATTAAGATAACTAATGGTATGTAAGATAATTCAGTGGTAAGGAAAGCAAATACAATGTTAGCATTCATTTTGAGAGGACTAGAACATAAAAACAATATGTAATACTGAGGCTTTATAAGGCATTGGAAGACTGCACTTGGATTCTGGTGAGCAGCTTGAGCCCTTATCTAAGAAAGGATATGCTGGCATTGGAGAGGGTCCAGAAAACATTCACACAAATGATTTCAGGAATTAAAGGGTGAGCATATGAGGAGTTCTATTCCTGTGCTATCCAGGAATGATGGTTCTATTCCTGTTCTTGGTGGGGTTTAGATGAATGAGGGAAGGATCTCATTGAAACATTGAATGATGAAAGATCTAGATAGAGTGGACGTGGAGAGGATTTCCTATTGTGGGAGGAGTTTTGAACCAGAGGGCAAAGCCTCAGAGTAGTAGGACATCCCTTTAGAACAGAAATAAGGAGAAATTTTTTAGCCAGGGTGTGGTGAATCTGTTGAATTCATTGCCACAGGCAATTGTGGAGGTGAAGTTATTGGGTTTATTTGAAGCAGATGTCAAAGCGATTTTGATTAGTAAGGGTGTCAAAGGTTATAGGATGAAGATAGGAAAATGTGGTTAAGCAGGATGATAAAGCAGCCATGATGGAATGGTAGAGCAGACTCAATGGGCCAAATGGCTTAATTCTGTTCCTCCGTCTTATGGCTTTATGGTCTTATGGGCCTTGCTACTTTTTCGTCAATCCACAGCCAATGGAAGAAGTCATAGAAGTGTTAAAAAAATACATGATCTCACCAGTTTTATTAATAAGTCTTGAATTTTACAATGATGAGCACATTACCTCAGCCAATGAAGAGTTCAGGTGTCTTCCTTCAGGACTTATTTGTTTCCTTTGTCATCCTGAGGGTAAATATGAATTTATTTTTTTATTTCTATTTCCATGTCTTACTTTACATTCCAAAAATACATTCAGACTCATAGCATCTCTCAGATGGGAAGGGAAAATAAAGAGTAGCAAGGAATCAAATACATTAAACATTGCATTCAATATATATAGTGACTTTGCAGCCTCTGCAATCTAGAAGCTCATTAAGTCAGTGAAGTGCTTCTTGAACTGTAGCCATTGAATTGTTTTGGGCCAAAGCAGGAGAAGTCTTCAGTTTTATCTGCAACTAGAGAGGCTTACCAAAGCAGGGTTGGTCATTACCTTCACTGAATCTGAAGATACTGTTATTCGAACAGTGGCCCCCTGTGTGGCAACAGAGAGGAAGTGGACCCCATCTGAAGCCGTTCAGAGTGCTAGGTCTGCTCTTCACTTCAAGGATGTGGTTGGCCAAGTCCAACATGGGAGAGCCGGTCTCGGGCTCGTCCCAAAGGCTCCTCAATGGCACAAGGCAACATCAGTGCAGAAGAGACGGCTCATGGTGGAGGAGGTGAGGAGACAGGAGGAGGCAAAGCGACACGCCAGAGACATTTCACTGGTCAAGCAGGGCCAATGAACTAATTGGGAGAGCCTGGAAAAGAGGAAGCTCAGTTGGCGTGACATCTGGGAGATGGAGGGATCTCGGCTTGTCATCAGAGCCACTTATGACCTCTTACCAACACCGCAAAACCTGAAGCAGTGGTGGGGAGAAGACCCCACTTGCTCTCTTTGTCAAGCACCTGGATCACTAAGGCACATTTTAACAGGATGCACCACGAGCCTCAGCCAGGGGCAGTATACTTGGCGGCATAACCAAGTTCTCAGACAGCTGGCATCAATCTTGGAACAGAGGCAAACCACCGTAAATGCTCTCCCACAAACATCGGCAGGAAATATCCACATTACACGATTTGTACCAGCAGGCCAACCTCCAGAGCACTGTTATGACCCCAGCCCCCTCCTTTGTGAGAATCGCAAGAGCCCTAGTGAAGGGGGGGTCAATGACCCAAGAGAAGAGAAAGATACGTGCGGTGTCCCTCGTTTCACGGCGAGGCAAAAGCTGGCGACTGTGGTCATTGTCTCGTGGAGACACCTTTGTGAATTGGGAACTGTACTACGTGTATACCCTCAGGGCAACGTGGGTGGAGAGATGGAGAGAGATTGCATCATCCCAACCTGATTGACATCTGAGACCCCGTGAGTTCGGATAAAAGAGGGGTTGTAAAGACGGCCCCCCCAGATGCACCAGAAGACACGCTAGACATCCTGTGACAGCGTTTAATAGCGACAGCCGGTGGGGGGGTTCGTGTGCGTCTTTTCCTTGCCTGGGATTTGCGACCTCACCACGAAAGAACGGCTTTAGCTACAGGAGAGGCCACAAGTGAACGGCTATCCTCCAACGAGACTCTGACGGATTGAACTCCTAAAGGTTGGAAAAACCCGCCGGGTAACTGTTCCATTCTATCCCTATCTCTCTCTCTCCAACAAAGTGCACCACCGCGACACCCAAAAGACGGCAGCTGGTGGAGCTGCAGTGACTGCAAGAGACTTTTAGATATACATCGGACAATATATATATTACCCCTAGACAACGATAGAGCTTATTTCTTATTGATTATTGCTATACCTGCGCTTTAGATTGAGTATTGATGACGTATGTTATCTGAATGTTTGTATTAACCTTATTTTTGTGCCCCTTTATAAATAAAAACTTCTACAAAATAGTGCCATCAGACTTCAACGGACCTCTCTATCTTTGCTGGTAAGTGATCCAGTTAAGGGATACGTAACAACTTGGGATTCTCGTCTCAGGATTTGACAAAATTGGGAGGCCAGTGAATCGGGCTTGTAAGTCCAAACTTGGATCTGGTTGCGCAGGTAGCCAGACGGGAAACCAGCAAAGATGGACGTGGGTGAATTTATGAAAAACCCGACTGTGGAGGCGCTAGAGGCGGCCACCAAATCAGACTTGTTAAATTTGGCGAAGGGATTGAACCTCACAGAAGTGAGGTCGTCCATGAAAAAGTGGGAGGTGTGAGGGGCCATAACTCGGTATTACATTGGGAAGAATGTGTTCGAAGCTGAGGTATTGAAAAACATCCCTGAAAAAGTACCAGCTAGTGGGATGGATCAGCTAGAGTTGGAGAAATTAAGGTTGGAACATGAATTTAAAATAAAGCAGCTGGAAGCAGCTGAGAGAGAGAAAGAAAAAGCTGACAAACAAAGGGAGCAGGCGTTCCACATAAAGGAGTTAGAGGTGAAACGGGACCAGGAGCTCCAACTAAAGGGGTTAGAGGTGAAAAAAGAGCAGGACAAAGCTGAAAAGCAAAGACAGCATGAAATTCAGCTAAAAGAGCTAGAAGTAGCCGAGAAAGAGAAGGAACGATCCGAGAACGAGAAGGAACGAGCCGAGAAAGAGAAGGAACGAGCCGAGAGAGAGCAGGACCGAGCTGAAAAGCAAAGAGAGTATGAGGAGAAACAGAAACAGAGGGAACATGACTTGGAGATGGAGAAGTTAAAGAAAGAGCCAAGAGATCTAGGGTTAGATCGAGAGGAGAGGTTTAATGTTAGTCGGGAGTTGAGGGTAGTACCTCCATTCGAAGAGTCGGATGTTGATAGTTATTTCTTGCTTTTTGAAAAGGTGGCAGTAAATTAAAAGTGGCCTAAAGAGCAGTGGGTGGCGTTGTTACAAAGTGTGTTAAAAGGGAAGGCACAACGAGCATATATGGCATTGGCCATCGAGGAAGGGGAAGCGAAGAATTATGCCAAAGTAAAGGAGGCCATTCTCCGGAGTTATGAGCTAGTACCTGAAGCTTATAGACAAAGGTTCAGAAATTTACGAAAAGGGTGGAATCAAACGTATACCAAGCTAGCCTATGAAAAGGGTGTGCTCTTGGACCATTGGTGCACCGCGGAACAGGTGGACGGGGATTATGGGCATCTCAGGGAGTTATTTTTGATTGAGGAATTAAAAGGGTGTGTTCCGGAGGAGATCCGGATGTATTTGAATGAGAAGCCGAATAAGTCCATCTTGGAAATTGCTAGGTTCGCAAATGAACATGCCCTAACCCACAGGACAAAGTTTTCCTTGCCAAAAGGTTACCCGAGAGACCGTGGGAATGACCGAGAAAGTCCGCCGGCTGAGGCAGAGGTCCCGCCGGGAGCTAGTGGTAAGGTTGAGGGGGAAAGGCCAGGCGGCCCGACATTTCCGGGCTTGACCTGTTTTAATTGTAGGAAGGGAGGACATATTGCCTCTAGGTGCTTTGCTCCGAGAAAGGAGCCAGAAAAAGGGAAAGCAGCGGTCCCTATCGGGTGTGCCGTGGTAATCAGTAAATCGACGAGAGAGCCCTGGGTAGACAGAGTACGAGAGGGGTCAGAGACTTGGCTGTCACCCGGAACCGTGTCCGTGAAGGGGGGAGACCCACCCATTCCCGTCCGAATCTGGCGAGACACCGGGGCGGAGCTGTCGTTGATCCGCCGTGAGATACTAGATTTCGGTCGGAGAAGGGGAATGGTCACCGTGAAGGGGATAAGTACAAGAATAGAAATGGTGCCCCTACATCAGGTAATTATGGATTGTGAGCTGGTATCAGGACCAGTCGAAATAGGGGTGCCATCAGAATTCCCGAGAACTGACGCGGACGTCCTCCTCAGAAATGATTTAGCAGGGGGACAGGTTTGGACAAGGATAACACGGCCCAAACAGCCTGTGAGGATTGCAGCCCCACCCCTCGCATCTCCAGTCTGTACCACAGGCGCGAGCATTCGCAGCCTGTCGAGAAAGGCAGCTGAGAAAGCGAGCAGTTTAAATCTGGCCAGTATTGATTTGGCCGAGACGGTCCTACCGACCCTGTACCACGAGGGTTCTGAGGGTGGTAAACCGAAGAGTAGTAAAGTGAAAGGGGTTAAGGGAGAGGAGCTAGATCTGCCCTTAGTGAAGAGAAAGGTCCTAGAGGTAGGAAATAAAGATGAGAAACGGAAAAAGCTGTTAAAAGGTCCAGAGTTGGACATGGATGATCTGTCGGGGGTGGCAGCCCTGTTTGAAGAAGTTGAGAGTTATCAAGGTGTTCCCGATAATGAGATGAAGGCAGTCCTAGATGAAAAGGATGCCATTACCTTGGAGAGGTCTGCTAGGTTGGCAGACGAGGTTGTTTCAGCCCGCGGGGTTGAGGTTACTCCGGAAGGGAGTTGCCCAGAGAGGAACTGGGAGGATCAGGGGAATTTAGAATTTGAAAAGGGTACAGGTATTGAAAGCCTGGAAGAGGCAGATGTCCCGTTTGAGTGTGTCCAAGATGTGGATGAACGTGGTACTGAACCTAGTAATGGAGCTCAGAAAAAGTCTGAGGTATTTGATTCATTTGAAAAGGAATGCAGTCCCTGTGGGTCAGATGGACTGGGTTCAGTGAAGACAGGGTTAACCCTGGTAATTGGGGGAAGGGAGGGTTCCCAGGTGTTTGTACACGAAGTGGTGGTGAACCTTAAAGTGGAACTCGACCATGGGGGGATAAACATTATTATTGAAGGGAACGGAAAGTTAGTAGTTCCCAAATCGAATGAAGAAAATTTAAAGTTTAGATTGGTGTCAGAAGAAGCAACCAGGCTACAGAAACGATGGCTTGGTAACACGGTGCCTGCGCATCGATTACAGGTTGATTTGGAATGTAAAGGTGCCCCACACGCTGTTGTTATTCAAGAGAGCTCTGTGAAAAAGCCGAATTTTAAATGTGGCCTGAGGGAAAGGTTCGAACTGAAACCCATCAGCCTGCATGGTCTTGACAAACGGGTTCGCTACCTGTGTAACATTAAAGAATTGGGTGGAAATTCACACGATGATTTAAGTTTGGGACACGGTGTTGAGAGAATAACCCTTATGGAACGGAAAGGCGGGAGAGTACCTCACCAAATTACCCAGGTCCCCCATGTAGGAACTCACCGGAAAAGAGGTGACGGCTAATGGGGGCGCCATTTTTAAATAGAAAAACTGGCTGTACGGGATTTTGACAAAGCATGTGAATAACAAAGCCAACCCCCTTGGAACCCTGCCTGTTGAAATCTGATGCTACCAGCCTTTAGTCAGGGACAAGATGTTACCATATTAAAGGAAGTGCCATTGTAATCATTAACTGTTTAGACGCTGAAAAATGTATGACGGTACAGCTCTGTAGTTAAAAGAAAAGCTTTTGTACTATGTTAGATCCTAAAACCCTGTAAGACTCTGTACCACTCAGTTTTAACCGCTGGTAAAAACGTTTTTAAGAGGGGAGGTGTTATGAAACCCAGCCCCCTCCTTTGTGAGAATCGCAAGAGCCCTAGTGAAGGGGAGGGGTCAGTGACCCAAGAGAAGAGAGAGATACGTGCGGTGTCCCTCGTTTCACGGCGAGGCAAAAGCTGGCGACTGTGGTCATTGTCTCGTGGAGACACCTTTGTGAATTGGGAACTGTACTACGTGTATACCCTCAGGGCAACGTGGGTGGAGAGATGGAGAGAGATTGCATCATCCCAACCTGATTGACATCTGAGACCCCGTGAGTTCAGATAAAAGAGGGGTTGTAAAGATGGCCCCCCCAGACGCACCAGAAGACATGCTAGACATCCTGTGACAGCGTTTAATAGCGACAGCCGGTGGGGGGGGGTCGTGTGCGTCTTTTCCTTGCCTGGGATTGGCGACCTCACCACGAAAGAACGGCTTTAGCTACAGGAGAGGCCACAAGTGAACGGCCACCCCCCAACGAGACTCCGACGGATCGAACTCCTAAAGGTTGGAAAAACCTGCCGGGTAACTGTTCCATTCTATCCCTATCTCTCTCTCTCCAACAAAGTGCACCACCGCGACACCCAAAAGACGGCAGCTTGTGGAACTGCAGTGACTGCAAGAGACTTTTAGATATACATCGGACAATATATATATTACCCCTAGACAACGATAGAGCTTATTTCTTATTGATTATTGCTATACCTGCGCTTTAGATTGAGTATTGACGACATATGTTATCTGAATGTTTGTATTAACCTTATTTTTGTGCCCCTTTATAAATAAAAACTTCTACAAAATAGTGCCATCAGACTTCAACGGACCTCTCTATCTTTGCTGGTAAGAGATCCAGTTACGGGATACGTAACATCACCAAGTAATACCAAAGGATATAAGCATTCTGCATGTTGCTCTGGATTGGAAAATGGATGTGGACTTGGAGAAAAAGCTTGTGTTTCCCCCGGACATTGTGGCTACAGCACTCCGGCCAGACATAATCCTGTGGTCCACAACAGCCAAGCTGACATATGTTGTGGAATTGACAGTACCATGGGAAGATGGCATTGAAGAAGCTTATGAGAGGAAAAAGACCAAGTACTCTGAACTGGCAACTGAAGCTGCTCAGAACGGCTGGAAGACCAAGATTTTCCCTGTAGAAGTGGGATGCAGGGGATTCGTTGCTACATCTACGACCAGTCTATTGAAGAAGGTGGGGGTGAGGGTTGTCTCCCTCCAACAAGCAATCAAGTCCTTGTCAAATGCAGCAGAGGAAAGCAGCAATTGGATTTGGATTAAAAGGAAAGACAACAACTGGGCTGCAAGATGAAGACAGGTGGGTACGGAACTGAGGGGGGGTGTATCTGGGACGCCAGGTAGCACCGTTGAGCCCTCTGGAGATGTCGTGGGCTTATCAACGAAACGTCAAAGAAGGAGTGTGCCCACCTGGTGACCCCGATGAAGTAGCTACCCTCTTCGTCACCACTCCAATCCACTGCCAACATCGAGAGTGCTGACTTTATCATTGGGATTGAAACATCAAGTCCTAGTAGCTCTACTCTACTGCAACTAGAGAGCCAATACCCGCCGCTGAAATAGCCTTGCCTTAACCCATTTGTTTTCAATGATTAAGAGAATGAGTGGTTTCAGAAACAGTGTGACGTTTTGCAGCCAATTACCTGCTCATGCAGCGAGAGGTCAGATTAACCTGTCACTAACATACAGTTCAGTACTATGTGGAATGGTAATATAGTGGCTAGTGGAATGCTGTTACTGCGCCGGAGACCCAGGTGCAATTCCGCCACAGTCTGTAAGGAGTTTGTATGTTCTCCCCATGAATGCTCCGGCTTCCTCCCACATTCCAAAGAAGTACGAGTTAGTAGGTTAATTGGTCACATGGATGCAATACTGCGGTGCAGTGCTTGTTGGGCCAGAACGGCCTGTAACTGTGCTGTACCTCTAAATTTAAAAATTTTTTTAAAATCAGTGACCCCGCCATTAATACTAATCTCTGACCCATTGCAGTGCCTTGATACTGATCCTCGGCACAAAAGGACTTCTACATTCAGTGACCACATTATTCGGTACTTCACTGAGTGTATGCTCATGGTATTCTGGTGCTCTAGCCATCCACTTCAAGATTTGATACGCTGTGCATTCTGAAATGCTCTCCCATACACCACTGTTGTAATACATGGTTGTCTAGGTTACTGTCGCCTTCCTGTTAGCAGGAACCTGTCTGACCATTCCCTTCTCACCTCTCTCATTGACAAGGTGATCTGCCCACAGAACTGCTGCTCACTGGATTTTTTTTTTGTTTTTTGCAGTATTCTTTATAAACTCTAGAGACTGCTGCCTCAGCAGATTCTGAGATACTCAAACTACCCCATCTGGCACCAGCAATCATTCCACAGTCAAAGGCAACATGTCTGCATGCTTCTATTCATTGAGCATGCCACATGATTGGCATTAATGAGGAGGTGTATGGGTACCTAAAAAACTGCCATTGAGTGTACATTTATAAAGGTGCCATGAGTCATGGTAATAAGGATCCACCTGCTCTCCACAATGGAAGTAAACAATCCCAAAGCAGTATTTCAGAGCAAAATAGGGTCTTCTCTCCAGAGACCTTGCTGACGTCTTTTCTCATTCAATTCCACTGTAGAAACAAATGATCTAGTCATTATCACAGTGTTGTATATGAGGCTTGCTGTGCAGAAATTAGTTACCACATTTAAAAATATATTTCCTTAGCTATAAGAGCTTTGGGAGTTTCAGAATTTATAATTAAGGACTAAATTGAACTGCTTGTAGAAAGTCAACATGGAGCAGATCATTTGTAAGCAAGCTACTACATTTTTTGAAAAAGGTAGGAATGAGGAAGCATCTGTGGTTTCAGTTTAGATTCATCGAGCACTATGGTACAACTGCCATGCTCTTTTGCTCTTATAAGTGGCAAATAAAGTGGAGTTGTAAGCCTTTTTAACCTTCTTACCTAACTGCAGACATACAATCCAAAGTCCCTCCAATCCTACACACCACGACAGCACAGAAACAGGCCCTTCAGCCCATCTATCTGTGCTGAACTAATCTTTTCCCAAATTCCATCGACCTGCACCTGGACCATTGTTTTCCATACCCTTTCAACCCAAATTTCTCCTAAATGTTGAAATTGAACCCTCAAGTATCACTTCTGCTGCCAGCTCGTTCCACACTCTAAATCAGGATTCCACAAGAGATTGCTAGGATCTCTGCAAGCGATCATAATTAAAAGTATAGTTATTTGAACATCATGCAACGTGTGATGCTAGCACTCGTGGTGGTGGGCAGTAACTGAGCAGCCCCCCTTAGCAATCTCTCAGCCCAGTATGGCAGTGCACAGTAGGACCGTGCTTATTCTCAGTTTTTGATGTGATATAGGGGAGGCCATTGATAATTGGTGAGCACTGTGTTGTACGGGGGGAAGGACAGTAGGCTGATGATGAGCATGAAGCTTTGAATGGACTCACCCAACTTGGGCTATGACGTCAGCTTCTCCCTCCTGAATTACCTCCCCCAACCACCAACTGACTGATGGGAGTGAGCAAACTACCAGTGTAGTAGAAAGCTGGAGGGAGGTTTTCATTCTAAAAAAGAATTTTTACATGTTGCAACTCCTCAGCTGCTGGCCTGCCACTTTGCTGTTGTTGTAAACATTGCAAAAGGTGAATTGTGTAGGTTAGAAGTGAATTGTATTGTGAAGTTTTTGTATTTTTTGCAGTTTTCCCATTTAGTTATTTATTATGCCATTAATGATGAAGAATTACAATCTTCTAAGTCATTTCACTGCATTGATGTAACAATGGGCACAAAAAAAAAAGTCTCTTTACAATGAAGGCTACTTGTCAGTGTGTTTTACATGTACTGGTGATCCAAGCTGTCCTATTCTATTGTGCATATTCTGTGCAAAAACTTAAAAATACAGCAATGACTCCAGCAAAATTGAAAAGACACTTAACTACAAATCACAGTCATATGACATGTAAAAGTGCTTATTATTTTAAACATCTAAACAGAGTAAAGCTTTTGTTAGTAAAGTTACAGTCAGTAAAAATATCCAGGAAGCAAGTTATTTACTAGCAGAGCTTATTACCCAGAAAAGGAAAAGCCACATGGTTGGTGAGAACTTATTAGTGCCAGCATGTAAAATTGTAGTGGGTGAAATGCTAGGACAAGATGCAGAACAAGAGATTGAAAAGGTTTCACTCTTGAACAGTACAATAAATCGACGTATTGTTGACTTGTCACATGATGCTGAAAAACAACAGCTTTTCTATTCAGGTTGATGAGTAACAGATTTCACTAATAAATGTCATGTTGTAGCCAGTTATTTAACATAAATTTATTATGTTTTCCTTATGAATTTTTAAAATTTATGAAAGGGAAAGAAAGTTTAATTTCAAGGAAGGTAAACTAAGAACTATCAGTTTTTTCAAGAAAGACAGAAAATTCATTTTCTACTCAAGAGCATTGACAATTATTTTTAAATTATTATATCTACAACTTATTGATCATACTAATGTATTATGAGCTGTATATATAATAATATTTATGCAAGGGTTGCCTGACACCTGAAAATTATTTCAATGGCTCCTCAAGGCAAATGGGGTTGAGAAAAGCTGCTCTAAATTAAGAAGATCCCCCTTATGTTCCATTCAAATATTTCACCTTTCACCCTTAACCTATGACCTCTAGCTCCTCTCTCATCCAACCTCAATGGGAAAAGCCTGCATGCATTTACCTTAGCTATACACCTAATAATTTTGTATACCTCTATCAAATCTCCCTTCATTCTCCTTCTCCACAGGGAATAAAGTACTAACCTATGTGACCTTTCCCTATAACGCAGGTCCTCAAGTCCCAGCAACCTCCTTGTTAACTTCCCTGCACTTTTTAATCTTATTGATATCGTTCCTGTAGGCAGGTGACCAGATTTCAACAAATGGATTGGATAAGGTAACATGTATTAACTAGATTTAAAGTTCATGGAAGTGAAAACAAGTTATTAATATTGGAAGATTGGTTAGGTTGAAGTCCACAGAGAATATGAATAGCAACTGTGTTCTGAAATATATTATTAGAAAGGCAGATATATCCAAAGCTTATCAAAGATACAGAGATAGGCTGTTTAATAATACTCTGAACAAAAGCACAAAATTACGGAGATATTAATAAATGAAGTGAGTAGATTGATTTCATTCTTATGAGTATGAAGTATTTCACTTTGAACCAGAAACTGAGAGGGCTGAGTATTATTAAAATAATATAAAACTTTGAATGGTGATATTCAAAAGCAATTTAGTGATAATTTACAAAAGATAACACAAATGTTTGTTGTATATTAGGCTTTATGCTAGGAGGGTATAGCCAGTGTATTAGTTACTATTCTAAGCGCCACATCTCAAACATTATATTGGAGGAGGACAGAACAGATTCAGTTGAATATTACAGGAATAAATTACAAAAGGCTAATACATAAACCAGGCTTTAACTGCTAGACATTATTTTAGAAGTAATTTGATGGCCACTTTTAGGATCATCACCATCAGCATGCAGTTTCCACTGCAGGTCAGAATTTTAACTAGACAAGGATCCTGAAAGAGCAGTCTGACGTTGGGTATCCTATAATGAGTTACTCACCTTTTGACTTCTGGAAGCCTTTCCACCATCTCCAAGGTAAACGTCAGGAGGGTGATAGAGCACTACCTTCTTTGCTGGATGAGTGTAGCTCCCTTTGTACTCAGGAAGGTTGCTATCCTTTGAGAAGGAGTCACAAGGACCCAGGTCAAGGGCCATAGGGGTGTGCGAGTTTGGAAGTTGAGGCCCGAAGGTCAAGTCCTTGATCAGTGTCCTGGAGTAAAGTCCAAAGTTAGGGTCTAATATCTGTGAATCTGAGAGTCTGGGAATAAGGCCTGGACGCCCAGAGGCCTGCCTGGGTTTGTCAGAGTGTGGGTGGGAGGGAGGGATGGGAAAAGGGCTTATATTGCTGTTGTTGTTTTGCTTTGTTGTTATTTTTACTGCTGCATTGTTCTGCCAAGTATTGGTCACATACGGTGTTGGTTCCTGGATGTGTGGTGACACTTGTGGGCTGCCCCAGCACACCTTTGACAGAGCATTTCATTGATATGATAAATACATCTAAATCTCAATCTGGGGTAAAGAAGTTCAACCAACCTTTGACATCAGTCTACAAGGGGCCCTGTCCACAAATCTATAACGGGAGCTGTCTACAAGTCGCCCTGTCTACAGGTCTACAAGGGCACAGTCCACAAGTCTATGAGGGGCACTGTCTAGGAGAGCATGATCAGCAGGTACAAGAGAATGCAAATTATTCCAAGCTGTCTTCCAAATCATGCATCATCTTGACTTCAGAATATATATCCTTCATGGTGCCTGAATCAATGTCCAGGGCCCGGGTCACCAGGGTTAGAGGTTTGTGTGAGTCCGGAAGTCAATTCCTGAAGGTTAAATCTGTTATCGGTATCCTGCTGGTGTAAAGTCCAAAGTTAAGTGATGTCCACCATCTGCGACATCTTCGAAAGAATATGCCTCATGTTCAAGTTTATTGTCATCTGACTGTACATGTATACAACCAAATGAAACAATGTTCCTCTGGACCATGGTGCACCCACAAAACATATATCACACACAGCACATTAAGCAAAATAATACCACAAATAAGTTAATAAAATATAATTCAAAGTGTACTTAGTGCACTAAGCAGTAACCAGTAAACAGCTCTCTGTCCAAGTGGTAAGACCTTATTGGTGGCAGGGTGTTGATTAATCTCACAGCCTGAGAGAAGAAGCTGTTATCCACTATGGCAGTCCCAGTACTAATGCACCTGTGCCAACTTCCTGATGGTGATGGGTCAAAAAGGTGGCATCCATTATAAAGGATCTCCACTACCACCCAGGACATTCCCTCTTCTCATTACTACTATCAGTGAGAAGGTGCAGGACCCTGTAGACACTTTCTCAACATATTAGCAACAGGTTCTTCCCCTCTGCAATACAGTTAGGTCTGTATTCTTTAGAATGTAAAAGACTGAGAGGAGATTTGACAGAGGTATACCAAAATATGAGGGCTATAGATAGGGTAAATGCAAGCAGACATTTTCCGCTGAGATTGGGTGGGGCTGCAAACAGAGGTCATGGCTTAAGGGTGAAAAGTGAAATGTTTAAGAGGAACATGAGTAAAACTTCTTCACTCAGAGGGTCATGAAAGTGTGGAATGAGATACCAGCACAAGTGGTCCATGTGAACTCGATGTCAATATTTAAGAGAAGTTTGGATAGGTACATGAATAGTAGGAATATGGAGGGCAATGGTCCAGATGCAGGTCGATGGGAGGAGACAGTTTAAATGGTTTGAGCATGGACTAGATGGGCCAAAGGGCCTGTTTCTGGGCTGTACTTCTCTATCACTCTGCCAGCGGATTTCTGAATGCACAATGAACCCATGAGCACTACCTCACTATTTTTGCTCTCTTTTTACACCATTAATTTAATTTTTATATATAATTATTATTGTAATTTTTGGCATATTTTAGTTATTGCACTGTACTGCTAACCAAAAAAGAGTTCCTGACGTACTGTATATCAGGGATAATAAACTGGATTCGGAGTCTGATTCTGACTTTGTAGAGCTACCGTCTACAAAATACTCACCCAGAGGTTTGTAAACTCAGCTAAGTACATTATATATATATACCTGTATGTATAATTTTATCATTTTGATTAAGGTATAATTTTAATTTATATTATAATTTATAGTACATTTTATGTATTGCACTGTACTACTGATTCCACTTCTCGATACTGGAGTCAGGGCGGTGAAAACTTCACTGTGTAGATTGCAATGGCTCATGAAAGTTGCTCACTATCACCTTGTGGAGATAGTATTCAATGAGCAATCAATGTTTTTTTCACAAAATAAAAATATAAACTTGCCTATGATTGGCACCTCTAACCTGTTGAAAGTCACATAATTCTACAAAAACATACATGCAACTATCCTGAATTGAATTCAAATGTTTTCTAATACCCCTAACCTATTCCCTCAAATCAGCAGCCATCTACACAAAGCCAGCTTCTCTGCATTGATGTCATTGGCATCAGAGTTTCAGATTGTGTACATAAATGCACAGGAAGTAAAGCATTGGCTCTGGTGCCAGTGTTTGGAATTCAACCCCACCTACTGAGGCACCATATGTTACAAGGTTGTTTTCTTTCTAAGTAAAAAAAAGATTAGCACTTTCAGAGAAGAAATTTATGTTGTGTGCGAATTATATTTCACATGGTGGAATTCTGGAGAAGGTTTATTTGTTGGAGGTTGGAGAGGACACAGTAAGGAGTGGGTGTTACAAACTATTGGTTCACATCAAAGTTCATCTGAAGGTTATTCTGAAAGATTTTCTGAAACTTCCAGAATAACTTTCTCTTCCAGTTTGCAGGAGTGATAATCCCAGGATGATAATAAATAAATCTTGAAACTTGCTTTAATAAAGAATAGCTGAGGTAAACCATGAAGGTGTGATTAAATAGAAGCTTAATAAACAAATGATGGGAAGAAAAGAACCAGTTGGCAAGGCCATGGAGTGAGAGGAGGAGTGGGAGGAACAACTCCCAACAAAGCAGATGACCACTTTGCTGAAACTGTGATTGCACATTTACTGAATCCCAAACATCTAATGGTATTAAATGGGTGATAGTAATCACACAGCTGTTCACATCACTGTATTTTAATTATTCCTTCTTCATTCTTTTGGGCTACTGTCCATCTTCTGACATCCAATAACATTTATAGCAATATTTCAATATCCAGGTGAATTTTCCTGTCTCCCTCCTGCTGTTTATCAGGCTGCTATTGGGCAGAACAATACTTCAAGAAAATCTAGACTGCAATATCTCTCCACTTAACCTCCTTCTGTGAGCAGAATTCCCCACAGATCTTCAGAACGTTTGCTTAGGGATGCTGATTAACTACTCAGCAATATCAGTGTCACTCCTATTATAAGCAGACTCATTTCCAAACCCTTAGACCTGGGACCCAACACCTTCTTTTGCGACAGGATCCTTGACTTGCACAATCAGTAAAGATGGGCAGCAACACATTCACCATGATTATTCTCAACACTGGTGCCTCACAGGGCTGCGTCCTCAGCCCCACTCTGATCTCTGTACCCTCTTGGCTGTATGGCCAGATTTTGCTCTAGCTCCATCTACAAGTTTGCAGGTGATACCACTGTGGTGGACTGTAATAATGAGTCAGAGTACAGGAAAGAGATACAAAGTCTGGTGGCATCGTGTCATGATAACAATCTTTGCCTCCATGTCTTAAAAACTAAAGAGTTGGTCATTAACTTCAGGAATGGGTTGATGCCTGCTTACATCAATGATGCTTCACTCACCACAACTTTGAACTGATTCCACAACCTAGGGATTTTGCAACTCATGTTTTAAATTATTATTTTTAACTTGAACAATTAGTCTTCTTTTGCACAATGGTTGCTTGTCAGTCTTTTTTTAATGTGTAATTTTTCATAAATGCTTTGGTATTTCTTTATTTTCCTGTAAATGCCTGCAAGAAAAGTAATCTCAGGGTTGTATATGGTAAAATATATGAATGTATGCACTTTGACTTTGACCCACTCTGGACATTTTGTCTTCTCCCTTTTCTCATCAGGCAGAACTCTAAAAGCACATAGCATCAGGCTCAAGGGCAACTTCCATCCCACTTTTATCAGACTATTGAATGGTTCCCTGGTAAATCAAAAAACCATAAAACATAGGAGCAGAATTAAGCAATTTGGCCATCGAGTTTGCTCCGCCATTCAATTATGGCTGATCTTTTTACCCTGTAATTTCTTAATTCAATCCACAAGGATTCAACATTTTTCAATCCTATGCCACATCTTTCTACTGATTTGATGCCATTTTTTACTAGCAGAGCCATGTCACCCCTCTGCCTGCCTTGGACATATAGCTTCCAACTACAACTATCCTTCAGCCACAACATCATTCCCGACAATCTGTAGTAGTGCCACAAGATCATCCACCTTATTTCTTATTCTCTGAGCATTGAGATATAACACATACAGTACTTGCTGCCCTTTTTGATTTTGCATCCCTAATGCACTGGTACTCACCCTGCTGGCTGCAATTTTGTCCTGTCATCTGCCTGCACTTCCTAACAGTCTGCCTGCATGCTATCTTTGCTTTTTCACTATCTGTCCTATCCTGAGGCCCTTCACTACAGTTTTCTTCCCTCTGCCAAATTAGTTTAAACCCTCCCCAACAGCTCTAACAACCTGCCCACAAGAATATTGGTTGCCCTTGGGTTCAGGGTTTTGTACCTTTTGTACAAATCCGTCACTTTTGTACAGGTCAGACCTACCCCAGAAGAGATCCCAATGATCCAACAAACTGAAGCCATGATCCCTGCACCAGCTTCCCAGCCATGCATTAATCAGCCAAATCATCCTGTTTCTACCATCACTGGTCTGCGGCACAGGCAGCAATCCAAAAGTTATTACCCTGGATTACCTGCTTCTCAGTTTTCTGCCTAGCTCTCTAAATTCCCTTTTCAGGACCTCTTTGTTTTTCCTTCCTATATCATTGGTACCAATATGTGCCAAGACATCTGGCTCATCTCCCTTCCCATCCAAAATGCTGTGGATGTGATCCGAGGTGTCCTTGTCCCCAGCACCTGGGAGGCAACGTACCATTTGGGAGTCCCATTCATGTCCACAGTATCTCCTGTCTGCTCCCCTGACTATTGACTATTGAGTACGATAAGATAGACTTACCATACTACCGAACAATTGTTGAACAGTCTACCTCATTATCACCTTGGACCTTATTGCTTACCTGCTCTGCACTTTCTCTACACTGTAAACATTTTATTATGTTACTGTTGTACCTGGTACTACCTGGATGCACTCTTGCAATGAATTGATCTGTATGAACATTTTGCAAGACATGTGTTTCAATATACCTCAGTAAACAAACTTACCAGTACTTTGTATGTGTTCCTGGTGGGAATTATGACGGTGTCCCTTGATCTAACTTGCTCTGCTCCAGCCAAGTGATCTGCCTGGAATGAAGGTAGCAAGGTTAGTTTAATGCCAGTAATCTGGATTCAGTTCACACTCTCTATAAGGAGTTTGTACATTCTCCCCAAGACCACATGGGCTTCCTCCCTTTGCTCTTATTTCCTCCCAAAGATGTAGAGCTAGTAGGTTAATTGGTCGCAAGGGTGTAATAAAATAGAAGGATGTCGCTTTCGAACAGAGATGAGGAGGAATTTCTTTTAGCCAGAGGGTGGTGAATCTGTGGAATTCGTTGCCACAGATGGCTCTGGAGGCCAAGTCACTGGGTATATTTAAAGCAAAGGTTAATAGTTTTTTGAAGTTACAGGGAGAAGGCAGGAGAATGGGGGGTTGAGAGATACAGCAAATCGATGGATGGATTGGACTAATATGTCTTATGGTCCAAGGAGAAAGGATGCATCACTTTTGCTAGGCTGCCCTGACAACTAACCTGAGTAAAACACTGCTAATGTTGGCGAACAAGCTACACATTCTAAAGGTGGTAGGTGTCTGACCATTAAGAAGGGAGTTACAAAGCAACCCAGAACCACAAAGCAATGTCAGCACCGTTGCCTGGACTTATTTCACCCTGAGCATGAGAGAATTCAGCTAGTTGTTCCTGTGCATACAGCCTGCCTTGGCGACTTTCCTGATGGGGATTAATTATTATATACTCAGAGACACAGCACAGTAACAGGCCCTTCCAGCCAGTGAGCCCATGCCCCCCAATTACAACCACATGACCAATTAACATACTCACCCGTACGTCTTTGGGATGTGGGAGGAAGCTGTAGCACCAGGAGGAAACCCACACGTCATGGGAAGATCGTAAAATGCCTTACAGTCAGGGGTAGGAATTGAACCTGGGTTGCTGGAGCTGTAATAGCATTACAGCTAACTACCATGCCACTCCCAATGTTGCAGCTTTAAACAAAGCCATACTCCTTCCGTTTGGCATCACCTCAGATTACTCCTGCGTTGCCTCACGGTGGCATCTCTCTAGGTTTCCCTTTGCCCCGTGTGTGGAGTTTGTGTCCACTGGAGTCTGGAGGCTGAAGACTACCTGTCCTCCAGTTAGAGGAGTGTGTGTGTGTGTGTGTGTGTGTGTGTGTGTGTGTGTGTGTGTGTGTGTGTGTGTGTGTGTGTGTGTGTGTGTGTGTGTGTGTGTGTGTGTGTGTGTGTGTGTGTGTGTGTGTGTGTGTGTGTGTGTGAGAGAGAGAGAGAGAGAGGAACAGGGCTTGCTTTGCTGCTGTGTCTGTTTTGTTGTGTTCTCTGGTTCTGTGTTGTTTGCCAAGCATTCCGGTCATACTATGTTGGCACCAGAATGTGTAGTGATTGTGTACCTCTGTCAGAGGTAGGTCTTTTTTACACAGAGTGGTGGGTGCATGGAACACTCTGCAGAGGCAGATACATCAGGAACATTTTCAATAATTCTTAGATAGACACATGGATGAGGGACAGATAAGATTCACCTTAGAGTAGGTTAAAATGTCGGCCCAACATTATGGGCCAAAGGGTCTGTACTGTGCTGTAGTCTTCTATGTTTTACGGACAACTCCCTACTGCTCTCTTCCTTCAGCTTCAACTACTGTTCCTTCTTCTGTCCCAATGGGATGTTTTTCAGATTGTCCCCACCTAGAGTGACCAGAAATCCCCAGCAGTCCCAAAATACTGGAAGTATTCTTACAAACCGTTACACTCATGGGTACTTTGGATACTGAGAAAGAAATCTCAGTCCAAAGTGACAAATGCCATCTTTCAAGGCATAAAACTGGATTTTCATTCACTTGTTTGATGCAGGCAAGTGTGGAATGAATAAACCTGCTAAAATTACTACATTTAAATGTATAATGAGTGAGTATTGTGTTATTAAAGGAATTTAACTATCATTGCAAAAGGATGATTACTTTTGTTCACTGGTTTTAATGACAAACATTTTCCAAAAATCTTGCCGTTCTGACGGAAGTAGCAATCAACAATCTTTTTTCAATGCATTTGTGACGTCATAGCCAGTTGCAGTTGAAGGCTGGATTAATGTCTATTTTTGAACACTAAAGTGCAGCCAAAATTGATGGAATGGTTGAAAGGACTTAATCCTGTCATCAATATAAAATGTGGGTGTTCTCACTAGGAAGGAGGTTGTGAGAGAGTCAGGTTGCTGTTATGAAGGAGACCAGATTAAGCCAGCCAGGATGAACTGTTTCATTTAGTTAAGCCTGGATTTGAAAGGATTGTAGTGGTAGTGCAGTCACTCGAGTTGAATATGATGTTCTCCCAAGGGGTTATTCCCTTCATGGAGAATACTGCTGCGTGACTTTGTTTAACGTGGCAAGGCTGATGCACGGGCAGCCACCACACAGTCCTTGACAGATCAGGGTCATGGTCCTGTAATATGGAGTGCAAAATGACTGGGGACCCTTCACTTCTGTAGCCTTCTTCTGCCTTGTTTGCCATTGTGATGTGTCGTCATCATCTCCCTCTGGCTCCACCACTGAGGTCTCGGTTGAATTGCTCTTTGTCTGGAACCTCCCACTTCACTCCCTTGCATGACCCCTACCTGGAGCGAAGTTCCAGATAGCATTGCCTTTGGTATCTCAAACTCACAGGACCATCCAAGGTGATGATCCTTGGTGAAGGAAAAGGTTATATTCAAAGCTGAACTGATGTAACATCATTCCACTTAGAGAATTATCAATCTATGGAACAGGCTCCCACCGGATATGTGAGGTGCAGGTAATGATTTTCTTTTGGAAAATAACATTTTGGGATACAGAAGAAGTCTAATTTGGGACATGACACAGCATGTTTGGGCAAAAATGCTTACTGTATTCCACAACTCTCTCCCACTGAGGTCTATATTACTTCATGGTTAGGATAGATGTAAATTAATTCATAGAAATCAGTTGCTCTGATTCACCAACAAACTCCTAATGACACAGAAAATAATGAGAAAACCCTAGCAGTCAGGCAATATATGTAAGCAAAGAGATTTGGTTGTGGCAGCAAGTTCTGGTTAAAACCTTATCAAATTCAAGAAGAGAAACAGCGACCACAGAGGAAAAGCAGGGTGAAAGAAACAAATTGATTCTGGGTGTATTGAGATGAGTCACTCACAAGGTCCTCAGCACCTGGCTGCCCCTGTAGTCACAGGATGACTGCTGTAGTTGAGTTTCTGGCCAATGGAGACCCGTGGGATGTGGGGAGACAGTGATGGTCAATATAGATAGGCTTCCTCTATCTCTTTTTTGGAGATGTTTTTCAGCAGCTTTTTTCAGCGCAAACTACACTTGCCATTATCAGCATAGGCCTGGATGTTGTCCAGGTCTTGAGGCAAGCGAGCATCAATTGTTTCATTACTGGAGGATCCACGAGTGGATCTGAACATGCTGTAATTAGTAAACATCCCTACTGCTGGCTTTGGGATGGAAGGAAGATCATTACTGAAGCAGTTGTGCCCAGGGCATTGCTCTGAGTAGTTATCCTGAAGCAATGCCCTGGGGCTGAGGTGATTGGCTTCCAACAACCACAATTAGCTTTTCGTCTATGAGGCATGACATACTTCCCTGAGGACTTTGGGCAAGATCAGAGAAGGGATCCTCTTCATGGTCCTTGTTCTAGTTTATTACAGGTACTTTTGTGGCTCTGACTCTCACCTTTCCTTTATTCCTTTGTCAATCAACGTAGACAATATAGTTTCGCTACTCAGCACCCAGCTCATTAACTTCTTGACAGCTGATCACTGATCTCCATCTGCTGGCTATTCATTCTCATCTGCAAGTGATCAGCAAATATTTGGACATGCCACGGTCCGGTCCGTTGACTCCTCATTTCTGTTAATTCCCTTTACCCCATGTTTTACCGGGCTCCTTGATTAGTGCACCTGATCCTCATTCGAACCGGCAGCATAAAAACTCCAGCTTTCATCTACTTGGGGGAGGACCGTCACCTCAGCCAGTGCAGCAATGCACTTTCCGGGCCGCTGAGAATAATGGACTCTTAGTTGTTTCGGTGCAGTTGCTTTGGGAATTCTGTTGTTTTCGTGTCCAGCTGAGTTTTGCAGGCTGTTTGCCGCTACTCCGAGTCAAGATACAAATTCTGTCGTTTTCGTGGGCAGCTGAGAATTGCTGGCCATTTGCCACTATTCCATATCAAGATACAAATTGTCTGTCGTTGTTTGGTTTTGTCGTCTCGTGTCCAGCTGAGGATTGCAGGCTGTTTGCCGTTACTCCAAGCCCAGGCTATGTGTCCAAGTCCACGTCCAAGTAAGCATCTAATCCTCACTCCCTGGCTTTCCTTGCATCTATTGATAAACACACTTCTGTAAATGCTACCTACGTGTCTGTGTCCTGCACTTGGGTCCGCTTTCCAAAGTCCATGCAACAGGACCTGCTTACTGTCCCCAATGTTGATTGATGATGGAATTCTTCTCAGCTAAGAATTAGTTGATCAGACTCTACAGCAATCTGCCTTTATTCACCTTCAGGGTCACTGAAGGTATTTAAAAAAGAGGTAATTTTTTGTAAGGTCGGGAAATTGAGAGTTATAGGACAATAGGGAGAGAAGAATTATTGAGGTGTGGGGTGATCAGCTGTGGTCATATTGAGTGGTGGGTCAGGCTTGAAAGTCCAAGTGATCTACCCTTGACTCTACTTTTAGTGCTTCTGTTGCACAATCATCACATAACACATGACTGATGCCATTGCATTTACACAAATTATGAACAGTGTGGGTATTGACTACAGAAGCAAGGCTTAATTGAAAGTTTGAGGCTAAAGTTTGTGTATTTCAAAGTGAATCCTGACTTAGGTCACCACCAGGGCATTTGGCTGTGTAGAGTCAATCAGGATGAGTTGTTGATTCCACAAGTTAAGTTTGTGTTTTCTCTTCAAGTTCACAGTGATTGTGCAAACACTTCCTTTCACCTCACCACTTTGCACAGTATCGATTTCCCTCCATGTTATCTTGGGTCACTACCCAGTACTGCCTACAGTCTTCTCTTTGCCTATAACCCATAGACTATCCAGCTTACTGGACCTTTCTTCTCTGATCTCCCACTTGGCTTACAAACAAATTCTCTTCTGCTCTCTTCTTTATCTTCTCCCAGCACCTGATACCCTTTACCTCAGTCTTCTCAACCTTTCTTCCTAACCTCCCATGATCCTCTCTTTTCACTTCTGACCATCTTCTCCCATTTCCTCATCAAATTTGATGCCATCACCATTGTGCAACACCTCCCTCATGTTGCTTTCTCCTCATCATCCTTTGATTCCTCCTATCCTTCCTGTAGCTCTAAGTATTAATTTATTTTCCCTTGTCATTGCTGCTAGCTCCCTATGTAACTTGGCATTACCATTTTGAACTTGTACTCAAGAAACCATCTCTCACTTCTACAACTGCAGGTAACTTACAATATTAGCTCAGTTTTTTTCTCTCCTGCAACCTGTGCTTTGCAGCTTTTGAAATTCCTTGATTTGAGAGTATCATCTCTTGGCAAGATGGTGATGGTGAACCACAGCAATGTGGTGTGAGCTGCTTACAAAACTTCTAAATATGCCTCTTTTGAACTATCACTGTAATTAGCAGTCTGTAATTTCCCTTTAAGTGATGTATTTTTGAACCATCTCAACAAACTAGTGAATTCACTGTCTTCTGAAGCATTTGACTCTCAAGCTTTCAGTCGCGGCACCCTTAAGTGGATGAAGGTTGAGAGTCAAGACTGAGGACCTAAAGCCAAGATTGCTGTATCAGAGGGAAATGAGGAATTGCTATGCTCTGTGTTTCATGGAAACATGACTCACTCTGGACATGCTAGATACACTACCTCAGTAATCCTAAAGGGTTTCTTGATACACAGGATGGACCAATCTGCTAATTCAGCGAAGGCAAAAGGTCTGTGTTTCATGATAACTCTTTGTAGTGCTCAGATGTGGTGGTTTTATCGTACACTTGTTTCCCTGACCTGGAACATCTAATGATTGAGTACTGACAGTTCTACTTACCAAGAGTGTTCTCCTCCATGATCCTGACTGCTGTTTACTTACTGCCATAAGCTAATACTAATCAGGCACTCAAGATACTGAATGCTGCCATTACTAAACTTGAAACAACCACACCCCAATGTATTTCAAATCATAATCGGGAACCTTAATCAGGCTTTCTTGAAAAATTCTCCGATGAATTATCATCAGCATATAGTCTGCAGCACCAGGGGTCCCAACATACACATGCTGGGATCACATTTCATGAAATCTTATCATCTGGCTCTCCTCCTACTACCTGCATATAATCAGAGCCTAAAGAGCATGGTTCCAGAGATGAAGACAATAAAGAAAAGGGTGCAAAAGGCAGAGGATATGGAATAACTTTTAGTCAGTGGCCTGGGCCATGTTCAAGCACTCATTAGAGGATCTGAATTAATATAGCACGATTGTCAATGTCTTTATAAAAATAATCATAGACTAAAGTGTCCCTACAAAATCATTTAGAGCCTTCGCCAACCAGAAGCCCTGGATAAACCATGAGATCATCAATCTGCTGAGGGCTAGATCATAAAACCATAAGATTATAAGATGTAGGAGCAGAATTAAACCATTTGGCCCATCGAGTCTGCTCTGCCATTTCATCATGACTGAACCAATTTTCCTCTCAGCCCCCAATCTCCTGCTTTCTCCCAGTATTCCTTCATGCCCTGACCAATCAAGAATCTATCAAACTCTTCCTTAAATATACATAAAGACTTGGGTCCACAGCTGTTTGTGACAAAGAATTCCAGAAATTTACCACTCTCTGGCTAAAGAAATTTCTTCTCATCTCTGTTCTCAAAGGACACTCCTTTATTCTGAGGCTGCATCCTCTGGTCTTATACTCTCCCACTATCCTGTCCACATCCACTCTATCAAGGCCTTTCACCATTCAATAGGTTTCAATAAGGTCACCTCTCATTCTTCTGAATTCTTGAGAATACAGGCCCGGAGCCATAAAACACTCTTCATATGAAAAACCATTCAATCCTGGAATCACTTTCCTTTCGGTTGGTAATTTTTTATTAACAGATAGAGGGTTAAGAATCCAGAGTTGATGACAGAAGTCTATCTAATGCCTAGCTGGAGAACATAGCATCTCAGCCAAGATTAGATATCTGAGAAGCAGTACTACTGAAGGTAGTGACTACTGAGTTAGTTTCCAACATGTGAATGGAGAGAGATAGTGAGGGGGTGGAGGGGAGAGTTAGTTTCCAACATGTGAATGGAGAGAGATAGTGAGGGGGTGGAGGGGAGAGTTAGTTTCCAACATGTGAATGGAGAGAGATAGTGAGGGGGTGGAGGGGAGAGTTAGTTTCCAACATGTGAATGGAGAGAGATAGTGAGGGGGTGGAGGGGAGAGTTAGTTTCCAACATGTGAATGGAGAGAGATAGTGAGGGGGTGGAGGGGAGAGTTAGTTTCCAACATGTGAATGGAGAGAGATAGTGAGGGGGTGGAGGGGAGAGTTAGTTTCCAACATGTGAATGGAGAGAGATAGTGAGGGGGTGGAGGGGAGAGTTAGTTTCCAACATGTGAATGGAGAGAGATAGTGAGGGGGTGGAGGGGAGAGTTAGTTTCCAACATGTGAATGGAGAGAGATAGTGAGGGGGTGGAGGGGAGAGTTGGTTTCCAACATGTGAATGGAGAGAGATAGTGAGGGGGTGGAGGGGAGAGTTAGTTTCCAACATGTGAATGGAGAGAGATAGTGAGGGGGTGGAGGGGAGAGTTAGTTTCCAACATGTGAATGGAGAGAGATAGTGAGGGGGTGGAGGGGAGAGTTAGTTTCCAACATGTGAATGGAGAGAGATAGTGAGGGGGTGGAGGGGAGAGTTAGTTTCCAACATGTGAATGGAGAGAGATAGTGAGGGGGTGGAGGGGAGAGTTAGTTTCCAACATGTGAATGGAGAGTGATGGTGAGAGGGTGGAGGGGAGAGTCAGTATCCCAAACACAAAAATGGAGCAAGTTGGTGAAAGGATGGAAGGGAGAGAGGTCACCCCACATGTGAAAGGAAAGAGTTGGTGAAGGGTTGGAGGGGTGATTTGGTATCCTTTATGTGAATCAGCATAATCCAAATTTAGGTTATTTGTAACCAACCACTCAGCATCATGCTCTCGAGTTCCAGCTTCCATCAAGCTGCAGCTTTATTACACACTCAGGGCTCACGCTGACTGGTTAAATAGGCAGGTCCAAAGTTTGGCTGTGATCCTCTGAGCCAGACACAAAGCCCAAGGCAGAAGGTTCCTGTCGTACAGGTACTCCTTGCCAGTGAGTGATGGCACAGTGGTTTCCTCAGACCACCGATTCATGACTTGGCCGAAGCTCAGGTCTGGTGGACTTTCTTTCAAGCTTTCTTGCAAACATCTTATTCAATCCACTCTTTGAAGCAACTGCACATAATCCTTCTTAAAGGTTTCATTAATGTTAATGTTATCATCCAAGCATTTCATAGAACATAGAATATTACAACATAGTATAAGCACAAGAGATTCTGCAGATGCTGGAAATCCAAAGTAATACACGCAAAATGCTGAAGGAGCTAGGCAGATCAGGCAGCATCTAGGGAAATTAATAAACTGACCATGTTTCAGATCGAGATCTTTGAAGAAGGGTCTCAGCTCGAAATGTCGACTGTATTTAATTCCATAGATGCTACCTGACCTGCTGAGTTCTTCCAGCATTTTGTGTGCGTTACATTACAGTGCAGAACAGGCCCTTCGACCCATGATGTTGTGCCAACCGTTTAACCTTCTCTGAGATCAATCTAACCCTTCCCTCCTACATTGCCCTCCATTTTTCTATCATCATATGGCTCTCGAAGGGTATGCATAATCTTAGTTTCCTAAATATTTTCACATTTCAACAGGCCAGTCGAATGTTATGAATGCAGGAATAATTTGATTGTCAAATCTAACCAAAGGCACTGCTTTATGTAACAGTGATGAACTAAAGGGATTGGAGATGTTTGTTCAATGTGCCTTCATTGTAAATCACATTTTAACTACCGTAGCTTTCTTAGCTTGCCAAATGAGAATGCACTGCCCTCCTCAGTAATGTTTCGGTGTCTATAAACCCATCTGCACTCTGCTTTGAACTTCTCTTGTTTCTAAGCTTGTAGCAGCTTGTATTTCTGTTTAGTGAACTGGCCACCCACTGCACTGAACTTGGCATTTTTCACCAGTGGCATTACCCCCATATTTACCTCATCATTTCCCAGCTCCTGCCTCTTCTACTTCTTGCTTGCTTTTATTTTGTGTAAAAAAGAGCCAAGGCTGTTCTGATGACTGTTACAGTGTGTGGCCAATATAAGGTTGTGGTTTAGGACTAATTAGCTCTTGAAATATTGGAAATACTTCTTCAATAGGGCACTACACAAGAGCTTCAATTGATTTGATTGATATTTGGCTAATTATTGTGTAGGATTAAACCTGACATTGATGCTGAAGTACCATTACTTTGAAGCTAAATTTTACCTGCTGCCTACATATTATGAAAGGTTAGCTGGAGTCAGAATTATATGAAACTTGTAATAATAAAGCTTCTGGAATCTGTGCATTCCCCAAACACTTGGACTCCTCCAACCAAATATCGTCTCCCGAATTCCTGGTGATTTCTTGAGAAATCCTTAGTAGTGTAGTGGGTCCAGCAACCTGCTGTCTGTACGGAATTTGTACGCCCTTCCCATAGCTGTGTGGGTTTCCTCCAGGTGTTCCTCCCACATTCCAAAGACGGATTAGGGTTAGTAAATTGTGGGCAGGCCATGTAAACAACAGAGGCATGCAGACATTTATGGGCTGCATCCAGACTTCCTTGGGTGGTGGTGGTTGTTGGCACGAAGAATGCATTTCACTGCATGTTTTGATGTTTCAATGCACATGAGACAAATAAAGCTAATCTTTAATTTTTTCATGGATGACCTCTGTTCTTCTCAACAAGAGGAATCTCTCCATATAAAAGCAAGGCTTTTAATATTAAGGCTTTATAAAACACTGGTGAGGCCTCACTTGGAGTGTTGTGAACAATTCTGGGCCCCCTATTTAAGATGGAATGTGCTGACACTAGGAAAGTTCAAAAGAGGTTCTCAAAATGTTTTTCAAGATTGAAAGGCTTACCATATGAGGAGCGTTTGATGGCTCTGTGCCTGTACTCACTGGAATTCAGAAGAATGAGGGGTGACCTTATTGAAACCTATAGAATTTTGAAAGGCCTTAATAGAGTCGATGAGAAGAGGTTTCCTATGATGGGAGAGTCTAGGACTAGAGGACAGAGCCTCAGAATACAAAGTAGTCCTTTTAGAACAGAGATGATGAGGAATTTCTTTAGCTAGAGAGTGTTGCCACAGGCGGCTGTGGAGACCAAATCATTGCGTATATTTAATGCAGAGGTTGATAAATTCTTGATTGGTCAGGGCATGAAGAGATACGGGAGAAGGCAGGAGATTGGGGTGGGTGGGAAATGGATCAGACAAGATGAAATAGTGGAGCAGACTCGATGGGTCAAATGACCTAATTCTGCTTCTATATCTTATGGTCTTATATTTCTCTCACCCACTCTATATCCATTGAAAAATATCCCCTAAAACTTTCTCTAAAGTCATCTATAGGCATTGTTGTTACTGTATAGTCTTTGGAAAGTTTTGAGATGCATCATGCGGAAAATGGCCAACTCAGTGAGTAAGGAAAAATAAGATAGAGCAAAGAACAGGCAGAATATATGTTTTTTAAAAATAAGATAAAGATAGTGTAGTTCAGAGACATCAGAGGTGTTGTAGATGCTAGAATTCTTGTGCAGCACACACAAAATACTGGAGGAAGTCAACAGGTCAAGCAGCATCTATGAAGGGAAATAAATGGTTGATGTTTTGGGCCAAGATGAAGGATTCCCTCCATAGATACTCCCTGGTCTGCTGAGTTCCTCCACCATTTTTGTGTGCATGCTGCTTAAAAAACATTGTTGCAGGGAACATGAAATAAAAAGAGAAAATGCATTTCTGTGGCACAAATGTTATGTTGTACTTGTCAGCCCATGCCTGGATCATGTTGCCAGTGTGCATGGGCTGGTTCACCTGCAGTTCCAGATGTTGAATACTCTGTGAACATCTCCACTCCTGACCTTATGATGGAAGGAAGGTCACTGATAGACAGCTGAAGGTAGCTGGGCCAAAAGCTGTGGCCTGCGCAATTCCCTGTCTGATATCTCATTACCATTACATGTGAATGCTGGCTGCAATTATAGCAATGAATTACACATTCTAAAGTACTGAGATATCTGTAAAAGTGAATTGGCTCACCCGAGGCATGAAAGGTGCTCTACAAATGCAAGAGATTCTGCAAATGCTGGAAATCCAGAGCAATGCAAGCAAAATGCTGGAGGAATTTAGCAGGTCAGGCAACATTTATGGAGGGGAATAAATGGCTGACCTTTCGGGTCAAGACCCATCATCAGGATTGGAAAGGAATGAGGAAGATGACAGAATGAGAAAGTGGGGAGAGGTGAAGGAATACAAGCTGGCAGATGATAGGTGAAATCAGCTGAGGGATAAGGTAGGTAGGGAGATGATATGAGAATCTGGGTGGAAATGGTAAAGGGCTGAAGAAGAAGGAAGCTGATAGGAGAGGAGAATGGACCATGGGAGAAAGAGACAGAGGAGGGTTGATGGACAGATGAGGAGAAGAGAAGAAAAGTGGATCAAGAATGAGGAAATAAAAAAGAGAGACCTGAACTTAAAGGAATCAATGTTCATGCTTCAGGTTGTAGGCTGTACAGGTGTTCTACAAATACACCCAAAAAAAGTCCACCATTCACACTTCGGATTAATGTGCAATTGTTTCTATATACTTCTAAATATTAGAAATTCAGAAACATTTAAATACCCCTGATAGTCCTGACAGCTGGCAAAGCTGGGTGGGGCTTTCTTGACATCCAAGAAACATACATTAAATCTGTTATTTGCATCTAATGAAATCAGTATGGGTTGTACTGGGCAACCCTTTGGGCGGAAACATAGCCTGCCCGCAACTTAGTACCTCTAACCATACATCTTTGGAGCATATGAGGAAACCAGAGCACCTGGAGGAAAACAATGTGGCCACTTGGAGCACATACAAACTGCTGAGAGACAGAATTCAGTCATTCAGCTCATCGAATCCCCTCCAATTTCCTGCCTTCTGCTTGTAATACTTGATACCCTACTAATCAAGAACCTATCAACCTCCACTTCAGATATTCCAAATGACTTACCTTCCACAGCCATCTGTGGCAATGAGTTCCACAGACTCACCACCCTCTGGCTAAAGAAATTACACCTTTTTTTCTGTTCTAGAGGGACTTCTTTCTATTCTGAGGCTGTGCTCTCAGGTTCTAGACTTTCCCAATATTGGAAACATCCTCTCCACACCCATTCTATCTAGGCTTTTCAGTGTTCGATAGGTAAAGAGGAGGTTGATAGGTTTTTGTTTATTGAGCGTGTCAAAGGTTATGGGAAAAGGCAAAAGGTACAGGAGCCTCAGGACCCTCACCATCAGGTTCAGAGGCAGTTATTACTCCTCAGCCATCAGGCTCTTGAACTTCACTCCCCCATCACTGAACTGTTCCCACAACCTATGGGCTCAACTTCAAGATCTCTTCTTCTCATGTTCACAATACTTATTGCTTATTTATTTATTTTTGTATTTGCGCAGTTTGTTGTATTTTGCACATTGGTTGTTTATCTGTCCTGTTGGGTGTGGTCTTACATTGATTCCATTACATTCCTTGGATTTACTGAATATGCTGCAAGGAAGCAAATCTCAGGGTTGGTTATAGTGGCGTATATGTACTTTAATAACACATTTACTTTGTTTTTTTACACGAGAGTTCAGGGATGGGGTTCCGGAATGATCCAGTCAAAGCCAAAGAAATTGACACTCTCCATCTGGGTTGGGAAGCCCATGCCAACAAAAGCTAGGCCACAATTTCTAATGTATAGACTGTGTCAGTGTTACAAAAAAAAGTACAGCGTCTGTGCACCTTATATTCATCTACCATACCTTTCAAGTTCCAGTGTAAAGTAAAACAGGAAAACTTTGGCTGTGATTAATGACATTGCAGGCTACCGGGTTCAGAAGTTCATTTCCTTTTGAGTGTCTTAGACGTCCTCCAGGGACATCATCTGTAAGTAGGTTGCTTAATGAGGTTATAACCTAGCGTAGTGGCGGTGCTCTCCTTCCATGGTGAATGCAGTGATTAAATGTGGAAAGCAGCAAACAATAAGGAGACACAATGGGACCTGCCTCGTAGAACAGTCTTCCAATTGAATCATGTCTGCAGGAAAAATATCCCAGCTGATGCTGGGAGAGAAGCGGGAAAGAGTCTTTGTGAATAAAAACACCCAATGTCTTTATTATTTGAAGCAGGGAAAATACTGCGCGTCACATTGATTGTCAGTCTCTGTCCCTTCACAGTTTATTTCACCCTCGGCTAATCAGACTCTGTCAAGTTCTGTCGAGGGATAGATGGACGCAGATGACTTTCAGCGCAGCTTATTACCAAGGTGTTTGGATTTGGGGAATGCTTTGAGCAAGGTGCATCCCTTGTGGACAGAAGTGATGCATTGCAGCCTACTGGATAACTTTTGTCACTGCAGGCAGGCTGCTGATGAACAGTTGGTGAAAATTCATTGTTGATTGAAGTAAACTTAATTAAAATCTGCTTTCCATTAATATTACGCAGATTATATTTCAAAAGGCCATTGTTTTTAACAATATAAGGTATTATACTTTAGTGAACTGAAGATCATCTTTAAATGAGTAAATACATTTTTTTCAGAACCTAGCACTGATAATTAAGATCTAATCTTTCCACAAAGGAAAGGCTGGTCTGTAAATAGAAATCAGTGTCAGTGGGATTATGAAACTTGCTTTATTCTTTTAATGTGAAATTCATAGATGGGAAGTTAAAAGCCTGTAAGAAAATAATTAATGTCATCCCATAACGTGTTTCATGTCATTTTAAAATGCTGCTGTGCCTGGGCAGCCAACTATCGCTGGTAATTTGGGCTGGCACAGTAGCATAGTGGTTAGTGTAACATTATTACAGTGGCTGTGATCTGGGTTCAATTCCTGCTACTGCCTGTGAGGAGGTTTTGTATGCTTTCCCCATGACCATGTGAGCTTGCTCTGGGAAAAATAAAATAAAGAGGGTACAGAGGAGATTTACCAGGACACGTGAGAAAGCTCAGGCTTTTCCGTCTGGAGTGACAGAGGATGAGAAGTGACTTGATAGAGGTGTACAAAATGATAAGAGGCACCGATTGAGCTGATAGCCTGAGACGTTTTTTCCAGGAGCAGAAATGGCTAATATGAGGGGGCATAATTTTAGGATGATTGGAGGAAAGTATAGGGATATGCTTTTTTCACAGAGAGTAGAATGTACCAGGATGGTGGTAGAGGAAGATATACTAGGGACCTCTAACAAATTCATGGATGATAAAAAAAAGTGGAGGGCTATGTCATAAGGAAAGGTTAGATAAATTTTAGAGTAGGTTAAACGGTCGGCACATCACAGGCTGAAGGGCCTATACGGTGCTGTAGTGTTCTATTTTTATATTCTAAACACAGAAAATGCTAGAAATACACAGTAAGCTGCAGCTGTGTGGGAATAATATTTCAGGTCAAAGACACAGCTCCAACCCAGAATGTTGACTCTGTTTCTCTTCCCACAGATGAAGTCTGAACTGCTGAGTATTCCCAGCATTCTTTTTTTGCATTTCAGTTAGGTAGCTTAAAAGTACAGTGAAGGAATTATGAAGATGATCAATCATCAGGTTTCAATGCAAGCTTATTTTATTTAAAATCATTCTATGAGTTGTGTTTCTCCAACTTTTAATGTAATGAAGCAATCCTAGGCACCTCATGGGAGCATGTATCAGACAAAATCTGACACAGCCACAAGAGAAGATGTCACTGTTGGCTAAACTTGGTCACTGGGTCAGGATTCAGGGAAAAGCGGGGAGGGGGTGAGATACTGAAGGAGGAAACCATACACTTTGGTCCTTAGTCTGTTTGTAAAGAAAGCCGTGGATGTACTGTAGACGTTCAGAGGTCCTGTTGGGGCTGGAGGAGACTACACTATTAGAGAAGGCTGGATTCATGAAGGCATGCAGGGAGGCAGTAGTGGCTGCCTCACTAAATATATTTAAGACACAGACAGATTTTTGCAGAGTAGGGGAATTAAAGGTTATGGGGGAAGGCAGGAAGGTGGAGATGAGTCCATGGCCACATTAGCCATGATCTTATTGAATGGCGGAGCAGGTTCCATGGACCAGATGGCCAACTCTACTCCTATATCTTATGTTCTTAGTTCTCAAAAAGCATTTGAGAATGCTAAAATGGAGGCTTTGTTTAATCAGTGACCTGGGTAGGTCATGAGTGAATCGGACTTGGCACCACTTGAACACTCATCCTTCTGGAAGCCAGAGAGTGAGAAGGTCATGGCCAAAATATATGTTCAGTAATGTGCTCCAGACAGAGTACACTTCAAAGTACAAAGGTTAAAGTAAATTTATTATCAAGGTATGTATATGTCACCCTATACCACTCTGAGATTGATTTTCTTGCGGGCATTCACAGTAGAACAGAATCAATGAAAGGCTGCACACGGAGACCGAAACCCTGGGGAAGTTACAGGAATCACTTTGATGTGGAAATTACAGTACCATAGGGACAGGAATACCGAGTCCGGAGAGAATTAGAGGCAGCCTGCATCATACAAAATGTTAAATATGAGGAGTAGACCAGGATACAAGGATGTCTAGGAGTGGCAAACTTTAAAGCAGCAGCCCAGGGGGATGGAATAGATCCACAAAAATAAAAAATCTAGAACATAGAACACAGAACAGTGCAGCACAATACCGTCCCTTTAGCCCATGATACAGTGCCGAGTTTTTAACCTACTCTAAGATCAATCCAACCCTTCCCTCCTACATTTTTCTATCATCCATGTGCTTATCTATCCTTAAATGCCCTTAATTTATCTGCCTCTATCACCACCTCTGCCAGGATGTTCCACGCACCCACCACTCTCTGTATAAAAAACTTACCTCTGACATCTCCCCTACACTTTCCTCCAATCACATTAAAATTATGCCTCCTGGTATTAGCCATTTCCTGGGAAAAAGTCTCTGGTTATCCACTTGATCTATGCTTCTTATTATCTTATATATCTCTAGTAAGTCACCCTTTACCCTCCTTCGGTCACTTTGCTGATGGACAGTAGATTGTTAGGGCAAGGATTAGTTGGGTTGGATTTTTCCTGCCTCTTGTGAGCAGGGCATACTTGGGCAAATCTCCGCACTCTAGGGTAGATGTTAGTGTTCTAACTACACTCACTAGCCTCTTCATTATGCATACCAGATCATTATAGCAAACAGCTAATCAGCCAATCATATGGCAGCAGCTCAATGCATAAAAGCATGCACTTATAGTCAAGAGATTCAGATCAGGCCAAACATCAGAATAGGGAAGAAATGTGATCTAAGTGACTTTGACCATGGAATGATTGTTGCTGCCAGACAGGGTGGTTTAAGTATTTCAAAAACGTCTGATCTGCTGGGATTTTCACACACAATCTCTAGAGTGTGCAGACAGTGAAACTCTGTGGGCAGAAGTGCCATGTTAATAAGAAAGGTTAGAGGAGAATGCCCGGACTGGATCAAGGAGAGCAACAGTAACTCAAATATCCACACACTCAACAGTGCTGAGCAGCAGAGCATCTCTGAACACACAACACATTGAGTCTTGAAATGGATGAACTATTATTAGGTACTGGAGGTACCTTATACACTGAGTGTGTAGTGGAAGAGCACAGAGGCACAAGTAGTTCTGGACACCGATTAGGACAGTTGAAAGGCAAGTCTTCACGTCCCACAGTGATGCTATTATTAACTGGTTCAAAACCAGTGCCCCTTTCTCACACTGTTATAAATAAAACACAAGTGGGGCAGTATGAACTCTGTCTCTCTCCCTCGCTGTACGAAATAAGATGTTAAAGTCAAAGCTGACAAGTTGCTAAGGTGCTGGATGCAGTAAGCTTTCTAATTCCCTTCAGCTGCATAATCATTCTGTCAAATAATGGGACTTGACTTCATCATAGACACAAAAGATTCTGCAGATGCTGGAAATCTTGAGCAACACACACAAAATGCTGGAGGAACTTGGTAAGTCAGGTAGAATCAATGGAGGGAAATAAACAATTATCGTTTCAGGCCATGACCCTTCACCAGGACAGGAAAGGAAGGGGACTGAAGTCAGAAAAATGATGGTACCTCAAGACCAGTCAACTCATGGCCCAACCAGAAACCCTGACTGAATGCAGAGGGGCGTTCCCTACTAAAAGCCCACAGCCTTTATGTCCAGTGACAGGACAGCTCTCATAGTAGCCTGAAGAAACCTCATCTTAGCCATCAATAAGGCAAAGGCTGCCCACGCACAAAAAATTCAGGAACATCTGCTTGATAATGATCCCTGGCGTATGTGGCTGAGCATTAAGGGAAAACAGCATTGACTGTGCCAGTGACACACCTTTCCCTGATGCTCTGAACAACTTCTATGCATGTTTCAAGCCATGCAACATAATGCTGGCCACGAAAGCTACCCCCCTCCCAGGTAAGGAGGAGGCATTGTCTGTAACAGCAACAGACGTGAGAAGGACTCTACAGAGAGTCAATCCCCATAAGGCGGCTGTGTCAGTCAACAGCCCAGGCTGAGTACTCAGCGAGTGCGACACCAGCTCAGTGACTTCTTCATAAACATCTTCAACACTTCACTCAACATCTACCAACACACTGTACAAAAGAATTCTACACCTTCAGAACTAAATGACTACTTTGAATGGCTGGTAATGGCACATCAACATTCCTGCCACATTGGACCTTCAGCAATATGCTTACTGACAGACCGTTCTATGACAAATGCTAAAGCTTCTGTCTTGCACCTTTCCCTGACACACCCAGAAGACAAGGACTCTTATGTCAGAAATGTGTCTTTGGATTTCAGTTCGTTATTCAACGCTATTGTCCCACAGACCTTGGTGAACAAACTCCTGCTCCTCAGTCTAAATACATCATTGGGTATTGGACTTCCTAACGAACAGACCTCAGAGAGTCAGGATGCACAGCTGCTCCACCCTAACACGTTGCATTACTGCTTGGTGCAGAAACTGCTCTGCAGTGGACAGGAAGGCTCTACAACAGTAGTCATTACTGCTCAACATATCACTGACACCAGCCTATCCACCATCAAGGAAATATATAGAGGAAAGTGCTAGTGACATTATGAAGGATCCCTCCCACCCTGCTCATGGACTGTTTGCCCCACTCCCATCAGTGAGGAAGCTGTGCAGCATCCACACCAGAACTACTAGAATCAAAAACAGTTACTTTCCATAAGCAGTAAGACTGATCAGCAGCTCTACCCACTTCCCCACTCCGCCATGCTCCCAACCACCACTACTTTATCATTTCCTGTCAGTATATACCTTGTGTATAGACACCTTTGTGCCTAGTGTCCCTTTATGGACATACAACAAATCTTTAAATATAAGTTATCTTATTGATTTATATTTACCCATGTTTTATTATTATTATTATTATTATTATTATTATTATTATTATTATTATTATTAGGTTCTTTATCTTTTGTGTTTTTGTGTGCATCATCGGATCCAGATTAACAATTATTTCATTCTCCTTTACACCTGTATACTGAAAATGACATTAAATGATCTTGAACTTGGAATAAGAAGTTAGGGGTATGGAGAGGTGTACAAGCAGGTGGGTTGGTGGGTGGGGCAAGAGGATGAATTAAGAAGTTGGGAGGGGATAGGTTGGAGAGGTAAAGGGCTGAAGAAGAAGGAATCTAATAGGAGAGGACAGTGAAGCATGGAGTAAAGGGAAATCGCAGGGCAACTGTGGGGAAATGATGGGTAGGTTGGAAGAAAAGGAGGGTTGAGAGAATAACCAGAATGGCAAAAGTGGGAAAGGGGAGGGACAGTGATTACTGGAAATCACTGAAAGGGGTGTTCATTTATGCATCCTGGAATAGACACATAACAAATTAGCACAGCGTAGGTCAGCTCTTCAGAGATTCTGTTCAGTCACGGTTAAGGTTATACAGTATGCTATCTAGCTCTTTGGATAATCTGGTTGTAGATTTAAAAGTAAGCCTTCAAGTTACCAGTTCAGAAATGGTGACTGAAGCTTCCCTATGCTGGGAGTATCCACGTCTCAAACTTATTAATACGCTAAACCAGTCATGAGCAGAAGAGCAAACTGGCAGCAGACCTGCTTATCATGCCAAACGAATTTCCTGGAAAGCCTTCAGGCAGATGAGGTCCATGAAAAAGGGAAGTTCATTCCCAGCTTCTCCCAGAATGATGCTGGAAGATGAATTGCAGCAATGATGTAGGATGACTATACGCTTCCCTACACTGTCAAAGTCCTTCTGAAGACTTCCTGCTTCCTGAACACTACTTGCCCCTCTACCTACCTTTCCATTGTTTATAAACTTAGCCAGAAAGCCATCAATTCCATCATCCAGTTCGTTAACATAAAATGTGAAAAGTACCAAACCCAACATATCCCCCTGCAGAACACCACTAATCATCGGCAGCCAAACAGCCAAACATCGGTGCCGCCTTTATTTCCACTCTTTGCCTTCGGCCTCAGTTGAACAACATTATGAATGTAATGAGCCAAGAAATTGAATATGGTTTTTATTACACACCTAGATCTAACAGGTGCCACGATAGCATAGTGGGTAGCACAAGGCTATTACATCTCTGGATGTTCTGGAGTTTGGACTTCAATTCTGACACCATTTGTACCATGTGGTTATCTCCAAGTATTCCAGTTTCCTCCCATCACACTGTCTAAAGATAGGTTAATAGGTCAATTGCTCATTGTAAATTGTCCTGTGATTAGGCTGGTGTTAAATCGGTGGGTTGCTGGGTGGTGCAGCTTGTTGGGCTGGAATGGCCTGCTCTGCACTGTATCTCCAAATAAATTTTTTCAGAAGGATTATATTATAATTAAAAGTAATCTCCTTCCCCCACCCCATAGATGCTGCTTAACCCATTCTGTTCCTCCAGCAGTTTTTCTTTTGATTTCCCTAACAATACTCAAGTTAATTACACTTCAGCATGTAAAACTTCCTGTTCTGGTTACAACCCCGTATTTTTTTCTCTCAGTGTTTCCATGTCCTTTGTAAGAATAAGTGTGTACAGGAAATAAACTACAAAGGAACTTGTGGTTAAAGCAAACAGTGGGAATACACAGTGGGAAAAGACCACATGCCTTCAATAAAATTGCTATTTGTGTCTTTCAATCAGGCAAGCCTCAAGAGGAAACTGCTGACAAGGCTTTGCCGTGCATAGGAGAGGCAGAGGAATTGTTGCCAGTGCTCATAGGGAATGGAGGGCTGGCTGTACGTGGCAACAAGTGCCTGGGTCAGCATAAAAGCTGGCATGCTAGATGATGCCACCCCCCCCCCCCACCCAGGAAATGCGTTCACTGAACAAATCAGTGCAGTGTGATATGAATTCATCTTCAGCCACATCTCCACTCCAGAGAATAATGTTATTAGTGTGTTGTTGGTGCTGACAGAAATATGTTCTGTGCACAAGTGTGACCCAGTTAATATTATCTGTCGGAAGCAGAAATATGTCTTTTTAAAACTATGGACTATATCTTGCTAGAGTAAAATAACAGCAATTTCATGACACATGCCATTATTAATGTACAAAATGGCAAGCAATGGCAGGGACAAAGAGATATGTCAGAGGTAGCTAATCTCTGGTGTTTGCTGATCAATTTCTCCTGTACACACTAGCTGGATCTCACCGTCAGCCACCCCCTTACTCATATAAGAACTTGTTGGGTTTCCACATTAGTTGCCCATTAAAGTCACATGGAAACTAATTGCTTATGATGATTAACAATGCAAGTATCCCTTTAACGATCTGATAATCATTATTGCAATATCAGTCAGTACTAATGCACTGTTAAATTCAGTTCTACATTATTTATCTTGAGTATTTTAACAGCTGCAGATTTGATATGTTTAATGTTTTATTTTCTTCACTGTTCATCTCCTCACTTGTTTAATTCAACCTTAATCCATCCTTTTAATTTACCAAAGGGCACAGACTTGGAAAACAAGGAGATCCCTTTAGAAGAGAAATGAGGAGGAATTTCTTTAGCCAGAATGTGGTGAATCTGTGGAATTCAGTACCACCGACAGTGGTGGAGGCCAACTCATTGGGTGTAGTTAAAGCAGAGGCTGGTAGTTGGTATCAAAAATTATGGGGAGAGGATAGGAGAATGGGATTGAGATGAATAATTAATCAGCAATGATGAATGGCCTAATTCTGCTCCTATGTATTATGGTCTTTTTAATAATCTCTTTCTCTACTTGACATCTAATTGAGGAATAAAAAGTTAGCATCACAAATGGTAAATTGAAAACTGCAGTATTGTCATCAAAAGCCATTATGTTCCATTATGATAATCAGAGAAACAAATCTGTCACCCTCACCAAGTCTGGCTTCTGTATAACTCTAGACCCAATGTGTGAAATGTCCTAGTAAGCCATACAGTTATAAAAAAAAGATCAAAAGTCAAGTTGCAGTTTCAAAAATAGCATTCATCCACATGCTGTTGGTGAAAAATCTGATAATGATTAGAGTGAGACAGAAATGAAGATTTACAATGTAAAAGCTAACAAAAGACAAACAATATGGCTTACACCAGAAGTGAACGGCAAATTAATTAAAATGGAATTGGACACTGGCTCTGTTGTTCCAGTCATACCACAAAACGAGTTTGAAAGGCATCTCAAAGATACTGAACTGACGCCTGCAGATATACAACTAAGAATTTATACTGGAGAAAAGATAACTCCTGTGGGAATGACATTCATAATAGTGAAATACAACAACCAACAAGCCACAATGAGCTTGTACGAGGTAAAAACTAGAGGGCCAGCATTGTTGGGCTGTGATTGACTGAGACATGTACAATGACTGGAGATCGATCCGCCATTTGCAAACCACATCCCCCACAATGAAGCAACTGAAAGCAAATTAGGAAAGGTAATGGATAATACCACAACTGTCTCCATACTGTACACCATGAACTGTTTCCCAACTGGTTCCCTCTGGTTGAAAAGTATATTGGGCCAAGGAAGGACCATGCTGCTCAGAGAAATTGTAAAAATGACAAAAGCAGTGGTCCAAGTACTACAGGCAACATATCTGAGAAAGCTTCCGATATGTTAATCAGGCAGTTACTTGTGAAATGTGACTTGGTTTTAAGCTAGAAGAGAGCTCAAAGAGCTTCAGGGAAGTTGAAGACATTCTGCTTTTGTGAGTATACAAATAACCAGAGTCTACTCTGAGTGCATTAAGGTTACTGCATGAACTTCAAGTGAGAGACAAAAACTCTGCTTATAAAAGTAGATGCAAAGTTGAAAGCCCAGCTGGATGAATGGAAGGCCAAAAAGTAAAGAGTCAATGGAGAAACAAAAACAGAGGATTCGCCAGATGATAGTGTGGTTGAGGAAACCAAGAGAAGACATCAGATCGTAAAGGGAGCAATAGAAGGATTAATAAGAGAATACACCAGTGACCTAACTGCATTTTCCCAAGGTGAAAATGCAGAAACTAGAAGAAGGGAAGGAGAAAAAAGGTGCCCAGAACTGGCAGAATCACTTTCTGCAGTCTCAGAGTCAATTCTTATAACCAGCACAGAGGAGGTCCCAGAACCTGAGGTAGTTTTCACAGCCACAAGTCTCACATGCCAAGCAGAGTGATCCCCTTGTTAGGAAAGACGTTACCCACGAGAGTAAGAAAGTCTCCACAAGGATTAAATCTTTAAGCCTGAATGGGTAATTGAAAAATGGACTATGCTGTGGATGCCTGTATTGTAGTTGCATTATATAGTATACTGTGCATGCAGTTGAGATGCATTCTCTGTTGAATTAGAGTTCATAGCTAAGCAGGGAGCAGTGTAATGTATTTAATATTTTAATGATATTTGAGTTACATGTAAATCACATGTTGATTAAGCATTCTTTGTTCATTTAAATAATTCATTATGGGTTACATGTATAAATATGGGGATTGCCCAAGTCATCATGCTACCACATGATAAGTGCATGCCTTGCTTAAAGTAAATATGAACTTAAGACTCGCATCGCTTGGCTCTCTTGTTATTCTTAGAATTAGTTTAATGTTTTGAAGTTACAAACATAAGCAATGATGAAATGGCAGAGCAGTCTCAATGGGCCGAATAGTCTAATTCTGCTCCTGTGTCTTACGGTCTTGTGGCCTTATTTGTGATCCAAATCTTTGAACAGAGACCAGAAGTAAACAGATTAGGATTGTCTTAAAGGAGATTGTCTTGAAGGGGGGCGTAGATTAATAAAGGGAGCTCCCAAAACCAATGGCAGAGAGAGGTGAAGATCTGCTAGTTACCACTCTCCATGATTAGGAAGGAGAAATCCGGGATGTACAACTCCTGAGCAGGAAGATGGCAAGATCACAGAAGGAAGTTACAGAAGTACTGAGGGTTGGGCATGGAGAAATTTAAACTCAAGGAGTAGAATATTAAACCTGTGCACACTTAGCTGAGAGACAGTGTGGGACAGAGGCGAGCAGGAATCAGTTTGATTTAGGACATGGACAGAGAAGCTGAGATGAGATCCAGCAAGCAAAATGGATTCAATGCAAGAAGATTCAAAATTACATTGTAAGGTGCCAGACTTTTGAAGGCAGTTTAGAATTAACTCAGCCTAGTCCAGCACATCTTAGAGCCACCATTGCAAACAGCTTGCTGTGCCACATATTCCAATGAGACTGTGCAGCAAAGAACTGAATCACAATAAACCTTAACCTAAGATCTTGTAAGATGTTTGCTTCACATGTTGCCTGTGTTATACTAAAACAAACACGAGGAAATCTGCAAATGCTGGAAATACAAACAACAACACACACAAAATGCCGGTGGAACACAGCAGGACAGGCAGCATCTATAGGGAGAAGCACTGTCGACGTTTCGGGCCGAGACCCTTTGTCAGGACTAACTAAAAGGAAAGATAGTAAGAGATCTCTTAGTATCTTTCCTTTCAGTTAGTCCTGACGAAGGGTCTCGGCCCGAAACGTCGACAGTGCTTCTCCCTATAGATGCTGCCTGGCCTGCTGTGTTCCACCGGCATTTTCTGTGTGTTGTTATACTAAAACAATTGTTTTCTCATCTAAGCTTTAATCTTGGCACATTAAAAAAATCATAGTTTCAATACCATTAACATTAATTATCCCATAAATGGAAGTTCCATAATATATGCAGTTGGTTCAAATTAACATGTGGACACATTAAAGTTAACATGTTTTTATTGCTATAACTGTTATAAATCGCCCGGGATTCATTTCTTTATGAGAGAATTTGATCACAAAGAGGATTGTAAATGTTTGTTGATCTAAAACATTGTCCTTGCCAAGTAGTAAACTATTATTACATCAGTGCCAACAAATTTTACCACTCCTGGCCATGACGTTGCCAGCTCTTACTGAACAGGTTCCACTGGAGCGGTCTCTTTCTTCATGTCACCTCTCACCACTAGTTCCTAATTAGTGTATCAGCAGGTTAGTTGTCCATTGAACATTTACATCAAGGTCAACTTTATTTGCTATATGCAATTATATGCATTAAGAATTTTCTGTGGTGTGTCAGTCAGGGCATAACTTGTAGTTAGAAACAATAACATTCAACAATTATAAAGAAACAATATTTATAGAAAAGTAAAGACCCAGAACAGACCTCCTCTGGGACTCCAGTCCTTGTCCTTGGACTTTCAGACTCACAGACATCAGACGTCCAACCTGCAATCCCTGGCCCAGACTTGCAGACTCGACCTTTGGGCCTCTACCACTGGTTTTGGCAGAGTCTGCACATTGATCTTCAGCTTAGCCCTCCAGACTTCATTGGCCTCTGGGTATCAACCTCAAGACTTGCTGCTTATAGGTTTGATCTTCAGACCTTGACTTCTGGACTTGCACAGACCTCCAACCTTGGTGACCTCAAGGGAGGGAAGTTCACAGGCTCTCCAGATGCACCAAAGAAAGCACCTGATGCATAATGGTTTGGTATGGCAAACTGCAGAGAATTGTGGACACAGCGCAACACGTCATGGAAATCAGTCTCCACTCCTTGAATTCTGACTACTCGCTTCCTCAAGACTGAAATTGAAAGTAAGAAATGCAATGATTTTAAACTTGCAGAAATGACAATTTATCAACCATTCTGCACACACAAAGGGCTTAGTCAACAAAGTGATTGTGGTTAATTGGTCTCATGAGCATAATTGGATGGCACAGGCTCGTTGGGCCGAAAGGTCTGTTACTCCACTGCATCTCAAAAACAAATTTAAGATGCAGAAATGGCAATGGGAGCACAAGGAATGAAAGGGAAATTCTATGATCAGGAGGAGATCTAAAATGACTGAAAGACACTGATACCAATAGCATAAGATGAAAGAGAGCGGGGAAGGTGCGCCTGAATATGTAAATATCAAGGAAAAAATGAAATCTGAAATACCAGGTGAGAGGGAAGAAACTGAAAGTTGGTTACATGTTATAATACCTCAACTTCAAAGTAACATCTTTCCCAAACAATTGCAACCCAGAAGCCAACTCGAGCTGATAGATCTTAGTGAAAGTTTGAAGTCTAGAAATTTAAGTAGCAATTTGTAGGCTCAGCCATCTCCATCACAGACACCAGCTGTCCCACCATCGAGGACATCTTCAAAACGCACTGCCTCAAGAAGGCAGCATCCGTCAAGGACCCCTCTCCACCTCGGATTTGACCTCTTCTCATTGCTACCACATGGGGGGTGGGGGGGGGGAAGGTACAGGAATCTGAAGATGCACACCTAATACTTCAGAACAGCTTCTTCTCCTCTGCCATCTGATTTCTGAACAGTCCATGAAAGCTACCTCACTATTTTGACCTGTTTTTCAGTATTTCTGTACGTAATTATTTATATCCATCATGAAGGACCCCAACCACTCAGGACTTGCCCTTTTCTCATTGCTACCATAAGGGGCAGGCACAGGAACCTGAAGACATGCACCCAATGTTTCAGGAATAGTTTCTACCCCTCTGCCATCAGCTTTCTGAACCGTCCACAAACTCTTGAATACTACCATGCTGTTCCTCTTTTGCACTACTAATTCAGTTTTTTTTTGTAACATAGTAATTTTTATATATTGTAAGATACCGCTGCTGTAAAATAACAAATTTTACAACATACACTACATTAGTGATTCTGATTCTGATTCTAGATTGGTTTATTCATGTCATATGTACCAAGGTGTGGTGAAAATCTTATCTTGTATACCATTCGTACAGATCAACTCATTACAATGGTGCATACAGGTAGTACAAGGTAGAACAATAAAAGAGTGCAAAATAAAATCACAGTTACAGATAAAGTACAATGCAGGTAGACAATATGGTGCAAAGTCATAAAGGAATGTTATATCAATGTACACTGCAGCTGTAATTTAACACAGCCAACTCACAGTGGTCTGCAGAAAGATTGGCTCAACATATGTGTTCCATTCTCTGGAATGGGCCTTTGCCTCCAGATGGTCCCAGATTCAACTCTTGACTTCCCTCTGAAGTAGCCAATTCAGTTTTATCAAAATTCTACCAAAAGACATAAGAACAGAATTAGGTCAATCGACACATTAAGTCTGCTTTACCATTTGATCATAGCTAATTTATTTTCTCTCTATCCCCGTTTTCCTGCTTTTCCCCCATAACCCCTGAAGCCCTTATTAAACAAGAACCTATCAAACTCCGCTTTAAGTAAGCCCAATGGCTTGACTTCCAGAGCTGTCTGTGGCAATGAATTCTAAGGATTCACCTTGAGGTCCTCTATTGGATGTTGTCAACCATGGATGCTGCGTCCTAACAGTCTACACAAGCCAAGGCAGTACGATATGGACAGTCTCCTCCCAAGCAGCAGGCTCCACCTCTCCACGCAGCCTATGAATCCAAAGGGATAGTAGAAACCCATAGAGTTTGGAACCAGTGGCATGGCAAGAAGTTGCCAGTCAGCTTTAAACTCAACCTAGGACTGCCTTGCCTCTCAACATCCATCCCTATGTCCTCATCATGAGAAGTGGAAGTGGCCAACAAGGCTCTGGTGAAGCTGTATAAGCAACTTCCCCTGTACCACGGATACAATGGATTACAGAAACCTTGATGAACTATATCATCAACTTTGGATGATTGGAGACGGGAGGTCATCAATGGCCTATGCTCCACTGATACCTAAGATAGATAGATAGATAGATAGATAGATACTTTATTCATCCCCATGGGGAAATTCAACATTTTTTCCAATGTCCCATACACTTGTTGTAGCAAAAACTCATTACATACAATACTTAACTCAGTAATAATATGATATGCATCTAAATCACTAACTCAAAAAGCATTAATAATAGCTTTAAAAAAAAAAAAAAAAAAAAAAGTTCTTAGGTCCTGGCAGTTGAATTGTAAAGCCTAATGGCACTGGGGAGTATTGACCTCTTCATCCTGTCTGAGGAGCATTGCATCGACAGTAACCTGTCGCTGAAACTGCTTCTCTGTCTCTGGATGGTGCTATGTAGAGGATGTTCAGGGTTTTCCATAATTGACCGTAGCCTACTCAGCGCCCTTCGCTCAGCTACCGATGTTAAACTCTCCAGTACTTTGCCCACGAAGAAGAAGAAGAGGACTGCCTTAGGGACTCCAGCTCTGGACTTCTCCTTAGCCTTTACTCCCAAAGCCTTCCCAATGAGTGGGTATAGCCGCAACATGGCAGGGGTTTGCGATCATATTTTTCCTTCTCCTAGATGAGCTGCCAACCACGGCTGACGAGTCTCATTCTCTAACCAAAGTGAGTGGTTTTAAGGCACCAGTAGCCTGCCTTTGTCCCTTCTCTTGTAGGTAAAAATGATTCAGCCAAGCTTGGTAACTTAGCTACACATGAAGACCAGGAAGTGAACTTGGTTGTCAGAGGCTATTTGAAACAGACACCTTTGGGGACATTTAATAGGTTGTGGGAGCTTATCCCACCTAGCTATGACAACCTTAAGAAACAACTGATTGATGACCCCCTGGTATTATGAAAGAGAGCCTCACTATTGTCTGGGGGCAGTCAGTTAATGTCCACCTCATCAGTAGTGCCTACACTATAAAAATGAATGCAATTACTTTACATCTAAAATATGTAACTGTTTTTGCGCTGAGAATTGATATTAATGACCTAGCAGCATTTGATGTCAATATCGGGATCTGTTAGTTTCAATAGAGATTAATTACTCATAATTTTCAGAGGGTGAAAAATTATTGTTCTTCCTTTTCATATGTCCAATAAAATATCAGAATGCAATTGCCCAGCTCCTTCTAGAGGGGGGTGAGAAAATCTACTTTATTGTGGTCTCTCCCAAACCCATTAATTTGGTAAAGGTTTTCTGCCTTGCTGTCAATGAAGTAAAGGTCTGGAACATCGGCATCACCTTCAATCACAAGCTGATTATCTTCACTTATCACAAAACCTTCAAGATCCAAACAACCTTGGGGCAAGCAGAGACCATACTGCATTCAATCAGTCCTATTTGCAGATCCCTACAAAGATTGAGCCTCTCAGTCCAACTCCTGACCATTGAAGTAATTGGGTTCAGAAATCACTGTTGCCCAAATTCCAGATTAGTACTTCCAGTTCCTTATTTAGGAACCCAAATTCAAAAACTTTAATTGTATTATTGGTCCAAAGTTTACTGTTGAAATAATGATGAGGCTAATTGCGTTCACTGCTATTTCTTGCAAATGCCACAGGCAATTACGTGTGGAGATAGGGAGCTGTAATTTGATTTGTGCAGCATTGCTATCAACTTCATGAGAATATTGTTACTGTCTGCCTCATCACTGAATTGCAAAAAGTTTCTGCGGGGTATCGCAAACTAACTTGAAATAGAAACTTAAGTATTATCATCTCAAATGTAACTTCTAATTAATTCATAGTATGTGGCATTGCTGGCATTTTGATAATGTGTTGGTTGTTAATTACTGCCAGTCATGCCCCTTAGCATTAAACATTAACTACTACAAGTGTGGAGACCTTGGAGACCTTAATTTTTGCTCGAGATATTATTTTAATGTAATATATGCTTGTGTTTCCTTTCTTCCCTCATTCCCACTTAATTTAATCTTCCCCTTCACCTTACAATCGTCAGTTTTTCCTCCTTTTTGGCTATAACTTTAGTCATCGTATCTCAGCATGTCTTCTCCCCCCCCCTCCCCCCACCATAGACCTTCATCCTGGATGGCGATAGAGATCTGCAGAAGACTGCCCAGTTTCCCCCACCACGTTATTAACATCTCGTAGCCCTCGTGAAGTGTCACTCAAACAATAATGGAAATTAAACTGGCAGCAGCAAATTTAAGGGCTTGTGCTGTTCGCCTGCCTGTCACCACACTTTTTGAGCATTATTGCTTTTAAATTGTTGCCTTAATGTGAATCACAGTCTGCAATACATCACAGGGAAAGGTGATGTTCACAATTTACTCAGGCATCACTCAGTCAGGAGAACAGACGGTGTTATGGAATGCCCATTAAAATCCTAAAGAGCAAGTCAAGCTTGCCAGTTAAACTTGGTATTCTCGATTATAACAGCAGCAGGATGGTTCCATTCATTGAAGGGTAATGAAGATTTTAAAATTAAGCGGTTAGATTGGACATCAATAAGGTTTCAACATCAGGTAGAGTATCAATATCAATAAAGCCGAGTACTTTTGCTCCGACCGCAACAGCGAGAATTTCCCGGTGTCCAGCCATTTTAATTCCACTCCCAATTCCCATTCTGATATATAGGCCCATAGACTCCTCTTCTGTCACCATGAGGCCAGGTTGGAGGAGCAACACCTTATATTCTGTCTGCGTAGCCTACAAACTAATGGTATGAACATTGATTTCTCCAACTTCCGGTAATTTCTCCCCTTCCCTTCTCTCTTTTTCCATTCTCCATTCCAGCTCTCCTCCTAACCCTTCTCTTCTCCTCACCTGTCCATCAATGCCCTCTGGTGCCCTTCCTCCTTCCCTTTCTCCCATGGTCCACTCCGCTCCTCTCAGATTCCTTCTTCTTCAGCCCTTTACCTTTTCCACCTATCACCTTCCAGCTTCTTACTTCATCCCTCCCTCCTCCACCCACTGATCTACCCCCTAACCTGGTTTCATCTTTTATCTTCCAGCTTGTACTCCCTTAACTTCCCCGCCTTCTTATACTGGCTTCTTCCCCCTTCCTTTTGAGTCCTCTAAGGGGTCTCGGCCCGAAACATCAACTGTTTATTCCTCTCTGTAGATGCTGCCCGACCTGCTGAGATCCTCCAGTGTTCTGTGCATGTTACTCTGGATTTCCAGCTTCTGCAGAAGCTCTTGCGTCAATAAAGTAGTTTCTCATTGTTTGAGCTTCTTATGAGCTCATACAGATTCTTAACTGAAATATTACATTTTAAAGTTTCAGCTTGGCCCTTGAAATCTTTATATTAACAGCACATGCACATGCCCATATACAGAGCCACAGAAACACATGCACATACAGAGTCACATCATCGCATCATGTTATTGCCAATTAATTCACCCCACAACAAACTACATCAATCTTTGCCTATTAAGTATAGTCCTTTTAACCATGATTAACTCAAGACAACACACATAAAATGCTGGAGGAACTCAGCAGGCCAGGCAGAATCTATGGAAATATTTCGGGCTAAGACCCTTCTTCAGTCTTCTCCAGCGTTTTGTGTATGTTACTTTGGATTTCCAGCATCTGCAGAAATTCTCATGTTTATGATTAACTCAAACCACACAAAGATTCTCCACATAGGAGCAAAAATAATCTTCCTTAACTCTTTGGTTACATAACTCTTAGTTACTTTCACAACTTCTAAGAGTCATCACTTCTATTCAGATATTACCTTCTCTAGATGACCCTGGCATGGTTTAACATAGCAAGTTTATCTCTAGGTCAGAGGCTTGGGATATTCTTTTGCAACTGTAGTTAGCTGATACATATATTACATATCAGCTTTGCAAACATTGCTTTGATTTTATAGCTTATTATATGGATGTACTCCTTTTTCATTCATGTATTTCCCATCTTGACATTTTCAAATGCCTACTGATTCCCATAATCACCTTAGCTACTTAGGCCATAATTATTTGAACATAGAATAGTACAGGACTTTCAGCCCATGATGTTGTGCTGATCTTGTGATATACTCTAAGATCAATCTAATCCTTCCCTCCCACATAGCCCTCCATTTTTCTATTATCCAAGTGCCTACCTACGGTCTCTTATAAGTCTCTAATATATTTTCCTCTACCACCTTCTGACTGTGCATTCCATGCATACCACTCTGTGTAAAAGAATTACCTCTGACATCCCCCTATATTTTCCTTCTAAATTATGTCCCCTTGTATTAATCATATGTTCCCTTGTTTCTGGCTATCCACCCATTATTCTTTTTTATACAATTTAATAATTTTGTCACTTATAGTGATGTTATGCATTGCACTGTACTGTTGCTGCTAAACAACAAATCTCATATCATATACAATAAGTGGCCACTTTGTTAGGTACTCCTGTACATCTGCTTGTTCATGCAGTTATCTAATCAACCAATATGTGACAGCAACATGTTCAAGAGGTTCAGTTGTTGTTCAGACCAAACAGTGGAATAGGGAAGAAAAGCGATCTCAGTGACTCTGACCATGGAATGATTGTTGGTGCCAGACAGGGTGGTTTGAGTATCTCAGAAACTACTGATCTGCTGGGATTTTCACACGGAACAGTCTCTAGTGTTGCAGAGAATGGTGCAAAAAAAACCCAAATCAAAACATGCAGTGAGCAGCAGTTCTGTGGGTGAAAGTGCCTTGCTAATGAGAGAGGTCAGAGGAGAATGGCCTGACTGGTTCAAGATGACAGTAACTCAAATAACCATGCCAAAAGTGGCGTGCAGAAGAGTACCTCAGAACAGACAAAACATCAAACCTTGAAGTGGAAGAGCTACAGAAGCAGAAGACAACAAACATACACTCAGTGACCACTTTAGTAGGACATAAGCTCAGTGTGGATAACCCTCACAGACACATATGTCGTATACTATACACTGCACAAAACATACGATGATTTGTGCACAGCTTCGTTGATATGCGCTAGGATTCCCACTGTTGTCTGTAAGGAGTTTGTATGTTCTCCCTGTGACCATATGGGTTTGCTCCGCATGCTCCAGTTTCACATACCATAGACGTATGGTTTGGTTCAGGGTTAATGAATTTTGGGCATTCTGTGGTTGTGCCCGAAGTGCAGTTACGCTTGCAGGCTGCCCCCAGCGCAATCCTCGGACTGTGTTGGTCGTTGACACAAAAACAATGCATTTCACTGCAAGCACTGATGTACACGTGACAAATAAAGTTAATCTTTAAACTACATACTCAGAAATACACACACACACACACACAAGATGCACAAATACACTGGAAAACATACAACTACTGTATATACATCACATCTAAAATAAAGTATTCCAACTGCATGCATCAATTCAACAAGAATTAAAGACCATTCTTTATGTGCATGCTGGTGTAAGCCCTGTTGTGGAACAGGAGACAGAGAGATGATTGCATACAGAACATGGCTGATTGCTTTAATCAACTCTTCCATAACGAAATTATCTCTGATCTATATTATGACTATTAGTAGACAATTGAGCTAATCTTTCAATTCTTTGTGAAAAAAATATTATCCCCTTTTTCCACATGCAGATTTTTTAAAACTTGGTCTCAAATAAGACTTCTTTGGCTTGTCTTTTGTTATTATAATGAGTTGGTGAATTCAGTGAATTAGTGATGCAAACTAGTGAAAGGCAATTAACAACTTAAATCAGGCATGAGAGAATTATTAATACTTTATACTAGCTAGGCTTTATACCAACTTGGTAATTGAGTACTGATTAGAACATACTGCATGACTAAGTGGTTTAATCCTCCTTCCATTATAAAAATGCTGAAATGTTGATTACTAAAATCAGCAGACAGTTCGTGATTCATTCATGAGATAATTATATCTGAATTATTGTTCAGAGAGTTGTGGTTCAAAAAGCAAATTATTCTCAGCAACTAGGAGTTACTTTCAAATCAGAAGCCAAAATACTCAAAATCTCCCGAAAAATAATAACAACAGATCGTGCAAGGAACACTTAAACTGGCCGTCATTTTCTGTTTGTATTTCATAGAACATGATGTTATGTCCACCCTTTAACCTACTCCAAGATCAATCTAGCCCTCTCTCCTACATTTTGTTTTTGTTTTTGTGTAGGTGAATACCCTGCTAAGGTTGTGTTTTCTTCTCATGATTACATATGGTCAGGAAGGAGGGAACAGTTAAGTCCAAGTTGTCACTGGGGCAAAAGAAAGGAGAAACACAGAACCTTCTCCCTGTATCCATTGGTACTCTTACTAATTAAGAACCTATCACCCTCCCCCAATATACCCAATGATTTAGCCTCCATGTCCATCTGAGGCAATGAATTCCACAAATTCACTATGCTCCAATTAAAGAAATTCCTTCTCACCTCTGTTCTAAATAGATGTCCCTCTATTCTGAGGCTGTGCTCCCTGGTTCTAGGCTCCACCACTATAGGAATCATCCTCTCCACATCCACTCTATCTAGGCCTTTCAATATTTGAGAGGTTTCAATGAGATCCCCCCTCATTCTTCTAAACTCCATCAAGTACAGGCCCAGAGCCACCAAAATCTCTTCATACATTAATCCTTTCATTCCTGGAATCTTTCTTGTAAACCTCTTCTGGACCCTGTCCAATGCCACCTCAACCTCCCCTAGATAAGGGGCCTAAAACTATATACAATGTGCCAAATGTGGTTTGACCAATGCCTTATAAAGCCAACTGCAGTAGTAACTTGATCAATATAACTCTTCTTTCTGAAGGTCTGCTGCTTCTGCTCCATAATATGTGTGCAATCTTTGTAGAGACTGCACCTGCGATTTCTGGAAAGTTATAACATGAAGTTGTGGATCTTTCATGTATAGCTGTTATGCATTCTGATGGAACATGGAATCTGACTGCAGCAAAAACAATATTATTTTTATATAATGGCAAGACAACCTCAAAATCCCTTACTGCCAAGGAAGGACTTGTTTCTGAGGTATAAGTGTTGCTAGGCAAACATTGCAGCAAATTTTTATGTAGCAAAGACCCAAAATAAATAATAACACAAAAGCTAGATCTTCTGTTTTTTAAAATATAGAACACTGCAGCATAGTACAGGCCCTTTGACCCACAGTTTTGACCTATTCCAATATAAATCTGACCCTTTCCTCCTACATAGCCTTCAACTTTGGTATTATCCATGTGCCTAAGATTTTCTTAAATTTTCCTAACGTTTCTGCCACTACTACTTCTGCAGAGTGTTCTATGCACCCACCACTATGCAAAAAACATACCCTTACCTCTGACATCCCCCCTATACTTCCCTCCAATCACCTTAAAATTATGCCTCTTAGCCATTTCCATCCAGAGAAATGGTCTCTGCATGTCCACTCAGTCTACGCCTCTTATGTTGTACACCTCATCCTCCTTCACTCTAGAGAGACAAGCCTTAGCCCGCACAATCTATTGTCATAAGGCAGCATCCTGGTAAAAGTTTATTTCATTTTAAATAATGGCCAGAGTACCAGAGAGAAATTGCCTGCTCTACAGCCACCTGAGAGGGAGCTGCATTTAAGCTTTCCTTGAAAACCTTATACCTACAACAATTCTCTGTATTGACATGAAGTCTCATCCTTGTTTTTGTGTTCAAGTCTCTCGAGAATGAATTCTATATTTAGAGAGTGCCCCACCATGGAGTTGCCACCTTTTTTGATGAAACCGCAGCTTCATTTACCTCTCAAAAGCATTCCAATATACCCTCGCAAAGCTTTCTCTAGTTTCAGTCCAATACTTCCAGTATCCCTCAAACAAAATCACTGAATTCTAGCTCTTCTTTTTATTGAGCAACACACACAAAATGTTGAGGACATTTTCGATCTTTATGAAGAGTCTCGACCTAAAATGTTGACGGTTTATTCCTTTCCGTAGATGCTGCCTGATCTGCTGAGTTCCTCTAGTATTTTGTATGTGTTATGCTGGGGGACCTCAACAGATCAGGCAGCACGCATAGAAGGAAATAAACAGAGGAGAGAATGAGCAGCTTCAAGTTCCTGGGTGTCAAGATCTCTGGGATCTAACCTTTGAAGCTTTGGACACTACTTCACTTCTTTTAATAAACAGTATTTCTGCTTTTGCACATTTTTAATAATCTATTCAATATACATAATTGATTTACTTGTTTATTTATTATTATGTTTTATTTTATTTCTCTCTCTCTCTCTGCTAGATTATGTATTGCATTGAACTGCTGCTGCTAAGTTACCAAATTTCACGTCACATGCCGGTGATAATAAACCTGATTCTGATAGTGACGTTTTGTGCTGACACTCTTCATTGGCACTGAAACGTCAACTGTTTCTGTCCCTAGATGCTGCCTGATCAGCTGAGCTCCTCCAGCACTTTATGTGTGTCGCCACAGACTCCTGCCTTCTGAGAATCTGTTGTGTTTCAGGTTTTCTTATTCTTGCAATATCCTTCCAGTGCACAAATCAAACAGCTCATCTCTCACTTGGCATCATTGATTACACTGCATTGGGAAATAAAACCTAGAAAATGCTGGAAACACTCAGCAGATCAGGCAGCATCTGTGGGAAGAGAAAAAAAGGGTTAATGTTTCAGGTCAAAAACTCTCCATCTGTGTCCTGGGCTTCTGGGGCTGTGAATTGTACTTGGAAAATGCAAGTTTTTTCGGCTTTAAATATTGAAACTTAATTTATGCACAGTTGTAACAAGAATGGTTTGATATATACTGCCTCTTTAGTTTGCAGCTGAATGCCCTTAAGTACTAGGTGCTTTCTGAATAATTATGTAGTGAACAGCATTATATTTTCCACCATGCGAGATATATTAATTCAGGAGAAATTATAATTACTCCTTTACTAATCTATAAAGTCCTCTGGCAGTGCGACAGGCCTGACTTTTCTTTTCAAATTAGTGATAAGTACAGGAGTCCTTTGGGTTACTAAAAAAAATATTCCTACAGACTTGTTTAAATATTAACTATGTTTATTTTAATAGTCTGTGGTTCTAAGCACAAAATTAAACCAAACACATGACCTCTACAATGTAAAAGGACAAAGACAGCAGGTAAATGGAAAAAAATTAAAGATTTTCTTTATTTGTCACAAGTATATCAAAACATCGAAACATACGGAGAAATGCATCATTGGTGTCATTGCCCAACACAGCCTGACGATGTACAGGGGGCAGCCCACAGTGTCGCCATGCTTCCAGTGGCAACATAACATGTCCACATCTGACCAACGCTAACCCATATGTCTTTGGAATGTGGAAGGAAACTGGAACACCCAGAGGAAACCCATGTGGTCATACAAACTTCTTACTGGCAGCAGCAGGAAATCGACCCTGATCTTACAGCTGGCGCTATAAAGTGAAATGCTAACCGCAATGCTACTGTGCTGCCTTCAGATTGGCCACTTCTAACTTCCTGTAAGTTATATATCTTAACTTAGAAATGTAGAGATTTCCCTTCATCATCACCAGGTGAGAATCTTGGTCCTCTCTTGTCTAAAAGGAATAGGTTCAACACCTTGTCTGCAGGGATACAAGGAGTCAACTACTTTAAGGCAGCCTTGGATGGGCAATAAATGCCAACAGCACCCAGGTTATCCCAAAGACATAGCCTGCAGTAGGAAGGGTTTAGATGGGCACAGAACAAATGCAAGCCTCTTGTTTTGTTATCAGGAAATTGAGAGCATCACGGAACAGGCACAGAAGAATAGATGAAGGCCTGGACAGCTCAGTAATAAAGATATTGATTGGCAGAACAGGCCTGAAGGGAACGTGTGTTCTCATTTTCTTGTGTCTTTTGTGAAATGTCCATGGCCTGACAAGTCTACATAAAGCCATATGACATAGGAGCAGAATTAGGCCATTCAGCCCATCGAGCCTGCTCCACCATTCCAGCATAGCTGATTTATTATACTCCCACCCCTTTGCATAGAATAGAAAACCAGAGAATCTAAACCTTTGTTATAGCCTGACCTCCTCCTGATTTTAGAATAAAATGAACAGATATTAAATCCATAAATTCCAATGAGGCTCCAGGAATTTCACTCAATAAAACCAGAATTTGACTAATTTGGTCCCTGTAAACCAGTGGTGCTTGCTATTACAGCTTATTCCTTTTAATTCGGTAACACTATTACAACACTTCTTTCCAATTCACTCACATTATAACAAACCCTTCATCTTAATTCAGTCGCAGGATGTGGGAATTAATGGCAATGTCACATTTAATCTTCATCCATCATTCATCACAAAAAGTTGATGCTGAGCAGTTTACGTGAATCCTTCCGCTACTCCATATACTTATACGGACACAGCTGGAGACCGTTCAGCCCATCAGCATCCAAGCCAACTCCAACTGGAGAATGCTATCTGTCCCATTCTCCCAGAGGAGATGGACAGGAGTGAGGTGGATCAGCTGGTTGAGTGCTATTGCAATAGCAACATTGTACTCAATGTCAGGAAAACCAAGGAATTGGTTGTGGACCTCAGGATGGGTAAGTCAAACAACACACAGGCCAGTCCTCATCGAGAGATCATCTGTGAAAGGGTCAGCACTTTCATGTTCCTGGGTGTCAACATCATGGAAGATCTATCCTGAGTCTAATATGTTGATGCAATTACAAAGAATAGACAATAGACAGTAGGCGCAGGAGTAGGCCATTTGGCTCTTCTAGCCAGCATCGCCATTCACTGTGATCATGGCTGATCATACACAATCAGTACCCCGTTCCTGCCCTCTCCCCATATCCCTTGACCCCGCTATCTATAAGAGCTCTATCTAACTCTCTCTTGAAAGCATCCAGACACTTGGCCTCCACTGCCTTCTGGGGCAGAGCATTCCACATATCCACCACTCTCTGGGTGAAAGAAGGCATATCAGTGCTCACATTTCTTTAGGAGTTTGAGGAGATTTGGTACAATTTTGCATTTTTGTTTGGAGATTTGGTATTTTACAAGATGTTGGCATGCGCAGTCACAGTGGCCTCTCCATCTCCAATCAATGGTGAAATTTTCTGTCGTGTTTATCTTTTCTATGATTGAAAAACACTGCTGATCATAAAGAACACTAAAATTTGCAAGTCTACCTCAATAGCGAGCTGGATAGCAAAGATGCTGCATTGTTAAGGCTTAATACATGGAGCAGGTGCATGAACGATGCTGCGGCCTGCTACAGCTACTCAGGGAAGTAGAAATCAGAAGACGTGCACTAGGATGTAGAAGTGCAATAAGCACGCCGGTATTCGAGCAGGAGTTAAAACACATCCCTGCAGGCATGTGTTCCTGAAGATTTCTCTCACTAATGGTTGATCACTGGAGATAAGGGACTGCTGCACACCTGTCCTGACAGAAACATGGTTCCAGGATACCACCCTAGACTCGTCTATCCAGCTAGAAGGCTTACTCTCCTTTTGGGCGGATAGATAAGCTACGACCTCCGGTAAGACATCAATAAAAACTGGTGTGTGAACACCTCAAGAGTAATGGCCCACGTCTCACCACAGAAGGAGTCTTTAATGGTGAAGTGCAGGCCCTCTACTTAACGAGGGAGATCACTGACATCGAGATTGTTGCCGCTTACATCCCTCCTTGTGCTAATGCTGGGGAAATGCTGCAGGGGTTCTATGGCTCCATCTGCAAACTCCAAGATACTCACCCTGATGGCTTCTTATTGTTGCTGGTGGCTTCAATCATGCCAACTTAAAAACAGTCCTGCCAAACTTCTAGCAGCATGTCAAGTTTGCTACCAGAGGACGGAATATATTAGACCTGGTCTACACCAGAGTTTGTGAAGCCTAAAAGGCTGCCCCATGCCCTCATATTGGCTACTCTGACCACATATCCAATTTGCTAATACATGCATGCAGACCGCTGGTTAAATAAGTCAAGCTAATTTACAGGGAGATCAGGAACTGCCATCTCAGCACTGTAGGAGGATGACAGGAGCACATTCAGGGAGACAGCTACCCACAATCATCATCTCAACATTCGTTATTTTAAATGCAAAAAACAATTCCAATTGAGGTTAGCAACGTAATTGTATACGTGTCAAGTTTGGCAGGGTTTACTACTTCCTACAAAGTGAAACTTAACATCATGAATGGCTGTGGTGCGTCTTTCCCAAATGAGCTCAATGTCTTTATGCATGCTTTAAAAGGGAGAATAAAACTACGCCTGTGTGAATCCCTGCAGCATCTGGTGATGCTGTGGCCTCTGTCAGAAAATCTTTGAAGATGGTGAACTCTCGCAAGGCATCAGGTCCTCAAGGAGTATCTGGTAGGGGACTGAAAACCTGTGCCAGCCAACTGGTGGGAGTGTTTAAGAACATCTTCAATCTCTTAATACTACAGTCAGAAGATCCCACTTGCTTCAAAAGGACAACAATCATACCAGTGCCCAAGAAAATCATGGTGAGCTGATTCAACAACTTTTAGCTAATGGCGCTCACATCCACAGCGATAAAATGTTTTGGGAGATTGGTCATGGCTCCTGCCTAAAGCAAGGACCTGGACTCATTGCAATTTGCCTATCGCCACAATAGGTCTACAGTTGATACTATCTCGTTGTCTCTCCCCTTGGCCTTGGACAATAGTAATACCTATATCAGGTTTCTGCTTATTGACTACAGCTCAGTATTCAATACAATCATGCCCTCAGTTCTGATCAACAGGCTCCAAAGCCTGGCCTCCATACTCTTTTCTGCAACTGAATCCTGAACTTCCTCACCAGGAGGCCATAGTCTGTGCAGATCAGGAATAACATCTCCTTGATGACAATCAACACTGGTGCAACTCAAGAATGAGTGTCTAGCCCACATTTCTATTCTCCCTACACCCACGTTTGTATGGCTAGGCACAGGTCAAACACCATCTATAAATTGATGACACAACTATTGTTGGCAGAATTTCAGTTGGTGATGAGGAGGCATAGAGGAATGAGATAGCTCAGCTGGTTGAGTGGTCTCACTGCAATAATCTTGGACTCAACGTCAGTAAGGTGAAAATTTATTGTGGACTTCAAGAAGAGGAAGTCAAAGGAGCACACACCAGACCTCACAGAGGGATCAGCAGTGGAAAGGGTTCGCAGTTTCAAGTTCCTGGGTGTCAACATCTCTGAGGATCTATCCTGGGCGAACATATTGATGCAAATACAAAGAAGGCATTACATTTCATGAGGAGTTTGAGGAGAAATGGTATGCCACCAAAGATACTCACAAATTTCTACAGAAGTATCGTTGAATGCATTCTAACTGGTTGCATCACTGTCTGGGATGGAGGGGCCACTGCACAGGATTGGAAAAAGCTGAAGAGAGTTGTAAACTCTACCAGCTCCATCATGGGCACTAATCACCCCAGCATCCAGGAAACCTTCAAAAAGCGATATCTCAAAAAAACAGCATCCATTATTAAGGACCTCCATCACCCAGGACATACCCTCTTCTCATTACTACTATCAAGGAGTAGGTACAGGAACCTAAAGACACACATTTAACATTTTAGGAAAAGCTTCTTTCCCTCCCCCATCAGTTTTGTGAACGGACATTGAACCAAACACTACCTCACTACTTTTGTAGCTAATTCTCTCTCCCAAAAGCTTATCTACTGCCCTGTGATGTTTTTTGCCTTTAATGTACTCTCTTTTGTAATGTAAAAGAGCCAATTAACCTATCAAAACATTGCTGGATTTGACGGAAAATCAGAGCACCTAGTAAAGTCATCCTGAGAGTGTACCTGGTTGGGGAGTCTCAGCAAAGATGAAGAAGCAGGAATATAACTAGTGATTTGAATTTTTGGCACACCTTCACTTTTCCTGACCCTGTCCTTATTGATAGTAGATTCATATGTAAAGGAACACTACAGCAAAGAAATTGTCCCATCTATTCCATGCCAATCTATTATCATGCCTCATAGAATTGACCTGAACCAGGACCATAGCCCTCTGCGTCCATCCCATTCAGCTACTTATACAAATTTCTCTTAAGTTTTGAAATTCAACCCACATGCCACCACTTCCACTGGCAGCTCATTCCACACTCACAACACCCTCTGAGTGAAGAAGTTCCCCTCATGTTCCCTTCAAATGGAACCTTTCGCCCTTAACCCATGACTTCTTGTTTAGTCTAATCCAACCTCAGTGGAAAAAGCCTGCTTGCATTTATGCTATTTATACCCTACATCATTTTGTATACCTTTATCAAATCATCCCTCATTCTCCTACGCTACAGGAAATAAAGTCCTAACCTATTCAACATTTCCTTATAACTCAGGTCCTCAGGACCTGGAGAGAGGTTTGTAAATTTTATTTGACTCTTTCAATCTTATTGATATCTTTCCTATGGGTAGGTGACCAGACTGTACTCCAATTGGGCCTCACCAGCATCTTATGCAATTTCAACATGGTGAGAGGCCATGAATTTGTGAGATGCTGTTATACAGGAAGAGTAGTGCAATGATTTTTTTTTTGGATAGTACTTGATTCAGGTAGAGAATACAGTGAAGGATAGATGCAGTAATGGACTATATCAAATTGGTGTGAGTATTGCTGGAGCTGCCATGATCCATGTAAGTGGAGCATGTTCCATAACACTCATCAGTTGTGTCCTGCAGATGAGAAAGGGCCATGAGGTATCAGGAAATGAATCATTCAGCACTGTACATCCCATCTCTGGCTGATTTAACTTTTGTAGCCATAATATTTATGTAGTTGCTCAAGGTAAATTTCTGGTCAGTAATCATCCCAGGTTGCTAATGGTAACGCTGTAAAAATCCAAAAAGAGGGAAGATTTTACTTAGAGATACAACATGGTAACAGGCCCTTCTGGCCAAATGAGCCTGCACTACCCAACTACACCGATGTGACCTTCTAACCCATACATCTTTGGAATGTGGGAGGAAACCAGAGCACTGGGAGGAATCCCATGCAGTCACAGGGAGAATGTACAAACTCCTTACAGACAGTGGTAGAATTCAACCTGGATTGCTAGTACTGTAATGGCATTACCCTAATCGCTAATCCACCATATCGTACCAATTGTTATGATTGTCATGTTAGAGATGGTCACGTTACTTAATTCAGAAATATTATTGCAACCAACTTAGTTACATGATGCAACACAGCAGGCCAGGCAGCATATATGGAAAAATTACTTTTGACATTCCTGGCTGAAACCCTTCGTGTGTGTTGGTCAGATTTCCAGCATCTACAGATTTTCTCTTGTTTGTAATCACATGATGGTAGCCATTCTTTTAAATTTGTTGACATTTCTTTTATTTCAGTCACATGACTACTGCATTTTCTGAAATCAGTAATATTACTTTCATCCTTTCCTCTTCATTCAAAGTTTCAAATTATTTGACCATTTAATATTTCCAGCAGCACATTTTCATCTTCTTTGTGTGTTGTATTTTTAAATTACTGGGTAATATTATAATCATCAAAAAATATAGAGGGATTCAGAGTAAGATGTTTATACTTGGTTAAAGCGGAACCAGTCACTATATTCAGAGTACAAATTTCAAAGTAAATTTACTATCAAAATACATACATGTCACCGTATGCAACACGGTGATTCATTTTCTTGTGGGCATTCACAGTAAATACGAAGAAACGTAAATAAGCTAATAAATTCCGGAAACACGAGATGAAGGGGCCTTGAAAGTAAGTCTACTAATCCAAGCCCAGAGAAAAGATTTTCTGCAAAGCCACAGGTTTGATTTATAAAAGTGAGTTTATCTTTTTATACTAAAATATATATTTTAAGATATTATAATTGTGCACCTTATTTAAATTGACAGTTAATATATGTGACTGAATATCATCTGGCAGCTTTATAGGCAAAGTGACAGATTGTACCTTTAAGCAAAGAAAAGAAGAGAGATTGAAATTAAGGTCCTGGCAGATTAAGAAAGCAAGATGTTGGGTCACGTGAACTCTGCTTCTACTGTTTGGCCACAATGTGAAATAATCACAGTCATCTTTCTTGGATGTGGGAAGGACTCAGAGTCTTAGAGACGGAGACCATCACAGCATGGAAACAAACCCTTCTTCCCAACTCATCCATCTCAACTAGAGTGGCCATCTCAGCTAGTCCCATTTGCCTTTTTCCTATCCATGTTCTTATCCAAATAACTTTTATATGTTATTATTGCTCCTGCCTCTGCAACTCTTTCTAACTACATATGCTCCTTTTGTCCCTTTTAAGTCTTTCTTCTCTCACATAAAACCAATGTCCTCTTGTTTTTGACAGCCCTTCCCTAGCAAAAGGACTGTCTGCATTTACTCTTTCTATACACCTCTTATGCATGTCTATACGGTCACTCCTCAGTCTCCAACACTCCAAGAAATAAACTCCTAGTATAATGTTTTGAACTTTGCACAAGTTCTCAAAGTGCATTAATTATTTTTTAGATGTGCTCACTGTTCTAATGCACAGAAACAGGTTACGTATAGCAAGGTTCCACAAATTAGCGTGAGAGAAATTATGTGATTATCAGCTTCAGGTTTTAATCAAAGAAAACAAATATGTTGCTCAACATTTCCAGTATCTGCAGAATCTTATGTTTATATATTGACTCAGAATATTCCCTTTTCCTTACGCTGTTTTCAGGATCTGTGCCTGTTTCACACCACAATTAACTCAAACGTCTCCACTCCACTGAAGTTGGAATTCATTGGCATTCTTTCAGTCTTAAACATAAATATTTTGCAGATGCTGGAAATCTTGAGCAACAACACAAAAAAAGTATTGGAGGAACTCAGCAAGTCACGCTGCATCTACGAAGAGGAATAAACAATCGACATTTTGGGCCAAGGCACTTCATAAGTACGAGGAAGGAAAGGAGCAGAAGTGAAAATAAGAAAGATGGGTAGGGGAAGGAGTACAAGGTGTCAGGTGATAAGGGAGAGTAGGTGAGGTGGAAGACATGTGGGTGGGGAAAGCGGATGTAGTAAGAGGGTGGGAAGGGACAAATGGAAGAGGTGAAAGGCTGAAGATGAAGGGATCTAACAGAGGACGGTGAACTATGGAAGGAGAGGAGAGGAGCTAGAGAGAGGTGATAGGCAGATGAGGAGAAAAGAAGGGGTGAGAGGATAAGCAGAATGGGGAATGGAAAAAGAGAGAGAAAAAGAGAGAGAATGAGCCAGACATCTATAATTTTGATAAACCTCTATAGATGTGCAGTGGAGTGTATATTGACTGGCTGCATCGCAGCCTGGTATGGAAACACTAATGCCCTTGAATGGAAAATCCTACAAAAATTAATGGATACAGCCCAGTCCATCAATCCCTTCCCACCATTGAGCATACCTACATGAAGCATTGTCACACAAAAGCAGCATCCATCATCTGGGAACCCCACCACCCAGGATATGTTCTCTTCTCGCTGTTTCGAGAAGAGGGGATAACTTCCCTCAACTTCACTTGCCCCATCATTAAAAGCCTTCCACAACCTATAGACGCACTTTCAAGGACTCTTCATCTCATGTTCTCGATATTTGTTGCCTATTTATTTATTACTATTATTTCTTTATTTTTGTATTTGCACAGTTTGTTCTCTTGTGCACATTGGTTGAATGTCCAAGTTGGTGTGGTCTTTCATTGATTCTATTATGGTTATTATTCTATTATGGATTTATTGAGTATGCCTGCCCGAAAATGAATCGCAATGTTATATACAGTAACATAGAATGTACTTTGATAATAAATGTACTTTGAAATTTGAAATTGATGTTCATGCCACCAGGTTGGAGGCTACCCAGACAGAATATGAGGTTTTGCTCCTCCAACCTGAGACAAAGAAGTCATCAGAGTAGAGGAGTCCATGGATAGTCATGTGAGAATGGGAATGAGAAGTCAAATTAAAATAGGTAGTCATTGAGAGGTCTGGCTTTTTGCAGCAGGCAGAGAGAAGGTGCTCGATAAGTCTTTCAACCTCTTTTGTTTGTTGTGAATTTCATATTTATCACAGCACTGTTTTCAATCATGTATTATGTCCCTAATTCACATGTGATGCAGTTTAATCATCTGCAGTGTCAGTTCATATTGATCGTACAACATTGCTTAAAGAGATTCACACATGAGGTTTCACATTACTGCATATTGTTCTCCTTTGATGTAAGGCATTTTCCATTCATAGGCTACAAGCTCCTTTCACACTCTCTTTACAGTTTCTTCACCCTGTGCAACAGTGCAAATATGGTGATCAGAATCAGTATTGGTTTTATTATCAGTGACTTATATGTCACGAAATTGCTTGTTTACAGCAGCAGTACAGTGCAAAAATGAAATCAGTATAAATGAAAAAATACAGTAAATAAATAGTGCAAATAAAGAAATAACAAAGTAGTGCCTGTGGAAGGGAATAAACAGTTGACGTTTTTGGCCAAGACCCTTCATCAGAAGTCCTTATGGTACATCCTGGCCTGAAACACCAACTGTTAATTCCCCAGCATAGATGCTGCCTAACCAGCATTTTGTATGTGTTGCTCTGCAGAATCACTTGTGTGTAGCCGAAGAAAACAGATGACAGCTGACCACTATTATCTGTATTTTAATTGTTTATCAGTGTCAACAGTCTTTTCTTTACATATTCACCTCTTTAAGCTTTAGGTGTATATTTTCATTACAATTGTTTTTTATCTCAAGGATTCTCGGAAGAGGAACAAGCCATTTACTTTACGAACATGTTCCATCATTCAATAAGTTCACAACTGATCTGTGACCAATATACACAACTTTGACCCACATCCCTTCACAGCTCTGATTAATGAAAGTCACGGGCTGAAAATTAATATACAGTATCTAACATCAACTGCCATTTGGAGAGAAGTTCCAATATACCACATCCCTCAGGATGTAGAAGTGTTAGTGAATTCCTGAAACTCTTGGCTCTAATTTTTAGACTACACCTTCTTTAACTTCAGAATACAACCATAATTTGTGTAATCTTGAACTTAATATTTGCAGTGAAATAGGGTTCTGTAAAATCCAGGCTGTGCTCATTCAGGACTAAGGCATGCTCTCTAAGATGGAATTCCAAAATCTGCACTGTGTTCTCTGTTGAGAGTGACTAAAACTGAGCCACATGGAATCCGTAACTGAAAAGCCTTTATTCACGCAGCATACCTCCAGGAGAGAAGAAGTTCAGGAAAATCCAAGAGAATTTCATTCTCCTGGCTCACTTTATACTTCTTCAACACAAAGATAACAATAAACAATTAACTAATGTTTCAATTGCTATAATCCCCTACTTAACTGTGACATTTTCAATATAGCCAGGCAAATTTACAGAATTACATATGTACAATGGTAACACATCTCAACTAGCAAGACACCTTGAATAGTCAATATCCAAATCTGAGCACATCTACACGAAGAGGTGTCGCAGGAAAACAGCAAATATCATCGAGGATCCCCACCATTCAGACCATGCTCTTTACTCACTGCTCTCATCAGAAAGAAGATATAGGAGTCTCAGGACCCTCACCACCAGGTTCAGAAGCAGTTATCATCCCTCAAACAACAGGCTTTTGAACTAGAGGGGATAAGTTCACTCAGCTTCACTCACCCCATCACCGAATTGTTCCCACAATCAATGGACACTTTCAGGGACTCTTCATCTCATGAGCTCAATATTTTTTGCTTATTTTTTTTAATGTATTTACATTTTGTTGCACATTGATGTCTATCTTGTTGGGATGGTCCTTCATTGATTCTATTGTATTTCTTGTATTAACTGCAAACACCCAAAAGAAATTGAACCTCTGGATTGTGTGTGGTAACATATATGTCCTTTGTCAATAAATTTACTTGGAACTTTGAACTTTTCAGCTTTGGTGTCTGTTTCCAAAAGCCTCTTGAATACAAATACCAGACACCAAAAATATATCCCTTTGTTAAGCTGCTGACGGATGTCTCCATCAATATACAACTAACCAGTAGTTTAAGTGACAAAATAGATCTGTCTTAAATTGTGCTTTGTGGTAGGGATACTCCTGTAACAATGTGCTATAATAGCAGGAACATTCATTTAGTGTCTTCCCCTTTGTGGTTTCAATGGGACAGAGTATTTCCCACACCCAATGATTGGTGTCACAATCCACAAAGTATCACTTGGAAGTTAAATTGTCAACAGGTTTTACTTCTTGAAGACTGGTTCTAATTTTTATTTTATCCATAATTATGCTATCCATTATTTCATTACTCCAGAATGATCCATGACATTCCCCATATGAGGCTTTTGAAGGATTGTTCTATAACTGCAGGATCACTTTGGATTCTGGTCAGAATCTCAAGCAATGTACCCAATGGCTTTCAGCTCCATAAAAGTTGGCAAGATATCAACATGAAGCCAAGGTTTAAGGACTAATGATAGGGGTGAGATTTCTTTGGCTCTAGTCTTCAACATGTGGTGAATATGGACCCTTCATTGCTGCCTTCACTGACATTTTGGCGGCTATCTCCATCTAACAGTTCCTCTACATATTGTCTCACTCAAAGCCTACTGGCTGCAAGCCAATGCCTGCGTACAGAGCCTAATCATTTTCGGCAACTCTGAATCCCTCACAGTAGTCATCTTGTGAACCGAGGGATAGATCACATATATGACTGTTTTTAATTACTTTACCATTGTATGTACTTTGAAAAGCTTTCATCACTCCCGGTAGGTTTTCTAAAACTCACATTGTCTTGATGGTTTGCCAACCTATAATCACTAATAGGAATGAAGCACAATAATTACGGATTTGAATAATCCATCAACAGGAAAAAGGAAGCACTATTTGAAAGAAGAAAAGCTAACTCAGTGGTAATGTATTTATAAGTTCATAACATTATTTCCTACTATTATCATAATCTGATCAATCTTTTAAATCATTTTGAATATTTCTCTTGCATAGGTTTTTGATTCTTCATTAAGCAGCAATTGCTTCATACTTTCTCTTGTTTATGACAATTATCTGCAACTTCTTCACTTCACTGGCATTGTACATGGGGCACAATCCCTGAGTATGGGCAATTCCATTGCTGAGCTGAGAACAACAATATGTTCTGAACCATTCTTTGCCATTTGAAGCATAATCAAAGTCAAAGTCGATTTCATTGTCATATGCATAAGTACATGTATGCACAGGCAAGTGAAATGAAAATCTTCGTTGCGGTGGCATCACGGGCACATAGAATCATATAACCAGCATCAAACCTGAGAATGACACTGTATTGCTGCTATTCGCACAAAATGCCGGCGGAATTCAGCAGGTCAGGCGGTATTTGTGGAGGGAAGTGACTGATTGTCGTGACAGGCCGAGGCCCTTCATTGGGACTTGTGTGTGTTGCTCAAGATTTACAGCATCAGCAGATTTGCTTGCATCTATATTGCTGCTTTAGCTGCCTGTAAAGCAGATTAGTATAGTGTAGGTGACACATAGGTGCAATATGTATAGATCATGCAGCAGCGATGCTCATTGGCTGGGCTTTGTAGACACATCTAATACATGAGAAGTCCAAGTGGGAAGCAGCCAGCACCGGAGTATTTCATTGCCCGCAGTTTTGTTGGGTAAATCATAGAACAGAGCCCAGGAAACGGCCCTCCAGCCCCCAGTGTTCGCCAAACTAATGAAACCTACTCCTTTCAGACTACACATGGTCCATATCCCTTTCTGTGGTCCATATTCTCTTTCTATTCATGTACCTATCTAAGATCCTCTTAAATGCCTCTATTGTTTCTTCCTCCACAACCACCGCTGGTAGCACGTTCCAGGCACCCACCATACTGTGTGTAAAACAAATTTGTCCCTCCCACATCCTCTGAACTTCCTTTCCTCACCCTAACTCCATGCCCTCTAGTATTATACACTTCAACCCTGGAAGAGAGATGCCGACTGTTTACTCTATCTGTAACTTTTATAGTTTTATAAACTTCTATCAGGTTTCCTCTCAGTCTCTGCCACTTCAGAGAAAACAATGCAAATTTGTTCAAATTCTCCTTCTAGCACATGTTCACTAATCCAAGCAGCATCTTGGTAAACCTCTTCAGAAACCTCTCCAGAGCCTCCTGAATTCTCAGAATCAGAATCTGAAACAGAATCAAAATCCGGTTTAATATCACTGGCCTATGTAAGTCAAGTCAAGTCACTTTTTATTGTCATTTTGACCATAACTGCTGGTACAGTACATAGTAAAAACGAGACAATGTTTTTCAGGACTATGGTGCTACATGAAACAGTACAAAAACTACACTGAACTACGTAAAAACAACACAGAAAAAAAACTACAGTAGACTACAGACCTACCCAGGACTGCATACAGTGCACAAAACAGTGCAGGCATTACAATAAATAATAAACAAGACAACAGGCACAGCACAGGGCAGTAAGTTGGTGTCAGTCCAGGCTCTGGATATTGAGGAGTCTGATAGCTTGCGGGAAGAAACTGTTACATAGTCTGGTCGTGAGAGCCCGAATGCTCCGGTGCCTTTTCCCAGATGGCAGGAGCGAGAAGAGTTTGAATGAGGGGTGTATGGGGTCCTTCATAATGCTGTTTGCCTTACGGATGTGAATGGTGTGAAGAGAGATCCTGATGATCTTCTCAGCTCTCCTCACTATCCGCTGCAGGGTCTTGCTGAAAGTTGTTGGTTTGCAGCAGCAGTACATTGCAATACATAATAGTATTTTTAAAACTATAAATTACAATTTAAAAATATATAATTAAATTAAATAAGTAGTTCAGAAAGAGAGAGCGAAGAAGAGATTTTAAAAAATAGTAAGGAGGTGTACATGGGTTCATTGTCCATTCAGAAATCTGATGGCAGAGCAGAAGAAGATGTCCCTGAAACATTATATTTGCTTCTTCAGGCTCCTGTATCTCCACCTTGATGGTAACAATGAGAAGAAAGCATGTTCTGAGTGACAGAGGTTCTTAATGATGGATGTCTTATAACAGGGAAGCTACTCCAAATTTGGCCTCACCAAAGTCTATACAACTTCCAAATACCATCCTAAATCATGTACTCAATACCTTGATTTATGAAGGCCAATGTTCCAAAATCTCTCTTTATGACCTTAGTTATCTTTTATTTAGTGATACAGCACAGAATAGGCTCCGTCTGATCCTTTGAGCCACCCAGCAACCTCCGAAAGCCCCCAGTTAACCCTAACCTAATCTCAGGACAATTTACAATGACCAATTAAACTACTAACTGATACATCTTTGGACTGTTGGAGGAAACTGGAGCACCTGGTGAAAACACACGCATTCCATGGGGGAGGATGTAGCCTGTGATACTACTTTCAAGGAATTATAGATCTGTATTCCTAGATCCCTCCATTCAAATCACTGTAGAAGACCACTAGTCTGGGAACTCCAGCTGGAATAGGTCACTCTGACCACTACCTAAAGGTCCTCTTTGGGCAAGTCAGTTCTGAATCCAAGTGGCCAAGTCACAGTGGATCCAGTACATTTTAAACTAGAAGAAATTGCATTGCCTCAGTAGCCTGTTTGCTGGATCTGCTTGGTGGCATTTGCAGTATTTTGTACTTTAAGCATTGTAATGCATGACTAATTACTCTGACTGTTACAACAATGTTTAGTATAGGCATCTACTTAGCTCTATGGTACAAACATGCAGTAGAAATGTTGTCATTTCTGAAACTACTTTATTAATAAAACACTTTGATATTTTCCTTTAACATCAACTGTCAGTGTAATGAGGGATTAAGAAAAGCACGGAGACATGTATCCAAATTACGGGGAAGCTGGAAAATTCGGCACCTTGCCTGAATTTGTCAAGCTATTGTTTACAAAGTGTGCTGCAGCTACTCACCCTGGCTGTATTTGCCAAACTGGTCATCTCTGACACCAGGTAGGATAAGGGCAATAGGACCACAAATCACACACCATCCTGCCAGCTCCTTTCTGTCATTGGGTCTGACTCCTACCCTGCCTCACCTGTTGGCTTTCCTAGTGAGTAACCTGACAAGCTAGAGCAAGTTAAAGATATCAATATATCCCAGTGATCATAACTAAAGAGAATCGAACTGTTCCATAAAGTCTCACCTGAGACATTGGAACATTAGTTGTACTGCAAGACATAAGGATAAAAATCTCACAAAAATCAAATGTGATTCCTCCTTGGTATGTGCTGCACAAAATGGTGTCAAATGGATTGTGGTATTACCTCGAAGATGTGTTTGGATGCACATTCTTAAGATGAGGTACTGGTGAACAATGCCTTTTCGCAGACCTGCTTTCTCTGTCACTGAGATGTGTGCCTAGGCTGAGGCTCATAAGAGATAAGGGAGTACAGAGTAGAACCATGACTGAATGGAAAAATGCTGGGATAGAAATTATGTTAGGCTTTTGAAGGGCAACTTCTTTGTGTAAAGAACACAAAAGTACTAAGAGAGAGAGGGAAGGCTGCCGAGCAGACTGTTGGACACTCAAGGTTTCCTCTAGCACTCTATAAATTGGGTTAGAGATGGAGCACAGTAATAGAGCTTCCCAGCCCATCAAGCCTGTGCCTCCCAATTACACACATGTGAAAAATTAACCTATTAACCTGTACGTCTCGGTAACATGGGAGGAGACGGAAGCATCAGGAGGAAAGGCATGTGGTCACAGGGAGAGCATATAAACTCCTTACAGATGAGGCGGAGCTGAACATGGACCACTGGAGCTGTGATAGCATTATGCTAACTGTTACACTGCAGTGCCACCCAATCATTTAGCATTTTTTATTTCTCTCTTAATATAATTCTAATAAAGTAATTTGTTGTAACCTTTAGTAAATGAACAGTGCCTCCTTTGTTTGTGAACTCCTCTTGTTGCTGAAACAAGAAAGAACAAGGAATTTTCATTACACAGCACAGAGCAGATACGGCCTCTCTACCCACAGCCAGGCATGGGGTGAATATGTTTTTACTTTCTTAATAAAGCTGAACTTGTTGATAGATATTTGGAGTTTTGCAGAAATGAAGGAGTCACTCATTGGAGTTTGGATTAATTGTGAAATCTAAGGGCTCATCCAAATGGAATGGCTTCCATGTCAAAGTGAAAGTTTGGTTTATTGTCATGTGTACCAGTACATGTATATACAGGTGCAATGAAAAGCTTACAGCATCATCACAGGTGCATAACATTATCTAAGCAACATCACAAGATAATTGTAAACACAATTTTTACAAGATAGAACAAAAAAAGTCCATTTTAGTGCAAACTGGTCAAAGGGATTTAGTGAGGTCATGCGGGTTGATTCAAGAACTGAATGGTTGAAGGGAAGTACCTGTTCTTGAACTTGGTGGTGTGGGACTTCAGGCTTCTGTACCTCACACATGACAGTGATAAGTCCAGAAAAGCACAAACAATTGTGCAAAGCTGCAGTGTTATCCAGGCTGGAAACATTGGACAGCCAACAGAAGAAACTACACATACACAAAATATTCTGCAGATGCTGGAAAACCAGAGTAACACTTTCAAACTGCTGGAGGAGCTCAGCAGGTCAAGCAGCATCTATGGAAAGGAATGAGTCCCGATGAAGGGTCTCAGCCCGAAACGTCAGCTGTTTATTCCTCTGCATAGATGTTGCCTGACCTGCTGATTTCCTCCAGCATTTTGAATGAGAAACCATATGCAGTTAGTTTTATCTAAGCAGGTAATTCTTGACTCTTAATGTTACCTTCCTGTCTCTGATACTTTTATAACTATCAGACAAACTTGCTTATAGAAATTGGAAACAAAAACAACATAGGATGACTCTCAATAGGTCTTTCTACTGGATTGTTCTAGCCATGCACTGTTGATTAATCTTTAATTCCTGGAGACACCAGACCACTTATGGAAGGTAGGCATCTCTGGCTTAACCACATGAAACAGAGACTGAGGCACACAGATGAATCGAGAAGGGAGAATGGAAAAAAAAACTCAAGCCAAGCAAATCAATAAGCTGTCACTGAAATCCTTTTGTGTTTGCTACAGATTCCGTCAGAATAGCTGGCTCAAATTGATAATATCGATTGACTCCCTCATCAGTGTTAAACTGCAGTCACCGCATGAACTGAAACACAAATAGTTGTTTCTCTTCAAAGGATTATAGATCATAGAAACTTAGATCACAAAAGGAAGCCATTTGGTCCATTTATTCAATGCTGCCTCTTTGTAAGAGCAGTCAAGTTTTGCCCTGATCCCTGGGTTACTCCATATCACCCCATAACACATTATTCCTCCAGCAGCATACTTAAGGGCCGTATTTTTTCGACTGGAATATTTCAGGTCACATTAACCTTCAGAGTAAGAAAGTATTCAACATGTTCCCCTAATTTTCCCAGAAAAGGGGACAATGTTGCTTTTGACATTTAGTTGGGAAGACCTGTGTTGCATCAGAGATAACACTCCCACTCCCCCCCAGTTACTTCTATGTTTTCCCTAATCTATCCAAAGGTAGCACACTAGCATAGCAGTTAGCTGTAGAATGACAGCGATCGGCCACTGTCTTTAAGGAGTATGTACGCGTTTCCCTCAAATCCTCTGGGTCTCCTCCAGGTGCTCTGGCTTCCTCACGCTTTCCAAAGATGTACGGTTGGGGTTAGTGAGTTATGGGTTGCTATATTGGTAGCAAAAGCATGGCCACACTTGCAGGCTGTCCAAATGTCACCTTCAACCTGTGTTGGTCGTTGACGCAAACGATGCATTTCACTGTATATTTTGATGTTTCATTATACATGTGACAAAAAACATTAATCTTTAAACTTTCCTAATATTACTAATATTAGGTTTCCTTACGTGTTCACTGTCAAAAGGCAGAAAGGTCAAAAAGCTAATTCACTGAGTGGCTGATGGGTGACTACTGCTACCTGTTAGGAAGTGGGTGGCCCAAGGAGAGTAGACTGGCCCAAGGAGAAAGTTGGAGAGGGGAGCCAAATATGAGGAAATGGATAGTTTTGGTAAAAGAACACCCTGGTTGAGGAAACTCTGAACCAAGAAACCTTGGTCTCAGTGAATCCCGCATCGGTATTCCAGGGAATCTCTGGCTAAAGACTACTCAGGTTGAGAAGGAGCATTCAGGAATGTGTCGATAAACTCCTGTTCATGCATGAAGTTCTGTCTAAATTGCAATCTTTCGGCCAAGATGGCACTTGTGTACTATGCTCCCATGGTTGACATCTTCTGGATTGACCGTGAAACCATGTATTTCTCTTCTTGTATGACTTTTACGCCTGTTTTTGTCTGGACTGTGATTCTGGAGCTGTTGGAGCCTGTGATCATTTGGTTGCTTCAGCACTCTGATGTCTCTGAGAGGATTCTGGAAAGCAGAGACAGCATGCATGAACCTTGTGGCGAGGAGACTGTGGAACAGGACAGATGTTCGACTCTATTTTTCTAATTAAAGCTTCCATTCTTTGCCAACTGAAGTGAGAAGGAAATTGAAACATTGAGGTGAATGCAGAGGATGAGTGTCAGCTGCCTGCCTTTTGATCACTGGTGGGATCTCTCTGTTACTGGAGAGGGGAGACTACCTTTTGATCGTTGGTGGGATCTCTCTGTTACTGGAGAGGGGAGACTGTCTTTTGATCGTTGGTGGGATCTCTCTGTTACTGGAGAGGGGAGACTGTCTTTTGATCGTTGGTGGTATCTCTCTGTTACTGGAGAGGGGAGACTGTCTTTTGATCACTGGTGGGATCTCTCTGTTACTGGAGAGGGGAGACTATCTTTTGATCGTTGGTGGGATCGCTCTGTTACTGGAGAGGGGAGACTGCCTTTTGATCGTTGGTGGGATCACTCTGTTACTGGAGAGGGGAGATTGTCCTTTGAACGCTGGTGGGATCACTCTGTTACTGGAGAGGGGAGACTGCCTTTTGATCGCTGGTGGGATCGCTCTGTTACTGGAGAGGGGAGACTGCCTTTTGATTGTTGGTGGGATAGCTATGCTACTGGAGAGGGGAGACTGTTTTGTGATTGCTGGTGTGGTCGCTCTGTTACTGGAGAGGGGAGACTGTTTTGTGATTGCTGGTGGGATCACTCTGTTACTGGAGAGGGGAGACTGCCTTTTGATCGCTGGTGGGATAGCTATGCTACTGCAGAGGGGAGACTGTTTTGTGATTGCTGGTGTGGTCGCTCTGTTACTGGAGAGGGGAGACTGTCTTTTGATCGCTGGTGGGATCGCTCTGTTACTGGAGAGGGGAGACTGTCTTTTTATCGCTGGTGGGATTGCTCTGTTACTGGAGAGGGGAGACTGTCTTTTGATCGTTGGTGGGATCGCTCTGTTACTGGAGAGGGGAGACTGTCTTTTGATCGTTGGTGGGATCGCTCTGTTACTGGAGAGGGGAGACTGTCTTTTTATCGCTGGTGGGATCGCTCTGTTACTGGAGAGGGGAGACTGCCTTTTGATCGCTCTGTTACTGGAGAGGGGAGACTGCCTTTTGATCGTTGGTGGGATAGCTATGCTACTGGAGAGGGGAGACTGTTTTGTGATTGCTGGTGTGGTCGCTCTGTTACTGGAGAGGGGAGACTGTCTTTTGATCATTGGTGGGATCGCTCTGTTACTGGAGAGGGGAGACTGTCTTTTTATCGCTGGTGGGATCGCTCTGTTACTGGAGAGGGGAGACTGTCTTTTGATCGCTGGTGGGATCGCTCTGTTACTGGAGAGGGGAGACTGCCTTTTGATCGCTGGTGGGATCACTCTGTTACTGGAGAGGGGAGACTGTCTTTTGATCGCTGGTGGGATCGCTCTGTTACTGGAGAGGGGAGACTGCCTTTTGATCGCTGGTGGGATCACTCTGTTACTGGAGAGGGGAGACTGTTTTGTGATTGCTGGTGGGATCGCTCTGTTACTGGAGAGGGGAGACTGTCTTTTGATCGCTGGTGGGGTCGCTCTGTTACTGGAGAGGGGAGACTGTCTTTTGATCGCTGGTGAGATTGCTCTGTTACTGGAGAGGGGAGACTGTTTTGTGATTGCTGGTGTGGTCGCTCTGTTACTGGAGAGGGGAGACTGTCTTTTGATCACTGGTGGGATCGCTCTGTTACTGGAGAGGGGAGACTGTCTTTTGATCACTGGTGGGATAGCTATGCTACTGCAGAGGGGAGACTGTTTTGTGATTGCTGGTGTGGTCGCTCTGTTACTGGAGAGGGGAGACTGTTTTGTGATTGCTGGTGTGGTCGCTCTGTTACTGGAGAGGGGAGACTGTCTTTTGATCACTGGTGGGATAGCTATGCTACTGCAGAGGGGAGACTGTTTTGTGATTGCTGGTGTGGTCGCTCTGCCGGCAGAAAGGGAAGAGGCTGCAGCTGTGCCTGGAGAATAGTATCCAGGATTTCTGCATTTTGGATATGGATATGAATATGGACTTGGATTATGGACCTTTTTTCAGTCTTATAGTTTTTTATGTTTGTGTTTTTCACCCAATCGTTTGCAGGGAGTTGGGTGGGGGGGGGGGTCGATGTGGCTGTTCCATTTTTGCGTGTGGTGGGGGGGATTTTGGGGAGTTGATAATCATGCTGCCGTTCTTTGCTTTCTTGGTTTCATGGCTATCTGGTGAAGAAGAAGTTCAAAGTTGTGTACTTTGATAATAATTGAACCTTTGAAAATTTGAACCTTTTAAGTGTCAAAATGAATGCGACACCTCAAAAGCTACCCACCCATTTACCCCATCAGTGGAACAGTCAGCTGTATGTGCACAGTATGGTATTGTAATGTGTGGGTGCTGTGGTAGTGTGGACTGCAGGAAGGAGAAGTCGAGGGAACACAGTTCAGTCATCGTCAAGGAATCGGTAATGGAAAGGGTGAGCAGTTTCAAGATCCTGTGAATCAACATCTTTGAAGATCTATCTTGGGCCCAAACTATTGATGCAACTACAAAAGCATGACAGTGGTTATATTTCATTAGGAGATTGAGGAGACTTGGTATATCACCAAAGACATTCACAAATTTCTACAAAGGTACCATGGACAGCATTCTAACTGGATCTATTTGGGATGGAGAGGCCACTGCAGAGGATCGGAAAAAGCTGCAGAAAGGTTCTGGGTTATCTGTTGTTTATCATCTATATCAAAGATCCGGATAAGAACGTGGTTAACTGGATCAGAAAATTTGCTGATGACACCAAGAGTGGGAGTGTAATGGACAGCAGGACCTGAACTAAACGGAAAAAATGGGCTGATAAATGGCAGATGGAATTTAATGCAGACAAGTGTGAGGTTTTGCATTTTTGGTAGGACCCACCTGGGTAGGTCTTACACAATGAATAATAGAGTACTGAGGAGTGCTCTAGAGCAAAGAGATCTGGGAATACAAGTCCATAATTCATTGACAGTGGTGTCACAGGTAGATAGGGTTGTAAAGAAACCTCTTGGCACACTGACCTTTATAAATCAAAGTATTGAGATGGGATGTTATGTTGAAATTGTACAAGACGTTGGTGGAGTATTATATGCAGTTTTGGTCACCTACCTACAGGAAATTAAACAAGGTTGAAAGAATGCAGAGAAAATTTATAAGGATGTTGTTGGGTCTGGAGTACTTGAGTTATAGGGAAGGATTGAATAGGTTAGGACTTTATTCCATAGAACATAGAAGAATGTGAGAAAATTTGATAGAGTATATAAAATTATGAGGCGTATAGGTTGGATAAATGCAAGCAGGCTTTTTCCATGGCGGTTAGGTGGGTCTACAGCCAAAGACCATGGTTAAAAGTTGAAGGTGAAAAGTTTAGGGGAACATGAGAGGAAACTTCTTCTTTCAAAGGGTCGTAAGAGTGTGAAATGAGCTGCCAGCACAAGTGGTGCAAGGGAACTCAATTTCAATATTTAAAAGATGTTTGGATAGGTACATGGATGGTGGGGGCATGGAGGTCTATGGTACTGGTGCAGGTCAATGGAAGTAAGCAGTTCAAATGGTTCAGCACACACTAGATGGATCAAAAGGCCAGTTTGTGTGTTGTACTTTTCTGTGACTCTATGGCTCTAACGTTGTAAACTCAGACAGCAACGTCATGGGCACTAGCCTCCCCAGCATCAAAAGGTGATACCTCAAATCTGATGCCATCATATTTCTGAATGGGCAACGAATCTATGAACAATATCTTATTTTTCTCTCTTTTTGCCACTACTTACTTAATTTAATTAGTAATCATTTGTTTGTTTTTTGTTGTAATATTATACTTGTTATAATTTAAAGCTTTCTATTCTGTGTTGCAATGTCACGTTACCACAAAACAACAAATTTCACAAAATATACCAGTGATACTGATGCACCATCAATAACTCACTCTGAGACGTAAAGGCGAGATATCGGCTTTTATTGACTGGAAGAAGGAACAAGCAGTGGTTGACCACCATACTACATCCTGGAGACTGAGAGGCCGGGCTCAGACCTCAATCGCCTTTATACCGGGGTCTGAGGGAGGAGCCACAGGAGCAGTCAGCAGGGGGCGTGTCCAGACAGGTATATGTAGTTCACCACAGATACTAAACCTGATTCTGATTCTGATCCTCCCCACATCAACCCAATTTCCCTCGGGATCAATAAAGTAGTCTGTCTGTCTGTCTGTCTGTATGTCTGTCAAATCTTGGCCTTCCACATCCCCTCTTTCTAGGACTTTCAATATTTGGTAGTTTTCAATAAGATTCCCCTCTATCTTCTAAACTCAAGTAGCACAGGCCCAGAACCATCAAATGCTTCTTGTACTTTAACCCTTTCATTCCTGGATTCATTTGTACAAACCTCTTCTGGACCCTCTCCAGTGCCAGCAGATTCTTTCTTAGATGTGAGATCCAAAACAGCTCGCAATACTCCAGATGTGGTCTGACCAATGGTTTATAAAGTCTCAGCATTACATCATTGCTTTTATTTTCCAGGTTGCTTGAAATGAATGATTACTGTACTTATTACAATACCACTTATTCCCATTTAATGACAATATTTCTTTATCCTCATTATAAATTTTGTTTATGTTATTTTTGGTGAGACCCTATTACTAAATTAATATTATTTTTATGAAGAACCTCAAGTGATGTCCACTTCTTTCATTGTGACCACTGAACCACAGCTTCATCTACAAATACTGAAGTCATTTTCACATGACTCCTAACCATTCCCCTTCTAATGTTACAGATGTAAAGATGTTTAAATAAGCACAGAAAATGCTGGAGATACTCAATATCTGTGAAAAATAAATAAAATTTCCACCCTTCCTTGATCTTCACACACTCTATCACTGATCTTTTCTGCCCTTTCTAAAACTCTCCATCTCAATCTCAGGGGGTAAACTCATTACTCTGAACCCACAGTCTTGACTATATTTTCTCCCATCTTGTCTGCTGCGGGAACTCCATTACATTCTCTCCTTTCCTCCATCTCTGTCACATTTATTCCAATGTTCCACCCAATTTCCTGCAAAATGTCTTCCTTCTTCCAGAACTATGACTGACTTCCCATCCACCGTGACCACATCTCTTCCATTTTCTGCACTCCCTATTTTGTCCTCCTGGGCAAGCAAGGACAGAATTCCATTGGTCCTCATCCCGGCAGCCTTCCCATCCAAAAGATCAAAGTCACAGAGCTCAATGGCACAGGAACAGGCCCTTTGGTTCATCTAATCCATACTGAACTGGTGTTCTGCCTATTCCCATCGACCCATACCCAGACCATAGTTCTCCATACCTCTCCCATCCACGTACTCATCCAAACTTCTCTTTAATCGAATCTGCACCTACCATTTCTGCTGGCAGCTCACCCCACATTCATACCATGCTCTGCATGAGGAAGATCACCCTCAGTTTCCCCTTAAATAATTAACCTTTCATGAAGTATCAGAGATAAGGAGTGAATTGACTCACGTCATGGGAGTCAAAAGACAGCAGCACATTTAGCTGTATTACTCTACTGTCCGAGGTGAGATGATAATTGGACACCACCACCCCCCCACTCACTGTTTCCTCTTTGAGGGAAATATTAAAGATACAAAAAAATGCTATTGATAATTTTTTTCCCTGGTATTCTTTCCACTATACACTTCTCAACTCATGTCTTGAAAACTAATTAACGGATTCTTTGTTTTTTTTCAAGGAATTGGCCACATTGCAACAGAGACTGCAAAGCACCATGCTTTGGTCCGGAGGCAGTGAACGATGCAACCAAAATGCATGTCACTTTTGGTGCATACTGGGCTTAACAGTGAAGCCTCATCTTTCTGTAATGTGGTGAGGATGATCCATGTCAATTCACAGGGTTGTTATCAAGCAAAAACTGATGGCAAGCTAAGTAATGAGAAAGCCTGGATGTGGACTGTTATAGGCTATTGAGCTTAGTTCTGAAATAAATGGAACAATAGATTGCTAATCTCACCTGGTCCCTCAACACCACCTTTTTTGTTCTGAACTTAATATTTCAATAATATTTGAGTAATCTTTTTTATATCAGTTGATTAAATATTTTTGTTGGTTAAATAATTAATTATGGGTTATATGTAAAAATACAGAAATTACATATATTGTCATGCTATCACTTGATACATCCATGCCTCAGTTAAAGTAATCTTGAAGTAAGACCCACATTTCAAACTCCCGTGTCTTCCTGTGAAACAAATTAATGTTTTGAAGTTACAAAACATAACATTGATGATGAGGTGCTTTTAAAACGAATCTGAGACAGCTGCCAATCTGTTGAAGTGCAGCGAGACATTCAAGATTTTAAAAATAACAGCGAGGAATGGCAAGTAAAAAATGCAGTCCAGCATGTGTTCTTTGGAAAGGAAAACGCAATCGAGTTTTTTTTTCAAGTAAGAGAAGTAAAGAATTCACATGTTTATAAAGAGTGAGTACCAGGTGATAATAATCATAAATAAAAAGAGCAGAAATGGCTGGCTACATCAGAAAGGTAGACATGTTTGATTACACAAAAGATAACTGAAATATGTATTCTGAGCCAATTCAAGAGTATTTTGAAGCAAATGAAATAGCCATTGAGAAACAAGTCCCAATTTAGCTAAGTGCCTTAGGTTTAAAGGCATTTAATTTGCTTCAAAGGTTGACTGCTCTAACCAAACCAGCAGAAATGAGCCTTGCTGATACTGGCAAAGTAATGCAGGAACATTTAGAACCAAGGCTATTGTTGATTGCAGAACACATTAGGTTTCATATGCAGTATCAAAAGGAAGGGGTGTCCATTTCAGCATATGTGGCTGAATTGAAGTGATTGTCTGGGCATTAACAATTCAGTAATGGTCTTAATGATGCAGTGAGAGATTGTTTAGTTTGTGGAATCTTACAATAAAGCATTCTAATACAGTTCCTAACTAAAGCACAGCTTACAATTAAAAGAACAGTTGAAATCACTGTTTCAATGGAAACCAAAGACAGAGATGCAATTGAGATGCAGTCAGGAAAGAAAGTGAGCATCAGCAAAATTGCAAAGTCTAAACAGAAACCAGCCTGGTTTTACCATCGTAGCAGGGACTCACATACTCCACACCAATGCAAATTTAAGGGTGAAACTTGAAGAAAATGCAGCAAAGTAGGACACATACAAAGAGACAAAAATAAATGGTCTGCTAAGGAAAGAGAAAGAGATAAAAAGTCAAGTTGTATCTTCAAAAAGAGCACTAATCTGCATGTTGTTGATGGAAAATCTGATAATGATGAGAGTGACTCAGGATTGGGTAAAATTGAGATTTTCAATGTGAAAACTAACAAGAGATGCGCAAAATGGCTTACAGCAAAAGTGAATGGCAAAGTAATTAAAATGGAATTGGAAACTGGCTCAGCTGTTTCAGTCATTCCACAAATAAGTGTGAACTGCATTTCAGAGATACTAAACTGAAGCCTACAGATATCCAACTAAGATCTTATACTGGAGAAAAGATAACTCCCGTGGGAATGACATTCACGACAGTGAAATACAACAACCAACAAGCCACATTGAGCTTGCATGTGATATAAACAGAAGGACCAGCATTATGGGGACTGATTGGCTGAGAAAACTGCAACTTGGTTGGAGATCCATCCACTATTTTCATGCCACAGCCTCAACAGTAAAGTCAAGCAAAGGCGAATTAAGGAAAGTACTGGATGATGCCACAACCGTCTCCATGCTGTACACATGTAATCATTGTCCAACAGAGAGAGAGAGCAGGTGCTAATTCCAACCTCTGTGCCTCAGGTTGGAAAGCATATCAGACCAAGTAAGTTCCATGCTGCTCAAGGGAATCGTGAAAGTGACAAAATCAGTGGTCTGACTACAGCAGTTTTTGTAGGCAACGTATCTGAGAAAGCTTCTGAAATGTTAATCAGGCAGTTACTTGCAAAATGTGACTTGGTTTTAAACTGGAAGAGAGCTCAAGGGAGGTTAAGGAAAGTTGAAAATGTTCAGTTTTTGTGTCTATAAAGAACCAGAATCTATTCTACATGCATTAGGGTTATTGCATGAACTTCAAGTCGGAGACACAAAGCTGCTTGTAAAAGTGGATGTAAAGACCAAAGCCCAGCTGGATGAATGGAGGGCCAAAAAGAAAGCAATTGATGGAGATATGAAAACAGAAGATTTATCAGATGATGTTGTAGATGAGGAAACCAAGAGCAGAGATCAGATAGTAAAGGGGGCAATAGAAGGATTACTAAGAGAATACTCCAGTGAACTAAATGCACCTTCCCAAGATCAAGATGAACGAACTAGAAGAAGAAAAAGGAAGGGGAAGAAAGGTGTCCAGAGCTGTCAGAACCATTTCCTGCAGTCTCAGAGTCAACTCCTGCAACCACCACGGAGGAGGTCCCAGAACCTGAGGTCGTTTTCATGGCCACAAGTCTCACATGCCAAGCAGAGTGATCCCCTTGTTAGGAAAGACGCTATCCAACAACAGTAAGAAATCCTCCACTGTGATTAAGTACCTAGGCCTGAATAGGACAATTTAAAATTTACCATGTTGTGGACCGCTGTATATAGTAGTTGAATTATATAATGCACTGTGTATATGGCTGAGATGCATTCTCTGTTGAGCTCGAGTTCATAGCTAAGCAAGAGGGAGCTGTTTTTAATATTTCAATAATATTTGAGCAATCTCATATTTGAGCAATCTCATAAAAACAAGTATTCTTGTTTGTTTAATTAATTAATTACGGGTTATATATAAAAAATATGTGAATTGCATACATCTTCACCCTGCTATGTGATACATGCATATGGTTGAATGTTAATAAACTAAACTTGAAATTGAACTTGAAGTTGAATAGGGACCAAAGATAAAGACTACTCACAGTGGAGAAGGATAGTCTGGGAGCGTACTGAGAACTGTCTGCCCCATTGGGCAAAACGCTAGCATAACACTTTACAGTGCCTGCAATCTGGGTTCAAATTCCTGCTCCTGTCTGTAAGAAGTTTGTGACCATGTGGGCTTCCTTCGGGTGCTCCAGTTTCCTCCTCCATACAGTACATTCAGATTAGAATTCATTTTTTATTTATCAAATACACATGAAAACAGAGTGAAGTGCATTGAACAACACAACAAACTGCTGGAGAAACTCAGCAGGCCAGGCAGAATCTATGGAAAAAAGTATGGTCGACATTTCAGGCTGAAACCCTTTGGCAGGACTGAAGATAAAAAAGAAGAGTAGATTTAAAAACTGGGGCGAGGGGAGAGAGAACCACCAGATGATAAGTAAAACCAGGAGGGGGAGGGTTGAAGTAAACCCCTGGGAAGTTGATTGGTGAGATGAGGTGAAGAAAGGAAAAGAGATTGGGAAATGGAGAAGGGGAGTGGTTGGGGGGCATTGCCAGAAATTAGAGAAATCGATGCTTATGCCATCAGGTTGGAGGCTACCCAAATGGAATATAAGGTGTTGTTCCTCCAACCTAAGTGTGGCCTCATCACAACAGTGGAGGAGGCCATGGATAGACGTATTGGAATGGGAATAGGAAGTGGAATTACAATGGATGGCCAGTGGGAGAGACATCGTTTGAGTTAGTAATCAACACAACCATAAGGTGAGGTGGCAGGGCACCAGCCCAAGAGCATACTGAAGCGGCAGGGTCCGCATCCGAGAGCAAGGTGTGGGCGATTTAAACACTGGAACAGATTGAAAAAGATAGGGTGTTGAGGCCAGAGGTGAGGGATGGGCCGGTTCAAATCACTGCTCAGTGAGTTTTACTCGACTCTGCACTGAAATTCAGCTCATTCCTCCGCGGGGTTTACTCATCTCTGCATGAACTGCATCTATCACAGTGTGGACTCACTTCTGAGAACTTCAGTTCTAAACGCTGCTTGCTTACTTTTATTGTTCACTCATTTATTTTTCTTTTTTTCTCTCTCTCTGCGCATTGGGTGTTGCACGATCCTCTTTTGTTTTAATGGGTTCAATTGAGTCTCTTTGTTTTGTAGCTGCCTGCAAGGTCGTATAAAGTATCTATACTTTGACTTTGATTTTGACTCAAGGATATGCTGAGGACAGCCCACAAGTGTCACCACACATTCTAGCACCAAGAAAATAAGCCAACAATGCCTGTCAGAACAACTCAAGACACAATAAGCAACAAAACAACAACAGCAAAGTAAGTCCTGCTCCTCCCTTCCACCCACACACACACCCAAGTTCCAGTCATACAGGTAGTAAGTTGTGGGTATGCTCTGCTGGCACTGGAAGCATGGCAATACTTGGTCATTGATGCAAATGACACATCTCACTGCAAATTTTGATGTTTCAATGTGCACAAGACAAATAAAGCTAATCTTTAATCTTTAGCTTGATGATCTCTGTTGTTTGCAATGAAGGGAATCTCTCCATCCTTCTCTCTCCCCGCCCTTTATTCATTGGAAAAAATCCCCCCAAACTCTCTTTAAAGCTTTAAAACTAATCTTAATCTTGGCATCCATGCACCAAGTATTGTGTAAAGGAAGGCACCTCCTCAAAAAATTACCCACCCATCCACTCCATCACTGGAAGAATCTGCTGTTCCACATTGATTTGTTCAGTCACTTCAGAACCCATTAAAGTAGATTGGAAGCAAACCATTCCCAGTCCCAGGTGACAGCCTAAAAGGAACAACAAAGTCATGTAGCTAGCAGCAACGCTACTGTGGCACCTGTATAGGTATGCATACTTTAATAAGAAATTTACTTTGAACTTTGAGATAGTCAATTAAATCAAATTATTTATTAAACAATTCTCAAAGTAGTCATAATATGCTATCAAAAATTCATCCAATTTCAAATATTGGTTATCAAATCTCCAGGTATAAGATATTACTTAACAAGATTACATACTAAGACAGTTGTACCAGTTGTTTATTTATGATAAGACATCATCAGCGAGAGACTTCCGGTGGCTGTAATGGAGTAGGTTGCACTAGCTACGTGCTCCGAAATTATTTGCTTACTTTGTTGTTTAAACCTATCTCGGTGAGAGCACCATGAGTGGAAAGCTGTCAAAAAAAGAGACTACTTTAGAGACTTTGACTGAAATGATTCAACAAATGTCAGAGAAACTCGAAAAATTGGATAAACTGGATGACTTGGAATCCAAGTTTGATTTGTTACAGAATTCCTTCGACCTGGTTAAATCTGAACTGAAAACGCTTCATCGGAAACTTGGAAGTATACAGCAGACTATGAATGACCACGAAATTCGTGTTAAGCTACACGAAGAATCTCTGCTGGTGTTGCAGAAGGATATCGAAGGTTTCAAGAAAATTTCTAAGGAACAACTTAAAAAATACGACATGTTACTGAAGAAAGTTACAGATTTGGAGACCAGGAACTGAAGGTGCAATATCAGAATTCTTGGGCTTCCTGAAAAACTGGAGGGTAATCAACCTATCGATTTTTGTGCTCAAATGCTGAAAGATTTATTCCCTGATATATTATCGGAACTACCAAAATTTGAGCGCGTTCACCGAGTTACCCCGCCTAATTGGGATCCTGCCAAACCTTGCTCTATTATCATTCGCTTTTATGACTATCAGATTAAAGAACAGATCCTTTGTGAATCAAGGAAGAAACGTATATTACAATTTCGTGATCAACAGTTTCGGATCGTTCAAGATTATCCACCGGAAGTTCCAAGAGCTAGACAGGCTTTTAAAGAGGTCATGTCTGATCTTTTTAAGCTTGGCTGTCACCTTTCTCTCAGATCCGTGTAAACTCAAGGTTACTACTTCTGATAATAAGGTTTCTTGGTTTACGAAGCCTGAAGAAGCTAAGAAACTTCTACAAAGTCTCCATCCTTAAATTCAACTTTGAGTTGTTTTATGTTAAATGTTTTAATTTCAGGTGTTCAATCAAGTAATTGGCGTTTTGTTGATAACAAGGTTTCTTGGTTTTACGAAGTCTTAATCATTTGTTTGACTAAGTAACTGGCGCCTTGTTATCTTTCAAACTATGCAAAACATGCAGGCAGACTGCAACCATTTTCTCTTTTGCTGTTTTTCGCAGCTCTTTTTAAACAATACGTTATATTCTCTCAGTGTTATGTAGGAAGCTATCTAAACCACTTCCCTTTTTAATTATCTTCTATTTGTTTCTTTACTCCTTTTTTGCACCCGCGAGTATATGTTGTTTTACTTATTGATTTTCCATATTTGATTTTCCTTATCTGTCTTTACTTTTTTACCGAGACTAATACTTATATTTTCCCATCTTTTTTTTATCGTAATTAGCAAACTTATTTACTTTGATTTTTTTTTGTGTATATATATTTACAATCATTTATTCAGCACAGCTATACATATATATTTTCGGGAGCCACCGGAGTTTTGGGTTGGGAACGTTAGGATTAGTCTTCAGCCTCCCTTGGCTGATTTCTCTCTTTGGGGGGAGGGGGGGGAAATGGGCTCTTCTATAAAGCTGATTGGATGTTTTTACTGTTTTACTTATTCACTATCTACATGTCTGTGATTACCTTTTATACATTACTAAAGGATACTTGATGGATTCTTTTATTAATATACTCAGTTTTAATGTGAAAGGTCTAAATAACCCTGGTAAATGAAATAAGATTTTCTCTTATATCCGGAAACTTAAAACTCATATAATCTTTCTCCAAGAAACCTATATTCATAAAGATGATATTTCACGTTCTTTCAAAGGATGGAAGGGTATACATTTTCACTCACCCTCTCAATCTAGATCGAGAGGCGTCTCTATCCTGTTTGATCAGAATTTATCCTTTATTCAACATAATGTAATTTCTGATTCAAATGGGCGCTTTGTTATTGTTTTGGGTAATCTTGGGAATAAACTAATCGTATTTGCGAATGTATACGCTCCAAATACAGATGACTCCTTGTTCTTTGAACGTCTTTTCTCTTCTCTGCCTGATTTGAATCGGTATTCCTTAGTGATGGGTGGAGATTTTAATTTTTGGCTTGACCCTATATTAGACCGCTCTTCAAGTAAAACCCCTGTCACTAATAAATCAGTCTTACTTTTTAAATCTTTTTTATCTCAATGTGGAATTCTTGATGTGTGGCGTTTTTTACACTCCCAAGAAAAGGAATATTCATATTTCTCTCAGGTTCATCATATGTACTCTCGGATTGATTATTTTTTTATAGGTAGAAACTTGCTTCCACTGGTTCGATCCTGTGATTATAAGGAGATTGCTTTGTCTGATTATGCACCTGTGTTTCTGGCTTTAAGATTACCTGTTTACTCTGTACCAAATAGAAGTTGGCATTTTAACTTATCATTGTTATCTGATAAAAATTTTCTAAAGTTTTTGGAAAACCATATTACTTTTTTCTTTAAAGAAAATTTTAAAGGAGATACTGCTGGTATTATAGTCTGGGATACTTTTAAAGCATATATTTGTGGAGAAATTATCTCTTATTCTACTTATATAAAGAAAAAAGCTGACAAAGAAAGGTCTGACCTAGCAGCGATATTAAAAGATCTTGATCGAAAGTATGCCCTCTCTCTAGATCCAAGTATATATAATAAGCGTATTGAAATCTAATCCAAGTATAATCTTCTGCTGACTTACTAAATTGAACGACAGCTGCTGAGAGATAAAACTCAATTTTACATTCACGGGGATAGAACTGGTAGTTTATTAGCCAATCACTTAAAATCTTTTACAGTTAATCGTCAAATCACAGAAATTTTTAAAGATAATGGAACTAAGACATCCGACCATTCTGAAATTAACAACGTATTTAAAGACTTTTACCTTAAGTTGTATCAGTCTGACTCTTCTTCAGATGATATCTATATGAATGCTTTTTTCAGTAATATCAACATTCCTACATTGTCTGCTGATAGCCTAACACAGTTAGATCAGCCTATTTCCGATGAAGAAGTGGCTGAGGCTATACGTGCTTTACATTCTGGTAAGACCCCAGAACCTGATGGCTTTCCTGGGGAGTTTTATAAAACTTTCACTACATTACTTACACCTTATTTATCCTCTGTTTTATCAGAGTCCTTTTATCAGAATCTTTTTATGAAGCTTTTATTTCTCTTATTCTTAAAAAAAATAAAAATCCAGCTGAATGTTCTTCATACAGACCGATTTCTTTATTAAATGTTGATGCAAAAATTTTAGCCAAAATCCTAGCTCAAAGACTTGAAAATATTTTACCATCTATTATATCACATGACCAGACAGGATTTATTAAAAATCATTACTCACATTTTAATATACGTCGGTTATTGAATGTGATATATTCACCATCCAAAAAAATATCAGAGTGTATATTATCCTTAGATGCAGAAAAAGCCTTTGATAGGATTGAGTGGAATTATCTTTTTAAGACCTTAGAAAAGTTTAATTTTGGGCCTAATTTTATTCGTTGGGTTAAATTAATCTACTTGTCTCCTACCGCTCAGGTTATTACTAACTCCCAAATTTTTAAGCCCTTTAAATTACAGCGGGGTTCTAGACAAGGTTGCCCTCTTAGTCCTTTACTTTTTGCTTTAGCTATAGAACCCTTAGCAATAGCACTTCGAGAACCTGGGGACATTTCTGGTATACTAAGGGAAGGTATGTCTCATAAAATTTCATTATACGCTGATGATATTTTACTTTTTATCTCTAACACTGAAACTTCTTTACCTTTGGTTCTTTCTTTAATCTCCCAGTTTAGTTCTTTTTCAGGATATAAGCTGAACCTACATAAAAGTGAGCTATTTCCTTTAAATGACCTAATGTCATCAAATGCCAAATTTCCGTTCAAAGTTGTTACGTCAATTTACATATTTAGGTGTAACAATTACTAAAAACTTCAAGAATTTATTCAAAGAAAACTTAAACCCCTTATTGAATTATGTGAAAAAGACGCTTTCTAAATGGTCCCCTCTTTCTTTATCCCTAATTGGCTGAATTAATTCGATTAAAATGAAGATTCTTCCTAAATTTTTATATCTTTTTCAGGCCTTACCTATTTTTATTCCTAAGACGTACTTTGATTCTTTAGATTCAATTTTAACATCTTATATTTGGAATAATAAATAAGCTTGTTTAAGTAAAGTTTACTTACAAAGAAATAAAGAGATGGGTGGACTAGCCCTACCCAATTTTAGGTTTTACTATTGGGCTGCCAATATAAGGAATATTACTTTCTGGTCCTATTATATGTATCGTAAAGATTGCCCATCATGGGTCTCCTTAGAAGTTAATTCTGTAAAAAATTCCTCTATTGTCTCTCTTCTTGGATCATACTCTTCTTTATTAGCAAATAAAATGACAGATAACATAATTGTTAAGCAAACTTTAAGGATCTGGTCTCAATTTAGAAAATTTTTTGGTTTAGCGAATTTTTCATTATCATCTCCCATTCTCCTTAATTATTTTTTTATCCCTTTCATGACTGGTAAAGTCTTTAAAGATTGGGATGAATTAGGTATTAAGTGTTTTTGGGACCTGTTTATCTCAGGATCTCTTGCTTCATTTGACCAATTGTCAAATAAATTTGCACTCCCAAAATCACATTTTTACAGATACCTTCAAATTAGAGATTTTCTATGTTTCCAATTAACTACTTTTCCTATAGGTCCTGATAAAAATTTACTGGACGATCTTTTAAATTTAAAACCTTTTGTTAATGGTTCTATTACCGGTATCTATAACTTGTTGATTGATTCTAGACAAGACTTTTTAGATAAAATAAAAAAAGCTTGGGAGGATGACCTAAATTGTCAGATTTCTGATGATAGATGGAATAAAATTCTAAAACGGGTTAATAAATCATCTTTCTGTGCTCGTCATTCTCTTCTACAATTTAAAGTGGTTACATTTCTAAACAGAAGCTCTCCAGTTTTTACCCGAATGTTTCTCCACTTTGTAATAAATGCAACTCTGCTGATGCCTCTTTAATTCATATGTTTTGGTTTTGCCCTACAATTGAAAAATTTTGGCGGGAAGTATTTCATACCTTCTCTCAACTTTTTAGGGTCCAATTTGACTCAAATCCCCTTACTGCCTTGTTTGGTATTATTGCAAATGAAGATATAACTTTAAATACTCCTAACCTACAGGTTTTAGTTTTTACCTCTCTTTTAGCAAGAAGAGCAATCTTGCTTAAATGGAAGGAGTCTACCCCTCCTACACATCTTCAATGGCTACGTGATATTATGTCGTATTTAAATTTAGAAAAGATCCGCTGCTCAGTCTTAAATTCAAAGCAATCTTTTTATGATATTTGGGGACCTTTCCTATATTACTTTTCCAATTTATAAAGTTTAATAGTGCACAGACTTTTATGTATATTTTTATCTTCTCTTCTTAAGTGAATATGTTTTTTTTCCTAATTATCCATTGTCATCCATCTGCTTTTTTCTTTGGTAGTTGGTAGGGGGTTGACTTTTTTTATATATATAAAAAAATTCTTTTATGATGTATGACCTATCTTTAAATTTTTGATTACAGAGTGGTATACCTTTATGTGTTATGCTATAACATTTTGATCAATTTTATTACAATATATGAATGTACACAAGTTATGTTGAGATGTATCTATGTGTTGCACTCTGTAAATTTTTTTTTTCTTCTGAATAAAAATATTGTAAAAAGAAAGACATCATCAGCGAAAAAAATGTGTTCTTCTGTGAACTCATGGAACAATTTCTGCTTAATTAACTTTGTTTTTGTAAGGATAGAACTTAATAAATTAAGGATAACCACCATCCAATATGTTGAATCACTATCTAAGTTGCAGCACTTTGAAATTGTTTCTGTCAGCAGAAATAATCTAATGAATAAAAATGAATAATGAATGAATCGATTTTAAGTATGAATTGATTCATCTATTAGTTTTGTGCACTGCAGTCTGTTAGTGTTCTGCCTTTTGTTCAAAAGGCTGCAGACTTGGTTTAAAAAAATGGTATTAGTCTTGCTGATTGATTATTCTAATAATACACTCACTTGTTGCCCACTATGCTGTTGGCGCTTAAGGCAACAGTGAAGGTCCTCCATCTCTGGTGGTGTTCAGGGCTTCTTTCATCATGCCAGTAGCTTCCTCTCGGTTATCACTACTGTCAGCCTTTCAAGTCCCAGGTGAGACTCAGGAATACGATCACATTCAGATGTAGAAGGAATCTCCGTTACTGTTTCCATAACAGGGTTGCTAGCCCTGAGCTGAACCTCTGAACCTGGAGGACTGGTGGACCACTCTCAGTCTGGCCTCTGGCCTGTTTGGTATGGGTGACCCAAAGGAGCCAAAGCATAAAGCTCTGATGCCAGCCAACATTGGCCATTGAGGCACATAAGCCTCCAAACCACAACAAGGCTGTGGTCCTCTTGGAGGAATGATACACTCAGTAGCCACTTTATTAGATACACCTATACACCTGGTCGTTAATACAAATAACTCTTCAGCTAATCATGAGCAGCAACTCAATCCGTAAGAGCATGCAGACATGGTTATGAGGTTCAGTTGTTGTTCAGACCAAACATCAGAATGGGGAGGAAATGTGTCTTTGATCATAGAATAGTTGTTGATGCCAGACAGAGTTGTTTGAGTATCTCAGAAACTACTGATCTCTAGGGATTTTAATGCACAACAGTCTCCATGGTGCCAAAAACATCTAGTGAGCAGCAATTGTATGGGTGAAAATGCCTTGACAATGAAAGAGGCCAGAGAAGAGTGGCCATACTGCTTCAGGCAGTATCTCAAATAACCATGCATTGCAAGAGTAACGTGCCGAAGAGCATCTCTGAGCACACAGCACATTAAATTCTGAAGCAGATGGGCAACAGCGGAAGACCAGACAAGATTCCAATCCTGTATCTAATAAAACGGCCACTGAATGTGTATCTTTTAAAAAGCGATTAACAAGGCATGAAGCTTAACTACAGTTTTACCTACTTTTTCCTGGTCTCCTTTTATCTTGTGCACCTAAAGGTGAGGACATGTTAATGAACACATCCAAAAGTTACTGTAAGTGCCCTGCTGCTCTTCTGCGCACTGCCCATTATTACAAGAATACAATGAGGAACTGAACATCTGCCTTTACCTTCCAAACGAGGATCCTGTTGTAAGTGACCACTCCCCTTTGAAATCAATAGAGCTGAACTTCCACAAGACAGAGGGTAAGTTTTTGTTACTTTAGATCTTTTTCACAACATTTTAAAGTTTTTAAGCAAGTGATGTGTTCAGGTGACTGATTCAAGAGATTGTCTACTTTGCTTTTAAAGTTTTAGAACTTTTTTATTTCTTTTGAAATACTCTACAGGTAATTTGGTACCTTTGCCAAGAATTTCAGTTATATGGTTAGAGAATTACATAAAATTCCAGTCTACAATTGAAAAACTGCCTTCCCAGAATGAAATATGACCTTGACCTAAATCTATCATGTCTAGTTTATTTACTTTTTATTTTGAGATACAACATGAAACAGGCTCGTCAGGCCCGATGAGTTGCTCTGCCCAGAAACCCACCTGTTTAACCTCAGCCTATTTGCAATGACTAATTAGCCTGCTATGTCTTGGGACTGTGGGGAAATGGGAGTGGCCAGAGGAAACCCATGCAGTCACAGGAAGAATGCACAAATTCATAACAATTGACGTTAAGTTGAGTCTGACTCTTCGTGACCTCATGGACTTCTGCGCACCAAGCCTTCTTGTTGAAAACTATCTCTCTAAGATCCCTCGAGGTCATACGCATTGTCTGAGTAATGTCATCTATCTATCGTAGCCTTTGTCGTCCTCTCCTTTTACCTTCTGTTTTACCTGACATGAGAGTCTTCTCCAAGGATTCCTGTCTTCTCATGATGTGGCCAAAATATTTGCACTTTTGTGTCAGAATCAAACCTCCTAGTGAGCAGTCTGGCTGTATTTCTTCAAGTATTGACTTGTTGGATCTTCCTGCTGTCCAACGAACTCCTAACACTTTCCTCCAGCATCCAAGTTCAAAGGCATTGATTCTTTTGTATTCGGCCTTACTAATAGTCCAGCTCTCAGAGCCATACATCACAACTGGAAGCATCATAGATTTGACTATATGAATCTTCGTAAACAATATTATGTTTCTGCTCCTCAGTATTTTATCTAAAATTGCCATTGCTGTTCTCCCCAGAAGTAAGTGCCGCTAATTTCGTGGCTGCAGTTACCATCTGTAGAAATTTTTGAATCGAGGAAGACAAAATCCGTCACTGCTTCCACTTCCTTTCCATTTATTACCACAGAGTTAATAGGGCTGGTCGAAATCATCTTGGTTTTCTTAATATTTAGCAACAAGCCAGCTTTTGCACTTCCTTCTTTCACTTTGATTAGAAGCTTCCTCAGACCCTCCTCGTTTTCCACCATTAGAGTAGTATCATTTGCATATCTGGTAGAATTTTGCCAAATTAGATCTCTAGTTATCACAAGTACCCTCTTCCAACCGCCTAAGAGGTGGCTCTTTACATGGACATCACCAGATGGCCAACACCAAAACCAAATTGACTATATACTCTGCAATCAGAGATGGAAGAGCTCTATACAGTCAGCTAAAACAAGACCAGCAACAGATTGTGGCTCAGACCATGAGCTGCTTGTTGCAACGTTCAGAATGAAACTGAAGAGCATCAGGGAAACTAACGTACCAGCAAAGTTTGATGTTGATGGCATCCCTCAGCAATATGCTATGGAGGTGAATAACAGATTCAGTAGATTAAACCTGGTAGAGAGAAAGCCAGAAGAACTATGGATAGAAGGAAGGAACGTTATACAAGAGGTGACAACAAAAAATATTGCAAACAAAAAGAAAACCAGGAAAGCAAAATGGCTTTCTGCAGTGGCTCTACAAGAGGCTGAGCAGCTTCTTTTGGTCCTGTGCAGTAGCCCCTGCATGCCAGACAGTGATACGGCCTGTCAGAATGCTCTCCATGGTACATCTATTGAAATTTTGAGTGTATTTGTTGACATACCAAATCTCTTCCAACTCCAAGTCGCTGTCTAGCCTTCTTTATAACTGCATTGATATGTTGGGACCAGGTTAGGTTCTCAGACATCTTGACACCCAGGAACTTGAAGCTGCTCACTCTCTCCACTTCTGATCCCTCTATGAGGATCGGTATGTGTTCCTTCGTCTTACCCTTCCTGAAGTCCACAATCAGCTCTTCCATCTTACTGACGTTGAGTGCCAGGTTGTTGCTGTGGCACCATTCCACTTGTTGGCATATCTCACTCCTGTACGCCCTCTCGTCAACACCTGAGATTCTACCAATAATGGTTGTATTTTCAGCAAATTTATAGATGGTATTTGCGCTATGTCTAGCCACACAGTAATGTGTATATAGAGAGTAGAGCAGTGGGCCAAGCACACACCCCTGAAATGCACCAATTTTGATCATCAGCAATCCACACAGATTGTGGTCGAGGATCCAATTCCAGTTGGAGGTACAGAGGCCCAGGTTCTGCAACTTCTCAATCAGGATTGTGGGAATGATGGTATTAAATGCTGAGCTATAGTCAATGAACAGCATCCTGATGTAGGTGTTTGTACACTGCTCTTACAGGTCAAATGATTACACAGTGCATTGAGCTGAAATAAGGTAAACAATAACAGAATGCAGGATAAAGTGGAAAAGCTACCAAAAGAGTGCAGTGTAGGTAAACGATAAAGTGTAAAATTGCACCGAGGTAGATTGTGAAGCCAAAAGTCCATCTTATCATACAAGAGGTCCCTTCAAGAGTTTGATACCAGCGTCATAGAAGCTGCTCTTGAGCCTGGTTGGAGAGGAAAGGAAAGGGAATGTCCGAGGTGGGCGGGGTCTTGGATTACTTTACTGAGGCAGCGAGAAGCATGGACAGAGTTCATAGACAGGAGGCTGATTCCTCTCTTGTGGTGTCCGCAACTCTCTGCAGTTTCTTGTGCTCACATACAAGCCTTGGTGTACAGGAACAGAAAGCTTTCAATGGTGCAAAGATTAGCAATTGATATGAGTTGGCCAAACTTCATTCGCAAGCTGAGGAAGTAGAAGTGTTGGTGAGCTTGGCTGAAACATCAACAGGACAGGCTGCTGGTGATGTTGGCTCTTAGAAATTTGAAGCTCTCAACCCTCGTCTCCTCAGTACCATTGATGTGGACCATACTTGCCACCTAACTTTTTATGAGGCAGTTGATGTTAGGTGTACAGCTATCTATTGGCATCTGAGATGAGACCGATTATCTGAGGTTCAGTTCTTGTTGCAACTGGATCTTTGCATGTAAGTGTCACAGTGAGCACTGGCAGCAACTGAACCCCAGGTGCGGAAGTACAGCAGGCTCCCATGTAGGGACAGAAGCAAGAGGTTATACATAAGAACAGAGCATCAGCAGCACAGCCAAGTGCCAATGCAAGACAAATCATTCTCAACTTAAGGACTCAGTGCACAGCACTGAACAGGAGTCCGCATTAAATAAGCACAGAATGTGGCAAACTCGTGCCAGTAATAATTAACTTGACAAGATTAACCAGAAAGCACAAGGGCTTAACAGCTCTCATTAAGGCAACAACTAGTAAATACAGGTGCTTGAGGAACCAGGAAGCCCAGTGCTCTATGGCACACCACAGAGGCCTACAGGGCTCATGGCAATAAGACCTTCACTCCCAATAAAGTCTCTTTGGAAACCTTTATAGGACTGAGAAATCTCTTGTTACATCAATATATTTGGCTTTCTCCAAGAACTAATTTTTCTGTGTGGCACCTGTTCTTTTTTGGTACATCCTAAAATTGAGTACAGCTCCTGTGGAGAATATAAATGAAAATGCTAGGGTTCATATCCTTAGGAATCAAATTGAAAAGCATAAAGGTTATGTTCAAGTTTGATTATGCCACCGTGACTGCTCACAGTTCTCTTCTCTGTAGTACTGAACTAGCTATAGAGATATTTAAGAAAGTGCAAACAGGAATTTGGAAGCGTAATCCCAGAGCTGAGAAGTTCCAAATTTAAACAATTTGACCATTAAGAAAAGCATGAGGCCCTACTTTGTAAGGGTCCTTAAAATTTATGAATTAATAGCATAGAGTATGCATAGAAAAGATATTTCTATTAATGGGAGAATCAACAACAATGGATCATAGAAACATTTCGAATGTTGAAAGGCATGGACAGAGTGGATGTGGTAAAGTTGTTTCCTATGGTGGGGGAGTCTAGTATGAGAGGACATGACTTGAGGATTTCAGGGTGCCCATTCAGAACAGAGATGTGAAAACATTTTTTTAGCCGGAGGGTGGTGAATCTATGGAATTTGTTGCTGTGGGTGGCAGTGGAGGTCAAGTCATTGAGTGTATTTAAGGCAGAGATTGATAGGTATCTGAGTAGTCAGGGCATCAAAGGTTATGGTGAGAAGGCGGGGGAATGGGACTAAAGGGGAGATTGGATCAGCTCATGATGAAATGGCGGAGCAGACTTGATGGGCCAAATGGCCGACTTCTGCTCCTTTGTCTTATGGTCTTATGGTCTTACCCTTGCTACTAGATGGTCATCAGTAAATTCTGAGGAATCCAGAAGAAGCTCTTTAGCATAATGAGTGAGGCTACAAAGCTCAGCAAAGATATCAGAGTAGCTAATGTGAAGAGCCACAATGCATGAATAGGAGATTCAGATAGGAAAGACAGATCAAATAATGAAGTATGCAGGTGTGGTGAGATAAAGAGGGAGAGGAATGATTAGCTTTATTTGTCTCAGGTACATTGAAACATACAGTAAAATGTGTCATTTTATATTAAATCACATCAGCAAGACCATAAGGCACAGGAGAAGAATTAAACCATTCAGCCCATTGAGTCTGCTCTGCCAATCCATCATTGCTGATCCCAGATCCCACTCAACCTTATACACTTGCCTTCTTGCCATATCCTCTGATGCCCTGATTGGTCAGGAAATTATCAACTTCCACCATAAATATACCCACAGACTTGGCCTCCACTACATTCCACAGATTCACCTCACTCTGGCTAAAAAGAAATCCTCTTTACCTCTGTTCTAAAAGGTCACCCCTCAACTTTGAGGCTGTGCCCTCTAGTTCTGGATACCCCAACTATAGGAAACATGCTCCCCACATCCAACCCATCTAGTTTTTTTCAACATTTGGTAGGTTTCAATGAGATCTCCCTGCATTCTTCTAAATTCCAGTGAGTACAGGCCCAAAGCTGCCAAACACCCCTCGTATGTTAACCCCTTCATTCCCAGAATTATTCTTGTGAACCTCCTCTGGACTCTTTCAATGATAACATGCCCTTTCTAAGATTTGGGGCCCAAAACTGTTGACTATACTCCAAGTTTGGCCTATCTAGTATCTTATAAAGGCTCAGCATTATCTCCTTGCTTTTATATTCTATTCCCCTTGAAATGAATGCCAACATTGCATTTGCCTGCCTTACCACAGACTCAATCTGTAAATTTACCTTCTGGGAGCCTTGCACAAAGACTCCTAAGTCTTTCTCCACCTCTGATGTTTGAACCTTCTCCCCATTTAGGTAATAGTCTGTACTAATGCTCCTTATACCAAAATACGTTAACATACATTTCCCAATACTGTATTCCAACACTTTTTGCCATTCTTCCAATTTGTTTAAGTTCTGCTGCAATCACATTGCTTCCTCAGCAGTACCTCCCCCTCCATCTATCTTTGTATCATCCGCAAACTTTGCCACAAAGGCATCTAATCCATTATCCTAATTATTGGCAAACAAAGTGAAAAGTAGCAGCACCAATACTGACCCGAGGAACACCACTAGCCACCAATAGCCAACCAGAAAAGGCCCGCTTTATTCCCACTCACTGCCTCCTGCCTGTCAGCCATTCCTCTATTCATGCCAGTATCTCTCCTGTAACGCTGTAGGATTTTATCATTTGAAAGCAAGGATTGCATTGGGGCAGTCCGCAAGCATCACCATGGTTCTACTACCAATATAGCATGCTGACAACTCACTAACCCCAACCCTAATTATAAGTTTTTGGAATATGGAAGGAAACAGGAGCACCTGGATGAAGTCCACATGGGGAAACATAGAGACAGCAGTGGGAATCGAACCCCATTCGGTGATTTGTGTATAGTGATTGTACTAACCACTATGCTACCCTGCCGCCCATGCTACAGAGAAGTGTAAAGAATATACTTGTTTTTGGCTCATCATGTCCAGCATTATGGATCATAGAAAATCCATGCTTTTCTTGCATCTCTTCTGCACTTTGGACAAGGTGGAAGTAAAAAGCTTGTTTTTAAGCAGTAATTCCATGACCTGTGGTCTCCACTTGCTCTCACTTCTCCCTCTTCATCAAAGGTTTTCATTCACTTTAGGAACAGAAGGATTGAAAACTATCTTTCTTCGTTCAGTTCAGAACCTGGTGGGAGCAGCATTTATTCGCTTTATATGGAGTACTGTCACAGAGTCATACACCAAGGACACAGACCCTTTTCAGCCTAACTAGTCTGCACCCATCGAGCAATTAATTACACTAATCCTAAACTCACACCATTATTTTTCTACCAAAGGTAATTTTATCCCTACATTCCCCATCCATAATTCCCTTTGGGAAGGTGGTGGAGGAAGTACTCCAACAGCATTTTCAGGGAGAAGTTCCAGTATTTACATCCAACGACGACAGAGGGGCAGTAATATTTTCCATGTCAGAGTGATGCATGATCTGCAGGTGCAGAGATTCCCTGAATAAAACCGTTAGTTAATATTGGTATTGATATTGCTGGGTGGTGTAGGTCATTGATCCGGAAGAGCCTGTTCTGCACCGTCCCTCTAAAAAAAATTATTGTCTCATGTACTGACATACAGTGAAAAGGATTTCTTGCATACTGTTCATGCAGATCAAATCATTACACAGTGTATTGAGGCAGAGCAAGGTAAAGGAATAACAGAATGCAGAGTAAAGCTGCAGAGAAAGTGCAGTGCTGGTAAATAACAAAGTGCAAGATCATAATGAGGTAGACTGAGGTCAAGAGTTCACGTCATATTAAGGAATTATTTAGTTAGTCTTTTAACAGCAGGCTTGAAACTGTCCTTGAACCTGGTGGTACTGCTTTCAGAGTTTTGTATCTTCTGTCCAATGGGAGAGGAGTGCAAAGAGAATATACGGGTGCGTAGGGTCTGTGATTATACTGGTTGTCTTACTGAAACACTGAGAAGTACAGATGGGATCAATGGAGGAGAGGATGGTTTCTGCGATGTGGACACAACTCAGCACAGCTCTCTGCAGCTTCTTCTGGTCGTGTGTTCTGTGGTTCATCAATAAAATTGGTAAGGATTGACAGGGCATCCCAAATTTCATTAGCCTCCTGAGGAAGTAGAGGTATTGGCGAGCGCTCTTAGCCGTGACACCTATGTGGTTGGAGCACAAGCTGCTGGTGATGTTTACTCCTAGGAACTTGAAGCTAGCTCTCAACTCTCTCAACTTCCACACCGTAATGTAGACAGGAGCAGGTGCACCACCCCTGCTGCTTCCTGAATTGAATGACCTGCTCTTTCCTCTAGATTTCCATTGTTTGTTTCACATAAACAGGTTAGAGAGGTGAAAGGTGAATTCTGCATCTCTCTCTGTAAATACTACCTGACCTGTTGAGGATTTTTAGCAATTTTGTTTTTTTTGTTTCAGACCCTCTCAAATATTTAAAATCAACTGAACTCAATCCTGAAACGTGCACTTGATGCCCCCAAACTCAACAGCTCTTTGAAGAGCTAGCGAGGTTATAGATTTCTTCTGCCCGTGGTTTTGCAGCAGTTAGCGTGACGCTATTGCAGTTGTGGGGGGTGAGGGGTTAGAGTTCGAGTTAGTTCTGACATCATCTGTAAGGAGATTTTACATTCCTTGCCGTGAACGTATGGGTTTATCTGAGCGCTGTAGTTTACTCCTACAGTCCAAAGATGTACTGATTAGCAAGTTCATAGGTCAGTGTAAATTGTCCTGTGATTAGGCTAGGGTTGTTGGGCGGTATGGCTCGTTGGGCCGGGAGAGCTTGCTCAGTGCTGCATCTCTAAATAAATAAATAATGCTAATTGACCTATCTCTCATCTTAAGATTAAGGCTCCTTTTCTGAAGAATAGCAAAGAATGAAACAGGCTCTTTAAATTTATCCTGAGTTGTTTAATATTCTAGTTGTAAATGTTTGATGAGTTATATTGATATGTTGTCTTGTTGATGATGAATCAATTGTAAGGCTCTGTTAACCGAGCATGATTCAGGGAAGTTAATATACTCATAGATTGGATTTAATGTTCACACTACTTACAGCGATCAATAGGTCTATCTGAACCCTGAACCCTTGCTATTCCAGTCTGTCCTCCATTGTAATTCAGTTTTATGCAATTCAAGACGTCGCATACAATTTTCAGAATAACAGTGTAATGTACAACTATTTTATTCTTTGTAGCACTGTCTGATAAGTGAGATGAGAAATAGCTTTGAGAAGAGAACAATCAGCTTTACATATCTTTTGGCACAAGAGTTGTACTGGTCCTTTTACATTGACCTTAGTGAATACACAACAGTTACCATTGACTTTATAAAGGCATGAGTTGATGAGTGTGTCCTTACAAATTTATCTGCTATTGACCTTTTGTAACGGTGAGCAGATCCAGCCTCAAGAGTTTTCCCCAACCAGAAGCACAGGAAGAACTAAGAGATTTGTGATCTGCTGAGGACTAGATTAGTAGTGTTTATGACCTACAATCTGGGAAAGTACAAGAGGTCCAGGTATGACCTCTTGAAGGACATCTCATATGCAAAGTGGTAATTCCAGACTAACACGAGGAAATCTGCAGATGCTAGAAATTCAAGCAACCCACACAAAATGCTGGTGGAACACAGCAGACCAGGCAGCATCTATAGGGAAAAGCGCTGTCGACGTTTTGGGCCGAGACCTTTCGTCAGGACTAACTGAAAGGAAAGGTAGTAAGAGATTTGAAAGTAGGAGGGGGAGGGGAAAATGTGAAATGATAGTAGAAGACCGGAGGGGGTGGGGTGAAGCTGAGAGCTGGAAGGGTGATTGGCAAAAGGGATACAGTGCTGGAGAAGGGAAAGGATCATGGGACGGGAGGCCTAGGGAGAAAGAAAAGGGGAGGGGAGCACCAGAGGGAGACAGAGAACAGGCAGAGTGATGGGCAGAAAGAGAGAAAAAAAAAGGAGGCGGGGAAAAAACTAAATATATCAGGGATGGAGTAAGAAGGGGAGGAGGGGCAATAACAGAAGTTAGAGAAGTCAATGTTCATGCCATCAGGTTGGAGGCTACCCAGCCAGTATATAAGGTGTTGTTCCTCCAACCTGAGTGTGGATTCATCTTGACAGTAGAGGAGGCCATGGATAGACATATCAGAATGGGAATGGGACACGGAAGTAAAATGTGTGGCCACTGGGAGATCCTGCTTTCTCTGGCGGACAGAGCGTAGGTGTTCAGCAAAACGGTCTCCTAGTCTGCGTCGGGTCTCACCAATATATAAAAGGCCACACCGGGAGTACCAGACGCAGCCAACTCACAGGTGAAGTGTCGCCTCACCTGGAAGGACTGTCTGGGGCCCTGAATGGTGGTGAGGGAGGAAGTGTTAAGGGCAGGTGTAGCACTTGTTCTGCTTAATTCCAGACTAAATTTGAATTATAGAGGGATCTCATTAAATGTGCCATCCCCTTCAAGAAAGCAAAACTCAGCAACATAAACAGTAATAAGGTTTTGCTCCCAGCTCTTTATGCTCACTTTGACCAGCAAATCATGGAGGCATCTTCATGAACTCCCACAGCCTGCAATGACCATTTGATTTCAGTGTCTGAGGTCGACGTGAGAGCATCCTTCATGAGGGTGAATCTACAGGAAGTATCTGGCCCAGACTGCATACTCGGCCCAGTACTGAACACCTGTGCTAATGAACTGGCTATAAAGTTTACAGGCACCATCAACCTCTTCCAACGGCAGCTGAAGATACCCATCTTCAAACTGGCATCAATTATATCTGTGCCCAAGAACAACGTGGTAACCTGCCTCAATGACTATCATCTAGCAGCACTTACATCCACCTGCTTCAAGAGGTTGGTCATGAAACATATCAACTCCTGCCTGAGGAATGATCTGGATCTGCACCAGTTTGCCACTGTCACAAAAGGTTAACAGCGGATGCTGCTTCATTAGCTTTTCACTCACTCTGGAACACCTGGACAACTAAGGTACATATATCACAATGCTCTTCTTTCACTATAGCTTAACATTCAACATGATTATCCCCTCGAAACTCATCACTAAGCTCTAGGGCCTTGGCCTCAGTATCTCCCTGTGCAACCTCCCTCTTTAGATCCTCAATTTCCTCACTGGCAGACCCCAGTTAGTACAGATTGGCAATATCTTCTCCACACTCAACACCAAAACATCTGTATGCTTAGCTCCCTACTCTACTCACTTCATACTTATGATTGTGTGGCAAAGTGCAGCTCCAATGCAGAATTTAACTTTGCCGATCACACCACTGCTGCTGACCAAATCAAAGATGGTGACAAATTGGCCTATAGGAGGGAGTTTGAAAATCTGGGTGAGTGGTGACTCAACAGCTACCTCTCAGTCAATGTTGACAAAACTGGAGAGCTCATTAGTGACTACAAGAGCCAGTCCTCATGAGGGGAATGGAAATGGAGAGAGTCAGTAGCTTTAAATTCCTTGGTGGGATCAACACATAAGTATCATTGCAAAGAAAGCACATCAGTACCTCTAATTTGTTATAAGTTTGCGTAGATAAGGACAACAAAGCTGTGGTTGTGGAAGGCAGAGCAGCAGCTATAAAATTGCTTCATGTAGATGGAGTGGGCTATGTTCAAGGATTCATTAGAGGTTCTAAATGAATACACCATGGTTGTCATGGACTTTATTAAAACAGACATGCACAAGGTCATTCACTCTTCCACAACCAGAAGCACTGGATGAAACTTGAGATCCCAATCTGCTGAGGGCCAGATCAGGTACGATGACTGAGTAAGAGTGACCAAGATCAAGTATGGTGACAAAAGGTCAGGTACAATATCCAGAATCAAAGGTGGGGATGAATCAGCATATAAGAGAGAGATTGAAAATCTGGCCAAGTGGTGCCACAACAACAACCTCTCACTCAATGTCATCAAGACCAAGGAGCTGATTATTGACTTTAGAGGAAGGAAACCAGGGGTCCATGAGCCAGTCCTCAATGGGGGATCAGAGATGGAGAGGATCAGCGACTTCAAATTCCTTGGTGTTATCATTTCAGAAGGTCTGTCTTGGGGCAGCACCTAAGTACAATCCTGAAGAATGCCGAGCAGTGCCTCTACTTCCTTAGGAATTGTGAAGATTCAACATGGCATCTAAGACTTTGACAAACTTCTATAGATATATGGTGGAGAGTTTATTGACTGGTTGTATCACAGTCTGGTATAGAAACACTAATGCCCTTGAATGGAAAATCCTACAAAAAGTAGTGTATATGGCCCACGGGTAAAGCCTTCTCCACCACTGAGCACTCCTGCATGGAGCACTGTCACAGGGAAGCAGCATCCATCATCAAGACCCAAGCCATGCTCTCTTCTAGCTGCTGCCATCAGGAAGAAGGTACCAGGTTCAGGAACAGTTATTACCCTTCAACTATCAGGCACTTGAACCAGAGGGGACACCTTCACTCACCCTAACACTGAACTGTTCCCACAACCTATGGATTCACTTTCAAAGACTCATCTCATGTTCTCTATTTATTCAAAATGCTGGTAGAACCAGCATTTTGTGTGTGTTGTTGTTTGAATTTCCAGCATCTGCAGATTTCCTTGTGTTTGTTCTCTATTTATTGTTTTTTTCTCTTTCGTATTTGCAGTTTGTTGTCCTTTACACATTGGCTGTTTGTCCATCCATTTGGGTGCAGTCTTTCATTGATTCTATTGTGTCTCTTGGATCTACTGTGTATGCCTCCAGGGTTGTATATAGTGGCATATACTGTATGTACTTTGATAATCATTTATTTTGAATCAGATTTTGCATGTCTTCTATTGATGCGTGGTGCAGGGTATACTGACTATTTGCATTATGGTCTAGTATGAAAATACCAGTGCCCAAGAATGGAAAAAGCTACAAAATATGCTAGGTATAGCCCAGTCTATCACAGGCAAAGCCCTCCCCATATTTACATATATCACGATCACAAGAAAGCAGCATCCATCTTCAAAGACCCCCACCATCCTGGGCATGTTCTCTTCTTGCGATCACCATCGAGCAGGAGGTACAGAAGCCTTGGGTCCCATACCATCACGTTCAGGGACAGTTATTAGTCTACAGCCATCTGGCTCCCGAACCAACTTCGATAACTTCATTCACTATTACTACCGCTACAGACTCGCTTTCAAGGACTCTTTACAACTCATGTTCTCAGTATTATTTTTATTTCCACAGTTTGTCTTCCAGTGCACAGTGGTGTTTGTCAGTCTTTGTCTGTTCCCATGTAGTTTTACATAAAATGCTATTGTCTTGAAATGAACCTCAGGGTAGTGTATGGTAACATAAACATACTTCAATAATGAATCAATTTTGAACTTTGATGTCTACTGAATACCATGACACTGATGCAATATGGCAATATAACTATTCACTTCATATTTTAACTGACGAAAAGCAGCATTTTGGATTGCTGGTGTTGTGTGGCTACAAAATCAGCTGCAACACCACAATATCATTACTCATTGGAAGTGTTAATGCTGTCTATTTCTTCCATGCGTAGGAGTAGCACAGTGGCATTGCTGGCTCACTGCTTCTTCTTCAGGCATTTTCCTCTTCCACCTATCATCTCCCAACTTCTGACTTCATCCCCCCTCCCTAACCTCTCACCTTCCCCCTCACCTGGTTTCACCTGTCACCTTGTATTCCCCCCCTCCCCCTACATTATTATGCTGGCTTCCAACAACCTTCCTTTCCAGGAGTGATGAAGGGTTTCAGCCCAAAGGGCCAACTAATTATCCCCCTCCATAGATGCTGCCTGACCTGTTGAGTTCCTCCAGTGTGTTCAAATTTTAGAGTTCGAAGTATATTTATTATCAATGTGCATATACTGTATGCCGCCCCAGACTACCCCGAGATTCATTTTCTTGCAGAGGTTCACAGTAGAGCCCAGAAATACCACAGAATCAATGAAAAACTTCAGAGACTGACATAACAACCAATGTGAAAAAAGAAGACAATCTGTGCAAATATCTTTAAATATTGCTGGAAAGCTGCTGCCTCACACCTCCAGTGACCTGGGTTTAATCTGGACTAGCTGTGCAGTCTGTGTGGAGTTTGCACATTCTCCTTGCAACTCCTGATGAAGGGGTTTGGCCCGAAACGTCGTCACTACCTCCTCCCATAGATGCTGTCTGGCCTGCTGAGTTCTGCCAGCATTTTGTGTTTTTATTTATTTCCAGCATCTGCAGATTCACTCGTGTCTCCTTCCAACTGTGTGGCTTTCCACCGGGTGCTCCTGTTTCTTTGCAGATCTGAAAAACATGCAGCTTAGTAGATTAATTGGCCACTGTATATTGCTGCTTGTGTGTTGCTGATTGAATCTAGAAGACAGCTTCCTGCATTCTTGATCTTGATAAAGGTTAGCTTTATTTGTCAGGTTCACATTGAAACATAGAGTGATATGTGTTGTTTGTGTCCAATTAAATCAGTGGAGATTGTGCTGGGCAGCCCACAGGTATCGCTATGATTCCAGTGCCACAACTCAGTAACCCTAACCAAATGTGTTTGGAATGTGGGAAGAAACCAGAGCACGTAGAGGAAATCCACACGGTCACGGGGAGAACATGCAAACTCCTTACAGACAGTGGTAGGAATCGATCCTTGATCTTACAGAAAAGTGTTACGCTAACTGCTATGCTACTGTGCCACCCAATGAGGTATAAGTCTGGCAGGGTGTAAGGCAGCACACAGAAAATTCTGGAGGAACACAACAGGCTAGGCAGCATCTATGGAAAAGATTAGAGTTAAAGTTTTGGGCTGAGACCCTTTATCAGGGTCACGAAACATCAACTGTACTCTTTTCCACAGGTGCTGCCTGACCTGCTGAGTTCCTTCAGCATTTTGTGTATGTTGCTTGGATTTCCAGCGTCTGCAGATTTTCTCTTGAGCGTGTAAGGCAGTTTTAGGCACTTTAGGTTACACATACCCTCGTCGTCTTTATGGGTCAACCAAATATCCTACGTGATTCTGATTCTAAAGGTCTCTTTCAAAGAATATCATCAAATGAGTAATTTGAGACAAGATATGGTGAAGATAGTGATCAAGGAAGGAACATAGGTGACTTTGTTTGACCAAGAGTCCTGGGATCGATACCAAAGTCAGTGGGCCTGGAAGTTGAGGCCTGATGGCCAAAGCCCTAGATCTATGAGTTTGAGAGTCCACGAGGGAGTCAGAGGTCAAACGTCTGTGAGTCTGCAAGTCCACTTGAGTTTAAAGGCCTGGTGGGTCTTGTCCTGACATTGGAGGCCTGTCTGTGTGTGTGAATGGCTGGGCAGGAGAGAGGAAATTGGCCTGCTTTTCTGTTTCTGTTTTGTTGTTGTTGGTGCTTGTGTTCTGCTGAACATTGTGAGCATGCTCTGTTGGCATCAGAATCTGTGGCGAAAACTGTGGGCTTGCACATACTTGGGCTGTGTTGGTTGTTGACACAAACAAAGCATTTTACTGCACGTTTTGATATTCAGGTGATAAATGAATGAGTGAATAAGTAAATAAATAAGCAAATAAATTATTAGTGAATGAACATGCAAAAAATGGAAAGATAGATAGATAAATCGGTATCAGATAGTTTAGGACAATTGGCCCTTCAAGCCTGAAATACAAGCCCCAGAAAATAAGATCGCAATAGATCTTGTAGCACAGTACCATTTTCCTGCTCATTCTAATTATTGTTCATTCTTTTAGCTTCCAGAAAACTATTGGTCTTATCTCTGTATATATTCAATAACTGAGTCACCACTTTCTTCTGGGCTGGAGAATTGCTAAGTCTCACATCTTTTTATTCAGGATTTTGACTCCTTCCTTTCCAATCCTGATGAAGGGACTCATCAAGAAATGACTGATCATTCACCTCTATAGATGCTGTCTGACTTATTGTGATCCTCCAGTATTTTGTGTGTGTTCCAATTCTCATAACCCTTGCTGAAAAGAAGTATTTCCGCATTTGAGTCGAAAAGGCTAAACCTTTACCCCAAAGTGGTGTCCCCGGTTCTGAAGCTCTCCACCCAGCACTCTGTGTCCATTGCTGATTCATAGGAATTAACAGTTTAGTCTGCAACAAATCTAGTATGATTGTATCTTACATTGGCCAAGATGGTAGAAGGCAAAGCAAAAGGATACTGCTCTTGACTTTGCTACTGTGCGAGTATTCTGTGATTGATTTAATAAAATAAAGCAAATCATTTTGTAAGCTGTGACACTGCCTTTGAAGTGCTTTATTGGGCAAAGAGCACATCGGAACACTTAGAGGCTGTGAAAGATGCTTTACCGATGTAAATTCTCTCTCTCTGTTGTAAGTCAAAGGATAAATCTTGCTTTATATTCCTTATTTCAGTAATATTGTTGTTGTAGTAAATCATTTGCACTTAAATTGACTAACAGTTAGAAAGGGAGTCAGATGTCAAAACCTGATAACGAGTAATATTTCACTGCTCCTTCCAGCCTGTATTGCTGTAAGTCTGAAATCTTGCCACCTAATTTGACCTCTCACGTGAGTCACGTAACACCAGCTTATTAAATTCTGGTTGTAAAAAACACAGCATGTCAGATCGAACTAAAATAATGTGGCACTCTTAAGTCATTCGTGTATGTCTGTTCCAGCAATATAGCAACAATAATGTCAACGTCAGCCTTTCCCTCAATGTCAACAAAGTACAGAGCTGGTCACTAACCAGTAAGGGTGGTTTAGCTCACATGCGCCTGTCTACATCGATGGTATTGAGGTTGAGAGCTTCAAGTTCCTAGGTGTGAACATCGCCTGACCTGACCACATTGATATCACGGTCAAGGAAGTTCACCAACAAAACGCTGGAGGAACTCAGCAGGTCAGGCTGTGTCTAAAGAAAGGAATAAACAGTCAACGTTTCAGGCTGAGACCCTCCATCACGACTGGAAAGGAAGGGGGAAGAAGCCAAAATAAGAAAGGTGGAGGAACAAGGGTATAAGCTAGAAGGGGAAACTAGGTGAGAGGGGCTGCTGGGTGGGAGAGGGGGGAGAAATGAGAAGCAGGGAGATGATAGGTGGAAAAGGTAAAGGGCTGAAGAAGGAATCTGATAGGAGTGAAGGGTGGACTGTGGGAGAAAGGGAAGGAGAAAGGGCACCTTTCTTCCACAGTCCACTCTCCTCTCCTATCAGATTCAGGGGACAAGGAAACCTACCTATCTGAAATTTTGGCAGCAACAGCTATGCCATCAGTGGATTTATAGATGGTGTTTGAACTGCAGCTAATTACACAGTCATGAGTATTAAAATCCTTTCAGGGTATTATAAGCAGACCACAGAAATAGTATGCTCTCAAAAAAAAAATGCCAAGCACTTTTTGTGTGGATGTGGTAAAACTGAATAGCATAAAAAAGATGCATGATGCATTTTCTGTCAAATGTTAACCGTGACAGAATGTGTAACGTGGTAGAAGCAAGAGGATGGACGGGTGGGGAGGGGAGGCAGTTAGTGTATGTGGTTCTCAGTGAAGAACATTCTACATTCAGCTTGCCAGTTGTGCTGTTGATTAACTTCAGACCTTTAGCTGTAGTCGTCTGCTTGTAACGATAATGTCAGTGGTGAGAAGCTTCCGACAATCCCTTCCCTGGTGCATACTGATCAGCTGGGAAATTTTAAAGGCCACATACCAAAAGGATGTTATCTCTCTGGCATGCTCAAACTTAGCATCTAATGATCACACTGTACAGTGCTTCCTGAGAGAGAAATAGTCATTATGTTCAAAACTCAGTCAGCTGCGCTGTTCATTCAGGAGGTGTTGGAGTTCATTTTAATTTTCCATTTTAATTGATGGAAAATCATGGGCTTGTAAACCAAGTTATTCTTTATGTGGAATGCCCTTTGAACCTGCCTCTGGTACATTCTGCAAATTCTAAAGTAGTGAGCTGTGGTGTAATGTCAATAGAGATCACCAGTGATAACGGCTCTGAGTGTTAGTACACCTCCAAAACAATGATTATAATCAAAGCTCTAAGAAATGCCTCATCCCAGGCTGTTAAGGACCCATTTTTACATGTGAAAAAAACTCATTGTGCAACCTCCCAAAGAAACTAAAATAGTATTAATTTATTGAAGTAAAAATTGTCAGCCAGTGAGATTCCTGTAGAGGTAGGAAAGGATTTGCCACAGAATTCACAGCAATTAATTGTCTAGAAATGTTATCGCCTGGCGTGTATTTGTGCAAAAGGCAAATTAATTAAAATGGAATTGGACCCTGGTTCAGTTGTTTCAGTCATTCCACAAAATGAGTTTGAACAGCATTTCAAAGATACGGATACAGCCTGCAGATATCCAACTATGAACTCAGACTGGAGAAAAGATAACTCCTGTGGGAATGACATTCACAACAGTGATATACAACAACCAACGAGCCATTTTGGGCTTGTATGGGGTAAAAGTAGGAGGGCCAGCATTGTGGTGCTGTGATTGGTGGAGACAACTACAACTTGATGGGAGATCCATCCACCGTTTACATACCACAACTCCTGCAACAGTGTCAACTGAAAGTGAATTTTAAAAGATTCTGGTGAATCCACGGCAGTGTTCAAGGTTGACAAGGGTAAAATAATATTAAATGAAAATGCCACACCCAAGTTAAACAAAGAGGCTGATGGATTAAACAGTGAGCCTGAGGGATTTCTTTCCAAGGTTGAGTGGAGCCCAAGGGCAATACCAGTGGTCCCAGTAACCAAGGAGGATGGGTCTGCCGGATCTGAAGTGATTTTAAAGTCACCATCAACTCTCTGCTCACAATAGAGGATATCTCTGGAGAGCTTTCTGAAGGGAAACCCTTCAGCAAAGAGTACTTAGCGTGGCCTACATACAATTGGAGATGGAAGAAAAGTCCAAAGTATTTCTCACCATCCACTCACAGAAGAGTTTATCACTATAATAGGCTTATTTTTGGAGAAGCATCTGCACCTGCACTCTGGCAAAAAGATATAGCATTTAGTGTTACCTGGATGACATCACTGTTATTGGTGAGAATGACAATGAACATCTCCAAAATCTCAAGTCAGTGTTAAAAAGATTAGAAAATTATGGGCTCAGAGCACAAAGCAACAAGTGTGAATTCTTTAAACCAACCATCTCTTATTATGGTCACCCACCACTGATGCATAAAGATTACACAAAGGTGTTGAGAAAATTCAAGCTGTGGTGAATGCTCCAAGGCCAAGGCACTTGTCACAGATGTGGTCCTTTTTTTTCAGAATATGTCAATTGCTATAACAGTTTCCTGACAAACCTGGCTCCTCCCCTTAAACATATTACTAAAGATCAGGAAGAAATAGCAATGGACAAAGAGATGTGTAGTGGCTTTCCAAAAAGGGAAAGAAATAGTTATGTCAGATTCTTCTCAGACATTATGACTTACATCATTCAGTGAAGCCTGCCTGTGACACCCCGCCTTATAGTATACGAGGAGTGATTGATAAGTTTGTGGCCTAAGGTAGAAGGATTCAATTTTAGAAAACCTAACACATTTATTTGTCCTAAGGTAGAAGGAGATGAGTTATACAGCTCTCGTTACATGCACATGTGGGTCAACTCTTTGAGTGATTATGCAGAAAGTTTGAAGTTAATAACTCATCTCCTTCTACCTTAGGTCACGAACTCATCAATCACCCCTGCTGTGGACACTTTCGGGAGGTCCAAGATCCATGTGCTCCACGACTGCTGGACTAAGTGTGTAAATATAGGAGGAGACTATGTTGAAAAACAAGTTTGCTAGGTTTTCTAAAATTGACTCCTTCTACCTTAGGCCATGAAATTATCAATCAGCTCTCGTAGATGCAGTTATGTCACAAGTTAAAAGTGATCGAAGTGAAAGTCCCCTAGTCTTTGCATCATGTACCCCTACCGCTGTAAAGAAAAATTATACAGAAATTGACTGAGAATCTTTGGTTCTGGTTTGGGATGTAAAATGTTTCACCAAGTCCTTGTATTGCAGAGAGTTACTGATCACTAACCAGAGGTGTTCATTTCTAATCCACAGAGGGGTGTTCCACCAACAGAAGCAACGTGAATGCAGACATGATCTCTTTCTTGGAGGACACAATTACAAGATCAGATTCAAGAGGGCAACTAATGATGGAAATACTGATGGATTGTCCTGTTTACCCTTGGAAAAGGAAATACCTGAAAAATTTACAAAAGAAGACACTCCTCTTGACATATTCACCCTAATGCAAATCAAAAGTCTCCCTGTAACAGCAGAGATGATCCAAAGGGAAACCAGAAAAGACCCACACTGTCTCAGGTCTACATGGCCATCCATAATGGCTGGAATATTCAGCAGAAATTCTAGTTTCCTTATTTTTACCAGTGCTGGGATGAACTTGCCCTTGACGGAGGTTACCTTATGTGGGGATTGACAGTTGTTGTACTATCCAAACTGAGAGCTAAAGTGCTGTACGTGCAAGTTATTTAAACATGGTCAGAATGAAAGTGTTGGCTCAAAGCTTCGTCTGGTGGCTTGGGATAGGTCAGCAGATTGGGCAGCTTACCATGCACTGGTCAGAATTCCAACATGTCCAGACGTAGCCAAGCACAGTACATTCCACAACAAACACCTCACCGGGCATGCTGTTCCTGGGTCGTCCCTTGCACTCATGCTTGGATCTCCTCAAACCCATTCACAGAAAGGAGTACGCAGGGCAAGTAGCTGAGACAAATTGAGGACTCCTCAAACAGAGGTCCGATGTTTCAGTCCTGGACAAGCAGTCTTGGGGAGGGACCACCGAGATTATCAAACTTGGGTACTTAGACTAAAGACAGAACTGGATCACTCTACTACACAGTTGAAATTGCACCTAATGTTATCTGCAGATGACTTGTCAATCAATTGAGAAGAGCAGGGTCAATTGTTGGAGAAGAAAGGTGTCCAAAGCTGTCAGAACCACTTCCTGCAGTCCCAGAGTCAACCTCTACAATCACCTCAGAGGAGGTCCCAGAAGCTGAAGTTTCACAGCCACAAGTTTCACTTGTCAAACAGAATGAACCCCCTCATCAGAAAAATATTATCCTACAAGAGTGAGAAAGCCTCCACAATGATTAAATCCTTAGGCCTGAATAGCTGTACATTACATATTGGAGCTGAGATGCATTCTATATTTAGTTGCAGTTTATAGCTAAGCAGGAGGAATGTTGTGTAGTTAATATTCAGTGATATTTGAGTAATATTGTAAGTATACTGATTGATTAAACACTTTGTTTACATAATTAATTTTGGGTTATGTGTAAGAAATACGTGAATGGCATACATCATTATGCTACCATGTCACATGAGACTACTTCACTAAAAAAAAACAAAGTAGACATGTTTTTCCAGCTCCCATGTTTTACTTTCAATTAGTTTCTGGAGCTGCAAAACATAACAGGTGCTTGGTTAAAATAGTTCCTAATTTACACTAAAGATTTGCTTTATTTTCCACATGTACATCAGAATGTACAGTGAATTGTGTCGTTTGCATCAAGTCAAATCAGTGCGGACTGTGCTGGACAGCCTGCAAGTGCTGCCACGCTTCTGACACCAACAACGCATGCCTGCAGCTAAATAACCCGAACCCACACTTCTTTGGAATGCAGAAGGAAACTGGGGCACCCGGAAAAAACTCAGGCAGTCACTGGAAGAATGTGAAAATTCCTCATAGACTGCTGTGGGTATCAAACCTCAACTGATGACCACTGGTGCTGTAACAGCATTATGCTAACAACTACAGAACTGTGCCATGCTAGACATTTCATGAAAAATTACTTCCCAACTCTTACATGAAAGGTATCATCACTCCTTGCAGGTCCTCATCAGTAGAACAAAGTTCTCTGCAGTCACCCTATCAACTCCACTAAGGTTTTAACTACCTCAGTTAAACTGCCCCATTGAATATGGGGTCTCTGCTGTAATGTAAGAAAATATCTGCAATCACTGCATTTAAAAATTAATGTCAAATTCAATCCTCATTGTTTTAAACATGACGGATTGTTAAGGGTTTACACATTCAATCAAACGGAGATTAATTTGCTTATCCTTATCCCAGTTTAATAATGTGTCATCACCATTGTTAAAGAGCAATTTTGTGACCTGGGTTCATAATCATTACACAATTCGAAAGGGAAACTCTGACATTGTGCATATTCATTAATAGGAAATGTGTTAGCAGCTACATCTATCCATACAGTTTGGAAGCATTCCAATACCTTTAACTGTTCATACAGAAACACAGCTTTCCTTGAGTTTGACATTATCTTTGTTTTGTGTCCTTGCTGAGGCTCACAGCCTGTTGACACTTGTTGAAACATTCTGATCTCCGTGTGTTGGAGGACCAGCTCCACAGATGGATTTACTGATGGTAACCACTCCTGACCCAGATCTTCTTGTTGAACCCTTGCAAAGAACGTTGAGTACTCATAGAGGCAGAGAATAATACAGCATGGAAACAGGCCTTTTGGCCAAACTGGTCCAGGCCAACCACAACATACTTCCTACTGGTCTAGTTGCCCGCATTTGGCCCATAATCCTCCAATCTTTGCCCATCCCATGTAACTGTATAAATGTCTCTTAAATGTGGCCTTAAATTAAACCTTTGTGCAAGTCCTCTGACAGCCTATTCCAGGTGCTCACTGTCCTCTATGTAAAGTATTTACCTCCCAGCGTTCATCTAAATGGTTTTGAACTCCCCAAACCAGGGGAGAAGACTACTACCAGCCATCTTATCCACGCCCACCTGATTTTATGAACTTCTACGAGATCATCCCTCATTCTCCTGTACTCCAGGGAATAAAGATCCAGTGTGGCTAACCTCTTCCTATAACTGAAGTTCTCTAGTCCAGGAAGCATCCTTGTAAATCCTTTCCCAGCTTGTCAATGTCTCTCCTATAATGAAGTGACCAAAACTGTACACAGTACTGCAAGTGCGACCTCTCCAATGACCTATATAACTGCAATGTAACATCCCCGCTTCTAAACTCAATGATCTGACTGATGAAGACCAGTGAATCATATACACAAGAGATTCCGCACATAACTCACACAAAGTGCTGGAGGAATTTTGTGCAAGTTGCTTGGATTTCTGCAGATTTTCTCTTGTCTGAGATTCTGCAGGTGCTGGAAATCAGAAAGCTTGCCTAGAGATTTGCAGACTTGGAGCTCCAGCCATCAGGCCACGACCTCCGAACTTCTGATCAACCTTCAGGCTGTGATCAGGATTTCCAATTGACCATTCGGCCTTCAATCTCCAGTGTTGACCCAGGACTTGCTGTTGATGTAAAATGAGGACCCGAACACGGGACTCAAACTCCAGGATCATCAATGACAGGACCGCAAACACTAGCTCGCCTGCTGTCACGACATCTGACTAGGTCCACATCACTGGCCTTTGAACACAGAGCAGAAGCTTAGACTCCAGCCTGTCCTCTAATTTCCCTATATCCTGTCCCTAAACCTTAACCAGGGAGACACTTAAGTTCAATTTGTCTGTAGTCATTATACATTTCTGCTAGGTATGCGGCTCATGAGATTATATGCCATTTGATGTCCAAAATTGTCTCCCTAAGTTCCTTCCTTCACTGACCTCCCTTTAAGTTACACGGCAGGAACAGTGTCACAGATTGTTGAGCTGCTGCCTCATGGCTCCAATAACTTAGCCTCCAATACAGTCTGTGTGGGTCTCGCATGTTCTCCCTGTGACCATGCAGGTCTGCTCTGGGTTCCCCCCACATCCCGAAGACATGTGGGTCGGTGGGTTGATTGTAATAAGTCCCCAGATGAGTGGTAGAATCTGGGAGAAGCTGATGACAATGCACAGAGAATAAAAACTGAGATTAATATAGGATTAGAATATTAGGTGGTGGATCGAATGGCCTGTATCTATCTATGACTCTACGACAAAGTCCTCCTCTGTAATGGATCTAGTTGGAGCTGCTAGTTTTTAAAGAGCATCCTTTTTATCATTAACAGCAAATTGCTCCGGGCTCCATTTCAGTTCTTCTCCGTTAGACCTTCAATCCCTCTTTCTATGTCACCCCATCTACAGAATTTCTACTTCTGTCACTTTTCCTTCTGATCTGTCTAAATCACTGTCCATTGCTGCACTCATAGCCTGAGCAAGCTGTATATACCACTGTTCTAAATTTATGCCACAACCGTATAATTACCTTCTAATTCGCAGTGAATTAGCATGATAACATACTCAGCTCTAAGAGGGTCACCATCGATCCATTGCCGTACAGATTTTTTAAAGTGATGCTTTCACTACTGAACGTCTCAGTGTTAATAATAAACCAGAAAAAAACTAAAAGCAGTCAAGATAACAGTGTGCAACACATGAAGTCTCTGCAGGAACAAGAACGGCCAAATCGAGTCACATTGTGCAAATCTATCAATAAAAACTCTCTCACAGAATCACAGAAGCAACGTGTAGCGGTTAACGCAATGCTTTACAGTGCTAGCGATCACAATTCAGGGTTTAATTCCTGTCACTATCTGTAAGATGTTTGTACGTTCTTCTTGTGACTGTATGGGTTTCCTCTGGGTGCTCCAGTTCCACTTCAGTGTGCGGTCCAGAACACCATCTGATTCTATTTTAATTAATAATCTCTTGTGTGGCATCTTTCCAGAGGCCTTCTAAAAGTTTACATATACCACATCTACTAGTTCCTCCTTATATATTCTGCTTATTACACTTTTAAAAAGACTCTAACATTAAAAATCTAGCACAAATTCCCCTTCATTAATCCATGTTGATTCTTCCAGGACTTAATATTTACCACGTGCTCTGCTGTCATTTCTTGGAGTAGTGTGGGCAGTTCTGGGCCCGTTATCTAAGTAAGTGTGTGCTGTCATTAGAGAGGGGCTGAGGAGGTTCGCAAGAATGATCCTGGGAATGAGGAGTGTTTGATGGCCCTGGGCCTGTATTCATTGCAGTTTAGAGAAATGAGGAGGAATCTCACTGAAACCTACTGAATATTGAAAGGCCCAGATAGAGTGGACATGGAGGAGATGGTTCCTATAGTGATGGAGTCTAGACCAGAGGGCACAGCCTCTGAATAGAAGGTCATCCCTTTGGAACAGAGATGAAGAGCAATTTCCTTAGCCAGAGGATGGTGAATCTGTGGAATTCATTGCCACAGATGGCTGTGGTGGCCAAGTCATTGGGTATATTTAAAGTGGAGGTTGATAGATTATTCAGAGCATCAAATGTTACAGGGAGAAGGCAGAAGAGTAGGGTTGAGGGGTAATAAATCACTCATGATGGAATGGTGGAGCAGACTCAATGAGGCGAATGGCCCAAGGAAACCTATGAACAGTTATAGGTACTGAAATGTTTCCAAACTATATGGTTAGATGGAGAAGCTAATACATTTCCTAATGGCCTAATTCTGCTCCCATGTCTTATGGTCCTATTTCTTTTGTACTAAATTTTAAAAATTTCTCTACTTCTGATGTCAGGTGAACTAGTTAGTAGTTATACTTTTTCCCTTGCTTGTATTTTTTAAATGGTCAGGCTACAGTTTCCAGCTTCCAGTCTGTGGGAGCTGTTTTAGAAACTATGACTACTTGAGAGATGACAACCGGTATATCCACAATCACCAGAACTACCTCTTTCAAAACCTTGGGAAACAGGTCATGAAATCCTAGGCATTTATCGGCTGTCAGTTTCATTAATTTAGCACAGCACATTTATTGCTGAAATGTGGGGAATGGTTAATTGGAAAACTTCTGCCTCCCAAATCTGATATCCTGGAACATGATATTTTCAGAATCAGAATCAGGTTTATTATCACTGTCATATGTGAAATTTGGGGTTTTGTTAGCAGCAATATTGTGCAAAGGCATAAAATTACTATGAATTTGAAAACAAATAACATTCCATGTTCATTATTTGGGTTTTTCAGTACACAAGTGTAAAGGAGAATGAAGTGATTATTACTCCAAATCCGATACATCATTTTAAAAAAAACTCTGAGGGAAAATAAGAGAAAAAAAAGAGATGATGTAGTAAATCATTCAGAAATCTGATGGCAGAGGGGAAGTTTTGTTTAAGCCATCTGTTGGTTGGGGTCGACCATGGATGCTCCGGCTGTGATTCACAAACCAGTCTGCAAGCAACGTCAGTGTGTTATAGAAATCAAGCTTTTGCCCTTGCAGCAGGCTCCCTCTGTCCCTGCAGCTGATGAATCCAAAGGAGCAGCAGAGGCCGATACAGTTTCGTCCCATCGGTCTTGTAGGAGTTGCCAGTCAGCATAGAACTCAACATGGGACTGCCTTAGGGACTTCGCCTCCAGATTTTTCCTTGGGGTTTACCCCCGAAGCCTTCCCCAAGGCAGTGCAGGTTTGAGCTCAGGGTATTCCTTCCCCTAGATGAGCTGTCAACCACGGCTGATGAGCTCCATCTGCTCAAAGCGACTGGTCTTAAGGTACCAGTAACCTGCTTGTGCCCTTTCTCATCAGTAGAAACAGTTCCATTGGGCTTAGTAGCTAAATCACATGTGAAGGCCAGGAGCTGGACTTGATTGTCAGAGGCTATTTGAGACACACGCTATTGGGAGCATTTAATAGGCAGTAGGAGCTTACCTCTACCACCATCCCCCAGCTAGAACAACCTTAGAGAACCAGAGGGGAAGTACCTGCCTCTGAAACCTTGAGTGTGCATCTTCAAGCACCTCTACCTTCTCCCTGATGGTAGTAATAAGAAGGCAGGTCCTGGATGGTGAGTGAGGATCCTTAATGTTGGATGCCATCTTCTTGAGTCACCACCTCCTCCTGAATGTGTCTCAGAAGTATTTTCCCACATCATAGCATTTATTTCTAATAGACACTCAGTGGCTACTTTATTAGGAACCCCTTGTACTTAATAAAGTGGCCAATGAGTGCATGTTAGTGGTCATCTGCTGTTGTATCCCATCTTCTTCTGCACACCACTGAATGTGTTTTTTTTTGTTTTTCGCACCATTTTCCACACCAGTCTAGAGACTTTTGTGCATGAACATAGCAACCATTGTGCCTTGTGTATGTGAAAAGGATTGGTGTGATTGAATAACTGTTAAGAGTGTATGGAAATGCAGTGCTGGCTCTATTGAAAGTGAAGTATGAAAGTCAGATATGGTGAAGAAAATATTGAAGAATGTCACAAACTGATTAGGTGCCTGGGAAGTTACCTCACACCACAATTTGTTTTTGTCAATGTTGTCTCTGTGCACAACTACCGGTACATATATATTAAATAAAAGCATGCCTGCAGGAGATGGCTTTAACTGGTGTATTCCCATAGCAATGAGAGAGAGAGAGAGAGAGTGGGGGGGTGGGGGCAATGCACCTGCATAGACAACAGGGCATGCACAGACAATTTGTTCTGGTAAGCTGTTTCTGATAATGATAGTCCTCAGAGCAAGACAGTCTTTGCTGAGGTGGTTGATTTCATTGGTATAACCGCCGGCCATTTTGAATGAGCATCCACAGCAATCAGAAACATGGAGTTGAAGAAAGGCCCACAAAGGTAATATGTACGCTTTGCCATAGTAATGATGGCCACTCCCACAGGTGGAACGGTACTTGTAGGGCTGCATTTTGAACCTTTGGCCAAGTCTCAGTCTGTTTATCTATTCCCAGCACCACACATAGCTCTGGACGAGACTCTTCATCTTGACTGTACCCAGATGACTTTCAGTCAGATTTTTGAACACTCTGGTGCTCAGTTTAGAGGGAAACACAACACGAGATCCACACATCAGCATTCTTTGACATACAATTGATCAAAGAACAGTTGGTCTCATCTCACTGAGAACTCTGGAAACATAGGGTTACCATGAGCTGGCCATTCTTGACAATGTCAGGTCATTCCCTTTGTATTTTCAACTTTGTTACCAGCAACTGGTCCACCAGTGTGGTGTGTAACACTTCTTCTGGGTCACAATATGAAGACTTCTCTTCCTCAGTTGCCAATACTGGAAGACGTGACAAGCCATCAGCATTGTTGTGTTGTTTGGTAAGTTTAAACCAATGACATAGGAATAAAAAGAGGGGAGGTCCTGAAAAAAGAATATATGGAATTAGGAAGGAACCTGAGAAACAGGATCTCAAGGTTAGTAATCTCGGGATTACTGCCCATGCCATGCGACAGAGAGGATAGGAGTAGAATAAAGTGACAGATAAATGCGTGGTTGAAGAACTGGAGCAGAGGGGAGGGATTCCGATTTCTGGATAACTGGGACCTCTTCTGGGGGAACTGGGACCTATATAAAAGGGATGGGTTGAACTTCAATCCAAGGGAGACCAGTATTCTTGTGGAGAGATTTACTAGAACCGTTGGGAGCAGTTTAAACTAATATAGCAGGGAGATGGGAACCAGGACAATAGAGCTGAGGATGAGCCAGTATGTTTACAAGTAGATGATGGGTGTAACATGAATGTAAGGAAGGACAAGCCAATGACTGGGTACAAATGCAGATAGAGCAAAGAGTTAAATTTTACCACAGAGGCAAAATTCAAAATGGCGAAGAATGCAGGATTGAAGATGCTGTATTTAATATGCGTAGCATTCAGAATAAGGTGGTCAAACTCATGGCACAATTAGAGATTGGTCAGCATGACATTATGGGCATTACTGAGTCGTGGCTGAAAGAAGACCATAGTTGGGAGCTTAACATTGAAGAATATATTTTGTATTGAAAAGACAGGCAAGAAGGCATAGGCGGTGGTGTGGTTCTGTTGGTAAGAGATAGAATTACATCTTTAGAAAGACATGACATAGTATCAGAGAATGTTGAATATTTGTGGGTGGAGTTAAGAAATTGCAAGGGTGAAAAAATCATTATGGGAATCATATTTAGGCCTCCAAATAGTAGCCAAGATGTGGGGTTGAGATTGCAAAGGGAGCAAGAAAAGGCATGTAATAAGGGTAATGACACAATTGTAATGGGGTCTTCAACATGCAAGGGGATTGGGAAAATTAGATTGGCGTCGGATCACAAGAGAGGAAATTTGTTGAATGTTTACAAGATGGCTTTTTAGAGAAGCTAGTGCTTGAGCCTACTCAGGGAAAGGCTATCTTAAATTGGGTATTGTGCAATAACCCAAATCTTAAAAAGGATCTTAACGTAAAGGAACCCTTAGGAGACAGTGATCGTAATATGATTGAATTCATGCTGCAGTTTCAGAGGGAGAAGCATGTCACATGTAATAATGGAAAAAAGAGAATTACAGAGGCATGAGAGAGGAGCTTGCCCAGGTAGACCGGAGGAGGATACTGGCAGGGATGACGGCAGAGCAGAGGTGGCTGAAGTTTCTGGGAATAGTTCACAAGGCACAGGATAGATATGTCCCACAGAAGAAGAAGTTCTCAAATGGAAGGGGTAGGCAACTATGACTAACAAAGGAAGTTAAGGACTGCATAAAAGCCAAGGAAAGGGCAGATAAGGTAGCAAAAGTGAGTGGGAAGTTGGATGATTGGTAAATTTTTAAAATCCAACAATAGGCAACTAAAAAAGCTATAAGAAGGGAAAAGTTGAAATATGAGGGCAGACTAGCCAATAATATAAAGCAGGATACAAAAAGGGTCTTTTTCAGTTATATAAAGAGTAAAAGGGAGGTGAGAGTTGATATTAGACCACTGGAAAATGATGCTGGTGAGGTAGTAATGGGGGACAAAGGAATGACAGATGAACTTAAAGTACTTTGCATCTGCCTTCACTGTGGAAGACACTAGTAGTGTGCCAGAGGTTCATGAGTGTCAGGAAGAAGGAGTGAGTGTCATTGCTATTACAAAGGAAAATGTGCTGGGCAGACTCAAAGGTCTTAAGGTGGATAAGTCACTTGGGCCAGATGGACTACATCCCAGAGTCCTGAGAGATGTTTCTGAAAAGATTATGGATGCATAGGTCGTTATCTTTCAAGAATCACTTGATTTTGGCATGGTCTCAGAAAACTGGAAGATTGCAAATGTCACTCCACTCTTTAAGAACGGTAGAAGGCAAAAGAAAGGAAATTATAGGCCAGTTAGCCTAACTTCAGCGGTTGGGAAAGTATTGGAGTCTATTATGAAGGATGAGATTTCAAGGTATTTGGAGACTAATGATAAAATAAGTCAAAGTCAGCATGGTTTCTATCAAGGGAAAGCTTGCCTGACAAATCTGTTAAAGTTCTTTGAGCATGTAATAAGCAGGGTGGACAAAAGAAAGGCAGTGGATACTTGATTTTCAGAAGGTGTTTGATGAGCTGCCACACATGGGGCTGCTTAACAAGATAAAATTCTAATCTGTTACAGGAAAGATACTGACATGGATCTGAATGTCTATCAGGCAGGAGGCAGCAAGTGGTATTAAAAGGAGCCTTTTCTGGTTGGCTGCCAGTGACTAGTGGTGTTCCTCAGAGGTCAGTATTGGTACTGCTACTTTTCAAATTGTTTGCCAATGATTTGGATAATGGAATTGATGGTTTTGTGGCAAAGTTTGTGGACGATACAAAGATAGGTTGAGGAGTAGGTAGTGCTGAGGAAGCAATGCGATTGCAGCAGGAAATGGACAAATTGGAACAATGGGCAAAAAAGTGGCAGATGGAACACAGTGTTGGGAAATGTATGATAATGCATTTTGGTAAAAGGAACAATAGCGCAGACTATTATCTATATGGGGAGAAAATTCAAACATCAGAGGTGGAGAGGGACTTAGGAGTCTGCATGGAAGACTCCCAGAAGGTAATTCACAGGCTGAGTCTGTGGTAAAGAAGGCAAATGCGATGTTGGCATTTATTTCAGGGAGAACAGAATATAAAAGCAAGGAGATAATGCTGAGCCTTTACAAGACACTAGTCAGGCCAGACTTTGAGTATTGTCAACAGTTTTGGGCCCCATATCTCAGAAAAGATGTGTTGTCATTGGACAGAGTGCAGAGGAGGATCACGAGGATGATTTTGGGAATGAAGGGGGTAAAGTATGAGGTGTGTTTGGCAGCTTTGGGCCTGTACTCTCTGGAATTTAGAAGTATGCAGGGGGATCTCATTGAAACCTACCAAATGTTGAAAGGACTAGATAGGGTGGAAGTGGAGAGGATGTTTCCTATGGTGGTGGTATCCAGAACCAGAGGGCACAGACTCAAAATTGAGGGATAACCTTTCAGAACAGAGGTAAGGAGGAATTTTTTTAGCCAGAGAGTAGTAAATCTATGGAATGCTCTGCGGAGGAGGCCAAGTCCATGTGTATATTTAAGTGGAAGTTGATCATTTCCTGATTTGTCAGGGCATCAAAGGATATGGTGAGAAAGCAGGTGTATGGGGTTGAGTGGGATCTGGGATTAACCAATGGTAGAGCAGACTCGATGGGCTGAATGGCCTAATTCTGCTCCCAGGTCTCATGGTCTTAACTCTATTTTATAAGAGTGGTTTCATGGGAATAGTGCCCGATGTTGTAACCGGGTGGCAGTCATCACTGGAGTTCTCTTCCTGGGATTGAAAATAGACACAAGGGGCAAATGATCTGTCAATAGCATAAATGTTTGTTCATTGAGGTAGCGGTGGAACTTCTTTATTCCCCATACAAGACTAAAGGTCTCTCAGAGGCTCCGTTTGTTCATCAGTGATCTTGAAGTAAACACAATTGGGCTTTCAGATCCATCTTTCATAATGTGTGACAAAATGGTACCAATGCTATTAGGAGTGACATCACATGCCAGTTTGATGGGCTGGGATGGGTCATGATGGGTGAGCAGTTCACCAGATGTTATTAATCTCTTTGCTTCCTTGAATGCTTTTTAACATCTTTCTGACCATTCCCACTTTGTTCCTGTCTGTAACCGTGTGTCAGTGGATGCAGTACTGTAGCAATGTTTGGGAGAAATCGGTGTAGTAGTTTACAAGGCCCAAGTGTGACCAGAATGGTGCCACGTTTTCCAGTTTGGGTGCCTGTAGCACTGCTTCAATCTTCTCTTGTGACTTATGTAAGCCATGCTTGTCGATGACATGTCCACAATATGAAATTTCATTCTTGAAAAACTCAGATTTATCTCTCTTTGTGCACAGACCATACTCACTCAGCCTGGTAAGCACTTTCCCTTGGTTCTTCATCATTTTTGTCAGTCACGATGATGTCATCAAGATAACATTATGTTCCTGGGATATCTTGGAGTACCTGGTGCATTGCTCTTTGACAAATTGTTGGAGCTGATGCGATGTCAACGACGAGACAATTATACTGGAACAGTCCCTTGTGAGTGTTGATTGTGAGGAACTTCTTGCTTGACTCCTCAGTCTCCATTTGCAGATAGGCTTGTGACAAGTCAATCCTTGAAAACCTCCCCACCTGCCAACGATGGAAGAATGTCTTCTATTCGTGGCAGCGAATATTGCACTATGTGCAGCACTGGATTGCTGCTCACCTTGAAATCCCCACATATGCAAACTGCTCCAGCCTTCCCTTTCTTGATCACTGGGACAATAAGTACGGCCCAATCACTCCACTCAGTCTTGGAGAGAATTCCAGATGCCTCCAAGTTCTGAAGTTCAGCATCCATTTTAGAACGTAGTGCGTGAAGCACTAGACGCACTTTATAGAACATGACATTTTATGCCCTTACTTATCAAGAACCTACCAACCTCCACTTCAAATATACTCAATGACTTGACCTCCACAGCTATCTGTGTCAATGAATTGCACAGATTCACCACCATCTGGCTAAAGAACTATCCTTAATCTCTGTTCTAATGGGACATGCTTCTATTCTGAGACTGTGCTCTCTGGTCTGAGGTTCCCCCAATATAAGAAACATCCTCTCTACATCCACTCTATCTAGGCCTTTCAATATTTAATAGGTTTCAATGAGATTTCTCCTCATTCCCCACTCCCCCCCCCCCCCACCCAAGCTGAGGGCCATCAAATGCTCTTCATACATTAACCCATTCATACCCAGGATAATTCTTCTGAACCTCAGCGAGAATTGTTTTGGAAGCAGCCCACCAGCCTCTGGTGTCAGCATAGCATGCCTGCTACTCATCAACCTGTATGTTTTGGGAATACAGGAGAAAACTTGGGGAAACCCATGTGGGAGAACGTACAAATCCCTTACAGACAGCAGCGGGAATCGAATCCCAATCACTGGCACTGCATAGTGAGACACTACATTGCTCTAGGTGGAGACCAAGTTACTAAAGGGAAATGACAAAACAGAAAGTAACAGTTTATCCCTTTCTTGGCTGCCTAATTGGGTCAATTATAATGACCTTTCAAAAATAAGTCAGCAAGTTAAATCTCAACTAGTTTAGTGCATCCAATTCTGGAGTCCAAACTTTTGATGGTTGTGGAGATGGTGCTGAACATTGACATGAGGAACAGCAGCCTAGAACTCCCCAGAAACAGGATGGCCTGGAGCTCTTTTCTCTCAAGCAGGGAAGGGGAAGTAGAGATTTTATAAAATTGCTTGAGGTTCTGAAATATTTTGATAAATGTGGAGAAACTGGCAGAAGCATGAGTAAACTGATAAAAGAGTGTGAAGGGAGAAAAACAAAAGTTCTGGGGGGGGGGGGAATCAAAGAGAATGTCCTTATACATCAAGTCATGCAACTTGGAATTTACTACATAAAGGGTAGTGGTAAGAAATCCAAAAACTTCCAAACAAATAGTGTATAAATATTTGAAGGGGGAGCATTTATCAGGCTATGGAGAAAGTTTGGATGTATGAGACTGATTAATGAGTTTTCTCAAAGTGGTCATAAGCCTGATGGTCTGAGTGACCTTCCTTAATGCTATAAGACAGCAAGCAATGCAGTGTGTGATGGCAGTGTTACTAAGAAACCTGGTAAATTGCCAAGAGTTTTCGTATGGAGTCAAGCTGGAGGAACCAGGCTGGCACAGTTTGTATTAGTGAGGCTGCATTAAAGCTAAGAAGGCAGGAGATGCTCAACGGAACAGACAGCATTTGTGAAGGAGAGTCAATGCCATTTGACATCAGGATAAAAAAACAGGTGTAATGGAATGGCAGAGCAGGCTCGAAGGGCCAGATGGCCTAAGTCCTCTCCTCTGTCTTATGGTCTTATAAAATGCTGGAGGAGCTCAGCAAGTCAGGCTAAGGAGGGGAGTTGCCTGACTTGCTGAGTTCCTCCAGCATTTTCTTTGTGCGTTTTGGCCCACCTGCTGAGTGTTTCCAGCATTTTGCATTTTTATCCCTCTCCCTGAGAGGCTGCCATTCTTTGTGTCACTGTTGATACATTTATCCCATGTTGAAATGTCCAAAGGCATTTCACATTGAAACCTCATTAGCAGTGGAGAATTATCTCATCCTGTTTAACCTGGATTTGAACCCAGAACCCAGAGGTGAGCACTGTGCTTCGCACAGCTCCCTGGCCTTCTGGAGCAAGATATCCATGACATGACTTCCTCCCATGTTTAACGATTCCAATCTGCCAAACGATGCAAATCTAGAGAGGACTCTGCCGCCTTGGATTGGGACTGCGTCCAGACTCATTTTTAATACATCACTTCAGGGCCAGTACTCGGGGTTGTATTCAAGTCTTTGTCCAAGAGATTAATAATGCACTACTACAAGAAAATATAATAAACATAAATGTAATAATTTATCCTTTCCAAGCAATTGCCAAATTTAAATCAAACTTTTAATTTGCTTCAGAATCAGTATATTATCACTGATTTGTGTCATTACATTTGTTTTGTGTAAGGTGAAATACAAAAAAAAACTATCAATTAAAAAAAGGCAACAAAAGTGATAATGCAAAAGAGACCTAAAATAGTGTTCATTGTCCATTTAGAAATCTGATGGTGGAGTGGTAGAAGCTGTTCTTTACATTTTGGATGTGTGTCTTCAGGGTCCTGTAACTCCTCCCTGACAAAGAGAGCACGTCCTGGGTGATGGTCCTTAATGAATGATGCATCTTTTTGAGGCATCATATTTTGAAGATGTCCTTGGCGCTGGGGAGACTGGTGTCCATGATGGAGCTGGCTGAGTTTGCAACCCTCCGCAGCTTTTCCAAATGCTGACAATGGCCCCTTTGTACCAGATGGTGATGCATACAGTTAGAATGCTCTCCACAATACACCTATAGATCTTGCATAGTTATAGCACAATCTCCTACTCTCCTGTCCTTGCTGTGCAGATATACAAAGCTCTGTGATGAGTTAAAGACCTTCGCAAAAGTCACTCCTGATGAAAGCTGTCTTCTGGATTTTCTTAATGAAATCTTACTTGTGAAACTGCAGAAAGTTAATTAAAATACATATTAAATTCATTATAGAATCATCACACACCTGAGTATATGTAAAAATACTGTTGAATATTCTTGCAATTGGTATCAACCAAGGTCACACACACACACACACACACACACACACACACACACACACACACACACACACACACACACACACACACACACACACACACACACACACACACACACACACACACACACACACACACACACACACACACACACACACACACACACACACACACACCACTCCATAACTATGCTCTATAACTGAGAGTAGCTGATGGCACAATATCTCATTGTGATAAACATAGTATTTCCTTCAGAATATAAATGGTTACCGATATTAACAACATTTAAGTCTCACAAATATTGCTGTTCAAGGGCAATTAAAGACAAGATGGAGAGAGATGTCTCTCCACCATGTGCTTCAAAACAAAATTCAAATTAACTCATGTAGGGAATTATATAGAAAACAGCCTACATAAAGGAAGTGATGTTATACTAAATAAACTGTGCTCTGGAGGTCAGAGCAATCCTGCCAGGAATCCATAGGATGTCAAACTTAACTGCTGAAATGCAAGTTAAAGGATCATTTCACTAAGTCTTTGGCAAAACAAGGATAGTCTCAGAGACTAGTCATGAAACAGTCCTACCACACAATCATTAACCATTCTCTCTTCACGAATACTGCCCTTGATGATGTCCCTGGCAGAGCAAGGTATTAACCATGAAGAGAGGATAAGCTGATTAGCTTGGAGCCCTCTTGTAGCATGATCAGCTGGTTTGAGATCAGTTGGAACATAGTTCCATTGGCTCTACTGAGTTGTAGATATTGGAATTGTTGTGTAGGTTCTTGGAATAGTCAAGCCTTTAAGATCCTGAATGAAAAAACCCTTCTCATGTTTCTCTTTAGGAAGTGGGACATCCCATCCACAACTTTCTTGACATGAAGCATCCCTGGGTACTAACTGGCACAATAAGAGGGTCAAATAAGCCATAGATAGCTGATAGCACACCATAACATGCAAAGTATCTTTCAGTATCAGTAACCTGGAAATTAAGGATATAGGTAATGAGATCCCATCCAAGGCCCAAACTATGCTGCATGGGAGGGAGATCCTGTCAAAGATCAAGATTCTGTAGGCCTTTGACTAGATTTCTGGATGGGAAACATTGTATGATTTCAACACTGCTGGATGCAATCTGAGATTGGACTGTGCCAATATGTCTTGCGCTGCTTTCAGAACCATGACTGCTTCTTCTGCACTAAAAATGATTTAAGACCATCAGCAAGATAGAAATGCCTCCCTTTGTACCTCTGCGTTTCAGTCCTGAATTCCTTGTCCCCCTCAATAGTTGTCCTCTCGAGGCCATAGATTGCCACATCTGGCAAGGGGCAGTTACCAGACACATGAACTCTTGAAGTACCCAGAATCTCCTTGTCCAGTTGGTGGTCACAAAACCACAAGAATCTGAGGTAGTCTTGATGATCATCTCTCACCAGGAAGCTGTAGAACATTTGGTTAATGTCTGCCATCACTGCAATGGACTCAGTTCTGAAGCGCATGAGGACCCTGAGCAGACTGTTATCGAGGTATGGACCCAGAAAGCGTGCTTTATTCAATAGTTCCTTTTAATATCAGACAATGCATACAACCTGAAATTCTTGTTTTTTGCAGACATGCACAAAAAACAGAAAAGTGTCCCAAAGAATAAGTACCAGTAAAATACATTGGAACCTCAAAGCCCCCCTACTACCCCTTCCACATACTAGCAGCAGCAAAACATAAACCCTCCCCTTCCCCCCAACTACTTCAGCAAGAAGCATCAGCACCATCCACCCATCAAGCAAGCAATAGCGAAGCTCCCAAGAAAGACCATGATCTGCAGTACAACAAAACTTATCGTTCACTAGACAATTTGACATACCACAGGCTCTCTCTCTCTCTCTCTCTCTCTCTCTCTCTCCCTGATAAAGGGGCAGAGAGGAGTCACACAGCAAGAGGGAAGACTAACAAGACAAAAAAAGAACACTTGCTGATTTACAATGTTAAAGTTGACTTTTTTCCCAAGTTCTCCCACTCAAGAATTGACAACATACTCTCCCCCACCAACGGCAGAGAGAGACAGCGATCTGAGTACAGAGGCTGATTCGCTGTTCACAATATTCTGTTTACTCCCGCATCGCTTCAGTCAGTGACACCGGCTTAGAATCTGCTCGTACCCAGGGCCACACAGCCTCTGAATCCCGAAGGCGCACTCGTCTTCAAGGCTGCTTCCCTAGGATATTGAAAAACAGTCGGTCGGTGAGCCGCAGAAGCAGGAACCATCGATGTAAAGAACTGAAGTTTGAGTGCAGCTGTGGGTCAGGGTCTTTGACAGGACCCCATTCAGTGATGTACCTTTGAACTGTGTGCTTGAATCAAAGACAATTTATTTTGTACAGGTTCCTGGGAGTGGTGAACATCGAAGTTGGGCAAATTCCAGCCTTCTTTGTTGGGATCTAGTGGAGGTACTAACTCAGCATGATTTTTCTCAATGAACTCTGCATAATGATCTTTCACTTTGGGTTTCCTTCTCAATGTGAGACTGAGGGACATGAGTTGACTGAGGGCCTGCTCTTTGTTGTTTGATAGGAGTTGTCTTGGAGAGCGGAAAGGAAGGGAAGCTATCCAACCATTTGACTTGTCTTTGCTAAACTCTTTGTTCATTTTTCGAAGTGCTCCTTTAGAAAGTGCCTCCAATCTGTAAGCAGTTTTATTCTCTGAAACCTCTGCATTTCCTTAGGGGCTAGGTTTCCTTTTTTTTATTGATTTTTTATGCATTTCTACAGCACTACAACAAAAAAAACCAAGACCAAAATAAGAGATTAATACAGTGCAAGATAACCACACAATAATATGATTCAAAATAATGATAAAAAAGCACCCAAACTAAAGGCGTGTAAAGTTAGTACCCACCCCCACTGCAAGAGAAAAAAACCAGATCAACAACAACAAAATGTAGGAAATATAAATCAGAACATTCAAACACCCAAAACTGTACATGAAAATAAGAACAAAAGATAATAATGATAATAATGCCTACTACCAAGAAAAAAAAGCTGAAAGTAAGGGAACTGAAAAAAAACTTAGTCTAAGGAAAAGGTATGAAAATATTCAAGATAAGGTCCCCACACCTTATGAAACTTTAAGTCCGAATTAAAAAGTCAGTAGTGAATTTTTTCAAGGTCTAAACAGGACATAATATCATTAAGCCATTGAGCATGCATGGGTGGGGAAATATCTCTCCATCTAAGAAAACTTAGACGTCTAGCCTGAAGAGAAGCAAAAGATAATGTTCGATGTTTAGTCGGACTCAAATGTATATCCGTCTCAGCCAAGGAACCAAAAAGAGCAATCAGAGGGTTAGGTTCTAGGTGGGAATTCAGAATATAGGATAAAGTTAGGAAAACATCTCTCCAAAATTTCTCTAGACTAGAGCAGGTCCAGTACATATGAATAAAAGAAACCTCGCCACTTTTGCACTTGTCACAAACAGGACTTACGTTGGAGTAAAATCGGGACAATTTAGATTTGGACAAGTAAGCCCTATGTACAATCTTAAACTGTAAGAGACAGTGGCGAGCACAAAGAGAAGTTGAGTTAACTGACTTGAGAATTGAGCCCCAGACCACATCAGATAAGGAAATATTTAAGTCATGCTCCCAGGCCATTCTAATTTTATCAAAGGGGGTGCGCCGTAAAGGCACTAATTTATCACAAATAAAAGAATTAAGCCCTTACCCAGTGGATTAATAGAAAGAAACAAGTCCACAGCGTTTTTCTTAGGCATCTCAGGAAAGTTGGGTAATAAAGGATTAATGAAGTGTCTGATTTGGAGATACCTAAAGAAATGGGCATTAGGTAGATTAAACTTAGCAGAGAGTTGTTAAAAAGATGCGAAACGATTATCAATGAAAAGATCTTCGAAATGCCTAATGCCCTTTCTGTACCAGTCATAAAACATTGAATCGTGCATAGAAGGTAAAAAAAGATGATTATGTAAAATAGGATTAGAAAGGGAAAAACCATGGAAACCATTAAATTTCCTAAACTGGACCCATATTCGCAGAGTATGTCTGACAGGAGGGTTAACAATTAGTCTAGGCAAACTACAAGGGAGTGCAGATCCAAGAAGTGCAGAAACAGAGAGATCTTTAGAAGAGTTCAGCTCCATTGCTACCCATTTAGGGCAGTCAGACTGGCTATGAAAAAAAGACCAGAAGATAAGACAACGAATATTAGCTGCCCAATAGCATAGACAAAAATTAGGTAAACCATGCCACCTTCTTTTTTAGATTTTTGAAGATAAGCTTTATTAAGTCTAGAACGCTTACCCTTCCATAGATAGGATAAAACAATAGAGTCTAAGGAATCAAAGAAGGTTTTAGGAATAAAAATTGGAATAGATTGAAATAAATATAAAAATTTAGGGAGGATATACATTTTAATAACATTAACACGACCTACCAAAGACATAGATAAAGTTGACCATTGTGACAAACTTTGTTTTGTAGAGTTCAAAAGATTGGCAAAATTTTCGCAAAAAAGATCCTTAAAATTCCTTGTAACTGTAATACCAAGATAAATAAATTGCTTATCGACTACTTTAAAGGGGAGGTCGCAAAATGCTAATGCTTATGCTTCTTTATTAATTGGAAAAAGTTCACTCTTATGTAGGTTAAGTTTATAGCCAGAAACCTGGCTAAATTGATCAAGAAGTGAAAACATTGGGGGTAAGGATATGGATGGATTTGAAAGAAAAAGTAATAAATCATCAACGTAAAGAGCAACTTTATGCTCAACAACCCCCCTCCAGATCCCCGTCAGCTCAGGACAGCTTCAGAATGCAGTCGCCAGTGGCTCTACAGCCAAATCAAAAAGGAAGGGGCTTAAGGGGCATCCTTGACAGGTGCCACGTTTAAGGCTAAATAACTGGGATTGCTGAGAGTTAGTCAGAACAGAGGCAGTAGGACAAAAATATAACAATTTAATCCAAGAGATAAAATTTTGACCAAGGTTAAATTTTTCTAAAACCACAAAAAGGTAATTCCACTCTATACGATTGAACGCTTTCTCCGCATCGAGACAAATAACGCATTCAGGAGTCCCAATTAAAGGTGAGTATAAGATATTGAATAAATGCCGTATATTAAAAAAGGGAAGATGATTTTTAATAAAACCGGTTTGATTATCAGAAATAATAGAGGGTATAACATTAGGGGCTAGGTTTCTTATGGACTGGGGATTGTCTGTCAGGGTTCACAACAGAATTTTCTACTTTGATTTGTTGACCGTACAACCCTCTCACTCAGGCTAGTATACAAACTTGGCTCATTAGCTAACTCTACTATCAGCCATGTGACTCAGTGGTGTGAAGGTCACCTTCCTTAAGCAATAGGGTCAGTATGATTTGGTTTCAACCAAGCATGAAAGTTAGAATCTTCCGATTAAAGAACATTGAATGTAGCCAGTGCTGTGTAAGTACTGCCCCATACACAATTATCATTCACCAGAAAAATAACAGATCATTACCAGCATAAAATGGCAAAGGAAATATGTTTACCAATATTTCAACTTCAATGAACAGTTAACAGAAAAAGAAAAGAAAAAGAAAAGGGCCCATTACGTTTAAACTGGTCCAAATGAGTGCATAAACATTGGAGCTCATTTCTGAAATAGTCGGGATGCTTCACTTTGATTACTCACACACTGAACCCACGTTCTGCATGAAGGACTCCATCCACAATTCGAGTTTCCCTCGAACAGCACGTTGAATGAACTGGCGAACTCAGGAGTACTGGCGCTTCCTCCTTTGAACCATGCGTCTGCACAAAGCACTTTTTGCAATAGGGTCTCCCTTCTTGCAAGCATCTTCCCTGGTGCTCCACTCTGCAGCTCCTGCCAAAAGACCCCAAACCGGACTGCTGTCCTTCCAAAATCGGATCCCACCCAGCTCTCTCAAATCTTCCATAGCATCCCGTTGGGCAAAAAGTTACATCACATTACCATAACAAATGGATTGGCTGACACAACATTCCTAAGTTGGACAATCTAGTTCCTTATCTTTAGCCAAAGCCAAAACACTAGTCTATGAAGCTTACTAACAGGACACACTGCATTTGAGCAAACTGCTAAAATAAAAATACGTCACAGCATAGCAGTAGAAATATTAAACAGGGCAATACAACTCTAACTGGGGTTTTGATTTTCTTTTCTTTTGCTGAAGATGTGTTACTGACATTTGAGAGCATAAAACTTGGGTCATTTTGCCTTTCTGCGTGGCAGCTTGCGAATTTTACAAAGAATGATAATAGTGGGCATGATGCTTCGTTTAATACTAGAACTCTTCAGTTATCCATTGTTCTTGCATGTTGTTCAGTAGTTTCTCCACTATATGGCTTATCCCTCTAACTGTATCCAGGAAGCTCAGTCCTAGTGGGTAACTCTCAATTCTGTAGTTTGCAGATCTTTGAGAGCTTTGAAAAATTATCGCATCTACTGAAGAGAGATTCTTTGATTGCCTCTGAAGAGCCATAACATTGCCCAGCCTCTGCCATAGTATTTGCAGACCCTTAGCTGCATTATTAATGTGCACTCTTCTAACCCTTGTTGCATGTTGCAGTGACTCCCCATCAAGCCACCTACAGATAAGGTCCAGTTCTACACTAGGTTTGAGACTTAGTCTTTCCATGGCATTGTGAAAGCTTAGCTTTCAGGACAAATTACCAGGCAGACTAGTTGTCAAACACTTTTAGTCCTGCTGTGAGTAGGTCCTGAAGAGTCAGATACTGAACCAAATCTGCACCTGCAGCCCCTGAATGAGGGTATTGTGAAGACTAGTCTGCTAATGTGTGTCCAGGGATAGAAGGAAGCTCTGTCTGTCCGTGTCTCTGAAGATAGGGTTGGCATCAGTAGCAACTTTTGACTGAAGTCTTTGCTGTGATGAAACTGGGTCCTTGCTGCTGTAGACCTTTATTGTCAATACCCGGACTATGTGAAAAGCGTGTTGGCTGTGTGGTGTGGACAGTTTCTACTGGTAGTGGCAGAGCAGTGTCTTTTTTTTATAGTCAAAATGCATTTGGACATATTCTTTAGTGAAGCTGCATTGGCTGTTGTGATGGCAAATCATGTCTGACTCTGGTCATAAACCCACAACTGTTTAACTCAGCTTTATACAACTTTGCTTCTGTTGTGTAAACATTCAGACTCATCTCTAGTCCATGTCTTTTCCATCATCTTCATAGTTAAAGTATAATTTCCTACTGTACTGCCCTTACAAAGCTGTGTAGTGCAGGGGTGTCAAACTCATTTTAGGTCACGGGCCGGATTGAGCAAAATGCAGCTTCATGAGGGCCGGATCAGTCGGACGCGTGCGAACGCAGTTTTCGTTGCCTCCGTTTTTTCAGCCTGCTCTCATGTGTCTCAGTCTCTGCTATAACTACAAAGTGTTTCACTTTACAAATTCCGTTTCTTATGAAGAAGACTGCCAAATAAACACTAAAAACCCTGAAAACCTGGTACCTGAATAAACTCAGCATTAGCCATATCATACGCCATAGGCGCTTCGATTACTGGGGCCAGCTTTAATAGTAATTAGATATTATCTCGCGGGCCAAAGATAATTCCACCGCTGGCCAGATTTGGCCCGCGGGCCTTGAGTTTGACATATATGGTGTAGTGAGTTAAATACCTTCTCAAAAATTACCCAAGACAGAACCTTCCTTCGGGTATTTAATGATAGCTTACTTGTGCAACTGCAGAAAGTCAGGTAGAACATGTATTAAGTTCATTACACCACCAGATTCTGGAATATTTATTATCCTATGACCACCAGGCTCCTGAAATAGCATGGATAACTTCACTCACATCAATACTAAACTGATTCCACAACCTATGGACTCCCTTTCAAGGACTCCACAGCTCATGTTCTCAGGATTAGTTATATGTTACAGTGGTTAATCAACACACCAACCAGTTGTCTTTAGGACCTGTGAGATAATTGCCACACTGGAAGGAAATGCCGATAATATGTGTAAGCAGTACCTGAGTATCGCGCACAAAATTTGGTTGAAGGTTGAATTGAGGGGGGACTTGATAGAGGTAATTAAAATTATGAGGGGGATAGATAGAGTTGACATGGATAGGCTTTTTCCATTGAGAGTAGGGGAGATTCAAACAAGAGGACATGAGTTGAGAGTTAGGGGGCAAAAGTTTAGGGGTAACACGAGGGGAAACTTCTTTACTCAGAGAATGGTAGCTGTGTGGAATGAAGTTCCAGTAGAAGTGGTAGAGGAAGGTTCGATTTTGTCATTTAAAAAAAAAAATTGGATAGGTATATAGACAGGAAAGGAATGGAGGGTTATGGGCTGAGTGCAAGTAGATGGGACTAAGTGAGAGTAAGTGTTCGGCACGGACTAGAAGGGCCAAGATGGCCTGTTTCCGTGCTGTAATTGTTATATGGTTGTAAAATGCTGGAGAAACACAGCAGGTCACGCAGCATCTGTGGAGAGTACGTTTTGGGCTGAGACTCTTCATTAGAACCATAGTACCTAAAGTCAGGATTGAAGTCAAGAGACAGAATCTGCATGGCACTGCACTAGCTGCTGAGGGGCAGCTCAAGGGCAATAATCCAGGCTAACTGTACCACTGCAACATGCTGGGAATGCAGTACTGTTGGATGTGCTGTATGTCAGAGGAGGTGAGTAAACAGAACACCATCGGTCCTCTCAACTGTACATACCACAGCAATACTCAGACAGAAGCCTTATGCTAATTCAGAAGATTATCTAGTCCTGATGTGCTTCTTGTGGGGCCTTGCTCTCCACAAACTGACTGCTTCTTTTCCCTCTTCAGATCAGCAGATAAATTTCAAACATACCTACCTCAGTGGATGTAAACTGCTCTCAGGCATCCTCAAGTTCTGAAAAGCTCGATGCTTCTTTCAGTCCAAACATCAAATAGCCTTCTTACTTTTATCCATATTATCTATGTTACAAACATACACTGTTCTTCCCAACTCCTCAATTATTTATGGAGCTGAACTGAAAGATCTCCGCTTTCATATTCTGTCACACATTATTCCTGCTTAATAAGATATCTCAAATAGCAACATCTTCAAGACAGTAATAAGAAAAATGTCTGTGCTACCAGCATTTGGGGCTCTCAGTAGTTTCAGAGTCGTTCTTTCATGTTACTGACAGGACTATTGAATTTCATCAATTCAGGTATTTTCTGCACTTATTAAATGAACCACTTCAAGAAAAATGTTGTTGGAGAAGCAGATGGTACTGACTGTACCTGAAGACTCATCCATGTCTATGTGGAAAGAACTAATTTTAGACCAGGTTCTATTAAACGCACTTTAGCAGGAAGCTTTAATTAGTGGCTTGTGCCTAAACTGAGAGACAAAAAGTAGATAGGAAGCAAATTGTTTCTTAAAAGGGAATAATCTTGTATTTGAATATTATTATCGAAGGAGCTTTGTAAGCTTGACTCCATATTGCAATGTATGCCTTTGCAATTCATCTGAGATACCAGTTCAGTTGAAAGAAAAATGAAGCAGTGAACGATGAGAGAAAGTATGTGTGAGGAGAGAGACAGAGGGAAAACCAATTAGATATTTATAGGTGATTAACAGTGATTGTTTTAGCATTCCCTTTTATATTAAAATTCTGGTGAGTGAATATGGAGGGGAATCATTGCAGCCGTTTCTAAGGGGAGCAGAAATCCAAAATTATTCTCTCCAGAACTTTTTGGGCCCAGTTGCCTCCTTTAGTGCTGTGAGTGAAGGAGTTTTGATAGCTACCGGTACATCCTCTGAGAGGTTAAGGAACATGGAGCACAAATGGAGTTGTATTTCAGATCTGAGGAGGAGAAAGGACATAGAATCAGAATTAGGCCATTCAGACCATCAAGTCTACCCAACTATTCCATCATGGCTGATTTATTATCCTGCTCAACCTCATTCTCCTGTCTTCTCCCCATAACCTTTGATGCCCTTACTAATCAGGAACCAAGTCATATACCCAATGACTTGGCCTCCATAGTCATCTGTGGCAATGAATTCCACAGATTCCCCAGAGAAATTCCTCCTCATCTCTATTCTAAAGGAATGTCCTTCTATTCTGAGGCTGTGCCCTCTGGTCCTAGACCACCCCCCCCCCCCCGCCCCCCACTATAGGAAATATCCTCTCCACATGCATTCTATCTAGGCTTTTTAATATTTGATAGATTTCAGTGAGACAACCCACCCATTCTTCTGAACTCCAGCAAGCACAGGCTTAGAATAATCAAATGCTCATCACATGTTAACCCTTTCATTTCTGGAATTATTGTAATAAAAGGACAACACTGTGGGATAGACGCTAACCCAATTAAGAGGAGAGAGTGAGAGAGGGTATGCAATATCATATGGCAGAAAAAGACACCCCCAGAGGTAAGGGGTTCCAAGACAACACATCAAAAAGATATCAGCAATGAACATATTTCAATAGTTTACATATTATAGGAAAGAGCAGCCAATAAGCTGAATTCAGAGGTCGCAGGCATGGAAGGTACAAAAGGTGCAAGAAATGTGGCTGGATGACAGGATTTATGCGAAAGTATAGGAAATGCTAATTCCAGTTAGTGGAATCCTGATGAAGGGTCTCAGCTTGACTGTAGTCTTCTCCACAAACGCTGCCTGGCCTACTGAGTTCCTCCAACATCCTGTGTGTGTTGCTTGGATTTCCAGCATCTGCAGATTTTCTCTTGTTTGTCAGTAGAGTTGGTTCACAAGAGCTCAGCTGATGTTTTGATGCCGTCATGCAGTCACAGGAGAGTATTGTACCAGGAAAAGCTTGGTTGCACGAGTGAAGAGAACAACTAAAGCCACCATGAGGTTCCAAGAGGGATGTTAAAGATGCAATGGAACTACTTTGAAGAGCATGCTGTTCTGGCCATTGTTTACCCCTCAACTAATCTCACCAAAAATCTTAACTTTATCCTAGTACAGCGTTTGGAATCTTGTCATGTTTCCAGTAATACAACAAGGGTTACATTTGAAAGTTACTTAATTGCTGCTTAACCATATTGAGCTCACATTGAGTTCATTGATTGAGTGCAGTGTTGGTCACCATAGTACAGGAAAGATGAGGAGGCTTTGGAGAGAGTGCAGAAGTTGTTCACCAGGCTCTTGTGTTAATTAGAGAATATTAGCTATAAGGAGAGAGTTTAGACAAATTTGGATTGTTTTCACTGGAACATCGGAGGCTAACGGGTGATCTGAGAGAAACGTATAAAATAATCAGAGGCATTGAAAGGATAGATAGTGAGAGTATTTCCCAGGATGGAAATGTCAAAGACTAGAGGGCATTGGTTTAATACAGGGGTTTCCAACCTTTTAAATGCCATAGAGCCTTACTATTAACCATGGGCCTGAGGTTGGGAGCCCCTGGTTTAAGGTGAAAGGGAGCAAGTGTGAAGGAGATGTTCGAGGCAAGACTTTTTTTTACAAGGAGATCAGTAGGTGCCTGGAATGTTTTGTCAGGGAAGGTGTAGAAGCAGATACAATAGCAATGTTTAAGTGACATTTAGACAGGCACATGAAGAAGCAGGGAATTGAGGAGCACAGACCATGTGCAGGCATATGGAATCAATTTGGACTGGCATCATGTGACACAGGCCTAATGGGTCAAATAGCCTGTTCTTCCTACATTGTACAATTCTGTACTCTGAGGTCTTTCCTACAGCATAGGGGGCGGAGAGACTCCTTTGAGCTCATCTGTGGAAACAGCTAACTTCTACCTTTAATGTCTCTGTTTTTCCTTTCCAGAGTTGATAGGGTTCTGTCAGAAACCCTGGTCTAGTATTACACTAAGACTTCAGTCCTTTGCAGCAGTGGAACTCGCTTCTGGGGCTTATCGACCAGCTGATTTCTGATATTCCCAAGGATGTGAAAGGCAAGCGTGCCTCCAGGGTTCTGAGGCTTCACGGCCCTGTGGACAAGCCGATTCTATACTGGTGCTGCCAACTGAAGCATCATGGGAAAAAATGGAACACCAGGAATGATGGATCAGTTGTTAGGAGCTCTGTACTAGGCAAATTGTATGCTCTAGCTCTTTCTCTCATTGGAGAGGCATAGTTTGGTGCCGATTCTCGAGTTGAAGAATTTGGGAGACAAAAAGTGACACAGTAGACTTTGGTCTCCCCTGTCATTGTGAAAGGGGACACCCCTCTGTCCCTTTATTGGGAAGAGAGCCTGTGGTATGTCGAATTGTCGGATGAATGATAAGCCTTTGTTTTACTGCAGATCATGGTCTTTCTTGGGGGCTTTGCTATTGCTTGCTTGGTTGGTGGAGGGTGCTGATGCTTTTTTTTGCTGAAGTAAGTGAGAGGGAGGGTCGTTGCTTTTCTGCTGCTTGTGTGGGGGAGAAGTAGGTGGTTTTGGGGTTTTAATGCTTTTACTTTTGCTTATTTTTTGGAGCAGTCTTCTGTTTTTGTGTCTGTTTGGGAAGAACAAGAATTTCAGGTTGTACATTGTATATATTCTTTGGTGCTAAATAGAATTATTGAACTATAATATAAGACCATTGATTCAGATGTATGAATTTGAATTCCCTGCAGCAGCTAGGGAAATTCAGTCATTAATAAAGCATTTGGAGTAGAAAGCTAGTATCAGTACTGACAATTATAAAATCCAACAGATCAGATATCTTCCATCTCTTGTCAGGCTGGTCTTCATGTGACTTTATGCCCCACTGATTCAGTTTGTTATAACCCTCACTCCAAAGAGACCTTGTCAGTTGTTTCTGAAAATGTTTACGCAGCATGGCCAACAGAATTCATTCCAGATTTTGAAGAAATGTGGCAATACTGAGACCACATTTTGGACAAGTTTGCAGACAGTGGGAGTGTGTGCCAGGATGGGGTGATTGCCTGTAAGGAGTTTGTATGTTCTCCCTGTGACCATGGTGGTTTCCTCCAGATGTTCTGGTTTCCTCCCACATTCCAAAGATATACAGTTAGAGTTAGTGTCAGGCCTGCACAGGCAGACATCACAGTTAACAGGAGTTACCTGCCACTCATTTCCAACTCATCACCTGCTGGCCTCAACCAGTTGCTCCTAGCCTTGTTGAGTTAAATATCTGGTCTCTCCTGTTTTGTGACCCCTCAACACTTGTTATTTTGCTGTTTATTAGCAAAATATTGTTTATGGCTGAACTGACTCTGCTGCTGTGCTTTTGGGTAAATCCTCCCTGACATTCCCTGACAGATTGAACGAAGCAACAATTGACCCAACACAGTACACCCACGTAAAGGAAGTCATCCGTCGACTGGAACACATGATGCTGAAGCAGCGAGAGATCATTGACACCTGCTCGCCACTCTCAACCAACTCTCCATCTCAATACGGTAACTCCACAGTAGTCAACCTCTTCCCTTGGAGCCATGGGTTCTGTCAAATGCTTTGACAGATTCCCAACCCCATGCCACAGCTTCCTGTCCAGTGTGTCTTTCACTTCAAATCCATCCATCTCTGTATTCTATGGACAGAGCCAAAATTACCTTCATCATCTCTCTCCTGACTGGGCAAGCTCTGATCTGGGCCACCCCCAACTGGGACAATAAAACTATCATTTGCAATAAGTAAGAGGTATTCACTGCTGAAATGTGCTGGGTTTTTGATGATCCGGGAAGTGGAAGGGGGCAATGGATCAGATTCTTCATGTGTCAATGCTCATTATTCCATGAAATTCAGGACCCTTGCAGCAGAATGCAGCTGGACTGCAAAAGCACTTCTGGCCCTTTACTATCATGGCCTCTCAGAGAGCATGAAAGAGGAGCTGTCTACCTGGGAAATGGCCACCGACCTCAGAAACCTCATCATTCTGACCCTCCAAATTCTCATGCTTCTTAAGATCCAAAGATACAAGAGCAGACTTAGACCATTTGGCCCATCACATCTGCTCTGTCATTTCGTGATGGTTTATCCATTTTCCCTCTCAGCCCCAATCTCCTGCCTTCTCCCCATATCCCTTTATGCCCTGAATCTATCAGTCTCTGTCTTAAGTATGCATAAAGACTTGGCTTTCACAGCTGCCTGTGGCAAAGAATTCCACAGATTCACCACTCTCTGGCTAAAGAAATTCCTCCTCATCTCCATTCTAAAAGGACACCCCTCTATTCTGAGACCGTGTACTTTGGTTTTAGACTCTCCTACCATAGGAAACATCCTCTCCACATCCACTCTATCAAGACCTTTCACCATGCGATAGGTTTCAATGAGGTCACCCCTCATTCTTCTGAACCAGAGCTATTAAACACTCTTCATATGACAAGCCATTCAATCCTGGAATTATTTTCATGAACCTCCTGTGAAGGGTCCCCAGTTTCATTACATCTTTTCTAAGATCAATGGCTCAAATCTGTTCACAATACTCCAAGTGAGGCCTCACCAGTGCTTTATAAAGTCTCTACATTACATCATTGCTATTATATTCTAGTGCTCTTAAAATTAATGCTAACATTCCATTTCACTTTCCTCACCACAAGCGCAACCTGTAAATTAACCTTTCGGGATTCCTGCTCAAGAACTCTCAAGTCCCTTTGCACCTTAATTTTTTTGTATTTTCTCTCCATTTTGAAAATAATCAACCTTTTCATTTCCTGGCCATACACTTCCTGATACAATATTCCATCTGTCATTTCTTTGCCCATTGTCCTAATCTGTCTAAGTTCTTCTGTAACCTCTCTACTTCCTAAAAACTACCTGCCCCTCCGCCTATCTTCATATTGTCTGCAGGGTTTGCAACAAAGCCATTAATTCCATCACCCGAATCATTGCATATAATTTAAAAAGAACCAGTCCCAACACAAACCCCTGTGGAACACCATTAGTCACCAGCAGCCGACAAGAAAAGGCTCCCTTTGTTCCACTCTTTGCCTCCAGCCAATCAGCCACTGTTTTTTCCTTGATAGAATCTTTCCTGTAATACCATGGGATCATAGCTTGTTAAGGAGCCTCATGTGTAACACTTTGTCAAAGGCCATCTCAAAATCCAAGTACACAACAACAACCAATTCTCTTTTGTCTATCCTGCTTGTTATTTCTTCAAAGATTTCCAAAAGATTTGTCAGGCAAGAGTTTTCCTTGAGGAAACCATGCTGAGTATGGCTTATTTTATCATGTGCCTCCAAGTACCCTGAAAACTAATTCTTAATAATCGACTCCAACATCTTCCCAACCACTGAGGTCAAACTAACTGGCCTATAGTTTCCTTTCTCTGCCTCTCTCTCTTCTTGAAGAGTGGAGTGACATTTGCAATTTTCCAGTCTTCTAGAGCCATTCCAAAATCTGGTGATTCTTGAAAGATCATTACTAATGCCTCCACAATCTCTTCAGCCACCTCTTTCAGAACTCTGAAACTTTCAGAACTCTGTCCATCCTGTCCAGGTGACTTATCTACTTTCAGACCTTTCAGTTTCCCAAAAGCCATCTCTCTAGTAATGGTAACTTCACACACTTCATGCCACCTGACAAATGGAACTTCCACCATACTGCTAGTGTCTTCCACAGTGAAGATTGATACAAAATTCTTATTCAGTTCGTCCGCCATTTTGTTGTCCCCATTACTACCTCTCCAACACCTTTTCCAGTGGTCTGATATCAACTCTCGCATCTCTTTTACATTTTATGTATCTAAACAAACTTTTTGTGTCCTCTTTAATATTATTTGCTAGCTTACTTCCATATTCCATCTTTACCATCTTAATGACTCTTTAAGTTGCCTTCTGTTGGTTTTTAAAAGCATCCCAATCCTCTAGCTTCCCATAAATATGTGCTCTATTGTATACGATAGGGTATTTTAAAAGACTCCTGGATAGGTACATGTAGCTTAGAAAAGTAGAGGGCTACGGGTAACCTTAGGTAATTTCTAAAGTAAGGACATGTTCGGCACAGCTTTTTGAGGCGAAAGATCTGTATTGTTTCCGTGCCCGCTCTTTGGCTTTTATGTTGGCTTCGACTTCTCTTGTTATGCATGGTTGTGTCATCTTTCCTTTAGAATACTTCTTCCTCTTGGGGATGTATATATCCTGTGCTTTCCAAATTGCTTCCAGAAAATTCCAGCCATTGCTGCTCTGCTGTCATCCCTGCCAGTGTTCTTTTCCAATCAATTCTGGCCAACTCCTCTCTCATGCTTCTATAATTCCCCTTACTCCTCTATGATACATCTGACTTTAGATTTGCCTTCTCAAATTTGATCATATTATGATCACTTTCCCCTAAGGGTTCTTTTAGCTTAAGCCTCTAATCAATTCTGGTTCATCGCACAACAGCTGATCCTTTAGTGGGCTCAACCATGAGCTGCTCTAAAAAGCCATTTCTTTGAGACTCTAGAAATTCCCCCTCCTGTAATCCAGCACCAACCTGATTTTCCTCATCTGCCTGCATATTGATGTCCCCTATGACTGATGTAACATTGCCATTTTGGCATGCATTTTCTATCTCCCATTGTAATTTATTTGCCACATCCTTACTACTGTTTAGGGGTCTGTTTACAACTCCCATCAGGGTATTTTTACCTGTGCAATTCCTTGGCTCTATCCACAATGATTCAACACCTTCCAACTCTATGTCACCTTTTTCAAATGATTTGATTTCATTTTTTACCAACAGATCAGCACCACCCCTCTGCCTTCCTGCCTATCCTTTCGATACAATGTGTATCCTTGGACATTAAGCTCCCAGCTATAATCTTTCACCCATGATTCAGTGCTGCCTTAGACATCATAGCTGCCAATCTGCAACTGTGCTGCAAGTTCATCTACGTCATTCAGTATACTGTGTGCTTTCAGATACAACACCTTCAGTCCTGTATTCACCCTTTACAATTTTGTCACACCATGCTCAACCTTTTGATTCCTAACTTTGAAGTTGTACCAACATCTGCCTCCACAACTCTCCACTAACTGTTCTGGCACTCTGATTCCCATCCCCCGGCAACTCTAATTTAAACCCACCATGCAACATTAACAAGCCTTTCCGCTGGGATATTAGTCCCCCTCCAGTTCAGGTGCAGGTTGTCCTGTCTATTTCAGATCCACCTTCCTTGCCAGAGAGCCCAATTATCCAAAAATATTATGCCCTCCCTCCTATATCAAATGCTTAGTCATGTATTAAACTGTATAATTTTCCTAGTTCTAGCCTCACTAGCACATACAGTGGCATTTGGTAGCAATCCTGAGATCATAACCCTGGATGTTCTGCCCTTTAATGTAGCACCAAGCTCCCTGAACTCCATATGCAGAACCTTGTCACTCATCCTACCCATGTCAGTGGAACCTACATAGACCACAACTTTTGGCTGTTCACCCTCCCAGTTAAGAATGCTGAGGACTCAGTTCAAGATATTCCAGAGCCTGGTACCCAGGAGGCAACATACCATCCAGGTATCTTGATCTCACACACAGAATCCCCAATCATCACAGTATGCTTCTTATTCCCTCTTCACTCTTGAGTCATAGAGGCAGACTCAGTGCCAGAGACCTGACCACTGTGACTTTCCCTTGTTAGGTCATCTCCCCCGTCAGTATCTAAAATTATGTACCTGTTACCCAGATGATAGCCACTGCGACAATGGAACAACCCTCCAGATCATTAGCCAGAAACCCATTTTCCATTTCCAGAACTTTTTCAGGCTGCTGGGCCCTCATCATCAAAGCTTCCAGAACCTGTGCAGGTTCGGAGAGCTCCCTTAACCCTGAAGAGTGTGAGAGTGGGTGGAGAACAACTTGTGTGCTTACTGCAGAGCCATTAATCACCCACGCATCAAACGCCCACTGCATCCAGGAAAACAGTACATTCGTCTCATGCTTCTGGTGAGCCTTCTGCTCCCTCCTCTATAGTTTGGTGAGTTTGTTCTCTGACCTATCATCCACAGACCAATGGTCAACCAGAAAGAGCCAATCAGCAAGTAAAGAAGTTTCTGCAATGCTTTGCCACCTCTGACCTTTCCAGTGAAAAAAGTACCTGCACTGTGCTGAACTATCACACAATCTACATACCTCCTCTGCCACAAGTGGTTATAGAAAAGTGCAGCACAGAAATAGGCCCTTTGGCCCATCTAGTCTGTGCCAAAACATTTAGACTAGCTACTCTCATTGACCTGCACCAGGACTTTAGCCCTCCATATCCCTACCATCCATATACCTATCCAAACTTCTCTTAAATGTTAAAATGGAAATGGATTGCCTCAATTATGCTGGCAATTTACATCACATTCTCACAACCCTCTGAGTGAAGAAGGCTCTCCTCATATTCCCCTTAAACGTTTCACCCTTAATCCATGACCTCTAGTTGGAGTACAACATAACCTCAGTGAAAAAAGACTGCTTGTATTTAGTCCATCTATACCCCTCAGAATTTTGTATACTTCTGTCAAATCTACCCTTAATCTTTTATGTTCGGAGAGGTAATATTGCAGCTCTATAGGACCCTGGTCAGACCCCGCTTGGAGTTCTGTGCTCAGTTCTGGTCACCTCACTACAGAAAAGATGTGGAAACCATAGAAAGAATGCAGAGGAGATTTACAAGGATGTTGCCTGGATTGGGGAGCATGTCTTATGAGAATAGGTTGAGTGAACTTGGCCCTTCTTCCTTGGAGCAATGGAGAATAAGAGGTGACCTGATAGAGGTGTACAAGATGATGAGAGGCATTGATCGTGTGGATAGTCAGAGGCTTTTTCCCAGGGCTGAAATGGCTAGCACAAGAGGGCTCAGTTTTAAGGTGCTTGGAAGTAGGTACAGAGGAGATGTCAGGGGTAAGTTTTTTACGCAGAGTGGAGAGTGCGTGGAATAGGCTGCCGGCGGCGGTGGTGGAGGTGGAAACAATAGGGTCTTTTAAGAGACTCCTGGATAGATAATTTCTAAGGTAAAGACACATTTGGCACAGCTTTGTGGGCCAAAGGACCTGTATTGTGCTGTAGATTTTCTATGTTTCTGTGAATAAAGTCGTAACCTATTCAATCTTTAACTCAGGTCCCCCAGTCCTGGCAACATCCTTGTTAATTTTTCCTGTACTATTTCAAATGTATTTACATCTTTCCTTCAGGTAGATGACCAAAACTGCGCAAAATACTCCAAATTCTGCCTTATCAACATCTCATACAACTTCAACATAATGTCCCATCTCATATACTCAATACTTTGATTTATGAAGACCAATGTGCCAAAAGCTTTCTTTACAACCCTAATTACCTGTGAAGGCAAGTTCAATAAATTATGGAACTGTATTCCCAGATCCCTTTGCTTTACGGCTATCCTCAATGCCCTATCGTTCATTCTGTAAGACCTACCTTGGTTGGCCCTGCTGAAGTACAAAGCCTTGAACTTGTCTGCATTAAACTCATCTACCATTTTTCAGCCTATTTTTCCAGCTGGTCCAGTTCCCATTGCAAGCCCTGATAGTCTTCCTCACTGTCCATTACACCCCTAATCTTGGTGTCATCTGCTAATGTGCTGATCCAGTTAACCACACTGTCAACCAGATCATTGATATAGATGACAAACAACAACAAACCCAGCAGCAATCCCTGTGGTACTCCACTCAGACAAACTTCCCAGTTAGAAACATAACCATCTACTACCACTCTCTGGCTTCTCCCACAAAGCCAATCCAATTTACTACCTCATTTTGAATGCCAAGCAACTGAACCTTCTTGACCAACCTCCTATGCGGGACTTTGTCAAATGCCTTGCTAAAGTCCATGTAGGCAACATCCACTGCCTTGCCTTCATCAGCTTTCCTGGCAACTTCCTTGAAAAACTCCATAAGATTGGTTAAAAACAACCTGCCATGCTGACTATCCCTAATCAGTCCATGTGTATCCAAATACTCTTAAATCCAGTCCTTTGGAATAGCTACCACTAATTTACCCACTACTGATCTTAGTCTCACTGATCTATCATTTCCTGGTTTATTTTTAGATCCTTTCTTAAATAGCGGAACAACATTAGCTATCCTCCAATCCTCCGCTACCTCTCCAGTCACTAAGGATGCTTTACTCGTGAATATTTCTGCTCAGGTTTCTATCATTTCTGCACTTTCCTCCCACAGGGTCGGAAGGAACACCTTTCCAGTCCCTGGGGATTTATCCATCCTAATTTGCCTCAAGACAGCGAACAAATCCTCCTCTATAATCTGTATTGATGCTGCTTAGCCTCACCTCTGTCAACTCTGTGTCCATCTCCTGAGAAAATATAGATGCAAAAAAATCATTTAAGAGCTTCCCCATTTCTTTGGCTCCATACATGGATTACCAATGTGATCTTCCAGAGGACCAATTTTGTCCTTTGCAATCTGTTTGCTCTTGACATAACTTTAGAATCTCCTTCACCTTGTCTGCTGGGGCAACCTCATGCCTTCTTTTAGCCCTCCTGATTTCTTTCTTAAGTGCTCTCTTGCATTTCTTATACTCCATAAGTATATCACGCTTGAAGTGCTTTATGGCTACCAACCAGATTGCTCCCCACAGAGGAGCCAACGGTGGAGGTCCCATCTGCCAGGGCTCTGGTTCACCAATGTCAGAATGCTTGGATGAGAGCACCAGGGCCATCCTGGCTGCCAACTACACCTACTGATGCCAGGCCAACTGCCCAGCCAGACTACTCTAGCCTGGGGGCCATGTCTGCCTGTTCTTCTGTGCACCGACTCCTGCAAGCTTTTGCCCTGGTTCATTGGTCCCTTCATTATTACCTATTGCATCAGTCTAGTCCCTTACTGCCTCCAGCAGTCACTATCCCTCTGGATCACACCTCCCTACCACATGTCCTGCCTCAAGCCTGTTGTCCATGGACCACCCAACCCAGCTGAGCCTGCACCTCCGGAATGGTGGAAGGTGGAAGGTTGTCCAATGTACATGGTCTGCCAGTTGATGGATGGGATGTGTGGTACCTGGTTGACTGGGATGGCTACAGCCCTGAGGAGAGGTCCAGTGTCATCTTGGATCCATCGCTCACCGAGGATTTCCAAGGAACCCATCCAGATCATCCTGGGTTTTTGGGTGCCGGCTGTTTCGTGAGGGGGGAGGGGTTCCTATCAGGCCTGTAGAGTCAAACACCTCCCAACCTCTATCTAGCTCTACCTGTCACTCATTTCCAACTCATCATATGCTACCTATTTTCAAAAAATCAAGAGAAAATCTGCAGATGCTAGAAATCCGAGCAACACACACTAAATGCTGAAGGAACTCACCAGGCCAGGCAGCATCTATGGAAAAAAATACAGACAATGTTTCGGGCCAAACCACTTCTGCAGGACTGGAGAAAACAAACTACGGAGTAGATTTAAAAGGTGAGAGAAGAGAGAGCCACCAAGTGATAGGTGAAACCTGGAGGGGGAGGGATGAAGTAAAGAGCTGGGAAGTTGATTGGTGAAAGAGACAGAAGAATGGTAGTGAGAAAGGAGGTGTAGGGGCAGGTGTAGCACTTGTTCCGCTTGCCAGGATAAGTGCCAGGAGGAATGAGTGTTCAAGGGAATCACAAAGGGAGCAATCCCTGCGGAAAGCAGAAAGTGGGGGGATCCCGTTGGAGGTGGCTGCCCATTTAAACCCAGCTCCCATCCACAATGCTTGTTCACTCATTGTACCAGCCAGCCCCAACCTGTTGCTCCGAGCCTTCAGCTACCTTGTTGGGTTGTTATGTTAAGTATCCGTTCTCCCTTGTTTTATGGCCCTCATAGCTAATTATTTTGCAATTTATTAGTAAAATATCATTTACTGCTAATTGTCTCTGTAGTTCTGCTTTTGGGTTGAGTCCCTGACAGTTAGTGAGTTGTGGGAATGCTATGCCAGGACTAAAAGCAGTCTGCCCAGCACAATCCTCGCTGATTTCATTTGACACAACATAATGCATTCCACTGTATGTTTCAATGAATAGATATACAAGACAAATAAAGCAAATCTCTTAAATCTGAATTAGAGTTTAAATACAAGAGCTTCTGCAGATGCTGGAAATCCAAAACACCAGAATCCCGAAGAAGGCCTGGACCCGAAATGTTGACTCTTTATTCCTCGCCATAGATGCTGCTTCACCTGCTGAGTTCCTCCAGCACTTTGTGTGTGATCCTCTGAATTTGAATTTACTTGTTTGGTGAACCTTTGTGCACATGCACTTCATGCTGTGGGTATATTTTATTCAGAATCAGATTTATTATCACTGACATACAGAATGTTGTGAAATTTGTTGTTTCACGCAGCAGTGTGGTACAAAGCATAAAGCATTACTATAAGTTACAATAAGAAATTAGATGAATAAATAGTGTAAAAGGGAATACAGAGGTAGTGTTCATGGGTTCATGGACCATTCAGAAATCTGATGGGGAGGGCAAGCTAAAATGATGGGTGTGCATCCTCAGGCTCCTGTACCTCTACCCTGATGGTAGTAATGAGAAGAGGGAATTTCCTAAAATGTAAGGGTCCTTAATGATAGGTGCTGCCTTCCTGAGGCTCTGCCTTTTGAAGATGTCCTCGATGATGGGATGTATTCGTGATGCTAGCTAAGTCTGCAGCCCTCCATGAGTTTGCCCACAACTACATGTTAAACATCTTGTTCAAGTGATTATGAGACAGTTCTGAGTTACCAGATTACACACACCCTTTCTGCACTTGCATGTGCCTCTATTTTCTATGTTTACATTCAAGTACTTCAGTTCCCTGAGAGGTAGTTTAGAATGCAGGCCTTTCTTTTAAAGAACCCTGTAATGCCCAGCCTGGTTGCCACGTGTTCTCATACTTTCAATGGCATGGTGTCTTTTTTTAAAATCTGACAGTAATATCTTAGAAGAATTTTTCTGCATTAAAGACAGAAGCAAATGATCATTTGCTTGTGCAGCAGAGGTTGATCCAAGAAGTTAAAGATTTCAAAATGAAAGTCACAGGAAATCTAAAAGAGAAACAGGAAATGCTCAGAGGTCAGGCAGCACCCACAGGGAGAGAAACACATTTAATATTTCGAATCAAAGACCATATCTCTCCTTCCCAAAACCTTCTTTGCAATTTAAAGCTGTTAGGGATGGTCAGAGCAAATGCTGTATTACAAATGGGAATGAAATGCAGAAGCAAGTTTGCAGCAATGGAGAATTATGCTTCAAAATGGAGATGTGAGTTATGGGACTTGTCCACATTCATTCAGCTTTGCACATACTGCAATCTAGCAGCACTTTCAGTCTTGATGCTGGGACAGCATAGGCTGGGATAACAAGGCTAAAGAATATTAAACCCATTGTGCAGACTGAAGGAGGTCACATAAACATCATGAGGCAACCTGGAACTATTCAGAATTGAAATTGGTTTATTATTTTCACATGTAATAAGATAAAGTGAAAAACTTGTCTCCCATACTATTCAAACAAATTGTTGTGTATTTAATATTTCAATAATATTACAAATATATTGTTGATTAAGCATTCTTTGTTTCGTTAACTAATTCATTACAGATAACATGTAAAAGTACATATATGGCTTAGGTCATCACACCATCAGGTTACACATACACATCTCGCTTAAAGTAAAAATAAATGTACACGAGTTATCTCCCAGCTTCCTTGTTTTCCTTTCAATTAATTTTTATGTTTTGGAGTTACACAACATAACACAAATCAAATCATTACTCAGTGCATTGAGATAGAACAAGGTAAAACAATAACAGAATGCTGAAACAGCTACAGAGAAAGTGCAGTGCAGGTGGACATTATGGTGGAAGATCTTAACAAGGTAGATTGTAAGGTGAAAAGTCCATACTACAGTACCAGGAAACCATTCAATAGTCTATGACAGTGGGAAAGAAACTGTCCTTGAGTCTAGTGTTGCGTGCCTACAGATTTTTGTATCTTCTGTCCAATGAGAGAAGAGGGAATGTCCAGGGTGGATGGGTCTTTTACCATCTTGGTTACATTACTGGGACAGCTGGAAGTACAAACAGTCCATGGAGTTGAGGCTAGTTTCTGTGATCCTCTGTGCTGTGTCCACAATTTTCTGCAGTTTCTTGTGATTATGGTGGAGCAGTTACTATACCAAGCCCCATCTACATATACCTCATTAGATACCTAGTTGGATATTTATGTGGTTCAAGTAATCAGTTGTTGCTTGTATTGGTCTGTAGCCGGCTAGGAATGGATTGGAAGTATGTATAATGGTGCATCTTTCTTTTGTTTAGTACAGAAGCTGTTTGAGACACTCAGCAGTCTTCACCATGGCATAATAATATCAAACCTTTGACATTTGTTTTGGACATGATGTTTTATCTGTCCGATTTCCACTATCAAAACAAGATCATATTTTTCTCATCCAATTCTAATGAAAGGTCTCCAATTCTAATGAAAGAGCCATTTTCTCTCACCACAGGTGCTGCCTGACCTGCTGGGTATTTTCAGCACTTCTTGATTTTGCTTCATATTAAGAATTATGCCAAGGTGCTTACAGCTGAAGACACAGCATTCGTCCACTGGTTGACTGCAATGAAAATAACAGCTGTTGTTCACACAAGGATTGAAAAAAAAGCCTTCAGGCCTCATTATGTACAAAATATCACTAGGTAAAGAGGAACACAAAATGAAATAACTTCAATTGATCAACACAGGAGATTCTACAGATACTGAAAATCTAGAGCAAAACACACAAGATGCTGTAGGAACTCAACAGGTCAGGCAGCATCTATGCAAAGAAATAATAGCACGATGTTTGGGCTGAGACCCTTCATCAGGACTGGAAAGGAAGGAGCTAGAAATAAGATAGAGGTAAGGAAGGAGCACAAGCTGGGAGGTGATAGGTGAAACCATGTGAAGGGGAAGATGGGTGTGTAGGGGAAAGGTGATGAATTGAAAAGCTGGCAGGTGATAGGTGGAAAAAGTAAAAGGTTGAAGAAGGAATCTGATAAGAGAAGACAGTAGGCTAAGGCAGACCTGGAAGGAGGGAAAGCACCAGAGGGATGTAATAGATGGGTGAGGAGAAGAAAAGGTGGACGATGGGAACCAGAATAGCAAATGGAAAAAGATGAACAATTGCTGGAATGTCCATTCTCACATCTTTCCACAGATGCCCAGAAGAGAGCATCCGAACAATCTACATCACTGCTTGGTACAGAAACTGCACTGTGGCCGACAGAAGGCTCTACAATGAGTAGTCAAAACTGCCCATCATATTAGCAGCACCAGAACAAGCCTACCCACTATCAAGGAAAGTTGCTGAAAAAGGGTCAATTACATCAAGAAGGATCGCAACCCCACCCCCCCCCCCCCGCTCATGGATTGCTTCTCCCACTTTCATCAGGGAAGAGGCTACACAGGATCTTCACCAGGACCACCAGACTCAAAAACAGTTACTTTCTCCAAGCAGTAAGACTGATCAACACCTCCACCCACTAACTCCACCACTACTTCTATTTTTTCCAGTCAGTCATCTTATGTACAGCCTATCATCACAATATGGACATACCATCAATCTAGGTATATAAGCATTTTAAAATCTTTATTGTATTTTTTATTATTATTATTATTATATTCTTTACCTTTTGTGCTGCATCAGATCTGGAGTAACAACTACCGTAGATTCCGGACTACAGAGCGCACCTAATTAAAAGCCGCTGGCTCTAATTTTAGAAAGAAAATCAATTTTGTACTTGTACAGGCCGCACCGGATTTTAGGCCGCACCGGATTTTCGGCCGCAGGTGTCCCACGTTGTAATATGAGATATTTACACAGAAAGATATTACACGTGAGGATTTTTTAACTTTTAATTAAATCCATATGGTAACATAAACAAATACATATTGCAAATGCTTTTTTTCGAACCGTGCCTGTAACGCGGCTACTTTTAAATATACGTTGCGTATACTTTTTTACTGAACAACATTCCAATATCTCCTAACGACTGGTAAAAAATATATATACTGCAGCCTACCAGGAAAAGTTATTGATCGCCTTTAACTTAAAAGCAGCGTTCGCTCAGATCCAATGCCGCTCGCGTAATGCCGCTCGCAAACTGGCATTTTTCCCACAAGACGCGGCGAAACCGGGTGTGATGTCATAGCATCCCGCGATGTAGTACAGAAAACAAATATAGTTAAAACACTTCTAACTTTAACTAGAAAATGAATTACTAAGCGAAAATATTATAAACTAAATAACTGCCATAAGGCAGCACAATGCTTTTCTTCGAGTGTTTTCCATGTTGATGAGGGTGAGTACAAATGACTGATTTACAATAATTTAATTGTGAAAGTGCGCTTGATTTATCGTACAATTTCATTGGACCTCTGTGAACTACTCATCAATTTTATTGGTCTACTGTTACGAGGCAAAATGTTTTTGGCGGCATGAAAAAAGTCATGTATTAGCCACACTGTATTAAAGGCAGCAGAGTTCAAAGCTGTTCAAAATGTGGGAAAAAAGTAGCGGCTTATAATCCGACATCTACGGTACTTTGTTCTCCTTTACATTGTGTACAGGAAATGACATTAAAGAATCCTGAAGTTCGAAATATCAATGTTCATGTCATCAGGTTGAAGATTACCAGGAAGGAATATGAGGTGTTGCCCCTCCAACCTGAGAGTAGCCGCATTAAGGCAGTAGAGGAAGTGGAATTAAAATGGGTGACCACCAAGAACTCCTGTTTGTTGCTAACAAAACAAAGTTTGATTAAATCGGGGGAACTTCAGTTGCTCTGGCTCTGGACAAGAAATTGTAACTGTTTCCCTGATGTGTTATGGAAAGGAGAGGGTAGAATATTATGATATCACTCAAAGATTCATGAAGATTCCTGACAAATGGAACATCTTCTTCTCCTCTAGGAGGTTCTTAATTGTTAATGATTCAAAGCTGAACAAGTTCTGCTCCACAGTTCTGTTGACCAAGGGACAGAACAGGAAGAGAATGTAATTCTTGAAGCTATCATTTGCCCTCACATCCTCTGATGTATAATTTGTTTCTCAGAGCTTCTGGAGCATTGCGGACTGGAAAACAAAGAAGGGAATAGAAAATTGATCCACAAGCCTTGTATAATTTATTTATTCTGTTTACCAAGAACAGAGCAAAGGAAGATTGGGGAAGTATACTGATAAATCTGACATTGGGTGATAATCTAAAGCAACTTGTGCCTTCAGTCTTGTGGTATGAGCAGAACTATCCAAGTACAATATTAAATCAAAGATATGAAAATGAAAAATGCATGAGAAAATTATCATTTTAATTTTACCCAGTTATTTCCCTAGTAAATTATTCAAAAGTTTGATGAACACCGATAAGTGTAAAACATTGATTTGCATGTAACAGTTGTTGTGTTAAGCTGAAAGAAAAAATTGTTTACTGTCTGCTCTTCACCCAGTGAGGGTGATATTATGGTTTTATCTTCATTGGCAGGTATTTATTAACACTTTGCATTAACATAGCACCTTTAATGAAGCTAACCTTCCCAAAGGATTTGACAGTAGCATCATGAAGTGCAATTGGAAACTGGGTAACATGAGTAGACATTGGGGTAGAGATAATAACTTTGGGAAAGAGATCGTTTTTCAGGAGAGGAGACTTTCAAACTCAGGACTAGGAAAAACATGGCTACAAACAATCTGGCTTTAAATCAGAATCAGAATCAGGTTTAATATCACCGGTATATGTCATGATAGTTGTTAACTTTGCGGTGCAGTACACTGCAATAAATGATAATAGAGAGAGAAAACTATAAATTACAGTAAATATATATATTAAATAGTTGAGTTAAATACTGTTATGTACTGCAAAAGAAAGGAAATTTAAAAAAATGTAGTGAAGAAGTGTTCAAGGGTTCAATGTCCATTTAGGAATTGGATGGCAGAGGGGAAGAAGTTGTTCCTGAATCACTGAGTGTTTAACTTCAGGCTTCTGTACCTCCTGGCTGATGGTAACAATGAGAAGAGGGCATGTCCTGGGTGGTGCAGGTCCTTTATGATAGATACCACTTTTCTGAGGCACTGCTCTTTGAAAATGACCTGGATACTGTGGAGGCTAGTACCCATGATGGAGCTGACTAATTTTACAACTCTCTGCAGCTTACTTTGATCCTGTGCAGTTGCACACCTCCCACCCCATACCAGACGGTGATGCAGTCAGTTAGGATGCTCTCTACGGTACAAGTGTAGAAAGTTTCAAGTGTTTTAGGTGACATACCAAATATCGTCAAACTTCTAACGAAATCTAGCCACTGCCGTGCCTTCTTTATAGCTGCATTGATATGTTCAGTCCAGGTTAGGTCCTCAGAGATAATAACACACAAGAATTTGAAATTGCTCACTCTCTCCACTTCTGATCCCTCTATTAGGACTGGTGTGTGTTCCTTAGTCTTACCCTTTCGGAAGTTCACAATCAGGTCCTTGGTCTTACTGACATTGAGTGCAAGGTTGTTACTGCAACACCACTCGACTAGCTGGCATATTTTGCTCCCGTACACCCTCTTTTTGCCATCTGAGACTCTGCCAACAATGGTTGTATCATTTTCAAATTCATAGGTGGTGTTTGAATTGTGCCTTGCTACACAGACAAGGGTGTAAAGAGAGTAGGGCAGTGGGCTAAGCACACACCTCTGTGGAGCGCCAGTGTTAAATGTCAGCAAGGTGGAGAGATTATTTCCAATCCTTACCTGTTATGGTCTTCCAGTTAGGAAGTTGGGGATTCAGTTGCAGAGGGAGGTACAGAGGCCCAGGTTCTGGAGATTTTCGATCAGAATTGTAGGAATGATGGTGTTAAACACTCAGGGGTAGTCAATAATCAGCATCCTGACATAGGTGTTTGTGTTGTCCAGGTGATCCCAATGCTGCAGGGAGAGCCAGTGACATCATGTCCACCGTAGACCTATTGTGATAATAGGCAAATTGCAGAGAATCCAGGTCCTTGCTGAGGCAGGAGCTCATTCTAGCCATGACCACCCTCTCAAATCATTTCATCACCGTAGATCCTACTAGACGTTAATTATTAAGGCAACTCAAATCAATGTTCAACAATCAACTTTATTCACCCATTAGGAATTTCTGCAGTGTATTTACATGACTTGACTTTCAACAATGATAAAGAATAAAGAATTACATAGAACTAGTTAGAGATTAAAATGCATAGGAATAAAATGTGCATAAATACATAAGTACCAGCAATGCAAACAGCATTGGTTTACAGTGTAGTGCTGTGACTGAGGGGTTTGGGGCGGAACTAATTAGAATGGTTGATCAGATTAACTGCCTGAGTGAAGAAGCTTTTACGATGATGTGAAGTTTTTGTTTTAATAGCCCTATAGCACTTTCTAGAAGGGAGCTTTTGGAAAAGGCAGACTGCAGGTTGCATATTGTGATTTGATTTAGCTTGCATAAAAGCAACTTTCCTTTTGCAAAGACATGTTTTATTTATGTCCACGTATTTCCTTATATTTTCTAGCACAGCATGAAGATCCTTCGTGTTGGCCTGGATTATGCCAAGTGCCTTCATTGCGAACTGCTCGAAGGCTGAGTTCTAATACTGGCCACCTCTGTCAGCCCACCGTAGAAATTCTATTCATTCCAAAGCTGAATGTGAAATACACATGAACTTGAATCTATAATTTTAACTGTGGTGTAGAAGTGGGAAAATTAAAAGCTTGGTGGTGACACTTCTGGTTTGTTTTTAGATTGGCAAAGTGGAACTTAAATGTTATCTAGATCAAACCAAGTCTGTCACTGACACCTAGTGGCCAACCTTGATGAAACAATTTTATCTTGAACTCTAGAGTCTCAAAAGAGACTTCAATCGATCCTGTATCTGGTACATCATTGCAGCCTCCCCTACAATGGTGAAATCCAACATAGATTGGGGGAACCACTCTATCCACCACAAAAGACCAGATCTCCCAGTGGCTACTCATTCCATTTTGAGTTCTCATTCCCATGCAGACATATCTGTCCATGATTTTCTCTATTGCCATGAAGAGGCCAAACTCAGGTTGGAGGAGCAATGCTACGTATTCCACCTGGGTAGCTTCCAACCTGACAGCATGAATATTTATTTTTATAACCTCCAGTCATTTCTGTCCCTCTCTCCTGTCTTTTTGCATTCCCTACCCTGGCCATGCTTTCACTGCTTCTCTTCTCATCTGCCATCACCTCCCTCTGATTCCCCTCCTCCTTCCCTTTCTTCCATGGTCCACTATACTCCTATTAGAATCCTCATTCTTTAGCCCTTTACCTCTTCCATCTATCCCCTCCAAGCTTCTTATTTCATCCCTCCTTCTCTACCCACCTACCTTTCACCTGCTCCCTTGTACATCTGTCTCTCCCTCCACCTTCCTATTGGGGATTCTTTCTCTTTCCTTTCCAGTCCTGATAAACTGTCTCAGATCAAAATGTTGATTGTTTATTCCGTTCCATAGATGTTGCCTGGCCTGCTGAGTTCCTCCTGCATTTTGAGAGTGGTTGCTCAAGATGTCCAGCACCTACAGAGTCTCTTGCGTAACTGAAAGTTAAGATGGTCTTGTTCTTTCTGGGTTCAGATAGGAGTCAGGGTTGATGACATGCATTTTTTCCACCTGCCTTTCTCTGACTCCTTTAAACAAAGATTGGCTGCAAATTGAGAGATGTTGCCCAACTTGCTGAGTTCTTCCCACTTTTTGTATGAAGCTCAGGATTTGCAGCTTCTGCAGAATCTCATGTTTTAGTGCAATGCATCTGGTTCTGTTTGCTTTTGCAACATCATGAGAGCATTTCACTACACTCACTAGCCAACTACACCTGTACAGCTGCTTGTTAATCAGCCAATCATTTATCAGCAACTAAATGCATAAAAACATGTAGTCATGGTCAAAAGGTTCAGTTGTTCAGACCAAACATCAGAATGAGGAGAAAATGTCATCTAAGGAACTTCAACTATAGATGGATAGTTGGTGCCAGATAGGGTAGTTTGAATATCTCAGAAGCTACTGATCTACTGGGATTTTCACATGCAGAAGACTCTAGAGTTTACAGAGAATGGTGCAAAATACAAAAAATATCCAGTGAATGGCAGTTCTGTGGGTGAAAATGCCTTGTTAATGAGAGAGGTCAGAGGAGAATGGCCAGGCAGGAAAGTGCCAGTAACTCAGTGGCCACGTTATTAGAATATACCTAATAAAGTGGCAATTGAGTGTATTTTACATTGATATTCAACATATCCCAATCACCAAAGTTCAAAGTATATTTATTATCAAAGTATGAATGCACTATACAACCTTGAGATTTGTCTCCATGCAGGAAACCACAAAGCAATGAAACCTCAAAAAAGCCCATAAAAAAGACTGTCAAACAGAAGTTAATCTGGTAATGATTTGCCAAAATTTAGAAACATAAAAACATAGAAAACCTACAGCGCGATACAGGCCCTTCAGCCCACAAAGTTGTGCCAAACATGTTCCTACCTTAGAAATTACCAGGTTTATCCATAGCCCTAAGCTCCATGTACCACTGTGCACCGTCTATTTGATTAAATATAAAACAAAGCTATAAATTAAAATAACATTCAAATTGTATAGGGCAGCTATTGTAATGCTTTCAAAACAACGTACTCCATTGCCTAGAGGCTATAGTGGATCAGCCAGGAAGTCTCACACAAGTATTGTTCCCATTCCCCTTAACAGCTTTAATCCCTTGATGTTGTAATTGCTTTTGGCAATATTGTAAAACACTCACGATTTTACTTAACTCTTCTCATTGTTTTCCTTTAACCAAGGCTACAATTTATTTACAATAACATTTATTAAAATGGGCATCCCGGCTTCTAGAGTTAATCCTGAATACTTTTGAAAACATTTACGCATGTGTTGTACATATTCATTAACATCATTGTCTTCTGTCCAACACTGTTTTGTAATGCCAATCTACAGTGAGAGGGAAACATTTTCTTAGAGCTTCAACTAGATCAGTTGACGGTACATTCAAATCAACACATCACTCATCCCCTCTGCAGCACCGTGCCTCCCGTCTCCCATTGTGTTATTGGGAAGCTTTGCCTGTGGCAGGGCTCTCTGGCTAGTGCTGGCCTCACCAAGTACTCGAGGCTCCACTTGGCATGGATCTTGTTAAAACTGTGCCTGGGGAAGGCAGGGGTACAGCCTTGATGCTAATTGTTTTTCTCAACCACTTAAGTAGATGTTATTATACTTTCTCTGGTCTTACTGTGACTTTTCCTTCTTCAATTTTGACTCAAGTTCTCTGCTTTTTTTACAGGATTCATCCAACTGTTTTTGCATTTCTCATCTACATTGAAAATCACAGGCCACCTTACAGTCTTCTCACATTTTCCTTTCTCCAACAACACATCTGCAGACACTCACTCAGTTCATTCCACACATACAATATACTTCTGAACATACTTTAGAGATGCAGGACAGGAGATATTCACACACACGCATTCAGGGTGCACACATACGCACACGTACCATGCCTGCACACAACCACACACATCTCAGAATTATTTTTTTTACTGCACACTTACAATTTTTTTCCTGCACTCCCTGAAGGACCCAACCTGGATCAGGGCAACTTTTTCTTTTGCTTTTGTGAGTCCCGCCCCAGAGCAGGGCAGTTTCATGTGGGGCCTGACCCAGACCATGACAACTTCTACCTGTGCTTCCGGAGGAACCTGACCCTGCCTAGGGCATGTCTTTTATAATGCAGCAGCTTTCCTATGTTGGCAACTAAGGTGTTGGTCTACCCTGACTATGCAACAAAGGAGAAAAATTTGCACTCCAGCAACAGACTCAGTCCCTTGGTAAAATATGAACAGCCTAGGATTTAGGCATGTTTAGCTACCAGGGCTGAAATCCTTTTTCCCTGATAACAAAGTCAAGAGTTAGCATTCTCGGTGGAACCTCCATGTAACTGTTGTAACTGATAATAAGATAAAATAACTGGACCCAGAATACATGCACTCTTACAACTCAACCACACTTTATTTTACTTATGCAGATGGAAAACCGCATGGCCCCATCACCACACTGTTCTGAAGTGTGAACAGAAAAATTATTTTTTATATACAGAATTAGCTTATCAATTACAGATATTGACTATTTGGAAAATTGTGTGTTTGAATTCCTTACTTGCAAGATCAATCGCCATTCATAATAGAGGTGTTCAAAGTCAGTAGAGACTACAAGCTGACAACCGATGACACTTTCAAGTTAGTAAAGCAATTGCCTCTTAGTTGTTGGGTGTGCCTTGGTTCACTTAAATCATTTAAAGACACCAAGGGAAGCTATGCTCTTTGAAGACCTTCTTGCCTGGGCCGCCTGTACTCTGTCCTTGCCTGGCTATTATGTTAATCCTTGTCTTACTGCAACTTCCACAAGTTCTGAAGGTTGGGATTGAAACCAGATCCTGAATTTATGTGGTAACAGCTCTTACAGCTGTGCCACCCTAGAGTTATCCTCAGAAAAGTCATATGATTAAGTATTAAACAGAATTTGATGCTGCCACACACTGTATTTTAGGGGAGATGATCAAAAGATTGTACACAGAAGTAGTTTCAAAGGTGCAACTTAAAAGAATGGGTAGGTAGAAAGGTTTACGAGAGGATTACAAAACTTGGCTAATGTCCTTGGTAGTTGAAAGCATGATCACCACAGGGTTGGAGATAATGAAAGTGGGATCACAAAGATCAACCAGACAACATTTCAGCACACCCTATTACTAATAAAGTGGATACTGAGTGTATGTATGTGCTCTTCTGCTTCTGTAGCCCATCCACTTCAAGGTTTGATGTGTTGGGCATTCAAAGATGCTCTTCTGTATACTGTTGTTAATACATGCGGTTACTCAAGCTACTTTTGCCTTCTTATCTTGCTTGTACCTTCTCATTCTCCTCTGACCTCTTCTCATTAACAAAGCATTTTTGCCCACAAAACTACCGTTCACTGATTTTTTTTTTGTTATTGGCACCATTCTCTGCAAACTCCAGGGACTGTTGCGCATAAAAATCCCTGGAGATTAGCAGTTTCTGAGGTACTCAAACCACCCAATCTGGCACCAGTAATCATTTCATGGTCAATCACTTAGATCATATTTCTTCCCCATTCTGATATTTGGTCTGAACAACAACTGAAACCCTTGACCACATCTGCATGCCTTTATGTATTGAGTTGCTGCCACATGATTGGCTGATTAAATATTTGTGATAATGCACAGGTATAACTGTATATCTAATAAAGTGGCCACTGAACATGTGGTGGAAGCTAAGGGAACTATGAGTGAATTATACAACATAAGCTAGCATATGGACAGCAGAGTATCAGATGACCTCTACCATAGAGCCAGAAAACACAAGAGAAGTTGGTCAGCAGTGTATTGTAACATTTCATTGTGTGTCTGGCAAATGCATGGATAATGTGTTAGCCAATCAATGAGCTGAGCACGGGAAGTGGGACACGTTTATTTAGAAATACAGCATGGTACAGGCCCTTCAGGTCCAATGAGTGCCGCCCATTTATGCTCATGTAATCTATTAGCCTATTAACCTGCAAGTGTTTGGGATGTGGGAGGAAACAGACCACCCAGAGGAAACCCATGTGGTCATGGGGAGAATGAACAAACTCCTTACAGACCGGGGTGGGAATTGAACCCTATTCATTGGCGCTGTAGTAGCATTGTGCTAACCCCTATGCTGTTGTGTCACTCACAAGGGATAAGGCAGGGGATTGGGGTTGAGAGAGAAAATATATCAGCCATGATTGAATGGCAGAGTAGTCTTGATAGGCCAAATGGCCAAATTCTGCTCCTATGTCTAATGGTCTTATGATCATAAATATTAAATCTCTTACACCACCTATGCACACAGGTGGCAGTTGTGGACAATTCATGTTGTGGAGGTGGAAACCTGGCAGTCCTGATAATGATGTAGATTCATTGCAGTAACTTGGATACAATCCAAGGGTCCAATCTTATTGCAACAAGTCTGCTTTGCCATTTGATCATGGCCTCCTTTAAAACAATCCATACTATTTACCTCTATTGCTCTCTATGGTAACAGGCTCCACATTGTCACCATACTTTGGGTAAAGAAGTTTCTTTTGATTTCCCTTTTAGATTTCATTACTATGACAACTTCTAGATACGTTCTTCCCCGTGACAGGGAAACTTTCTCTCTGGGCTGCAAACATGTTCTGGATTAATGACAAAATTAGCAAATTAGCTGTCCTGGTGAAGTTCACCTTTGAAAGAATTAAGTATGATTTTACAGCTGTGTTGGGATGGCAGGTGCGAGCCTTGGTTTAGTGTTCTCTTCTAAAGCCTAGTCACCAACAACTTTAACAAGTTGATGCAAATATATCACGGAGAGCGTTCTAACTGGTGGCATCACTGGCTGGTTTGGAGGGGCTACTTCAAAGGATTGGGGAAAGCTGTAGATGCTTGCAAACTCAGCCAGCTCCAGCACAGGCACTAGTCTCCCCAGCATCAAGGACATCTTCAAAAGGTGATGCCTCAAAAAGGCGGCGTGCATCATCATGAACAAACATAACCCAGGGCCAGCCATCTTCTCATTGCTACCAACAAGAAGGAGGTACAAGTATTTTTGGACACACACTCAATGATTTAGGAACAGCTTCTTCACCTCCTCCATTGGATTTCTGAATAGACTAACCCATGAACACTACCTCACTATTTTATCTTTTTACACTACTTATTTAACTTTTCTATATAAACATATATTTCATACTGTAATTTATACTTTTCATGCATTTCACTGTACTGCTGCCACAAGACCACAAATTTCACAACTTATGGCTGTGATATTAAACCTGATTCTGCTTCTATCTATTCATTATAACGACTCCTGTTTCAGTTTGGTTAGTTTAATCCATTCCACATTCTCTTCAAAGTCAGTTCCCACTGGCACATTTAAAGATATAAAGCAGGGTACCTTTTCACCTCTCACTATGCCCTCTAGTTTTTAGTTTTCCTTCCCTATGAAAAAAGACTTTGTGTAGCCCAGTCCATCACAGGCAAGGTCCCTCCCCTCTCATCACCGAACACATTGACAAAGAACGCTGCCACAAGAATGCAGCATCTATCATTAAAGATCCCAACCTCCAGGTCATGCTTTCTTCTTGCTACTACCATTGGGCAGCAGGTACAGGAGTCTTAGGCCCAACAATATGAAGTTCAGGAACAGTTATCACCCCTCAACCATCACTTGAACCATTCACTCATCTGAAATCTGAACTGATACCATGACTTATGGACTCACTTGCTAGGATTCTAAAGCTCATGTTCTCAGTATTATTAATATCATTTTAATTTGCACAGTTTGTCTTCTTTTGCAGATTGGTTGTTTGTCAGTCTTTGTGTGTAGTTTTGATTGATGTTCTACTGTGCATCCTGCCAGAAAATGAATCTCAAGGTAGTATATGGTAATATATACATACTTTGAAAATAAATTTACTTTGAATTTTAACCTATTCCTTCCCTCCTGTGCAGCCCATAACTCTCCATTTTTCTTACATCCATGTGCCTATCTAAGAATCTCTCTTAAATGTCACTAATGTGATAAGGTACCCCATGGCAGGCTTATTGAGAGAGTAAGGAGGCATAGGATCCAAGGGGACATTGCTTTGTGGATCCAGAAATGGCTTGCCCACAGAAGGCAAAGAGTGGTTGTAGACGGGTCATATTCTGCATGGAGGCCGGTGACTAGTAGTGTGCCTCAGGGATCTGTTCGGGGATCCCTACTCTTTGTGATTTTTATAAATGACCTGGATGAGGAAGTGGAGGGATGGGTTAGTAAATTTGCTAATGACACAAAGGTCGGGGGTGTTGTGGATAGTGTGAAGGACTGTCAGAAGTCACAGAGGGACATCGATAGGTTGCAAAACTGGGCTGAGAAGTGGCAGATGGAGTTGAACCCAGATAAGTGTGAGGTGGTTCATTTTGGTAGGTCAAATATGATGGCAGAATATAGCATTAATGGCAAGACTCCCGACATTGTGGAGGATCAGAGGGATCTTGGGGTCTGAGGTCATAGGACACTCAAAGCTGCTATGCAGGTTGACTCTGTGGTTAAGAAGGCATACAGTGCATTGGCCTTCATCAGTCGTGGGATTGAGTTTAAGAGCCGAGAGGTAATGTTGCAGCTATATAAGACCCTGGTCAGACCCCTCTTGGAATACTGTGCTCAGTTCTGGTCGCCTCACCACAGGAAGGACGTGGAAACCATAGAAATGGCGCAAAGGAGATTTACAAGGATGTTCCCTGGATGGGGGAGCATGCCTTATGAGAATAGGTTGAGTGAATCGGCCTTTTCTCCCTGGTGTGATGGAGGATGAGAGGTGACCTGATAGAGGTGTACAAGATGATGAGAGGCATTTATTGTGTGATAGTCAGAGGCTTTTTCCCAGGGCTGAAATGGCTAGCATGAGAGGGCTTAGTTTTAAGGTGCTTGGAAGTATGTACAGAGGAGATGTCATGGGTAAGCTTTTTATGCAGAGAGTGGTGAGTGCATGGAATGGGCTGCTGGCAGCGATGGTGGAGGTGGAAACAATAGGATCTTTTAAGAGACTCCTGGATGGCTACTTGGTGCTTAGAAAATTAGAGAGTTATGCGTAAAGCCTAGGTAGTTCTAAGGTAGGGACATGTTCGGCGCAGCTTTGTGGGCCGAAGGGCCTGTATTATGCTGTAGGTTTTCTATGTTTCTAATGTATCAGACTCTACCACCATCCCTGGCAGCACATTCCAAGTACTTAGCACTCTTTGGTTAATAACCCTGTTCTGATAGTGCCAGAGGCTTTTGGGAACCTGAGCAACTTCTTCTAGTTTGTCCATGAAACAGTTTAAACAGTTATTCTGTTTTAATGTATCTTCTTTCTTTTTGAAGATGGCTGGGGTCTTGACAGAGTCCATGATCTATAGATACACTCAAACTGCGGTTCTTCACAGCAGTAGGTTCTTGCTCAGAACTCGCCGAGCAGCCTGGCATTTTCGATATCTCCAAGTGCGGCCAGGAAGACGTGCATCTTCGGGGTTTGGCTCTGCAGACGATTCCTCACGATTATCACCGACTAAATAATCGCAGGAGATTGTAACATTGAGACAGCAGTGTGTGCACTGCTGTCTAAATAAGCAATACTGCAGATTGCAACAGCTGCGAGCTGTTGGTCTCCCCTCATCAATCGCAGGAGCAATATCTCTCTTGCTGGTAAGAGAGCCTGTCTGAGATGTGGAAGTGTTAGGATGGACAACAGGTTTTGATGGACTAAAGTTCGTCTAATATGACATAAGATGCATAGCACTGAGACAAGTGGTGAAGAGATAGGATGATGGAATGGCATAAAGGAGAGGAGAGAAGTTAGAGACAGTGGTGCACATTACATACATCCATATTTATTAGAATATTTGCAGAGGAGCTCTAAAACTCTATATTTAAGAGATGTTTGGACAAGTACGTACGCGGATGGGAGGGTATGCAGGGCTATGGTCCAGGTGCAGGTCGATGGGTCTAAGCAGATGGTCAAAGCGCCTGTGTCTGTGCTATAGTGCTTTATGACTCAGATTTTCATCAGCCAGCATTGAAATCCTTTGCACATTGAGTAGACACCTGAAACTACTAAAACAGAATGTTTCTTTTCATCCATGTCCCTATCCGATTGACTGAATTGATTACTGCAGAATTGCCCATCCAGCCATGGCAAAAATAATTTCAAACATGGTCAGTGACCACGTTGAAATGTTAATCCAACCCTGCAGTATGATTGAATGGAACTGGCCAGGCATAAGGTGCTGAACACACGACAACTTGTTGTGCCTGCTGCTTTTAATAGGGATCCAGGAATGAATAACTCTGTGCAGTGGAGCCTGACAGCTGGTGACCTCACTTCACTTCGGGGAAAGGGTGAGAAGTAATGAAATGCTGGGAATCTGAAAAGGAAAAATGAAGAGAAGTAAATCGGCACCTGCTGGGTAGGAATGTAATATTCAGGCCCAGACCCTTTACCAGATTGGAAAGACATCAGAGAAAGGCAGCTAGCCCCACTCAAGTGAAGGACCAGTAATATGCTCACATGTTAAACAAGTGGTGGATAAAAAGATTCATTGACTAAAATTTTAAGTGCTGCATCCCGAACATGAGTTCCAGTTTTACTTTCTTCCATATTTAACCCATGGGTGCTGTTTCAGCCCATCAATTCCATGTCAGAGCAATCACATTTCCTGTTAACCTTCACTAGCACCTATTCTCCCCACCTTCCCAACAACTTCCCCCAAGCACCTATCACTAACCTGCATACTAGCAACCATTCTCAATGGCCAAGTAACCCACCAGCCCACACATCTTTGGGTTGTGGGAGGAAACCAGAGCACCAGGGTAAACCCACACACCCACAGAGAGAGCATACAAATTTCACACAAACACCACCAAGCTGAACTCAGGTCGCCAGAGTGGAGAGACAGCTTGATTAGAGAGTTGAGATTTAAAGAGTTCTATCAAATGGAGTGACAGAAGGGATCAGAAAAATGGACCTCAAGCTAAAGGTGATGGGTGTGCTAAAATGTGCAAGATAAGTGGCAACACTGGAGGAGGCGACAGACAGGGAGTGGGGTGACCATTTGAAAGTTGAGGAATTAGAGGTGAGAAGGACAGAACCCAATGTAGTAGTTCAGCGAAGATTATAAGGTGCTAGACAAGTGAGAGATAGTGTGGGAGAAGTTAATAGAACATGACATAAAACAGCACAAGAACAGGCCTATTGACACCCAATGTCTGTGCTGACCATGAGGCTAAATTAATCTAAGCCTATCAGCCCATACATGATCCATCTTCCTCCATCTGTTGCACGTTCATGAGCCTACCTAAATGCTTTTTAAACACCACTTTCATGTTTGCTTCCACCACCACCCCCGCAGCAATGACTCTCTGTGTAAAAATTTACCCTACTTACCTTCTTTAAAATTTCCCCCTTTCACCTTAAAGTATGTCCTTCAGCATTTGATTCTTGTACCCATTTTGGCTCATCCTATTATAGATATTCCATTTGTCCTAACACCCTTCCCTCTCACTGAAAACCTACTTGTATCCCTTTCTGAATTTTGATGAAGGGTTGCAGATCCCAAACTTTGACTATTTGTCTCTCCACAAATGCTGCCTGACCTGCTGAGCTTTTTTCCAGCATTTTCTGTTTTTGTTTAAGCCCTTAGGCAGCCTTAGACCAGGGACGGGGACAATGGCAGAACAGGTGGTAAGGATAAAGAGCTAGCAGTAACATAAAGGACAATGCCCAGTTGATCAACTTTACGGCCAGCTAAGAGCTGGCATCAGGCAACATGGAAGCAATGTGGTGATGGTGGTATAGTTAGTCAGAGTTTCTTCAATATTCACACAGTGGCTGATGTAAACAAGGGACAGGATGTCAATTAGAAAGAAAACCCATATCACCAGAAATGATGGAATAAATGGGATAAAATAAACAAAATCTCGTCGTCTGGGCTGTGCCACATGTTCCTGCTTCTCAATCAGAAGAGTCCACTGCAAACATCTGAGCTCACTTCCAGGCCGAAACACAAATCCAGCCTAGGAAACTTCTTTGGAGCGTAGAAGGTTGAGAGGGGACTTGATAGAGGTATTTAAAATTATGAGGTGGATAGATAGAGTTGACGTGGATAGGCTTTTTCCATTGAGAGTAGGGGAGATTCAAACAAGAGGACATGAGTTGAGAGTTAAGGGGCAAAAGTTTAGGGGTAACACGAGGGGAAACTTCTTTACTCAGAGAGTGATAGCTGTGACAGCTGTGAATGAGCTTCTAGTAGAAGTGGTAGAGGCAGGTTTGATTTTGTCATTTAAAAAAAGTTTGATAGGTATATGGACAGGAAAGGAATGGAGGGTTATGGGCTGAGTGCAGTTAGGTGGGACTAGGTGAGAGTAAGTGTTCGGCACGGATTAGAAGGGCCGAGATGGCCTGTTTCCGTGCTGTAATTGTTATATGGAAACTTTCTGCTAGAACGCAGAATAGCTTGGTTCAGCCTGAGACAGTGAGCAGGCAGAGCTGGACAAGATAGTGTTGTACTGTATGTCAGACAAGAAATGGTAGAGCTGGGTATCACTGGTGAATCTGGAAAAGCCTTTACCACTTCTAAGGGAAACCAGAGATGAGCATTAAATGATTACCTTGCCAGTGATGCTTACATCCCAGGAATGAATTAGGGAAACCATTCAATCAAGTGGACAAGTGGAATAGTCTGCAAAGAATTGGTTTCCTTAATCCAGGATTTACTGCTCTCCTTTTAACAATGTCTGCTGGACCTATTAAGAGACTGAAGAGCCCTCGGGATAATTCACTTCTATCACTAACGTACTAACACTGGGGTTCAAATCCTTACCATTCATTAGACTTTGCTAAGTCTTAGTGACTTATTTTTTGATTATAACTTTAACCCGTCTTCCCATACAAATCTGCAGAAGTGCCTGAGGAGATGCTCTGACATGGACTATATCATTCCTTAACTGCCTTTGCTCATTCTTTACAAATGAGTAGAATCAGTCTTTATAATAAGAGAAATCCATCACTGCTTTCTGTACAACTATTCATTCTTAAGAACAAATGTGTTAATATTCAGGATAAAATAAGGCCCAATATCTATTGATGTAATAGCACAAGAATAAATCTTTAGTTATTCCATGCAGAAAATATTACTGGATACAGTATACATGTTCATAAAGAAAATAATGTTTCTTTCCCAATTTTCATCAAAGGATTGCATCTGTTTGTTGAATACTCCATATGTAGAACCAGAAGATGGCTTAAAAAGAAATGATCTCCTCATGTAAACTAACTTCTGAGATATTACATCAAATGACTAGCACATTAAGATTATATTCCTCCAAATTTCAATTTAGAAAATGAGGATTTAATTTCTAAATGAAGAGCTCAGAAATATTGTCATGATGTCAAAGTGTCTCTCAGCATATTATGCATATATCGTGCATTGTATTATATGTGAAAATTTGTATGGTGCCTGCAATCTGGCTATGATACATGATGTTTCACGTTGTATGTTAGTTACATCTTGTAAATGGTCTGTTGTATATGGATGATGTTATCTCAAAGTGTTCTGCTAGAAATATTCCAAGTACTTGTCCTCTTGCCATTTGATGTCTGTATTTTCAACTCAAACCATTTGACAACGATGAACTACTGTGTGAAGGCTTTTCCCAGTGTACGCTGGATACAGTAGTCACCTTCCAGTGCATCATCTAACTGCAAGGGGATGGTGCAGGTCTTGAACAACTGGGGGAGTAGGCATCACCTGTACACCGTCCTCGAGCCAGCCAGCACAGAGCCCAAACAGCCAGAATGATGGTCAATGAAGGCAGACAGTTCTCAAAATGGGCTCCCCCGCTCCGATGACCCTTGATGTTGAAGGCGCAAGTGTTGTCGTTGGAGCACCCACCCACCTCAGACTCAATGTGTCACTTCCAACAAGCCATAACCATGGGAAGGAAAGCTCTGGATGTAGACACCGCCGCCTTGCATGCCCCTCGATGAGCTCCTGCACAAAGCTTTCATGGTGGTTTTTCGGGAGATTAAAGCAGGAAGGCTGGATGAGGGTGCACAGGCAGGTGAAGAAGGTGTGCCAGGCAAAACAAGGGCTCAGAGCTGTGCCTAATGAAGCTTCGCCACATGTCTCGGGAAGGTCAGGAGGGGAGAACCTGTCACAGAGCAGGAATCACAGAGGACCCTCATGGTTTTCTCTGCCCAGGGAGGACTCTGAAGATCGCAATGTTGGGCATCAAGACAATGTTGTCATTGTAACTGGAAGGATCAGAACGTGCACCCGTAACCTCTGGACGTAGGTATCTCGTATACTTTCTCCTGCGTGGAAGCACGGGGTTGTCGCTGTTGGTCTCCAGGCAGCTTTCTTGTAATTTGAAACAATTTAATGTTAATAATTTATAGGAATATTTATGTCACCAATTCAGCATACAGCAAAATGGTTAATTGCGCTGATCCAGCACAGTGTTAGATAGGACTAGAAGAACGATTAATTGGATCTGCAAAATTGCTAGCATTTCTTCAGTATCCTCAGAAGGAAGGGGAAGAGGGAAAGTTAGAGAAATCAATAAATCAATATTCACGCCATCAGGTTTGAGGCTACCAACTGAGCCAACTTCTGTTTAATTTCTTCCCCCTTCATCCTGGTCTCTTTTGTCATTCCTCCTACACAACCCACCTTCTCTCTGCCCTGATCTCACCATTCACCTGCCAGCTTTTATTCCTTCCCCTCGGCCACCCTCCTATTCTGGCTTCTGCTCTCTTCTTTTTCCAGACCTGATGAAAGGTCTTAGACCAAAACATTCCCCTCCAAAGATGCAGATTGACCTGCTGAGTTCCTCCAGCATTGTGTGTGTTGGACTAACTCGGTTTGCTTTCTCTAGAGCAGCAGTGACTTGTGGCATCTTAATGATAATCGAAGATTCAGTGCATAGGAAGGACCCATTTCCCTCAGCGGGGGACCAGAAGTCAGGGGACAAGGACCAAAAGTAATTGTTCAAAAGATTGGAGAGGAGATGATGAAATGCATTTTGTGTACTTAAACAGCCATACTAGAGAGTAAGGTAGCAGAGACACAATGGGTTGAAAGCCTCATTCCATGTTGTAAGATTTTCTAAAGCTATGTCTTTTTTCCTTCAACAATTGCTTCATGGTTTTATGGCAAGTGGGTTCAGAGCATAGAAAAACAGAGGTTAGATTGGAATTGGTGAGGTTTTGTGGTATTGGTCTCTGTATCTAAGGAAGGTTAGACTGAAACTGGCATCATTGTGATAAACTGCTTTCCTATGATGAGAGATGAGTAAGGGTGGTTTACACTCTCTGGAGTTGAGAAGAGTGAGTAGTGACCTCATTGGGATATTGGGATGTACAACATTCTGAGAGAGTTTGCCAAGATGAGTAGTTAGACACTGATGGCCCTGCCTGGAGAGTCTAAAACTGAAGGTCAGAGGTTCTAGGTAAAGCACTGACTATTTAGAACTTACACAAGAGGAAATCTTTCTTCATTCAGAGGCTGATAAATCTTTATAATTTCCTCTCCCAAACAGCAGTAGAATCCTCCGGGTGCTCTGGCTTCCTCCCACATTCCAAAGACGTTTGGGTTAGTACGTTCATTAGCCACATGGGTGTAATTGGATGGCGTGGGCTTGTGAGCAGCAAAGGTCTGTTACTGTGCTTTATCTCTTTGAGAACTGAAAAACAATGAAATCCATCAGAAAACTCCACTGGATCCTCATATTACCCAAGGATACACGGTCTTGTCTTGAAACAACGACTGCTTATTCCCCCCCATAGATGTTACCTAACTTGTTGAGTTCCTCTAGGCAATGTCTGTTGCTCAAGATTTCCAGCATCTGCAGAAACTCTTGTGTTTATAGACGTACTGCAGCTTAATGTTTTTTCCTTTCACAGAAAGTTTCAAAGAATTGTTCTGAGCAACAGTTCAACTCCCTCAGAAGTAGGCTGTATGCTTGAACAAGTGGAAAACAGATCACAAGGGAAGATATACGCTTTGATGCAAGTGATCTTAATGGAATTTCAAGATCAAAGACAATTCCAGCTCAATTTTTTCAGGTACGGGGGATTGTTTGCATCTGGACTTGTTGAGCTATTAAATAAGGGTATCAACTCTAAGCTGAATTTGAACTAAAACTTTCAAGTCATTTTCATATCGTACTGATGGAATATATTCAAGAAAGACATGAATTAATTCTGTTAACTACGAACATAAATTCATTGTTATAATTAATAGATGAAGTCCATCACAAATGTGAGCTTAATTAGTTCTATTCTACTTCTAAATCCAAAGGCAAGTTTACCTTGGCAACAGACTGAGTCTAACTCTAAACAATAATACTTGGAGTGATGATGAAAGATTAAGGCTTAGTGATAGACAGCAAAGTTCACAGAAGCTACTTCAATACGATCCTTGTTGATTGTACAGTTTGTCTTCTCTCCCACCTAGTTTCCCCTTTCTCATCAATTTCCCTCCGAATCCAAATATCTATTAACCACAGTCTTCAATGCACCAAAAAAAAATCATTACAATTCAATAAAGATAACATCTGAGATTGAAGGAACAACACCTCATACTCCATTTGGGTCGCCTCCATTCTGACGGCACGAACATGGATTTCTCTAACTTTCTGTACTGTCTCCCTCTCCCACTTCTCTATTTTTCCTTTCCTCAATCTGGTTCCCCTCGCACCCCTTCTCCTCCTCAACTGCCCATCACTTCCGTCTGATGCCCCTCCTCCTTCCCTTTCTCCTATGATCCACTCTCCTCTCCTATCATATTCCTCTTTCTTCCGCCCTTTACCCCTTCTACCTATTCCCTCTCAGCTTGTCACTTCATCACCCACCCACCCACCTTACCTTCCCTCTCACCTGGTTTCACCTATTACCTGCCAGCTTGTACTCCTTCCCCTTCCCACCCCTTCTTATTTATCTTCTTTCTCCTTCCTTTCCAATCCTGATGAAGGGTCTCAGCTCAAAAGTACCTTCTGTTTACTCCTCTTCTTTGATGCTGCCCTACCTACTGCATTCTTCCAGCATTTTGTGCAGTTATAGTTCTATTATTTTGGGTACTGGTGAGACAACACCTGGAGGACAGTGTCTGTTGCCTGTTTAAAAGAGGACATCCATATGTTTGCAGTATTTTATCAGACCTGGATGCCTGGAATTTTTAGGTTGGCTTATGAGGAAAGGTCAAACTGACTAAGCTAGTGTACACTGGATTTTAGAAAGGCGAGAGTTGAATCAGCTCAGGTCCTGAAGGGTGTTGACAGGGTTGATGTGGAGAGGATTCTTCCTCTGAGGGAGAATCTAGAACTGGGGTCAAAGTTTAAAATAAAGGGTCATCCATTTAAGGTAGAGATTATGTGATTTTTCTCAGAGGGCTGTGAATCTTTGGAACTATCTTTCTCTAAGGGCAATGGAAGTACAACCTTTGAATATCTATAAGGCAGAAGTAGATAGTTATTCGATAGACGAGGATGTGAAAGTCGAGCAGGGGATAAGGTATAGAGTAGGTTGGAATGCTGAATTAAGGTTGGAGTTAGATCAACCTATTGAATGGCAGATCAGGGTCAAGGGGCCGAATTACTTACTCCAGGTCCTAATCCTTATGTTACAATGCACAGTCATAAAACAATAGAGCACAAAAACAGACCCTTCAGCATAACCACTCCACGCTAACCACGGTGCCCACTCAGTGCTCCCAAACTCCCTACGGTGAAATTAAACTTTCATCACTGACTGCTGGCGCTGTAACATGTTACGCTAACCACTACGCTATCTTGTCCTGCAAAGCTTTGCGGGCCTGCCACGTTACCGGATGACTAGAAAATTGCAAGTGTTACTCCGCTATTTAAGAAGGGTGGGAGGCAGCAGAAAGGAAACTATAGACCTTTTAGCCTGACATCAGTGGTTGGAAAGTTGTTGGAATTGATTGTTAGGGATGAGATTACAAAGTATCTGGAGGCACATGACAAGATAGGCCAAAGCCAGCATGTTTTCCTGAAAGAAAAATCCAGCCTGACAAACCTACTGCAGTTCTTTGAGGAAATCACAAGCAGGGTAGACAAAGGAGATGCAGTAGATGTGGTGTATTTGAATTTTCAGAAGGCCTTTGACAACGTGCCACACATGAGGCTGCTTAGGAAGAGCTGACAGAATTACAGGGAAGTTACTAGCGTGGGTGGAGCACTGGCTGATCAGCAGAAACAGAGTGGGAATAAAGGGATCCTATTCTGGCTGGCTGCTGGTTGCCAGTGGAGCTCTACAGGGGTCAGTGTTGGGACCGCTGCTTTTTCTGATGTATGTCAATGATTTGGACTACAGTATTAATGGATTTGTGGCTAAATTTGTCAATGATACAAAGATAGGTGGAGGAGCAGGTAGTGTTGAGGAAACAGAGAGACTGCAGAGAGACTCAGATAGTTTAGGGGAACGGGCAAAGAAGTGGGAAATGAAATACAATGTTGGAAAGTGTATGGTCATGCACTTCGGTGGAAGAAATAAACAAGCAGACTATTATTTAGATGGGGAGAGAATTCAAAATGCAGAGATGCAAAGGGATTTGAGAGTCCTTGTGCAAGATACCCTACAGGTTAACCTCCAGGTTGAGTCAGTTGTGAAGGCAATGTTGGTATTCATTTCTAGAGGTATAGAATACAAGAGCAGGGATGTGATGTTGAGGCTCTATAAGGCACTCATGAGACCACAATTGGAGTATTGTGTGCAGTTTTGGGCTCTTTATTTTAGAAAGGATATACTGACTTTGGAGAGGGTTCAGAGAAGATTCACAAGAATGATTCCAGAAATGAAAGTGTTACTGTATGAGGAACATCTGGCAGCTCTTGGGCTGTATTCCCTGGAGTTCAGGAGAGTGAGGGGGGGATCTCATAGAAACGTTCAGAATGATAAAACGCTTGAACAGATTAGATATGGCAAAGCTATATCCCTTGGTAGGGGATTCGAGGATAAGAGGGCATGAGGGCATGAGGGCATGAGGGCAGGATTGAAGGACGTCCTTTTAGAACTGAGATGTGGAGAAATTACTTTAGTCAGAGGGTGGTAAATCTGTGGAATTTGTTGCCACAAGTGGCTGTGGAGGCCAATTCATTGGGTGCATTTAAGGCAGAGATAGATATGTTCTTGATTAGCCAGGGCATCAAAGGGTATGGGGAGAAGGCAGGGGAGTGGGGATGACTGGAAGAATTGGATCAGCCTAGGATTGAATGGCAGAGCAGATTTGATGGGCCGAATGGCCTACTCCTGCTCCTATATCTTATGGTCTTATCTGATCGCAAACAGTGATGATGTTTAAACCGCTAACGAGATAAGGAGCACAGCAATGGTGAGGTGCCCTGTGCAAGTGTTAGAGAGAATACTGAACTATTTACAACCACATTCAGCCAGAACTGGAGAGTGGGTGAGTCACCTTGGCTTCTCCTGAGATTTCCAACTCACTCCATGAGGGAGGTGAGATTTCAGCCAACCCAATTTGATGTGAAGAAATGTCTGGGGCCACAGATGCAGCAAAGATCCTGTTGCCAGACTTTGTCCCAGCTGGAGCACTAAAAACCCACACTCTGGAACTGGCTGTGCCACTAGTCAGGCTGTTTCACTGCAGTTACAACACTGACATCCGGTACAATATTGCCCAGATCCATCCTGTTTGCAGTGAGGGGGAATCTCACTGAAACCTATCGAATGTTGGAAGGCCTAGAGTGGGCATAGGGAGGAGCTTTCCTATTTAGGGGAATCTAGGACCAGAAGGTGCAGACTCGGAATGAAAGGACGTCCCTTTAGAACAGAGATTCTATTTGTTAAACTCTTTAATTCAGAGATACAGCGCAGAGCAAGCCAACAAGCCACACCACCCAACAACCCACCAATATTTAACACTAGCCTAATCACAGGACAGTGTAAAATGACAATTTAACTTACTAACAGTTACGTATTTGGATGATGGTAGTTGCCTTTTTTGAGAATCGATAGTTTTGATCAAAGTAATTAATAATTTCTGTAAGTGGAGAAAAGGATAAATATTTTTTAAACTATTTCTCTGGGATCTTTGCTGTTACGAATGAGCAGAGCAAAATCAACAACACAATACAGTAATGTGACTGAACATTTTTACTCAATCATGTTAGTAACAGTACACACGAGGCAACTTACAGAGTGACAACGACAAACTGAGCCCGCGAAACAAAAGACATGCACACTCAAAAGCCTCTGACAAAAGAAAGATCCTTCACACATCAGAGGCCTAATCGATTCACCACACTATCAAACGGCCGCATGCGTATCTGTCACATTCTCACATGGTACATCTGTCAGGCGGACTCCTCCCCTTTCAAACACTGCAAATTCGTCCAACCCATTCAACTTTCTGAAGTCTCTGTATTCTTAATTCTCGTGAATTGTATGAATCCAAACACTATTACTTCATAAGTGTTTGCTGCAGTAGCATAACGTTTAGTGCCACGCTTTACAGCACTGTCAGTAAGATTGGGATTCAGTCCCCGCTGCTGTCTGTAAGGAGTTTATTTGATCCTTCCTTTGACCACGTGAGCTTCCTTCAGATGTTCCGATTTCTTCCCACATCCCAAAGGTGTACAGATTGGGGTTAGTGAGATGTGGGAACACTATGTTGAAGCCCGAAGCATGGTGACGCCTGTCGGCTGTCAAGAGCAAACCTCATCTGATTTGATTTGACACAAAACTGACACATTGTATGTTTTGATGTACATGTCACAAATAAAGCTAATCTTTCTTTTTCCTCTTTCCTGTTTTTTCTTTCTTTCTAACTGGATTTGTAAATTTCTATTCCTTTGAAACCTGCCTCATTGGATCAGCTTTCCCCAAAGAACCCATCTGCTTTTGTAGCTGGGTTATAAAATTCCTTGTGCCATTTTTACTGTGGCAATGATATTATAAAAGTTATTCAATCAATTGTTCTTCCCTCTTAAGTTTAATTGACTGTCTCACATTGTCTTCGATTATGATTATTGGATTGTCAGCAAGGTAAAGTGCTAACCAGAATCATGTGAACACAAGATTTGGTCTTTAATGCTAGCCCACCATCATAAGCTGATGATATCGAGGCTGAAGGTTGGAAGTTGGCATTCTCTTGGTTTTGGATGTTTGGAGGTTCTACAACATGAGCTGGTTAGCGTGCCTCACTTGGTTTCTGTCCATTTGGCAGTCTGGGGATGATGGTGTTTGCTTTTGAGCCAGTGGCTGGTTTCCCCTTGCCATTCTTCACTGCCAAATTCCGAGGCAGACTCCCAAACTCGACTTACAGTTTGCTTCCTGCCACCTGGTAACCAAAGGACTCTCTCTCAAAAGGGCCTTCAGTTTATCTATTGTGTCTTTTGAAATTCCTTTCTTTGAAACAAAAATGCAAAAACTCTTTGCCTCTTCATTGGCACTGCCTGTTTCCCATTCCACCTCAGATTTCTCTTCTTCCCTTTTGCTGTTTCCTTCCTGCTTTCCATTCCCCACTTGCTCCCGAGCCATGACAGTTTGGGCTGTGTTGCCAGTGACTATTGAGAGACTTGATCAATGAAGGTAGAAATGTCCTGGTGAGCTTGCTATGTGTTTCACTTCAACTGTCTCCCATTCCATGGGTGACATATATTTCCCAGTGACCCTGACACCCCTCTTCCTCCCACAGCCATCAACTTCATCCGTCATCTCAGATGCCTGCTGTCAATGAGACAATGTAATTGGTTATCAGTGGCTGGAAGGAACCTAACTAGAACTCTAAATATTCCTCTTCAGCAACAACTCAAAGGACAATTTGAGGTATGTTGCTTTAATCTGCTTTGTTATTTTGGGTCTGGTATCTAAGGATGGATGTGTTGGCCCTCGATGGCCCAAAGGAAGTTCAAAAGAATGATCCTAGGATGGACAGAATTCATGTATGAGAAGCATTTGATGGCTCTGGGCCTGTTCTTGATGGAGCTGAGAAGGATGAGGGGAGATCTCAGTTAAATGTACAGAGTACTGAATGGGGGTGAGAAGGGGATGCTTCCAATAGTAGAAGGATCTGTAGGCATGTCCTCAGAATAAAGGCATGTCCCTTTAAAATGGAGAAGAGCAGGAACTTCTTCAGCCAAAGAATGGTCAATTTCTGGAATTCATTGCCGCAGAACGCTGCGGAGGTCAAGCCACTGGGTGTAATTAAAACAGAGATTAATAGGTTCTTGATTGATTAGAGGGTTAAAGGTTATGGGGAGAGGTGGTAAAATGGGGTTGAAAATTAAATCAGCCATTATTGAATGGAGAAGCACTCAATGGGCCAAATGGCCTCATTCTGCTCCTATATATTGCAAATTTATATATATGAAATGATGTTAAAACAAATTGTTGTTTTTCATTAAGTAAGAACACCAAGAATTTTCTCACTTTTCAAGTACAACACACCAGTAAACTGCTCCCCTTCTATCTCTTTTAACCTCTCACACCCTTCCCCTACGTGAGTCCCCTAACACCCAGTTTTTGCCCTTCCCCATCTATTCCATCCTCTCATCCTACTGAGTCTCCTATTCCTTCCCTGCACTGTTCCCATCTGTCCACCATCCCTCTGTGATTCTGTTCCACTCATTAACATCCTCTCCTATCAAATTCCATCATCTGCAGCCACCATCTATCACCTCCCATCATCAGTCACCAACTCCACTCCCCCCCACCTGAATCCATCTGTCAATCAACCCCTCCCCATCCAAAACCACCTACTGCACACCAGCTTCTGCCTCACCCCTCCCCATCCCCTCTTCATACTGGCTACCTCCTCTCTTTCAGTCCACGTTAAGCTGCCATTTCCCTCCACAGATACAGCTTGGCTGGTTGTTCATCCAGCAGTTTGGTTTTGAACAACACACTATTATGTATGCTCTGTCAGAAAAGCATATTTCACTAGTGTAATTCTAAAGTGGATAGATGGTTAAAGAGAAAATAAAATTGCAGGCCTGCTGTGAAGGAGCAGGGGACAGAGACAAACTGGATTGTTTTTTACACACATCAAATGGACTTCATTGCTAGAATCTGCACTGTATTCTATAAAATCTTATAATCTCATCTTGCTTAATAAATTCACAAACTGTGGCGTATATCTACATCACGGTCTATGGGCTCACACTGAACCATCCTCTCTGTCCATTACTGGGCATGTCCCCAGCTCTACTCTTGAAATTACATAGACTTGAATCTATCAGTAAAATATGAATAGAGACACAGCAACATTGGTCCAACTAAGAAGGGCTTCTCAACATCTAAAAGCTTATGAACAGAGGTTATGTGTACTTTCATTCTGTTCCAATTTTTAATCAGCTTGACTTATATCTTAGCTCCTTCTATCCACAATATTTCCATTACCAATAAGATACACTTTGTCGAACAAATTGATGAAATTTTCTATTGACCTGCTGCCTCAAGAGCTTTTTTGGCGATAGTTTTATTCCATCTGAAGAAATGTTTTGTGACATCTCCAGCGGTTCTGCTCTCACTTTACCGTTGTCCCCCTTTATTCTGTACTCTCCCATCAAAGGATTGGTTTCTTTCTATCTGGCATCTCACCAAGAAACACTGCAGTCAAGTCACCCGTGTAAGCTTTTATAGTTGAAGGTTTTCAAGATAACTGTGCACTTGAGGTCCAAGTGTCATCCTGTTGTCCCACTTGAAGACCCTCACTCAAAGTTTTAGAAACAGCTTCTTTTCTTCCGCTATCTGGTTTCTGAATGGTCCATGAATGATGAACACTACCTCATCATTCATTTTCCTTTATGCTATTTTTTTTTTAACTTATAGCAAATTTATGTCTTAACTGTACTGTTATTGCAAAACAATAAATTTCATGTCATGTACTGTAGGACAGTGATAATAAACCAGATTCTGAGTCTAGTTCTCTTGGACTGTAACAGTAAGGCTCAAAAGCACTTCACCTTCTATCTGGCCAAATTGCAACTTTCTGGACTCAATAAGGTATCTTGATTTCTTAGCCCATATTAGTAATCCATCTGTGATACTGGCTCAGATTCTTCGCTTGTTTTTCTTTGCCTGGCAGTGGGATGTATGCAAAGCCTGTCCTGCTCGCTGGGTTTTCTTCTCTGCATTTCACGCCATTATTTTGTGTACCTTCTCACCCTCCAACTGCTCCCACTCACTCATTGATTCTGAATGGCTGACATCTGCCACACAAAATGGCTTAATTGCTGTCCTGGAGTCCGGGTCCTAGAGCAAGGCACTATCCGTTGCTGGACAATTCAAACGCTGGTCCAAATAGACTGGAAAGTCCAAGCATCAGGATCAGAGGCAAGGGTCAGGCTGATTCTTCTTGCTCTCTCGTGATGTCTGTTCATCTCTCGATGGTGAACTGCTCCAGCGTCTGTGCTACTGAGACCAAAGCTCGGGCCGATTCTGGCTGCTCCGGGAAGCAGATCTAAGGACTCAGTCCAGTTCAGAATGTTGTCACTTGCTTCTGTTGTTTGCATGATTATGTTTTTTCTCTCTCTTTCTCTGTTCAGTGATTTTGGTCTTGTATTTGAGTTCTCCTGGTTTCTTGCTTTGTGGCGTCTGTCGGGAAACAAATCTCAAAGTGTATAATTTATACACAATTTGATAACAAACGTTCTTTCAATCTAAATTAGATTTATACTCAGCTGATTAATAGTGAGCAAAGAGAAAATGTTCCATGATTAGTTTTATCAGTGTCCTTTGGTTTTGATTGATTGGAAACTGGGATGAATTTGGGTCCTCCCGAAGCATCTGACACCCTGACAACAAAATCAGCAGCTAATCCAGCTAACTGGTCCTGAAGGCCAGAGTGGAAACTGCCTGGACCTCTACCCCTTTCACTGGAAATGAACAACACAAGTTCACAGGTTGGCTCAATTGTGAGCATGGAAAATAAAGTTTGGGAAAAAGCCTCTGTAAGTATTCATTTCAAATTGAATGACCTCAGCAACAAGTCAATTCAAATTCAACCTTTCCTTGCAAGAAATATATAGTTTACATAGGTTCCCACATGGCTCAATGAGCTCATTTTTATTTTTAATATCATCTCCTCCAAGTGTTCTCTACAGTTGAGATCTGCCCAATCTAGCTTGGTCTCACTATTTCTTGTTCAGGCTCCACTAACGAAGTCCGGCAAGAACAAAGTTCATGAGACCTTAAGTCCATACCGCATACAAAGAGCAGAGTTAGGCCAATTGGCCCATCATGTCTGCTGCCTCATTCTATCATGGTTGATTTATTATCCCTCTCAACCCCATTTTCTTTCCTTCTCCCTGTACACTTTGATACTCTAACTAAGAACCTATCTCCCTCCACTTCAAATGTATCCAATAATTTGATCTCCAGAGCTGCCAGTGGCAAAGCATTCCAGTCATCTGTCTGCCAGCTTTTATCTAAAGAAATTTGTACTCATCTCTGTTCTAAAGAGACATCTGTGCATTCTGAGGCTGTGCCTTCTGGTCCTAGAGTCCTCTACTAAAGGAAATACCCTTTCCACATTTATCTAGGCCTTTCAATATTTGATAGGTTTCAATGAGATTATTCTTCTAAACTGAATTCTTTTAAACTTCAATGAGTACTGGCACGGAGCCATCAAACACTCCTCATGCATTGCATTCCTTTCATTCCCAGGGTCATTCTTATGAACACCTTCAAACCCTTCTACAGTGTCACAACATCCTTTCTCAGATAAAGTTCAAAGGCCAAAGTAAATTTATTATCAAATTACAAATATGTCATCATATACAACCCTGAGATTCATTTTCTTGTGGGCATACTTAGTAAATCCACAAAAGAATAATAACCATAATAGAATCAATGAAAGATGGTACCAACTTTCAAACAATGTACAAAAGACAACAAACTGTGCAACTACAAAAATAAATAAATAAACAAACAAACAAACAAACAAATAAATAAATAAATAACAATAAATATTTAGAACATGAAATAAAGAGTTCTTGATAGTGAGCACAGAGGTTGTGGAAGTATTTCAAAGATGGGGCAAGTGAAGTCATCCACTTTGGTTCAGGAGCCTGATGGTTGAGGGCTAATAACTGTTCCTGAACATTCCTCCTGATGACAGGAGTGAGAAGGGAACATAACCTGCGTGGTGTGGGTCCCTGATGCCGTTTTCCGCGATAACTCTTTGGGTAGATATGCTCAAAGGTGGGGAAGGCTTTGCCCATTATGGACTGGTCCATATCCACTACTTTGTGTAGGATTTTCCATTCAAGGGCATTGGTGTTCCCGTACCAGCCTGTGATGCAGCCAGTCAATATACACTGCACAAGCTTCTCTATAGAGTATTAGATGTCATGTCAAATCTTCGCAAACTCCTAAGGAAGTAAAGGTGCTGACGTGCTTTCCTCATGATTGTATTTAGGTGCTGGGCCCAGGACAGGTCCTCTGAAATGATAACAGTGAGAAATTTAAAGTTGCTGACTCTCTCCACTTCTGATCCCCCAATGAGGACTATCTCATGGACCTCCTCCTCCTGAAATCATTAATCAGCTCCTAGGACTTGCTGAAATTGAGTGAAAGGTTGTTGATATGGCACCACTCAACCAGATTTTCAATCTGTCTCCTGTATGCTGATTCATCACCACCTTTCATTCAGCCTACGACCGTGGTCTCATCAGCAAACTTGAATGTGGCATTAGCCACACAGTCATAAGTGTAAAGAGAGTAAAGTGGCGGGCTAAACACACAACCTTATGATGCACCTGTGCTGATGGAGATCGTGGAGGAGATGTTGTTACCAATCCAAACTGACTGCAAGATTTTCAAGTGACTACAAGGGGTCTGCAAGTGAAGAAATCGAGGATTCAATTTCCCAAGGAGGTATTGAGGCCATGATGTGGGAGTTTATTCATTAGTTCTAAGGGAATGATATTAATGCTGAGCTGTAGTTGATAAAGAGCATCCTGATGTATGCACCTTTGATGTCCTGCTGTTCCAGGGTTGAGTGAAGAGACTATGAGATGGCATCTGTGGTGGACTTGTTGTACCAGTAGGCAAATTGGACTGGATCCAAGTTGCTTCTCAGTCAGGAGTTGATACGTTTCATAACCAACCTGTCAAAAAACTTCATCACCATGGATGTAATAGTCATTGAGGTAAGTCACCACATTCTTCTAAGGCACCGGTATAATTGAAGCCTGCTTGAAGCAGGTGAGTATCTCAGACTGCCAAAAGGAGTGGTTAAAGATCTCAGTAAACACTCCAGTCAGCTAATCAGCACAGGTCTTGTCCTTGGCCAGTTCCTCCTCCTGAGCCAGCTGCTCTTCGTGGGTTCACTCTCCTGAAAGCTGCTCACACATCCGCCTCAGAGACTCAAATCACGGGATTTCGGGCTGTGGGAGTTCGTTATGGTTCCTCCGTGTTTTGACAGGCAAAGTGAAAATAAGAGGCATTGAGTTCATCTGGAAGTGAAGCCCTGTTATTGCCTATGTCGCTTGATTTTACTTTATAAGAGTTGATAGCATTCAAGCCCCACAACTGGCGAGCCCAAAACTGCTCTCAATACACCAAACGTGGACTGGCCAATGGCTTTAAACCCTCAGCATTACTCCCTTGCTTTTATATTCTATTCCTCTCAAAATGAATGCTAACATTGCATTTGCCTTCCTTACCACCAACTCAACCTGCAAGTTAACCTTTAGAGAATCCTGCGTTCTACCCAGCTTGACTGTGTTGGCTCTTTCGAAGAGCTAACCAGTTAGTCTTGCTATGCTGTGGTTTCCCGTGTCATTTCAGCTTTCACTTCTTCAGGAATCATCCTATTCCCTTTCGAAAGTCTGCACTGAATCTGTTCCCAGCACTTTCACTTGATAAGAATGTGAGGAAAATAGAAAATGATACTAAAAAAGGGGCGAGTGTAGTTGCTGGCTGGCGCAGACATGATGGGCTGAAGGGCCTGGTTCTATGCTGAATGGCTTTCTTATTTAAAATCTTGTGCCTCAGAGGCTGGGATTGTGCTGGTTTTGTTGGTGGTTCCAATCAGAACAATTGGTATGCAGCCTCCGAGACATTGTACATTCCAATGGCTGATCCATATCTTGCTGGGATTCTATCTTCGTCATTACAGGGAGTTGCCACTTGGACCCTGCACCGGGTCAGCCCAGCTGTACAACCTGAACTTCCACTGTAGATCAACCCATTTACTTCTACTTAAGCCATCACTTTATCCATCCTGTTGTGGATGCTGCACGTGTTCATACGAAGAGCTTTCAGTTTTGCTTTCCGTCATTTTTCCCTGCTCAGAATTTAATCAGCTATTTGTGTCTAATGGCTCTTGAGTGATTCTGGTTTTCATTATGCAGGCAGTTATAGAGCACTACAACTCAGAAACAAGCCCTGTAACCGATCAACTCTGACAAACTATTGTTCTGCCTAGTCCAATCAAGCCAAACCTGGACAATAGCCCTGCAGACCCTTCCCATCCATGTACTTATCCAAACTTCTCAGAAATCAAATCTGCATGCATCACTCCCACTGGCAGCTCAGTACACACGATCACCACTCCCTGAGTGAAATAGTCTCCCTTCAGGTTCCCTTTAAACAGTTCACCTTTCACCCTTAACCCATGACCTCTAGTTCTCATCTCACCCAACCTCTGCAGCAAAAGCCTGCTTGCATTTACCCTATCTATATCCCTTATAACTTTATATACCTCTATCAAATCTTCCCTCATTCTCCAGTGAGTAAAGTCCTAACAGATTAAACTTTTCCTCATGTCCCAGCAACATCTTTGTAAATTTTCTCTATAAAGTCTCATGCATTTACTCTGCACCAATTAAAGCAATGAGCGAGATTAAAATCGTCAAGGATGAGAGTGAGAAAGAACAGCTGCCCAGTGCCATCTGCATGCACTTGATTGGTCTCCCTCTCTTCTCTCCAGGGAGGTGCAGAAATCTTGGATCCTGCACCGTCAGGTTTGGGAGCAGTGTTGCTGGGCAGCCGTCGAGCTCCTGGGCCAGCTTCACGCACCTCAGTGCCGAATGGGCTCCAAAGCTGCAGCTCATGTTCCGTATGTTTTTCACGTTTTTTATACATGTGCACAATTTATTTACTATTTGTGTGATCAACGGTGGTGATGAATCTGCATATAGAAGAGAGTTTGAAAGTCTGGCCGAGTGGGGCCACAACAACAACCTCTCACTCAATATTAGCAAGACCAAGGAGCTGATGATTGCCTTCAGGAGGCGGGAGTGCGAGGTCTATGAGCCAGTTCTCATCAGGGGATGAAAAGTGGAAAGGGACAGCAACATGAAATGCCTTGCTGATATTATTTCAGAGCACCCGGGCCTAGCATGAAAATGCACGCCAGTGGCTCTACTTCCTTAGAAGTTTGCGAAGATTTGGCATAGCATCTAATACTTAGAGAAACTTCTTTAGATGTGTGGTGGAGAGCATGTTGTCTAATTCCATAACAGCCTGGCATGGAAACACCAATGTCCTTGAACAGAAAACCTTACAAAAAGTAGTGAATATGGCCCAGTCCATCACGGGTAAAGGTCTCCGCTCCATTGAGCATATCTACACGAAGTATTGTCACAGGAGAGCAGCATCAATCATCAGGGACCCCCACCACCCAGGACACGCTCTCTTCTCACTGCTGCCATCAGGAAGAAGGTACAGGAGCCTTATGATCCACACCACTAGATTCAGGAACAGTTATTACCCCTCAACCATCAGGCTCTTGAACCAATTCAACTTCACTCACCCCATCATTGAACTGTTTCCACAACCTATGGACTCCCTTTCAAGGACTCTTTATCTCATGTTCTTGATATTTATTGCATGCTTGATTGTTTGTTTATTTATTGATTGATTCATTCATTCATTCCCTTTTGTATTTGCACAGGTTGTTGACTTTGGTATATTGGTTGTTTGTCCGCCCTGTTGGGTGCGGTCTTTTATTGATTCTATTATAGTTCTTGGATTTACTGAGTATACCCACAAGAAAAACAAATCTCAGAGATTTATATAGTGACATATATGTACTTTGAAATTATACTTACGTTTAACTTTAATTTGATCAAGGTGCTTGAGCACTGAACTGGTTCTGCAGTTGTGGCCTCCAGCCACTGAGGCTCTGGGCCAACTTCACTCGCCTCAACATTGAACTAGCCCCATGACTGTGGACTCACTCACTCTGTGGTTCATGTTCCATGTGTCGTTTCTTTACTTTTTTAATTGTTTGCATGATGTTTTTCTTTTGCTTCACATGTTGTTTGTTTGATGATGGTTTTTGTTGTGTGAGGTTTTTTTCATGGGTTTTAATGTTTTTCTTTGATTTGTGGCTGTCTGCAAGAAGATAAAGCTCAAGGTTGTACACAGTATACATACTGCTATGTTTTGTATCTCCACAACATAAACCTAATCAACATAAAAGCAAGGAAGTCTGGGAGATGTGTGGCTTGGTTTTGTTTTACTTTTAGGCAGATGCACATGTATGATGACGTGGTGTGATGACGTATGCTATTCATGTATCTTTACACATAATCCACAATGAATTATTTAAATAAACAAGAATGCTTAATCAAACAATATACTGTATTTACAATTGAAGCCCCCTCACCAGGCTCGTTTGCTGGATCTACGAATAACCTCTGGACTCAGTGGTGAGAAGGTCACCTTTCTTGAACAAATGCCCATGGTCAATGTGATTTGGGTCCAACTAAACCGGAACATTCGGATGTTTCGAATAATGGAACCCCAATTTGAGTGAATGCTGTGTAAACACTGCCCTTATACAATATCCATTGGCAAGAAATAACCAATCACACACCACGTACAATTATTAAGAATGTGCATTTACTATTTTCAGCTTTATCAACCAGTTAATAAGAGGAAAGTAAAAGAACAAAATAAAAGGGTCCATTGCAATTAAACCAGTCTAAATGTGCACATTGTTGGAGCTCGTATCTTCCAAAAATCTGGGTGTGACTTCTAACTTTATTTTGTTGATAATTCTTTATTCCTTGTAGTTGTTGGATGATGTCTTATGCCAAGAGACCACAACAAATTCCTAATTTATGCACCTGTATACGGTGAATAAAGTTGATCATTGAATTATTATTGAAAACATCATTGGACTTCATCTAGCCAAATAATGGTTCAATGGTTCAATTTAATTCAAAGAATATATACAGTGTACAACCTTAAATCATTACTCTTCGCAGATATCCACAAAACAGAAGAAATCCCCGAAGAATGAATGATAGAGAAACATTAGAACCCCAAAGCCTCCCGCACCCCTCCACACACAAGCACCAGCAAAAGCATCGACCCTCCCTCCTCCAATCTCCCCACATGCTCCAGGAAAAGGATCAACCCCTACCAGCCACCATGCAGACAATAGCAAAATGCCCAGAGAGCATCAACTAGAATCCATCCAAACCTACTGTCCAACACTCCCACATCTCAGACAGGCTCTCGCTCTCTCACTAGCAGGGGAGAGAGAGATATCGCTCCTGTAACAGATGAGAGGGGAGTCCAAAAGCTTGCTGTTTCGACGTTACATCTGCAGCATCACTTATTCGAGTTCCCCCGACTCAAGGACCAGCAGACTCCCGTGCACCATTGAGAGAAAGAGAGATCACTCGAGTGGAGGGGCTTCTTCTGACAGCAGCATACACTGCGGTCTCGATGCTTCAGTCAGCAACATCAGCAAGGAAGGAGGTCGTCCACAGGGCTGCACCCCAAAGGCACATGGCTTCCAGGCGGCACCTGGAGATATCGAATGCAGGGCCGCTGAGGTGTACGCTAGAAACAGTTGAGGCAAAAATATACTGTAATTATGATTCTTGTCACATGAGAAACTGTTGAAACAACATGACAGTTAATACTAAATGACACATCTAACATTCAGAAATGGGATGTTACAGTGGGAGTTGAGCTGAAGTGCTGTTGATGGACGGTGGAAGATAAAATCAAAAGTGCACATGTGACTGACTCGAATCCAGTGTTATGTACATCAGGGAATATCAAAGGGTAGTCTTTTCATATTCCAGCAACTGACTCAGTGGAGAATGTGGAAGAAACAAATTCAGTAGAAACAAATTAAGTCAAGAGGTAAATACGACACAAACTGAGAAGATCAAAGATGTTTGGAAAATGCAGGAAAAGGTCAGATCTGTAAATATTGTGTATTACATTCAGTTCTGGTCGTTTAATTATAGGAAAGAGTTGGAAGCTTTAGAGAGGGTGCAGAGCATGCTTCCTGGATTAGAGAAGATACTGAGGAAACAAGGGCTATTCTCTTTGGAGCGAAGGAGGATGATAGGACACTTCATTGAGGTGTGTAAGATGATAAGGGGCATAGGTTGAGTGGATAGCCAGAGGCATTTCCCCAGGGTGGCAACGGCTAACACGAGGGGAAAATCATTTTAAGGTGATTGGAGGGAAGTATGGGGGGGTGGGGGGAGAATGTCAGAGGGACATTATTTACGCAGAGAGGGTGGGTGCATGTAACACCCTGCCGGGGTGGTGATTGAGGCAGATACATTAGGGACATTTAAGAAACTCTTAGATAAGCACATAAATAACAGAAAAATGGACGGATATGTAGAAGGGAAGCATTAGAATGATCTTAGAGTAGGTTAAAATATCATCACAGCATTGTGGCCAAAGTGCCTGTACGGTACTGTAATGTTCAATATCCTATGCTCTCTGTTTTTAAACTAGAGGAAGCCCACGTGATCCTGAGTTGTTAATTGGCAAGCCAAAGGGCTTGTTCTATGCTGTAGTGTTCTATGTTCTGTGAATTGCACTTTTAAAGGGGGAAGATAATGTTGGAGTGTGATCAATACAAATGGCAAATTATCCAGGTCCAGAATAGTTAGCAAGTTGAATAAATCAATTGCACATATTCCAGCAGTATGTATGTTCCCTCATATTCAGTGCTTTGCACAGTTAAACTAATGAGTGTATATGTACACACACAGTACATCAGTGAGCCATGCCGTGAATCAATACCTTCCAAAATCTAGAGTCTGAGCTGATGTCATTGAGGATTATAAATTAAAGAAAGGACTGCAAAGATCGTGTTTGTGCAGACCAATTGTTTCAACTGAATAAGTTAGATGGGACCAAAGATCACACTTATCCAAAATGTTATCATACATGTTAGATGGTACACAGAGGAGCTGAGAGACACCAAGAGGGTTCAAGAGACAGGAGAACAGATCAGCAGAGGTCTGATGTCTGTCGACAAGTGTGGCTTGCCTGGCAAGTTGAAGTTGTGGTGCTTGCAGTACGGACTGATGCCACGGATAATGTGGCCACTAACTGTCTATGAAGTGGCAATGTCCTATGTTGAGGCAAAGGAACGGAAGATCAACAAGTATGTGAAGAAGTGGCTTGAAGTACCGAGCAGCCTCACTAATATTGCAATCCACAGAAGCCAGACAAAGCTTACCATCCCAGTGCAATCCCTTGTTGAAGAGGTCAAGGTAGCCAAGACAGGATCATTCTTGATGCTTCAAGACTCAAAAGACCCTGTCATCAAGAACATCCAGCCGGATGTGAGATCAGGCAGGAAGTGGTCAGCCTGGGCAGCAGTTGATGAGGCAGAGTCTAGATTGAAGCACAAGGAGATGGTTGGGGCTACCCAGCTGGGCTGCCAGGGACTTGGATGGACAACCCACAAGTGGTGGTCATCTTCTACAGGTAAGGAGCGTCGTGAGCTTGTAACACATGAAATACGAGAGGTAGAAGAGGAGAAGAGGTTAGCTAAAGCAGCTAGCCTGACCAAACAAGGGGCTTGGACCTGGTGGGAAAGTGTTGAACAACGACATCTATCTTGGAATATTCTGTGGCAGATGGAACCGCTCCGCATTTCTTTTCTATACAGAGCAGTGTATGATCTGCTTCCAACACCTGCCAACCTCAGCACCTGGTATGAAGATAAGACAGACAGATATGCTGCTTGTGGCGAGAAGGAAACACTTCAGCATATTTTGAGTGCATGCAGAGTCAATCTTTCCAGTGGCATGTACACTTGGAGACATAACAACGTTCTCAAAGTTATAACAGAAGCGGTTGAGCAGACAGTACTGCAGCACAACTTATCTCATGCCCCATGCTGCACAGAACATCGCATATCATTTGTGAAAGAAGGCTCCAAGTCAAGGGTGTACTGTGCAGGCCCACGATCAAACATACTTTCTTCAGCCAATGATTGGTGTGTCAAGGCCGACCTGGATGGGAAAGGCAGTTCCCTGGAGCAAATAGTTTTCACCACATTGCGTCCAGATATAATCGTCTGGTCTGACACCAGTAGAGAAGTGGTTATTGGTGAACTCACAGTCCCCTGGGAAGACAACATCGATGAAGCCCATGAGTGCAAGTTAACCAAGTATGCAGAATTAAGATCAGAGTGCAGAGGCAGAGGGTGGAAGGTCTCATGCTATCCATTCGAAGTAGGATGCCGTGGCTTTACTGCGTTCTCTTTCCAGAAGTAGCTGCGTGACCTTGGCTTTACTAGAAGAGAGATCAAGTCAACCAGCAGGGCTGTAGCTGAGGCAGCAGAGACAGGATCATCATGGGTGTGGACCAAGTACGTCCAGAGGGGCAGATAGTCGGACAGTGTATCTATCTTTTGTAAACTCTTCAGTAGCTGCATAGACACCTGAAGAGGAGACTATCTGTTGGATGGAAGCGACCAACAACTCTGATAGAGGTAGATGCCGAGTTGTTAAGCTCATCAGTGGGAGGTGGTGCTTTAGCACTGCTGGCCCACCACCTCGAGGGAGTCTTGATCATAAGCGGGCCGAAACTCCTGAAGACAGGTGGCAGATCAACTGATGATCCCACTGGTGATAGCACAGGACAGTTAACATCTTAGTCCACCTGTATTTTCAATTCTATGCTATCCAAAGCAAAAAACAGTTTAAGTGTTATAAGGTAGTTCAACTGGAGAAGGATGGATTTCTAGAATTATAATGTCAATATCTCTGAAGATCTATCTTGTGCTCAACATATTGATACAATCACAAAAAGGGAATATCAGTGTCTATACTTCATTAGGAATGTGTGGAAATTTGGTGTAAGACTCTAGCAAATATCTGCAGATGTACAGTGAAGAGCATTTTTTGTTGTGGTTTTCTTGTGCCCCACAAACGACCAGGAGACGCAGAAGATTCTTCAAGAAGTGTTGAACTTTAATTTGCAAATCAAAGCTGAGACAGTCATTGAGCTAGTCGCTGTTTGCCCACCGATCCTTGTACATAGCATTTTTTATAGCAATCCCCTGGTTTAGTTGCATTAGCATATCCAATCGGTCTACAGATGCGTATCACCAGTACATCAGCTCCCGACTTCCCACTATTGTTTCTACCCATTAACTTAATCATGTTCTAATCTACTTTTTGGGCCACGTGTTACCTCATCCCTGGCCACAGTTATCTCTTAGCTAGCCTCTCATTAACACACCATTATCTTCTTATTTGGCTACATTCTTAAGTTACCGATGTGTTCAATAGTACAGAGACAATACAGAGATTTCATTCTGGCTGATAAATTGGATACATAGTAAGTATGTTAGCTGCATTCTCGAGGCATTGATGTGTTCAATAGTACAGAGAGGATACAGAGATTTAATTCTCCTAGTAAATTGGATACATATATAGCAAATAGCAAATACAAAGCTGACTACATAGTTTTGGTTACACAGCAAACAATGCAACTTTATACTCCAATACATTCTGACTGCATCACCATCTGACGTGGAGGCTCCTTTACACAGGATTGAGGAAAGCTACACAGGTTTCTAAACGCAGCCAGCTCCATCATGTGCAAGAGCCTCTCTAACATCAAGGACATCTTAAAAACACGATTCCTCAAAAAGGTAGCGTCACCATCCTGGAAACGCCCTCACCTTATTACTACCATCAGGAAGGTGGTACAGGAGCCCGAAGGCTCACACTCAGTGTTTTAGGAACAGCTCTTCCTCTTTGCCATCTGATTTCTGAACAGTCCATGTCCCCATGCCCTCCTTTTGCACAACTCTTTATGTTTTTTATGTTCCTAGTTGTAACCTATAGATTTTTTAAAATGTATTGCAATGTACAGTTATTGCAAAACAACAAATTTCACGACATATGTTAGTAATTGTGGACTTCAGGAAGGATAAGATGAGGGAACACAAACAACTCCTCAAATAGGGATCAGAAGTGGAAAGAGTGAGCAATTTCAAATTCCTAGATGTCCAGATCTCTGAGGATCTAACCTGATCCCAAGATATCAATGCAGCTGTAAAGAAAACAAGACAGCGGCCACATTTCATGAGGAGTTTGAAGAGATTTGATTTGTCACTTAAAACACTCAAAAACTTCTATAGATGTACCTTGGAGAGCATTCTGACAAGCTGCACTATTGTTTCATATGGTGGGGGTGCCACTACACAGAACCAAAAGAAGCTACAGAAAGCTGCAAAATTAGTCAGCTCCATCTTGAGTACTAGCCTCCATAGTATCCAAAACATCTTCAAGGAGCGGTGCCTCAGAAAGGCGACATCCATTATTAAGAATTCCCGTCAACCAGGCCATGCCCTCTTCTCATTGTTACTGTCAGGAAGCAGGTACAGAAGCCTGAAGGCACACACTCAGTGATTCAGGAACAGCTTCTTCCCCTCTGCCATAAGATTCCTAAATGGACATTGAACCCATGATTACTACCTCACTTTTTAAAATATATATTCCTTCTGGTTTTGCAATATTTTTAATCTATTCAATATACTTACAAATACCTAGAGTAATTGATTTGCTGATTTTTTTCTCTAGATTATGTTTTGCATAGAACGGCTGCTGCTAAGTTAACAATTTTCACAACACATGTTGGTGATCATAAACCTGGTTCTGATTCTGAGGCTATAACTTTTTTGCCTTCCAGAATATGAAGATCATTCTCTTTCTCCTTCCACTAGCATTTTGAGTGCAATTAATTGCTGCTCTTGTGCGACCATGACTTAGCCACCAGTGGCTGAGCACAGTCTCCAGCAGAGGGCGCTGCTCTGTAGCTTTCCAGCACAACCACTTCAACACTGACAGTCACTGAAAAGTTGCTCCAGAGAAATCAGACCAGCAGAGGCATTCACCAAGACCCCATGGCAACTGCTCTCAATGAGTTGACTAGGTTAGGCATCTGGATCACTCTGCTAATTGCATTGCTGATCCGACAAAGGGAAAAAAGGAACTTGTATTAATACCATGCCTTTCACAATCTTTGGATGTCCAAGGTTGTTTTACATTCAAATAACTGATTTTGATGTGAAACCACCATTGAAATGGAGGAAATACAGGGAATATGAGGGGGAAAAAAATCAGGATTAGTGTAAAGCAATGCATGATGGTCAGTGTGGCCCTGTTAGGCCGAAGGGCCTGGTTCTATGCTCTTTGTGTAGTTTATACACAGCAAGCCCCCAAAAGGGCAGTGAGATATTGAGTGGACAGAAGAGAAAATCCTACAAAAAGTACCGTAGATTCTGGACTACAGAGCGCACCTGATTAAAAGCCGCTAGCTCTAATTTTAGAAAGAAAATCAATTTTTTACTTGTAAAGGCCGCACCGGATTTTAGGCCGCACCGGATTTTCGGCCGCAGGTGTCCCACGTTGTAATATGAGATATTTACACAGAAAGATATTTACACGTGAGGATTTTTTAACTTTTAATTAAATCCATATGGTAACAAAAACAAATACATATTGCAAATGCTTTTTTTCGAACCGTGCCCGTAACGCGGCTACTTTTAAATATACGTTGCGTATACTTCTTTACTGAACAACATTCCAATATCTCCTAACGACTGGTAAAAAATATATATACTGCAGCCTACCAGGAAAAGTTATTGATCGCCTTTAACTTAAAAGCAGCGTTTTCGCTCCGCCGCTCGACCCCCTCCTTTCCGTTTATCGCAAACGGCATTTTTCCCACAAGACGCGGCGAAACCGGGTGTGACGTCATAGCATCCCCCGATGTAGTACAGAAAACAAATATAGTTAAAACTCTTCTAACTTTAACTAGAAAATGAATTACTAAGCGAAAATATTATAAACTAAATAACTGCCATAAGGCAGCACAATGCTTCGAGTGTTTTCCATGTTGATGAGGGTGAGTACAAATGACTGATTTACAATAATTTAATTGTGAAAGTGCGCTTGATTTATCGTACAATTTCATTGGACCTCTGTGAACTACTCATCAATTTTATTGGTCTACTGTTACGAGGCAAAATGTTTACGAGGCGGCATGAAAAAAAATAATGCATTAGCCGCTCCGTATTAAAGGCCGCAAAGTTCAAAGCTGTTCAAAATGTGGGAAAAAAGTAGCGGCTTAAAATCCGGAATCTACGGTAGTGTATACAGCCCAGTCCATCACAGGAAAAGCTCCTCCCCACCACTGAGCACATCTACAAGGAATGCAATTTGCTATTACTCCCCCCATCCAGGCTGCCTTTCTTCTCACTGCTGCCATTGGAAAAGAGATACATGAACATTAAGTCCCACATCATCAGGTTCAGGAACAGTTATTACCCCTCTACCACCAGGCTTCTGAACCTGAGTGACATCTTCACCCACCACAACATTTAATGGATCATTGAACACAACCTCTGGACTCATTTTCAAGCACTCTACAAGTCACATTCTCAATTCTATTTATTTATTTATCTATTTATCTATCTGTTTGCTTGCTTGTTTATGTTATTATTACTTGTGTCTTTTTGTATATGCACAATTTCTAAGTTTTTGGGTGTAGTTTTTCATTGATTTTATTGTACTTCTTTGTTCTACTGTGAATGTCTGCTCAAAAAATATTTTCTGGGTAGTACTTGGTGACATATATAACTTGATAATAAAATTTACTTATGAACTTGGAGCTTTGAACTTTGGATAGCCGGTGATGACTGTGGGATAAATAATAGTAAAAGAAAAATGAAAGGACTCTCGTAACCTTCTTCAACCTGGCGGTATATCTTCTGTAACAGCTACCTCAGGGTTTTGGATTAATGCATGATCTGATGTACAAAGCAACTCCAACAAGGGGTCCTTCCACCAGGAGAAGCACAGGAATATCAGCCTGGCTTTGGGGCTCAAGTTTCTGAAGAGAAATTTGAAACTGCTACCTTCTGCATCAGATGCAAAATGTGTCACCTTCTGATTGGTGAACAGGGAAAAAGATGGAGGTGATGACAGTGATTCCCACTGCAGACTGCTGACACAGCACCACTGTACTTTGCCAACTCTAGAAATATTTAGAGGTTGGTTAGATAAACAGAGATTCGTAACAAGCTTAAGATGCTGCCTTTTTAAGTCATGTTGAAGTGAGTCACCAGCACAGTAATCTGGATTATGTTCTTTGTGCTTCGCTATTAAACTTAATAAAGGTTGACGTGATATTTTGGTCTCATGCAGTGGTATTAAGCAACACATTCTTCAGTCTGTTTATCTTTTTTCACTGCGTAGTGAAACCCCAGCGATTCCTGTCCTTGTAATCACAATTGTACAAAAGATTGATGATATTTATTTGAGGTAGAGTGGTTTTCATATGCCACCCACTCAGGACATCCCGGGATATCTGCACAGCGAACGGACTGTTGCTGAGGTCCAGTGGGAGGGATATATGGCAGCTGCCCTCACCACAGTGAGATCCCACCAATGAAAGTATGCAGATAACCGGGATCACCTGGCTTTGGGCGAAGGTGCTGCTTCAGGATCCTTTACTCCCACCTGAGGGGGCAGAAGGGATACGCGCAAACGTTCCACAACAAGAACTAATGAAGGCCTGTGAGAAATAGAGACAAAGGGAGAGCTGGGCACCGAAACCAGGATAATCATCAAAGACACACTGTATGTCATAAAATGTGTTGTTTTCCAGCAGCGGTAAAGTGCAAGACATAAAAATTTACTGTAAGTTACAATTATAAACAAATAAATAAATAGCACAAAACAGGAATAGCAATGGTTCATGGGTTCATGGACCATTCAGAAATCTGATGGTAGAGGGGAAGAAGCTGTTCCTAAGACATTGAGTGTACCACTTCCTTTATGGTGGCAATAAGAAGAGAGCATGTAGAGCGCAATAAGAAGAGGGTAGTGAATGATGTATGCCGCCTTCTTGAGGCATCACCAGGGGTGCGGGGTGTGCTTGTGCCCATAATGGAGATGGCTGAGCCTACACCCTCTGCAGCCTCTTTCTATCTTCTACCTTAGAGCCCCCACACCAAGAGGTGATGCAACCCGTTAGAATGCTCTCCAAGGTGCATCTGTAGAAACCTGCTAGAGCCTTTAGTGATGTACCAAATCTCCTCAAGCTCCTAATGAAATATAGCCACTGGTGTGGCTTCTTCGGGATTGCGTCAATGTGTTAAATGGAGTCTTGCATCTGTTAGCAGCAGGCTAACCAAAGAACCAGCAAGGAGACACTCGAGTACTACGGCAAGTAGAGCTGTTACTGCACAGCCCCAGCCTCCTGAGCTCTGGGACTGTCTGACGTTTGCACATTCTCCCTGTGACCACATGTTGTTCTGATCTCTATCTCATAGCGGTCAGCACAACGATCCGCCAGTGATCATCTATGGATGATCATCTATTCCCGCAGCTGTCATTACAGAGTTAGTACTCTCTCCCTGGGATTCCATAGGTTTCCTCAGGTGCTCCGGTTTCCTCCCAGGTTCCAAAGACGTAGACTTAGTGAGTTGTGGGCATGCTATACTAGCACTAGAAGCATAGTGACACTTGCAAGCTGCCCCAGAAAAACCCTTGGACTGTGTTGGTCATTAATGCAAATGACATATTTCACTGTCTGTTTTGATGTACATGTGACAAGCACAGCTAATCTTTAAAATCTTTAATCCACCCAGATCCAAAAGAGCTGCTGGCCACTGTAAAGGGTTTCCAGTATAGTCGGATACCTGGAGAAGCTGAGTGGAATTGTTGGCCATGTCAGGGAGATTAGGTGACAGTGAAGTGAGTGGGGGAGTGGAATTGATGAAGGCTAGGCATATTTGATGGGCTAAATGGCACCTTCTACATCGGTAAGGGAAGTATAATCTGTGCATTTAAGACTAAACTCAAACACTAGGTTTTTTCCCTAATTCCTTAAGGATAGTCTACAAGAACTCACCTCTCTTTCTACCTATATAATTGGTGTGAAAATGGATCTTCACCAAAATCTCCCCTCTCCCTCAGCTGCCTATCAACCCTCCCCCACTCACCTGGATCCGCCTATCACCTGCCAGCTCTTCTCCATCCCTTCCCTCCACCATTTTATACTGGCTATTTTCCCTGTCTTGCAGTCCAAATGAAGGCCTTGACCCAAAATGTTGACCATTCATTTCCCCCTGCAGATACTACCTGACCTGCTAAGTTTATCCAGAAAATAGTTGCTCCAGATTCCAGCATCTGTCAACTCCTGCATCATTGTAACAAAAAATATTTACTGTTTGCTCAGTGGAATCCCTGACCCTACCCTGAGGGTGAAACAGACTATCCAGAAAACATTGCCATTATTTCTGATCTTCAAACTTTTCTCTAGCTAAGACCCCCATGGTCTGACTTGTGCTGTGCCCCAAGAAACCTTCACTTTTGATCTCTCAGTATACCTCACTGTGGACTTTCTTAGGAGTTTGAGGAGATCTGGTATGTCACCAAAGACTCTTGCAAATTTCTACAGATGTACTGTGGAAAGCACACTTCCTCTCTGCCTCCAGATTTCTGAATGGTCCATGCGCCCATGATCTTTACATTGTTATTTATCTCTGGCACTGTTTATTTAATTTGTAACTCATAGTTTTTAATGTCTTGCACTGTACTGCTGCTGCAAAACAACACATTTCATGGCATACAGTATGTCAGTGATAATAAACTCGACTCTCATTTTGAGTTTTTGATCAAATATTATTGTGATCTATGAAAGCGATGTAATGACATGATATTAACCTCAAACAAGAGAGAATGCCCAGGCAAAAGGATCTCAGCCCAAAGGGTCTCAACTGTACTTTCTCCATAGATGCTGCCTGGCTTGCTGAGTTCCTCTAGCATTTTGTGTGTGTTGCATGTTATTAATCTTTTACAAAGCATTTGATAAAGTGCCATTCAATAGGTTGAACAACAAAACTAAAACTGATGGAATATAAGGGCCAGTGGCATCAGGGATGTAAGATTGGCTTGGAGAGAAGAGGAGAGCAAATGCTTTCTATCCTGAATGAAGATATGCAAGGGTTCCTTGGAGTTGCTGTTTTATTGTATATCAATGCCTTAAACTTGGGCTTAAAGGGCACTATTTCAATGTTGGAAGTGCTGCAAACAGGATTGTGCGAGACCTCTTAGGTATACGGACAGGTCAATGCAGTGGGCAGGCTCACGGCAGATGAAGTTTAAGAAGTGTTAGGTGTTATATTTCAAAGGGAGAAACATGGCAAGGCAATATAATCTGAAGTGCAGAGAGTCCTTGCTGTGTTTGTGAACAAATCCTTAAAGATGGCAAGTTTAGTTGCAAGTATCAAATAGGATTGGAAGTGTTATAAATAGATGAGCAAAGAACTGAAGCAACGAAGGATTGATGAACCTTTATAAGTCACTAGTTAGATCATGACTAGTGAACTTTGGCTCAGTCAGGCTTCGGTGAGAAACAGGCAGAGGTGAGGGTAGGTTCTGGTAAGTTTCTGTTTTTCTTCTTTTTTTTTGTTCAGACTAGAGAATATGCCAGGCAGGATGTTGGAATGCTCCTCTTACAGGATGTGGGAAGTCAGGGAGACCTCTGGTGTCCCCGACAACGATACCTGCAGGAAGTGCATCCAGCTGCAGCTCCTTACTGACTGCGTTAGAGAACTGGAGCAGGAGCTGAATGACCTCCAGATCATTTGGGAGTCTGAGCAGCTTATAGATGGTAGCTTCCGGGAGGTAGTTACACCTAAGAAACAGGGCACAGGTAATTGGGTTACTGTCAGGCGAGGGAAGAGGAAAGGGCAGGTAGTGCAGGGTTCCCCTGTGGCTATTCCCCTCCAAAACAGGTATACCAATTTGGATACTGTTGGGGGGGACGGCTTACCCGGGACAAGTTGCGGCAGCCGGGTCTCTGGCACCGAGTCTGGTTCTGCAGTGCAGAAGGGAGGGAGGAAGAAGAGGAGAGCGGTAGTGATAGGGGACTCCATAGTCAGGGGTACAAACAGGAGATTCTGTGGTCATGACAGGGACTCCCGGATGGTTTGTTGCCTCCCAGGTGCCAGGGTCAGGGATGTCTCTGATCATGTGCACAGTATTCTGAGGTGGGAGGGTGATCAGCCAGATGTCGTGGTACACATTGGTACCAATGACATAGGTAGAAAGAGTCAGGAGGTCCTGAAGAGTGAGTTCAGAGAGCTTGGTAGGAAGTTGAAAAACAGGACTTCGAGGGTAGTAATCTCCGGATTGCTGCCTGTGCCACGTGCCAGTGAGGGTAAAAGTAGGATGCTCTGGCAGATGAACACGTGGCTGAGGAACTGGTGTAGGGGGCAGGGTTTCAGATTTCTAGATCATTGGGACCTCTTCTGGGGCAGGTGGGACCTGTACAAGAGAGATGGGTTATACCTGAACTACAAGGGGACCAATATCCTTGCAGGGAAGTTTGCTAGTGTTATTGGGGAGGGTTTAAACTGGATTTACAGGGGGATGGGAACCAGAGTGCCAGAGTAGATAGTGGAACAGGGGTGAAAATAAATGATGTTAGTAGTTCATGCAAAGTCACAAATAGTAAGGTTGTGTGTGGTGGTAATAATCTTCTGAGGTGTGTATATTTCAATGCGAGGAGTATTTTGGGAAAGGCAGATGAGCTGAGGGCCTGGATTGACACATGGAATTATGAAATCATAGCCATTAGTGAAACTTGGCTACAGGAGGGGCAGGACTGGCAGCTCAATGTTCCAGGGTTCCAATGTTTCAGACGTGATAGAGGCAGAGGGATGAAGGGTGGGGGGTGGCATTGCTAGTCAGGGAAAATATTACAGCAGTTTAGGGAGTAGCTCTGGTTACCAGGTAGATAACCTGTCCAGCCTACGCTGGCCATCAAAGCTACATTTATACTAATCCCATTTTTCTTATACTTCTGGTTTTCCCATTAGTTACCCTCAGATTCTACTGCTTACCCACCGAATAGGGGCAAATTACAACACCCAGTTAAACTGCTAACCCATACATCTTTGCATGGAAACTGAAGCAGCCTGGGGAAACCAACACAGCGACAAGGAAAAGGTGGAAAATCCTGCTGGATGTCAGCTGAGGTCAGGACTAAAGCTGGGATACTAGAGCACAGAAACAGACAGATGTATTGTTGTGTCATTCAATGATGTTCTCTTAATCTTTTTCTGACGATAGAAGCATTTAAATTTATAACCAGGTTGAACAGGACAATTTTGTTGGTTACTAAGGGAGAATGTGAGATGATCAATAGCACGTCCAATAAGGATTTGTAGAGAAATTGCCTTACACACAGTGCTGAGAAAGTAGCCCAGCAGCTGAGGTACCCAATGGAGACAGATTGATTGGGATTAAGAAAAAAAGATAAAAGAACAGTGAGCAGTACAAAGCAGTACAGTATATGCCCTTCAGCCCACAATGTTGTACTGATCTTTTAAGTTACTCTAAGATCAACCTAACCATTTCCTCCTGCATAGCCCTCCATTTACATAAAAATCTTTTATCTGACACCTCTCTTTACTTTCCTCCAATCACCATAAAATTATGTTCTCTCACTTTAGCCATTTCCACCCTGGTAAACAAAAGTCTCTGGCTGCCCACTCTATCAATGCCATTTTTGTCATCTTATAAACCCTATCAAGTCACCTCCTATGCCCCAAAGGGAAAAGTCCTAGCTTACTCACCTGTCCTCATAATACATGCTCTCTAATCCAGGCAGCATTCTGGAAACTCTTTCCTGCACCTTTCTAAAGCTCCTACATCCATCTTACAAGGAGTCAACCACAACTGCACATAATACTCCAAGTTGGTTTAACCAGACTCTTATAGAGCTGCAACATTACCTTGCGGCTCTTGAACTCAATCCCACAACTAATGAAAGCCAACATGTCATCTTCCTTCTTAACCACCCTATCAGCTTGTGCGGAAATTTCAATGAATCTATGGACATAGACCCCAAAATCCTTCTGTACGTCCACACTACTAACAATCCTACCATTAACCTTATAATTTAGAGCTTCCAAAGTGAATCACTTCACACTTTTCCAGATTAAGCTACATTAGCTCCTTCTCATCCCAGCTTTGCATCTTATTAATGTCCCATTGTAACCCAAGACAACCTTCTACATGATCTACAACACCATCAACCTTCATGTTGTCTGCAAATTTATTAACAGTTTTGAACTGTATGGGCATGGGCAGTACAAACTGTGTCAGTGCTCCAAGTTCCATGTAATACCATGATTAAAAAGGAAGAATGGCCTCAGAATGTTCATACTCTCTCAAATGTATGGTCATAAAATAAACAAGTTCCAACATTTCATCAGCAAAGTTACTAAACAGCACCAGCAATTCAGAAAGCAAACCTATACACAGGATTAGTTCCACTGGGTGCAAGTCCTGACTAATTTAGGATTCCTGGTATCCGCCATTGTTTGCTGAACGGTAGGCTTGCCTCAGAGCCAGAAAGATCACATCCACACCCAGCAGCCAGAGCACGAAGTCTATAACAGCGTTCACATCACCTACTGAGAGAGTGCCGTACCATTTCAGAGCCCACCATTTGGAAGAGACACTAAACTGTGTCTCAATCTGCTCTCTGAGACAGATGTGTAAACTCACGTTATCTGAAGGCGGAGGGGCATGTGGGGTTAGGATCTCTAGACAAAGGTTATCTCGTTGTCTAGCCATTGTCTCTTTCTCAACTAGCATAATTGAAAAATATTATCTCCCCATTTATTTTGTGGCCATTTGTGGGATCTTGCTGAGCATTAATAGACTGCAACACTTCCAGCCATCCAGTAGTGATAGAAGGAACTTAATTATTTATTAGCTTATTGGTGGCATCCATCGGTCTCGAGAGACCATGGATCTGCGCTTGGAGTTTCCAGGGCGCAGGCCTGGGCAGGGTTGTATGGGAGACAGGCAGTTGCCCAAGCTGCAGGCCTTCCCCTCTCCACGCCACCGATGTTGTCCAAGGGAAGGGCACTAGAACCTATGCAGCTTGGCACCGGTGACATCGCAGAGCAATGTGTTGTCAAGGACACAAACATGCTGCCTCAGCTGAGGCTCAAACCAGTGACCTTCAGGTTACTAGTCTGATGCCTTGCCCACTAGGCCACGCGCCAACATGGGCAAGTTTATTAGTTTATAAATTAATTATTATTTAGAGATACAGCATAGAACAGGCCCTTCCATCCAAAGAATCTGTACCACCCAGCAACCCAAAAAGCCCAATCACTGGACAATTTACAATGACCAACGAACCAATTAACTGGTACGTTTTTGGAATGTGGAAGGAAACTGGAGTACCCAGAGGATAACAATGTATTCACAGGGAGGGTGTAAAAACTCCTTACAGGAAGGTGCCAGAATTGAACTCTGAACTCTGATGCCCTGTGATGTAAGAGCGTCGCTCTAACCACTATGCTACCATGGCCCCCAAACCAGTCAGGGATGTCCCGAGATTAGAACAGGGACTTCAGGAACCATTCTCTTTGCCGATTTTGACTAACACCAGGATGTCCATCAATAGAATTTTTCTCCACAGATCAAAATCCTGATGTACAAGGATTCCAATAAAACTTACAGGGGACATTGCACAGACTGAACCTGCTCAGACTTAGCCTGGGGAGTATAACATAGTCAGCAGTGAAGTGCAAGCTGATGATTAAATATAGAATAAAGTATTGAGTAACAGATACCTCAAATTGTAGCACAAGACTGTAATTTAATCAAGGGTTTAAAATACTTCGTAAACCTAAATTAAAACTTAAGTAGTTCATGCCACCTGCACTATATTACAGTGGCTGTCTTCCTGCAAACCATGTTTATGAAGTGCCCGAGAGTAGAGTGACATAAACATGTAGCTTTTTATAACCACTCTTCAGTCTATATTAGTAAAGCTAATGTTAAAATCCCAGTCTTTGAGTAATAGCAAATCATTTTGCTATATCATTTTCAAAGTCGATTCCATTGCTAAGACTCATTTTCCATTTGTTTGTGTTCTTTTCATGATATTTATGTAACACTATTTATTCATAAGCGGTACTGAGAATATTCGTGGAAGATCGGCCAGTGGGGTTAAAGGGCCAGTGAGAATTTTAAAAAGAGGTGATCACTTTGATGGGATTGTACTATAAGCCCCTCAAAAGTCAGTGGGAATCGAAGGAGCAAGTATGTAGTGAGACTGCAGATTGCTGTACGAGTAATAGGTTTGTAATAATAAGTGATTTTAGCTTCCCTAATATTGACTTCAGAAGTCATAGTGCAAAGAGCTTGGACAAGGCTGAATTTGTTAACTGCGTTGAGGTAAAGTTTTCCCATGTAATAAATACACTCAGTGGCTACTTTATTAGGAATGTCCAGTAGCGAATAAAATGGCCACTGAGTGTATGTTTGTGGTCTTCTGCTGCTGTCGCCCATCCACTTCAAGGTTTGATGTGTTGTGCATTCAGAGATCGTCTTCTTCACACCACTGATGTAACACATGGTTATTTGAATTGCTGTAGCCTTACTGTCATCTTGAACTAGTCTGGCCATTCTCCTCTGACCTCTGGCATTAAGAAGGCATTTTTGCCCACAGAAACGCCACTCACCATTTTGTTTTTCACACCATTCTCTGTGAACTCTGAAGACTGTTGTACATGAGAATCCCAGGAGATCAGCAACTTCTGAGACACTCCGTCTGGCAGCAACTATCACTCCTCAGTCAAAGTCACTTAGATCACATTTCTGCCCCATTCTGATGTTGCTCTGACCATGTCCATGCATGACCACGTCTGCATGCTTTTATGCATTGAATTCTACCACATGTTTTGGCTGATTAGCCATTTGCATTAATGAGCAGGTATACCTAAAAAAGTGGCGACTGAGAGTACATAGACAAATAGAGAGGTGATATCACTCAACCTCTTTTTAAATTATGACAGGGCAAGTGACTGAAGTCTCGGTAGGGGAGCATTTTAGGACTAGTAACCAAAATGATTTAAGTTTTATTACTAATGGTAGACCTGGGCCACAAATTAAAGTGCTACGCTGGGGCAAAGCATTCAGCAGAAACCTGCAAAGATTGACTAGGACGTGTTTGCAGGTAAAGGAATGCCAGGCGCTAGAAGGCTTTGAAGTGTAAGATATGGAGAGTTCAGGGTCAGCATGTCCCTGTAAGAGTGAAGGACTAGGGTGGTAGGAGCAGTGAACATTGGATGATAAAGGATATTGAGGCTCTCGTCAGGGAATAAAAAGAGACACATATTAAGAGTAGGCAGCTCAGAGTATATGGGACGTAGGAATACTTCAGAGAAATCAGGAGGCCAAAAAGAGAACATGAGATAGCTTTGGTAGATAAAGGAAAGGAGAATCCTAAAGACTTATTATGTCTAATAGTTAAATAGTTTCTCTAATAGTGTAATGTTTCTTCTAAGAGCTTAATAGTCTAATAATTTTGTGGTCTGAAACTTTGACTGTTCATTCATTTCCATAGATGCTACCTGACTTTTGGAGATCCTCCAGCATCTTAAGTGTGTGATCCTAATAGATTCTCTAAATATACTCAGGTAACTAGGGACAGAATTGATCCTCTTAACAATTAATGTGGTCACCAAAGTATGTGTGGAGCCAAAGGAGGTGGGCAAGTTACTAAATTAATTTCTCAGCAACACACACAATGTGCTGGAGAAACTTAGCAGTACAGTCAACGTTTTGGACCAAGACCTCAACTATAATCTTTTCCATGGATGCTGCCTGGCCTGCTGAGTTCCTCCAGCATTTTGTATATGTCACTTTGATTTCTAACATCTGCAGATTTCCTCTTGTTTGAAATTCATTTTTCAGCTTATTTACCATGGAACATAGACCAGTACCACACTGGAACAGACCCTTTGGCCCATGGTGCTATACCGTACCAATTAAACTGGTAATCAAATAGCAAGCCAAACTAATATTTTCTGCCTACACAATCTCCATATCCTTCCTGTTGTAAAGAACGGAGTGAACCCAAACGCAGGACACAGGCAAAGAGATTGAGTCAGGATGCAGACATGGGCGTGAGCGTTGAACGTCAAACAGGAGGGAGTGCAGGAAAGCAGGAGGCAGACAGAACTGATCTTGACATGGAGCGTAGAAAGGGAAGCAACAGACGAAACTTTTCTTAGCACGGAGAGATGGAGTTACACAGGTAAACCTCAGAACTGGAGTAAACTTGGAATCCAAATCTTGACACGAAGAGACAGAGTTTCACAGGTAAACCTCAGAACTGGAGTTGAATTTTAAAAACTTATCTTGACTTGGAGAGACTGAGTTGCACAGGTAAATCTCGGTACTGAAGCAAAACTTAGAACACACAATCCTAAGCGACCGGGAAACGTAAATTACCACTCTAGCAAAACCAACGATCTGGCAACTAGTGGGTGCAAAGCCGTGGGTTCTTATGCTGCAGGTCTTGATGAAACCAGGTGTGCCGTCATGAAAAGAAATTAGGAGAAAATGCAGAATTAACGGTCGGAACCATGGCACAATCAAAGAGAATTAGGAGAAAATGGGGAATTAATGGTCTGGACCATGACACTTCCATTTTCCTCACATTAATGTGCCTTTCTAAATGACTCTTAGAAGTCCTTAATGTGTCCGCGTCTACCATGGGCAGCATATTCCAGGAACCCACTACACTCTATGTAAAAAACTTAGCCCTTACATCTCCTTTCAACTTACCCCCTCTCACCTTAAATGCATGCCATCTGGTATTAGACATTTCAACCCTGGTAAAACAGATACTGCCTGTCTACTCTATCTATACCTCTCATAATCTCATGAAGTTCTGCCAGATCTCCCCTCAGCCTTCGCTGCCCCAGAGAAAACAACCCAAATGTGTCCAGCCTCTCACTATAGTACATGCTCTCTAATCCAGGCATCATCCTTTTAAACTTCTCTTGCACCTCTTCAAAGCCTCAACATCCTTCCTATAACAGGGTGACCAGAATTGTATGCAATACACCAAATGTGTCCTAACTAAAGTTCTACAAAACTGCAACAGAACTTCCTGACTTTTGTACTCAATGCCTTGACTAATAAAGACAAGCATGACTTATACCCACTTAACCACTGTGTAGCCACTTACAGGGAGCTCTGAACTTGGACTCTAAGATCTCTCTGCTCATCAACACAGTTAAGGATCTTGCTCTTAACTGTTTACTGGCTTTTTACATTTGACCTACCAAGGTGCAAGACTTCACATTTGACCATGTTAATCTCTATCTGCCATTTCTATGCCCGTGTTTGTAACTGATCTATATCTTGTTGTATTCATTGTCAGTCTTCTACTCGATCCACAATACCACCAATATTTGTATAATCTGCAAATTTACTAACTCACCCATCTACATTATCATCCAGGTCATTTATATACATCACAGACAGCAGAGGTCCCAGTACAGATCCTGTGGAATCACAGACCTTCAGCTGGAATAAGTCCCACCAAGAGCTACCCTCTGTCTTCAATGTGCAAGCCAGTTCACCATTGATCCTATGCATCTTCATGAGTCTCCCATGAGCGAACTTGTCAAACACCTACTAAAATCCATGTAGACAACATCCACAGTTCTACCTTCATCAATCATCCTCGTCACCTTGTCAAAAAACCCAATCAAGTTAATAAGACATGACTTGCTTCACACAAAGCCGTGCTGGCTCTCCCTAATTAGGCCATGGTGTTCCAAATGCTTATAAATCCTATCTCTAAGAGTTCTTTCCCTACCACTAATGTGAGACTCACTGGTCTACTGTTTCCGAGATTATCCCTGGTTCCCTTCTTGAATAATGGAACAACACTAGCTACTTGCCAGTCCTCTGGGACCTCAACTGTAGCTAGGGAGGAAACAAAGATATTGTTTAAGGCCCCAGCAACCCCTACTCTTGCCTCTATCAATAACTTGGGGTATATCCCATCAGGCCCTGGGGATTTATCCACCGTAATGATCTTTAAGAAACCCAACATCAGCTCTTCCTTTATTTTGCAATGCATATCAATATGCTCAGAGCTGATCTCCCTTTCCTCCACGTCTTCACCTTGGTAAATACTGAGATAAAGGCAGACCTCACCTATATCCTCCTCATCCAAGCAAATGTCTCCCCCTTTATCATTAAGTGGTCCTGTCCTCACCCTAGTCATCATCTTGCTCTTGATGTAAGTAGAATAGAATAGAATTGAATAGAATGGACTTTATTTCTTACGTCCTTCACATACATGAGGAGTAAATATCATTACGTTACGTCTCTGTCTAAATGTGTAATGTGCAATCATAGTTATTTATAATTAATAGAGTGAGTTAATCAGTCTGTTGGCCTGGTGGAAGAAGCTGTCCCGAAGCCTGTTGGTCCTGGCTTTTATGCTGCGGTACCATTTCCTGGATGGTAGCAGCTGGAATAGATTGTGGTTGGGATGACTCAGGTCCCCAATGATCCTACGGGCCCTTTTTACACACCTGTCTTTGTAAATGTCCTGAATCATGGGAAGTTCACAACTACAGACGCACTGGGCTGTCCGCACCATTCTCTGCAGAATCCTACGAATAAGAGAAGTACAGTTCCCATACTATGCAGTGACGCAGCCAGTCAGGATGTTCTCAGTTGTTTCCCTGTAGAAAGTTCCAGCTAGGTAGCCTCCAATTGATGGCATGAATATCAATTTAGCCAACTTCTGGAAAAAAGTTCTTTCCCTCCCCCTTCCCTCGTCTTCTATTCCCCACTTTGGCCTTCTCACCTGTCTATCACCTCACCCAGTGCCTCTCCTTCTTCCCTTTCTCCCATGGTCCACTCTTCTCTCCTATCAGATTCCTTCTCCTCCAGGAGGTTACCTTTCTAACCCACCCGGCTTCACCTATCACTACTTAGTCCTCCTTCACCTCTTCCACCTTTTTATTCTGTTGTCTTCCTCTTCAGTCTTGATTAAGGGTGTCGGCCCAAAATATTGTCTGTTTATTCATTTCCACAGATGCTGCCTGACCTGCTGAGTTCCTCCAGCATTTCATGTGTGCTCTCTTGAAACATATTCATGACTTCAAAGGAAGAGGTGCTGGGCATCTTAAAGTGTTTAAAGGTTGATAAATCCGTGGAGCATTACCATAGATTGTGGAAGGCAGAAAAGAAACTGGTGGGTCTCTGGCAGAGATATTTGTATCATTGTTAGCCAAGGGTGAAGTACAAGGAGACTGGATGGTGATTACTGTTGTGTGATGGGTTGCAAGGATATGTCAGGGGGCTAGAGACTAGTGAGACTAACATCAGTAGTGAGATAGTAACTGGAGACATTTGGAAAAACAAGGACTGATCAGGTGTGTGCATACCAGTACAGAGAGAAAAGCTTTAGATCAGGGGTTCCCAACCTTTTTCATGCCATGGACCAATACCATTGAGCAAGGGGTCCGTGGACCTCAGGTTGGGAACCCCCGCTTTATGGGCCAAGCATAAGCAAATGGGACCAGCTGAGGTAGGCAATTTGCTTGACGTGGGCATGTTGGGCCAAAGGGCTTCTTTCTCTGCTATATAACTAATATTCTATAAAGCAATAACATTCTTCTCATGGGTTTTATATGCAACACGCACCAGTTGATGTTAAAGCAGCAAAGGTTTGCCTGGCAAATGAGCTCAACGATAATAAACTGCTGTAATGTGCATTTTACTGTTGTTATGGGAACTTTTCACACATCTCTCCTCAAACATGTTTAGTTGTTACTCGAGTGCTATCATGTGCTCAACCAGTGTTTTACAAACTAAAATTGGGTTTTGGAACAAAATATTCCTGACTCATATAAACTATTATTCCAAATTACATAACAAGCCCAAGACAGTAGTGAATTCTCTTCATCAGAATCGGTTTTAATATCGCTGTCTTATATAATGTGAAAGTTATTAGTCTGTGGCAGCAATTCTGTATAAAGACATAAAATTACTCTAAGTTACAAAATAAACAGTGCAAATAAAGGGCTAATGAGGTGGTGTTCATGAGCTGATGGACTGTTCAGAAATCTGATGATCTGCAATCATTGGATGTGGGACTTCAGGCTCCCTGATGGTAGTAATTGAAAGAGGACATGTCCTGGATGGTGGGGATCCTTAATGATGAATGCCACCTTCTTGAGGCACCACCTCTTGGAGCTGTCTTCATTGGTGGGGAGGGTTGTGACAATGCTGTGCCACAGTGTAATAGAAATCTCTAAGTTACCCACATGAATAGCAGCAGTCTGAGTGAGGGGCTTCATTAGTTGGGGTTAAATGCATAAATTTATTAAAGGCATAACTGGATAAACATGATGGAGAAAGGGCCGAGTTCCTTCATCAGAGCTGGAAAAAAGGAAGAAATGGTGGGGAATGAGTATAGTTGACATGATAGATGAGACCAGGTTAGAGGAAGGGTGGGTGAGTGGGAAGGTGGATATGAAGTGGGAAGCTGGAAGGTGATAGGTGGAAGAGATAAAGGGTTGAAGAAGAAATGTATTAAGAGAGGACAGTGGACTATGAGAGATAAGGAAGAAGGGGGTCACCAGCGGGAAGTGATGGACAGGTGAAGAGAAGAGAAGAGAGGGGGTAAGAGGGGTAACAGAATGGGGAGTGGATAAAGGCAGAAGGGGAGGGGGAGAAATTACGCAATGTTATAGAAAACCTTGACCAGTTGCAACATGACCAATTGATGGACTTCAGATCATGGTGTAATCAAAAGGAGCAAGACCCTTCCTGAGTATCGTACAAATCCTATAAGAGCCAGGGTTAACTTTCCTTTTGTTGAGAGTTGGCTGCTGAGATGTCATCTGCTTTCCAGGGTCTCCTCGAGATCCTTCATTGTAAGGGACTCAAGAGACTGCACGTGCTGTTTGGATTAAGGTTCTCAATCTGAAATGCCAGCTGTCCATTTCCCCCCATAGATCCTGCATGACCAGCCGAGATCCTCCAGCCTTTTGTGTGTTGCTTCTTTATCTTTGGGAATCATTGTTGTGCAATGGGGCAGGTTGGCAGAGATACTTTGTCTTTTGGATGTGAGACTCATCTGTTTGTGATTAACAATGACTTGGAGATTAGCCTCAATGAACTTATATGTAGGTATTATCAAGCAAAGTCAAAGAAGTCAAAGTAAATTTATTATCAATGGATAGATGGGTCTCCGTATACTACCTTGAGATTTATTTTCCTGCAAGCATTTACAGGAATTTATGTTAAAAATACTACAATCAGTGGCCACTTTATTAGGTACACCTGAACATCTGTTTATTAATGCAAATAGCTAATTAGCCAATCATGTGGCAGCAACACAATGCATAAAAGCATGCAAACCAAGTCAAGAGATTCAGTTGTTGTTCAGATCAAACATTAGAACGGGGAAGAAATGTGATCTAAATGTCTTTGACTATGGAATCATAGATAATGCCAGACTGGGTGGTCAGAAACTGCTGATCTCCTGAGATTTTCAAGCACAACAGTCGCTAGAGTGTTATGGTCAAAGGACGGCATAGATAGATTAGACATGACCTACCATGCATGAAGCTTTGTTGACTATCCTTAATCAATCCACATCTGTCCAAATACTTAAATGTCTAGTCCCTTAGAATACCTTCCAATAACATTCCCACAGGGAATGTCAGACTCACCAGCTGAAAATTTCCTAGTGTATAGTTAGAGCCTTTTTTAAAGAGTGGAACAACATTGGCTATCCTCCAATCCTCTGGTACCTCTCCTGTTGCTAAGGATTTTTAAAATATCTCTGCTAGGGCCCCGGCAATTTCTGCAGTTGCCTCCCACAGGGTTGGAGGCAACACTTGTCAGGCCCTGGGAATTTATCCACCCTGATTCGGCTCATGGTAGCAGACACCTCCTCCTCTGTGATCTGTACAGGGTCCATGAAGTTAATGCTGCTTTGCCTCACTTCTATAGACTCTGCATCTGTCTCCTGAGTAAATACAGATGCAAAAAATCTCATTTAATAAGATCTCCTCCATCAGTTTTGGTTCCACACATGGATTACCATTCTGGTCTTCTATAGGACCAATTTTTTCCTCTACAATCCTTTTGCTCTTAACATATCTGTAGAATCCCTTAGGGTTCTCCATCATTTTGTCTGCTAGACCAACCTCATACTTTCTTTTAGCCCCCCGATTTCTTTATTCAGTGCTCTCTTGCATTTCTTATACTACATAAGCACCTCATTTGTTCCTACTTGCCTATACCTGCTATGCACTTCCCTTTTTTCTCTTAACCAAGGTCTCAATATCACTTGAAAACCAAGGTTCCCTACACTTGTAATCTTTATTTTTTATCCTGACAGGCGCATAGAATTTTTGTACTCTCAAAATTTTGTTTTTGAAGGGCTTCCACTTTCCTGGTACACCTTTGCCAGAAAACAGTTTGTCCCACTGCACACTTGCCAGATCATTTCTGCTAACATCAAAATTGGCCTTTCTCCAATTTAGAATCTCAATACATGGACCAGACCTATCTTTTTGCATATTTACATTGAAACTAAAGGCATTGTGGTCACTGGATGCAAAGTGTTCCCTACACAAACTTCTGTCAGCTGCCCATTCTCATTCTCTAATAACAGATCCAGTAACACATGCTTTCTCATTGGAATTTCTATGTGTTGATGAAGGAAACCTTCCTGAGCTCATTTGACAAACTCTATCCCATCTAGTCCTTTTACAGTATGGGATTCCCAGTCAATATATGGGAAGTTAAAATCACCAACTAGAACAACCTGATGTTTCTTGCAACAGTCTGTGATCTCTTTACAAATTTACTCCTTTAAATCCTTAGAATTGTTGGGTGGTCTGTAATATAGCCCCATTAACATGGTCATATCTTTCTTTTTTCTCAGTTCCACCCATAATGCCTCCCTGGTCGAGTTCTACAGTATGTCCTGACGGAAAACTGCCATGGCATTTTCCCTGACTAGTAACACCACTCAGCCTCCTTTATTCCCTTCCGCTATGTCACATCTAAAACAACGGAACCCCAGAATATTGAGCTGCCAGTCCTACCCCTCCTGCAACCAAGTCTCACTAATGGTTACAATACCATAATTCCAGATGGGTTGAGTTAAGAAACTGCAAGGGCAAAAGTACCCTAATGGCAGTAATATACAGGCTTCCCAACAGTAGCTAGGATGTGCACTACAGAATACAACGGGAAATAGAAAAGGTGTGTCAAAAGGGCAATGTTATGATAGTCATGGGAGAGTTTAACATGCAGGTAGATTGGGAAAATCAGGTTGGAAATGGATCTCAAGAGAGTGAGTTTATTGAATGTCCATGAGATGGCTTTATAGAGCAGTTTGTTGTTGAGCCTACTAGGGGATCAGATATACTGGATTGGGTGCTATGTAATGATCTAGAGGTGATTAGATATAATTGAGTTCAACTTGCAATTTGATAGGGAGAAATTAAAGTCTGGTGTAGCAGTATTTCAGTGGAGTAAAGGAAATTATAGTGGTATGGAGAGGAGGTGGCCGAAGTAAATTGGAAGGAGATGCTGGCAGGGATGACAGCGAGCAGCAGTGGCTTGAGTTTCTGGGGAAAATGAGGAAGGTGCAGGGTAGATGTATTCCAAAACTAAAGAAATACTTCAATGGCAAAATAGTGCAACCATGGCTGACATGGGAAGTCAAAGATAATAGAAAAGCAAACGAGAGGGCATACAACAAACCAAACAATAGTGAGAAGAAAGGGGATCAAGAAGCTTTTAAAAATGCACAGAAAGCAACTAGAAGAATCATTAGGAGGGAAAAGATGAAATATGAAAGCAAGCTAGCAAACAATATCAAGATGGGTAGATAAAACTTTTCAAGTATATAAAAACTAAAAGGGAGATGAGAGGGGATTTAGGACCACTTCAAAATGAGGCCAGAGAAATAATAATGGAGATCACAGAAGAAATAAATGAGTATTTTGCATCAGTCCTCAGTGTGGAAGATTATAGCAGTGTGCCAGAAGTTGAAGGGTGTCAGGGAAGAGAAGTGAGTGCAGTTACTCTTACAAGGGAGAAAGTGTTCAAAAAGATGCATAAGTGACCCGGACCAGATGACTGCACCTCAATCATCTGGAAGAAGTAGAGGTAGAGATTATGGAGGCAATAGTAATGATCTTTCAAGAATCATTGGACTCTGACATGGTTCCAGAGGACTGGAAAATTGCGAATGTCACTCCAATCCTAAGAAAGGAAGAAGGGAGCAAAAAGGAAATTATAGACTGGTTAGCCTGACCTTAGTGGTTGGGAAGATGTTGGAGTCAATTGTTAAGGATGAGGTTATGGAGTACTTGGTGACACAGGACCAGATAGGACAAAGTCAGTATGATTTCCTTCAAGGAAAATCTTGCCTAATGAATTTGTTGGAATTCTTTGAGGAGATTACAAGTAGATTAAAAGGGATGCAGTGGACGTTGTGCATTTGGATTTTCAGAAGGCCTTTTGACAAGGTGCCACACATGAGACTGCTTACCAAGTTAAGACAGGAGAGTTACTGGCATGGTTAGAGCAGTGGCTGATTGGTAGGAGGCAGCAAGTGGGCATAAAAGGATCCTTTTCTGGTTAGCTGCCGGTCACTACTGGTGTTCCTCAGGGGTCGGTATTGGGATCGCTTCTTTTAATGCTGTATATCAATAATTTAGATAATGTAATGGATAGCTTTGTTGCCAAGTTTGCAGATGATACGAAGAATGGTGGAGAGGCGGATACTGTTGAGGGAACAGGAAGGCTGCGGAAGGACTTAGATTCAGAGAATGGGAAAGAAAGTGGCAAATTAATATAATGTTGGAAAATGCATGGTCATGCACTTTGGTGGAAGAAATATTTGTGTGGACTATTTTCTAAATGTAGAGAAAATCTAAAAATATGAGATGCAAAGGGATCTGGGTGTCATTGTGCAAAACACCCTAAAGGTTAACTTGCAGGTTGAGTCTGTGGTGAGGAAGGCAAATGCAATGTTAACATTCATTTCAAAAGGTCTAGAATACAAAAGCAGGGATGTGATGCTGAGGCTTTATAAGGAACTGGAGAGGCCTCGCCTTGAGAATTGTGAACAGTTTTGTGCTCCTCATCTTAGAAAAGATGTGCTGGCATTGGAGAGGGTTCAGAGGAGGTTCAGGAGGATGATTCTGGGAAAGAAAGGGTTATCATACAAGGAACTTTTGATAGCTCTGGGTCTGCACTCATTGGAATTTAAAAGGATGAAGGGGGATCTCATTGAAACCTTTTGAATGTTGAAAGGCCTAGTCAGAGTAGATGTGGAAAGGGTGTTTCCCATGGGGGATTCCAGGACAAGAGGGCATGGACTCAGGATAGAGCAGTGTCCATTTAACACAGAGATGTGAAAAAAATTCTTGAGCCTGAGGGTGGTGAATTTGTGGAATTTGTTACCACAGGCAATTGTGGAGGTTAGGCCATTGGGTGCTTTTAAGGCAGAGGTTGATAGGGTTTTGATCAGCCATGGCATCAAAGGGGTAAAGGCCGGGGAGTGGAGCTGAGGAACGGAAGAAAGGATCAGCCATGATTGAATGGCAGATCAGACTTGATGGGCCAAATGGCCGAATTTTGCTCCTATGTCAGATGGTCTTATGGTCTAAATAAACCACACAAAATATTCCGTAGTAAGTTACAAAGATTTTCACCAAGATTTCAGGGCTCATGATTTGTAGTCTCCACTTGATTGTTGCTGCCAAGCGGAGACTTGATTGTCATTGTTGTTGGGGGAGCTCCAAGTTCCAACTCGTGAAATCACACTGGGTCCATCCTAGGCGTTGATGATCACAATTCCTTGGTCTTGGTGAACCGAGCGATAGGTGCCTCAATAAATAGGGGCTCAATCCACAAACATAGCAGGACACACAGAGACAGACAAGCTATTTGGTCTTCTGCTCTCATGCCACTAATTCAGCATGGTTTTTTTTGGAGTTCCACAAGTATTGTGAGACACTCAGAGAAAAGTAAACTCTTTGGTCTTTTGTTCTCATTCTACTGGTGCTTTGAGGCCAAGAAAGAATCCAGCTGCTATTAGCAAATATTTAACAAACCTGCAGTGTTTAACTCGTACGGGCACCTCACATGCTGCAAGCTCACAAAGAGTTAAAGTGCCATTTGGAATTGTTCAGACTTTCATCTAATATTTTGCAAAAATTTAATGCACCACAACTCAATTTGTGGCACTCACCCATGCCAAGCAAGGAGATATTCACTGGCATAGTACTAAGTTTCAAATGGTCTCTGCATTACTCTGTTACAGCGGTCTCCCCTGTAAAACTGGTCACTACCTGTGGCTGGTTCTGGATCTGCATGCACATAGAAGCCCACTTACATGATAGGTTCCTAGCCCAGCTTTGTGAAAGATTGGAAGTCTTTGCTCCATGGACTTTTTTCTTGTAGACTGCCTGTCACAATTGACAGAGATCCACACAAAACAGAAACAGTCCCTTTCACTCATTGAATCCACAGCAGTGATTGTGCATCCATTTAAACTAATCCTACACTAATTCCCCTCAGATTCTACTGAATATCCACACATCTACACACTAGGGACCACATACAGAGGCAAAATAACTAACCAAGATGCATGTCTTTGCAATGCAAGAGAAATGTTTCTGAAGCCCTCCTGGAGTTGGAAGCTAACTCTTACACTTACTTCTTCCATGTTCATTTAATTTTCTCAATTATCCGTGCCTCAGTCTGTACTAGGCCAGTGAAATAGAATCTGTCACATGCTTTCTTCGCCTTCTCACTGCTGTTGTAGGAAAGCAGCATCCATCGTCAAGGACCCCCACCACCAGGCCTGCTTAAAACAGATGGGTACCTCAGACCGCTGAAATGAGAGGCTGAAGATATCAGTGAATACTCTTGCCAGTTGATCAGCACGTCTTTAATACTCGGCCAGGTACCCCATCAAGGCCAGATTCTTTCCATTGGTCCACCCTCCTGAAAGATGCTCTCAGGTCAGCGTCAGAGACTGAAATCACAGGATCCTCAGAGGCTGAGGGAAATCATGATGATTCCTTCACGCTTTGACAGTAAAAATGAGCATAGAAGGCATCAAGCTCATTGGAAGTGAAGACCTGTTGTCACCTATGTCACTGGACTTCACTTTGTAAGAGGTAATAGCATTCAAGCCCTGCCACAGCTGTCGAGCATCCTTTATTGATTTATTTAGTCCGGAATTACCTCTTTGCCTGGGAGATGGCTTTCCGGCCATTATACCTGGACCACTTGTAACTTCCTTGGTGACCAGATTTGAATGCCTTTGAGCTGGCTCTCAATAGGTTGTGGATCTCAGAGCTTATCCAGGGCTTCTGGCTGGGGAAGACTCTGAATGATTTTGTGGGCACATGCTTGTCTATGACCGTTTTTGTAAAGTCTGTGACAACTGTGGTGTATTCATTCAGATGCACAGGTGAATCCTTGGACACAGCCCAGTCTCAATGTTGTTTGTTTGTTTATTATTAAGTCTTTTTTTTTGTATTTGCACAGTTTGTTGTCTTTTGCACACAGGCTGTTTGTCCATCCTGTTTGGGGCAGCCTTTCATTGATTCTATTATGTTTCTTGGATTTACTAATTATGCACACAAGAAAATGAATCTCAGGACTGCAAATGGTAATTTGATAACATGTAATTTGATAATAAATTTACCTTAGACTTTGAACTTTGAACAATCTTGCAGTAAATGCAGTGGGTTATTCCTGTTTCTGCTAGCTATGCTTTTACAGAGTTCCCACCTAGTCAGCCCAAATAATCCCTGTACTCTCTAAATTTTGTACACAGATTGGTGGGTGCTTGGAATGTGCTGTCAAGGATGATGGTAGAGGCAGATACAATAGGGGCATTTAAGAAACTCTTAGATAGAAACATGGATGATAGAAAAATGGAAGGATATGTAGAAGGAAAGCTTTAAAATGATCTTAGAGTAGGTTAAAATATCATCACAGCATCATGGTCAAAGGGCCTGTACTGTGCTGTAGTGTTCAATATTCTATGCTCTTTGTCCTTAAACCAGAGGACGCCCATGTGATCCTGTATTGTCAACTACACACAGATGGTACCAGAGATTAAACTGACCTGGCTTGATTGTTGTTGTGCGGCAGCAGCTGCAGAAACTGCCATCTACCACTCATCTTTGAGACTAATCAACCAACTTGCCTGAAGGGTATTGACACAGAGCCCTTAGCATTGTGAGTGATCCCTCCCATCCATCTCACAATCTCTTTGACACTCTACCACCAGGCAGGAGGTACTGTGGCATTAGACAAGGACTGTTAAGAAGGGAAACAGTTTCTTTCCTCCTTTAGCTATGAGACTACTGAACTCCCTGCCACAACCCATGTCTCATCACTTACAAATCGCTAGTTACATTGTACTGTTGACTTCTTAGTTTGTGTCATAAATGCACCTTATATCAGCAGTAGTAAATCAAGGCAACTGAACTTGCTGTGTTGTCTAGAAGACATTTAGCCACTCATCTGAGGGGCTTCTTCAGTTCTGATCCATGGTGGGTAGTTTTCCAGCTTATAAACTCTGTGAGTTGTGTAAAGGTATAGCAATCACATGAGGGTCGTTAAGAGCTGCAGAGATAATGAGAGGGTCATTAGTCTTATCTTTGCATGAATGGAGGTATGAACTGTTATGGAGACATGAGGCTAGCAAGTCCAGTTGCCTTGATATACTACTGCTTGGTATAAAATAATCTGGATGGCTGAGAACCTTTGTAGACCTAATGCTAAGTGTCAGTCTTCTGGAAAATATTTTATGCGTTATGTGTGAGTTATATGTTCTGTGTTGTGCACCTGATGCACCATCAATAACTCTCCGAGACGTGAGGCGAGATATAGGCTTTTATTGGCTGGAAGAAAGAACAAGCAGCAATTGACCACCACACTGCATCCTGGAGACTGAGGCCGGGGCTCAGGCTCCAATCACCTTTATTGTCCTTGGGAGGAGCCACAGGAGCAGTCAGCAGGGGGGGGGGGGGGGGCATGTCCAGACAGGTATATGTAGTTCACCACAGCACCTTAGTCTGGAGAAATGTTTCATTTGGTGGTGTACATGTATACGATTCAATTACAATAAACTTGAACTCGAACCTGCATTTAAACTTAAAAGGGGTGATATTCAAGGAACAGTCAGCAGTCTAAGTTGAAGGGCTAGAGTGTATTTTCAGATGAAATTACATTCTGCAGCAGTTGTCTCTGTGAATCTTGTGCTGCTTTTGCATAAAGCTTTTTTACCTCTTCTATAGATTACCGATGCCACAACAAACATCTTACCAGAATGATGCACCTTTTGTTGAAGGGGTCGAAGCATAAAGCAACAGTAAATCAAAGGGACATACACTTTTGGAAAGTTTAAAAAATACCTAGACCTGGTTATTTCAGTTCATTACAGGACTGGATTGTACCAGATTCCTCAAGTGTTTACATGGTTTGATACAAAGGTCATGATCACTGCTCTACAGCCAGACAACATGCAATCTGCACAGCCACCTTTGGTCATTTTGATTGAAAGTTGGAGAGTACCAGGTGAAATTTCTTTTCATTAAACTGAAAGCTTCAAAACTGAGGTTGATGGAACATCATTAAATAACTTGTAAAAGATGCCGGAGCAGACTCAATGAGTCAGATGGCTTAATTCTGCTCCTATATCTTATGGTCTTGTGTCACAGTGGATAGAAAGAATTAAAATACAGAATAGCCTTTAAAAAACTGGAACAGGCTTAAGAGGCTATATGAGTCTATTATAGTTACTCTTATGTGAAAGTTACTAAGAATACTCTTGAAATTTTCAGTCAAATTAGTAACATATTTTCTTAGTAATTGATAAAGTTTATCAGTTAAAGGGATGTATTATGCAGTATTATCTTCTGCAGCAATAGAGAATAAAACAAAGAAAATATATCCACTGTCTAAAAAGTCATTCCCAGTCAGGAAGGAAGTTCAGGACCCACACCACCAGGTTCAGAAACAGTTATTGCCCCTCAACCATCAGGCTTCTGAAACAGTGTGGATAACTTCACTCACCTCAGCACTGAACTGATTCCACAATCTATAAACTCACTTTCAATGACTGTACAAATGTTCTCGATATTATTATTTTTTTAATTTTCTTTTGTATTTCCACAGTTTGCCTTCTTTCACACATTCATTGTTTCTCAGTCTTTGTGTGTAGTTTTTTTTTACTGATTCTATTGTATTTCTTTATTCTGCTGTGAATTGTGACAAGAAAATGAAGTTTAGGGTAGTGTATGGTGAAATATATCTACCTTGATAATAAATTTACTTTGAACATTGAACACTAAGAGTGCTTTAAAGGGAAAATCAGTTCACAATACTCTGGTTCCAAAATTCAGTGCTACTGACCTTGATGGAATGGATTTTGAGTGCAGTTTACAACATGTTTACATAACTATAGGGGTTCATATACTTCTAGTGTGGATGCGCTTCCAAAGACTTTTATATCTCAGTTTCTCAGGTACAGAAGCCACTGTCAAATGCATTGGGAAGTTACTCCCTTACTACTGGCTCAACAAATGGCTCCCAACATCCCATGCAACTAAATGATACAAACATTTTGAGTTAAATATCTGATTGATAAGCATTCTTAAGGGCTACCACCCTTTCTTTAGCTATTATTTAATCTTCCCAAGCCAATATACAATTGCATTTTCCTGTCTCCCACCTGGTCCATTTCCTCTCAAATCTTGAAATTGCATCACTTTTCATGTTTGAATGATTTCCAGTAAGAAATAAGGTTTCCTTTTCATTAGACTGAAATAGCAGCTGGAAACAATAGCTGGAAATTTCCTCATCCAGAAACAACAATTGTATTTATATAGAATTTCATTAAAATATAAAGAGAAAATCCCAAAATACTTGCTGGAAGTCTAAAACCAAAAAGAGATGCATTAATGAATTTCCCTTTATTGCCCTGTGCTGTCTCAGAATGCTTCACAGACAACTAAATTATTTTATATGTTATAAGGTGTAACAGTGGGTGGAAGCAGGCTGTCATGGTAACAGAGTGGGTATATGGAGTTAGAGGTTTTCTGTTGTTTAAAAGCAGATTCTAAACCAGACTGAACCTGTGATCAAGATGGGTATTAAACTTTTTATATTAAAAAACTTTATTCATAATAAAAAAATATTTACAACAGTAAACCATGCTATGCCTTTTCATTCTTACATTCATAATAAATGAGTTAAGTGGTGTTCTATTACATTCCTTAAAACAAATAGTGTTGTGATTTAATATTTCAGTAATATTCAAGTAATATTGTAATATATTGTTCTATTAAGCATCCTTTGTTGTTTACATAATTCATTATGGGTTATATGCAAAAGTAAATGAATGATATACATCATTGCACTGCCACGTCATAAGGGTGCCCCTCACTAAAGTAAAAAATGATGCAGACACATTATCTCCAGATTCTCATGTATTTCTTTTGATTAGTTTTACGTTTTGGGGTTACAAAATATAACTGTGGCAACATGTAAGCTTTAAAATGAGCTCGCGGTGACTACTTACATTACCCGTTGAACTGCAGCTTATGTTTTCCCTCTTCAGAAGCACAGAGAGGCAGTTGAGCTGAAAAAAAAAGGCAGAAAATGTACAAAATTCATCAGTACATAAGCAATGAGTACTGGATGAAAATTTAAAAAATTTTAAAAGCAGAAATGGCTGACTACATCAGAAAGATAGACGCATTCAGTTGCACAACACATAACTGTATAAGGCATAACAAACAAATTGATCGCTATTTTGAAACAACTGAAATTGCCAATGAGAGATGTGTGCCAATTTTGCTGAGTGTAATGGGTGGAAGATCATACAGTTTGCTTAGAAGTTTGACTGCTCCAACCAGACCAGCTGAAATAAACTTCGCCGATATTGTGAAAGTAATGCAGGAACATTTAGAACTGAAACCATTGTTGATTACAGAATGCTTTAGGTTTCTTCAGTAGAATCAATAAGAAGGGGAATCTATTACAGCTTCTGTCCCTGATTTCAAGTGATTGTCTAAACATTGTCAGTTCAGTGAGAGGCTTAATGATACACTGATGGATTATTCAGTTTGTGAGAAAACATTCCACATCGGCTCCTAAACGAAGTGCAACTCATAAGAGCAGTTGAAATCACTGTATCAATGGAAACAGCAGGCAGAGATGCTATTGAGTTGCAGTCAGGAATAAAAGTGAGTGTGAACAAAATTGCACCATCTAAACCGAAACCTGCCTAATGAATTGTTACCAAACAAATTGTGTTACCATAGTGGCAGGGGTTTACTTACACCAGACTAATGCAGGTTTAAAGGTGTAACTTACAGAAAAGGCAATAACATAAGGCACAAACAAAGAGCCTGCTGAGCAGATAAAAATAAATAGATTGCATACGGAAGAGAAAAAAATAAAAAGTCAAGTTGCACTTTTAAAAAGATCACTAATTTGCATGTTGTTGATTAAAAAAATCTGATAATGGTAAAAATGATAGAGGGCTGCGTAGCCTTGAGACTTACAATATGAAAGCTAGCAATAGACAAGCAACATGGCTTACACCAGAAGCGAATGGCAAATTAATTAAAATGGAATTGGACACTGGCTCGGCTTTTCAGTCATTGCACAAAATGAGTTTCAATGGCATTTCAAAGATATTGAACTGAAGCCTATAGGTATCCAACTGTTACAAGGACGTTGAAAGTGAACCCAAGTGCAGGACACCAACATGTAGGTAGTATTAACAGAAGTGTGTTTATTAATAGTTGCAAGGAAGGCCGGGGAGCAAGGATTGGGCTGAGGGGAGCCAAGGAGTGAGCAAAGCTGGACCGGGGATCGAACCCAGGTCACTACAGCAAGACTCTGGTGTTTAGTGGCGGGACTTAGGCAGAGCAAGAATGCGGACCAATGGGTGAACGTGTCTGGGAAAGAACAGAGGGTGGAATGCCCTACTCCTATTAACACGGGGGGTAAATTAACACAGGCAACTGGCGCGGGAATGGAACTTAGAACTCAGTGGTCGAGAGACAGCGTAACACAGGCAAACAGCGCAGGTGGACAGAGGACAGAGGAGCCATAGGCAAGCCAAACTCTTCTTGACCCCAGGCTCTGGTAGAGCTGGACATTAACTACAGACAGGTGGCAGGCAACACCCCTCGTGCCATGGAGAATTAACTGAAAAGGTAAACGACCGGCAATCACTTAGCTGGACACCAAGCAACAGAATTCCCGAAGCAACCCCAGGCACCGAAGCACCATTCTCGGCAGCTCGGAACATGCATTGCCGCACTGGCTGAGGTGACGGTCCAGCCCTGAGTAGATGTAAGCCGGAGTTTTTATGCTGCCGGTTCGGATGAGAATCAGGTGCCCTAATCAAGGAGCCCGGTAGAATACGGGGAAAAGGGAACTAACAGAAATGAGGAGTCAACGGACTGGACTGTGACAGTACCCTCCCCTCAATGGGAGCCTCCAGTTGACACAACGGGCTTGCCCAGATTGTCAATGACCCAGGCGGGTGGAGGGGGTTTAGCAAAAGGGCACAACGGCTGACAGACACAGGTCCCTCTTTTGTGGAAGTCAGTAAACACTTTTCCTGCTCAATTACAGAGAAATGTTCAGGACTGCTTACTGTTCTTGGCTGCACGAGTGGTCGGTTTGTTCTGGCTACTTACATCACTGTGGTGAACTACATATACCTGTCTGGACTGCTCCTGTGGCTCCTCCCACAGACCCCTGCTGACTGCTCCTGTGGCTCCTCCCACAGACCCCTGTATAAAGGCGATTGAGGCCTGTGCCCGGCCTCATTCTCCAGGATGTAATGTTGTTCATTCTTCCAGTCAATAAAAAGCCGATATCTCGCTTCTTACGTCTCAGAGTGAGTTATTGATGGTGCATCAATTTTATTGACTGGAAGAATGAACAACACTACATCCTGGAGAATGAGCGTCGTGAGGAGTCTGTGTGTGGCACGGTGTGCGCGGTGTCACCTCGGGTACAGGGTTCATAGTTACCGTGGAGTGTACGGGGTAGTGGTCTGCTGCTCCTGCGGGCGCCAGGTCGCGGACAGAGACCGTGTCCTCCTGCCCATCAGGCAAGACCACGTAGGCATACTGGGGGTTAGCATGCAAAAGGTGAACCCTCTCGACCAGCGGGGAGTATTTATTACTCCTCACATGTTTTCGTAGCAGCACTGGCCCCAGGGACGTCAGCCAAACTGGTAGGGTGGTCCCAGTGACAGACTTCCTGGGAAAAGAGAATAGGCGTTCGTGAGGGGTGGCATTGGTGGACGTACATAACAGGGAACGGATAGAGTGGAGTGCCTCAGGGAGGACCTCCTGCCATCGAGAGACCGGCAACCCTTTTGACTTAAGGGCTAAAAGTGTGGCCTTCCACACTGTGGCATTCTCCCTCTCCACCTGTCCATTCCCCCGGGGATTGTAACTCGTGGTTCGACTGGTAGCAATGCCCCTAGCTAGCAGGTACCGGTGCAGCTCGTCACTCATAAAGGAGGACCCTCTATCACTGTGGATATAGCAGGGATATCCGAACAGAGTGAAGAGCTGGCGCAGGGCTTTTAGGACAGATGTGGTAGTGGTGTCAGGGCAGGGAATGGCAAAGGGGAATCGCGAGTACTCGTCAATAATATTGAGAAAATAGACATTGCGGTCGGTGGAGGGAAGGGGGCCCTTAAAGTCAACACTCAGTCGCTCAAAAGGGCGGGTGGCCTTGACAAGTTGCGCCGTTTCAGGATGGTAGAAGTGCGGTTTGCACTCAGCGCAGATTTGGCAGTCCCTGGTCATCGTCCTGATGTCCTCCAGGGAGTACGGCAGGTTCCGGGCTTTGACGAAATGGTAAAATCGGGTGACCCCCGGATGGCAAAGATGTGCATGAAGGGCATACAGCTGGTCGAGCTGTGCGCTAGCACACGTTCCCCGGGATAGGGCAACAGGGGGCTCATTGAGTCTGCCAGGCCGGTACGGGATATCATAATTGTAGGTGGAGAGTTCTATTCTCCACCGCAAAATTTTATCATTTTTGATTTTGCCCTGCTGTTGGTTGCTGAACATGAACACAACCGAGCGCTGGTCGGTCAGCAAGGTGAAACTTTTGCCGGCGAGATAGTGCCTCCAGTGCCTAATAGCTTCCACTATGGCCTGGGCTTCTTTCTCCACCGCGGAGTGCCGAAGTTCAGAGCCTTGAAGGGTACGAGAAAAGAATGCTACTGGTCTGCCTTCCTGATTGAGGGTAGCAGCCAGCACGAAATCGGAGGCGTCACTCTCTACTTGGAAGGGAATGGTCTCGTCCACCGCATGCATCGTTGCTTTGATAATGTCCCCTTTAATGCAGCTGAAGGCCGCGCAGGCCTCAGCAGAGAGGGGAAAAGTGGTAGACTTGACCAAGGGGCGGGCCTTGTCTGCGTAATGGGGGACCCATTGGGCGTAATAGGAAAAAAAACCCAGGCACCGCCTGAGGGCTTTGAGAGTGGTGGGAAGAGGGAGTTCTAACAGGGGGCGCATATGGTCGGGGTCAGGGCCAATGACCCCGTTTTCCACGAGATACCCAAGGATAGCGAGTCGGGTGGTTCTGAACACACACTTGTCCCTGTTATAAGTAAGGTTCAAAGCTTCGGCCACTTGGAAAAATTGTTGGAGGTTGGCGTCGTGATCCGACCAGTCGCGACCACAGATGGTGATGTTATCTAGATAGGGAAATGTGGCCTTCAGGTTGTACTGGTCCACCATCCGGTCCATCTCCCTCTGGAAGACTGAGACACCATTGGTGACACCAAATGGGACACGCAGGAAGTGATAGAGCCTGCCGCCCACCTCGAAGGCGGTGTTGGGGCGGTCCTCTGGGCGGATGGGGAGCTGGTGATAAGCGGATTTCAGATTAATTGTCGAGTACACCTTGTACTGAGCTATCTGGTTGACCATATCCGCGATGCGGGGTAGGGGGTACGCGTCAAGCTGCGTGAACCTATTGATGGTCTGACTATAGTCCACAACCATCCTATTTTTCTGCCCAGTCCGAACAACAACCACCTGGGACCGCCAAGGGCTTGTGCTGGGCTCGATGATCCCCTCCCTGAGCAGCCGCTGCACCTCTGACTGAATGAAGGCCCTGTCCCCTGCGCTGTACCTCCTGCTTTTAGTTGCCACCGGTTTACAGTCGGGGGTCAGGTTGGTGAACAGCGATGGGGGAGGGATCTTGAGGGTGGAGAGGCTGCAAGTAGTGTCAGTAGCACAGCTATCGGCATGGTGCTGGGCGGGATGTGTGGTTCGGTGTGGATGTGTGAGTGGTAACGGAGTATATGGCGAAGTCCCACCAAACTGAGGATTCCTGACAGTGAGTGGTCCAGGATGTAGTGTTGTTCATTCTTCCAGTCAATAAAAGCCGATATCTCGCTTCTTATGTCTCAGAGTGAGTTATTGATGGTGCATCAATCACTGGTCAGGTTTCTTGCTTTATCTTCAGTAGAGAGTCCCATATCGTGCCAATCACTAGACATTTTCTTGATGACTGAGCCATTTTTGTGATTGCATCACTATTTAGGAAACGGCCACAAGCCCTATCTAAAGAAGCCACAAAAATCAGCATCATTGTTGAAAGCTGACATCACTAATGCATTATACTTCTTGTGACATTCAGAATTGTCTGTACATACATTTTGGGATCATTCAGAGCAGCTTCTCCGTACTTCTCAATGGCAGCCAAGCCCTGGTTATAGTTTTGTGTTTCTAGAAGTTTCTTCAGCTTTTCACGGCCATCTTGGATTCAAGACACTAAGTTGTACATTTATCCAATCAGCATCTAATAAGTTCTGGAATTTTGTGTGAAAAATCTCTAGATGTTTTTAGGATGTAATGTCTTGCAAACCCTGCCAGATTTGTCATGCATCCGATGTCACCTCCAACCTCGTTCGAAATTGTCTCTTCGCCTTCTGCAGATCATACCTGGTTTTCTAGTACGGGCCTGGATCACCAGACTTGAATGCTACAGATCCAGCCTTCAGCAGACTCCATATATCTCCTGGTTCATCCACGACTTTTGGTTTGGGATTGTGCAGTAAGTCTTTGTGGTCACACTCTCACCCACACGGGTTTTAATGAAGTCGGTAACAACTGCAGCATACTCATCCAGGTTTGAAGATGAATCCCTGAATACAGTCCTGAATTTAGTATTTATAAAGAAAAAGATAAATCTTGCGGGACTGACATTAATAACAGTGAAATACAATATCTAACAAGCCACATTGAGCTTGTATATGGTAAGCACTTTGGGGATGTGATTGGCTGAAAGAACTACAACTTGTTTGGAGGATATTGCCACATCCCCTGCAATAGAGTCAACTGAAAGTGAATTAACAATGGTACTGGTCGATGCCACACCTGTGTTCAAGGATAGAATTAGAAATCTCAAGCATATCAAGGGTTAAAACAGAATTAAATGAAAAGGCAACACCCAAGTTTTACAAAACCTGTCCAGTACCTTAAACCATCTGTGATAAAGATGCCAATGAACTAGCTTGCATGAAGGCTGAAGGAATTATTTCAAAAGTTGAGTGAAGCCCATGGGCAACGACAGTGGCACCCAGTAACCAAGAAGAATCTGTCTGTCTGGATCTGTAGTGACTTTAAGGTCACTATCAACCCAGCACTGAAAGCAGATCAGTACCCTTTGCCCAGGATAGAGGGTATCTTTAGAAACCTTTCCAGAGGGAAGCACTTCTGCAAAGTGGACTTAGCTGAAGACTACCTACAGATGGAGAAAGAAGAAGAATCTAAAATGTTCCTCACCATAAACACTCACAAGGGTTGTATCACTATAATAGACTTACTTTTGGAGTAGCATCTGCACCTGCACTTTGGCAGAAAGCTACGGACCAGGTGCTGCAAGGCTGCTTAAAAAGATTAGAAGGTTATGGGCTCAGAACATGACACAACAATTGTGAATTCTTTCAACCAAGCATCACTTACTGTGGTCACACTATTGACACAAAAGGATTACAGAAGTGTGCTGAGAAAATTCAAGCAGACATGCCACAGCTGTGGTCCTTTGTATGATTTGTCAATTCCTACAATTGGTTTTCCCAGGGCAGAATGGCTAATACAAAGGGGCATAATTTTAAGATGACAGTAGGAAAGCATAGGGAGAATGTCAGAGAGTTTACACAAAGAGTGGTGGGTGCGTGGAATGCCTGCCAGGCATGTTGGTAGAGGCAGAGACATTAAGCACATGAATGAAAAAAAAATGGAAAGCTACGTAGGACAGAAGGATTAGATTAATGTTAGCGTGGGTTAAAGATTCAGCCCAACATTGTGGGCTGAAAGGCCTAATCTGTGCTGTACTGTTCTACATTCTATTTTCCTGTTAAGCAAGAAAGCTGAACTTCAGTAGGAAATTGTGGGAAATGTCTTCATGGACTTTGAAGGCTGAACAAGAGCATTTTAAAAGTATAATGAAATGTCCCAATTATTATTGACTTATTGAGTCAAGCTTAAACTAAATTTGCATCCTAAATTAAGAACAGCATGGTGGAACACTCTCAAACTGTACCTAATGGAGAATAAAGGACAGTCTGTGAGTTGTGCATAACCACAAGTTGTATGTGATTTAAACCATGCTGCTACAAGGGTCATGAAAATAGCAGCTAATTTTTAATCTCCCTATGAGACTGCTGTGTTGCCCTTTAATTCCCAATTAAACTTGCTATAGAAAACTAGTGAAATTTAAAACATAAATGCCATTTTTAACGACTTAAAGAGTAATGTGCTTCCTCGTGTGGTCTTCATTGGCCATTTTGTTTCTCTCCTCACTATTTTTCATTCATTTCGAGAGGACGAGAATGTAAAAACAAGGATGTAATGCTGGGGCTTTTATAAGGCTTTAGTCAGACTGCACTTGGAGTATTGTGAGCTGATTTGGGCCCCTTATCTCAGAAAAGGTGTGCTGGCATTAGAGAGGCTCCAGAGAAGGTTCATGGGATTTATTCTGGGAATGAAAGCGTTAAGGAAAGTTTTGTGGCTCTGGGCCCGTACTCATTGGAGTTTAGAAGAATGAGGTGGAGGAAATCTGACTGAAACCTATCAAATATTAGAAGAACTAGATAGAGTAGCTGTGGAGAGGATGTTTCCTATAGTGGGGTAGTCTAAACCAGAGGGCACAGCCTCAGAATAGAGGGACGTCCACTTAGATCATAGATGGGGATGAATTTCTGTAGCCAGAGTGCAGTGGATCTTTGTAATTCATTGCCATAGGTGGCTGTGGAGGAGTCATTGGATAATATAAAGTGGAGGTTAATATATTCTTGATTAGTAAGGGCATCAAAAGAGAGAAGGCAGAAGGGTGGGGTTGAGAGGGATAATAAATCAGCCATGACAAAATGGTGGAGCAGACTAAATAGTCTGAATGGCCTAGTTCTGCTCCTACATTCAAAATCCAATGTAAATTTATTATCACTCTACATACAGTATATGTCACTGTATATAATCCTGGTATTCATGTTCTTGTGGGCATACTCAGTAAACCTAAGAGCCATAATAGAAACAAACAGGGCAGACAAACAACCAATATGCAAAAGACAACCAACTGTGCAAATACAGAAGAGAAAACTAAATAAATAGGCAATAAATATCTATGACATGCGATAACTTACTGCCCATTACATCGCTGGCATTTAGGGCAGCAATGAAGGTCCTCCATCTCTGGCAGTGGTCAGCTCATCATGTCAGTGCCTTCCTCTCAGTTTTCATTATTGTCAGTCATATAAGTCCTGGCTGGAGACTCAGGGATACTGTCACATGCAAATGTAGAAGGGCTCTTCATAGCTGCTTCCATGACAATTTTGCTTTACCAGTCAGGGTCGTTAGCCTGGAACTGAAGCCCCAACCCCAGAGAACTGGTGGAGTGAACCACTCTTAGCCTGTCCTTTACCTTTGACTTGTTTGGCATGGGTGACCCTACCAAGAGCCAAAGCATAAGGCTCTAACTCCAGCCAGCATAGCTCTCTGGGTCATAGAGGCACAGAAGCCTCCAAACCACAACAAGGTTGTGGTCTTCTTGAAGGAATATGAGATAAAGAGTCCTTGAAAATGAGTCAAAAGGTCCTGGGAACCGTTCTGTGATGGGGCAAGTAAAGTTAAATGAAGTTATCCCCACTAGTTCAAGAACCTGATGGTTGAAGGGTTATAGCTGTTCCTGAACCTGGTAGCATGAGCCTTGAGACTCATGTACCTTCTTCCTGATGGCAGCAGCATGAAGAGAGGATGACCTGGGTGGTGGGTATCCCTGATGATAGATGCAGCTTTCCAGCAACAACACTTCGTGCAGATGCGCTCAGTGGTGGAGAGGGCTTTACCCGTGAAGGACCGGGGCATAGACACTACTTTTTTGTAGGTTTTTCCATTCAAAGGCATTGGAATTCCCATACCAGCCTATGATGCAACCACTCAATATACTTTCCACCACACATCCATAGAGCTTTATCAAGGTATTAGATCTCATGTTAAATCTTCACAAACTTCCAAGGAAACAAAGCACAGCTGCACTTTCTTTGCAATTGCACGAGAATGCTGAGCTGAGCACACAAGTGCATATGTCCTATGGTCATTAATTCTCCTGATTTCCTTCTCCATCACTCTTCCATTTCTTTTCCTTAACCTTAGGATATGAACTATAAACGGAGGAACGTTTTGATGGGATTTTGCAGAGCACGAGTGAGACCATGCCTGGAGAACTGCATACAGTTTCTGTCTCTGTATTTAAGGAAGGATACACTCAAATTATAGGGTTGATGTCTTTTTATAGGGTAAGTTTTTTTAATGCAGAGGGTGTTGCGTGCATGGAATATCCTAACAGGGGGTGGTAGTAGAAGCAAATACATTAGAGGCATTTTAGATAGGCACATGGATGTTGGAAAGCTGGAGGGACATGTGGGAGAGACGGGTTAGGTTGAGATCAGCATAGGTTAAAGGGTCAGCCCAACATTGTGGGCTGTAGGGTCTGTACTGTTCTGTAGTATTGTAGGTTCTGTGATTGAGGAGTTAAACTGTAGGTTCCATTGTCCACCAAGACTACACTGCTGTTTTTCCAGCTATTATTCTTCCAGCAAGTCATGGCACAGTCCTTTTTGAGAAGAAAGTAAAGGAAAATGCATGGCCAACAGGAAGTAGCTCACAATTTCTCCATCCAATAACATGGGACATCATCTTATTAAATGATAATTCTACCTGTCTATATGCCAAAGTTGAAATATATTCATTATCAAAGTATATACATGAGATTTGTTTTCTTGCAGGTATTTACAGGAAAATAAAGAAATACTGTAGAATTTTAAGTTCAAGTTTATTGTCATCTGACTGTACATATATATAACCACATAAAACAAAGTTCCTCCAGGCCATGGTGCATCCACAAAACATATATTACACAGCACATAAAACAAAATATTATCATAAATAAGTTAACAAATATAATTATAAGTGCAGATAGTGCATAGCACAGATTAGTGTATGGTACAGTATTCAATAGTCTCACAACTTAGGGGCAGAAGCTGTTACCCAGTCTGGCAGTCCTAGTCCTGATGTTCCTGTACCTCCTCCCTGACAATTGTGGGTCAAAGAGATTGTGAGATGGGTGGTAAGGATTCTCAAAAATACTTTGGGCCCTTCATCTACAACACTCGTGGTAAATATCACAAATAGGAAGGAGTGAGACACCAGTGAATTTATGAAAAGCTATACATAACCAAAGACTGACAAACAACCAACATGCAAAAAAAGACAAATTGTGCAAATAAAATAAAATAATTAATACTCAGAACATGAGTTGTAGTTTCCTTGAAAGTGAGTCCATAGGTTGTGAAATCAGTTCAGAGTTGAGGTGAATGAAGTATTCACCAGACACAAAATGCTGGAGGAATTCAGCAGGTCAGGCAGTATCCATGGACAGGAGTTGATGATTGCGAACAAGACCATTCATCAGGTATATTGAGATGAGGATTAACAAGGGTCCTACTGAATGGCAGAACAGGGTTTGAAGGGTCAAATGGCCTACTCTTTGTCATTTTTTGTTTCTATTATTTTAAGTAAACTGAAACTGTGTCCAATACCCTGATCAAAGTTTATTCCTCAACCCAAGGATGATGTGTGGGGATTTTAAATCTGATAAGGCTTTTTTTGTCAAGATGATAGATCAGAATTAGGTTTATCACCACTGACATATCTCATTAAAAATGTTGTTTTGTGGCAGCAGTACCATGTAAGAAATAAAATTACTATATGTTACAAAAATAAATGTATAGTGTAATGAGGTTCATGAACTGTCAGGAATCTAATGGTGCAGGGTAAGAAACTGTTCTTAAAATATTGTCTGTGGGTCTTCACTCCTGCACTTCCACCCTGATGCTAGGAATGAGAAGAGGGCCAGTCCCTCTTCTGCACATTCTCCTATGACTACGTGGCATTCTCTTCTCCACGTGGCACGGTAGTGTACTGTTTAGCATAATGCTATTATAGCGCCAGCTGTAACATTAGAGTTCAGTTCGTGCCAGCAGAAGTGGAAGTGGAGGCTATATATGGGTTCTATTTCAACACTCAAAAGAAGTTTGGATAAGTACGTGGATGGGAAGGGTAAGAAAGTCTGCGGTCCAGGTAGAGATTGATGGGACTAGGAAGAATAATAGTTCAGTATGAACTGTGTAACCCTCAGGCTCGGCTAGTGGCTCAATCTAGGGGAAGACAGCCTCTGGCCCAGCCAAACTTGAGAAATCTTGTTTAGGTGGATGCTGCGTGATGTGTCCCCTGTTACAAATCAGTGCCACGAAATAACAAACAGTACACAATTTGCAATTAAACGATTGAGCTTTATAATTCTTAATTTGACCATCGGTTAATAAAGAAACAAAAAAAAAGGGCCCATTCTCATGAAACAGTCTAACATGCAACGATGGAGCTTGTGGTTTTGCCGTCTGATCATTTTCCATCGATTTTCTCCCCAGGCGTCGACTCCTGAACCCAATCCAAGTCCACTCTGTCCTGAAGTCTATGACTCCCCCGTTCTGACATCTTCTCTCTCCATCTTCCGTCAAACAAAAGACCGCAAAACCTTTGTGCAGGCACACAAGAAAGAAAACGTCTCCTCTCATTGTCCAGCACACATTCCAAAATTGCTGTTATCTCTAGCCATAACCCAAACACTGTGCTAAAGAGAAACCTTTACATTAGCAAGGAAACCTTTTCCAGGTCATTACATTATCCCCCCCAACAAATTTAGTCATGTCCTCATGACTTTGAGATAGTTTGCCAACCCTTCCTGCAAAACACAAGCTCCAACCCTGGTATAAACGCCAGTGACACAGCTCCCCAAAATGGTAGGGGTCACACTCTGTTCCCCCAGTGCTACACAGGCCAGCCTATCCGGTGGACTCCTAATCTCTGAGACCTCCATTCCTCCTCATCTAACTCTTCAGGTTCAGACACTACTGGGGATACTTCTGGTCTACTTGGTGAGGCCTCCCCCAGCCTCTCACTCGTGCCCACTGGCAACTCGGACCCATCTATCCCGTAGCCAAACCCCGCTTCATCCCTTGCAAGGTCCCACTGCAACACAGGCTGTCTACAGATAGCCCCCCCCCCCCCGCCCCCAATTGCACCTGATTTAGCAGAAGAAATGCTGGGAGTCTCTTCCTCAATCAATGAGGTTAGCAAAAGACAGACTATACCACACATCAAGGTCCTTATCCTCCAAATCAGTATCCCTCTCGGTGGGGGCCAGCCTAACCTCGCCTGCTGTGGGCCCTGCAGTCACCCCACGTTTCTGCAGAGTCCTCTTACTAGGTGTAGGCTCCAGGTCAGGTTCTGTGTCTACCTGCACCTCTTGTCCCAGAGGCAACAGGTGGTTCCGATGGAGAATCTTGACAGGCCCATTCCCCTCCTCTGGTTTCACCCGGAAAACTGGTAGGTAGGTTTGGCATGTGACTCTCCACCACATAGGGCGTAGCCGCCCAGCGGTCAGTCAACTTGTGCTTTCCAGGTAACCCCAAATTCCTTATGAGGACTCGGTCTCCTGGCAGGAGTTGGGAGAACCTTAGCTTTTGGTCATACCTCTCTTATTTCCTTGATTCTGCTTGGCAGCCGAGACTCCAGCTAATTTATAAGCCCTTTTCAGCTCTCTCCTTATATCAGATACATACTTCAGATAAGTATTTTGTGGTAAGTCGTCCTCGTCCATCCCAAAACAAAGGTCAATGGGCAACCCCGCCTCGCGGCCATACATCAGATAGTATGGCAAGTATCTGGTAGCTTCATTTAGGATACAGTTCTAACGGTGGACCAGATGTCCAATATGTTGACTTTACTTGCACTTCTTGCTGAGCCCCAAGGTCCTAAGCATGTCTAGCAAGGTCCGATTAAACCTCTCCGACTGGGGATCACCCTGCAGAAGATAGGGAGTAGTCCTCAACTTCTCAATTCCAAGCATGCCCAGTAACTCATGGATGAGTCTGCTCTCGAAATCCCATCCCTGATCACTATGTAAACACCCGGGAAGGCCATAATAAATGAAATACTTCTCCCATAACACTTTGGCCACCGTAGACGCCCTCTGATCCTTGGTAGGAAAAGCCTGAGCACATCTGGTGTAGTGGTCCATGATGACTAAGACACTTGCTGTGTTGCTGGCATCGGGTTCGGTGGACACAGAGGTCCAGGGGTCAACCCGCACTCTGCAAGTGAGACAAGGGAGCTGCCCTCGTAGGCAGCTTCTTCCACCATATGCATTGAATGCATGACTTGCAGTATTCCTCGACCTCCGACTTCATTCAGGGCCAGTAAAACCGGTCTCTGAGCAATCCATGGGTCTTTTCAGCCTCCACATGTCCAGAATCACAATGAAGTGACTTCAATGCAATCCTGCGATACTTCTCCAGCAGAACCAGCTGGCAACGCCGAGGTCGGTCCAGACGTGAAGGATCTGGTTCCGCAACTCCAACTGAGGCCGTTCTCTCAGTAACGGAGGCACCGCCGTGTGTTTCATCTTCTCTGCCTGAGCCACATCTCCCTTTTTGACCGCTGACGCCCGGGTCATCTCGCTGAGCAGCTGCCACTTCCCCCGAATTCAATTCCGGAAGCTGATTTGAATTCAAAGCAGTCAGGTTACAATAAACATGGAGGATGGCGTCATCAGAAGCTCCCAATTGATCCACCGCTTGATCCTGCCCGTCTTTTCCCTCTTCCTTCACCGTGATGCCAAACTGACACATGGCCTTCACCCTTGGGGCAGGAACACTCTCCCACTTTTCATCCCTGTCCAGTCTCTCGTGCGCACATCAGGAAAAAAGCATCGCATCAATGTCCCAGCTTCCTGGCTGGATTTCAGGCTGAAATCATAGGCGGACAATGCCGCCAACCACCGACGGCCTGTGGCATCCAGTTTTGCCAAGGTCACGATATAAGTTAGGGGATTGTTGTCTGTCCTCACCTCAATCTTGGCTCCACAGAGGTAGTCACTCAACTTATCCATCACTGCCCATTTCAGCACCAGAAATTCCAACTTGTGCGTGGGATAGTTTTTTTCGGAGGGTGATAGATTCTGGCTGACAAACGCAACGGGTCTCAACCCATTGCCTTGATCCTGCTACAGGACACCCCCTAAGACCTCTCGGCTGGCATCCGTGTGCAGTACATACGGTAATCAGGGGTCTGCAAAAGCCAGCACCAGTGCCTGAGTCAGCAGTTCCTTCAGCGACTGAAAGGTTTCCTCACATTTTGCATCCCACCTTGGTCCAAAGGGCTTTGACGGGCTAAGATACTCTCCACCCTCGTGTCCTTTTCTCCCCCTCCCTTTCTTCCCCAAGGGAGGATAACCACACAGAAGCTGATTCAAAGGGTGACTCACTTTTGCGTAGCCCTTCACGAACCTCTGATAGTAACCACAGAACCCGAGGAACGAGCGCTGAATGCTCACAGTCTGGGGTCTTGGCCAAGTGGTCAACGCCGCTATCTTAGCCAGATCTGTAGCTACTCCAGGCCGTGAGACTTTGAGCCCACAACTGCAACTTTAACAGTACTTAACAGGCAAATTAACAATTCATCTGGAGTTCAAATATCTACCGCACTGGTTCAAAGCTCAGGGTAATCACTGCGCATCTGATGAAAAAGGGCCCATTCTCATGAAAATGTCTAATGAGCAACATTGGAGCTCACGGTTTTCCCGTCTGTTTGGTTTCCATCGATTTTCTCCCCGGGTGTTGAATCTCGACCCCATTCCAAGTCCACTCCGTCCTGTGGTCTATGACTTCTAAGTTCTGGCATCTTCTCTCTCCATCTTCTGTCGAACAAAAGACCGCAAAGCCTTCGCTCGGGCACCAAGAAAGAAGACATCTCCCTCATTGGCCAGCACACATTCCAAAGCCCCCATTATCTCTAGTCATAACCCAAACACTGCACTGCAGAGAAACCATTGCTTTCGCAGGGAAACCTTTCCCAGGTCATTACAACTAGATGGGCCAAAGGGCCTGATTCTGAGCTGTGTTCTAGGACTCTATAATTATCACCAACCCGCCCTGTTAGGCCCATAATTCTTCTGTCCAAATACACCCATGCAGGTGACATGACCCTGTCCATCTAGAATGAATGCCCTTTTCAGAATTAGAAGCTGCCTTTTTCTCAGGATATAAATAGATCAGCCTCTTACTGGCACCGATGGAAACTTAAGCTCAAATAAAGCCACTGCATCACTGCTCTGCGTCTGGAATGATACGGCATATAAAACAAACACTGACCTTCACCGTTTGCATGGGAGTAACTCTGATAAGACGCCTATCAGCAGATTCCAAGAACTGAAATCATCAAGGAAAGCCAATCCTTGCACGCTTCAAAAGCAGGAGTACCTGGGGTTTCAGTTTCAGTCCTCCAGGGATATTTAACCCTTTAGCACTGAGCACTGTAGCCAATCGTATGGGCCTCGTTGCAACCCCAGAAAGATTACAGCTGCTTTGAAATTAGCAATGCAAATAATAACTAGAAGTGTAACACATAGTCCTGTCCTCATATTGCCATTCCAAGCAGAGAGACACAATCCACAAGCAAGAGGTGGAACCTCACTCGTAACATTGCTCAGTACCACTGGAGCCTGAGAGCAGCATAGGCAATTAAACTCAAGAAGCATGGAGTTGGTGCTGGCAGCCACCACCAGGGCTCAGTAAAGAAGAACTACAGTGTAGGGTTCTTCTGCCACTGGAGATGGAGGGGCCGGGTTGGGTGAGGAAGCCCCTCAATTATTGTAACAGTATACCACCCTGGAGTGCTGGATGTGTGGCAGGCACGGAGTAGAATAGTACAGAAAGCATTGACTGTGAATGTAAAGAATGAAAAGGCATTATCCTGTTCATGTAAATCATTTCTATTATTACGAATAAAGTTTATTTGGATTAAAAAATGGTGATTTATAAACTATAGGACAAAAAGGTACCCAGTGGCACTCTCACCCTGATGTCCACCTTCGTCTGTGTGGGCACCAAGCAGCACTACATGCCGAGGTTCAATCTGTCCCCTGTGTTGTGGAGGATAGGTCTGGCCCCATTGCCACACAGCGTCTCAATCAGCTGGACATCGCTACACACCTATCACTGTGTGGCTAAGTACAACTCCAACACTATTTATAAGTTTGCTGATGACGCCTCTGTTGAGGGCTGTTTCAAAGGGGCTGATGAATCTGCATATAGGAAGGAAAATGAAAACTTGGTGTAATTACAACCTCTCACTCAATGTCAATAAGACCAAGGAACTGATTGTAGACTTCAGAAGAGGGAAACCAGAGGTCCATGACCCTGTAATCATCGGAGGATCAGAGGTGGAGAGAGTCAATAACTTTAAATTCCTGGGTGTCACGATCTCAGAGGACCTGTCCTGGACCCATCGTATAAATATTATTGTGAAGAAAGCACAATAGTGCCTCTCCTTCCTCAGGAATCTGCGGAGCTTTGGCATGTCATTGAAAACCTTAGCAAACTTCTATAGGAGTGTGGAGGAAAGGGTACTGACTGACTGCATTAGGGTCTGTTACGTAACCTCGTAACCAGGTAACTTACCAGCAAAGGTAGCGGGATCAGCTGAGTCGGATGCTACTATTTTCAAACGTTTTATTCAAAAAGGGGCACAAACGTATGGTTAATACAAAACATTCAGATCATATACATTGTCAAAACTCAATCTAAAACACCGGTGTAATAATAATCAATCAGAAATAAGCTCTATAGTTGTCTAGGGGGTAATACTGAGTCCAATTGAAATATAAAGAGTCACTCAGAAGTCTGCAGGCTTTTCCCTTTTGGGAACCGCTGGGGTTTCACGTTGTGGAGAGAGAGAGATGGTTGAGAAAGGATAAACACTTGCCCGTTGTCTTTACAGAGCAAATCCTTGGAATCAGGGGAGCAGGCTTCCCCGTTGTTAGTTAAAAGCGGTCTTCTGTTGGTTCTAGCCACAGATTCAAAATTTGGAATCTAACGCACGTGGCTTCCTTCAAAATGGCTTCCCGCTCCCACGGGAATCGGTATCGTGCTTCCTTGGTGTCTCCTTGGTGCATCTGAGGGTTGTCCCCCCCTCAGACCCTCCTTTATACTTCTTCACGGGATCGCAGGTGTCAATCAGGTTGCAGGTGATGCGATCTCTCTCTCAACCAGCCCACTTTGCCCGAGGGCTTTTCACGTGGTCTTCATGAGACATTAGTCAATATCGCCTTTATTCTGCTTCTCGGGAGAACGTGGTCTTCCGCACGTCTCTCTCGCTCTCTCTCCCATTTCCTGTGTCTATTCAGCACGTCTCTCCCCCTCTTGGGTCAGTTGACCCCCCCTTGACTAGGGCTCTTGCGATTCTCACAAAGGAGGGGGCCGAGGTCATAACAGGTCTGGTATGAGACGCCAATGCCGTTGAGCGGAAAATCCTACGTAAGATAGTGGATTTGGCCCAGTGCATCTAGGGTAAAGCCCTCCTACATGAAACATTGCTGTAGAAAGACAGCGTCCATCATCAAAGAGTCTTATCACCCAGACCATGCTCCTTCCTCACTGCTGCCATCAGGTAGAAGGTACAGGTGCCTCAGGACTCATTGCCCCTCAACCATCAGGCCCTTGAACCATTGGGGATAACTACACTCACTTAAGGACACTGTTATATTAATATTTCATGCTCATTATTTATTGCTATTTATTTCTATCTGCATTTGCACAGTTTTCTTATAGTTTACAGTTCCTGTTTACAGTTTATAGTTATTGTTCTATAGATTTGCTAAGTATGCCCACAGAAAAAAGTATCTCACGGTTGTATGTAATGACATGTATGTAATCTGATAATAAACTTTGCTTTGAACTTTTACCTGTCCTTTGTGGAAAAGTTCACCCAGACTAACACCTTTGACCCTAAGTCCATCAAGCAGTGGACAGCATGAAATGTCCAGCAGATGTGGCAGGAAAAGGATCTGATGAACACAGTGGGGTGATTTCCTGAGCAGACTGTTCAGACCATCTGGACAGTCTTACTGCCAGACCTCACCAGCCAGCAGCAAGACTATGCCTGGCTGGTGAGGAGTGGGGTCCTCCCAATCAGATCCTTCCTGCAGGCCCGGAGCCCCGCTCTCAGCACCCGTTGCCCATTGGATGACTATAGTGGGCAAGAGTAGGTAGCTCACTTCTTTGCAGACTGTGGGTTTGAGAAGATGGTGTGGAGAGAGGTGCAAGGGACTGTCTCACACTTCATCTTGAGCAGCTACATAACAGAGGACTCTCTAATCTGCGAGCTGTTCCCAGGTACACACACAGAGACAAACATCAGTTGCTGCTGGCAGATTATCAACTTGGTGAAAGAAATCTTTTGGTCTACCTGAAACTTGTTGGTTTGCCAGCACATCATGATATTCTTGCAGAAACACTGCTGACTGGCATATTCCAGCCTGCAGGACCCACTGAAGCTCAATGCAGCTACCACAAGGGCTTGGTGGAGAAGGACCACAGTATAGGATTCTTTCACTAATGGAGAGGGAGGGGCTGGGTTGGATGAGGAAGTCTTTCAATTATTGTAGTAGCGTACCACCTGAGGGGAGGTCACATGAGTGGCAACAGTTCTATTGGTTTTAAGGAATATAATATTCATTTAGAGATATAGTGCAGACAGGACCTTCTGGTCCACTGGAAATATACCCCTTTGGATATTGCTGGGGGTGATGACTTATCAAGGCACAGCAGCAGCAGCCAAGCCAGTGGCATTGTGGCCAGCTCTGAGGGTTAGTAGGGAAGGGTAAAGCCAGGCAGAGCAATAATGATAGGAAACTCAATAATTAGAGGGAGAGACGGGAGATTCTGTGGTTGCAAAAGAGACACCAAGGTGGTGTGTTATCCCCCAGGTGCTAGGGTCCAGTTGTCTCAGAGCAGACACAGAATATTCTCAAGGGGGAGGATAAGTAGCCAGAGGTCGTGGAGCACCAATGACATAGGTAGAAAGGGGAAAGGCATTCTGCTCAATGAATATAGAGTGTTAGGAAAGAGGCTGAAGGGCAGGACCACCAAGGTAGTGATCTCTGGGGCAACATGCTAGTCAGGGCAAAAATAAGATGATGGCCGAGCTGACGAATGAATGAATGGCTGAGCAACTGGTCCAGGGGGCAGGGTATCAGATTCTTGGATCTTTGGAACCTCTTCTGGGGCAGGGGTGATCTGTACAAGAGGGACAGGTTGCACCTAAGCTGGGAGGGAATCGATTTCCTGGCCAGAAGGTTCACAAATGCTTCTTAGGAGGATTTAAACTAGTTTGGCAGGGGGATGGGAACCAAAGCACTAGGTCAAAAAGGGGAGGGATGGAGAGGAAGGTAGATGTCAGGGCCAGTAAAAACAGACAGGGGCAAAGTAATAGATAGTTTGAAATATGTGCATTTTAATGCGTGGAGATCATGGGTAAAGGTGATAAAAAGTACATGGAACCATGATTTTGTTGCCATTCAAAGACTTAGTTGAGAGAGGGTGCTTAATGTCCCAGGTTTTTGATATTTTATAAAAGATAGAGGGATGAAAAAGAGGGGGTGAGTTACATGACTAATCATGGCCAACATCACAGCTACATTCAGAGGAGACATAATGGAGGTCTCATCCTCTGAGACTATATAGATAGAACTCAATAATTGGAAAGATTCAATCACTCTGATGAGATTATACTGTAGACCAACCCTTCCCTCACCCCAATGATCTCTGGGACATTGAGGAACGGATATTCAGGCCGATTAAGGAAAGATGTAAAAACAATAGGGCTGTTGTCATGGGGAATGTCAATTTCCCTAATATAAACTGGGACCTTTTTAGTGCAAGAGTTTTAGAGGGGGCAGAATTTGTGAGGTTCATCCAGGAAGGTTTCTTAAATCAATATGTACATGTTTGTAGATAGTCCAACAAGAGGAGGGGCTGTGCTGGGCCTGTTGTGTAATGAGCCTGGCCAGGTGACCAACAGATAGGGAATAGTGACCACAACTCCTTAAGATTACTATAACTATGGTAAGTATGGACCTTGCGGGAGGGCATTAAATTGGAGCAGGACAAATTACAAGAGCATTAGGCAGGAATTAGGGAGAGTTAACTGGGAACAGTTGTTTTTGGGCAAGTCCACATCTGAAATGTGGAGGGTGTTTATAGTCCAACTGCACAGAGTACAGGATGGGTATGTTCCTGTAAGAAGGAAGGCCAAGGATGGCTAAGTAAAAGAACCTTGGATGCCGAGAGAGGTGATGAATTTAGTCAAGGAGAAAAAGCAGAAGTATGTAAAGCCTAGGAAGCTAGGATTAAACAGAGCCGTTGAGGATTATGAAGAAGCTAGAATAGAACTCAAGGAGGAATTAGGAATTAGGGGAGTCCTCACGAAGGGTCTCGGCCCGAAATGTCGACCGTACTTCTCCTATAGATGCTGCCTGGCCTGCTGTGTTCCACCAGCATTTTGTATGTGTTGCTGAGGAATTAGGAAAGCTAGTTGAAGCCATGTAATGTCCTTGGCAAGTAGAATTAAAGAGAATCCCAAGACAGTCTGCACATACATCAAGAGCAAGAGGAGAGAGGGTAAGACCACTGAAGGATAAAAAGGCAAACATTTCCTTGGATGTGGAGGATGTGGTGAAGTTGTTAATGAGCACTTTATATTGATATTTACCAAGGAGAAAGACTTGGACGATAAGGACATCAGTGCCAAGCATAATAATACACAAGGGCATTTTGAGCTAAGGGAGGAGATAGTGTTGGGTCTCTTAAAGGGCATCATAAGGCCCAGGGCCTAGATGGGATATACCCCAAGTTTTTGAGAGAGGCAAGAGAAGAGATTGCTGGGACCTTAACAAATATTTTCATTTCCTCTCTAGTCACAGGTGAGGTCCCAGAGGACTGGCAAGTAGCTAGTGTTGTTCCATTATTCAAGAAGGGAACCAGGGATAATCCTTGAAACATTAGACCAGTGAGTGTCACGTCAGTGGTAGGGAGGGAATTCAAAGGGATAGGATTCCCGAGTATTTGGAAAACCATGGCCTAATTAGGGAGAGCCAGCATGGCTTTGTGTGAAGCAAGTCACATCTTACTAACTTGACTGAATTTTTTGATGAGGTGATGAGGGTGATTGATGAAGGTAGAGCTGTGGGTGTTGACTACATGGATCTTAGTAAGGTGCTTGACAAGTTTCCTCATGGGAGACTCATTCAGAAGATTAAGATGCATGGGATCCATGCTGAATTGGCCACTTGGATTCAGAACTGGCTTGCGCATTGAAGACAGAGGGTAGCACTTGGAGGGACATATCCTAGCTGTTGATAAGTGGTGTTCCACAGGGATCTGTACTGGGACCTCTGCTGCTTGTGACATATATGAATGACCTGGATGACAATGTAGATGGGTGAGTTAGTAAGTTTGCAGATTATACAAATATTGGTGGTATTGTGGATTGAATAGAAGACTGGCAACGATTGTAATGGGATATGAATCATGTGAAGTGTTGCATCTTGGTAGGTCAAATGTAAAGAGACAGTAAACAGTTAAGGGCAAGATCCTTAACTGTATTGATGAGATCTTAGAGTCCAAGTTCAGAGCTCCCTGTAAGTGGCTGAACAGGTTGGTATGGTGGTTAAGAAGGCATAAGGCATGCTTGTCTTTATTGGTCAAGGCATTGAGTACAAAAGTCAGTAGGTTGTGTTGCAGCTTTATAAAACTATAGTTAGGCCACATCTGGAGTAGTGCATACAATTGTGTTCACCCCATTATAAGAAGGATGTCGAGGTTTTGAAGAAGGTGCAGAAGAGGTTTACTAGGATGTTGCCTGCATGTGCTATCATGAGAGGCTGGATAAACTTGGGTTGTTTCCTCAGGAGTGGCGGAGACTGAGGGGAGATCTGACAGAGGTTTGTAAGATTATGATAGGCATAGAAAGAGTAGACTAACAGAATATTTTCCCAGGGTTGAAATGTCTAATACCAGAGATCATGCATTCAAGGTGCGAGAGGGTAAGCTCAAAGGAGATGTGAGGAATAAATTTTTCACACAGAGGGTGGTGGGTTCCAGTAATACGCTGCCCAGAGTGATGGTAGACACAAATATGTTAGAGGCATTTAGATAAGCACTTGAATGTGAGGAATTGGAAGGACATGGACATTGTGTCAGCATAAGTGATTAGTTTAGTTGGATTTCTAATTTAATTGGCTCAGCACAACATTGTTGGACAAATGGGCTTTTCCTGTGTAGTACAGTTCTATGTTGTAGGTTCTATTAAATCATCTCTCATCTTCCTTCCCTTCAAGGAAAAAAGCCCTAGCTCTCTCAGCCTTTCCTCATAAGACATGCTGTCCAATTCTGGTAAATCTCTTCTGCACCCTCTCTAAAGCTTTCACATCCTGAGGCAACCAGAACTGAACACAATACTCCAAATGTGGTCTAACCAGAGTTTTATGGAGCTGCAACATTACCTCTGGGCTCTTGAACTCAGTCCCCTGACTAATGAAGGCCAATGCACCACACGCTTTCTTGACAACCTTATCAGTTTGTGTGGCAGCTTTGAGGGAATTATAGATGCGGACCCCAAGAGCCGTCTGTTCCTCCACACTGCCAAGCATTCTGCAGTTAACCCTGTGCTCTGCCTTCAAGTTGATCACCAGCAGCTGTGTAATAGAGGACTCTCTGATCTATGACCAGGGCCACACAGTGAGACAAACATCAAGTGCTGCTGGAAGATCATCAGCTCAATGAAAGACTATCTTTTGTCTGTCCAAAACTCCCTGGTCTTCCAGCACAGTGACATGTCTGTAAGGGGATGCTGCTGACGGGCACCTTCAAGGCTGAGAGATGCACTGGAGCTTGGTGCAGCCATGCAGTTCTGTGTTCCTCCTCCTATTGCAGTTGGGGGAGGGGGGAAGCTCTCAAACAATTAAAAGATGCATCACTTCAGGGAACCACATAAGTGACAATGATTCTGTAGTTTTATAAGTAAGTTAACACTACTGAATATAATGACCATGAATATCATTCAAGGAAAGGGAACTGTTCAATTGATCTTGGAGTAGGTTAAAAGACTGGCAGAAGATTATGGGCTGAAAATCCTGCAGTGTACTGTACTCTTCTATGTTTTATGAATGTAGAAATTCTGCACTATATCAGCTTTTGTATGTGTGTGTGTATATTTTGTTATAAAGTTTATTTTGAAATATAAAACTTGTTGATTTGTATAAATAAAAAGTATTAACTTTTAGACACTACAAATACATAGACATTATGAATATATAGGCTGGAAGACATATAATATAAAGCCTTGCACTGTGTATTTCATGTCATTTTTTGTGATTACAGTTTTTTTAAATAAAATAAAGAAAAGCTCATTTATGTATGTAGAGAGGATTGCATTGAAGCTCAATGTAACCCTCAAAGATTTTGTGGGGAAGGACTGCAATCCAAGGCCTTGTTGCTGCCAAATACCATGGGACTGGGTCCTGCGTAACTGCTCTCAAACACTTCACGGGCACATTGTTTAAGGAGGAAACATGAGTGGTGTTGACTCATTGCAAGAGAATGCATTGACATGAGAATACAATGAACATAGAGGAAAGGCAAGCCTCCATTGGATTTACCATGTGTACTGTGAAAGAAGTATATTTTTGTAATAAAAATAATTATTTAGGTGAAAGGTGAAATACTGTGATAGAATCAGAATCAGGTTTAATCTCTCTGGCTTATCTGTATGTCGTGAAATAGTTTTGTTTTACAGCAGTAGTGCAGTGCAATAATTAATGAAAAATTTCTAAATTACAGTAAGAAATATATATGTATAAAATTAAATAAATAGTTCATGCAATAAGAGGGCAAAAATAAGTAATGAGGTAATAAACAATTGTCATTGTCCATTCAGAAATCTGATGGTGGAGATGAAGAAGCTGTCTTCAGACTCCTGTACCTCTTCGTTGATGGTAGCAATGAAAAGAGGGCATGTCCTAGGTGACTGGGGTCCTTCATGATGTTTGCAACCTTTTTTGTGGCATCACCTTTTGAAGATTACCTCAGTGCTGGGGAGGCTCGTGCCCATGATGAAGTCGGCTGAGTTTGCAAGTCTCTGATCCCATGCAGTGGCCCCTCCATACCAGACAATGATGCAATGAGCTTGAATGCTCTCCACAGTACATAGGTAGAAATTTCTTGGCGTCTTTGGTGATAGAGGAATCCCTCTGACAACTGAATGTGAGATGTGACTGATTCCCGTCTCAAAGCACTTCATGAGTAACCTAACACCTAATCTACCCAGCTCTGTTCTCCTCACTAATGTTATATTGAACTCAACAGGAATTGGCTGAAACTTGCTGCTTCCCGCTTCGCAAGCTGGATTTAAGGACAACTTGGCACATGAAAGTATTATGCCAAGCTGCAATGTCCATTGGGTTTGTGGCTCAAACTTAATGTTTTAGGTTTGTAGGGATGATTTTTGGGGACAGTCTGGAAGGTTAGGGGGTAGGTTAGGGAAGTGGGGAGTGAGAAGTCAGGGGCAAAAATGAAGAATTAGGGTAAGGAGTTGGAAGTCAGAGTTCAGGTCCGAGTGCTCCAAGGTCGGAAGCCAGCGATTACTGAAGGACCATGCATCACCCTCACTATGTCAAAATAGGTCACGCACAGGGAATCTATCTAAACATCCTGATTCTCTCGGATTAGCTTCTACAGCCAATTGAGGACTCACTAATACACAACTCCTTTGGAGAACATCATACTCAACTCTAGTGATCGCACTACTATGACATTCTTACATTAATCTGATCTTTTTATTCTCCCAAATCCCATCAATTCCCTTAAGATTCAACATCTCACCCACTCTTTGGACAACTTACAGAAGCCAATTAATCAACCAATCCAAAGTCTTTGGGATGTGGGTATAAACCAGAGCATCTGAAGCACTGGGAGAACACGCAAACTCCACATAGAGAGCTCTCAAGGTTAGGATTGAATCTTCTTTTTACATTAAATAGCAAAAAGTTGGATGACAGAATTGTTACCAAGTTTGCAGACAAAGCAAAGATAGGTGGAGGAGCAGGCAGAAGGACTTACACAGGTTGAGAGAATGGGCAAAGAAGTGGCAGATGGATGATAGTGTTAGGAAGTGTATAGTCATGCACTTTTGTAGCAGGAGTAAAAGCATGGACTATTTTCTAAATGGAGAGAAAATACAAAAAACTGAAGTTTGAAGGGACTTGGGAGCCCTTCTGCTGGATTCCCCAAACGTTGAATTGCAGGTTCAGTTGGTGGTAAGGAAGGCAAATGCAATGTTAGCATTCATTTTGAGAGGACTAGAATATAAAAGCAAGGATGCAGTTTTGAGACTGTATAAGGTATTGGTCAGATCACACTCGGAATACTGTGAGCAGTTTTGGGCCTCTGATGTAAGACAAGATGTAATGTATTGGATTGTCCAGAGGAGGTTCACAATAATAATTCCAGGAATGAAAGGGTTATTGAATGAGGAGTGTTTGATGGCTTTGAGCCTCTACTTGCTGGATTTTAGAAGAATGAGGGGTGACCTCATTGAAACCTGTTGAATGTTGAAAGGCCTTTATCTAGTGGATATGGAGAGGATGTTTCCTATAATGGGTGAGTGTTAGGATAAGGGGGCACAGCTCAGAATAAAGGGACATTGTTTTAGAACAGAGATAAGCAGGAATTTCTTTAGCCAGAGGGTGGTGAATCTATGGAATTCATTGCCATTGAGTGTAACTAAGTGGAGGTTGATAGGTTCTTGATTAGTTATGCATCAAAGATTACAGGAAGATGGCAAGAGAATGGGGTTGAGAGGAATAATGAATCAATCAATGGAATAGTAGTGAAGACTTGATGGGCTGAATAGCCTAATTCTGCTCCTATGTTTAATGGTCTAATGGTCTTTTAAACCCAGGTCTCGGGTGCTGTGAGAGTGCAGCTCTATTAGCTGCACAAATGTGCCATGCAAATTTATTTTGTGCCACTGGACCACATGCTTATTTCTAGTCCTAATATTTCTGTAGGGTTTGTTACAGGTATCAACCCTCAACAATAATGATCCTTGGAGAGAAGCTGTATTTAATGGCAAATAAAATTATTGGTTCAGTTAACAAAAGCATGTTAATTTACAGAACTAAATGCCTGTGCACACATCTACTAAGTTTCCATGAACATGTCTCACAAAATGGCAGCCTCCATTGCTTCGACCACATGACAAGAAGAAAGACATTTGCTATGTCTGCTTCCACTACCCTTGGCATATTCCTATTTGCTGATTTTCAGATTTTAGTTCTTTTTGCCCAACAAAATGCTTTGCATCCTCAAAGATGCTAACTTTGTTGTTGCTGGATCTGTTTCAATAAAACCGTAAACATGGGCTATTGATATTGATATTGGTATTGGTTAAAGTGAAGATCCTGTCCACAGATTACATAGTGTATTGAGGTAGAACAAGGTAAAGCTATAACAATGCAGAATAAAATGTAAAGTGGAAGTGCCATTCAGGCAAACGATGAAGTGCAAGATCATAATGAGGTAGATTGTATAGTCAAGAGTCCATCTTATTGTATAAAAGGTCTGTTCAAGAGTCTGGTAACAGTGGGATAGAACCAGTCCTTGAGCCTGGTGGTACAAGTTTTCAGGCTTTTGTATCTTCTGCCTGATGGGAGAGGGGAGAAGAGAGAATATCTGGAGTGGATAGACACTTTAATAATGCTGGTGGCTTTACTGAGCCAGCGAGAAGTATAGACAGATCACATAGAGGGGAGAATGGTTTCCGTGGTGCTGAGCTGTTTTCACAACTCTCTGCAGTTTCCTGCAGTCAAGTGCAGTGCAGTTGCTGTGCTAAGCAGGTATGCAACCCAGCAGAATGATTTCAACAGGGCATCGATAAAAATTGATAATGGTCAATGGGGGCATACCAAATTTCTTTAAGCCCCTGAGGAAGTAGAGGCATAGGTGAACTTTCTTGGCAATAACATCAACATGGTTGGACTAGTACGGAACTTATATCTCTCAACCCTCTTAACCTCAATGTCGTTGCTGTAAACAACAGCATGTGCACTGGCCCCCTTCCTGAAGTCAATGACCAGCTCTTTTGTTTGTTGACATTGAGGGAGCAATTGTTGCTAGGTCATCATGTCATTAAGTTTTTAATTTACTTTTTGTACTCTGACTCATCATTATTTGAGATACAACCCACTATAGTGTTATCATCTGCAAACTTGTAGATGATCTGGCCACACAGTCACAATGTACAGGGAGCGGAGTAGGGGGCTGAGCATGTTACTTGTGGAGTACCAGTGTTTACATCAATCATGACGAGATGTTGCTGCCTATCCTTACTGATTGTGGTCTGTTGGTCAGGATCTGGTTACAAAGGGAAGCATTGATTTCTAGGTTCCAGAGTTTGGTGATTTACAACAAATATTGTAGTGCCAAAAAATAGGACAGACATCAGGACAGGATAAAGTAACAAGTTTTTATTTACATAGCACCTTCTGATGTCATTAAAATTATTTTACAGTTTTTTTGAATTTATACATCATTGATTTGTTCTTCAGGCAGGTACTTATCAGTTCTGTGCTCACTAACGTACATCAGCTCCTGACTCTGCTATTGTTTAGTTTTAAACAATATGAACATCAATTTATCTAATTTCTGGTCATTCTGCCCCCTCGCCCTTCTCTCTTTTTTCCATTCCCACTTACTGCTTCTCTTCTCCTCACTTCCTTCTAGTGCCCCTCCTCCTCCCCTTTTTCTCATGGTCCACTCTCCTGTCAGATTCCTTCTTCAACTCTTAACTTTTTCCATGTATACCCCTTCCCCAGCCGCCTATACTCCACCTTACTTGGTTTCACCTATCTCTGACCAGAGTGTACTCTTTCCCCTTCCTCTTCCTTCATATTCTGGCTTCTTCCCCCTTCCTTTCCAGTCCTGATGAAGGGTCTCAGCCGAAACATCAATAATTTATTCCTCTCCATAGATGCTGCCTGACTTGCTGAGTTCTTCTAGCACTTTGTGTGTGTGTGTTGCTGAAGATTTCCAGCATCTGCAGAATCTATTGTTTGTGTAGTGTCTCATTAACAGTAATTAAGTAACTGTCAGGTCCATATGCGTTTTCCAACAGATCTGATGGATCAATATTTATTAACCAGCACACTGAGGAAAACTGCCCCATTTGTTAATTGATAGCAAGTCTCTGGAGTAGGGTTTGACCCTTTATGCTCCTAACAAATTTGGCTAAGGATGACACTGAATTATAGTTTTTGGAACATAGTGTACAGACATTTAAGTCTTTTCTTGTTCATCATTATTCACGAAATATTTGAAAAAAAAATCCTGTTGTACAATGCTTAGAAATGTCAGCGCCATCACACAAAGATTCAAAGCAGCTCCTGGGCTCTTAATGAGAAGAAATAAATGGTGAAATTTGTTTTCTTTTCATGGTCAACACTTATTTTTATATAACAACTTAATGTCTTATTTTGAAACTTTGATCTTTTCAATTTCATTCAATATCCATTGTTGGCAGTTTCTTGATCTCATTATGTTGATTTTGTTAGAGAGGACTCAGATTTGGTGGAATTATAGAATAGACTAGTCAGATATTTCTAAATATATAACAGAATAATTTGTTACTGAACACAAAATGATTATTTTATGCAGACTGCTGTATAGAATTAACTGAAAATGGATACCTCACACTATGCTATAGTTTTGTCTACAGCCCATAAAACAATGGATGGCTACAAACAGGAACAATTCTATAGTTATGCAGGAAAGTGATGGCTGGCTAATTCTTTTGTCAATCAAGTTTGCTCTCCATACTGCTGGAATTGTATTATTTATATGTAACTATCCTCCACTCACTGTCTTTCCTAGAGATAATTATTTTGATTTCATTGGAAGAAGTTGGTGTATTTCCCTTTAAGAGGGTTGAGAGATATAAGTTCCGTACTAGTCCAACCATGTTGATGTTATTGCCAAGAAAGTTCACCTATGCCTCTACTTCCTCAGGGGCTTAAAGAAATTTGGTATGCCCCCATTGACCATTATCAATTTTATCACCTTTAACATAGTTTAAAACAAGCTCCAGGGTGCTTCTCAACAAGTTTATTAGTCAAAACCTGTTAGACCATGTAATCAGGAGGTTGGTTTAAAAAGGGAGTTTTTAAGAAGCATCTTAAAGGAGGGAGGAGAGTTAGAAAAGCTTAGTGAAGAAGTTCTGTAGTTTAGGCTCTTACTAGCCAAAGACACTGTCACTAGTAGGGAAGGATTAACACTGGGTTTGACAAAACAACAGAGGTCCAATAGGAGCTACAGTGCTGGAGATTACTGAAGAGCCTAGATTTTAATCCTTTATTGTGCAATGCTCTTTAGATCTGATCAGATACAAACCCGATTTGCTGGAAACTAGTTTTTCAATTTAACAGCTGCTGAATTTACCTGTTTATTTTAAAAGAATCGAGATAACCATGAAAAGAAGCAGATTAAGTAATTTCCAGATAAAACTCATGGCATGCGATATCCTGTGGCATAATTTCAAGGGCAAAATGCAACAGTTTAAACATGTGCAATGTGTGCCACGTTAGCAAAACAGAAGATTGTAAACAATTTACCAAAATCATAACCTCAGGGTGAATCAGAAAGGTATGGAAGATGAACAAGTTTAAGCATATTACTAACTTGCACAAAGAAAAACAGATTCTGTATTGTATGTAAGTAATCTCATCTGAAATGACAAAATGGGAAGCTACAATTTCCTACAGTCAGGTAATTAATTGATCTAATTAAAATGACTAAAGTTAACATTTTATTCCTTGATGTCAGGTATTAAGAGTTAAATTTTGTTCAAGCAGTCTTAACAAAAGAGAGTACCACTATAATGCCAATTTTTTTCTTTAAACTCACATTTACACTTCCCACAGAAAGTTTGACAAAAATCAGTTTGATTTTCCAAAACGCCAATAAAATGTTATGATCAAACAGTATTTAACTCGTTTGTTCATATCCAATTTAACTCCATTAGTGCAGATTTTGAAACCAAATGAATGTTTTAGTGGTATTGATTACAGTGACGTAGATTCTGTCCTCACTTACAGAAACAACAAACTTAAAACAACTGGTAGTTGGGAAAGCGACCTTGCACCGTTAGTCCTTGCACACTCCCAGTGAGATGAAACACAAAAGCAGCTGTCAGTGTTGTTTCTCACTTCCAATCATGCTGGACACCAACTTAGTCAACTTTACATTGTTTACATCCTTCAGCGGCATAACTTCTGATGTCATTAAAATTATTTTACAGTTTTTTTGAATTTATACATCATTGATTTGTTCTTCAGGCAGGTACTTATCAGTTCTGTGCTCACTAACGTACATCAGCTCCTGACTCTGCTATTGTTTAGTTTTAAAATCTCAAAATCACTTCATGGCCCTGTTCTTCCCTATCATTGATGCACTTCCTACTTTACAACATTCCAAGATCTCTACACTTGACCAATCCTGGTTTCTGGGACATTATTAATTTTCATTGTTCATTCACTCGCAGTCATGCCTTCCGCTATTAATCTATAAGTTCCTCTACTCCTTCTCCAAACCTTTCCTCTACTTTGTTTTTCCCTTCTCACAAGCTCCTTAAAAACTACTTAATTTGAACAAAATATTGATAATCTGATCGATTTACCTAGGAGGCAAGTTTATTTGACAATATTTCAGTTCAAGTTCAAGTCTGTTGTCATTTAACCAAACACATGTATACAGCAAAATGAAACATGGTTCCTCTCAGTATACACAGTAGATATAGTCACACATGGCCCATATAGATACGATACAACACTAATAGTTACAACAAAGCACAATACATGGCCTTAAGATTAGTGGTGCATGGGATGATGTCTTGGAGCCACATTTCAGTAAGAATAAGTTCCTCATGTTGCGTGGGTCAGTTGCAGACAAAGATAATCCAATTTGTTTTCCAGGGAGCAAACACTGGAGAGCAGTATTGATGGGAGGGCTGACCTGCAGGGGTTAGCCTTTTAACCCAGCATGGTTCACTTTTAACCTGGCATGGATTCCAACAGTGATGTGCCTTTTAAGTATTTTTTAACTTAATTGCCTCTATTAAAGGCAATTAAATAAAAAGGCAAGTTGCTGCTGAGTGTGTAATATTGCAATGTCTACAGGAAAGATCTTTAAGTTGCTCATTTCATGCCCTTAGGATATCCCAATATGCTTTGGAACTAATTAACTTGTTTTTGAAGTGTAGTCATCGTTGTAATACAGGAAATAAAGCATCCACTTAAAACAGGACAATGTCCATTATCTCAATGTCCTGGTTGCCACCCATTTTAATTCTACTTCCCATTCCCATTCTGGCATGTTGTTCCGTGGCCTCCTTGACTGCCACGATGAGGCTACTGTATTTCCCTTTATTTATTAAATAGACTTTGTTTTCTAATTAAATGGACAGTTTGCTGCAGAAAAGACTAAATGCCATGTTTCAATTGACTATGCCCCCATTCCTCCCCCTCACATTCAGTCCATTGGCTGACTTGTCAATAACAATGCTGACATCATAAGGATGCAGCAGTTCAGAGCCTCCTGTGCTGTATATGAAAGATATTTCATTACACTCAAAATTATAATAATCACTTGTTTTCAAGCTTGGTTCATTTTTAGTTAGAACACACAATGAAATGTCACAAAAATGTTCTTCAGAATAAAAACAATGAATGGAATGAGGGAAAAGAAATCAAGCTTTCGAAGTTGGAATAAGAGCAAGTCATTCAGATATTGGAATTCTATTTCAATATCCAGTTAGTTGATCTGTATCTTAACATGCAAGGATCTCGGCCCGTTAAGTGAACTGTCCGTTTCCATCTTCAGATGCCTCCTGATCTGCTGAGTTCCTCTAGCATCTTGATTGTTGCTGTATCAGAACCCTTTCTACCTGGTTCGATTCAGGAACTCATAATACCACTGCCTCACAAAAATGCCAACTCAAAACCTTCAGAGGAGTTGTGTGGGGCAAGTTTTTGATTACACAGAGAGTGGTAGCTACCTAGAATGTGATGCCGGGATGCTGTACAGGCATTTACGAGACTCTTAGGCACATGAAATGCAGAGAAAGGAGTGATATGATCCATGTGCAGGCAGAAGAGATCAGGTGTCATCAGTTTAATTAGTTTGGCACAACATTGAGAGCTGAATGGCCTGTTCCTATGCTCAACTTTTCCATGTTTTTTCCATGTTCCAATGGCCTCCAATATCAACAAGTTTTATTTTTATGAGAGAGTTTGATATTGTGAAGAAATGCTTCATAGTATGACCCCTGTCCATTCAGCTCTAATTGTAATATTATGGGGTGGCATGGTAATGCAGCAGCATCAGCAATCAGAGTTCAATTCCCACTACCCTCTGTGAGGAGATTGTACATTCTCCCTGTAAACACGTGGGTTTTCTCTGGGTACTCTGGGTTTCTTCCCTCATTCCAAATGTACAATTAGTCAGTTGTGGGCATGCCATGTTGGTGCCGGAAACACTGCAACACTTGCAGCTGATCCCTACGCATATTCAGAGAGTGTCAGTCATTTACACAAACAACTTCTTTTACTGCATGGTTTGATATCCATGTGACAAATAAAGCTAATCTCTAATCTTTATATGCTCTGAATTCGCCTGCATGCAGATGGCTTTACTTTATGACCTTCTCTAATTATGTTTTCTTCTAACAGACTTTAATTTTAAGATCACCCATTTAATGTCTTGCTGTATTTGTGTAGCCTAAAGTGAAAAAAAAAGAAGAAAGTAAGCCTGGCAGTTCTCATTCACTGAAATTAAATGAAGACAAATTCTAAGATAACAAAAGCAATGTTGCCATTTAGAATTTTCAATGTTGATATTCCTATTTTCCATATTGTTAAGCAAAAGTTACATCACAGACATCAACTACAATAACAGCTACCCAAAATTGATGTCTGCCCATTCCACAAAAGCTAAATCAAATAATTGAGTGTGTGTTCCAATGATCAGCAGTTTGACATACATCAGTGACCACTTCGTTAGCTACCTCCTGCAATGAGTCATGGTCTTCTGCTGCTGTAGCCCACCCACTTCAAGGCTCGATGGGTTGTGTGTTCAGAGATACTGTTCTGTACACCACTGTTGTAATGTGTGGTTATCTGAGTTATTGTCGCTTTCTGTTAGCTTGAACCAGTCTGACCATTCTACTCTGACCTCTTTCATTAACAAAGCATTTTCACCCACAGAACTGCTCCTCACTGCATGTGGTTTTTTTTTTTTGTTTCTTGCACCATTCTCTATAAACTCCCTAGAGAATATTATGCATGAAAATCCATGGAAATCAGCAGTTTATAAGATACTCAAGTCACCCTGTCTGGCACCAACAATCATTTTACAGTCAAAGTCACTTTGATCACATTTCTGAACAACAACTGAACCTCTGCACATTCTTAAGCATTAAGTGCTGCCACATGATGGGCTGATTAGATATTTGAATTAACGAGCAGGTATACAGCTCTACTAACAAAGTGTCCACTGAGTGTGTGAAGTTATTAACAATTCCTTCAAATGGCAACTAATCAGAAAATTCTTGTTTATCATTACTCAGTTTAGATGTCATCAGAACCATTTGGATTCATCAATCATCTCAGGCTTCGCTAACGTCATAGCATTATTCAATTAACTTTGGCACTGTGGGAACCTAGCAAATTTAAATGCAACAGGAATGAAAGGGAAATCTCTCCATTGGTTAGAGTCACAGCTGGCACAAAGGTTGTGGATAATAATGGCTAATCACATCAGCTCCAGGACACTGTTGTAAGAGCTTTTTTTGATGACTGTGTCCTCAAACAGACCAGCTTACGTTGTTCGATAAATGATAATCCATGCATCAGTACTGGATCTGTTAATTAACATGTTCAATTTTATCTGTGTGGCCTTACACAGTGAAACAATGTGTGCCCATATGCAGCAAGACCTGGACCATATCCAAGGCTAGGATGGTAATGTACGAAGTAGATTCAGGAAGAGGCCATTTGGCCCCTCATGTTTGTTCTATTCAATGTCATAGCTACATAAACCCAAAAGATTATGCAGATGCTGGAAATCTTGAGCATCTCACACCAAAAACACTGGAGGAGCTTAGTGGGTGAAGGCAACATCTATGGAGAAGACTACGGTAAGTATTTGATGTTTCGGCTGAGACCCTTCATCAGAACTGGAAAGGAAGGGGGCAGAAGCCAGATAAAAAGGTGAGATGAAGGGAAGGGTGATAGGGGAAGGCAGGTGAAGGGAAAGGTGTGTGGGTGGGGGAGAGGGGATTGAAGGTAGGAGGGGATAGATGAAAGGGTTAAAGGACTGAAAAAGTACAAAGTGAAAAGGAGAGGGCAATGGAATAAAGAGGAAGAAGGGAACAAGAGGGAGGTAATGAGCAAGTGAGGAGAAGAGAAGGGGTGAAAGAGTATAATACAGAGAAGGAGAAAGGCTAACCTTTTACCTTAGTGCCAACTTTTCAAGTTAAAATTCAGTTTATTGTCAGTCAACCATACACATCCATACAGCCAAATGAAACGTTCCTCCAGACCAAGGTAGAACATAGAACATCGAACATAGAAAACCTATAGCACAATACAGGCCCTTCAACCCACAAAGCTGTGCTAAACATGTCGTTACTTTAGAAATTACCTAGGGTTACTCATAGCCCTCTACTTTTCTAAGCTCCATGTATCCATCCAGGAGTCTCTTAAAAGACCCTATCATATCTGCCTCCACCACTGTCATGGGCAGCCCATTCAAGATTCAAGATTCAAGATTCAAAAACTTTATTGTTGTTCTAACCGTACATTAGCTCTGCAGGGCATTATGAGACAGCGTTTCCCAGGAGCAGTGCAATCATAACATAACTAACGCAACACCAATAATAAACACAACAATAAATAGTAAAACACAATAGCTACATGTCAGTTAAAAACAAGTTATAAGTGTCCAGTGCAAGTTAAAAGTGTCCAAAGCAGAGTCAGGTAGAGCAGCTATTTAGCAGTCTGACTACTTGTGGGAGGAAGCTGTTTAGTAGCCTTGTGGTTTTAGTTTTGATGCTCCTGTAACGTTTACTTGATGGCAGAAGAACAAACAGTTCATGGAGAGGGTGTGAGGGGTCTTTAATGATGTACCTTGTCTTCTGGAGGCATCGACTCTGAAAGAGGTCTTGGACAGAAGGTAGGGAGACCCCAATAAACTTCTCTGCTCCCCTAACCACCCTCTGCAAGACTTTTTTGTCAGCAGCACTGCAGCTGGTTGTGATGCAAAAGGTCAGCACACTCTCAACCACACCTCTGTAGAATGATGTTAGTGGGGAGTGATGCTTGTTTAAGCTTCCTCAGAAAGTGCGATCTCTGCAGGGCTCGTTTCACAATCCCAGTGGTGTTCCTGGACCAGGTGAGATTGTCCAAGATCTGCATCCCAAGGAACTTGATGCTTTCCACTCTCTCCACTGTGGAGCCGCTGATGCTGAGCGGTGTGTGCTCAGGCTGAGACCGTCTGAAATCGACGATCATCTCCTTAGTTTTGGTGACATTAAGCATCAAGTTGTTGTCACTGCACCAGCTCTCTAGGTGTTTGACCTCCTCCCTGTACATTGTTTCATCATTTTTGCTGATGAGCCTCACCACTGTAGTATCATCAGCAAATTTAATGATCAGGTTCTCCTTGAATCTGGCAGCACAGTCATGTGTTAGCAATGTAAACAGCAATGGGCTAAGCACACAGCCTTGTGGGGATCCAGTGCTCAGTGTGATGGAGTCAGAGATGTTCCTGCCAACATGGAGATGTTCCATGCACTCACCACTCTCAGCGTAAAAAAATTACCGCTGACATCCCTTCTGTACCTATTTCCAAGCATCTTAAAACTGTGCCCTCTCGTGCTAATCATTTCAGCCTTGGGAAAAAGCCTCTGACTATCCACACGATCAATCCCTCTCATCATCTTATACACTTCTATCATGTCACCTCTCATTCTCCGTCTCTTCAAGGAGAAAAGGCCGAGTTCACTCAACCTATTCTCATAAGGAATGCTCCCCAATCCAAGCAACATCCTTGTAAATCTCCTCTGCACCCTTTCTATGGTTTCCACATCCTTCCTGTAGTGAGGTGACCAGAATTGAGCACAGTACTCCAAGTGGGGTCTGACCAGGGTCCTATATAACTGCAACATTACCTCTCAGCTCCTAAACTCAATCCTGCGATTGATGAAGGCCAATGCACCATTTGCCTTCTTAACCACAGAGTCAACCTGCGCAGCAGCTTTGAGTGTCCTATGGACCCAGACCACAAGATCTCTCTGATCCTCCACACTGACAAGAGTCTTACATTAATACTATATTCTGCCATAATATTTGACCTACCAAAATGAACCACTTTACACTTATCTAGGTTGAACTCCATCTGCCACTTCTCAGCCCAGTTTTGCATCCTATCAATGTCCTGCTACAACCTCCTACAGCCCTCCACACTATCCACAACACCCTCAACCTTTGTGTCATCATCAAATTTACTAACCCATCCCTCCGCTTCCTTATTCAAGTCATTTATAAAAATCACGAAGAGTAGGGGTCCAAGAACAGATCCTTGAGGCACACCACTGGTCACCGACCTCCATACAGAATATGACCCATCTACAACCACTCTTTGCCTTCTGTGAGTGAGCCAGTTCTGGATCCACAAAGCAATATCCCCTTGGATCCCATTCCTCCTTACTTTCTCAATAAGCATTACATGGGTTACCTTATCAAATGCCTTGCTGAAATCCATAAACACTACATCTACTGCTCTACCTTCATCAATGTGTTTAGTCACATCCTCAAAAAATTCAATCGGGCTCGTAAGGCACGACCTGCCTTTGACAAAGCCATGTTGACTATTCCTAATCATATTATACAATGTACTGTGGGGGATATGAATCTGTTGGAGGTGCTGGTGTACCTGGACGATTTGATAGTGTTTGGATCAACTTTGGAGGAACATGAAGAGCGGCTGTTAAAGGTATTAAGCCGGCTTAAGGAGGAAGGGCTGAAGCTTTCCCTGGACAAATGCCAGTTCTGCAAGTCGTCGGTCAGCTACGTTGGCCATATCATTTCACGAGAGGGAGTGGCTACTGATCCAACCAAGATAGAGGCCATGACCACCTGGCCGAGACCCCAGAACGTGAGCGCCCTGTGCTCATTTTTGGGGTTCTGTGGGTATTACCGCCGATTCGTGAAAGGATACGCCAGAATGTGTCACCCGTTGACTCAGCTGTTGTGTGGCTATCCCCCGGTGGAAAAGAAAAGGAAGGGGGACCAGAGGCAAGATGCTGGAGGATACTGGAACCCGGCGGAACCTTTTGGCTCGAGATGGGATGATCGATGTGAAGAGGCATTCCGATCTTTGAAAAGGGCACTGACCCAGGCCCCGGTGTTGGCTTTTGCCGATCCCCAGAAGCCATATGTGCTGCACACGGATGCCAGTCGAGAGGGTCTCGGGGCTGTTCTGTACCAGGATCATGGCAAAGCATTGAGACCGGTAGCCTTTGTCAGCCGAAGCTTGTCGCCATCTGAGAGAAACTATCCCACTCACAAGTTGGAGTTCCTGGCGCTGAAGTGGGCGGTGGTGGACAAGTTGAGCGATTACCTGTACGGAGCCAAGTTTGAGGTGAGAACGGATAACAATCCTCTCACTTATATTTTGACTTCGGCTAAGCTGGATGCCACAGGACATCGGTGGCTGGCGGCCTTGTCAGTATATGATTTCAGCCTGAGGTACCGCCCAGGAAGCAAGAATGTCGATGTGGATGCTTTGTCACGTCAGGAGCCAGGGGAACAGGAGAAGGACGAGGAGTGGGAGAGTGTCCCTGCCCCTGGAGTAAAGGCTATGTGTCAGTTCGCTATCACCGTGAAGGCCGAGGGAAGAGGGAGGCTGGAACGAGCCGTGGACCATTTGGGGGTTTTTGACGACGCCGTATCCCTAGCTTACTGTGACCTGACCGCACTGCGGACTAAACAGTTGCCAGAACTGAGTCCGGGGGAAGTGGCAGCTGCTCAGCAAAATGACCCGGGTCTTGGCACTGTGTGGAGAGTGGTAGAGAAGGGGGATGTGGCGTTGGCTGAGAAGGAGAAACACCCGACCGTGCCTCTGTTATTGAAGGAGTGGCCTCGGTTAAAGTTAAAGAACCAAATGTTGTACCGGGTCACGGCGCCTCCGGACCAACCCCGCCGTTGGCAACTGGTCATGCCGGAGGAGTATCAGTAGACTGTACTCCAGGCCTTACATGATGATTCCGGACACTTGGGGGTGGAAAAGACCTATGGATTACTCAAAGACCGGTTCTACTGGCCCCGGATAAGGGGGAGGTTGAAGAATACTGTAGGGGATGCAGTCGTTGCATCCGGAGGAAGACCCTGCCCGCGTTGGCGGCTCCACTGTCGCACTTGCAGAGTGCGGGATCTCTGGACCTGGTATGTATAGATTTTCTGTCGATTGAGCCTGACACCAGCAACACTGCAAATGTCTTAGTCATCACCGATCATTACACTCACTATGCTCAGGCATTTCCCACTAAGGATCAGAAGGCGACGACAGTGGCGAAGGTGTTATGGGAGAAGTATTTTGTTCATTATGGCCTTCCCAGGCGAATCCATAGTGATCAGGGGCGGGACTTTGAGAGTTGCCTTATCCATGAATTACTGACTATGCTTGGGGTGGAGAAATCCAGACTACCCCTTATCACCCACAGGGTGATCCTCAGCCAGAGAGGTTCAACAGGACCCTGTTGGATATGCTCGGGACACTAGAGATTGGGCAGAAAAATAAGTGGAGTCGTCATATTGGACAATTGGTTCACTGTTACAATTGTACTCGCAATGATGCTACAGGGTACTCGCCCTATTATCTGATGTTCGGGCGGGAAGCAAGGTTGCCCATTGACTTGTGTTTTGGGGGTGAAGTGGGTGAATTACCCGGGAAGTCCTATCTAAAGTATGTGTCCGACATGAAGAGGGAGTTACAGACGGCGTACGAGTTGGCCGAGGCGGCGGCTACCAAACAAAATCAGAGGAATAAGATGCGGTATGATCAAAAGGTGAAGTTTGTCCAATTATTGCCAGGCGACCGGGTCCTTTTACAGAATTTGGGACTCCTTGGTAAGCACAAGTTGGCAGATGGATGGGCGGCCAGCCTCTATGTAATAGAGAGCCAGGTGCCGAATCTACCAGTTTACCAGGTGAAACCTGAGGATGGGGATGGGCCTATCAAAGTACTCCATCAGAATCAACTGCTGCCCCTGGGTCAAGCGGTGCGGGTGGATAAGGAGCCCGAGTGGGAGGTTGCGCCTAGTACAAGGACTCTGCAAGGGCGCAGAGAAAGGGAAGAGCAGGGACGGGTCCTTAACCCGGGAATGGATACCGATTCAGAAGATGACGACTCAGATGAGTGGTCCCTGCTCCCATTCGCTGGCGTTTCAGTACCAGAAGAGGAGGCTCCTGGCCCTTCCCCTACTGAGTTGGGCGAGAGGAGGGAAGGTGTTGATGGTCAGATGGAGAGACAGCCAGCGTTGGGGGGAGAGAGGGTGGAACCCGAACATGAGCCAGAGAGTTCTCAGGTGAGGGGGGAACCCCGTGGGGGAGGGAGTGAGGATCTGACAGGTAGACCTGGGGTGTCCGAGGCAGAGGGTTCACAGGTGAAGAGGGAGCCCAGTGAGGGGGAGGATGAGGGTCCGACAGGAGTGTCCCCCACGGGGTCTGAGGCGGAAGGGTCGGCAGAAGGGGTATGGTGATCTCAGAGGAGTAGGCGCCCCCCGGAGCGGTTGACATATGTGGTGCCAGGAGAACCGAATGTGATTTCTACTGCTCTGGGTAGTTATGTCACTACTTTCTGCACCTGGGTTGGGTTTTGTGTGTTACAAGAAGCCTTGGGGAACTCTGGTAATGTCATGAGGGCATGACATTTACTGGTGGGGAGAGAATGTACAATGTACTGTGTATGTTAATCAAAATGGCTTCTTTGGTTTGCTAGAGTAGGAATGCTTTTATGTTTGATAAGTGTTTTCTCTCACAGTTGTTTAGCTTTAGACTTGCTGATATTGGGATTGTATTCATTTGTTAACCAATGGGGAACGTTATATTGTCTTGTGGGTCTGGGAGTGGGGGTTTTTGCGGTCTTTTCAGGGGAGTCAGGAAGAAGACGCCGAGGAAGGTGGACGTGCGCTGCACTGCTTGGTCGACCACCCGGGTGGTCCCAGGTGCGAGGACGTGGAGGTCGGAGGAAAGTGACGAGGGGTCAAATGGTTCGATGGTTGAGCTCCAACGATGTGCACTAAACTGACTGAACTTTGATAAGTTGGCGCCTTTTACTTTATTTTCTTTTCCTTCATATATATTGTATTGCGTAGTACTCTTTTAGTTTTAGTAAAATCTTTAAAGTGTATTCCTTAACGGTATCTGGTGTGAGTTTGATATGGTGTGTGTGCGCGCAGCATAAACTTGATTCTCACAGCACCTGCGTGTACGGGAGGTGGGGTTGGTGAGTGACTGAATCTCCTTTTCCCCTAGACATATACCAGCCTGTTGGGTAAGTGTTACAATATTATGCCTCTCCAAATGTTCATAAATCCTGCCTCTCAGGATCTTCTCCATCAACTTACCAACCACTGAAGTAAGAAAGGTGCACAACACAATACATATATTTCACATACATAACCCAGAAAGTAATGTTACCACTCATAAATAAACAAATAATGTATATTTATGACGGAAGTTAAAAAGTACAAGGATAATGCCACTGGCTCTTCATGTGTGATGAGATCTGGTTGGCGGCAGGGAATCAGTTGTCTTATGTCTAGGGGTTAGAAGCTGGTTCCCATCCTAATGGCTCTTGGCCTAATGCTACAGTGCCTCCTGCCTGATGGTGGGGGATCCTAGACATTGCTGGACCAATGGAATGGATCATTGACAATGCCAAGGTCCCCATATACACAGCGCTCCTAATAAATATCTCTGAAGGGTGGAAGAGAGATCCCAATGATCTCAGTAATCCTTTGTAGAGACCTGCCACGAGATGCCATACTGGACAGTGATGCAGCTGGTCAGGACACTCTCAATGGTGCTTCTGTAAAAATTAGATAGAAGGAGTGGGGGAATACACTCACTTGCCTCAATCTTCTCAGGAAGCAGAGATACTGCTGTGCTTTCTTGACCAGAGAAGTGGTGTTGAGAGATCAGGTGAGATCATCCTAGAAACCTGGTGCTCCTAACTCTCTCCATGGAGGAGCCATGTATGTGCAATGAGGAGAGATCAGTCTGCACCTTCCCAAAATCCACAGTCACTTCTTTGGTCTTGTCCACACTGAGACTCAAATTGTTGTGCTTGCACCATTCCATCAGACACTCTCTGTTCCTCCCTGTTGATGAGACAACCACTGTTGTGAAATCAGCAAATCTGATTATTCTGTTTGAACACGGTTCAGCGCAGTCATGCATCAACAGCACGAACAGCAGTGGGGTGAGTCAGCGTGATGGAGCTAGAGATGTTTCTGTCAAGGATCCAGTTACAGAGGGAGGTGTTGGGGACACTTTATTCACCATCTTCTGAAGGATGACCATATTAAACACTGAGCTAGTTAATAAACAGCGTCCTGGCGTACGAGGCACTATGTTCTGTGCTAATCCCATAATCCTTGATTCCCTTAAAATCCAAAATCTATTAATCACTGAATTGAATGTACTGACAGACTGAGCTTCCGTAGGGAGTACAAAAGATTCTCTGGGAGAAGAACATTCAGACCACTTCTCTTCTGAATGCCAAACCTCTGTAAGTCCTGGTCTAGATCCCCTGCCTCTGGACACCTCAGCCATGCAATCAAGGCAAACAACAGCAGATAATGTGCTCAGGAAAGTTTTATGTTGAGCTTTAATATTCACTTGCTGACATCCAGGATTTCTGAAATCAAAGATGACGATGACATCTTAGTGGATTATATCAGGCCTTCCATGATATTCAAGTGCAGGGCAGAAGTTTGCAACATGGAACCAGGTGGGAGAGGAGATTGGAGAGTTGAACAAAGGATGAAGAAACCTAGGGATATAGGTACATGGGTGAAGGACATACCTGTATTTCCAATTTCAGGAATCCCACTCTCCACTTGTGTCATTTTTCCACTCCCAACAGTCCACTCAGTCTCCCTCTCTTTGTTCATTGTTTCTCAACATTACCTAGACTCATCACAGTCTATTCCCTTGTTCCATTTGCCCAACACTTTTTGTTCAATATGTTTTTGTAATTTTTTTAAAATTTAGAGATACAGGCCTTTCCAGCCCAACAAGTCCACGTCACCCATGTGACCAATTAACCTACTAACCAGTATGTCTTTGGATTGTGAGAGGAAACTGGAGGAAACCCAGGAGGTCACAGGGAAACCATACAAACTCCCTACTGACAGCGCCGGATTTGAACCTGAGTCATCAGCGTTGTAATAGCGTTATGCTAACTGCTACACTGCAGTTTTGCAGATCTTCTGCTCATTGAGTGAAACATTATTCTCAGGCCTGCTGGTTTTGTGGGCATGACTCCAACTTCAATGTTCACAGTTTAATCACAGCCAAACTATTTAATGTAATTTTTCACCATTGCCTGTGAGGAAATATGTCCCATTGTTTGTATCAATTTAGTGGCATTGGCTGCATTCGTACTGCTCAGTTAGAATACCATAGGGCAAAATTAACATAAAATCAAAGAGAGCACAAGGCCATTAGACCTCCCATACCCATGCCAGCACTTTAACAGAGATGCCAAATTATTCCTTCCACCTTCCTTTCCTTCATTGCCTAACATACGATTTTCTTTTGTGTAATTGCCCAATTGTCCTTTGGAAGTTCCTATTAAACCTGCTTTCATCAACGTTTCCAGTAACACATTCCATCTTCCAAACAATTCATCACACAATAAGATTCCCCCTCATTACTGTCAAGAGGTACAGCATGTGAAGAGGCCCTTCCAGCCCAACAAGCCCACGCTGCCTGGTTACACATGTTACCAATTAACGGGCAGCATGATGGTGTACCAGTTAGTGTATTAACACAGTGCCAGTGACCTGAGTTCAATTCGTGCTGCTCTCTGTAAGGAGTTTGTACATTCTGTCCAGGCTGTGCGTGTTTCAGTTTCCACCTATATTCCAAAGATGTAAGGGCTAGTAGGTTTATTGGTTACATGGGTGTAATTGGACAGTGTGGACTTGTTGGGCCTGAAAGGCCTGTAATCATCCTATATCCTTGAATAAAGATTTAAAAATTAACCTACTGACCTGTACGTCTTTGGAATGTACACAGAAAGAAACAGGAGCACCCAGAGGAAACCCACATGGTCACGGGGAGAATATAGAAATCCTTACAGAGGTGGAACAGATCCCAGGTCACAGGCACTGCAACAGTGTTATTCTAACTGCTACACCACTTTTCCATCACAGCTTTTTACAAATTACCTTAAACTGGTCTGCTTTGGTGATCAACCGCAAACAAGAGAAAATCTGCAGATGCTGGAAACCCAAGCAACACACACAAAGTGCTGGAGGAACTCAGCAGGTCAGGCAGGATCTATGGAAAAGAGTGAACAGTCAATGTTTCGAGCCAAGACTCTTCATCAGGACTGGAGGAAGGGTCTCAGCCCAAAATATCAACTGTTTATACTCTTTTCCATAGATGCTGCATGACCTGCTAAGTTCCTTCAGCATTATGTGTGTGTCCTTTGGTTACCAACTCTCCTCTATTGGATATAATTATTGCATCCAAACACTTCATAATTTTGAGCATCTCCTTAATCTTTTCTTCTCAAGGGAGAACACTCTGAGCTCTTCTACGTTACATAAAACTGAAGCTGTACACCTGAAAAAGTGGTGATACAGTTAATCTGCATCTCATTTAGAGGCTACACATCACCAGATATTATTCCATTGAAAGGATGATGGAACTCAACATCAAGGGAGAATTCAATCCCAATGAATGAAGAATGATTAGGTTGCTGAAAGAAAACAGCAAGTAATATTCGCACCTCATTTGCAAAGCAATCATCTCCAAAGAGGTGTTTTTGAAACAGTACTCACCCAGGCAAGCTGGGTACATTTTTAGTAACATCACGAGAAGTACATCATTGACTGTAAAACACATTATGACATATTGAATTATATTTATAAAGCAAAATAATTGAACAAACAACTGAGGTTCAAAATCCATAATGGAAAATGGTGGGGTCGAGGCACTGGCTTCCAGGTAAGTACTTCCTTCAATAAAAGTAGAGTCAAGAGATTCTGCAGATGCTAAAAATGGAATAGCACACACAAAATGATGGAGGAACTGAGCAGGTCAGGCAGCATCTGCGGAAAGCAATAAAGAGATGTCTTTTTGTGCCCTGATACTTCATCAGTACTTCCAGACATAAAGACATACAAGACAGAAATAGCCATTTCAGCCTCTGAGTCCACAGTAGCTAAAGCACAATTTTATTCAAGATTCAGGATTGATTGATGTTATTTCCTGTGTACAAGTGCAAAGGAGAACACATTCATTGTTACTTTGGATCTGATGAAACACAAGAAAGCACAATGATAAATACAAATACATAAGATTACATAGATTGATTGTATGTCCATAAAGTGACATAAGGTGACTAACAAGAAGTTATAAAGTTGTGGCGGGGTTAGTGGGTGGAGATCAGCTTGGGGAAAGTAACTGTATTTGAGTCTGTTGGTCCTGGCATGGATACTACATAGCATCCACCCTGATGGGAATGGGACAGGACAAACAGTCCATGTGCAGGGTGGGAGAGATCCTTCATGATGTTACTGGCCCTTTTCCTGCTCCTTTCTGTATATATGCCCTTGATGGTGGGTAGACTAGTGCCAGCAATCCATTGGGCAGTCTTGCTCATCCATTGTAGAGCCTTCCAGTCTGCCACAGTGCACTTTCTGTAGAAAGCAGTGAAGCAGCTTGTTAGGATGCTCTCTTCTGTGCATTTGTAGAATGATGTGAGTATGGATGTGCAAGGGCCATCTCTCTTAGAAAGTAGAGGTGTTGGTAAGCTTTCTTGACTGTGCAGGCTGTGTTCTGGGACTATGAGAGGCTGTGTGTGATGCACACTCCAAGGAGTTTGAAACTGCTGTGCCGCCAGTGTAATGGGAGGAGGGGATTTAAGTGGTCAATAACCACTTCCTTTGTCTTTTTGACATTAAGGAAGAGGTTATTTGCCTGGCAAGTTCTTGCACCTCCTCAAGCACATTTAAACTAATGTGACACTAATCCTATTTTATTCTCCCCTGTTCCCGTTATCTCCCTTGGATATCCCACTTGTCTTCACATGAGCTGGGGACCGGTAGGGGTTACGAATTACAGTGGCCAATTAACCTATTAATTGGTTGGTCTTTGGTATGTGAGAGTAAACTGTATTTTAACTTCCTTTATGATTGTTTATATGTTTGTTTAATCACATATTTGTCTGTAAATGTTTAGTGGATATTCACTAAGTTGTACAATAGCTGGTTCTGTAATTCTGTAATTTCTTGGTAAGCCTGAGCATAAGTCAGAACTTATCTGAGAAAAGTTTGTCTAGTTTGAACCAGTTTTCAATATAAAGAAAGACCACAAGGCAGATTCTGACTTAGGGTGAACTGGGTACAGTTAGGTTTAGTTACCTGATGCCTTGTTACTCACTGGCAGTGCTTTACTTAGGCACTTGTAATAAAATAGCTGTAGCCACCTCATTCACAACTTCTGAAGAACCTTCTGAACAATATTATCTCCAGATCCAGCAACTTCTGTTTTATCTCTGTGGCACAGGCAGTTAAAGTGGAGGTTCCTTTACCTGAAAGAAAAGTGAAAGTGAAAATTATATACACATAGCACAGGAGGTTAGGATTGAACTCAGATCAATGGAAGTGAGAGGGAACAGCTCTTAAGAGTCATAGAGCACTACAGCAAAGAACCAGGCTCTTTAGTCCATTTACTCCATTCCAAACTGTTATTCTGCCGAGTTCCATCAACATGTACCTGGACCATAGCCCTTCATATTCCTTCCATCCATGATTCAGAACATTTACAAGGACAGGTGTGTAAAAAGGTCCCATAGGATCATTGGGGACCCAAACCATGCCAACCACAATCTATTTCAGCTTCTACCATCCAAGAAGCAGTACCACAACATAAAAACCTGGACCAACAGCACAGATTCTTCTACCAAGCCATCAGAATGATGAACTCACGTGATTTGAGTGTACTCTATATTACATTGACTGTTCTATTATAAATTATTATACATTACTATGATTGCACATTGCACATTTAGATGGAGACATAACGTAAAGATTTTTACTCCTCATGTATCTGAAGGATGTAAGAAATAAAGTCAATTCAATTCAATACTTATCTCTTGTGTTGAAATCAAACCCAAATCAATCACTTTTGCTGGGAGTTCACTCCATAGTCTCACCTCCCCCTGAGTGAAGAAGTTCCCCTTCATGTTCCCATTAAATATTTCACCTTGCACTCTTAACCTAGGACCTCTAATTCTGGTCTCACTCAGTCTGAGTAAAAACGTTTGCTTGTATTTACCCCTCTATCAAATCTCTCCTCATTTTCCTACGCTTCAGGGAATAAAGTCCTAGCCTACTCAACCTTTCCCTACAATTCAGGTTCTCAAGTCCCAGCAACAACCTTGTAAGTTTTCTTCTACCAACTCATGGGTGGCATTTTGTGTGTGTTACTTACCCATGCTGCCATCAGATATTGAGATGTTGCAATGTTTCCTGAGTTGTAAAGAAAAGTTTCTTCAACCAACTGCCTTTGCAGTCTTGTCACAGTAAGTGATAAGGGGGCTCAACGGTGTGGGGCAATCTTCATCGAGCTGACTCCCCTTCAAAATTTACTCCTCTGAAATTCTTCTCAAGGACTGGTCCCACACAACATGTGCCATCTTTCAGAAACACCCTCTGTGCAGTTCCAAACCACACAAAATGCTTTCCGTTCACTCTGCACACACACACACTCCACTTCTTCACCTGATCTGCTATCCGGACACATTATAGCGGTCCATAGCACAAGAGAATGTGAAAAAGCTGCAAATCCAGAGTAACACCAACAAAATGCTAGAGGAACTCATCAAGTCAGGCAGTTTCCAATGGAGAAGGAGTAAGAGTCACTGTTTCGGGCTAACACAATCAGAACAGGGATAAGGTTTAAATTGAAGAGAGGTGTGCTGAAGTCAAGATGGTTGATGTATCATCAGCAATTAGGGATGGAAAGATTCAGAGTGGGTAGAAGACCAGAGTGGGGTGTCCAAGAAGAGGAGGACAGTTGGAGACGGGAGAAGGGGGTCACAGCGCATGGTGTGGAATTATTGCCGAAGAAATGGGTTGTAATAGAAGAAGATTTTGACATCAGGTGAGCCCGGAACTCAATGAGTTGTGGGCCCAAGGGAACAAAGTTAAGGCCCTTGCTGACAACAGAACGTTTTGCCTGATGAAGGATCTTGAACAGAAACACTGGCTTTTTATTCCTCTCCAAAGATGCTGTCAGACCTGCTGAGTTCCTCCAGCGTTTTCTGTGCATTACTTTTAGCAGTCCATACTGCCATCAGATGTTGCAAGTTTCCTTGATGGAGGGTTCTCTATGAAGAACATCCTTACTGCCAACCAGTCCCACTTCCTTTCCATCAGAGACCCAGGGCAGAGAGATGGTTTTAAAGTCAATTCAATCAAAAGTGCAGAACTAAATTGAACCTGCAATTGTAATTGTTTTGTGTGTTTAGCACTGGCAGCAAAACTGTAATTTCTCCATCTACACCTTTTCCAACTGCTCCTGACATTGATAGATTTTGCTTTTATGCATAGGTGAGTGTGAATGCTTCATTGTTCTGTCATGTCACCTCAGTGGCTCAAATCCAGTGACTTCATTAGCATCCTTTGACATGATCTAGACTTTGTAGATGAAGATCATGGTGTTCCCATGTCATCATGTCTTGGAATGTAATGGGCCAGGTGTCCTCAAAATGCTTAATTATGTTTGCTTCTTTCATCTCAAAGTCTTTTGCCAACGAAGTTGATGGAAATACAAATTGTAATGGGGTGGGGAGGCTTGTGCCCCTGATGAAGCTGGCTGAGTCTACAGTAAGTGTGCCCTCTGAAGGCCAGTACTACTGCCAGGATAAGATGTGCTCATCTCACCTCCCGAGAGCCATTACTGAATCTCACAAATCCAACTCAAGAGCAAGAGGGCTAGTATGGGAGCAATAAAGATAATACACACTAGCTGGTGAACACAAGAGATTCTTCAGCTGAAAACCCTGAGTAACACACACTAAATACAGGAGAAACTCAGCATCTATGAAAAGGAATAGGAGTTGACGCTTTGGACTGAACCCCTACATCTGGACTGGAAACGAAGGAGGAAGAGGCCAAAGTAAGAAGATAGATAGATAGATACTTTATTCATCCCCATGGGGAAATTCAACATTTTTTCCAATGTCCCATACACTTATTGTAGCAAAACTAATTACATACAATACTTAACTCAGTAAAAATATGATATGCATCTAAAATCACACTCTCAAAAAGCATTAATAATAGCTTTTAAAAAGTTCTTAAGTAGTTTACTAAAATACATTGAGTCCTAACCCCGGCACTTTAACATATCTTACTCCTGGCGGTTGAATTGTAAAGCCGAATGGCATTGGGGAGTATTGATCTCTTCATCCTGTCTGAGGAGCATTGCATCGATAGCAACCTGTCGCTGAAACTGCTTCTCTGTCTCTGGATGGTGCTATGTAGAGGATGTTCAGGGTTTTCCATAGAGTTATATTGGAAGTCTGATGTGTACAGGGTGAACAGGACCGGAGAGAGCACGGTCCCCTGCGGCACTCCTGTGCTGCTGACCACCGTGTCAGACCTACAGTCTCCCAACCGCACATACTGAGGTCTATCTGTCAAGTAGTCCACTATCCAATCCACCATGTGAGAGTCTACTCCCATCTCCGTTAGTTTGTACCTTAAGATCTTGGGCTGGATGGTGTTAAAGGCACTAGAGAAGTCCAGGAATGTAATCCTCACAGCACCACTGACCCCATCCAGGTGAGAGAGGGATTTGTGCAGCAAATACGTGATAGCATCCTCCACTCCCACCTTCTCCTTATACGCAAACTGAAGAGGATCCTGGGCGTGCCTGGTTTGTGGCCTCATATTCTGTATTATCAGCCGCTCCATGGTCTTCATCACGTGCGACGTCAAGGCAACAGGTCTGAAGTCATTCAACTCCTTTGGTTGTGGTTTCTTCGGTACCGGGACAATACAGGATGTTTTCCACTGTCTGGGTACTCTTCTCCGCTCCAGGCTCATGTTGAAGATGCGCTGTAGTGGTTCTCCCAGCTCAGTCGCACAGGCCCTCAGTAATCGTGGGGATACTCCATCCGGTCCAGCCGCCTTGCTGGTACATATCTTCCTCAGTTGACCTTCCACCTGTGCAGCCGTAATCCTGGGCGTGGGCAAGGTCTCCTGTGAGTGGCTATTTTCCTGTGATGGGGAGGGTGTCAAGCGAGGTAAGGCTCATCCTGTGAGTTTTCAACCCTTTGCTAAATTTAAATCAACGAGGAAACGTTAAAGATATCCCATCCCGGAGGGGAAAGGAGGTGGGGAGAATCCAGGTGCCTTCAACACTGTGCAGGGTGGGATTAACATTATACATGGTGGCCCGAAATTAACCTGGACTTTCCGGGCGGGGATAATGCAGCACCGACCAATGACTCATTCCACAAATTCCTTGCATTCCTTTTCCTTTTTCCCATTGTTCCTTCCCCCCACCACCACCAAGGTTAACCAAACATTCAGAGAAACACCCAGTTCCTGCTTCTCCTGCTCAAAAGAGAGCAGCTTTTAAACTGATCTCGGCATAGCCCTTTTGCACCACTGGTTCAACGATATTGTCGACGGTCTCGATCATGTTTCTGATTTACGGCTGGAAGTCGGGGAAATAGTAATTGCCACACTTCCGAAGTTGACCTCAAACTGCGCTGAGCCGCATCAGTTTGTTATCACTCGGGCCGGAGACTTGTAACCACGGAACAATTTATTGCATCCGATCTGGGTGAGTGAAACAACGTCTTCTGAACTTAAGCGATCGGGTTTCTGGCCAATTAAGCGGTGACTCAGGATCACGCACTGAACACGTCAACACCAACAGTATATAGCATAAAAATATTGCGGTGACTCATTCACATCACACTACCTGTTTGAGATTACTTTGTGTTGCATTACGGCCAACATATTCTGGCTGACATTCCCTTCCACAAAGGTGGTGCCTCAATGTGCTCTCGTACTATTTCATTCTTTCGTTTATATACCGTCCTTCACAACTTCGGCGGCTAGGGATAGAAAGCATGGCAGCCAGTTCCCGCACGGTAAGCCCCCATAAACGGAAATACGATGAAGATGCTACCTTAGAGCTGATAAGAGTCGGGTACAGCTCGTCTGCTTTTCAAAATAATGGCAAAGGATATTTTGCATCCACTTGAGAAAACAGAGAACATACCCACCCTCTTGATGCAGGGGTGTAGACCAGACCTAAAAGGTGGTGGACAATTCCTCCCCCTCCCAACCCATCCCGAAGATGCTGCTTCACCGACTGTGTTTGTCCAGGAAGATTGGTGTTGCCTCCGCCTCTAATATTTGATCTCAAAGAGAGTGGCTCGATTTCCCCAGGCACAGGCTGGTGTCCTCCGCCCCATCAAGTATTCAAATCCCTGGAAAAAGGGAAATGAATCCATGACCACAGAGCTGCTGCTGAATTTAGCAGCTCCCAAACATAACAACTAGTAACTAGCTGGTCATGTCAGGTGGTTTGGCTCATTCCTAAGACTGCAAACAGAACTAAATAAATCCATCTTTCTTTCTTTTAGTACTGCCCTTGGCGCCAGCCTGAGTTAAGCTTCTGAAATGAGATTTGAATCCACAACCTTTCTGAAGCGGAGGTGAAAGTGGTACCAATGAGTCAAGGTTGGCATATCTATAATACATTATATTGAGTGTTATTAGAGTGCTATTATTTCCTGTTTACAACCCTCCAGTTGCCCTCCTGCTCACTGTCTCCTACAGTTGTATAGCTCTTAAGCATTTTATTTTGTTCCAAATCTTCATTGCAGTATGTTTTTTTTCTCCTTTCTTTTGCTCATTGTTGAGGAAAACTTACTTCTAATTTGAAAGAATAGGATCTATTCTTGCATCAGCAACAATCTTGTCTAGCAAGCAGATAGAAACTTACAATTTTCCAGTGGAAAATGACAGTGATGAAGGATTGCAGCCCAAAATGTTCACTGTATTCCTTTTCATAGATGCTGACTGACCTGCTGAGTTCCTCCAGTTTTTTGTATGTGTTATAATTTCATATTTTTCTCTTTGTAGGAGCCTCTTCCCTCATGATTATTCAATTCATCCAATTTCCAGATCCGTCCATTTCTTCTTTTGTTGTGTTCTTATCAAATTTTCTGTTAACTGCATCTGTGCTATTCATCTCAACTATTCTATATGTTGCTGTGCTCCATTCCTGGGATAAAGTCCATTCTCTGGTATGTTCCATTACTCGGGAAAAGGAAATTCTCATAGGTTCCTTACAGAAGTTATTCAAGTCTAGTTATACTAGCTGACTTGTTTTCATCAGCCTCACAAGTGAATTAGTCATTCCATGTAAATAGCTTTGGAGAATGATACTGGGTTTGTTTTCATTGCAAACTTTTCCTCAAGTTTGTCAGGAGGCTGTAAAACAAATGTCAAATAGTTAATGGAACTACTATAATCACAGTTTGTATTTAATATTTCAGTTTGGAGTTAATATTTCTGTTATGGCATCCTACTAGTCAATTGCATTATACTTATTGTAAAATACTACGGTTACAGAGTTAGTTTTCCCAAGTGCAATACATTTAACAAGACATGCAATATGAAGATGCTCAAAGACGTAACAATAAACCATATACTGTACAGTGTATACATCTATTCATTTTTAAGTTACATAGTGGTAGGGTTGGCTCATGGGGTCTTACTCCTGTTTCTTATGTACTAAAGTTCTATAATCTTTGCTTGTTGCCGGTTTTCTTTGAGGACTTAATATGGAGGAGCTATTATTAATGTGAGAGGATATTCTGGGATCTAAGAAAGTTGATACATGCATGTGGTGATTCTAGCATGTTTGGGAGCAACAAGTGACTTTGAAGCTTTGGTTTTGAAAGTTCTGCATGCTTCGGGGTTTATCTCACCTGTCTAAATTAATTGCCCCCTAATTGGAAAAAAGATCAATTGCTGGGATTATTATTAGTTTCATTATTAGTGCATCATGTGACTGACAAAGCAGAAGGACATTGTCTATGAACAGAAAGCACTGGTGATACTTAGGCTAGAAGAAAGTCACCATTTTAAATACAAAAAATTGCAGAAGTTCATTGACCCTGACATCTGACTTAACCTGTTGAGCAATTGGAACAGTTCCTGTTTTAAATTTTGATTCCAGCATTGCTTTTGTAGCTACGATATAGTTCAATTATAATTACCACCTGTAATTTTCTTACAGAAGTTATAATCTAATGCTTCCTTTTATTTACAAATAATTGAAATATTTATCTGTAATAGGAATTGGATATTATTGAACCTTTGAATATTTTATTTAAAGACAGCAATGTAACATACCCTGCAGGAAAGTATGATCATAAACCATAATTGAAAAATATGTAACTTTTGCAAATGTTTCTTAGTTTTCATAATATTATTCAGGTGAATACTAATTTAGCCCTGCAAGCTTCATTCTGAGATATATGGTGGGTTAAATTTGGCATGTATTTTGATGCATTGTTCCAAAAGATTGCAGTCTGTCATACATTTTGTTTTTATCTAATCTTAATATTCTTTAGAATCTGTTGACCTTTCATTTTTCAAATATGTTTTGTTCCGTTCTCCTAAAAATAGCATACTTTATCATAAGTTTGCAAAACAGACGTTAACAAAAGGGGGGGGGGGGGGTCATTGAACACCTGTTTCAATGTGTTCACTGATTTCCAAAGGAAACTTCAAATTCATTTGAAGTCTTTAATTCAAATGTTCAAATTCATTTCATTTTCACAAAGTTTCATTGGTCATCGTAATTTGTACGTTTCTGTGGACTTCAGATTTTCCTTTATTAATTTTATGTTCATCGCGTCGGGATAAATGCCATCTTCCCGATTCTGCTACCTAACTCAACAAATCGTGATCCAGTTGTCTTGGAAGCACTCTATTTATCATGCAGACTTTCGCTTACAATGTTCACGTACGACCTAGGCTGGGGGGAGGGCGCAGGGAAGCTGGGAGACACTTAAGTGTATTTTCCATCTTGCAATTCCAAAATACGTGGGCATTTATTTATAACATTAGTAGCACTCGTGACCACATCAGAAATATGAAAGTGACATTTTCACATAATAAGCTCTGTGCCGAAGCACACGTAATTCTGCGTTTTTTTCGTATTCTCTTTTTCATATTCTTCTCGCGAACATTTTAAAGTAAAAAAAGCATTACACAGCATGAGTGATCAGCAGGGCACCCACACAGTTCCCTCCTACGGAACTGGCGATCCCGGGCGGACCGTCCCAACCTGGGTCAGGCTAACTCGCGCTAACCGGCTCGCGCCGGCTCATCTCCGCGTTCTTCCCCCCCTCCTCCTCCTCCTCCTCCTCCTCCTCCTCCTCCTCCTCCTCCCTCTCTCACTCTTGCGCGTCTCTGTGATTGGCGGAGCTCTGGATGACGTAGTAGGTGCGTCAGCCGCCGGGAAGGTAATAAAAAGGCGAGCTGCAGGCGGGGGCGGAGGTTGACGCGGGAACCTGAGACGGAGGTTTGTTGCGGAAAGGGGGTGGCGGAAGAAGACGACGAAGATCAAGAAAAAGAGGAGAAAGCTGTGCGAGGCCACAGGCGAGAGGAGAAACGCCGGCGGCGGAAGCTGAACTACAGTGAAATAAAAAATAAAGGCCAGTCTGGGCAGCGTGGAGCGGAGCGGGGCGCCTGAGCGAGACTCGTACTTCAATGAGTAAGCACATCCCTGTAAGTGTAAGCGGCGAGCGCGTGTCCGGGGCGGGCGGGGGGCGCGCGTCGCCCCTCGCTTGCTGCACGCGCATTCCCGAGCGGGTGCGAGGTGCAACGTGCGGCGAATTGAGAGGGGGAGGGTGAGCGCCGGTAACGGTGGCCCCTGCGTTCCGTGGCGGGGAAGAGGGTGCGACCGGGTCGGGGTTGTCAAACCCCGGCTTGGATGATGGGGGAAGGGCGCCGGCCAAGTCCCGAGTCCACGTGTGTGTGAGGTGGGGGTGGGGGGGGGTTGTTGGATTGTTAGCTTTCTCTCCCCTCCCCCTCTACGCTACCAGCCACTCCGCGCTCCGGTGGCGTTGAGAGTGCGGGTCCCTCCACGCACACCCGGCGCCGCTAAGATGGCTCCTCTGCCTTTATAACGTGGCTGGCTGGCGGAAGCCCGGGCCACCTCTGCCCTGCCCGCGGCGCGGTGAAGAAGTACACCATGGCCGGAAGCAGGATCTCCCTCCAATCCCCACACCCCTGAGAGAGCTCCCCTTCCTGCGACCCATCCCGGTGGTTCGCCTCTGGAGTCTTGCTGTGCGCCTGCACTGCAGCTTTCCTGTATCGGCTGTTCCTCCCTGGGCGGGTCAGCGCCCTGCCCCGCCGGTTGTGACCGTCCTCTGTTGGCTCGGCGCAGTGCAGGGATCTTGCCGTGCTCACCGCCTTCGGCTGCCACGTTTCCTGCAATGTACAACACCGGAGACGCATTACCGTGCACTTCCCTGCTGGCAAAGCGTTCGTGGCGTGTCCCTGGTTCCTGAGAGACGCCTTGTAGGTGCATGTTCGTTTTCTGCAACCCATTTCGATCGAAAGTTCGGCCCGAGTGGTTTTTCTTTTGTGCCGATTGTGCTGCCAATGTGCTCATTGTTTCTGAGAAAATTCGCCGGTGGGCTTCCGACTCCGCGCAACGTGTAAAATCGCATGGTGGCTGTGAGATTCTGTTCAGTTAACGCAAGTCCCCACCTTCAGCTGGCCGAGTGAAGATTTCAATATTTGCCCCACGGTAGTTCAGTTTAAAATGGATGGCGTTGATACGTATCGCAATGCAGTTTAATTTGGTGTGTGGCAACTAGTTAGTATATGTTGGTGTTCCAACGTGTGATGTTAAGTGAGTGTATTTGACATCCCTTAAATTCAGTCTTTAAGATGATTAAATAGGCTCTCGAGTCTGTACACCTGTTGCTCGAATCTTGGCTGCCTTGCGTTTTTACTTTATGACAGTGGAGTTCCCTTATTTTCTGAGGCATGACTGTCAAGTGTGAAGGAGACATTGTGAAAGATCCCTTTTAAGGTTACTTAATTAAAAAAAACATCAGTACAAAAAGTATCCAAATAGTTCCTTGTGTTATTTAGGAAGTACCTTTATGGGGGGGGGGGAAGTAATATTTCGTGAAAGCTGCTTTTATCCATTGCATATGCTTTAACAAATTCTGTGGTTCAGTTCCAAAATATGTGCAATAGAGTATGCAGCTATGCATTGTTTGAATAGATTTGACTGAGTTGCAAAGATTGCTCACTTGCCACAGATGCCAATTCCTAACTGCAAACTTGTTTGAAGTGAGATTCCCTCTACATCTGAATTTTAATTTGTGTATTTTGATCCTTTGTTAGTGGAACATTCCTTCCTGAACAAAAAATCTTGATCTTGGACCTTGTTCTAATCTGTTTAAGGTTACTGTCTTGCTTCACTCTGCACCAGTCACTTGCTTTACAGTTCAAAAACAGTTTTGCACTTTGCTGCAGTGATGTTTTGTGCAAATTTTCAAGTAAGATACCTGGTACAAGAAAATGTTTTCAATCTCAATTGCTAGTTAGTTTTGTCAAGTTAAGGATTTAGCAAAATGCAGTTAGGCATTTTACATTGGGACTGAGGTTATTATGTAGACAAAAGCACAGGGGTGTAAAGATTAGTAAAGCGAATAAACCAGCTGCCAAAATTTGGAGTTCACCTTGGCAGAGACATAAATTTGAATCCCAATGAGGTAGCTAGAGAATTTGTATCCAAGTGATTAAATAAATGTGGAATTAGAGCGAGCCAGTATTAGTAACAGTAAACATGTGATGATCAGATTATGGTGAAAACCAATCTAGTTCACTAATACTCTAGAAGGAGGTCTTTGTCCTTATTCAAACACTTGTGTGGTCCCAGTTCAGTGCCACTGCTTCCTCAGTTCAGAGGCAGACTAAATTAATCCTTTCTAAAAACAAAGTAATTGATAGGAGCTTTTATATTAGTAACTCATTTTCTCTGGCCAGTATGAAGTTAGTGAAGACATCTTTTCAGGAACATGAGATGAACATCATGGAGTTATCCTGAAAATAACAGTGAGCTTAGAGGATTGTTCCAAGTTCCTCGTGCACTTTTATACCTCATCAGGAAGACCAGGAGATGATTGTATCTTTTTGTACCTCTCTGCCAAACAAGTTAGACTGCACATGAAACCTCCGGCCATGACCTGCCTTTAGAATTTCCCTGTGACGCACAGTTTCCAAGAAATATTTATTTATTAAAATTGTGTTTGAGCTTTAGTGCTTTCAAATGACAAGTGACGCAATAACTTGTTGACTGCGACTATAGAAAGATGGACTTGTATACTTGATTTTGAGAGTGTCTGCAAAATCTTCCACATGTGATCAGGGTTTGGGTGGAGCTGTTGCCTAAAGGGAAATACCTGAACTGCACAATTTATCTCTTTTCAAAAAATGAACTTGTTTAATTCATTAGTTTTGATTCTTGGTGCTTAAATCAAGTTGCTTGAGTTCAAACCAGGTTTGTTAGCATATTTGTAGAATTGTTCACATGATCTTCACTTCTGGCATACAGGTGAAAATGGAAACAAATTATAACTATCTTTGACCATAAAGGGAATCATTGTTCTTTGTGAGAATTATTTTAACCATTTGAATCCCAAAAGGCCAAGATATTTATGTACTATACCTATTGCAACAAAATCCGAATAATTTTGAAGATTCAAGGAAAATTCAAGAAAAATGCAAGGGTGATAATGACTAGGTTTGTAGGTGTAACTAAGGTATTTGCTTGAATTGGGCAGTGCTAGGGAATTGTTCATGAGAAAACATGGTATTCACAATTGGCATGTTTTAGAACTTGCTCTAAAACAGCAAGTTTTAGAGCTTAAACAGATTCAGTTTCGGAAAGGGCAAAAATTGGTATTGGATATGAATATTATGATGAGGATTTAAACTCAAAGCAATGCAGGACCAGATAAATTTGAAAATAAATATCTTTTGATCTTTGGCATTCTTTTTTTTGTATTTCAGGCCTATGTAACTAATTGTAATACGTTCTGTATACACGTCAGACTGCAACCATGGTAATTGACCAAAGAGGATGTGTTGCATTGCTGACATTTGCTGTTCTTTTTCCCCTTTTACACTGCTTGTTTTGATTGCTTGGTTGTTCCTAAACTGTAGTTCAATTTTTTCTTTACTCCTATCATCAGCCACACATCCTGTTAATCTCTTTCAAACAGTAAAGCCAGGGGTTAAAGTGCTTTTCATTCATTTCACCAGTCTAAACTTTCTATGATATAAGCAGTAAATGCTGGACATACTCAGAAGATTCTAATGTATCAGAGCTGTTTCTCTTTGCACAGATGCTGCCAGATGTGAGTATTGTAACGTTTACTCATTTTGTTTCAGGTTTCTATCCTCTGCAGTATCCTGATTTTCAATATAAACCAACCGTTGTCAGACATGACCTGTTAGAATGAAGCTGAGTTTGCACCCTACTTCCGTGCACTAGTCATCACTAAAATCATGCAATGTGCATAGTATTTTGTCTTGTCTACAGTGCAATTTGCTCTAATTGAATTGTTATTGTCAGAAGAACCAGCCATACTCCCTGCATTTCTTCTACTCCCATTCCAATATTCTATCTCTCGTATGCACGATGGGGCAATTTGCAGCAATGTATCATCCTGTAAATCTTTGGTACTTGAGAGGAAAGTACAACTAGAGAACACAAGTGGTCGTAGAGTAAGAAGTTTCACACTGTATGAAGGTTGTGATACCATGCTAGACAATTTCTTCAGTTGGGTTGGGTTGCTTTGCTGCTCAACTCAAAAGTGGAATGCACGGGGCTAATAAGTATGTACTGAACAAACTGCTATTTAACATAACTAGAAAAGACTGGCATCACTATTTCAGCATTTAATTATTGGTAAATTATAAATTGCCTCAAACTCAACTTGTGAGTTGGACTTCATTTAGCTGCTGTGTATGTTTTGTGATTTTTTTAAAAAAAAAAATCCCACCAGTGAGCAAGTTGATATTTATTTTAACTTTACTAGAGTTCAAATCATCTTGGGTGGTTTGGTTCCAATGAATGGCCATTTTTCAGGCACAAGTTGTGTGACCTTCATATAGTTGATGTCCTCTTTAATAATGATTAGTATTGTATTTTGGTAAATTCCTGACTTAAATTAGATCATTCAGTTTGCACCCAGTTCAATTCTTTTATCAATTGTTTGAATGTAGGCCTTTTTCAATCTACTGTTTCATATCTTGTGTCTCATGACTAATCTACTCTTGACCAGTATTCAGATTCAAATCTTTGAGCCATTTAGGACTTGTTTTTGACCCTTGTGGTTATTTCACTGGTATGTAAGTGGAGACAGCATGTTCTTTCCTTGAGCTTCGCAATTTGTATTCAGTGATTGGTCCTTGGGTACTTTCTCTATTAGGCTGTTTTATTTATTTTATTTTTTTATATACTTAAAACTTTTAATCCCATTTGATAATGATTTGCTGCATTTTCAGAATTCATTGTACACTGTGAGTACCTTGTGTGTGCTCTCTCAAACTAGGTTTATTTATGCGTTTCTCAAATGCATCTCTCCCATTTCCCGCACATCTGCCCTCACCCCATCCACCCGCCACCCCACTTGGGATAGGGTTCCCCTTGTCCTTACCTACCACCCCACCAGCCTCCAGGTCCAACATATAATTCTCCGTAACTTCCGCCACCTCCAATGGGATCCCACTACCAAACACATTTTGCCCTCCCCCCCCCCCCCCCCCCCCTTCTGCTTTTCGCAGGGATCGCTCCCTACGCGACTCTCTTGTCCACTCGTCCGTCCCCCCATCCCTTCCCACCGATCTCCCTCCTGGCACTTATCCTTGTAAACGGAACAAGTGCTACACCTGCCCTTACACTTCCTCCCTCACCACCATTCAGGGCCCCAGACAGTCCTTCCAAGTGAGGCGACACTTCACCTGTGAGTCGGCTGGTGTGGTATACTGCGTCTGGTGCTCCCGGTGTGGCCTTTTATATATTGGTGAGACCCAGTGCAGATTTGGGAGACTGTTTCGCTGAACACTTACGCTCGGTCCGCCAGAAAAAGCAGGATCTCCCAGTGGCCACAGATTTTAATTCCACGTCCCATTCCCATTCTGATATGTCTATCCATGGCCTCCTCTATTGTCAAAATGAATCCAAACTCAGGTTGGAGGAACAACACCTTATATACCGGTTGGGTAGCCTCCAACCTGATGGCATGAACATTGACTTCTCTAACTTCTGTTAATGCCCCTCCTCCCCTTCTTACCCCATCCCTGACATTTTTAGTTGTTTGTCTGTTCTCCATCTCCCTCTGGTGCTCTCCCCTTTCTTTCTCCTGAGGCCTCCCGTCCCATGATCCTTTCCCTTCTCCAGCTCTGTATCACTTTTGCCAATCACCTTTCCAGCTCTTAGCTTCATCCCACCCCCTCCGGTCTTCTATCATTTCGTGTTTCCCCCTCCCCCCACTACTTTCAAATCTCTTTCCAGCATCTGCAGATTTCCTCGTGTTAGGTTTATTTATCTTCATTTGGGGATATGCATTGGTTAGATGCTAACTCTTCAGACTTTGCTATAGGATGCAGTAGAAGATATCCTTTTCCTGTCATGTACAAAAATTCAGTCGTAGAGCTCAGTGGTGCCTGCGGTCTTCACTTTGATTTTATTCTTGGTGTCTGAAATGGGATGTGATCAACATTGGTTAGGGACCACTTGGTTGTCTTAAGGCAGTAACATAGCTTTCTATCATTTGATTGGAAGGCAAAGTCTTCTATCTTCATAGTTCACTGTGCATGACAGCAAGCAGATGTACCCTTTGATGAAATCACCATTTTGTTAGTGAGGTTTATATTAAAGGCTGTAGTCATGCAACATGGGAACAAATCCTTTGATCACCTGAGTCTGCTCAAGTCAAGCATGCACCTGTACTAACCCTACATACCTCCCTACACAAGGGGTAACTTGCAGTTGTCTTACCAACCTGTGTGATTCTTCCAATCTAGAAAGTAGCTATTTCCTTGTAGTGCTGTATGTAGGGCAAGATTACTTGGAGTATGCTGTAGATGTGCTTATCTCTTGAACAGGTGTAGGTGTCTGCACAGCATTCAGTGAGAGTTTAAGTACATTTAGGGGTTGCTATATGAAGTTAATTCTTGTCTACTTTGCTTCCATTTGACAATTTCTTTTTATAAATTTACATACCTCGCATCAAAGTGCTCAGTTTCATGTAAGGTGCTTGTTTTGCTGTACTTGGTTAAAAAGATTCTCAGCAAGGTTTCAGGGTTTGAGGTGACAAAATCAGATGTAACTAGATTTGATGCAATCTAATATAATTGAATGCTATGTTATCCAGTTGGAATTAATTCTCTTGTCTTGCTTTAACAGTGTTAATCTTTGTATTCTGTTGCATTAGCAGAATGGAGAATTACTGAAATAGAGAACTTCTGAAATTGAACACATCTACTTGAAATGTATTAGTGTTAGGTGATGCAAAACCCTTCTAGAAATCAACAGTGCAGTCTGTGATTTGGAAATGCGTATTGAAGCGGAATGAGATTGGAAAGGAACTTCCTAATGATAACATAAAAACACAGGACTTTGTACACAGTTACACTCCATTGGTTTCTGCCTGCCTACTGACTTTTAATCTGCATTCCAACATCTTGTTGCTGGAGGAACAAACATTGTTATTGTGTATATAAGCGTGTGTGTGTGTGTGCACGTTCGTCCATTCTCACTGGTCATTTGCATGGAATTCAAATCACTATTAAATTGCAAAGTTAATACTTGGACATTCAAGACAAAGCCTTTTTTGTCTTAAGTAGACAGGTTTGTGTATTTGCATTTTAAAGTCTAATTGTAGAGTTCTGATGTACTAGAAAGCAAGGGAAGGGCACGTGGTAATATATTGAAGTTGGTGGAGGAGCAAGTAGAATCTGAAGCTTTAGCAAAATGTTTTTGCCAAGTAGATATCTTGGATGAATTGATTGGCTTTGAAATGGTATTTCTGATTCTGAAATTATCATTACTAAATTTTGTTGATACATTAGTCAAAGCCTTGACAGCTTTCATCAGATCAGTATCTTATCAACATGTTTTTATATTTTTAGTTACTAACTTGTTTATGGGAAGATTTTGAATACTTTACCTAGTTACTTTCACTTAATATAGGAAAAGAATAATGTACGCGTCCAATAAAATGTTCTAGTTAATGTCTTTTTCTTTTTATTGCAGCAGTTCTGTGGTGTTCTAGGTCACACATTTATGGAGTTTCTGAAGGGCAGTGGAGACTACTGCCAGGCACAGCACGACATCTATGCAGACAAGTGAACTGTAGAAGTCTACTGCTATTCCACTTAATAAACCCCCTCAAGAGCAGATTACCAGCAACTGGGAGTAATAGAAGAAGATTCATTGGAGACTGTATCTGGATGGGGTAACTCAAGTGGGCTGTATTTTTTGTTGGTCACAGTATTACTGGATTGAAGATTTGCTGCTTGTCAAGAGCTTCATCAAAAGCCTTCAAAAGTGTAAGCACTCCATTGGCGGTGGAATTAAACAGAACTGAACCTTTATTTTCAGCTTTTTTTGCCAGATAGTTTTTTCACTTTTTAAGATTTGTGCATTTTTATAAGAAAATGGCTCGAATGAATCGCCCAGCACCTGTGGAAATTACCTACAAAAACATGAGATTCCTGATCACACACAACCCTACCAATGCAACCTTAAATAAGTTCATAGAGGTGAGAATCCATTTTGAAGGAATTAAATGTTTATCATTTAGTATTCTGGTAATTTCCCACTCCTTGGGTTTACTCTCTTCCTGGTGTTTCTGTCCTACTAACAGAAATAATACAATCTCAAGTTTCTATATGGAGATGTGCTTTTACCAGTAAAATGTCGAAATGCAGTTTGCACAGACCATATGATCATTGATGCCATTTTAATCCATGTAATGCTCTTGGGGGTTGCTCTTGATTTTCTTTTATCTGATGAGATTATTTGCCACAATTGATCTTCTGAAGATCAGTCATGGACATATGCAATGTTTTTGTTCAAAATTGGATATAGTTCAGCTGCAGGACACCACTGTTTGATGGTTGCATCGTCCTGCTGATGGTTGGGTGATTGGGACACTGAAGCAGTTAAAGCTAATGGAGGAATAGATGGTTTCTATTTATGGAATTTGTATCTGAGCTTTGCAGTTTTAAGTTTTGACACTAATTCAATTTACTCATTGACACAGAAATTTTTAGATAAAATTTGATTGAAGTTCTTTCCCCATTCAGTCCTTTACAGAAGACTGTTGTTTTCATGTGTCTTTTAAAGCACATCCTTGGATAATTCAAGCTTGAAAGTTGCAATCTTAGAGTATTTAGTTGTACGCCAGAGCAAGTGCTCATTGAGTAGCAAATACTGCAATTTAAAAGTAAATGGGAGTTTGGGAAACATTGAAGGCTAAAACCCTTGACTTGGAATAGACTAAAATCAAGGGGGCTAATTAGTAAAATTTTGGATAAAAGCAATACATTGTGCTGATTACTATCAAATCTACAACGGGTCTTTTACCATACCAAATGATTTTTCAGGAATTGAAGAAATACAGTGTTACCACAGTTGTTAGAGTATGTGAAGCAACTTATGATACATCTCCAGTTGAAAAAGAAGGCATTCAGTTTTTGGTGAGTAAAACTTGATTTTAGTTTTAAATTGTCATTTCTATTTTAATAACTCAATTACAAAATAGTTCTGATCTAGTATGTTCTAATGATTTAGTCTGTGCCCCACCTTTGTAAGATCCTATGCCTGGTTTGACCATTTGTGGTTGTCCTGAGAAGAGTGAATTATCAGTATGATTGTATCCAGGTTAACTCAAATGTTTGCATGCTTTTATATTGGACTAGAATTGATTCCTGTTGTAATACAAGCTAAGGCAACTTATGGCCTGCATGAATGCTAAATTGGTGTATCTGGCTTAACATGGTTGTTAAACCTTCCAATGGACTCTTAACCCTTAGGTTCTGGCAGAAGACAATTTTACAGACTACCTTGGTTTATATTCAATAGATCATAAAGGATGCCAAAATACAAGTTCAATTAGCAAAAGCTTTGGCACAAGCTGTATTTGCATAATAGATATGTTGATATAAACTAGTAAATTGGCTTATTTATAACAATCGGAACTGTCTCTTTAACAGGACTGGCCCTTTGATGATGGTGCTCCACCTTCCAACCAGATTGTCGATGATTGGCTTAGCCTTTTGAGAGTTAAGTTCCGAGAAGAGCCTGGTTGTTGTGTTGCTGTCCATTGTGTGGCAGGACTTGGACGGTGTGTATTTTACATTCTTTAATCCACAGTCTTTGAATAATGCTTATATTCTTCATTTGTATAGAATATTCAAGAGGAAATCTTTGTTCCAGAGAGGAAGGGAAAATGTCATTTGAACAGAGAATTGTTGAGCCAAATGTTAGCCTAGTCAGGAAGGAATATGGAGCAAGAACCAAATAATGAACACACACATTGTGAATGTTTTGTTGACATTGGACTAATATTCGTACCTGATTCTTTTGCAACCATCTCAAATAATCACTAAATTCAACTTTCCTTAAATTTGGTTTGATCACACTATCTTACATGGAATTCTGTTAAGGGGTCATAAGATGCCTGGAGACTTAAGGGTACAAGAATGGTGTATATCGAACTTAAGGCAGCAGGGAAGAGTAGAATTCTGAGGCAGATCTCTTCTGAGAAAGGTCCAACAATAAAGCAATTAGTGGAGCATAACTTATTTCAACTGCACTGTAGTGTGAATTGCTGTATGATTTATGGGGAGTAAGCTGGGTTTATAACAGGTAGGTTTAGAAGCATGATGGATGTCACTAGCATTTTTTTTAGTAGTGACATGATCTAAGATTGAAATAAATGTTTTTAAACAGAGCTCCAGTTCTGGTGGCCTTGGCGCTAATTGAATGTGGAATGAAGTATGAAGATGCAGTTCAGTTCATTCGACAGTAAGTGAAGTTTATATTGTCCTGTAAAATCTGTGCTGATATGAAGTTATTTTCTGCAAAAAAAATTCAAAGTCAAAAGTTCCAGAGTTAACTTGTCAAGGAACTGACTGTTACCAAAAGATATGAAGCTGATCTTTTAGTGTTAAAACTTTGATGTATGCTGTGCATTGAGTTTATATCTATTTCATCACTGCATGCTTGAAAGCAGTTGTTTTCTCACCCTTTAGGCAATACTATTTCGCAATAGTTTGGAAATGTCGCTTTTAATGTGCAGCAGCCCATGAATTTTCAACTAATTTCAAATGCTCCCTAGTAAATTACTAGTTTGTGCTAAATATTCCTTTGAGAGAGAGGGAAGCTTGTCTTAGCATTTAAAGTTCCTTTTCCTATTAATTTTCTTGCAACATCGAAAGAACAGGAACCACAAGTTCCCCACTCTCCTCCACTAATTTTACTTATCTTACCAGTGTAACCTTCAACTTCCTTTCTTTACTTGCCATTTAATTTGTACAGTTTGAAGTATGTGGGCCAATTACCTCTTTGGTGCCTCACAGACTGTAAAACGTTGCTTTAATGGTAGCATTGGATGTATTTCTCCCATCTCCTTTCCTAAAAGACACTTAAGCATTAGTGAAGAAAACCCAAATACTCTAGGAACATGGCAGCTATCCCACATGTGGTGGATATCATCTGTCCACTTTGTTATTAGTGCTGTGCATAATTGTTGGTGTTTGATCTAGTGCTTTTAGAAAATAAAGCATAAGTAGCCAAATACAGTGATTAATATTAGTATCGGAGAATGTAGATAACTGAAGGACTTTGTTTTAGGCAATTTATTGAATGGTAGAAAACTGCCACTTGAGTGGAAGCACTTATATAGCCTTTGTATTTTAAAACAGGAAACGACGTGGGGCCTTTAATAGTAAGCAGCTCCTGTACTTGGAGAAATACCGTCCCAAAATGCGTCTGCGCTTCAAGGATTCCAATGGTCATCGGAATAACTGCTGCATCCAATAATACCAGAGGATTGATCACTTAATTCATTTGAAGGCATTGAAGATGGCCAGCTTGGCTAATTCAGCAGAAGAACATGAAGTTTTTAGATGTGCTTTGTAATGTCTACTGGTGCTTCCTTAGGAGTTGAGCGATGAAGGTGATGTTTTGTTTTAAACCCTGAGATTCTTGCCTTCAAATCCACTTCTTGTGAGCTTAGAGTTGCTGCTGTATGTTTCTGAACTAGAATAAGAGGGTCCCTCCACAATTGGTTTCAAAGTATAGACTCTTGTCCACATTAATTATTTTAACAGCTGTGAAATACAGCATGTGTACCTGTGCTGTTTACAGATGCGAAGAAGAATGGCTAAATTGAGCAACAAATTGCTTCCACAATTTATTTACGATGTTCCATATGTCTGTAAAAAGCTGGAACCTCTTGAGCAGTTCCTCCCTTCCCACTTCCACCCTGCTTCCTGTCTTGAGACACTGTGCATTGCTAAACAATTTGTCGGCTTTTTGATATCTCATTGAAAGTATGCCTGAATTGGTCAATGCTACATGAATCGTGTACAGAGATTCTTCAATTGAGTGTCCTGCACGCTAGCGCCAAAAGGTTTAACTCTGGCTGATCATGATACGTTTCAACACTGTTTACATGCCCTCTCACAGTCGCACTAGATCTAATTGCTGCACAACAGATGTCTAGGTTACTTCAAAAGAAATTGATAACTTAAGAGTCAACAGTACGTTTGAATGCCCTCTTATCTATGTTGTATTTTCAAAAAGGCTTAATGCATTTTAGTTGAATCATAAAATAAACCATTCATTCAAATCTGTCCCTTTGTCACACTAGTGTCCCAAATGTTTTGGTTCACTCGAATGCATTTTGCAAAGCTCAGCATATAGAAGCACACGAGTTTTAAGTTTTCAAAATGAAGCCTTACTGGCACTCCACAATTGATCCAAAGGGAGAGCCTGAGACAATGATTTGGTGGGGGGATGGGGTTGCTATCTAATATTGGTATGTTGCCTTTTGTGTTGTGCAGAAAATGTACACTGGGGTGTGCCCGTTACATACAGAGTAATTGTTTTTTTAAAGGTAGAAATGCTTTGTTGTAGCTAAATTCATACTGTACAGTAACTTTCTGAAACTTGTAATCTTTCTTGATGTAATATTGGAAATTTACCAACTTGTCAGAAGCATAATTTTTGAGTTTCTGCTTAAACTATGCAGGCTATGATGTCTGTAATATTTTGTATGCCTTTTGATTGCATAAGTTAATTCTTGGATACTTGATCATTTAATTATGTAATTTGAAGCAATGTTGTATTAATGTTAGATAAACCATATTTATACTGTTTTGGGAGCGTGTGGTACAGTTCTGTGGGAGAAATAATTTGCCAGCATTCACCAGCTTGTTTAAAATCTAGTGCGAGAGCTTTGTCATCTGAAATAAAGTGGGGGAAAAAGCAAATCTTTGTAAATGGCCTTTTTGTTTGCAAATTTTGTTTACTTCATGTTTGAAAGATGCATTTATTTTGGGTCCAGCCAACTCAAAATTGGAAGATTTGAGAACTTTGTTACATGTTAAAGTTATAGGATTTAGCCTGAATAAGTGAGATTCTTTATACTGTGATCTAGTAACTTGAACTATGCTGATACTAGCATTCGATTGTTTTGAGTTTCTGAATTTAGAAACTGAACAGTTTCTTTAGATTTTCTTCATTACTTTCATCATTTATTGAAGACTGTTTAAATGAGTTGATTATAATCGACAAAACCTAGCAGCATCAATTTCAGGTCAACAGTGGCATGCTTAGTAAATTCATTTCAAAGCATTTCATGTAAAATGTAGAGGCTGTGTTTCTCATATACATAAATTGTACTTGGGTCTCTGTATAAAGGAAGAATCTGCTCCATGCTTTAACTTTTGACTGCAGGTAACAAACGGTATATCAATGGTAGTTGTTAGAACCCCAATGTCCCCCACCCCCCGTGCATAAGCAGCAGTGAGCAACAATCCCAATGGCAAATAAAACATCAGCACCACCATTGAGCACTGAAGCGTGAGCAAAGCAATGGCAAAGACACAGATTTGCAGTTAGCCCAAAGACTTCGTGTTTTACCTGGTTTGCAACATACCATGGCCTCTCTCTCCCTAATAGCTGCTTTTTTCGAGCTCTGTGCCTGAATATCTTAAAGATCTCGGATTTGCAGGCACACAGCCGTAGATGTTTCAACTCCCCCCGATGATACGCGGGACAACGACCCTCAATCCGCCTGTCTCAAGGGCCCTGAGATCTTGGGCTTCCAAATCCAAGCCAGACTCTTGGGCCAAGCCCTTGGCATACCTAACAATGGCCAGTTCTGAAACCCTGAGCATGGGTCCCATTCCCACAAAGAACTGGTCAGCATGTAACTCAAGGCCAGGGTCTTCAAAAGAGCCCTGAAAGGGAAAAATAAAGATATTACAGATGAAAATAGAGCTGTTTCCGAAGATGTAAGCAAAGGAGTCTCAGTTAAGCATCATCATTACTCTGCTCTGCCTGATGTCAGTTTGATATGTTTAGTTCTATGTTGCACTATGGTATATGTCATTGTGCTGTTTGCATGGACGTCTGGGGAGGGGTAGCACCTCTGAAGGGGCTTATCATGTTTATTTTGGGGCTGCCCACTTACCTTTGGACACTAACCTCTCTGTGGCTCCAAGTATCTTTGCATGTGACAGTGGCCACACCTTGGTACACCACTTCAACAGCTGGGCTAAACCAGGTGAGAATACCTGGAGGGCCTGCTGTCAATGGACAACCACAATGTAAGTTATAGTTCTCAGTATCTGGTGTGAATTCACTGTCATGGAATCTCCATTGATGGCTCCCTTGGTACCGTGTACAGTATTCTATGAGACCTAACATCACTAACATTTCCACTGCATCAAATGCTGTGCTGATTAGGCAACATCAGTCACTGCCAGTAAGGATCAACTTGTCAAGTCATTCATGTTGTGTTCTACTGTTCTTGGATAAATAGGGGTACACATACATTTCTGTGGACTAATCTTTGACCAAAAAAATGTGCATCTTCATCTATTTTGCATGTTTTACATGTTTCGTATATAAATAAATTTACATGGACCCTTCCTGATGCTTTTTAAGCTATTCAAATAGTTTGTAGGCATATGAGAAGCTCATCTGTATGTAAGTATTGATAAAAACAAGCTATTTCATAAGTTTCACCTACAAATTTTGTAACTGCAACCTCCTAAGGTAATAGTCTTGTAGGTGGCTGTCCAGCACATTGATCTTACGTGGACTGCCTTTTCTCCACAAGTCTAAAGAACATACATGGTGGCCACATTATTGGGTACAGGAGTGAAATCCGATCTGGTCTTCTGCTGTAGTACATGCACTTCAAGGTTTAACGTGTGCATTCAGAGATGCCCTTCTGTAACACCTTTATTGTAATGTGGTTATTTGAATTACTGTCAGCTTGGTCTAGCCTGGCTAGTCTCTGACCTCTCATGAGCAAGGCATTTTTGCCTTCAGATCTCTCAATGGATGCTTTTTTTGTTTTTTTTTTGCACCCTGCTCTAAGCACTAGAGACTTGTCTGTGAAAATCCCAGGAGATCAGTTTGAGATACTCAAATCACACACTGGCACACTGTTGGTGTCCTTAAAGGTTCTCCTTTAGATATTTAGTGCATAACTTGGTCAGTCCTGATCTCGGGAATTGTAAGTGAAGTGAAGTGAAGTTTAAACATTTTCACTAGAACTATCCCAATTCTCCCTGGGTGCTGTGGTATCCTTCAGCAACTGTGGAACTAATTAATTAACACACACAATGCTGGTGGAATGCAGCAGGCCAGGCAGCATCTATAGGAAGTACAGTCGATGTTTTGGGCCGAGACTAACTAATTATGTGCTTTGGATTTTTTAGTTTAGTAGTTAACTGGTCTGCTGCAGGTGTACCCCAATGATATTACACTATAATTTGATTACCTGTTACATGCCATGGATGCAACAAGTGGAAAAACCCTGAATATTATTTCTATTTTTGCTTGCCACCCTTACAAACTGGTCAAATACTCTAGTGCATTTATTATTGAAAATGTATAAATTATACTCTGAGATTTGTTTGCTCACAGGCAGCCACAAACTAAGAAGCCAATTTTAATAGTAAAGACCGTAACCACTGCACGGAGAAGGGGTGGGGGGTGAGGACATGCATCATGCAAACAGAAGCAAATGACAGCATTCCGAATCAGATGGAGTCTTCATATCCATTCCCCAGAGCTGCTGAAGTAGGCCCAAGCCTTGATTTCAGTTCATCAAATTAGTGGAGCAAAAACACTGCAAAACTCAAGACAACAGCCGCCAAATCAGTTTACAGCCTTATCGCCACAGAGAGGAATGACAGTCATAGAAACATAGAAAACCTACAGCACAATACAGGCCATTCAGCCCACAAAGTTGTGCCGATCATGTCCCTACCGTAGAAATTACTAGGCTCACCCATAGCCCTCTATTTCTCTATAAGTTCCATGTACCTATCCAAAAGACTCTTAAAAGACACTATCGTATCCACCACTGTTGCCGGCAGCCCATTCCATGCACTCACCACTCTCTGAGTAAAAAACTTAACCCCGACATCTCCTCTGTACCTACTTCCAACTGTGCCCTTTCATGTTAGCCATTTCAGCCCTGGGAAAAAGCCTCTGACTATCCACACAATCAATGCCTCTCATCATCTTATACACCTCTATCAGGTCAGCTCTCATCCTCCGTCATTCTAAGGAGAACAGGCTGAGTTCACTCAACCTGTTTTCATAAGGCATGTTCCCCAATCCAGGCAACATCCTTGTAAAACAGCAAGCAAAGTCAACCTGACCCCTGGGCTTTCCAGACCTTCTGGGCTGGTGTTTAAATTCTCCGACCACTGGGTAGTACGTCGCTCTAGGACCCAGATTGTTCACTCCCAACATTGACAGCGATACCAACACTACCTTGAATGTGTTGCGTTCTGGCTTTGTGATGAACGCACGTAACACCTTTGAATTAGCTTTGCCTCCACTTAATGTTTTTAGTCAAATTTCTAGCATTTCGAACTACACCCTATCCTTGTTATACGCGGATGATACGTTCCTCGCAGTTGACGCATAATGTGAATGATTATTTAAATGGAGAAAATGGGAATGCATTCCAGAGGGCTCCCTAAATATGTTTTATCTGGAATTTATTCACATTTTCATACAAATACAACACAAAAGCAGTACCACAAGGCAACATTCATATTATATTTTATCAATTTAGGGTAATATTCAATGTAATAAATCATAGAAAGTTAAACATACTAAGGTGTACAGTACTCACCAACAGTGGCAGGTGTGTTCGCTCCGGGAGATGAGTGGTTGTTGTGGTGTTAGGCAGCTTTACATGGATAAGATGGTGGATGGTTGTGGTTGTCAGGATCATATCAAGCACAGCAAGGGGTGAAGGAAGTCACAGAACTCTTTCAACTGCCGGCAGCAGGAAATGACACTGGTTTGAAGAAAGTGGTGAGGGTTGTTTGCTTGGCAACATTTTGTTTTTCAGCATAAATTTGTTTGAAGGGAAGAAGGGTTGACGGCAGGGAATGACTGAAATGCTGACTCCGTTATAAACTTGGGTCCATGTCCATCGCCATTTGTGCCGAGTGTTCCAACTTCCACCATTCCCTCACCGTTGGTAAACTCCTGGGTTTTTCAAAATCGTCTGTTGCTTGCAGCATCTGAGAGATAGTTCGTTGTAAAAAAAATATGCCTTGAATGTGGATCACACCTCAGTCGAGTGGTTGAATCAGCGATATTGTGTTAGGCAACAGGAAACGCACTGTTATGTTAGGATGAATGCTGTCCAAATGTTTAGGATTGGCTAGCGCATTGTCAGGCAACAAAAGAACTTTAAAGGCAAGATTTTGTTCCCAGCAGTAGCATCCCGGAGCTGTGTTACCTTCACCTGATGCCATGCTGTTTTTTAATTTCCAACTTTTTTTCAAGTGTTAAAGTGATTCTCTGCCGCGCAGCTGATGGCCCAGGACATGACATCAGATGCTTAGGAGGCACAGTTAAATATTTCAAGCACAAAATCACTGCACCGTAGGTAAAACCAACAAAAGTTTAAGAGCTCAAGATCAGGGATGTTAGGGGGGAGGGGGGAAGGGTATTCTTTTTTTCTCTTCTTTCTGCAATTATCTGAAAACTCAATAAAAAAAGTTTTTTTTAAAAGAAAGAGCTCAAGATCCATCCACACACACCTTGCCAAAACCAATGTGAGACAGGTGGGAATGAGATTGTGAGGCGCGCTCACCTGACTTGTATTGGCGGGAAAGTGGTGCTTCTCATCCCAACAGTGAGACTGTGAGGTGTGCGCATGTGACTTGTATTGCTCCTCACATAACTGAGTTTTGGATGCATATAAGGATGTGTTGGTAGAAATAAGTTCTTTGCGTAACTGTGAAGAGGCATATAACGAGGATAGGGTGTACTAGTGAGCTGTCCCACAAGTTAGGTCATCAGTTTGCGCAATGCAGCTACAGGGAGTTCTACTGCCTCATAACAGTGACAAACGTCTTTGATCCTTGGTGTGGTGTGGTGTGGATTTTGCATACTCTAACTTATGCATTTCAAATGCTTGAATTTCCTCCCACATCCTACAAGTTGATTGGTTACTGTAAAAAATATTTACCCCTATTTGGTTGATGGCAAAAGAATTAAGAGAGAAAGGGTAAGTATGTAGGAAAGATTACATGTAAAATGGAAAATTGGATTTCTGAGAGTTGGCATTGTCCTGATGGGTCAAATATCTGCCCACATCACATGGAAATATGAATTTCCTATGCAGCAGTGGTAAAAGAGCCACACTCATTTTGCATAAGACACACCTCAATTAATTGCATCTGGAATTTAAAGCTGACCTTTATGATAGCCACAAAACTTCTTTTGGCTTCTGAATGCCTTCAGATTTGCTGGAGTTCTTCAGGGAAGGAAATCTGTTCTCACTTGAGATGGTCTGTGTTTAACTCCATTCTTACAACATTGTAATTGAGTCATGCTTCCCTTCTGATAAAGACAAGTCCTTCAGTTGTTTGAGCAGTGGTTCAAGAAAGCTGCTCATCTTCACCTTAATGTGGGAAATACATACTAGGCATGTCAGAGACATGCACATCAGAAAGACATGAGTTTTTAACAAATGGCAGTTCTGTACTTGCCAATTCTGTTTGTATCCTGCACTTCTTGAATATCCTTTTGTGTGGTGTCTAAAGCATGCTGTGTGTCCAATCTGCAAATTGGAGAGAAACGGTAAGTTTCAGTTGCTATCTGCTTAAATTATAATGTAGTATAACCAAATACTGTCCAACTCCAAAAGACTGTCTCATTCTTTGGAAAACAAGAATATTCAGGTGTTCAGGGAGATCATGAACTAAATAAATAGGTAAAATTCATGAGTGCATACTTCTGCCTTAACATTACAGGAATCAGTTCTGATAACAACCTGCAATAATGCTGCTATCAAATTAGACTGTCATATCAATTTATCAACCTGACCTTTATCCTTGTGTTTGAATTTCTGGTTGTGAGCTGCCACCTTGAACCAGTTTGCTGCCGGGGGTAGTTTGAGGATTTCAACTCAGTGATGATGGAATGCTAATTTATTTCCATTTTAGGATATTGCGTGCTTGGAGGAGAATCTGATGATGTTCTATGAGACGTTGGTGGTGGAGATCACCGGTTTTGGAGGTGCTTCCCATACTGTAGGGAGTAAATGGTTATGATGATGACTGACATAGGTTAAGTGTCATATAGTCCTAGATAGAGGCATACTTCCTGAAAGTCAAAGCTGCTAAGTGCAGAGTATTTCTTCAGGGTGAAGATTCAAGACTATTTATCAAAACATACAGTGAAATGTGCCATTGGTATTAACAACCAAGACACCCAAGGGTGTTCTGCAGGCAGCCTGCAAGTGTTGAAACACATTCTGGCACCAACATAGCATGCCCATAATGCTTGGCAGAACACAGAACACAAGAAAGCAAACCACAAGAAGCAACGAAACGACAGCAAAACAAACCCCAATTCCTGGCTCCCACCCTTGATTTGTAGAGGCATCAGTCACTCATTGGAGAGGACATGCCTCTGACTACTCTTTCAGCTAGAGAATTTATACACATGATTCAACTGCCTTGCTTGATGGTCACATTGCTTGGTGGTGATGGTAATGCAGATGGGTATCCAGGTTAGATTTTTATTGTTGCCTTGCACTTGGTATACACAAATGTTACTTGTTTTATGCTTGAATATTGTGTCAGTGTTGTGCATGGAGCCAGGGATTGTTCATTTTATGGGGAGTTGTGAAATGCTGGCTGCAAAGATGTTTCCTCACATCTTTACTAAATAGTCTTATCAAATCCTGGAGATCCCCACCAGTAAATATATATTTTAAAACTACCTCCACTATTAACTTCTGTAATCAGCATGTTCACCTTTAACCTGTTTCAGGGTTATACAATTTTGTGTGTAAAGTCTGACCCAATAATTTAATATTCCTTTTCAGAAAGATGTTCAAAAGTCATAATTAGTGTGTCCCCACAGCCAAAACAAAGCAATGGGCATCCTGCGTTCTGGTGCAAGCCATTTGTATTTGCATAAACTACAGCTGATACTGTATAGTTCCAGAATACGGGCACGTTAGATGATGTCCTCTGTTCAAGAGGCGGGGCACCACAGCATTGAATATTATTCACTAGCCAATGGGTAGCATCGACATTCACTCTCATTTAAAACAATTTAACTGACAACCAAATGCAGAAGACTTCACAATCAGAAGTATTGTAATCAGCAACATACAGAAATAATTACTTAGAAATCTTTGCACTTGCACCTTGTCCTTTGAATTTCCCAAATTATTTAACTGCTTTTAAATTAGTAGCATTAAAATTACATGATGGTTTCTACGGCATTAGCTAGATTGCACTACAGAATTGCTTCAGAAAGTGCCCTAGAAACATGTCATTGATGAACAAGTACCATGTAATCCAGGCTTGCACTGATCTGCAAAGTGAGTACTGACAGGATAGAAGAATATTGATTGTAGCATTTGTTTGGCTTGAAGCTTTTGTGTGAATACCTTTAGGGTTGAATGAAAGTTTTTTATATGTTGTGTATTACAATACAGTTATAGTTTGTGATGGGTCATTACTTTCCAAGAGGTAGGCGCTATTGCATTCTACGTTGCATAATTTGAGGTATTTGTGATAAGGTGATATCATATCACTTGTTTAAGCACTCATGTTATAATGAGATAGATTAAATTGCATGATGTTATTACTATATATTCTATCATATTAATTACGTATTACTTGGGTATGTCATGCAAAGTAGCAGAATGGTTAAACTATTAAATTAGTATCCATCAGCCTAAATTAATGACCCAGTATCGTAAGTTCAAATCCCACCACAGCAGCTGGAGAATTTAAATTCAACTAATCAAATATATATATATTTTTTTTAAATTTGCTGGTCCAAAATTCATATGGGAGAGAATCAAACCCTTTGGTCCACTGAGTTGAAGACTGGAGTGTTGCTGTTTAGTGGTTAGGACACTAGTATAGCCATATAACAGATGCCCTGCTTAATATGTATGGAATATGAAAGACCATTCAACTCAGCTGGCTTGTTTTCGGCAGAAAACCATACACAACTTACACTGATGCTACTTGCCATTTTATTCAATGTCCTTAAGAACAGGAAAAGATAAGCTAACATAAAATGAAAATAATTAACAGATCAGTATCAAATATAAATTTTTATGTTCAATCATTAAAGGATGCGGTGTCACAGGCTGGGTCAGCACTGTTGCTGGAGATGGACTATCTCACAATGGTCAAAAGACAACGAGGTTGTAAGGTCTGGCATTACATAACAGGCCAAACTAAATAAGGATGGTATATATCCCCACTAATGAACCAGATGAGTTTTTCAGGACAAATCTGTGACTTTGTAGCCCAAGTTTCCCTGATACCAACACTCCAGTGTTGAATAGAAATGTTCACAGGGAGCCATTTCTGACTGGAAGACCGTGCCAGAATAGCTCAGAGCAACAAAAGAGCCTTTTTCACACTTGGGTGTGTTGCAATATGCACACATGTTCCTATTCAGCATAAAGTATGTCTCTGCGCCAGTGTTACTTGACCTTCAAATCTCCATATGACACAATCTTAGTAACAAAGCTACTTTCATTTTGCTTGTGCTCCTTGCATCGCACCTGAAAGTGTGATCTCCAGTCTCTAAAGTATTGTGCAAGTTCAAATTAAATTATTAATAAATCAACTCAAATCACAAAAAGCTAAGCTATCCTGAGTATGCAAATTGCCTTTAGGGGGAAAAAATTCCCTGACTTGGTCTGGATCAGTACATATAACTCCTTTACCCATGTGGTTGACTCTACCTGGAAATATTCTGGAAAACCAGGGGGAAATTAATTATAGGCCTCACCCTGTGATTGCGAATATGTTGAATGTGAACAAACTAAAAACCTATAACAAAGCAAATACAGGAAAGTATTGTTCTCAGATTAGCAAACGGGTGCTCAATTGGTTCTTGTCCACTCAGCAGTCCTGTTGTCTCCTCAACTACCACACACACCTGCAAATGGAAGTTATCAAATGATTCCCAAAGAAATCCATCTGCATGGCTCCTGAGTTGTGTTCAAGTGTGTAACACCAATTCTGCTGCATCTCTGACATAAACACAAGACCCCTCATTGTTAAATAGTACCACCCCAGTCTAGATTCTGCCACAGGAGGAAATGTTCTCTCTGTATCATCCCTGTTATATGTTTCAATTGTCACCTCTCCAATCTAATCTCTAGAAACAGCTTAGCCTGCCCAACCTTCCTTCATACAACAACTAGTATAGACTAGAAATTAGTCTAAAGCTTTCTCAGAACTACCTTCAATACATTTATATCCTTTCTTAAATAATAAGACCAGGACCACACACAGTACTCTACATGTGGTGCCAACAATGTCCTATATAAATGAAATATGATCTCCCTACACATGTACTTGGGTCCTCCTGCAATACACATTACTAATTGTTAGCATTTCTAATCACTTGCTTTAATTGCACATGGTTGGTTGCCCATGGTATCCAACAATTACAGGAGACCTGCGCAGAGGTTATTAAAGTAGATAAGCCATTCCACTCTCTTGACCTCGAAAGTGTGGGTCCAGTGGTATGAGTAGTCAATACAAAACGGGCTCCTCCTTGTTTGCAATGGATGACCATGACTTTTGTGCCTTGTCATTGTGCTTTGCTCTCCACAAAGCAGTGAAGAACTGCCTTCCTAGCCACTGGATATCTGTTGATTTTATCTGCCTCGTCCACCAGAGCTGACATGTTCCTATCTAACAGGGGAATGAGGCCAGTGGCTACCCTTACCTGATTTAACCCACCGGGATGTGGCTGCTGTTGCATGCAAACAGCTACTTGGACAAGGGTGAGAGCTGAGTGCCTGGTGGAGTCCAAAGGTGAGTGAGCAGACCCATAATGGGCATGAGAAGCTTCTTCACCAGAGGTCTACCCCTCCCTGGACACCCCGTACACCTGCACACTACCCTTGACTAAATCATGCATTTCAACACCCAGGATCTTACGCATCTCTGGGTTCCGCAATCTCTCAGAATTCAGGTAATATGCTTTGGATTTATTTTTGCTGTACACAGCAGCCAATTTCCTACTTTCCCATTATAGTCTATTTACTGTATCTTGATGAACTAGGAGTATAACCTGGGAGGCAAACAGAGACCTATTCCTATTCCTTTGTAACTTCCAAATCATATTGACACCCTCGTTTCCTGAACTCAGAGCATCTCTCTTGTGCTAAGACTCACCAGGATTAACTAACCATGCCAGCTTTTTCTCCCTTCCTAAATATGAAATGCTCCTCACTTTCAAGCGTTTCTACGGCATTTTGCAGCCATGTCTCTCTATTGGCTACCAGATCATATACATTCATTTCAGTTCATTTGTGTGATTTTTAATGTCAAATATATACTGGCTGTCAATTTACTATGGCCTGGAGATGTATCCATTTCTAAAGACATCAGTCCATTATTGTGAACTCTGTGTTGAATAAACTCTTCTTGGGCTTTCAGCCAGGTAAGGGTATTGATTATAACTGACATTTTGATGACAAACTCTGCCATTTTCTTCTCTACTCTTTCGTTTTCATAAGATTCAAGGGGATTGTATCTACCAAGCTTTCACTTACGTGCCATCTTCCAATAAAAAAACACCCTGCACCTTCTATGACCCTCCAGAGTTATCACAATTATGAGAATTTACTTCCTGTTTTAAAGCTCTTCTTTTGATCCCACCTGTTTGTCCTGAAATATCCTTGAAATTCCTACAATGGAAACTCCTCTTTTTGTTCTGATGCCTTCGGTATAGCCCTTGTGCTGAACTGCTCTTTGAAACATTTAGCTATTTGCATTAGCCACTTCCTGTGACAGCAAGATCTAAGCAGTCATTCAGGATGGAAATTTCCATCTGCTGTGCAATTAGACTTATTTATACTCTGTCATATTATTGGCCCCTAGTTTTAGATACTCTTTACTTCTGCCTTATCTAACCCAATTGTTGTAAGAAATACAAATCCTTCCTGGCCAAAAACAATGTCAGCAGTTTAGCAAGTGGACTGGACAGCGTTAATAAATTTATTGGGAACAAAATTTGTACCAAAAAGAAAAAGATTGCAGAGCTGGGATGAAAATGGAAACAGGGAGATGCTGTTATATGCTTGTTTTTAGATTTGGAGATACAACATGGTTGCTTGCCCTTCCGGTCTGCATCACCCAATCACACTCTTGTTACTGGCTAACCTACTAACCCCTATGTCTTTGGAATGTGGAAGGGAACCAGAGAACCCAGAGAAAACCCATGGAGAAAGTATAATCTCCTTACAGTCATTGGTGGGACTTGAACCGGAGTTGCTGGCACTGCAATAGCATTACGCTACCATGCCACCCCATACTGGGGTGCACGGAGAAGTGACTGATGTTATCAATAGAATACATACTGAGATGCTGTGCATACATCTGATAAAGGAAGCCAAGGATGATCATGAGAGCAGAAGCAGAGCTGAAAGCAGGCTCCAGAAGCATAGAAACCGAGTCAAACCAATCTGTAAAAAGCTCCAATGTAAGATTGGTTGTCACAGTGTGAAGAGGTGTGGAGTCAGAGCTACAGTGTTGGAATTAGCAGTGAGAAAAGCTAATACATCCATCGTTGAGGTCGGACTGAGTAAAGGATAGGGAGTTTCACCCTTTCCTCTATCTCCCACACCCTCCCATGTGATGAAGAAGCAATGGACTGGAGGTCACAGACTTGCAAATAGCAGAACCGAAGTGAAGTGGATAGAATCTTTTATCGTTCATTAACAGGATGTGGGTGATGTCAGTAACATCAGCATTTACTGACCATCCCTGGCTGTTGTGAACTGAGGAGGCAATTAAGAAACAACTACATTTGTGCATACAAAACAGATCTGGTAAAGACACCAGGTCCTATTTACTGAAGAGCAGCCATGATCCATAGGTGTTTTTATGAGAATTCTGCCACAATCATGATTGCTGATTCAGGATTATATTTAAATCTCCCTCCTGCCACAGAGGGGTTCATATTCGTGTCTCCGGATGAAGTGGTCAGGATTCTGGTTCAGTAATTCAACCACAACTATTTGATGGAATAGGGAGAATTGCATGGCTTTTATACATTTTCTCAGGGGTATACACACAGATATACACACAACCTGTGGCCACTTCTTTAGGTACACCTGTACATCTGTTTGTGAATGCAAAAATCTCATCAGCCAATTATGCAGCAGCAACTCAATGCATAAAATAATGCAGACAAGGTCAAGAGGCTCAGTGATTGTTCAGACCAAACATCAGAATGGGGAAGAAATGTGATCAAAGTGACTTGAACGGCGGAATGATTGTTGGTGCCGGACGGGGTGGTTTGAGTATCTCAGAATCTGCAGATCTCCTGGGATTGTCACACACAACAGTCTCTAGAGTTTACAGAGGGTGGTACAAAAAGCATCCAGTGAGAAAAGTAGATAGATATAGGATGAATATAGGGCTTTGGTGGAGGACTTTGTCAAATGGTGCGTTGAATCATCTGTAGCTCAACATCAGTAAGACAAAGGAGATGGTGATGGACTTAAGGAAGACTAAGCCTGCACTGCTCCCTGTTGCTATTGATGGTGAGGATGTGGAAGTGGTGAGGACCTACAAGTACCTGGGGATACACCTGACTGTCAGACTTGAGTGAAGCACCAACACAGAGGCTGTGTGCAAGAGGGGCCACAGTCACCTCTACTTCCTGAAAAGACTGAAGTTCTTTGGAATATACAGGTTATCTCCTTCACATGTTTTATCAGTCTGTTGTTGCCAGTACAGTCTTCTATATGGTGGTGTGCTGGGGAATGGCATCAACACAGGAGATGCCAACAAGCACATTAAACTGATTAGAAAGGCTGGCTCTGCTATAGAAGTCAGACTGGACACTCTGGAGGCTGTAGTAGAACAAAGGATCCTTTGGAAAATCCTGGCAATTCTCAACAATGTTTTTCACCATCTGCATGCCACCTTGACTGAACAGAGGATATTTTGAGTAATAGACTAAGATAACTGCACTGAATACACCATATGAGATCATTCTTACTCTCGGCTATTGGGCTCTATAATGAGTCAACCTATAGCCAGGGAAGTGATGACCCTCTCCTGTTCAACTGTTTGTGGTACGTTTTTTTTAATTCTTTCTAACGTCTCTTCTAATGTTTGTATATTTGTACATTTGTGCACTAGTACTGCTACTCCGACACAACAGTTTCCTTTGGGATCAATAATGTACTTATCTATCTATCTATCTAGTTTGTCTTTTTTCAACCTTTCAACTCTTTCCATGAAATTTTGGCTAACTGCAGCAACTATTTAACTCAAAATTTTCAAAGGTACATTTAATGTCAGAGAAATGTATACAATATACATCCTGAAATTCTTTTTCTTCACAAACATCCACGAAAACACGGGTGTGACCCAAAATGAATGACAGATAAATGTTAGAACCACAAAGAACCCCCAGCTCCCCCTCCCATGTGTAAGCAGCAGCAAAGCAACGATCCCCCCTCCCCCAGCAAAAAACAACATCGGTGCCTCCCATGAGCACTCCAAAGACTATCCATTCACCCAGTAATTTTACATACCACAGGCGCTCTCTCTCCCGAATAAGGGAAAAAGGGGTGTCCCTGTTTCACAGTGAGAGGGGAGACATATCAAAACAACTTGCTGATTTATAGTTTTAGAAGTCTGTTGTGTCGCTTTTTCCAAGCTCTGTGCCCAATAATTCGGGTCTCTGGGCACTCGGCCAGCTCACCGCTTTCGATCTTGCGTGTACTCCCACAACACACCAGTTTTCTGTGGAGGCTCCGAGCTGGAGTCCACCCGCCTCCAGAGCCACGAAATCTCGGAACCCTGAAGGTGCACTAGACTTCTAGGTCACGTCCTTGGTATATCGAATAACGGTCAGCCGTGAGACCCAGAGCGCGGGTCACATTCCCACAAAGAACCAAAGTCAGCGTGTAACTCCAGGTCAGGGTCTTCAAACGAACACTGAAAGGGTAAAATAGAGATAGTAAAGACAGAAATAGATATGTTTCCAGAGATCCAAGCAAAGTAGTCTCTGTTAGGCGTCATCATCCTCATAAGTTCTACCCAGTAGAGGTAATCGAACCAAAATGTACTAATCCTGATGTCCCAATTAACCATGTTACCAAATTATTTATATATATATCATTTCAGTGCTCTTTCAATTTAAAAAGATTAATTGTTTCTGTGTCACTGGCTAGGATTCTATTTTCTCTTAGAAACTGTATTATATCTGTATAAGACAGTTAAAACAAGCATCTGGTGTCCTTGGTTTTATTAACAGAACAGACCACAGAAGTGAGTGATTTTTTTCAATCTAAATTGGTAAAAATAAATATTAGTCAAATCTCGGGTAAAAACTATGCTCTGATCTGGCCACTCCTTATCAGGAAGGGCATGAAAACCTTGGAAAAAGTACAGGGGAAATCTACAAGTGTGTTACCGGGACTCAAGTTAGGTAGGGCTGTGACCCTGAGAACAGAAAGGTCAATGGGAAATTAGTAAGTAGTATTCAAAAACTTGAAGGAGAGACTATTTCTAGGTCTGATAGCCAGAGGAAACAGATTTAAGGAGATTGGCCATAGAACCAGAGGTGATGCTAGAAAAAAGTTTATTACACAGCAGGTGGTTGTGATCTGGACCATACCGTACAGTCCAAGCTGTCATTTAAGCAGATTGAGTAGTAACGTATACAGGAGCAGCAATTTACAGGGGAAAGATTGAGGAAAGTAGGGATTATTTAGATAGCTTAACCAAAATGTATATTGGATTGAATGAGCTCCAACTGTACAATATCATTCCAAAATTTTGTGCTTCTATTGAACTCAATTAATTTGGAGTTATTGAGCCCAACAGTGAGTTATGGAAAATTTATTACAGATGCCATGAAATTTAGGTTACCGGAACTTGATCATAGTCTTAAGGTTCAGACATGACATTAGAGGTTTTTTTTAATGACTTTTCGAATTTCTGGCCCAAAGTCACTGATTGAAATCAATAGATTCTCAGTGGGTCAAACAGCATCTCTGGGAGGGAAAGGAACTGCTGACATTTTGGGTTGAGACTCTGTATCAGATGTTGCTAAGTTCCTCCAGCACATAGTTTGTTGCCTCAGATTCCAGCATTTACAGAATCTTGAGGCTCATCTGTATTTGGGATCAGCTTTTAACTAACAGTTCAGATAAGGAATTGTAGATTAAAAAAAAGAAGTTTTTCTCAACAATGTGCCATCTTTGAAATGGCACTCAGCTATCAAGAAAACATTTATCAGACTGCCAACACCAGTAGCAGCTTCTCAAACTCTACATCAACAGCTCGGCCCTGGACTATAAACACACTTCTGCTTTCTTGGCTCAGCTCCTGCAGCCCCTTCTGACATAAAAATGCAAAGCATCCACCACCAGCTAATTTCCCTGCTGAGTACAAAACAACCTGCCAGCACTGAACGTCCATTACCTCTGTTAAATTGGGTATCTATTGATCTCGTGCCCTCCATGGCTGTGACAGCTGGGGCACATGCACCAGGCTGGTGAGGATACCTGAGCCCAAAGAGGTCCAACATGCTTGTGTGCAGGTTTGTTGGAGCTCATTAAACTAATATGCAGGGGGGATAAGAACTGGAGTGATAGGGTTGTGGATAGAGCAGCTGGTATACAAGTCAATGCAGTGTGTCATGAGACTGTGAGGAAGGACAGGCAGATGACGGGGCAAAATTGCAGTCAGTGAGATGAGTTGAAGTGTAACATGGAGGGTAAATTGAAAAGGGTGATGAATAAAGGACTGAAGGTGTTGTATTTGAATCCACATAGTAAACAGATGATTTTGTACACACTCAGGGATTGGCAGGTATAACATTGTGGACTTCGCTGAGTTGTGTCTGAAAGAAGATCCTAGTTGGAGGCTTAACATTCATGGATACATATTATATGGAAAGGACAGGCAGGTAGGAAGAAGGGTTGGGATGGCCCTGATGTTAAAAAATGAAGTCAAATCCTTAGAAATAGGATCAGAAGATGTAGAATCCATGTGGGTAGATTTAAGAAACTGCAAGGGTGAAAGCTCCCTCATGGGAGTTATATAAAGGACTCTGAACAGTAGCCAGGATGTGGGATGCACATTACAATGGGAGATAGAAAGGGCATGTAAAAAGGGCAATGTTATGAGAGTCATGGTGGATTTAAGTATGCGGGTATATTGGGTTGATGCTGAATCCCAAAAGAGGAAATTTGTAGAATGTCTAAAGATGACTTTTTAGAGCAGCTTATGCTTAAGCCTACTATGGGAAAGGCCATTTGGATTGGATGTTGTGCAATAAACCATATTTGATTAGCGAGCTTATGGTAAAGGAACCTTTAGGAGCCAGTGATCATAGTATTTTAGAGATCACCCAGCATTTGAAGAGGGAAAAGACAAAGTCAGATTTATTAATATTACAGTGGAGTAAAGAGAATTACAGAGGCATGAGAGAGGAATTGGAAGGGGATATTGTCAGTGATGATGGCAGAATAGCAATGGCAGGCGTTTCCGGGGGCAAACTCGCAGAGAAGATGTACCCTAAAGATGAAGAAGTATTCTAAAGAGAGGATTAGGTAATCATGGTTGACAAGGGAAATCAAAGACAGCATAAAAGAAAAAGAGAGGACATATAAAAGAGCAAAAATTTGTGGGAAGTTAGAGCATTGGGGAAATCTTAAAAAACAACAGAAGGAAACTAAAAAAGCCATGAGGAGAGAAAAGATTAACCATGAAGGCAAGTTAACCAATAATATAAAAAAGGATGACATACATTTTTTTTTCAGATATATGAAGTGGAAAAGAGAGGTGAGAGTGGATTTCAGACTGCTGGAAAATGACACTGGAGAGATATAACTGGGGACAAAGAAATGGCGTTTGAACTTACTTAGTATTTTGCATCAGTCCTCGCTGGAGGACACTAGCAGTCTGCCAGAAATTTGAGGAAGTCCAGGGGCAGAAGTGAGTGTAGTTATAAACACAAGAAATTCTGCAAATGCTGGAAATCCACAGCAACACACACAAAATGGTAAAAGATCTCAGCAGGTCATGCAGCATCTATGGAAATGAATAAACAGTCAAACGTCCAGGTTGAGACCCTTCATTGTGACTGGAGGGGAAGGAGGGAAACAGCAGAATAAAAAGGTGGGGTGAAGGGAAGGGGGGTAAACTCAAAAGTGATAAGTAAAACCAGGTGGGTGGGTAAGGTAAGGAAGATTTCGCTAGGGGAGGAGAGCAGACTATGGGAAAAAGGGAAGAAGATGGGGCACCAGAGGTCAGCAGGTGAGGAGAAGGAGGTTAGAGGCTGGAGTGGGAAATAGAAGTGGGAAAGGTGAGGGGAAAAAAAATTACTGGAAGGGAAAATCAATGTTCATTTCATTTTGGAGGCTATCTAGACGGGCCTGGAACCCTTGGTGGTCCAAACTGGGTGGCCTGAAGAACAGAACTGGAAGCCATGTGGAACAAGATGGCAGAGAAGGCAAGTTCCATCGTTATTAAGTATGAGTTTTCTGTACTTGGAGGCACATGATGAAATAAGCCAAAGTCAGCATGGTTTCCTTAATGTGAGATTTTGCCTGAAAGGTATGTTGGAATTCTTGAAGAAAAGGCAGGTAGGATAGACAAAGGAGAGTTGATGATGTTGTTTACTTGGATTTTCAGAAGTCCTTTGACAAGGTGCCACAAATGAGGCTGCTTAATAAAATAAGAGTCCATGGTATTACAGGAAAGATACCAGCATTGATAGAAGATTTGCTGACTGCCAGGGGGCAAAGAATGGGAATAAAAGGGACCTTCTCTGGTTAGCTGCTGGTGACTAGTATTGTTCTGCAGGCTTCAGTGATGGGACTGGTTCCTTTCACATTATACAGTTATGTCAATGATTTGGATGACAGAATTGATGACTTTATGGCCAAGCTTTCAGATGAAACAAAGATATGTGGGAATGTTGAGGAAGCAGGAAGTCTACAGAAGGACTTAGACAGATTGGGAGAATGAGTAAAGAGGTGACACATGCAATAAAATGTAGGGAAGTGTATGGTCATGCACTTTGATAGAAGGAATAAAGGCACAGACTAGTTTCTAAATGAGGAGAACGTTCAAAAATCAGAGGTGCAAAGGACTTGGGAATCCTTGTGTAGAATGCCCTAAAGGTTAACATGAGTCAGTGGTAAGGAAGGCAAGTGCAATGTTCACATTAATTTTGAGAGGACGAGAATATAAGGGCAAGGTTGTGATGCTGACGTTTTATCTGACATTAATCAGACCACAATTGGAGTACTGTGAACAGCTTTGTGTCCCTTACCTAAGAAAAGATGTGCTGCCATTGGAGAAGGACCAGAGGAGGTTCACAAGAATGATTCTGGGAATGAAAGGGTTAATACATGAGGCGTATTTGATGACTCTGGACCTGTGCTCTCTGGAGCTTAGAAGAATGGGGGAGAGGGGGAGGGATCTCATTGAAACTGATCGAATATTGAAAGGCCTAGATAGAATGGATGTGGTGAGGATATTTCCTATAGTGGTTGAGTCTAGGATCAGAGAGCACTGGCTCGGACTAGAGGGAATTCTATTTGGAACAGAGATGAGGAAAATTTCTCTAGCCAAAGGGTCATTAATCAGTAGAATTCATTGCCACAGATGGCTGTGGAGGCCAAGACATTTGAATACATTTAATGCAGAGGTTGATAGATTCTTAATTAAATCAGGGCATCAAATGTTATGGGGAGAAGACAGGAGAATGCGGTTGAGCAGGAAAATAAATCAGCCATGATGGAATAGCGGGGCAGGCTCGTAAAACCTAACGGCCTAATTCTGCTCCTATGCCTTATGGTCTTGTGATATTGAACAGATTCCACTTTCAACTTCTGGGAAAAATCCTTTGTGTCACTTGGATTGCATGAGATTGCAGAGGGCAGCACGGATAGTTTAACGGGCATTATGGTAGCACAGCAGTTAGTGTAACAGTGCCAGCAATAGGAAACAATTCCCTTGCTGCCGCATGGTTCATGGTTCATGCCGCATGTCACCGCATGGTTCATTTTCTCGTACATTCCAAAGACATAAAGGGTTAGGTTTAATATGCTGTGGGTATGCTACGCTGGCACCAAAAGCACCCGTGGGCTGCCCCCAGTACATATTTGGGCTATGTTGGTCATTGATGCAAACTATACATTTCACTTTATTTTTTGCTGTTTTCATATATATGTATCAAATAAAGTGAATCTAATAATCAGCCAGTGCTCATTTTGAATAATGCACCCTGTCTGCCAATGGCCTGCCATATGCTCATTATAATGATCCCTCGAGGGAACTGGCCTCCGGTTCACACCAACTAGATAGATAGATAGATACTTTATTCATCCCCATGGGGAAATTCAACTTTTTTTTCCAATGTCCCATACACTTGTTGTAGCAAAACTAATTACATACAATACTTAACTCAGTAAAAAATATGATATGCATCTAAATCACTATCTCAAAAAGCATTAATAATAGCTTTTAAAAAGTTCTTAAGTCCTGGCGGTTGAATTGTAAAGCCTAATGGCATTGGGGAGTATTGACCTCTTCATCCTGTCTGAGGAGCATTGCATCGATAGTAACCTGTCGCTGAAACTGCTTCTCTGTCTCTGGATGGTGCTATGCAGAGGATGTTCAGAGTTATCCATAATTGACCGTAGCCTACTCAGCGCCCTTCGCTCAGCTACCGATGTTAAACTCTCCAGTACTTTGCCCACGACAGAGCCCGCCTTCCTTACCAGCTTATTAAGACGTGAGGCATCCCTCTTCTTAATGCTTCCTCCCCAACACGCCACCACAAAGAAGAGGGCGCTCTCCACAACTGACCTATAGAACATCTTCAGCATCTCACTACAGACATTGAATGACGCCAACCTTCTAAGGAAGTACAGTCGACTCTGTGCCTTCCTGCACAAGGCATCTGTGTTGGCAGTCCAGTCTAGCTTCTCGTCTAACTGTACTCCCAGATACTTGTAGGTCTTAACCTGCTCCACACATTCTCCATTAATGATCACTGGCTCCATATGAGGCCTAGATCTCCTAAAGTCCACCACCATCTCCTTGGTCTTGGTGATATTGAGACGAACACCTACGTGTACACTGGCCTGAACAACTCGAGCCTTATCTCAGATCATCCAAAAAAGTCTATGTTCTAAGGTTAATCAAGAGCCATCACAAGCTCAGTGGAGAGCACCATCTCCAACACAGTGATAAGGACCAGTACAGTCTTAAGAGATCCCACTGATAGGACAGCACAATAGCACAGTGCTTTACAGTACCAGTGCCTGGAAAGAGTTTATATGTTCTCCCCATGACCACATGAGTTTCCTCTGGGTGCTCCGGTTTCCTACCACAGCCCACAGACATATCAGTTGGTAGGTTAATTGTTCAGGGATTAGCCTAGGATTAGGGGGATTGTTGGGCGAAGTCACTCAAAGGGCTGGAAGGGCCTATTCTGTGTTGTATATCAATAAATAAAAAATAAATAATTACAAAACATCAGATCAAAGCTAACCTTTTCACCATGGAAAGGTCAGGATGGGGTGCACAGACCATCCACCCAGAGTATTTTAAACTGCCACGCACGCAAAAATTCCTCCTCCCATAACCCTGCCACTCAACATTTCCTGATGTAAACACTTGAGACTCTGCAGATGCTGGAAACCCAGAGCAACACACACAAAATGCTGGAGGAACTCAACCAGTCAAGCAGCACCTATGGAGTGCAATAGTAACAGTCAAGATTTTGGTCTAAGACCCTTCATCTGCACTGATAAGGAAGGGGGGGAAAAGGCCAGAATAAGAAGGTGGAGGGAGGGGAAGGATACAAGGTGGCAGGTGATGGGTGAAAGCAGGTAAGGGGGAAGGTAGATGGCTGGGGGAGGGGGAAATGAACTGAGAAGCTGGAAGGTGATAGATGGAAGAGGAAAAATGCTGAAGGAGGAATGTGGAAGGAGAGGAAAGTTCACAATGGGAGAAAGGGAAGGAGGGAAGGCACAAGAGGGAGATGATGAGCAAGTGAGGAATAAAAGAGAATGGGGATGGGGGAAAAATTACTGAAAGTCAATGTTGATCCCGCCAGGTTGGAGGCTACCCAGATGTTGCTCGTCTGTAGAGGAGGCCATGGACTGATATGTCAGAATAGGAATGGGAAGTAGAATTAAAATGGATAGCCTCTGGGAAAACACACCTTCTGTGGCAGACAGAGGGAGTGAAGGTGTTCTGTTTTTACTGACTTTGCATGTCAAGACATCCATCAGTTGTCTAGGTACGTGCACTGAATTTGATAACTGTTGGTAAATGTGTTGCGTATGCACTGGTAATTGACTGTAATCAAAACAAAGCAACTGAGGTAGGAAACAGGAAGGAGCAAGTAAAGGAAATGAACAGTTCAAGGTTCTGCTACTTATGTGATAATCATATTGAAGCACGCAATTGCCCCTCAGAATTGTCTTATTAGAGTTAACTGTACTTATTGTTAGTGATTATTGCCCTTAAGCAGGTTTTCAGTTCCTGGGAATAGACAAAAAAATTGAAAAGATTCTTGCACACCCATGGCCCATGATTTGAAAACTGAGGTGAAAGAGGAACAAAGATTTGTTTGTGACTTCAAATGAATCAAGGTCTTTGTGCAAGCTCCAGAGGCAAACACAGAGTTTAGAAAAGTAATTTAGTTTGGATCCTTTTCATTTGGCAACTATTGTTTATATATTTTACTTAAAAGGTATGAAAAGTAGCAAGGCACGAGCTGGCAATGATTGATGAAATCTGTCTCTCTTTTTTTCAAGTTAACTTGTTCCACAACTAGTCCTGCTTTTCTATTAGCACAAGAGATTCTGCAGATCAACACACACAAAATGCTGGAGGAACTCAGCAGGTCAGGTGGTATCTATGGAAATAAATAAAATAGTCAATGTTTTGGAGGAGCTGGTTTCTGTTCAGAGGAGCTGACCTGGCTGCAGACAGTGTTGATGCCTGCTACTCGGAAGCATCAAAGTTGGTGCAGTATAATCATGGGAGATTGTCTTGGACATTTTGCTTGTAATTGGTAGACTCTGTCGGACAGTGATAATGTACGTTGCCACAGGCCTCTTAAAACTTGTCTGATGGTGGGATAGACGACATGGGAGCTGTGCAGTCTCAGTTTAGCAAGCACTAGGCCTCAAGCCTCGGACTTGCCTGCTGCTTGCCAGGTGAGAGACGCGGAAGCGTTTAGAGTGTGGTGGCTCCCATTGGTGCTGCCCTCTAGTGTTTGAGCAGTGGAGTGACAGGTTGGATTGTGTGTATCCAGGGTCTTCGACCATATGTGTGTGTGTTTGTTTTTGAGCTTCTTTGCTCACTGATTTTAATGGTGTTACTTGAACAATTGCTTGCAATTTTGAATGTTTTGCACCTTGAGCCTAGAGAAAAACTGTCTCATTCAGCTGTATCACTGTATGGTTTGAATGTTAATTAAACTTGATTTGGTTTGATTCTTTAGTGTTTTGTTGAGTGGAAATCCATCCAGCAAAACATTTTTAATTTTAATTGATATTTCCCCCATGACAGAAGGGAACCAGGAACTGAGTGATGCTTGTTTGGTAATTAAACCCCCTGGGCCCTCAATAAGAGCCCCAAGGATTTTCTGAGCTTTTTTAAAATCCCAGTTTTAAATAAGTTCAACCTGTACACTTAATGATTCCTGCAAAAATGGAGATTACACAGGATGATACTAAGACAAGAGCGGGATTGCAATGGGTGATTAACTAGTGCACATTCAGAATAATGCATGCTGCCTGCCAATGTTCTGCTCTATGCTCATTATAATGATTCCCCGTGCTTTCTGTGCTACCTGTGTTTGTTACAGCTGCAGATTTCAGACTTCTGATTCAGATGTATTTATCACATGTACATGAAAACATACAGTGAAATGTGTCATTTGCATTACCAAAACCACAGCCAAGGATGTGTTGGGGCAATTCTCAAGTGCTGACACCATAGCATGCCCACAATGCACAACAGAAAACCACCAAGCAGATTATACCAAGCAAACACAGCAAAACAAGCCCCGTTCCTCCCTCCTATCCACACATATACAGTACTGCCCTCTAACCCCAATTCAAGCTGTCTTCTTCAGCTTCCAGTGGATTTGCAGACACTGGGCCTGGACTTCCACAGTGGACTTGCACAGATTCACAGACCCAGGCTCCTACCATTGGACATTGACTTCTGTTCTTCCGATTGACCTTCCGGCTTCAATATTTAGTATTGACCCAGGATTCACAGATAATGATGAATGGGGAACTTGGATGAGGGCCTGAGCTCCAGGCCTCAAACACTGAACTTGCCGATGAGGAGAAACCGAACGTAGATGATGGAAAACTAAAAGCTAGGCCTTGATCTCAGATCTCGCTGATGATGGGACAGACAATGTCTTCACTGATCTGCAGGCCCGACATCCAACCACACCATTACTGTTGCCTTTCGAACACAGAGCGGAGCCTTAGACTCTGGCCTCTCCTCCAATTCCACATTCCCAAAACCATCTCTATAAGCCACAAACCTAAAAACAATTCTTAGAAAACAACTAAGTCTGAGCTACAACCTCAAACTAGACTGTACATCAGCACCATCTTAAAAAAAAAACACCAACATTATACAGGTACAAAGAGCATCTTAACATACTGCATCTCTGTGTGGTATCTCAGTTGTACAGCAGCTGATAGGAAAGCACTTCAGCGGGTCATCTCTAGCGCACAGAAGATCATCGGGACACAGCTCCCAGCCCTGGAGGACACCTACAGCTCACGCTGCCCAAGGAAAGCTACAAGCATCTGTAAGGACAATACACATCCATGCAATCATCTGTTTGAACTTCTTCCATCTGGCAGACATTATAAGATTTTCTATGCCCGCACCTCCAGACTGAAAAATAGCTTTTTTTCCAGAGCTATAATTGCTCTGAACCAATCGATCAAGCATCATCCATAAGTTTGTTATATTGCTACTTTAAATATTGGTTTTATGGCTGGCATGCATCTGAGTTGCGCTTTTGTACTGCTGGTCATTACTTGTACTGGCTGGTTACCTGATTTTATTTATTGTTTATTGCTTATTTATTTTATTTGTTGTTTTATAGCATTGAGTACAAGAGTTGCAAACTCATTTTCACTGTATTGGTGCATGAAAATTGTACTATGCAATGACAATAAAGATATTTCATTTCATTTCATTTCAAACCTGATAGAGATGTATAAGATTATGAAAGTCATAGATAGGGTGGATGGCTGACACCCTTTTCCCAGGGTTGTAATGGCCAATGCCAGAGGACATCCATTTATGGTGAGCGTTGGAAAGAAAGTTTGGGGGAGATGTCTGAGGTTTTTTTTAAACACAAAGAGTGTTATGTGCCTGGAATGCATTGCCAGGAGTATTGGAACAGGGTGATAAGTGAAAGGCATTTAAAAGATTCTTAGATCGGCACATGGATGAAATAACTAAAGAAGCTTATGGTTTATATAGGAGAAAAGGTTTACGTTGATCTTGGAGTAGGTTACAAGGTCTGTAGGGCCAAAGGGCCTGTACTGTGCTGTATTTTTCTATGTTCTATGTGTTGTGTTCTGTGTTCGGTCTTCTACTTCAGAGGCAGTGTGCAAAAACAGTCTGCTCGTAATATACTGTAAGACCAGGCACAACCACACTGCAGCCAGAACAAAAAACAATTATAGCTGCAAGATCCTGTGATGCTTTCACAGTGGAATGCATGGAGGAGGACAAGTTAACATCCAGAAAAGTGGGACAATCAGGAATCCACTTGGCAAAATCTGGAGCCTAACACCTCCATCGTGGAGACACCCATTTTTTTCTTAATCCTACACTAATCCTATTTTATTCTCCTTCCTGTAGTCATACTTCCTGTAGTCAATTCAGTTAGTGATGGGTAACTTAGGATGGGCCAGTGATACTCCAATCCCAAATAAAACCAAGCAGCAACAGTGGGGGCTGTGGTTCAATGTCTCTTCCCAACCTGCACCACCAAGCTTGTAGCAGTCTGTCATCACTGAACTATTTGGGCTTTGTGCTAAAGTCTCTACATTTCAAGCAGAGCAGAACTCATAGGTGAACAGTGAGTGAGCCACAACTGAGACTTCTAGAAGTCAAACTGGTAAACTTTTCTTCCTGTCCTACAACATCAGACTTCTGAACTGGCTTGGATAACTCCACTCACCTCAACTCCGGCATTCCACAACTATCTATCTATCTATCTATCTATCTATCTATCTATCTATCCATTAGTCTATTTATTGATCAATTTGCACAATTTGTCTTCTTTAGCAGATTGGGTTGTTTGTCAGTCTTTCTTTATGTATATTCTTTCATAAATTCTATTGTATTTCTTTATTTTCCTGTAAATGGCTTCAAGAAAATTGATCTCAAAGTACTACAGTTTATGGTGACATATAGTTATATCGGTAAAAAAATTCACTTCAACTTTGAACTTATCTTTGATTCCCTCCTGCTTAGAGATACTTTGCCTATTTAGATTTTTAACCTTATAGTCTTCTGTGACATGAAATGAAAAACGCTCAACTGCTCTATAAATGGTCTCATCTTCAGTAAGTACTCAGCTAAACTTTGCCCAAAAGATTGTAATCTCGTGGCAGCAAATAAATCAGATTAGAACATTTAACTCTGAAGCCTCTGTGTTTACTTCCTTGAAAATAAACTGTGTTAAATAATGGGTTGATCTGAAATGTTACATTGCTATTGGATTCAAATCCATCCAATGCCCAGTTTTTGAATAATCTACTCATGACACTAAGTCAGCCAAGAAACTGAGAGGTGGATGGGATACAGGACCAGAGCAAACATGTTATTCAGAAATGGTTTATTTATAGTCTGGTGCAAACTGAAACAATCTCTCTCAATGAAAGTGGAGGGGAAGTAATTTCTTCTAAAATATAGAGAGTGTAAGGACAGCCATCAAAGTCTATATGGTCACTAAGTTTGATTGACATGGGAGTGAGTTACAGAGGTGATAGCTGAAATGGAGAACCAGTAAGGAATTGACCAACAGTTAGTGCAAACTGCAGTGTTAGTGATGTTGCTGAACCAATAAATTTAAACTACGTGCACCCCTGGGAATTACCCAGTCACCTCTACTATGACTGGAGTGGGGATCACATCCACTTAGTAACCAAAATGTTTTTAAATTATAAGTAAAGCCCCAGTATATCCAAAACTTATGCTTCAGCAGTATCTTTCCTTTTGAAATCCCTAACATCCTGGACAAACTACAATAAATAGCTTGTTTGCTCCCCTCCTCCAGCATCTGACTTCTCTCACAGTCAAAACTTCGCTTAGATTCATTGTTTTGCCTGTGATTCCTGCAGCTCGGCGGCTATCTACTCAGCTCTGATCCACCGTCCATCACAAACGTACGCATTGTTACATCCTGCAGTGTATTACCAAAGGTCATTTCGTCTCCGGACTCTCGCTCCATGGAATTCCATTCCCTTCTATCACTTTCTTATCTCCTGTGACTTCTGGACTTTTCAAACCACAGTTTGACATTACCCATTCATTTCTTTTCGCTCAGTGTTACCTAACCCTCTTAAGGGCTTGAAATCTCTGCTCTTTACTGGTACTTGAGTAAAAAAAATACACAACCTTAAAGCAGAATTTTAAAAATTAGGCTTTTCAAACACATAGAGCTTTTTGAACAGCACAGATAACTTCACTCACCTCAACTGGGAGCTGATTCATCAACCTATGGTGTGGACTCACTGTCAAGTACTCTACAGCTCATGTAGCTGTCTATCCTATTTATTTATTTGTCTGTTTGTATTTGCACAGTTTGTCTTGCTTTGCACTTTGCTTGCTTGTCATTCTTTGTTTATTTGTAGCTTTGCATTGATTAGTTTTGAGGGATTGTGTTTTTTTGTTTTTCTGCAAATGCCTGCAAAAAAATTAACATGGTGGCATATACGTATTTCAATAATAAATTTGCCAAGGGAGACTGAAAACTACTTCTAACGTTCCCAACCCAAAACTCCGGTGGCTCCAAAAAATATATCTGTATAGCTGCGCTGAATAAGCAATTGTAAATATATGTATACAAAAACAAAACATCAAAGTAAATAAGTTCACTATTTACGAGAAAAAACCATGGGAAAATTTAAGTATTAGTCTCGGTAAAAAGGAAAGACAGATAAGGAAAATCAATAAGTAAAACAACATATACTCGCGGGTGCAAAAAAAAGGGGTAAAGAAACAAATAGAAAATAATTAGAAAGGGAAGCGGTTTAGATAACTTCCTACATGACTAATTTACGGCATTCAAGGGAGAAAAAAAACCAAAATGACAAAATGTAAAATAATGCAAAAAACCAAAAACCAGCAATAGAATATTGTATACTATTGAAAAACAGTAAAAGACCGAAAAGTGTATAAATAATCAAAAGACAGAAAAAATCTGAATGAATTTAAAATAAATTTTTTCTTTGGGGGGAGGGAGGGGGGAAATGGGTTCTTCCAGAAAGCTGATTGGAGGTTTTTACTGTTTTATTTATTCATTATCTACATGTCTGTGATTACCTTTTATACATTACTAAAGGATACTTGATGGATTCTTATATTAATATACTCAGCTTTAATGTGAAAGGTCTAAATAACCCTGTTAAACGAAATAAGATTTTCTCTTATATCAGGAAACTTAAAACTGGTATAATCTTTCTCCAAGAAACCTATATTTGTAAAGATGATATTTCACGCTTTTTCAAAGGATGGAAGGGTATACATTTTCACTCACCCCCTCAATCTAGATCGAGAGGCGTCTCTATCCTTTTTGATCAGAATGTATCCTTTATTCAACATAATGTAATTTCTGATACAAATGGGCGCTTTGTTATTGTTTCAGGTAGTCTTGAGAATAAACTAATCGTATTTGCGAATGTATACGCTCCAACTACAGATGACCCCTTGTTCTTTGAACGTCTTTTCTCTTTTCTGCCTGATTTGAATCGGTATTCCTTAGTGATGAGTGGAGATTTTAATTTTTGGCTTGACCCTATATTAGACCGCTCTTCAAGTAAAACCCCTGTCACTAATAAATCAGTCCTATTTTTAAAATCTTTTCTATTTCAATGTGGTATTCTCGACGTGTGGCGTTTTTTACACTCCCAAGAAAAGGAATATTCATATTTCTCTCAGGTTCATCATATGTACTCTCGGATTGATTATTTTTTTATAGGTAGAAACTTGCTTCCACTGGTTCGATCCTGTGATTATAAGGAGATTGCTTTGTCTGATCATGCACCTGTGTTTCTGGCTTTAAGATTACCTGTTTACTCTGTACCAAATAGAAGTTGGTGTTTTAACTTATCATTGTTATCTGATAAAAATTTTCTAAAGTTTTTGGAAAACCATATTACTTTTTTCTTTAAAGAAAATTTTAAAGGAGATACTGCTGGTACTATAGTCTGGGATACTTTTAAAGCATATATTCGTGGAGAAATTATCTCTTACTCCACTGATATAAAGAAAAAAGCTGACAAAGAAAGGTCTAACCTAGCAGCGATATTAAAAGATCTTGATCGAAAATATGCCCTGTCTCCAGATCCAACTATATATAATAAGCGTATTGAAATCCAATCCAAGTATAATCTTCTGCTGACTTATCCAATTGAACAACAGCTGTTGAGAGATAAAACTCAATTTTACATTCATGGGGATAGAACAGGTAGTTTATTAGCCAATCGCTTAAAATCTTTTACAGTTAACCGTAAAATCACAGAAATTTTTAAAGATAATGGTACTAAGATATCCGACCATTCTGAAATTAACAACGTATTTAAAGACTTTTACCTTAAGTTGTATCAGTCTGACTCTTCTTTAGATGATACCTATATGAATGCTTTCTTCAGTAATATTAACATTTCTACATTGTCTGCTGATAGCCTAACACAGTTAGATCAGCCTATTTCCAATGAAGAAGTGACTGAGGCTATACGTGCTTTACATTCTGGTAAGACCCCAGGACCTGATGGCTTTCCTGGGGAGTTTTATAAAACTTTCACTACGTTACTTACACCTTATTTATCCTCTGTTTTATCAGAATCCTTTAAATCAGGTAAACTCCCTCAATCTTTTTATGAAGCTTTTATTTCTCTTATTCTTAAAAAAAATAAAAATCCAGCTGAATGTTCTTCATACAGACCGATTTCTTTATTAAATGTTGATGCAAAAATCTTATCCAAAATCTTAGCTCGAAGACTTGAAAATATTTTACCATCTATTATATCACATGACCAGACAGGATTTATTAAAAATCATTACTCACATTTTAATATACGTCGGTTATTGAATGTGATATATTCACCATCCACTCCTTAGATGCAGAAAAAGCCTTTGATAGGATTGAGCTGAACTTACATAAAAGTGAGTTATTTCCTTTAAATGACCTAATGTCATCAAATGCCAAATTTCCATTCCAAGTTGTTACAAGCCAATTTACATATCTAGGTGTAACAATTACTAAAAACTTCTAGAAATTATTTAAAGAAAACTTAAACCCCTTATTGAATTATGTGAAAAAGACGCTTTCTAAATGGTCTCCTCTTTCTTTATCTCTAATTGGCCGAATTAATTCGATTAAAATGAAGATTCTTCCTAAATTTTTATATCTTTTTCAGGCCTTACCTATTTTTATTCCTAAGACCTACTTTGATTCTTTAGATTCAATTTTAACATCTTATATTTAGAATAATAAGCAAGCTCGTTTAAGTAAAGTTTACCTGCAAAGAAATTTTTTTTACCTACACATTTTTACCTACAAAATTTTTTTACCTATACATCTTCAATGGCTATGTGATATTATGTCTTATTTAAATTTAGAAAAGATCCGCTGCTCAGTCTTAAATTCGAAACAATCTTTCTATGATATCTGGGGACCTTTCCTATATTATTTTTCCAATTTATAAAGTTTAACAGTCCACAGACTTTTAAATATATTTTTATCTTCTCTTCTTAAGCGAATATGTTTTCTTTTCTAATTTATCCATTATCATCCATCAGCTTTTTTCTTTGGTAGTTGGTAGGGGGTTGACTTTTTTTATATAAAAAATTTATTTTATGATGTATGACCTATCTTTAAATTTTTGATTACAGTGGTATACCTTTATGTGTTATGCTATAACATTTTGATCAATTTATCACAATATATGAATGTACACAAGTTATGTTGAGATGTATCTATGTGTTGCACTCTGTAAATCTTGTTTTTTTTCTTCTGAATAAAAATATTGTAAAAAGAAAGAAAGAAAGTATAATAAATTTGCTTGAAACTTTTCCTTTTTTTTTGTTTTAAAGGATGTGGATAATGTCCCTGGACAAGTAACCAATCACATCTGACTGGGTACAAATTGGAACTAGTATTGGTTTATTATTGTTACATGTACCAAGATACAGTGGAAAGTTTGTCCTGCTTATTGGACATACAGATCAGATCATTACACAGTGCATTGAGCCAGAATAAGGTAAACCAATAACAATGCAGAATAAAGTGTAAACAATCTACCTGCATAATGAAATCCTCCATGACAATCATAACTTTTCCCTTTTGACATGCATTTTTAATCTCCCATTGTAATTTGTAACCCACATCTAGGCTACTCTCCGGAGGCAATTATATAACTCACATTGGGGTCTTTTTACCCTTGCAGTTCCTTAACTCCACCGACAACAATTCTACATCCTCCAATCCTATATCACCCCTAAGTATTTGATTCTATTTTTTACCAATAGAGCAATGCCACACACTCTGCCTACCTTGCCTGTTCTTTCGATGCAATGAGTATCCTCAGGTGTTAAACTCCCAACTATAATCTTCTTTCAGCCATGACTCAGTGATGCCCAGAATTTCATATCTGCCAATCTCTAACTGTGCTACATTCAAATATAACACATCCAGTCCTGTACTATCACCCTCAACCCATATTCCAAAGAGATACAGGTGCTATATTGGCACCGGAAGCATGGCGACATTTGCTGGCTGCCCAGCACAATCATTGATTTCATTTGTTACAAATGGCACATTTCACCATATGTTTCAATGTACATGTGACAAAGAAAGCTAATCTTTAATCTAAACTTTCTTTATGCAAATTGTTAAATGTACTTCATGATGGCATGCAAGCTGTGATCCTAAATAGTAGGCCCACAACAGAGCAAAATCTCAGTGCAGATCTAACAAGGCTGATTCACCAGCCAACAAATTTTTTACACAATTTTGTACCTCCCCTCCAACAGACTTTCTGTTGAAATGGTACTAATGGGAAACTGTTCAATCCATATTACCTCCACTTTTTTGAATTAATTGCATGATTTGTTTCCATTGGTTGTTTGTCAGCCTTTGTTATTCATAGGCTGTCATAAATTGTTGTCTTTCTTTATTTTCATGTAAATACCTGTAAGAAAATGATTCTCAAGGTAGTGCAGGTGTTCACAAATAAAATGCCAGAGGTATTTTAAGTTTAAGAGAAACCATAACAAACTCCTTTATTGTCCTTTAAACACAGAAAATAAAGTGTGGTCATCATGCCAGACCAGCCTCTTCAGGTGAATCCCAACTCAATGTCAGTGGTAGTGAACTGTGCATTTCCACCCATTACATGACATGTACACAATAAATTTACTTTGAATTTTGAACTTTTAACTATAGAACCAGGGTCACCACAGCTTTAATATTCAATCTACCGTATGCAGTGGTTTGCAGACTCTTGGGAGCTGAATTCTATGTCATGGGGGAGTTGTATACTGATGGGCTGTGCACTCAGCATCTGTAAAACAACATTGCCCTCCTCCAAAAAAGGATCAGAGAGGATCTCTGGAGAACTTTGACCTCTCCCCGAAACTCATAGTCAACTAGGCAGCAGTGATAGACAACCTGTAGTAAGGAACTCAAAGTCAAAATCAAATTAAAAATTATTTTCAAATTACATGTATGTTATCATATACCACCTTGAGATTGCTCCAGGTGCTGTGGTTTCCACCCTCATTCCAAAGATGCAAGTTGTGTGCATACTATGTTGGCACTGGAAGTATGGTTAAACTTGCAGGCTGCCCAGAACAATCTTCGTTGATCTGATTTGAAGCAAGCAACACATATCACTGTGTGTTTTGATGTACATGTGACAAATTAGCTAATCTTAAACATTTTCTCTAATTTCTCTCACTTAGAGCCGGCCTTGTCGGTGATATCCAGATCTTGAAAATGTGTAACTTAAATAAAAATCTTGAATAATTCTTAAATCCCCACTCAGGGAAAGCTTGAAAAATGCCGCTTTACCTTTTCCAGCGGTTTACCCTTGCTACACGTTCTCGGGAAGCAGTTGTACAATTGCCTACTGCTACCCAATGTAAACTTCAAGCTCTGTTTTCTGTCCCCAGCCCTTTTACATACCCAAAAGCAGCCCATACTTGTAGCCAGGCACTACTCAACAACTATTCACCAGAGTTATGCCAGTCTTACAAAGCAGGGTCACCGTTCCCAGTCACAGGGTCAAGTGGCATCACCGACTGATGACCTTCCTATGACAAAATGGCGGAACAGACTCGATGGGTCGAATGGCCCAATTTTGCTCCTATGTCTTACGGTGTTATGGTTTATACCCCATTACTGTAAAAGTGGGTGTGTAAAATACCTGCCTTAAAACTGATAAAACCATGCATTGACTATAGTCAACAGTGAGTTAAATCTTATTTTGAATGTAATTTTAATCAATGGAACAAGATATTATCTAAACATACAGCAGTTTAAAATCTGCTAACAAAGCACTTAGAGATAAAATTTAGAACAAGCTGTTCTATCAAGCAGGCCAAAGATGAGGTGAATATCAGAAGCCCCTAGGAGCTACAAAGCGAGGTTCCCTGTGGCTTTCACACACTGTTCCATCAATGCGCCCACCGCGTGGTGTTTGACACCGGGCAAGCGCTATATGGAGAAGGCGCAGGAAAAGTTGATTGGAATGGTTTCAGAGATGAGGGTCTTCACTTCTGTAAAGATTTAAGATTAAAATTTGTTTATTGTCATTCCCCAGTACAAAGGTGTAACGGAAAATAAAATGAGTGTTACTCTAGATCCGATACAGCATAAAGAAACACAATAAGCATAAAGAACATAATGAAACAAATCATAAAACACTACAAATATAAAAGCCATCGGTTAAAACATAACGTACAACTATCTGAGTATGGTCGTATATACAAAAGATTAGCTTATAGACATAGACTGATTCTGTACATAAAGTGACTGCAAGTACAGGAGTATCTGTACATAAGATGACTAGCAGGAATAAAAATACACGATTGCTCACCTTAGGACAGATGAGTTCAAGGAGTTTCATAGCACGTGTTCGCAGTGATCAGGTGTACTGATAAAATGGACGGTGATAAGGTACTTCCAATCAGAGCAGGGCCAAAGCGCAGAGGACACGGATTTTAAAAAGCTTAACGAAAGAACCAAGAGACATGGATGAGAATTTTTAGTTATCCGGTAAATTATTGGTATCCAGAATGTCTTTTCCAAAAGAGTGTCGCGGTATTTCTGGCCTGCTCGGATGCAAGCACATTATAATCAATCTCCTTATCTCGGCGTCATCTAGACCGTGTAATGCTCTCTGGTACCGAATTGCATGGAATAGTTCCCTAGGATCATCCCGGGCATACATATTCCGATATCCTTAGCAATATCCCTCAGCTGCTGTACTCTGAACAGGGTGGTGTATGTTATATTCTGGTTTTGATTTCCTGCCCCGGCTTCTCCCTCTTTGACAGCAACTAGTGGGGCGGGGGAAACGCGCCGTGGGTATCGCCGGTTGTTTTTGGTTGTACGTCGTCGGGCGATCCTCATCATAACCATATCCGGTCGCCTTAGCTGCTAAATCATTCCAACCCAAATCTCCATATTCACCCTCCTCCCCTTTTCAGATCCAAAACCACATATTATTCCTTTCTGGACACCAAGTTGGCCCTGCAGCTTTCGTATCTGCTTTAAACACTTTGATCTCCTGTGTTTTTCTTTTCATCTGTTGATTTCTGTATCACGTTCATAACCGTCATTAAATGGCTGAACTATTTCTTCAATCCCTCCACCTCGTCCTCAGCTACCCGGGCTGCTGCTTCTTCCACCTGTTTTCTTTAACCAGCCTCTCACACGGTAACTGAAAATTATCCAGATCTATGAAGTGCATACCTCTGTGCCTGTAAATCAGTAACCTTTTCCTTAAGCTGTACTACCTCCTCGCGAATCCTTTTGATTTCCCGTCCTAATATATCTCGCTCGGCGCCGGCTTTGTGCCGACTTTCTATCAAACCCTCAAACAGACAGGCAGCTGCAACTACCTTTTGTAATTGTTTGAATTCCTTGTCTGACAATTCCCCCTGAAAAATCTTAAAAAGAACCTCGTGTGTCCAGCATACTCCCTGTACTGCGACCATTTCCCCAATACCTATTTCTAGAGGAGTCCTCTCCAATCAAAACAGTCCAAGTTCTTCAGACTTGTAGAATTCTCTGAATACTTCATCCTGAGTCAGTAAACAACCAACTATCCAGCACCAGATCTGCCTGTTTCTCACTTAGGTGGTCCATCTCAAGTCTCCCGTTGATTCAACAAAGAGATTTACCCTTGAGACCAATTCTAATAGAAGGATCTACCACTGTGTGACAATGATCACAGAGGCAAGGGGAGAATCTGTAATTACCGACAAATACCTACCGCACATGAATTTACACAACTAAGCACCTGTGTGAACACCTACACAAAGTTTGTCTGACCCTCTATGAACAGTCAAAGAATAGAAACGGTAATACTGCACCAGTAAATGGAGTCTACGCTGGCCATGTGTTCCTTGTGATCCCACCGATCTCCACGTGTGTGGGGTATAGCACATCCGCGATGCTGCTAGGGGAGTATTGGTACGTTCACAATCGAAGCATCTGCTTTCATGCTTATTCCTTACCAGTTCAAATGTTACATTTCAGTGTTATTAGCTATGGGTCATCTGACTGACCTTCAACATCTTATTGGCTCTGGTCCAAGTCAGCAACCATTTATTGCCCTTACTGCAAGTGACCTGATAATTTATGGTTCTTTGTTCTAAATCAGTTACCAAATCAACAACCAGCTTGAATCACTCAAGGCAGACACAGATGTGCATGTTATGTCTAACCAAAGAGCACCTCACAAATAGCTTCTTATTTGGCAATGATCTCTAGTCTAGCAGATTACCTGGAGCATCATTGTGTCTACTTTAAAACACTAATCCAGCTAAACAACTCCAGTTCAATAAAATGGAGGATGCAGAGCAGTTTACAAAATGGCAACCTTCATTCTTTCTACCTCATGGCAAGAGCAAAGACAATTGGTTTGTCTGTACTTAATTCATTTGAATTCACTTTGCAGACTGTAATTCTTTTTGGTCAACAGAATGGTGTTTCTGGATTTCAGTTCAGCATTCAACATTATTGTCCCACAGACCCTGGTGTACAAATTCTTGAAGATGGTAGATAGATAGATAGATAGATAGATACTTTATTCATCCCCATGGGGAAATTCAACTTTTTTTCCAATGTCCCATACACTTGTTGTAGCAAAACTAATTACATACAATACTTAACTCAGTAAAAAAATATGATATGCATCTAAATCACTATCTCAAAAAGCATTAATAATAGCTTTTAAAAAGTTCTTAAGTCCTGGCGGTAGAATTGTAAAGCCTAATGGCATTGGGGATTATTGACCTCTTCATCCTGTCTGAGGAGCATTGTATCGATAGTAACCTGTCGCTGAAACTGCTTCTCTGTCTCTGGATGGTGCTATGTAGAGGATGTTCAGAGTTATCCATAATTGACCGTAGCCTACTCAGCGCCCTTCGCTCAGCTACCGATGTTAAACTCTCCAGTACTTTGCCCACGACAGAGCCCGCCTTCCTTACCAGCTTATTAAGACGTGAGGCGTCCCTCTTCTTAATGCTTCCTCCCCAACACGCCACCACAAAGAAGAGGGCGCTCTCCACAACTGACCTATAGAACATCTTCAGCATCTCAGTACAGACATTGAATGACGCCAACCTTCTTAGGAAGTACAGTCGACTCTGTGCCTTCCTGCACAAGGCATCTGTGTTGGCAGTCCAGTCTAGCTTCTCGTCTAACTGTACTCCCAGATACTTGTAGGTCTTAACCTGCTCCACACATTCTCCATTAATGATCACTGGCTCCATATGAGGCCTAGATCTCCTAAAGTCCACCACCATCTCCTTGATAAGTGGCAACTTTTTGTGTGCAACTCTGATGTAAACAATCAAATTTTGCCATTTAGGACTACTACACCTGCAATCCACAGTCACAGGTGTGGGTACTTAAGTAAACAATATCATTTTAAAATATTTTAAAAGATCTATCAATCCTCATACTCAGCAGAGCCCAGATTGCAGTCTCGGGTCGCGAGTGCAGTTTCCAGTTTAGAAAGCTGGGGTGCCGGTACAATCAAAATGTAATCCTCCTATTCTGCTGGTGACTGTAGGCCCTGGAAAATAAAATTGAAGACATCAGAGCAAGGTTACAGTGCAAGAGAGACATTTGGACTGCTGTGTACTTTGCTTCACAAAAGTATGGCTCAATCTTGCTTTTCAGACACAGCACTGCAGCCCAAGGGCTTCACAAAGACAGGACAGCTGAGTCTTTCAAAGGTACCTCCCTGATACCTTCCCAATCATAGATAAATATTGCATAAATATTGCTATTGGAATAGCAAGGTAAGTTCATGGGTTCATGGACCATTCAGAAACGTGATGACAGAGGGGAAGAAACTGTTGCTGAATCACTGAGTGTGGGTGTTCAGGCTCATGTACCTTCTCCCCAGTGGTAATAATGAGAAGAGGGCATGTCCCAATGGTGATGGATGCCACCTTTTTGAATCACTGCCTTTTGAAGATGAAGGCTTGCTCCTGTGACGGAACTGGCTGAGTCTACAACCTCTGTGGCCTCTTTGCAAACTTCATATCCGGCAGTGATCAGAATGCTCTCCATCACACATCTGTGGAAACTGGCAAGAATCTTATAAAACATGTTAGAAATATCAGGGTTTTCAGATTTGCCCAAGTGGCAGAACCGGACAACATAGAGTCAAAGGAAGATTATATTAATGGAGACCATTTGGCCCATGAAGTTTGTGGCATGGAGAACTAGAACACTGAGCTTCCAAAAATAATGTACAGAAATTAAATACTATAAACTATAACTTGGAGTGCTAGACAACATGTGAGTGCCTTTACTCCTACCCCATTATCAATGAGTGAAACAACCAATATTGAAAATATTTGGAGATAATTTGAATAATTATTTTCCAAAACTAATCAGATGAGCCAAGAAAGGAAGGAATGACTTTAAAAATGTCATTGTTCAAAAGTGGGGGCAATGTTCCTTGTGTGCAACCAGCCATGTTGATTCTGTTGGTCTTGTAAATGACAGGTTATAAAAGTGGGGGAGACATCTTCTACGCAAAACTTTGGAATAAACTTGCAAAGGCTTTCCTGGAGGCTACCGCATGCTTTATAGAAGAAAATACATTGTATTTTCCTGCTGATTGCAGGCAAATGAACATAGTGTTTGTTCTGTTCTACTGTTTAAAGGAAAACATAAAACAATATCAATGCCTTTATTTTGATCAAGATGGCACTGAGCTGTGGTCTCCGTTGATGCCATGACTTATATTAGTTGGTTTGGGGGACAGAGAAGCACTGTGAATGAAGAGCAGTGGGGACAAGAGCTGATTCTCCCATCCCTGAGGTCAGCGAATCCCACGCAGGCTGAGTGGTATCGGATGTCTGTGCAGGCAGGAGGCTTGAGGGCCGATGACTCCATAGTCATTAAGTCTAGAGTTTGGGATTCCTTCATTGAATCCAGGGTTTGAGGCTGGTGTTTGGGGTTCTGTCATTGGCAAGTTTTGGGGTTGGTACCAAACTTCAAAGCCCGAAGATCGATCAGAAATCCAGAAGTCAAGGACCAAGTCCAAAGCCCTGGGTCTGCGAGTCTGCATGTTAACTGGGGAAGTTGAAGGGTTGATGTCTGCAAGCACATGAGTCCGACGGAAGCTGAAGGCCCTGAAACAGCCTGTACTGGGGTTGGGGGACGATTCATGTGTGTGTTTGGGTGGAAGGGCAGATCGAAGGGAGGAAAGGGGCTCATTTTGCTGGGTTTTTTTGTTGCTGTTGTTCTGAGGAACAATATGAGTATGCAATGTTGGTGATGGAATATGTGGCAACATTTATGGGCTGCCCTTCAGAACATTCTTAGGTTATGTTTGTTGCTAACACAAATGATGATTTTTGCTGTATGCTTTGATGTACATGTGATAAATAAATGGAGCTGAATCTTAGCAAAATATCTCTACAATCGCGCGTATCACCAAACATCAATTTTTAAAAATAAACATGTTATTCAAAAGATATTTCAGAAATCTTTATTCAAATGTGATTAGCAAATATACCTTGCAACATGTCCTGTTTTTTGCAATTCTGCTTTGTTTTGTTCTCTCCATAAGCAATGCCTCAGTTTCGATGTTCTTTTTGTGGTTTTCAAGTTGTGACTCAGCCCATATCTTCTCTATAAATTCAAGCTCTCCAAGTTTGTTGAGCTCCTTAGTTCTGTTCCCTTTTGGATGGTTGATTCCTGTTACATCATGGCATAGTGAGACCATAGGACCATAAATATACTGAACATTGGAGGAGAATTAGTATATCTGGAAATTGAGTCTGCTCCTCCATTGTGTTATGGCTGATTTTATTCTCCCTCTCAACTTCATTCTCCTGCCCCCTCTCCTTTGATGTTTTGCTAATTGAGAACCTCTCAGCCTCCACCACGGTAGCACAGTGGTTAGTGTGATGCTATTACAGCTCGAGGTATCACAGTTCAGAGTTCAATCCCAGCACCCTCTGAATGGAGTTTGTACATTCTTCTCTTGGAATGCGTGGGTTTTCTCTGGGCTCTTCAGTTTCCTCCCACAACCCAAAGATGGTTAATTGGTCATTTTCAATTGTCCTGTGATTAAATTAGGGTTGCTAGGCGGTGTGGCTCAAAGGGCCAGGATGGCCTATTCTGCACTGTATCTCTAAATTAAAACAATAAAATAAATATATCCAACAACTTGGCCTTCACAGCATCTGTGAGAAAGAATTCCACAGTTTCACCACCTTCTATTAAAGAAATTCCTCCTCATCTCTCTTCTAAAGGATATCATTCTATTCCGAGGCTGTGACTTCTTGTCCTAGACTCCCCCACTCCCCCCTCCACTAAAGGAAACATCTCCAAATACACTCTACTCTGAGTGGCCACTTTATTAGGAAGTCCTGTATACCTGCTCATTAATGCAGATATCTAATCAGCCAATCATGTGGCAGTAACTCAATTCATTAAAGTATGCAGACATGTAATGCCCGAGTAAAGATTTTACTGCTAATGTTGTAGGATATTTCATGTAATGGTTTTCTGTAGAAGCAGTGTGTTCTGCTGGTAGTGTTTGGGTTACAATTAAAGATAAGGGGTGCTTAGGAATGCTGTATCATCCAATTAGGAGGATGGAATTGGGAGAAGGTTCTAGAGAATGCTGGGAGTGAGGTTTTGTGATGGACACAGGTGGGTCAAGGTCTTTTTTGGCAGGCAATGAAGGGAGATGAAGCTCAAGAGAACTGGCCATAGAATTTGATCTAGTGGGAAGGCATGATGTGATGGAGCCCAAGAGGGGGAATTCTTTTATAGACAATAGACAATAGGTGCAGAAGTAGACCATTCGGGCCTTCGAGCCTGCACCACCATTTTGAGATCATGGCTGATCAATTCCTATCAATACCCGGTTCCTGCCTTGTCCCCATATCCCTTGATTCCCCTATCCATAAGATACCTATCTAGCTCCTTCTTGAAAGCATCCAGAGAATTGGCCTCCACTACCTTCCGAGGCAGTGCATTCCAGACCCCCACAACTCTCTGGGAGAAGAAGTTTTTCCTTAACTCTGTCCTAAATGACCTACCCCTTATTCTCAAACCATGCCCTCTGGTACTGGACTCTCCCAGCATCTGGAACATATTTCCTGCCTCTATCTTGTCCAATCCCTTAATAATCTTATATGTTTCAATCAGATCCCCTCTCAATCTCCTTAATTGGTGAATAGGAGTTGGCACTGTGAGTACATCAGACACAATGGCTTTTGGAAGATTTGAGCTTCACCTGAGCACATTTGACTGTTTAATTATAATGGGCCCTTTTTGCTTTTTTTTTAATAACTCTTTGATTAAGTTAACATTCATAAATATACTTTCTTTATACTTGTATGTGTCTATGATCTTTTATTTCTTGCTATGGGTGATTGCATGGGACAGTAAATCACACAGAACTCACACAAATCGGGCTTTGGGTGGGGGAGACATCCCATCTTTTTGGGTTTAGTGGGACCCAAGTCATATTGACCCTAGACGTGCAGAGTCTGAGAAAGGTGGTTTTCTCACCGCTGAGTCCAGTGGCTGTTAGCGAGGGGCTAACGAGACACACCCAGTAAAATTCAGACATTTCACATGAAACATCAGAATGGGGAAGAAATGTGAAAGGAGAACGACCAAACTGGTTCAAGTGGACAGGAAGATGACGGTAACTCCAATAATCACATGTTACAACAGTGGTGTGCAGAAGAAACTCTGTAAGCAACTCTGTGTGTTTAGGGAGGTTCTTCTGCACACCACTGTTGTAACACTTGAACCTTGAAGTGGTTGGATTACAGCAGCAGGAGACCACAAGCATACTCTCAGTGGCCACTTTGGCTACCAGAAATACCTATTAAAGTGGCTACTGAGTGTATCTATACCTTTCAATATTCAATATGTTTCAATCGGATCCCCCCTCCTTCTAAACTGCAGCAAGTACAGACCCAGAGTCATTACACACTCCTCAAATTTTTCATTCCCAGAATCATTCTCATGAACCTCCTGTGGATCTTCTCTAATGCCAGCACATCCTTTCTTAGATAAGGAGCCCAAAACTGCTCACAATACTCCAAGTGCAGTCTGCCTTAAAAAGCCTCAACATTATATCCTTACTTTTATAATCTAGTTCTCTTGAAATTTCTTCTTTATTTTTCTTCAGGGGTATTGGAACCATTTCTGTGGCAGGGGGGCTTTGTACAAGTGATACAGGCTGTTCCTCAACAGTACCAAAATCAGCATCCTCACAGCAGACATTTGCTGGGCTGTTGGGAAAAGTTTAGACCAGCTTGGTCCCTTGAGAGAATTCAGGAGGGAGGGAAGGAATGCGGTAAGTGGAAGTTAGAAAAATAAATATGCTGAATAAAAAAAGAAATCAAGAATAAGGAGACTAATGATAAAATAAGTAAAAGTCAGCATGGTTTCTGTAAAGGGAAATCTAGCTTGACAAATCTGTTGGAGTTCTTTGAGGAAGTAATAAGCAGGGTCAACAAAGGAGAGTCATTGGATATCATTTACTTGGATTTTCAGAAGGCATTTGATCAGGTGGCACACATGAGGCTGCTTAACAAGAAAAAATCCTGTGGCATGACAGGAAAGATACTGGCATGCATAAAGGAATGGGTGAAAGGCAGGAGGTAGCGAATAGGGATAAAGTGGGCCTTTTCTGGTTGGCTGCCAGTGGCTAGTGGTGTTCCTCAGGGGTCAGTATTGGGACCGCTGCTTTTCGCATTGTTTTGTCAATGATTTGGGTAATGAAATTGATGGCTTTGTGGCAAAGTCTGGAGATGATATGAAGATAGGTGGAGGGGTAGGTAGTGCTGAAGAAGCAATGTGATTGCAGCAAGACTTACACAAATTGGAAGTATGGGCAAAAGAGTGGTAAATGAAATATAGTGTTGGGAAATGTATGATAATGCATTTTGGTAAAAGGAACAATAGTGTAGACTACTACCTTTTCTGCACAGTTTAAATTCCGCTGTCTGCTAGTAGCAAAAGAAGTGTTCAGATGCACAGGCGCACACCTTAAGGGAACATTGCTGGAGGACCAGTCTAGCTGCCAACTACACCTACTCCCACCAGGTTAACCGTTGACAGCGCCCAGCCACAGTACTCCGGCCTAGGGACTGTGCCTGGCTGTCCACTCAAGATCCATGCATCTCTTGCCCCAATTCAATGGTCCCTTCAATCTACTCATCTCAAGAATCCAGTAACTTACCACCTCCAGCTGCTACTATCCCTCAGGATCACACCTATCTTCCACATGTCCTGCCTCAAGCCATGGACCACTCCACCCACCTGAGCCTGCACACCCAGAACCTAGGATGATGGAAGGTTGTCCAGTGTACACATCATCGACGATGGGGTGTGTAGTACTTGGTTGACTGCACAGGCAGACACCTCCTGGTTTCCACCCAGCTATGCCACACACTCAACAGAATCTGCATTCAGTGTAATGAAAGCTTAGCCATTCCCATGTTTTACATGGAGTTAGCCACCAAAACTCTCAACGACAAGAAAACTGTATGTTGTGGGGGTGCTAATAGGTGATAAAAGGACCAGAAAATTGCTTGGCTGTTAGAATGTTCTGCAACATACATCTTGTTTACACTTTGCTAAAATTCAGAGAAACTAACACTGACGAGTGGAGAAAATTTGACAGCTGTCAAAGCAGGTGATTGCAGCTTATGACATTTCAGGTCTCCATCAACTCACAGTGTCAATCCCCAATTACTTCCCTGTAACCTGTTTCTGATCACCCCTGATGTTCCTACACCATGGACAATTTACTGTGGCCGACTAACCCACTGGTCTACATGCCCTTTGGGATGTGGGAGGATTTCAATGCAAATTATTACTCCTCTTGACCTTCACCTGCTCCTCCTCACCTCAGGTCACAAGACAAACATCTAAACTCCACGCAGAGTGCACCAGAGTAGAAGACTAAACCTAGTGAGGCAGCAGCACTAACCGCTGCACCCCTATGCTGTCCACATTCTCATTCGCCCTACTCAGAGAGTGGCAGCATGATATCATAGCAGTTATTGTAACAATATTACAATATCAGCGTCCCAGGTTCAATTCTGCCTTAAGGAGTTTGTATGTTCTTGCTGTGACAGCTTGGGTTTCCTCCAGTTGCTCCAGTTTCCTCCTGCATTTCAAGGGCGTACAGTTAGCAGGTTAAATGGCTGCATGTTAAATTGGACAGCATGGGCTTATTGGGCCGAGAGGCCCTATAACTGTGCTGCATCTTTGAACAAGTAAAACATTAAAAAATCATTGCATAAACAATACACATGCATTGAGACACAGGAGAGTCTGCAGATGCTGGAAATCTGCAGCAACACACAGAAAGTGCTGGAGGAACTCAGCAGGTCTAGCAGCATCTATGGAAGGAAATGAATGGTTGATGTTTTGGCCAAAGTCCTGATGAAGGGTCTTGGTCCAAAACACCAATAGTTAATTTCCCTCCATAGATCCAGTAATAACCACTCAAATCTCAGAGAGAAAAAAATGCTTATGTTGGTGAGCTTCAAGAGAATCTGTGATGAGGAGGAGCCAGTGATGGTTACTGGAGTACTAACAAGGAGCAGCTGGCCAAACAGCCTCCAGGGTGCTGCACACTTGAAACGACTGACATTTGGCACATAACACGTACGGAGTCTAAGGTATGAAGGTAGTGGCAGGGCACGCAAAGGGAATAGGTAAGCCCAGGTCCAAGAAGTTGAGGTATGGCCTGGGAGTTGGTGAGACAGGTTCAGGCAGAATGGAGCTGCTCAAATGAGGGACAGGAGGCGAGGACTTTACATAAGGAGCAGGAGGGTTGAGTAGCAGTAGTCTTGTTAGTGATCTTCAGTTGGGTAAGTGCCCTGTGATTGGGTAATTCTCCAGACTGGCAGGTCAGGTGTTAAGTGGAGGGTTGAAAGCCTGCATGACGAGGTGGGTGAGGTTGATGGCCATGATCATTGGAAGGTCTGGGGAGCCTGAAGCAGAGCTGGATAAACAAATTAATTCAAGGGGACTTGCCCACATCTGGTTCCCAATGACATCTTACCACCGTGAGAAGGTTCAGGGACAGCTTTCACAGGTCCCATGACCGCCAACCTCTGTATGTTTGGTTGAAAATTCCAGAGGGAGAGTCAAAGCATAATGTAGTACTGCCACAGACCCTTCAGCCCATCATATGCATGCTGCATATTGTACATGAGAGGAGTTGGGGGTTGCAATCTTCAGTTAATGAGCACTATTGGATTGGATCATGTTGCAGTGCCGTGTCCAGAGAAGACCATGAACTAGTAGGGATGGCAAATCTGTGGCAGGCATGCCCACAATGGCAAGTGCAAAAATGTTGTTGCCGTGCAGCATGCAGTGCCGCCCTTTGATTCTTTAAGCCCCATCCAGATTAAAACAACACATAACGATTTTCTATGCTGTCAAATGAAGCAACAAATTTTTTTTTACATCCTGACAACAGTGAGGTGTTTTCACAGGAAATGTCTCATGCTGGTTTAGTGCCAAGTAGGTGATTGCGAGAACACATGATGTTGCATAATATGATTTGAAATCTTTGCAGACCTGGTGCACACATCAATATTTGGATAGTAAATGGAAATGGTTATAATAACAATATTATTTAGAAATTATGATATTTTTCAATGGTCTTTCAAATTGATTAATATTAATAATTTTCGATAGGGTTTTCTAAAATGTTTTATTTATTTGTCTGTTTCAGTCACACTTTTATTAATAGTTCACAATTTCTTGTGGATGGTTGGCTGATGTAGTATTTGCTGCAGTCCCCACTTTGGATTCTGTAGACCACATTGGTCTTGTCCAATTGTTTGGTTCATTCTTTTGGTCTGCAAAGTACTCTCCTTAACATTGCCCTTGGCTAATGCATGAATGAAATCTACATTCTTGGAACAGTCAGGCCATCATATCTGAGATACTTCGAATATATGGAAGGACAACACCACAATTAACAGTTCACTGATGATGTCTCCTCATATGGTGACGAAATATTTGCAAGTAAATTGCCAAGACTGGAGAACAACTCAACCCAACTAAACATCACTAGAATAGTCTGAAAGTTTCTAGCAATTAAGTAATGAGTATGCTTGATTAGCCCATATCTCAGGTTTTACCAGTTTGAGTGGAGAAAAAATAAAAATATAATAATAAATAAACATGCAATAAACATTGAGACCATGAGATGAAGCCTCCTTGAAAATAAGTCCAGTTCAGGGGGAACAGTTCAGTGATGGGCGAGTGAAGTTATATCCCCTCTGGTTCAGGAGCCTGATGGTTGAGCGGTAATACCTGTTCCTAAACATGGTAGTGTGGGTCCTGAGGCTCCTGTTCCTTCTTCTTGATGCCAGCAGTGAGGAGAGAGCATGGCCTGGATGGTGGGTGTCCTTGATGATGGATGCTGCTTTCCTGTGACAGTGCTCCATGTAGATGTGATCAATGGTGGGGAGGGCTTTAATCATGAATGACTGGGCCATATCCACTAATTTTTGTGGGTTTTTCAGTACAAGGACATTGGTGTTTTCATACCACGCCTTGATGTCACATGTCAACATACTCTTCACCACACATTTATAGAAGAACCTTCCACCTACTGAATTAGCAACCTAAATCCTCTGTATTGAGTGATGGATATGTTTCAGCCTTCATACTGCTCACTGCAGGACTGTAGTTGCCACAGAGTCTCAGTGTCTTGTCTTGCCTTGCTGATCACACATGGGAGGTATTAAACCATTTCTCTATATTTACTACATATTGCCATGTTGTTCCAATTAATAGAATTCTTGCAAACCACTTTTTCAGGGCATGGATCACAGGTTGATGCTTATGAACAATGAGAGTGCTTCTTTTTTTTTGAAGATTAGCTTTATTTGTCACAATTACATCGGAACATAGAAATGTGCATTGATGTGCATCATTTGCGTTAGCCGCTAACACAGACTGAGAATGCGCTGGGGGCAGCCCGCAAGTGTTACCACGCTTCTGGCATTAATATAGCATGCCCACATTTCACTAACCCATACATTTTTGGAGTGTGGGTGGAAACCAGAGCACCCAGAGAAAACCTATGCAGTTATGGGGGTAGAACGTACAAATTCCTCACAGATCTTTTCAAGTCAGTTTCACTCAGTATTTATGGGGTTGATCCCCCTCCACTTCAGCCAGCAGCAGGTTGCAACCACTGCCTTTGTACGTCAATGAAACTTGAATCACTTCCACATAAGGAACTGTCTTTTGTGTTTGACAGGAGGGGAGTGAGTGATGGCTGTAAGGCATACACCACAAACTTTTCCTGAGGCACAACTGACACAGATTCTGCAGAGTCCAGTTGATTTGCCTACCAGATAGATCTAGAAGTTAATTCTATCTCCACTTCCTGGAGTTGTATCAGCAGATAATAACCCAAATTACTCTTCCTCCCCTTCACTGCAATCACATATCGCACACTGGCAATTTATTTTGTACTGTAATCTTTGCACCATTCTGCTGTTTTACCCTCATTGCTGTATTTATTATTACCATGTGTACTGTTGACTCTGTAAGCTTCTTGCGAACAAGGAATTTTATTGTGCCCTGCAATATATAACAATAAGCTAATCTAGTTTAATCTTATCTAACCTGCATTCTGTATGTAAGTGACCTACTTTCTCCACATAGTTTACAGATGTGATGGTGGTTTCCAAGTTTTGAAGTAAATTTGTCTAGTAGAAGTATGACACCATATATAACCCTGAGATTTATTTACTTGCACAGTAAATACAAAGAAGCGCCATAGATTCAAAGGAAAACTGCACACAACAAGATGCAAAAGATAACAAGCTGTGCAAATGCAAATACATAAATAAATAAATAAGCTGTATATATTGGAAACATGCGAGGAAGAGTCCTTGATAGTGAATCCATGGGTTATGGGAACAGTTCAATGTTGGGATGAGAAAAATTATCCCCTCTGGTTAAGAGCTTGATGATTGAGGGGTACTAACTGTTTCTGAATCTGGTGGTGTGGAACCTGAGATTCCTGAAGAGAGCATGGCGTGGATGGTAGGGGTCCTTGATGATGGATGGTGCTTTCCTGTGACACCACTCCTTGTAGATGAGAATGAGTATGCCTGCATGTGGTGTGTAGTGACTGAGTAGTGTTTATATGAGGACTCTCCCTCATTTCCCAAAAGTGATGACAATGCATTTTGGTAAAAGGAACAATAGTGTGGACTATTATCTAAATAGGGAGAAGGTTCAAACATTGGAGGTGCAGAGAGACTTAGGAGTCCACGTGTAAGATTCCCAGAAGGTTACTTTACAGGTTGAGTCTGTGGTAAAGAAGTCAAATGCAATGTTGGCATTTATTTCAAGGGAAATAGAATATAAAAGCAAGGAGATAATGCTAAGGCTTTATAAGACACTAGTCAGGATGCACCTGGAGTATTGTCAACAATTTTGGGCAATTGTCAACAGTTATCTCAGAAAGGATATGTTGTCATTGGAGAGAGTCCAGAAGAGGTTCACAAGTATGATTCTGGGAATGAAGGGGTTAACATATGAGGAGTGTTTGACAGCTTTGGGCCTGTACTCTCTGGAATTTATAAGAATGAGGGGGAATCTCACTGAAGCCTAACGAATGTTGAAAGGACTAGGTAGGGTGGATGTGGAGAGGGTGTTTCCTATGATAGGGGTATCCAGAAATAGAGGGCACAGCCTCAAAATTGAGGGGCAATCTTTTAGAACAGATTAAGGAGGAACTTTTTTTTAGCCAGAGAGTAGTGAATCTGTGGAATGATCTGCCACAGACTGTGGTGGAGGCCAAGCCCGTGGGTATTTTTAAGGTGGAAGTTGATAGTTTCCTGATTGGTCAGGGCATCAAAGGATATGGCAAGAAGGCAGGTGTATGGGGTTGAGTGGGATCTGGGATCAGCCGTGATGGAATGGTGGGGCAGACTTGATGGGCTGGATGGCCTAATTCTGCTCCTATGTCTTATTGTCGTACTGATGAAAAGGAGGTTTATCTGACATTCTGCTATTCTTGTTTCCTCCTGGTGTTTGAAAAGCACGTCTGGTTGGATAAGAATGCATTATTTTGAGTACATTCCAGTGCAATATCACAGGCTGATTCTCTTGTGAGAGTAGCCACTTGTGATGAGCTTTCACTCAGAGGCCACAGGCAAACTGATCCCGGTGATTATTATCTAGGAATGCACTAAAATTATAGGAGTTTGTTGGAAGCTTCAGTACTCTCGCCATCAACACGGAAGTCCTGAATATTCTGTAGCGACAATGATTTTGGGCTTGAAATGCTTTAAAAATTTGTTTACCAATTTCTTTAAATATCCTTGTCTTTGAAAAGTCTAAAATCTGTAAGGCCCAATATAATTTGCCATTAACCTACTAGTCAAGATGTTTCAAGTAAGAATTAAAGTTTTCTTTTGATTTCTTAAATTGTGATGCTTCCCTAATTGTTGTCAATTTATTATTCTTGTGATTTCATTTGGGGGTAATATCTTTGTTTTAAACAATAAATTTCATGACATATGCCAGTGATATTAAAGCTAATTCTGATTCTGGCTCTGAATCCCTTTTCTATTATAACAATATCTATCTGTAAAACCTCTCCAAAACACATCATTTGGTAATTTCACTTCGCAGATTATGGGAATGTGCTATATATAAATTGGCTATAATTTATAGTTTACAATATAGATTTCACTTTGTAAGTGTTTCTTTGGAACGTAAAATAATTTGGATTGGTCTGTCGAATTTGAGTCCAAGTGTAGAGGTTCCATACTTTTATTATAAAGGTCTTTGATGAAATTCCATCTGGAAATCTGAGTATATACTATGTCTCTCTTTCTCTCTCTCTCTCTCTACCCAAGGAAGGGAGACAAAATTTACAATAGAGGGATATTACTGAAGAACTACTAAATTGATTTCTGGGATGGCCAATTTTGTTGTGTGATGAACAAATGGGTGGCACGATAGCATGGCGGCTTGTGCAATTGCTTTCCAGCACCAGTTGGGCTCAATTTCCACCTGCCTGTAAGGAGTTTGTATGTTCTCCCTGTGATTACGTGAGTTCCTTCTGGGTGCTCTGGTTTCCTTCCACACTCTGAAGATGTATGCTTTGGGTGAGTAAGTTGCGGGTATGCTACGTTGGTGCAGGAACTGTAGCGACACTTGTGGGCTGTCCCCAGCACAATCCTTGCTGATTTGATTTGTCGCAAGTGACGCATTTCACCGTATGTTTTGATGTACATGTGACAAATAAAGCTATTTATTTATCATTTTAAGACTAGACCTATAAAACAATGAGAGAAGATCTCAGGAAAATAAACAACATTTTTACAAGGGTTGTCAAAATGGATGCAGGGCAAATATTTCCCTTGGCTGGAAGACCTTCACTGGGGTTGCCACTTCAAAGTAGAGGGTTCAGCCATTCAGAGACAAAATGGAAAGGAGTTTCTTCTATCAAGCAGGATTATGGACTATATGCATATGATCAAGAGATTTGAAAATATTGAGTACTAAATGATGCAGGATTTGTGCAGAGAAATGGATCTAATATAGAAGATACTTTTATTGAATGGAGGAAAGGACACGAGGGACTGAATAACCCACAACAGATTCTTATGTTCCTGTACAGCAGTGTAAGTTGTTTTACAAATGCAAGTTCAAAGTTCAAAGTAAATTTACATATATGTCACCATATATTACCCTGACATTCATTTTCATTCAGGCATTCACAGTAAATACAAAGAAATACAACGGAAGCAATATAGCATTGCACACAACAAAGATGGACAAACAACCATGTTGAAAAGGCAACAAATTGTGCAAATAACAACAATAAATAAATAAGCAATAAATATTAAGAACATGAGATGAAGAATCGTGGAAAGTGAGTCCATAGATTGTGGGATCAGTTTAGTGTTACAGTGAATGATGTTGAGTGAAGTTTTCCTTTTTGGTTCAAGTGTCTGATGATTGAAGGGTTATAACCGTTCCTGAACATGGTGGTGTGCGACCTGAGGCTCCTGTACCTCCTTCCTGATGACAGCAGTAAAAAGAGAGAATGGCCTGGAAGGCAAGAGTCCTTGATGATTGATGCTGCTCTCCTGTGGCAACATTCCATGTAGATGTGCTCCATGGTGGGAGGTCTTTACCCACAAAGGCCTAGGCTGAATCCACTCTTTTTTAGCAGACTTTTCCATTCAAGAGCATTGATGTTTCCATACCAAGCCGATATACAACCCGTGAGTATACTCTCCACTGCGCATCTATAGAAGTTTGTCTAAGTTTTAGATGACCTGTATCTTTGAAAAATTCTAAGAAACTACAGCTGGTTCCATGCCTTCTTTGTATTGGCACTCTGAAATTACAGCCTGAGGAATATTAAGTTGCTGACCCTCTCCTCCTCTGATTCCCTGATAAAGACTAGCTTGTGGATCTCCGATTTCCTTCTCATATAGTCAATATCAGCTCTTTGCTTTGCTGACATTGAATGAGAGGTTGTTGTTGTGGCACCATTCTACCAGATTTTCAATCTCCCTCCTGTATGCTGACTCATCACCAACTTTGATGTTGTCAGCAAACTTTAAAATAGCATTAGCCTCTTAGTCTTAAACAAGAAATAATAACACTTTTTATTGAAGATAATAACACCGAATCCAGTCAATATCTGTGGAGGCAACAAACAATAATTTGGATTGGTAGCTATCTTCAAAACAGTAGAAAGAAGATCCAACAATTATTTCAACACAATTGGAAGAGGGAAAAGCAGGCAAAGAGTGCGAGCAGAAGAAAAATGACTTTTGGAGGAAGTTAGGCAAGAACTTAAAAGAAATTGAAGACATTACAGGCTCAGAATGCAAGCACCACTCCCAATGAAAAGGTGCATCAAGGGAGGATAACACAACCACATAAAACTGCTTAATATTCCTTACGGCTCTGTGATTAACTCTGGGATAAGAGGGATTGAGGTAGATGTTACTTTGGAGAACGGGGTTGGTGAAAATTAGGACTCATTGGGTTGTAAAAGTTATCCCTGACACTCCTGTGTTTTTACCTTGATTAAAACATAATAGCAGTGATGAGTAAGCTTTAAGTGAACCTGAAATGAATACCTACCTCTTGAAATGCAGCAAGGCGTTCGAGTTTTAAAAAAAACAGCTTTTTTTTCTTAAGAAGTGCAGCAAGTTGTTTGAGTTAATAAAAGGCAGAAGTGGTGTTCCATCACGGTGGCATTTAACTCCCTTTTTGTTCCAGTCTTGTTGAAACTTGACCCAAAGTACAATAACGTTTATGCTCTCTGCTTACACTCATCCTTGACCGGGAAAGAAGACCATTGTTTTGACTGATGCTGTTAGTATTAGCTATTATTTCCCACTAGTGTTAGTGTTAACTTTCAGTTTGTGAGTTTTAGTTAACGGCTCTGTTGGCCTTGCATTTTTTGTTTCTCTTTTCCTTTAAATTCTGTATTAAAATCAGTGAACTGTTGACCTGATTCAGTGTCTCTCTCACTCTCACTCTCCCTCTCTCTCTCTCTCCCCCCATCTCTCTATTTTTCTCACCCCTCCCATGCCATGACCTCTGAAATAGAGTTAACTGAAAGCAAATTATGAAAGTTACTGGATGCCACAACAGTGTTCAAGGATGGCATTGGAAAACTCAAACATATTGAGGGTAAAATAGTGCTAATTGAAAATGCCACACCAAGTTTTACAAAGCCCATCTGGTTCCTTATAGCAGTGAGCTAGATCACATGTAGGCTGAAGGAATTCTTTCAAATGCTGACTTGAGTCCACGAGTAACACCAGATGCCCCAGTAGCCAAGAGAATGAATCTGTCAGGATCTGTGGTGATTTTAAGGTTACCATCAACCCAGTGCTGAAAGTAGATCAATACCCTCTGGGCACCATACAGGAAATATCTTTGTGAACCTTGCTGGAGGGTAACAGTTCAGCAACATGGACTTAGCTGAGGCTTACTTACAGATGGTGATGGAAGAAGAGTCCAGTGTTTCTCACCATAAACACTCACAAAGGGCCTTATCGCTTTAATAGGCTTATTTTTGGAGTAGCATCTGGACCTGTACTCTGGTAGAAAGCTATGGACCAGGTGCTGCAAAGCTCAGTGTTACCTGGATGACATCATTGTTACCAGTGAGGAAGACAAGGGACAATTTCAAAATCCCAAAAGAGTATTAAACAGGTTAGAAGATTAAGGGCTCTGAGCACAACATGACAAGTGTGAATTCTTTAATCCAGGAATCACCTACTGTGTTCACACCACAGATGCACAAGGATTACACAAGTGTGCTGTGAAAAATCAAGCAATGACAGATGCGCCAAGGCCAACGTACAAGTCACAGTCAGGGCCCTTTTTAGGATTTGCCAATTACTATGATAAGTTCCTGCCGAACCTGTCTACTGTGGGCTCCAACCCTTAAACTCATTCCCATTTTGTGAAGAAATGGCAATGGACAAAGCTATGTGAGGGGCCTTTCAAAACGGTAAAGGAAATGGTGATGTCAGACACTGGACTCACACTGTATGATCTATTCCATCCAGTGAAGCTTGCCCATGACACCTCCACATAACCATTGGAGCTCATACTCAAGTATTCAGGGGAGTATCTCTCACTCATGCGCTAGACCCATGGTCTGCATGGAAAAACCCACCACATTTCAAATTTCCCTCGAGCGCCATCTTGAGTAAACTGGCTCCCTCTCTCAGGAGTATTGACCCTTCCTCTTTGGAGCCATCCACCTGCACAAAGCACTTCTTGCTACAGGGACTCTTCCTTCCTACAGCATTCTGCGGTATCTTCCCTTCTGTCCCGCTCCTCATCTCCCCCCAAAAGACCCCATATCAGACCACTGTCCATCAGAAAACTCATCCCCACTGCTCTCTAGAGCCTTCTCCCACATCCCACAATCCTGATTGGCTGATTTACATTCCTAAACTGGACAACATTGGTCCTTATCTTAGCCGAAGTGAAAACAGACTTCCCAGCACGGCAGACTGCTTTTACAGAAAAGTGCTAATATAAACTACCTCACAGCATAGCAGTGGAATCTTAACCGGAGCATTACGTTTACGTAATTCATTATGGGTTGTATGTAGAAGTGCACGAATGCCATACATCATTCGTCACTAAAGTCGAAATGGAACGTTTGTGAGTTATCCCCAGCTCTCCCATCTTTTTCTTTCAATTAATTGCTGGAGTTACAAAACATAACAGACAGTATTGAAATGATGGACTAAATACTCAATGTTTATGAGGTCCCTGTTAGTGATCGCTTTCACATACAGCAGAGATTCCCCCACCCTCAACCCCAGTCACCTTCCTGCTCTTCTGGGGAACATGCAGCTATCTGAAAATATCTAACTCATGAGACCCAAGGTTTGTGCCAGTGTTGACAGATTCTCTAGCATCTTTGTGGCTGAAAGCAAGCCTCTTTGCTATCCAGGTTAAGTAGCCTTGGAAGTCCAAGTTATCCCAGAGCAGTTCCTTACAGCAACGTGATTTTCTACTTTTGTGATGTAAGTCCAATATTAGATCCCCCAGAAATGCCTTAATGATGTAATTTTCTATTGCAAACTTGCATCTGATTTTTGCACTGCTTTAGTGGTCATAACTAGGCCAACTGTTCTGGCCCTTTAAATGGGCGCAATTGGTTTGTCACATGACTTCTTACCTCAGCTGGTCAACTTCCAGGGTGCCTCCATTAATCTCCTCCTTATGATATCTTGCCTTCTCACAGGATTAGAAACAGTCTCCTCATTACGCACTTGCGTGGTTATCCACTCACTTTTCATGCCTGTTTATTTTTACAACCAATAAACCATGTTTGAAATAGCTGTTTCTGAATGCATCTTTTCTTTTAAATGACCTCCTCTAATTAATTTCCTGCATCCAACAGTGTCCTGCAGATCCAATCATTGTCCAGAGACCCCAGACAATTCTGGGTGGCTGGCAATAATGGGCATGAGACTAATAAATGATATTTTTTAATATAATAAACTTCATTCATAATTTTTTAAATTACAAGAAAAAACCATGCCATCTCTTTTCTTTGTTACATTCACAGTCAATACTAAGTAATGTTCCACCTCCCTTTATTTTCTCTCTCTCTGTCCATCACTCTTTGCCTGTTCTCCACCTCCCTATGGTGCTCCCCTCCCCTTCTTTCTCCTGAGGTCTCCCGTCCCATGACCCTCTCCCTTCTCCAGCTCTGTATCCCTTTTGCCAATCACCTTTCCAGCTCTTGGCTTCAATCCAATCCCTCTGGTCTTCTCCTATTGTTTTGCATTTCCCCCTCCCCCTCCTACTTTCAAATCTTTTACTATCTTTCCTTTCAGTTAGTCCTGATGAAGGGTCTTGGCCCGAAACGTCAACAGAGCTTCTCCCTATAGATGTTGGCTGGTCTGCTGCGTTCCACCAGCATTTTGTGTGTGTTGCTTGAACTTCCAGCATCTGCAGATTTCCTCGTGTTTACTAAGTAATGTTCTGTTACATTCCTTAAAACCAGTAACACTACCCATAGATTCACTTTCAAGGACTCCATGTTGTCAGTATTATATACTTTTTTATTATTTGCAAGATTTGTCTTCTTTTGCACATTTGTTGCTTGTCAGTTTTTGTTATTTATAGTTTTTCATAAATTCTATTGTATTTCTTTATTTTCCTATAAATGCCTGCAAGAAAATGAATCTCAACATAGTACATGGTGACATATACGTACGTACTTACTTTGAAATGTTGCCACTCACGAGGCACCCTGGGGATAAGAACAGATTATATATGTCAAAACAAACTTAGAAAATTAGAGCAACTCTTGGTCTCAGACCTAATTGCAATTTTCAGGTTTGTGGGTGAAGCCAATTTGTAACCAGCAAACCAAAAATAAGACTGCTGTTGGCTATTCCCAGGCAGAACATCCCAGGCACGATACTTACTTGTGCTGGTATCTGACCAATTACCCACTTATCAGTTCAAAAGTAAATCTCCATCAAGTCCCATTGTTTTAAATTACAATGCAAATACATTTAAGGATTTCTAGACATATTAAAGACATTATATTTGTTAATTTTTTGCCTAGTGACCTAATTTCTCTTTCCCACTGATTGTTTAATGTTCATCAGAAGACTGCACAAATCTGCAAAGCACAAATATCTAATATTTATGTCTATCTACAGTTGAGTTTTATCTTCATCAACTTTGTCTATACTGATACCTGAAATTTTTCCTCACCTGTCAGTGCACCCTCCCACCAGCAATGGCACTGCAATTTCATATTGCAAACGTTCCACCTCAGAATGTGTTGGTCAAAAAAAAACCTACAACTGGTTTTGAATAGAATTCACAACCCACAATCCTTACCCCTAATCCCTCCAATTTACAGTTTCTTCCACAAGACGAAACAATTTCTCCATATCCATACTCCAGGATCCTTATGATAAAATCAAGTTCACTTCCCTCTTCTCTGAACCCCAGCAGATACAAGCCTAGTCTGCCCAAACTTTCCCCGAAACACAACCTGTCAACTCCAGAAATTAGGCTGGTAAACCTTCTCTGAACTGCTTCCAAAGCATTGACAACCTTCTTTAGAGAAGAAGTCAAATACCTGAAGTTAGAGAAATCGAATTTCATGCCATTAGGTTGACATCTACCCAGATGGAATATGAGATGTTGCTCCTCCAACCTGAGTATAGCCTCATTGTGACAGTAGAGGAGGCCATGGAAGGCAATGTTAGTATGGAAATGGGAAGTTACATTGAAATGGAGGCCACCAGAAGATCCTGTGGCAGACGAAACAGAAGTGCCCCTCCATGTCGAGTGTCACCGATATAGAGGAGGCCACACTGGGTACTTTTATACAAGAACAGCAGAAATGATAATCCAATTTATTACCTGTCAGTGAGTAAAACATCAGTGGCTGAGTATAGTAAAGGTTTTGAAGAGCAGAATGTATCTCCACTTGGAGAAAGTTTGACTAGGGATAGGCTGCATAGGTTGGTGAAGAGGAGGATCTGTCTAAATAATTTGAAATAGTGCTTCATGAAAGTGAATCATCATCAGTTCAAGTTTAAGTTTAATTGTCATTCAATCATACCCATGAATATAGCTAAATGAAACAGTGTTCCTCTGGGGTCAAGGTGCAAAACACAGTACCAATAATCACACACAGCACACAGCATATACAATAACAATAGCAGAAAAACATATAGTTACAAAAATATATAGAAAAATAATAATATAGCCCCTGAATGTCATGGCCTGCAGATTGATGGTCCACCGATGTTGTCCTAGAGCCATGCTTCTGCAAGAACAATCCAGCAACATTCCTCTTCATGTGCAAGTGTAGCTGCAGATGAACACAACCCAGACTGTCTCCCACCGAGCAAGCACTGGAGAGCAGCGCCAACAGAAGGGGGCCAGCTCATCCTAGAACAGAATCCGGCAGTACAGTACCAGCTCCAGAATCTCCTTCCCTTGTGGCTGGAACGAGCAACCCCAAGGCACGAGGGCCTGGTCGGTGCCACAGCCAAGGCCACACAGATCTCTTGCTGTTGGTCTCACCAATCGCACTTGCAGTGTTCTACATTACCTGTGTCCAACAGAGTCTTGCGATCGCAATAAAATCATCCAAGCCATAATTTCCACCTTTTATTTGATTGCATACTGCCTCCATGCACCATTCTGATGCCTTCTTGCCTGGGTGGCTGAAACAGGTTGCACCACGGTGTGCAACAAATCCAGCTCCACGGCTATTGAGTAACTTGCTGGTGGGGTAGATCTGCTGTGTTGGATGTTCTCGATAACCTGCAGTAACTTGCTATAAAAAAAACGCATAAAGGATGACAATTACACCTTTGTTCAGACCCAGAGAGGCCACTGCATCTGAGCATGCCACTATCTTACTGGAAACGAGGATGGAGAGGTTAAAGTAGTGAATGACATTTCACAAGGTCCCACATGAGAGATGCCTCCAGAAGGTCATATAACCATATAACAATTACAGCACAGAAACAGGCCATCTCGGCCCTTCTAATCCATGCTGAACGCTTACTCTCACCTAGTCCCACCTACCTGCACTCAGCCCGTAACCCTCCATTCCTTTCCTGTCCAGAGACCTACCCAATTTTTTTTTAAATGACAAAATCGAACCTGCCTCTACCACTTCTACTGGAAGCTCATTCCACACAGCTACCACACTCTGAGTAAAGAAGTTCCCCCTCATGTTACCCCTAAACTTTTGCCCCTTAACTCTCAACTCATGTCCTCTAGTTTGAATCTCCCCTACTCTCAATGGAAAAAGCCTATCCCCGTCAACTCTATCTATCCCCCTCATAATTTTGTGATGAAGCATTTCGGGCACGAGGAGGGAATGGAGAGGCTATGTTTGTTTTCCATCGGGCAGAGAAAGTTCAGGGGATAACTTGATAGAGGTATATAAAATTATAAGGGGGTGAGAAAGGGTAGGTGAGAAGCATATACCTTTGGCAATGATAAGGGAGCATAGGTTTAAGGTAAAAGATAGGAAAATTGGAAGAGATTTAAGGAGGTTTTTTTTCAACAAGAGGAAAATTCCTAGATAGAGTGGCACAAACAGGAACACTTGTATTTGAGAAATATTCGATGAGATCTTGTAAGTCCATAGCATTTTCAGTCTACAGCACAGATGCTGGGAAATACAGACAGATATTTAACAGCCAGCATGGACAGGAGAGTCCATGAGAAGGCTGGTTCATAAGCAGCAAAAGGAGCTGCTGCCTCATTCCACTGACAAGGGTTCAATGCTGACTTCGGGTTCTATCTGTATAGAGTTGACATGTTCTTCCTGACATGTGCGTTTCCTTGCATGCCCTGGTTTTCTCCGATATGCCAAAAAACTACTTGTTGGTTGGAGAGTGGTAGAATGTGAAGGATTTTGATCAGAATTAAAAATGAGATTAATGTAAGTATGTGATTGATAGTGCAGACTTATTTGGCCATAAGGTCTGTTTCTGCATTTAATCTCTCAATAGTTCTATAAACCTACTGTATCATTATAATTGCAGCCTGCCTTGCTTTACATATATTATAAACGGACAATAGCAGACCCATTCCTTTGTATAATGCACAATTGCAGACCTTCCCCTTTCATATCTTACACACAGCTGCACGTGCTTCCCTTTCATGTCACACAGTTGCACAACTTTCCTTTACAGGTAACACAGACAAAATTACACACCCTCCGTTTATGTTTTCACATAAAATAATTGCATAATATCCCTTACATGTCACACACATATAATTCCACACACTGCTTTACATGTTACACACATGGGCACCACGCAGCATAGCAGTTACTGATGTTACTTTAGCTCGGGGCATTTCTGAGTTTGAGAGTTCAATTCCGGCACTGTCTATAAGGAGTTTGTACCTGGGTTTCCTCCGGGTGCTCTGGTTTTCTCCCACAGTCCAAAGACATTCTGGTTAGCAGTTTAATTAGTCACTGTTAATTGTCCTGTGATTAGGCTAGTATTAAATAGGTGGGATGTTGGGCAGTGTGGCTCATTGTGCTAGAAGGGTCTGTTCCACATTTTATCTCTAAATTAAACAAATAATTGTTAAGCATATGTTGCACACAGGACCAGTTATTACCTGACAACCATCGGGCTCCTGAACAAATGTGGATAACTTCACTCAATACAACTCAACAGACTCACTTTCAACTCAGGTTCGCAGTATTACTTTGTTAATCTGCACAATTTTTGTTGGTCGTCAGTCTTTGTTTTAATTGTTTTATGTATTGTTTTCATAAATTCTATTGTATTTCTTTACTTTCCTGTAAATGCCCACAAGAAAATGCCTCTCAAGGTAGTATATGGTAACATATACATACTTTGATAATAAATTTTACTTTGACTTTGACATAATTGCATACGCTCTTTTCACAAGTTGCACATACTGCATAACCTCCCTCCACCTGTAACATATGGCTGTTATCCACTTCCTTTAAGTGCATCAGACTAAAGTCTACAGGAAGTGGTGGATACCATAAGACTATAGGATAAGGGAGCAGAATTAGTCCATTTGGCCCATTGAATCTGCTCCACCATTTCATCATGGCTAATAATTTCCCTCTCTGCCCCAATCTCCTGCCTTCTCCCTATATCCCTTCATGTTCTGACTAATCAAGAATCAATCTCTGCCTTAAATATACTCAATGACTTGCCCCATAGCCGTTTGTGTCAACAACTTCCACAGATTCTCTAGCCACAGAAATTTCTTCTCATCCCTGTTCTAAATACAGCCCAGTCCATCACAGTCAAAGCTCTCCCCACCATTGAGCACATCTATAAGGAGAGGTGGCACAAGGAAATAGCACCGACCATCAAAGATATCACCATGGATCCAGGACATGCTCTCATTCATGGAGAATGTGTGGAGCAGGTTAAGACCTACAAGTATCTGGGAGTACAGTTAGACGAGAAGCTTGACTGGACTGCCAACACAGATGCCTTGTGCAGGAAGGCACAGAGTCGAATGTACTTCCTAAGAAGGTTGGCGTCATTCAATGTCTGTAGTGAGATGCTGAAGATGTTCTATAGGTCAGTTGTGGAGAGCGCCCTCTTCTTTGTGGTGGCGTGTTGGGGAGGAAGCATTAAGAAGAGGGACGCCTCACGTCTTAATAAGCTGGTAAGGAAGGCGGGCTCTGTCGTGGGCAAAGTACTGGAGAGTTTAACATCGGTAGCTGAGCGAAGGGCGCTGAGTAGGCTACGGTCAATTATGGATAACTCTGAACATCCTCTACATAGCACCATCCAGAGACAGAGAAGCAGTTTCAGTGACAGGTTACTATCGATGCAATGCTCCTCAGACAGGATGAAGAGGTCAATACTCCCCAATGCCATTAGGCTTTACAATTCTACCGCCAGGACTTAAGAACTTTTTAAAAGCTATTATTAATGCTTTTTGAGATGGAGATTTAGATGCATATCATATTTTTTTACTGAGTTAAGTATTGTATGTAATTAGTTTTGCTACAACAAGTGTATGGGACATTGGAAAAAAAGTTGAATTTCCCCATGGGGATGAATAAAGTATCTATCTATCTTGTAACCACCATCAGGCAGGAATTATAGGAGCCTAAGGTCCCACACCACCAGAGTCAGGAATTGTTATTACCTTACAATCATCAGGCTCCTGAATTGGCATGGATAGCTTCACTCACAACTCTGAACTGCTTCTGCAAACTACACACTCAGTTTCAATGACTTTATAACTCGTGTTCTCAGTATTTACGTGCGCAATTTTGTCTTCTTTGCACATTGTTTGCCAGAACTTCTATGTATAGTTTTTCATAAAACATATCGTATTTATTTGTTTTCCTATAAATGCCTGCAAGAAAACTAATCGCAAGGTAGAATATGGTAACATATAGTACTTTGATATTTTACTTTGACATAATTTCATACCCTCGTTTTCCATGTTACGCATACTGCAAAACCTCCCTTCACTTATACACCATTGCAACCCATTCCCTTTAAATGCTTCACATTTAAAATGCTGGGCCCTGCCTTTCCGGTTTCAGAGACAATGATACCCTCTCCCGCTTTGCCCCCGCCGCCCAGCCCACGCGCCGGCCTGGGCTCGGGGCCCACGTGACGCGAGCCAGGGCCCGGGCCATTTGCCCCTCCCCCTCCCCTCGCTCTCCGGGTCTCTTATTCCCTCCATGGCGGCATCGGCTTCGGATGACCTCGGGCGGAAGACAGGCGAGAAAAGAGCGGTGCTCCGTGTCCGTGCTCGGCGACAGGTCGCCGGGGGCCCTTAAGTGCGGGGCTTAAGGGTGGGTGGGTTGGAAAGCAGAAAGCGGAGTCTGCGATCAGGTGAGCAGCGCGGCCACAGAAAAGAAAGCAGCGGACTACCAGCGCTAGGCCCCGGGCCCGAGCCTCGGCTCTCTGCACCCACGTAGACCCGGGACTCATGGGCTTGGGTGCACGGCACTGAGGAGGCAGGGAGGCAGCCTCTGTCTGTGTGAACAGCGGCTGTCCCGCAGGCACTGTTGTTAGAGAGGAAGGTGGTAGGCCTGTCATGTACAGCAAGATCCCACTATCGTTAACGTGATGGGAGAGGCGGGGGCAGGTCAGCCTTGATTAATTAATTCTAGTTGTAGCAGGGAGGGAAGGTGAATGCTGGTCCAGGACAACGGAGAGTACTTCCGACTCTTTCAAAATCATTCTGAGGGATCTCTTTACCTTAACGTGGTGTTTACACTGTGTAAGGCCTGCAGTTCTAAATTCTTCCCTCTGCAAGTACCTTGCTATAGTGAAGATATACGGCCTTTTCTTGTGGGTTTAGTATCCTCTGATACTGTGCTGTTGACTCCTTCATTAACCTATGCAGTTCTTTGCAGAACTGTCAAATATCTCGGTCGTGTCATGGATTCCAGGCCAGTCTCAGCTTTGTGTGTTTCAGTGATAAAAACAAAGCTGTAGTGAGAGAAGAAGGGTCTCTGATTTAAAGTCTTGAGTAAAAGGCAGCATCGTGTTCTATAGCTGTTGCTTTACTGGCGTTAAGGCCTTAATGTGTGTCTGCAGTAGGTCTTTTTGAATGACCCTAGTCTTTACTGGTTGTGGGGAAACAGAATTGATAAAGATGAGAAAAGTGTGCAGAATGGGCTCATTCATTTTGAAAATTGCAGGGAGAGAGTGGATTAAAAGTAGTTTCTTTGCTAATCAGAATCAGGTTTATTATTATGACATATTTTAATATATAATTTTATATGATCTTGTGGATTGTAATGTGATTTTACCAGTGTCAAAGTGAATGTAGGCTTTAGTTTGTAGACTTTGTAGTTCCTGTGTGATGAAGGGTCTTGGCCTAAAACATTGACTCTTAATTCCCCTCCATAGATGCTGCCCGACCTGAGTTCCTCCAGCATTTTGTTTGTGTTGCTTGAGATTTCTGGCATTTGTAGTCTCTTGTGTTTGTTATTTCCATTGTTACATTTCATCCATTAAAAAGATTCAATTGGTGAATTTTGAGGGAAATAATTTTTATGGAGGGGAGTTGGTGTTTGAGTGCATTTCTTGTTTTGTGATTCTACAAGTTTGGACATTTTTAACATGTATATCTTGTTGCACTGCTTGTTTTGACATTGTATGCATGATTGAAGGGATGTGAAATTGGACGTATTTTTATTCTTTGAAGTTGTTATTATATAGTGTTCATGGCTGTAAAGGTCCTGCAATTAAAAATCTTGAACATGTTTACACTTTCCCAATGAGTTATCTTCCTTGTAACAGTAGTTAGACTGTTAGAAGCACCAGATTCTTCAGTGGCTGGAATTCCAGAGCATACACACAGTGCTGGAGGAACTCAGCAGTTCAGGCAGCATCTTTGGAGAAGAATAAACAGGCAACATTTTGGGCCAAGACCTCCATCAGATCTTTTAGTTCCTTTTTAGTAATCTTGGGTTGAGCCCTGCAAATTCCGGACACATCATATGCACTCAGTAGGCACTTTATTAGGTACAGGAGGTACCTAATAAAGTGGCAGCTGGGTGTATGTTCATGGTCTTCTGCTGTATCTCATTCATTTCAAGATTTGTCGTGTTGTATGTTTAGAGATGCTGTTTTGCACACTACTGTTGTAATGCGTGGTTATACGAGTTCTTGTTGCCTTCATGTCAGCTTGAACCAGTCTGGCTATTCTCCTGACCTGTCTCATTAACTTGCCATTTTTGCCCACAAAACTGCTACTTGCTGGAAGTTTTTTGTTTTCTCGCAGCGTTCCTTGTAAATCTTAGAGACTTGTGTGTGACAATCCTGGGAGATCAGTTTCTGAGCTACTCAAACCATCCTGTTTGGCATCAACAGTCCTTGGTCAGTTACTTGGATCACATTTCTTTCCCATCCTGATGTTTGGTCTGAACAGCAGCTGAAACTCTTTATCATGTCTGCATATTTTTATGCAGTGAATTGCTGCCACATGATTGCTGATTAGATATTTGTACTAATGAGCAGGTGTAGCTAACAAAGTGGCCACTGATTGTACTTGCTGTTTCATGATTTCGAAGATTTTAGAAACAGAGCTGTTGTTGTTGTGACCTTTTCTTCAAGTTGTGTTCTAAGCAGACCCATTGTCTATCTATAGGGGTTTTACAGACAGACAGGCATACTTTAATGATCCCGAGGGAAATTGGATTTTGTTACAGCCGCACCAACCAAGAATAGTATAGAAATATAGCAATATAAAACCATAAATAATTAAATAATAATAAGTTAATCATGCTAAGTGGAAATAAGTCCAGTACCAGCCTATTGGCTCAGGGTGTCTGACACTCCGAGGGAGGAGTTTTAAAGTTTGATGGCCACAGGCAGGAATGACTTCCTATGTCGCTCAGTGTTACATCTCGGTGGAATGAGTCTCTGGCTGAATGTACTCCTGTGCCTAACCAGTACATTATGGAGTGGATGGGAGACATTGTCCAAGATGGCATGCAACTTGGACAGCATCCTCTTTTCAGACACCACCGTAGAGTGTCCAGTTCCACCCCAACAACATCACTGACCTTACCAATGAGTTTGTTGATTCTGTTGGTGTCTGCTACCCTCAACCTGCTGCCCCAGCACACAACAGCAAACATGATAGCACTGGCCACCACAGACTCGTAGAACATGCTTCAGCATCGTCTGGCAGATGTTAAAGGACCTCAGACTCCTCAGGAAATAGAGACGGCTCTGATCCTTGTAGACAGCCTCAGTGTTCTTTGATCAGTCCAGTTTATTGTCAGTTTGTATCCCCAGGTATTTGTAATCCTCCACCATGTCCACACTGATCCCTTGGATGGAAACGGAGGTCACCGGTGCCTTAGCCCTCCTCAGGTCCACCACCAGCTCCTTAGTCTTTTTTCACATTAGGCTGCAGATGATTCTGTTCGCACCATGTGTCAAAGTTTCCCACCGTAGCCCTGTACTCAGCCTCATCTCCCTTGCTGATGCATCCAACTATGGCAGAGTCATCAGAAAACTTCTGAAGATGGTAAGACTCTGTGCAGTAGTTGAAGTCCGAGGTGTAGATGGTGAAGAGAAAGGGAGACAGGACAGTCCCTGTGGAGCCCCAGTACTGCTGACCACTCTGCCTGACACACAGTGTTGCAAGCACATGTACTGTGGTCTGCCAGTCAGGTAATCAATAATCCATGACACCAGGGAAGCATCCACCTGCATCACTGTCAGCTTCTCACCCAGCAGAGCAGGGCGGATGGTTTTGAACGCACTGGAGAAGTCAAAAAACATGACCCTCAAGGTGCTCGCCGGCTTGTCCAGGTTTCATTTTACTACAGAAGTAACCAGTAGACCTTTGTGCAAATGTTATTCCCTACAAGTACAAAAAGATTTCTTCAAATCAGTATAGCATGCAGTATTAGAGAGTATAGATTTGTTCAAGGTTGAGCTTATTGTATGCACCTTCAGTGAGGAGATGTTGGTTAAAGTGTGAATTTGTCAACTCAAGTGTAACTGAGGCAGAAGAATTGCAAGGAAGAGCGGGTAACTGTTCTGAAGTATGTGGTGATATGGGACATCGGAAAAGGATTGTAGCTTTAATTTGTTTTGTATGGATCAATTGCATGGTGGGGGCTAAATGGCTTTTGTTAACCTTTCATGAGTTGCAACAAATGTAGATTTAAGACTCAACAGGAGGAAATCTGCAGATGCTGGAAATTCCTGACGAAGGGTCTCGGCCCGAAATGTTGACAGCGCTTCTCCCTATAGATGCTGCCTGGCCTGCTGTGTTCCACCAGCATTTTGTGTGTGTTGTTTAGATTTAAGACTGTTGTACTAAAGGTTTAATATGGGAAATGCCCAGATATGCAGAAATAGTTGTGATAATACTTTTCTGCACCAACTACTAAAATCTGGTCCTTTGCTGTGCAAGGAATTCTGGGGTGTGCTTTCACTTCCACATGTCTGAGTGCGATAGTTAAATGTGATTGAGCAGAGACTGTAACGTAAAGTCTTAGTGATTGGGAAAAGGAAATAATCGTGTGCTTCTGTTTCTGGTTGTCAGGGAGTGTACATTTGAGATCTCAATTTAAAATGAGTGTGAATCGTTTAGAGTGTTAGTTTAGTTTCCTTAAAAAACTGTAGATTTGAAATTTTGAAGCTCTTTTGTCATGTTATGTGGCTTTTAATATGTCAGTTCCTACCTACTTTCCAGTGCTTTGGTATGGGGCGGTCAGTCCAGAAATGACTTGGTATTTGATCAAAATGTTACTAAAATTGACCTAAACATAACATAGTTGCATATAAAAGTAGACAATTGAATTAGTCCCAGGTTCTCACATGTATTTCCTTGTTGCTTCATTTTCTTTTGATAATACTGTATATTTACTTGGTATTGTTTGCCATTTTATGTTAATTGGTGATGAATTAAATCTAATGTGTAGAAGGAAATCTAAATCGCTTGTGTTTCATTCATCGTATCATCGAAAGGAGCAAATATTTCTTGTGTCCAGTAAGTCTGTAACTTGATGGATTTCTTTTATCATTAACTGCATCGTTGTCAAGGTCATTACTCTTTGCTAGCTGAACAAATAAAAATCCACATTGCTTGCGATTCTGGGGCTTTTAAAATGAGTAAGCAAATGCAGAAATGATCCAGAAGTTTGTTGGAATGCTGAATTTTATTTTTGGGTAGCTGGGACAAATAAGGTGGAATTTATGTTATATAAGGCTTTTGTCAGATCTTACAGGGTACACCACCACAGGACAGGCTTGGTTTTGGGGATTGGCTGATTTAGAGTATGTGGATAAAGGGGAAAGGTGGAAAACTTGTTTGTAGAATAATGCAAGTGATAGTCTGTTTTTAAAATATTCAATCATGAGGATGGATTATCTGGACCAGATCAGTTTCCTTGAAAATGGAAATTATATAAAAACACAAGAGATTGAATTTCTGGTATCTGTACAGAATAGTAGCTGGAGGAACTCAGTGGCTCAGGCAGCCATCTACGGAAGGAAATAAGGAGCCGATGTTTTGGTCAGAGACCCTTCATCAGCACGTGATAGGGATGGGGAAGAAGGTTGGGGGAGGGGAATATTCTTACTCTTCCTCTCACCTGCCTGTCACCTCCCTCTGGTACCCTTCCTTTTCTTTCTCCCAGGGTCCAATCTCCCCTATCAGATTCCTTCTTTGGCCCTTTACCTTTTCCACCTGTCATCTCCCAGCTTCTCACTTCATCTACCCTTCCTCATCTGGTTTCAGCTTTCACCTTCTAGTTTATACACCTTCTCTCCCCCCCCCCCCCCCCCCACCTTATTCTGGCTTTTCCCACTTCTTTTCCAGACCTGAGAGTCTCGGCCCAAATTGTCAGGTCTTGTTCCCTCTCCATAGATGCTGCCTGACCTACTGAGTTCTTCTAGTGTTTTGTATAGAAATAATTAGGATTATAATAATTGAAAAGTGAAGCAGATCAAGAAATTAGTTCCTCTTCAGAATCCAGGTTTGGCAAACTAGAACTGAGACGTTTAGAGATGATGTTATGAAGCACTACGAATAAAAGTACTGTAGTTCCATCTTCCCCTTCCAGCCCTTACCCAGAATAAAATAAAAACTTTGAAGGCAGGTTTTATTTGAAAATTAATGTTTTTAAGAAAACTAATATCTTCAGATAAAAAGCAAATCAGCCACAAATAGGTTGAACTGTCAGATAGTTTTTAAGAGGTCTTAGGCGGCCTCCCATTCTGGTTTGGTCCTGATATAGATAGATAGATACTTTATTCATCCCCATGGGGAAATTCAACTTTTTTTCCAATGTCCCATACACTTGTTGTAGCAGAACTAATTACATACAATACTTAACTCAGTTTAAAAAAAAAAAGATATGCATCTAAATCACCATCTCAAAAAGCATTAATAATAGCTTTTAAAAAGTTCTTAAGTCCTGGCGGTAGAATTGTAAAGCCTAATGGCATTGGGGAGTATTGACCTCTTCATCCTGTCTGAGGAGCATTGCATCGATAGTAACCTGTCGCTGAAACTGCTTCTCTGTCTCTGGATGGTGCTATGTAGAGGATGTTCAGAGTTATCCATAATTGACTGTAGCCTACTCAGCGCCCTTTGCTCAGCTACCGATGTTAAACTCTCCAGTACTTTGCCCACGACAGAGCCCGCCTTCCTTACCAGCTTATTAAGACGTGAGGCGTCCCTCTTCTTAATGCTTCCTCCCCAACACGCCACCACAAAGAAGAGGGCGCTCTCCACAACTGACCTATAGAACATCTTCAGCATCTCACTACAGACATTGAATGACGCCAACCTTCTTAGGAAGTAACTATCAGTGACTAGAATCTGCTTTGAGCTATGGACTTCTATGTAGTTTAAGTACAAAGTCTGTATAATTGTTTCTGTTATATTAAGGATCTTTTATTGAGAAGACAAGTTGAGTCTTGTTTTTCTTTTCACTCTGCTCTTTAAGGTAAATAGCACCTAATTGCAATGTGTTCAATTGCTGAGCATTCTAAACAAGCATTGTCTGAAATGAAACAGAAAAGGCCAGAAATATGTCAGCATATATGGCCTGAAGTATTAACTTTTTCCTATTGTAGATGCTGCCGGAGCTATTGAGTGTTTCCAGAATTTTGTTTTTTGTTTTTATTTTAAATATTTTCTGCAGGGGTATTTTGCATCATCTCCATTTCGTTGAACCTTTTGTTTTAGCATTTAGCTGCAATTGGGATTTACGGTCTTCATGAATCACAGAATGAATATTTTACTCACAAATGAAATTTTAGAAATTAAGTTGGGTGAATTAGAGTTAAATTAGACAGAATGAACAGAAGACTTTGAAATATGAGATGTTCAAAGTAAATTTATTGTCAAAGTGCATATGTCACCATATACAACCCTGAGATTCATTTTCTTGTGGGCATTCACAGTAAATACAAGAAACAATGAAAGGCCACACCTAACAGGACTGACAAACAATGTGCAAAAGACAACAAACTATGAAGAGTCTGTGAAAGTAAGTCCATAGGTTGTGGGAACAGTTCAGTGATGGGGCAAGTTGAGTGAAAACTGTCCCTTTTGGTTCAAGAGCCTGATAGTTGAGGGGTAATAACTGTTCCTGAACATGGTGGTGTGGGTCCTGAGGCTCCTCCACCTCCTTCCTGATGGCAGTAGCGAGAGTAGAGCATGGCCTGGGTGATAGAGGTCCTTGATGGATGCTGTCTTCCTGTGACAGATAAAGGAAAATATATAGTATGCTTTAAAACTTCAAATTTGTCTAAGAGATACTTTGCTAGTTTTGTAATTGGAGAGGTAACAACATAGATCCTGTAACTTTGGAGGTAAGCCTTGGAGTTTCCTTCCCCCTCTTTATTGCTGAGGTTCTATTGTTAATTAAGTTGCAAATATAGCAATTTCTTGGCACGCAGGGGCTGCTGGTTATACATTTTTAGTGGCAGACGTTTTATCAATATGATTTGCAATTCAGAATATGGTTTTCTTGCCTAGAGCTGAGGGGTAGTTTACAAAATTATGCTGTGCTTTTAGTAAAAGAAAATTCCAGCTGAACGTGTGAATTTAGTGTTTGCTGTTACTGTTCATTTGGTTCTTGCAAACTTGTGTTCTGGAGAATTTGGTTTGTTTGGTTTATTGAATGAACAGTGATCAACATAAAACTTTGTCAAAATCAAATTTTGTTAAACCCTGCTTTTTGTTAAATTAAGAAGGATTGCATTTGAAAAATCCTGTAATGCATTGTTGAAGTGGAGAACTTGATAGCTGCTTATAAAATTGCTATTGAGTGGAATATATCAACTTTAAAATGTTCATAATTTTTAAAATTAGATGGTTTTGCTTGTGAATATAGGACATAGAACAGCACATCACAGTACAGGTTCTTTGGCCCACAGTGTTGTGCTGACCCTTTAACTTACTCAAACATTAACGTAACCCTTTCCTCCTTCAAGGCTCTCCATGTTTTTTATCATCTGTGTGCCTATCTAAGAGTCTCTTAGAAGTCAATCTCCACTGACTTTTACCACTTTTTTTAAAAAGGAAAAAAAAATATCTCTATTCCACAACCCCCCCCCCCCCCTCCACACCAATGTCCCCTTGAATTAGTCATTACTGCACGGGGCAAAAGTCACTCTATGAATGCCTCTTTGCATTTCTATAAAGTCACTTCTCCTCTTCTCCTCCTAAGAGAAAAACCCTAGCTTGCTCATAAGACATGTTTTTATAATCCAGGCAACATCCTGGCAAATCTCCCCTGCACCACTTTTAAAGTTTCTACTTCCTTCCTATAACAAGGCAACCAGAACTGAAGACAGCGTTCCCAATGTGGTCTAACCAGAGTTTTATAGACCTGCAATATTATCTGATGCCTGTTGAATTCAGTCCCCTGACTAATTAAGGCTAATATACCATATGCCTTCTTAACCACACTATCAGCTTGAACTGCAAATGTAAGGGATCTAAGGACATGAACCTCAAGATCCCTTTGTTCCGCCATATTGTAAATAATCCTGCCATTAACCCTGTATGCTGCCTTCAAATTCGACCTTCCAAAGTGAATCATTTCACACTTTTGTGATTGAACTCTTATCTACAACTTCTCTGGCCAGCTCTGCATTTTATCAGTCCATTTGTAACCTACTACACTATCTATAGCACCAGAAACCTTCATGTCGGCTGCAAACTTAATAATCCACCTTAATTTTCATTATCCAAGTCATTTATAAAAATCACAAAGAGCAGGGTTTCCAGAACAGGTCCTTGTAGAACACCATTGGTCACTGTCCTACAGGCAGAATATGTTGAGCACTTAGAATGAGCTGCTGCTATGTATCATACATGTATCTTACAATGCCTTGTAAGATATTTATCTCTTTATATTTAATATCTCATAAATTATATTTTAAGATAAGTGGTTTGATTCCTGTCTTTTGGAAAGTTATTGGTTTGGTAGTTATTTTTGAGATATCATATTTGATCTTGTAACAACTTCTGATAAGCTTGTATGTTGAGCCATAGAGTTAAAATACCAAATTATAAACCAAGCTGTTATTAATGAATTTTAAAAGGAATTTTAATAACCAATTTTTGTTCCTGCCCTTGTAACCACTGTCCCTTTTCAAGCTATTTCCTCTCAAGTCCTTGAATGTTCTGATATCTCCCAAGTGCCATCAAACTTCCTGTTCCTATTTCTTCGATCAGGTTATTCCAGGACAGCTGTTAAATTGTGAAGAACAACCTGCATGACTGTGACAAAGGCAAATTATTCCTTCTGAACATTTTTTTGACCCATTTCTGCAGTTATTATTGTGATTGATCCATGTTATCCATATGTAAAGCTCTCCATTATCCTGAAATGTGGTTGCCTGTCAGGTTTAAAAAAAAATTCCTGTTTTATATTTTGAAGTCTGAATGGTTTTTCATCTACCTGATGCCATTTCTTTTGAAAACCTTTTTTATTGTACATGACAGCTCTGCTCTACTCAATAACTCCTCAACTGAAAATTATCCGTGTCTGTTGGCACAATTAGAACATAGAACAGTACAGTACAGGAATGGGCTCTTCAGCCCATAATGTTCTGCCGAACCAATTAAATGAGTAATCAAGTAGCTCACTAAATTAATTCCCTCTGCCTACACAATGTCTACATCTTTTCACTTTCCTCACTTTCATGTGCCTATCTAAACATAGTTTTAATATAGCTGCCTTCACCACTACCCCAAACAGTGCATCAGGCACCCACCACTCTGTGGGGGGGGGGGGGAAGGAGGAGAAAAAAACCCAACTTCCAACATCTTTGAACTCCCCCCCCCCCCCCCCTCTTTAAATGCATGCCTTAGTATTAGACATTTCAATCCAGTAAAGAGATACGGTCTGTCTACTCTATACCTCTCATAATCTTATGAACTTCTATTAATCTCCCCTCAGCCTTCACCGCTCCAGAGAAAACCCTCGTTTGTCCAATCTTTTGTTACAGCACATGCCCTCTAATCTAGGCCGCATCTCAGTAAATCTCTTCTGCATCCTCTCCAAAGTCTGGACATCTATACTATAATGGGGTGACCAGAACTGCATTCAGTATTCCAGATGTGGAGTAACTGGAGTTTTATAAAACTGCAATGTAACTTTCTGACTTTTGAACTCAGTGCCTTGACAAATAAAGGCTAGCATGCTTTATGCCTTCTTAACTACCCAGTCAACCTGTGCAGCCACTTTCAGAAAACCATGAACTTGGACCCCATGATCCCTCTGTTCCTCAATAATGTTAAGGGACTTGACTTAAGGTTCAAAGGTTCATTTTATTGTCAAAAATATGCATGTACAATACAACTCTGATATTCATCTTCTCCAAGTAGCAGTGAAATATCGAAAGGCCATGGGAGTTGTTGAAAGAAAAGACATCAAGCACCCCCCCAGCATGAAAAGAAAAAGAAAGAAAACGCGCAGAACCCCAAAATCCCCATCCCCTCCCCCACAGATAAAAACAGCGATGATAACAATCCCTGACTCCCCTCATTCGTAGAAAAGAACAGCATCAATAGCATCAACCCCCCCCACACAAAAAAAACAGATAACCCACCCGCCAATTGGCCACAAGAAAGAAAACACTGAAAAACAGGAGACCAACATAAAGTACAGTCCAATAATCACATAAATCTCAGAATAGTGAAAACATCTTTCTGTCAGTATATGAGGAGAGCAGCCGCACAAACTCAGTCCTTCCATTAAGAGTGACGGCCGCAATGGACCTAAATGCTGCCAACCCAGTTGTTGACCTTTGTTGCTCTGATGGGAGCGATCGCTGACCCCCTCCGTGTTCACCTGATGCTTCAATTTTCTTTGCTCACCATTTCGAGATGGAGTTCTTCGTGACCCTAGTCTCTGGTCCTTTCCATAAGTCAGCCAACAGTGCACTGTCTCTAAATTTGATCTACAAGGTGCAACATTTCATATTGGGGTAGGTTAAACTACATCTGCCATTTCTCCACCCGTATATGCAACTGATCTATATCCCGTTGAATTCTTTGCCAGTTATCTGTGCTTAACACAACACAACAAGTCTTTGTATCATCTCTAAACTTACTAATCCACCCATCTGGGTTTTCATCCAGGTCTTGTATGCCCAGTGCAGATCCCTGCAAACACCACTAACTGCAGATCTTTGGCAAGAATGAGTCCCTTTGACCACTACCTGTACTGAATCCAAAAGGCCAATTCACCATTGATTCCCATGCATCTTAAGTCTCTGGGTGAGCCTCCCATGAGGAACTGGATGTTATCCTTATCTAACATTTAGTACTATGTAGAGATTTCTTCCAGTTAAATATTAGGAAATTTCCAAACCATTGTCTTCTGTCTGTGTCACAAAATTATTCCTAAGGCTGTGACTCCATATCACTTGCTTGGAGCTAAACCAGACTGTCTGCAACCTTGATATAATTTGGTAACCTTAAGTGAAGTTTTGCATCATGTTGTGCTAGCTTTTAGACTCCCTCTTAATATCTTCATTCTGTGATCCATTTTGACATGCTTTTGTCCAATCTGCTGAAGCACACATCTATGCTACTTCTAGATTTGTCCATTCAGGTGAATTCTAGGGTTCTGTCCTCCATAATCTTGTCATTAAACCTGCACTGCTTTATTCAACCATTATTGCATGCTTGCTGACGTAAGATGGCTCTGGTTCATTGTCAAATATTTTTCACCTTTGTGTAATATTTGTGACATTTTGCTCAGCGAAAAGCAGTTTATAAATGCAAGTAATTTTTTTCCTACTACACTGCTACAGAATTAGAATCAGCTTATCAACTTAGTTTGTAGGCCTTGTGTTCTTAACATTTCACTGTTTGTTCCTCCTTTTACATTTTAATGTAATTGGTGTAATGACAATAAATAACAGCACTGCAAAATGAATTAAGTGATTGGTTTTGACATCACAAGGTCATTTTTGGATGGGAATTATAGTAAACTTATTCATTGTTCTATGGACATTTGAGTTGTCCCTGTGTTGATTGGATTGTGTTAAATTTTGGCCTATATGATGTTTTATTTGGGATTCTTCAGAATTGAAGCTAGCGATGAATCTGTTTTGTTAGGTTAATCATTTTGTTGCTCAACTCCTTAAAATTATGAAAACGTAACAATCCTCATCCCTAAACTTGTTTGAAATCAGCAAAAGCTGCATCCATTAAATGGTCATTCTGACTAGTTGTTAGCCAATAAACTTATTACATTTAGAGGAAAGCAATTCCTACAGTCAGTCGTTAGTAGCAAATATGACTGTGTAAAGTTTGAAATATATTTTAATTTTGCTTTCAATGTTGCAATCTAATGTCATTTTTAATGAATTTGACCTTTCTGAAATTCCTCTAAAATTTTATTCTTTTGATCCATATAAAATATTATTCTTGGCAGAAATCATAAAAATCATTAAAACATTCAGTTTTATGATTCTTTTAGTACTTTAATGGATTAAATGTTGAGTTGCTGGAAGTTCATAGGAGAAGAACTTGAGCGAAATTATCGTGGAGTGTTTTAAGTAATTAGTGTTGTCTGCTTCTTTGGTAAAATCAAAGTTAATTCTGAGTTATTAACAGTACACAACTTGTACATATTGATAATATAGACTATAATTTATTTTAATTTATACTGTTATTGAATAGATGCCACTTGTTCTTGTTAGGCCATTCCATTTAACTCTGCTGCTGAGTTTGAAGCTTTTGGCAAAATAGCTGGGAGACCCAAGTTCATGGCTTTCTGATAGCAGCTTTGGAATACATTGGCTTCCAAAAGTGCCCTGAACTTTGTGCAAGATAAATACAAAATATATAGAGAATTGTAATTTGTCACATCGTAAGTTTTGTGAGGAGAATTTGTCTCACTGCCACCTAACTGATGGGCATTTACTACCTGTTATGCCACCGGTGAGTGCAGAGAAGGTTTACAAGGATGTTGCCGGGACTTGAGAAACCGAGTTACAGAGAAAGCTTGAATAAGTTAGGACTTTATTCCCTGGAGCTTAGAAGAATGAGAGGAGACTTGATAGAGGTATATAAAATTATGATAGGTATAGATAGAGTGAATGCAAGCAGGCTTTTCCCACTGAGGCTAGGGGAGAAAAAAACCCCAGAGGACATGGGTTAAGGGTGAAGGGGGAAAAGTTTAAAGGGAACATTGGGGGGGCTTCTTCACACAGATTGGTGGGAGTGTGGAATGAGCTGCCAGATGAAATTGTAAATGCAGGCTCACTTTTAACATTTAAGAAAAACTTGGACAGGTACATGGATGAGAGGTTTATGGAGGGATATGGGCCAGGCATAGCCAATAAGGGCCAAAAGGCCTGTTTCTGTGCTGTAATATGGTGTTTAGGGCAGCATGGGAAGGTCCTCCATCTGTAACAGTGTTTAGGGCTTCCTTCATTGTGTCAGTAGCTTCCTCTCGGTTTTCACTACTGTCAGTTGTGCATGTCCCATGAAGAGACTCAAAAATACCATCACACTCCGATGTAGAAGGATTCTTCATTGTTGTTTCCATAACAATTTTGTTTTACCAGTCAGGGTTGCTAGCCCTGAGCTGAACCCCTGAACCTGGAGGACTGGTGGACCACTCTTATTCTCTCCTCAACTCTTTGACTTGTTTGGCATGGGTGACCCTATGAAGGCAAGTGAGATTATATAGTGGCTTCTGGAAAGGAAGTTTGGAAAGTGAGCTGATTCTGGTACTACCCTCATGTTTTTGGTACTGGGTTGCAATCAGATAAATAAGGAGTCTTGTATTAAACTTGGTTAATACATTTTTATTTCCATCAAGCATTGTTGCACATGTAAGCACTGAGCACTTTGATAAAGATAGTGTAGATTTGTTCATATTTCAAACATTTAAAATGGATTTTCTCTACCAATTCCTCCACTCTTAATTTTACTGATCTTCTAAGAAAATTGTAGTTATATTTGTTCTGTTCCTCTTGTTTCAGAAAAGATAACTGAATTCAACCAATGTTGAACCTGCACGCAAAACTGAATTCAGCCAATGTTGAATCTACAAGACAAAGCTGTTGAGGTCAGGATAACTGAATTCAACCAGTGTTGAACCAACAAGGCAAAGCTATTGAGGTCAGGATAAGAGGTCAGGATTATCAAGTTAACTCAGTGTTGAACCTATATGCAAAATTGAGGTTTAACTTAATGTTTGTTCCTGTGGAAATTATTTCTCCACAAAGAACTTCAATTTAGATATATGGGTTGTGTAGACAGTTTTGTATAGAAATGCGTTCTTTAATATCAATTATTGCATTCTCATTTTCCACACCATTCCAATCTTTTAAGAATTGCATTGATTTCACGCAAAATGGGTTTCACTTGATTTGGAAGAACAGGGATTTTCACTTGGAGGTTTCAAACATCTTGGTACAGAAATATTTGTCATTTCTTAGATGTTGATTGAACATGACCACTAAGCATTGTTCGGTAGATCAACCTTTGGACATGTTCCAAAATATTGCTGTTGGGAAACAGATTTCTCTTGACTTCTGGTGCTCTTGCTGACAGTTGCAATCATGCCTCTGGTAACTACATTCCCACCTTTCATTGTTTATTAGGGGACAATATTTCATGAGAGTCTATAGTAGATAGGATTGTAGTCACTCCCTGATTACAAATTTATAAATTGTTAGAACACTTTTTAACATTTAGCACGCCCATATGAATGGCTGAAAGTGGCTACACAGGTTGATAGGGTGGTTAAGAAGTTAAGTAACATTCTTGCCTTTATAAGTTGCAGTGAGTTCAAAGTCAAGAAATTATGTTCTATTGGTTCTAAAAGGAAGGTTCAACAGTTTGATCTAAATCCAATGTATTATGAATAGAGAGACTACAACAGAATGAGGAAGGAGCTGGCTAGTAGTGTAGACTTGGAACAGAGGCTATTTGGTAGAAGACACGGTGAGAGATTTTCAAGATTTTTCATGGCACTCAACAAAAGTATATTGCAGTTAAAAGGGACTTAAGAGTGGGGAACACCAGCTGCCTTGACCAAATATCACATTTAATGCTCATACATATGGACACATTTGCATTCTTGCAGGTTTTCTTGCCAATTTATCAGAATTTAGCAGTTCTGCTTTCTATATTACTGCCCATTTCATTCCTTAGTTTCAGTATACAAATGGTGTATCCTTTCAGTAAATTCTCTTTTGCTGTCCATCTAGTCAGCAGTTCTTAAAAAAAAAAAATCCAAAGGAAGTATTTTATTAAAATTATTAAACATAAAAAGCAGAATAATTGTCAGTCAAGCCTGATAATGGAGTGTTCCTTTTCTTTTTGGCATGGGACCTTTATTTTCTGTTTTTTTCAAGATGCTGAAGATCTGATTATTAGTTTTGCCTTTGAGTAAATAAAATTGAAGATCCTTTGGGGAGATGCGTCCATTTCAGAAGGATTTTTAGATTGTTGTATTTCAGTGTAAGCAGCCTTTAATTTTAAGTCTGCAAACTGTTGCTCAGCAATTCTAATTTTATTAACTATGTTAGGATATTTGTAATAATCAAATATCAGTAAAGCTTTCTAAGAAAAATTTTCAAGGTTCTTGATACATTATTTTAGAAGGAATGATTGCTATTTGTAGCTAAAAGTGAACGAATGTAGGAAATTGGTATTTGTTATACAGTTTTTACTCAGTAGCAGTGAAATGATTAAGTACAAAAAATGTGATTATAGAAAAATAGGTTTTAATGTTTCTGTTATTGGCTAGGTATGACATTCTTTGCGGACTATTGATCTCTGTGGTGTGGAATTTGCAATGATGTTTCCTCCTGTTTGGTGTTGGCTTAAGGGGATATCTTGAGTCTATTTTTGTCAAGGAGGTAGACGGATAGTAAAATTCCTTCAGGAAAAGAAGAAATTTTAATGCAATTTTAAGCCATTTTAGAATTGAAAGCAAAAGATTTTAACATGACATGAAACTCGGGTAGAATTTTGAAATATTTGAGAGAATCAAAGCTAATTTATTAAGATCAGCCATAATTGTAGCTTAATAAGCCATTTAAATAACTCACTCTGCTATGCAATAAGATGTACTTTTTTTTTGAAGCATGTTAACTATTCTCATAATATATTGATAGCTGTGAATTGCATGGCAGATGCACGCTGTGGAAGAGCTAGTTATTACTGACAATAGCTTTTGGATTTCCCTATTTTCTCTTTTTGTATCCTTCATCTTATCAGTGCCATTTCCAAGCCATCATTTCTTGGAAATTATGACACAATAAAATTTTTTGCTCATTTGTTCATTTTTACATCACATTTTCTTTCGATAGCTTAATACCATATTTACCTTTTTTGCGCTACAGATGAATTACAGAATTTTCCATTTGTGTAAAAGCTTTTTGCTATCCCTGGATTTAAAACTGCTGGCATTGAAGGACTACATATAATGCCCAATTCCAAATATTAGAAGAAGCAGGAGCAGGATATTTGGCCCCCCTCACACTGCTCTGGTGTTTAATAAGTTCATCACTGAATTAGTGGATCTCTCAGTTACTAGGTCAAAGACACCTTTAAACAAATAAAATTTCAGTGTTAATCCTCATGCATTCATTATTTTTGGCACTAACATAGGTGTGAATTATAACTTATTTTGACAATTGAACCTACCTCATTTTTTCGTTTCTTTTGGGACACAAACTGTTACGATTTTGTAGGCACTAATCTGCATTTCATTTAATTTCAACCAATTTTTAAGGAATGAAAGTAGATACTGTATTTCAGTGGCTGTTCAGCTGGGGGGAGCACGATTCAAATTTATCTTTTGTTGTACTGATTCTTCTTTGAGGTGCCTACCTGTAGTATATGTGTACTTCCATAGTGCCTTTTATACTTGACCATGGGGTAGAATTTGTCCTTAGTTGCCAGCGTTAATCAGGTGTTTACCAATACTTGTCCATTTTAATTTCTTTCTGCCCTTTGGTAACTTTATATTCACTTTGTTAAGCATTCTTCTGTTTTGTTTCTGAGCTTTCAGATTCATAATCTGTATTGTAATCTACACAGCCAGGATATTTTGAGGCTTTTTATATTTTTTCACAGCATAAGTGTCAAGCTGTTATCCCTCCCATTTTATGCACATCTGCTCTTACCCTATCCTTCCTCCACCTGACTTGGGATAGGGTTTGGCTTGTCCTCACCTACTACCCCACCAGCCTCCAGGTCCAACATAAAATTCTCTGTAACTTCCGCCACTTCCAATGGGATCTCACCAACAAGCACACCTGTCCCTCTCCCCACTTTCTGCTTTCTGCAGGGATTGCTCCTTACACGACTCCCTTGCCCACTCGTCCCCCACACTCCTTCCCACTCCCACCCGGCACTTATCCTTGTAAGCGGAACAAGTGCTACACCTGCCCTTACATTTCCTCCCTCACCACCGTTTAGGGCCCCAGACAGTCCTTCCAGGTGAGGCGATACTTCACCTGTGAGTTGGCTGGTATGATATACTGTGTCCTGTGCTCCTGGTGTAGCCTTCTATATATTGGTGAGACCCGACGCAGACTGGGAGACCATTTCGCTGAACACCTACGCTCTGTCTGCCAGAGAAAGCAGGATCTCCCAGTGGCCACACATTTTAATTCCACGTCCCATTCCCATTATGATATGTCTATCCATGGCTGTCTCTACTGTCAAGATGAAGCCACACTCAGGTTGGAGGAACAACACCTTATATTCCGTCTGGGTAGCCTCCAACCTGATGGCATGAACATTGATTTCTCTAACTTCTGTTAATGCCCCTCCTCCCCTTCTTACCCCATCCCTTATTTATCTATCTATTATTCTTTTTTCTCCCCCCCTCTTTTTTTCTCTCTCTGTCCCTCTCATCATCACTCCTTGCCTGCTCCCCATCTGCCTCTGGTGCTCCCCCCCCTTTCTTTCTCCTTTGGCCTCCTGTCTCATGATCCTTTCCCTTCTCCAGCTGTGTATCCCTTTTGTCTATCAACTTTTGCACTCTTGGCTTCATCCACACCCCTCCTGTCTTCTATCATTTTGGATCTCCCCTCCCCATCCCACTTTCAAATCTCTTACTATCTTTCAGTTAGTCCTGACGAAGGGTTTCAGCCCAAACCGTCAACTGTGCTTCTTCCTATAGATGCTGCCTGGCCTGCTGTGTTCCACCAGCATTTTGTGTGTGAAGCTGTTTTAATTATTTTTTGTTATTACATTATTCAATTAAAAGGAGGGATGACAATTTTACTCATCCTAGCAGAAGATTCCAGTTTCTGCGTTTATGCCCAAAGCATGTCTAGTGTTATGAAACTATAAATTATTTAACAATTCAGTCACTTTGCAGCTACAAAATCTTTAAAAAAAAATTATGTTCCACTTCAACTTTAAAAGATGGTTCCTTAACTTTCAGCCTCTGCAGAGTGATGAAATTGTAACCATTAATGATCATTTCAAACTGGTTCATGCTTTACCATAATCATTTCTTTGATTAAAATCTTCATTTTCTTTCACATTACAGTTTTTTTTGCCCCGTTTCTACCTTTGCTTTTACTCTTTTTCACTATTTCTCTGACCAATACATTGTATAAACAAATGCAATTGGTCACTTATAAGCTTTTTGAAAGTTATATGCAGCAGTCATGAACAAAAAGAATATAAAAGTAAATTGTGAGTGGTTAACATTTTATTGGCACCATTTTATGCACAAGACTTTTTACAAAAAAAGTAGGTCTTTGTCTCTTTTCAGGTATTTATTGGTTAACTGGGGGCATATGAGTGAAAGCAAATTTGTTGGTGTTGTAACTGACTTGTAATTACGGTTATAGATAGTGATGAGTGAGAGCCATTTTTGTTTTGCCTTGGTGTCTCAAATTCAGGGACTGAAGCGAATTACTGCATGTATTTTTAGACTACAACCTGATATTATCTTACCTGTGGATCGGTTGAATCAGTCAATCCAACACAGCAGGGATATCATGATTGAGCTATTTTTGAATAATATACAAAAGGTTCCTAATCACCACATATGTCATATTATAGAGGTAAAGATTTGGCTTGGCACAAGTCTTTAGGCTATTAGTGAAACATGCTCTCCAGAACTAGTTGACCGCCAACGTTCAGTAGTACATTGCATTAATATTGGTTTGGGTGGGGTGGATGTGTGAATTAAGTCAAGGAGAGGATGGGTGATAAATGACAGCAAGGAATTTCACTAAGAGTAGTTCTTTCTGGTAAAGTTTATACTTAATTCATGACTGCTGACTGCAAAGCATTTGATTTCGTTTCAATCTTATTCTTTTAATCAAAGGTAAATTGATTAAGGAAACGATAACCAATGATGGGTTTCTATTATTTGGCTTCCATATTGTTCTGTTTCTTTTTTTATTTTGCTGTTTTCTAGTAAAGAAATATTGTGATTTGAGTGAACTAGTGAAAATGTTGAACCCTATTAGAGGATCTAGGAATGCTTCGCAATTAATCTCTGAAATATGTCATGCTTTTTATCTATGCAGGAGTCCGAGTGGATGTCTTCATGGATATTGTTGATATATTTAACCCTTTGATATCCACCGACCACTTGGATGACATTCTGATTTTAGAGTCAAACTTAGAAAGTGAAGTTTGTGATGATTGTGGCACAGAACCAGACACCCTGGGAGGTTCTTTAAGAAACATGCTGAGTGACAAAGATCCTATGCTAGGATCTGCTAGTGCACAGTTCAGCCTGCCCTTTTCAGATACTGAAGAAGGCAACGTTCAGCTAACTTGCTCAACAGGTAGGTCTGACTTGCATTTTGGCTCCTGTGCCTGCAAAAACAATGTGGGCTAATGCAGCCATTCAGTACTTAAATAAGTGGGTCGGCACATCTTCCCACGGAGCCTTAATAAAGTACCACTTGAAATGCCACCATCCAGTCTCCATTGGATCTGTGGTGTCATTTCATATTGGTGAAATTTTGATTTTACTCTGGCAATTTCTCTGAACATACAGTCAGTAACTACTCTGGGAGAACATGATGAGCTGTCATTATGTTGGAATTTTATTTCCAATGTTTTGTACACTTTAGATGTAGTACTGTATCATAATTGTTCAATTTCATGTTATAATTGAGTGTGGTACACCTTAATGTGGTTAATATGGGTGGGGAGGGGAAAATAAGTAATAAAGCTCAGTTAATTAGCCAGTTTAAAATGTTTCAAATAGCATCACTTACATGGACCAATAGAGCATTTTTGGTACCATGAGTGATATTTGGTGGTGTAATGCAAGGGTGAACTGACTGTGAAATTATTTGGCTTTTCTTTAGAATCTGTGTGTACAGTTTGAGTGTTTTCTTAATGCAGTTCATTAGTCATGTCAGAAATTGTTTAATCCACTCAAATATGATTTAAGTGTAAGAACTTCTGCTTAAAGATCACTGAAGGAAATGTGCAACTGAACTTGTAATGGAGTTTTTTGTAGACTTTTTGTTTTATACACTGATTTTGTGAAGCACTGTATGAGCCAATAATATTATTACCTGCTTTTGCTATAATTTTAATATTTAGTGTTCTGGATAGAAATGGTTATTACATTATTAAAGAGCTGAGTGAAATATTTGATTCCATGGGAGGGGGGATGATATTATTAGCTGTTTTTTTTGTAAAAAAAAACCAATGTGTTCCCCTTCCACATATTTACATGGAATAGCACATTTACCATAATTTTTGTTCCTTTCTGAAATGGTTTTGCTTATTGTTTTAAATTACGAAGTTTATGTTCTACACTAGTGCATTTTTAAGATGTTGCCTAACTACACTTTCCCCAGTACCAGGTTTTTAACTACTAATTAATTTCATAGTAATGTTTGTAAAGATGTAACCTTCCAGTTGTGCATGAACAGCAGTGAAGCATTGCTCTTTATGAGTAAGCTTAATTGAAGGAGTTTCAATCCTTGGAGCTTCACAGATATCCCATGGGCTTATTATTTAACGCAAATCCAACAAAGCAGAAACTTGCCAGAGTACTTGTTATTTGAGCTGATTTAAACTTCATTGGTAGCAGTGCAGTACTCAATTTGGCTTTGGAGCTTGAGCATCTAAGTATTGCTGACATTGGTGGAATTCTGTCATATTGTAGGAAAACAAAATATTGGCATGATATAGATTTACTGGGTATTTGAGTCAATAAAAGATTGCAAGGCATAGTAGGTACCATGTCCTATTCTTGGCCCGTCCTTTTCTATGGCGTGCTCTATTTTAGTATTTGAATGGGCAGACTTCACTACAATAATGTTTGGCAGGCTGTGAAGGGTGGTAGAAAAAATGTGATCTATTTGTGCCTGCCACAAAGAAATAGAAAGTGTGAGCATTCCTGAGCTTCATTGCAAAACTCTACTTAAAATCATGCTCGTGTTTAATAATGGCAAATGGATATCTTGTACTTCACATCTGTGTGGTGTAATATTTTATCACCTAGATAGTTTGTTCATTGCTAGATTATATTAATCAAGACAGATGTTTGAGGCTGAGGTTGTTAAGGGTGAAATGTTGCTTCATAATTCATGAAGGCTACCGTTGGAATTGCTTGGATTTTCTACTGTCTTCGTATTTATGTATATTACATGGATAAAGACTATGGAAACAGATTTCTTGTACATTGGAAAAACTCTTAAACCATGAAATGGGGGGTGGCGGGGGGGGGGGTGGAACATGCTTACCACGCTGGAGCAAAACCATGCCTGGACACAACAGACTGTTATCAAATAATATAATTTGGCACTGTGATATGTAAAATGACAGTTAACTGAAGGCTTGTTGTGAAGGTAGATTTTAAGTAGTACCTTAAGGATAGAAAGCCTCAGGTTTTGGAAGAAATTCCATAGTTTAGGAGCGGAATGGGTGCAAACATGGCTGCCATTGATGGAGCAATTTAAATTGAGGGATGCACAAAAGTCTTGTTGGACCTTTGAAAACAGTTTTCTTTATGCACTCAGGTTTACAGAAAATGCAACAGTGGAGACCAGCCAGAAGGCTGTTGAATAGTTAGTAGATATGAAGGCATAAATAATGATTTCAACTATAGTTAGGTTGATGCTGAGCCAGAATCTGGCATCATTATGGAAGTAGAGATGAATGTGATTGGAGCAAGGGCATTTATTAGGTCTGAAATTAAGCCTGCAGACAACTATAACAGTAAAAGCATTTGAGCCTGAGAGTTATTAGGGAATGGTTGAAATTAATTAATTGAGATTGTGATGAGTAGCTTGGATCTTTGTGATACTTTTTCTTGTAGTAACTTTAACACCTAAAATGGCAGCAAGCAGTTTTACTATATTTAGAAAGTGAAAGAAAAATCTATTCAAGTATAAAATTAGAACTGGACCAAACTCTGCTAATCTGACCTGAGTACATGAATTATTTCCAATCTAATCCAGACATACATCGTGGAATAGTCTGGCACTGTCTAAAGAGAAAAGGTCGAGTGAAATGGTGTAATTTCAAAGGCACGTGCATGGAAAGAGATATTAATACTGGATGATGTTGACCAGGGACAGCATGTAAATGAAAAAAAGTAATGGAAGGGATCAGTGATTATACTTTGGGGAACACAAATGGGTTGTGATGAGCTACAAAAACTGCATGGGCAATTTGTCTTGATTGAAAGGTTCTGGTTGAGGATAATAGTGATTAACCATGTTAGAGTCTTCACATGGGTAGAGAAGGTCAAAGGATGGATTTGCTTTATCACAATCACAAATAATGTCCTGGAACTTCAGAATCGTCAATATTTTGGCAAAGATAGAAATCTGATTGTGATCAGCTTTTAAACCGTGAACCACAGTAATGGCAAGAACACCAAAATTAGTATATAGCCCTTGATCTGCTATGGTATTGTACATGAAGGGTTGAGCTAACATGTCATGTTCAGATAGTTGTTTGGAGGACAAGAGATTATTAAACCAGGGCATTCAGTTAGATTTTAGTCACCCATTTAAAGTTCCATATTGTCACTTGGATACATTTTTAAAATATTAAAACTCAGTTATGAAACTGAGGATTTGTGAAGTCATTGAATTGGGTGGATCTTAAAAGTTGATTGTAGTACAAATTTAGGAACGCAGTTACAATGTTGGGATGCTTGATGTTCTCATCAGTTTGTAATAAGCGTGGAAGCAATTTATAATAGTTCTATTGATGAATGATGCAAATTTGTGCTTCCTGTAATATTTTGTATACAGTGCAGTTTTTTTAAAATTAGAGGAATAACTACTAGGCTTTTAAGATTAGTCTTTTTATAGCAGTTGAGTCATTTCAGGATTCTGGGTGCTTGCTATCTTGAATAAACTGAAGAATCACTGGAGTATTTGTATTCTATATTTTAAGTACTTAGCAAAATATGTATTAAAGTATTACACAAAGGCAAGTTTTATTGGCAGAATATTCTTATTTTGTTGCCAATTGTCCATTTGTATAATTAGTTGTAAGTTTAGTGGATAACTTGAACATCTTGGTTTGCACACAGTAGCTAATACATTTTTTCCCCATATATTTTCCAGATGCTGAACTTGAGCTCACAGATGAGGGTGACGTGAAGGAAAGTGCTCTAGATACTATGGAGGAAGAGGATTTATCAGAACTTTCAAACAAGAAAAGTAAGGGTAAATCACCAAAAGCTACTGTGCAGTCACCTCGAAAGTCTCCTCGTTTATTGGCTCAAGGTAAAATATCATAAACTTATTCTTCAGTTGTGACTTTGTATTGATTTTGTTTGTGTAATTTGATTAAATGTAGCTATTGAATCTGCATAACTATTACAATTTGCAGATTGAAATGTACCTGAAATAGTTTTATATAATATAATATAATTAACAGTCAGTGATTGGATTTTAGAGGCAATCTTGGATGTGAATTTTTGCCATTTTAATATGAAGAATTGAGTAATAGATTTTTGCAATAATTGAAATGTTGCTCCTTCCATAAGGTTGCAGGCCTAGCCCTTAAGATTTCAGAGACATCTTTTAACTGCTTTTACTGGCCATTGAGTACAAAAGTTGGGACTTTGTGTACATAAAATTGGTTAGTCTGCATATGGAATATTGTGTGCCACTCTGGTTGCTGTACTACAGGAACGATGCTATTAAACTAGAGAGAGTGTAGAAAAGAGGCACAAAGATGTTGCCTTGAGTGGACAGCCTGAGTTATGAGGAGAAGTTGGATAAGTTGCATCTGTTTTCCTGGAAGCAAAGGAGGCTGAGAAATGATGTGAAAGAGGTATATAAAATTGAGAAGCATAGCTAGGGTAGGTAGGTAGAGCCTGTTTCCCAAGGTGGTGGTGTGTATAATTAGAGAGTGTGGGTTAAAGGTGAGGAGGAGGAGGAGAATTAAAGGGAATTGAAATGGTAAATAGTAGTTTGTACTGAAATGTGGTTCCAAAGGAGGTGGTGGAAGCAAGAATAATAACAGCTTTTAAGAGGCATCCAGCTACCTATTTGGAAGAACAAGCAGAAGAGAAATGTTTAATTAAGCTAGGCAAGTGGTATTAGAATAGATAATCAAGATGGTTGGTATCAACACGATGGGCTGAAGAGCCTGTATGTATACTCTGACAGTATTCCTAAATGTAACCTGAATCCTAGTAAGAAAGTACAGGGAATAGATAATACTTTAACATGCATAAAAGGAATTTAAAGTATAATGTAGTTCCGAGAGTTCTTCAAAACAATCATTTACCAGCTTGTCATTTCTTAACTTTCCGGCTTTGTGTCAATGATGACTTATTGGGATTTGGGACTGGTTGCTTTCCACAGCCCTATCAGAGTAGCCTCCTTTTAATATATAGGAGCTATATTGATGCTGACTGTTAGCAGGATGTTGAGGTTCATTATAGTTATTCTTTATGACCCTATTCTCTAATATTCACATTCAGAAGAGCTCACTAATGATCAAATTGGAAGCCCTTTCCAATTCCACATTCTTAATAAAAACAATCAGAAATAATTGCATTATTCCTACAATGTCCCTAGCTAAGATCGAGCTAACTCAACATAATTATCAGATTTGAATCCCTCCTGATCCTTAATACACATCTACCCTCAGGATTTACCTATTGATTTAGTGGCTAATTCTTTGAATCTGACTTGTATATTACAGAGAGATGAGCTTAAACCTTCCTTTATAGTTAACATTACTAAGTTATAGCTGATCAGATAGCTTTTTGAGTCGGAAGATAGCAAGCTTAAGTCCATTTTAGTTCCTTCAGTGTAGTACAGCTAGAATATATAGATGGAGATAAAACAAAGACTTTTACTCGTGTATGTGAAGGATGTAAGAAATAAAGTTAATTAATTTCAATACTGAGTGGTGCTGTGCCTTGAGAATGAGGTTAGACCAAAGCTTGCTCTTGAGTGTAAGTGATCTCTAGATGCTATATTGAAGAGAAACAGGAAATTTATTCCTCTGTCCTGGTCATGCTAAACCAACAATAAATACTGTAAAACAGGTTGTTGTTTGAAGAGAATGGCATGCGTAAAATTGGCAGTCAGATTTCCTCCATTCCAATAATGACCATACTGTGAACTGTGGGATATCTTGAAAGGGATATAGGAGGCATTGTATACTTAAGATTATTATTAGAGTGGTTTAACATAAAACCTCGTATATATTATTGGAACATAGTGAAATTTTCAGGAAGTATGGAGGCACAAAATTTGAGACTGGAAAGAAATTAATGTGAAAGTGTATGGTAATTTATGCTCAGTGGCAAAATTGCATTCAAGTTGGGTAACAAAGTCCTGCTCTTTTGTTTTAGATGGGATAAGGATAACTTCAGATAACTGATAACTTGAATGTTTCTTTACATTTTCTTGAGCTAATTCATCAATTCTAATGTAAGATTCATTGTTACCTCACTTAAAAATATCACACTGTGCTGAGAGTTTAATAGCCAAATGCTCTTAGATCATAATGTACCCATTTATCTGTCAGTGTTAAATTTATAGAACATTGCTTGTATTAGTTTTTAAAGCTAGAATATATGTTAAGTATTCAATAAATGACTATTCTTTCCTTTCTGTTAGAACCAGTTCGAAGCCTCCGTAACAGTACCTTGGCCAAAAGGCTCAGTCCAGCAAATTTAACTCTTACAAAAAGGAAGGAACAAGTGAAGTTTGCCTCTATCGGAGCAGGGTCACCGAAACTGCCAGATAGGCATGAGAAACAAAGTCAGCAAAAGGCTGGAGAAAAGAGTAGATCACAGCAGCAACATGTGTCAGAAAATGTACAGGGTAGTGAAGAAACTGTTCATGAGGCTGCACAGCCCAATCCTGTGGATTCAAGGAGCCCCAAACTTGACTCAATAAAGAAGAACAGTGTAGCCGAAAGTACATTGGAAATGGATTGTGAAAGTCATAAACCTACATTGGTAGAATCAAGGGAACGGCAAATAATTACCCCTGCAAGAGAATTGCAGTGTTCTACAGAGACACAAATTATTTTAGAGGTAGAAAAGAATACTTCGGATGCAAATGTAGAAGGTGTAAGTGATCTTCATTTGTTAGAGACACAAGTTGCATCACTTAACCAAAATCCAATTGATTCATTGTTGGAATCAGAGCATACAGCAGCAGTAACTGAAACTGGTCAAGAAACCATTGCACAGAATGGCAGTGCACAAGATGCTGTAATCTGTGACACTCATCAGAACGAGCAAGTTACACCCGTAGATCATAGCTTATGTAAGCCTGCACTTGAATTGCAATGCTCTGAGTTATTAATTACTACAAATTCAGATGGACTATCTGCAGATACTGCAGTAGGAGATCTTCATAGTGTTAGTGATCACTGTTGTGAAAATATACATAAAATTGCAGAGGAGTCAAAGGAAATTGTAGCAGAAAAGAATACTGTAGTACCCAACAAAAAGATAGATATTGAGGAAAATAGTAATAATGAACAGAAGAATGACCCAGTTGATCCAGATTCTGTATCGAATGCTGAAGCACAGGCTAAGATATGTGATCTTCATCCACAGTTAGAAGGAAACTTTCAAAATCCAGTTGATGAAAAATTACAGATGCCTTCTGAATCAATTGTATCTATAAATTATGTGGATGCACAAGGTGATCTTGACACACAGCGAAGTAATGAAACAATTCCAAACAATGAAAGCAGTCTTATAAAACAGAACATTTCAGGTGGCTTGGAATTGGTTGAAGACACTGGGAATATTAAATCACAATCTGAAACGGTAGTTGGTATTTCAGAGAAGTCTGACATTGGGATACTTGAATGCAGATTTGGACAAGAAGCAGAAAAACCTGCTTCCTCACAAATAGTTGCCGAACCTGCTGTTGATCCTGAAAGTGATGATCATTCCAGCGATCATTTGGCAAGCCTGCATTCAACTAAGCAGCAGTCTGATTTCATTAATGAAGCAATCCAGGATCATTCTGACCATAAAGACCATGCAGAAGTACTCCCTGGGAAAGAGGGTGCTGTAGAGCCTAAGAGTCAGGCTTTAAAACAGGATAGATCACCATTGAAGCCTCAACATAAACCTGAACAAGTAGATTCAAAACCAGACCAGGCTGACAACTTCTTGCGCACTAATAGGAAGAAAACTAAATCAGATGTTCAGTCCTCTGAAGCACTCAAGCAACCTAAGTCACATATTTCTTCATTTACTAGTAAACGAAAGGCAATAGACCAAGATGAACAACATCTTCACAAGGCAGCTAAGAGTTTGAAAACACAGGTTGCACAGGACACTAAATACAAAAATAATCAATCACAAAAGAGAAACTTGGGTAAACCTTCTCCGGCTCCCCAGGGACCAAAAATACAGACAGTAGTTACATCACAAATGTGCAAGACGGGGTCAACATCTCCTTCAGGGAATGATAAGATGAGGAAAGTTGTCCAGGTTTCTAAGCATGGTTCTAACTCTGCTTCAAAACTGAGTGAGGTAACAGTGAAACAGGGCACCAAACCTATCCCTTCAGGTAAAATATTTCCTCAGCAGACTGGTAATATAAAAGAAAGAGATAAAACAAAACTTGTCGACCATTCCAATGAAGATGATAGAGATAAAATGAAACCCAGAAAGATTGAGAAGGCTATTTCTCCAAGGCAGCGGAGGAGCAGCAAAAGCCTTTCATTGGATGAACCACCTTTATTTATCCCAGATAATATGCCTGTGGTGAAAAAGGAGGAGACTGATGTGGACCATTCTGGCTCTGCTGCTGCCTCAGATCTGTGGGACCCCAAAAATCTCTGTGGTTTTTGTAAGAAACCTCATAATAGCAGGTGAGTTTTTGTTTTGTAACTGAACTATGAATTCTTCCTATGATTAGATAATGAAAGTTAAAAATGGGAGGGGAAAGAAATTGTGTTAATGTCTAAGGTATTTCTCTAATCTGTTAACAAGTAAAATTCATAAATTTTGGAAATTTTAAACAGGATTTGGAAACATCTTGTAAAAAATCTTGCTTTGCTGTCAGTGGAGTATTTAGTGTTCATACCTACTCTATACAGATGAATGTTTCTGATCACAAATAAGAGAAAATCTGCAGATGCTGGAAATCTAAGCAACGCACATAGAATGCTGGAGGAACTCAGCAGGCCAGGCAGTGTCTATGGGGGGGGGGGGGGGGAATACATAGATATTTCAGGCCAGGAACCTTCAGCAGGGCCAGCTTGAATCACAATATCCATTCACCTACCTCTCTCATTAACAAGGCATTTTTGCTCACAGAACTGCTGCTCACTGGATGTTTTTGTTTTTTCACACCATTCACTGCTGAGCATGAAATCCCAGGAGATGAGCAGTTTTTGAGATATTCAAACCACTGTCTGGCACCAGCAATCATTCCATAGTCAAAGTACCTTAGGTCACATTTCTTCCCCATTCTGATGTTTAGTCTGAGCAACAACTGAATTTCTTTGACCATATCTGCATGCTTTTATGCATTGTGCTGCTGCTAGTGATTGGCTGATTATATATTACATTAACAAGCAGGTATACCTAATTAAGTGTATAACTGAGTGTATAAAAAGTAAATAGTATAAAAAGAGCAAAATAGTACGGTAGTATTAATGGATCATTTGTGTTATCTCCTGCTAGCTCATACTTCAGAATCTCCAGCAATACGTTGGAAGGTCAATTTGGAATTGAGGTTTAATTGCAAGGGGGTAAGAAGTGAATGCTTAGTTTGTTGTATGTGTCCATTTGCAAAGGCAGCTGTGGTAGTAACTTGATGTTCTCTTTCCTGCTCCCTTGCAAGGGTTATTTTCACTGATAATTAACCATCAGTCTCCAGATAATTGCTATGTACACATAAAGTTGAAGATTAAGGAAAGAGAATTATTTTGCACCAAGGATTATCAGAAAGTGAAACACTTGCCGTACGTAGTGAGTGGTAATAAGTAAAACTGAAAATGGGTAACACAAATCAATTGATAGATGAAACTGTAAGAAGTAGTAGATGATGCAAGTCTACTATGCCATCATAGTAGCTTTAGTCTGCTCTGCCATGTTGGGATCTTGATTTGATCTTTAGCCAGAACATCATTCTTTTTTTTTAGATCACCTTAACTCTTGGTTCTCATGGTGTAGGAATCTATTAGATTCAGCCTTGAATGCACATATGAGTTGGCATCCACTGCTCTTGTCAGTAAAGAATAGATTCAGAATCCTGTGAGGAACAATTCCTCTTCAACTCGGTTTGAAATGGCAAATCCTTATCCTGACTCTGTTTTCTGGTTCAAGACTTGTCTGACAGGAGAAACTTCTTTCAGCTTCTTTCTGGTGAAGCTCCTTAGAATATTGTATGTTTCTTTAAGATTACTTTGCATTATTTTAAGATCCATAGGAGTATAAATGTTTTCTGCTCAATTTACCCACAAACCAGAATCAATCTTGTGATCCTTTACGGAGGCACTATGTCAAGCACAGCTATTGTCAAATTGGCCAAAAATTGACAGTCCTCCAGCTGTAATCTCATTAAATGGAATCAGAATCAAGTTTATTATCACTGACATACAGTATGTTATGAAATTTGGAGTTTTGGTGGCACTGCACAAGATATAAAACCATTATAATGACAGCCAGACTTCAGTACTCTTGTACTCTATCATTCTTGTGATAAAGGCCAACATTCAATTTACCTCTACAGAGCACAAGTATGTTAATGTGTCAGGCATACAGTCCTTTGTCAGAACTGGAAAAATGGATGGTAAGCATATATTTAATTGAAATTACTGCTGTTCTAATTGAATGTATGTTGCAATCTATAATACTCCAAATTTCAGCATAAAGGATTCAGCAAGCATTTAATTCTGACAGGAAAAATTAACTAATTTATTTTAACGAGTAAAACTGGAGTATTTCAATTAAATTGTACAGCAGTTTAAATTTACAAAATGGTCAGGTTTGAAGGAAGAACCCTGTTTTTGCAGTTGAGGTGCTTTAGAACTGTAGGAAGGATATGATTCTGTTTTGAGAAGGTGTGGAGGACACTTGCCAGGCTGTTGCCTGGATGAAGTATTTTGGTTCTAAAGAGAGACTGGATAGGCTAGGTTTGTTTTCCCCAGAGCAGAAAGCTGAGGAATGATGTGATAGAGATATAAATAAAATTATAAGGGGGCAGATGGGTAGATAGTAAAAATGCTTCCCCTAAGATTGGGGTGACAAGGGGGCATAGATTTAAATTGAGAGATATAAAAAGGGTGGTTGGAATCCACAACATGTTGCCCAAAGAGACAGTGAAGCCAGATACTCCCTTGACTGGCAACAAATAGATTAATAAATATCAAGGCCAAATGTAGGTAAATGGAATTAATGTAAACAACAACACACACAAAATGCTGGTGGAACACAGCAGACCAGGCAGCATCTATAGGGAGAAGTGCTGTCGACGTTTCGGGCCAAGACCCTGACGAAAGGTCTTGGCCCGAAACGTCGACAGCGCTTCTCCCTATAGATGCTGACTGGCCTGCTGTGGTCACCAGCATTTTGTATGTGTTGTTTGAATTTCCAGCATCTGCAGATTTCCTCGTGTTTGGAATTAATGTAGATGGCTAACAGTGGCAACATGGGTACGGCAGGCTGAAGGGTCTATTTCTGTGCTACATAACTCTTCGTATGAGATTTTGACATGTAAGTGACAACTTGATTTAAATGATGGATTGTAATTTGTGCAAAGGGTATTAAAACACAAATTGCTCATTGGATGTAACAAAAGCAGGTCATTCATCCCAATGAATTTTATATACATGTTGCATTTCTCTTAACAAGAGCCATTTTGAGCTTTAATAGATGTATGGTTGGCTTGTAGATGGCATTCTTTGTTCATGAATTATCTGAAGATCTGAGGCAAAAACTTCAACTGAGAATACAGTTGTAATCCCAAGAGAGTGCATCACTTAGAAGTATCCTCTTCTGATAGCTGACTCATTTTCCTTCATCCTCCCACAGTGTATGTAATATATTCTGTGGCAGTATTCTTAAGGAGAGATGAGGATTTTCTTGGATTTCCTGTGTAAAATTTGTGCTCAATTAACACTCCAAAACAGATTTTCTGGTCTTCTAGTCACATGTCTCTTTGTGGAACCCTGATTTGCATAAGTTAGGTGTTGTGCTGTACCTCAAAGTTGACTCTACTTCGTAAGTACGAGGGGTGATTGATAAGTTTGTGGCCTAAGGTAGAAGGAGTCAAGTTTAGAAAACCTAGCACATTTATTTTTCCTACATTTACACACTTAGTCCAGCGGTTGTGGAGCATACAGAACCCGTCTTTGTAGAAGTCGGTGTCTTGGACCTCCAGAAGTGGTCCACAGCAGGGAGGACATGAATTTATCATTCACAAGGTAGAAGGAGATGGGTTATTAACTTCAAACTTTCTGCATAATCACTGAGTTGATCTGCATGTGCATGTAACGAGAGCTGTATCAACTCGCCTCCTTCTACCTTAGGCCACAAGCTTATCAATCACCCCTGCTGTGGACCACTTCTACAAAGAAGGGATTTGTATGCTCCACAACCATTGGACTAAGTGTGTACATGTAGGAGGGGGACTGTTGAAAAATAAATGTGCTAGGTTTTCTAAAATTGACTCCTACCTTAGGCCACAAACTTATCAATCACCCCTCGTACATTGGTGTATGTAAGTACTTTTACAATGATTTAATGTCAGCCAAGGTAAATATAAATCCTGGACTCTTTTAGCATGGATGATGAGAGGGATGAGTCGTTATTGAAAAGTAAATTAAGGGCCTTTGGAAGAGCATTCTATATGACAAACATGAGTGGAGCACCAACACAGGCTGTGTACAAGAAGGGCCAGAGTCGCCTCTACTTTCTGGGGAGACTGAGGTCCTCTCCTTCACATGTTCTGCCAGTCCATTGTGACCAGTACAATCTTCTATGCAGTGGAGTGCTGGGGAAATGGCATCAACATGGGTGATGCCAATAGGCTCAATAAACTTATTAGGCTGGCTCTGTTATAGGAGTCAAAACTGGACATGTTGGAGGCTGTGGTAGAACAAAGGACCCTATGGAAAAATCCTGACAATTCTGGACAATGTTTCTCACCCTTTGCGAGCCATCTTGGCTGAGCAGAGTAGCACTTTTAGTAATAGACTAAGACAAAGAGCGCTATATGAGGTCATTCTTACACTCAGCTATTAGGCTCTATAATGAATCAACCTATAGCTGGGGAAGTGATGCCCTCCTGTTAGACTGTTTGAAGTCACTTTTATTTTATTCTTGTAATATTTGTAATGCTACTGTGATACTTTTATTTGCTTTGGGATCAATAAAGTATAGTAGATGAAATATCTGTGCACTATGAAATGATTTAACACATTTTGGGAATCTTCTGAGCCATCTTTCGTACTAAATCTATTTAATGTGGATGTTTGTTTTCAGGTTCATGGTTGGGTGTGGAAGATGCGACGATTGGTTTCATGGAGAATGTGTTGGACTGACGCTTGGCCAAGCCCAGCAACTGGAGAAAGAAGACAAAGAATATATTTGTTTGAAATGTTGTGCTGTGGAAGACAAAGGCCCATCAATCAATCACAGTCATAATAAACATATTATACATAATGACATGGATAAGGCAAAATCGGAATTAGTCCATGAACGTTCAAACCATTTAAAAAGTGAAAAGGTAAGCTATTCAGAACTAAATACTACGACTAATACTTCTGATGTAAAATCAAATATGGAATTAATTCAAAAGATTTTACAGTTGCCAAATGAGAAGGGACATAAGGTCAAATGCTAAGGTAAGTTGTTTGTTTTCTGTTTTTGTCATGTGTTCAAATTCACTGAAACCAATTACAATGGTTTAACAACACATTTGCTGTTCTATTTACTTTAATAATGAGTTTATAAAGTGATATGTTCCTAATTGCAAAAATGTGCTTAGCCACAACATTTCAAAAGTTTTGCATATTCAGTTGTTAGAAACTGGTTTTGTTCACCAACTTGAGCTAAAAGTACAGAAAACAATTCCTATTCCTTTACTACAAATTATTTGTTGCTTTTCAATTTTTTCAGTCAAACTATATATAAGGTACTTCAAGAATTCATTAGAAATTTGACATTTTTTAGTATGAATATTGAAAATATCTTTAATATTATCTATCTTTTATTATCATGATTTTATCCTTGACAGTAAATTTGTTTTTCAAAGGAGATCTGATTTTAGTGTGTGCTTTTTTTCCTGGGATACAAGCTTTTAGTAGAACTTTCATCAGACATTTTATGGTGCTTTAGTAACACAGTTCATTATATAGGCTAATTTCCATTCTGCTATTATTTGTTGAAATCCTTAATATTTAAACTTGGATGTTCCCCACAATTGCAACAAAAAATGACTTTAATTGTGGGTTTAAGTATCAGTTAATGTATACTCCCTGAAAAACATTGAATACATTTGACAGTGCTTGAATTACTAGTGATAACCTACATGTGTATCTTGTATTGACTGCCATTGTAATTATTTACATGATGAACCAGATTGGATTTGATTTATAGGGGCTTCCTTGATTCCAAATTAATTTCCCATTAATATAATAAAGAATAAATGCATCTGTTAGAACTTTCTGTTGAAAAATCTATGGAAAAATCTTGAGTAAAGTTTTGGTGCATAAGTTGATTCTTCATTTGGAGATGATTAAATTGATGTTCAAAGTGAGTAGCATTCAGAGATGGTTCATGTGACTTATCTCCAGAGAAGGAGGCTACTGTTCTGAGCTCTAATAATCTACCTGCTTATTATTCTGCAATGCAGTTAAGCTTAATTTGAAATTGAGACTGAACATAAAAAAGGTAAATGATCAAAATTATATTAAAAGCTGGGTTGTAAGTTTTATTGAAATAAGTGATGTTCAGAGCAGAAACAAATTAATTGCTATTTTGCTTTAAAATTTAAGGTGGCCTAATTCAGTTCAACTTGCTGATCATTAAATTAATTTTTCTGAAGTGTATTTTTTTCCAGCTGCTAAACTGTGGCCCTATAATGTGCAATAATTTTCAGTTGTTCAGTGTAGATACTGTTTCTTTGGAGAAAAATTACTGTAAAGAACAGGAGAGAGCAAAAAATGGCTTGGTGAATTTGGTGTGAGTGGTAAGCAAGTGAGAGTAGAACATTGAATATCAAATCTGGGACATTATATTGTTGAGGCCACACTTGGAGTGCAGCTTTTGGTCACCTTGTATAGGGAAGAGATGGCTAAACTGGAACGAGTATAGAAAAAATTTGAGGATATTGCCAAGGCGCATAAGGATTGGTTTACCTGGCTACGTCTTAATTCCTTAGAATGTGGGAGAATGAAGTGCAACCCTGTAGAAGTGTTTAAAACTGAGGAGCATAGATGAGGTGAATGGTAAGTTTTTCCCCAGGGTAGGGGAGAACAAAGCTAAGGGACATTTAAGGGAAAGATTTAAGAGACCTGAGGGTGAATATATTGAATAAATTGGCAGAGGAGATAGTTGAGGCAGCTACAATAGTTTCAATTAAGAAACACTTCAATAGGTACATGTAGTGGCTTTGCTTAGAGGGATAGGGGCCAAGCACAGGAAATTGGGACGAGCTGGGTGGGCACCATGGTCAGCCTGGACTAGTTGGCTCAAAAGCTCTGTACTCGTGCTGTCTTGCTTTGTGACTCAAACTTATTCTCTGGTCAGATAACAGTAGTAATAGAAATTCTGTAGGTTAAAAAATTAAAGCATAATCCAAGGATTTATAATTTTTTTTGATGTGTTACCATCCAGATTTGTATCCTGGCTCAAGTGAATCATTGCATTGGTTTATTAATAACACATGTACCTAGATTCAGTGCAAAACTTGTATGCTGTCCATAGAGATTAATTCATTACAATGGTGCAGCAAAGTTCAGTACTGATAGACAAACAAGTGCAAGATTATAATGTGCTAAGAGGTGCCAAGTTACATGTGAACCAGAAGAGGACGGTTATCCTCATGGGAAAATTTGCCTTTGTCATGAGGAAGGGTTTAAACTGGATTGCCGACAGGGGCGGGGGGGCGGGTGGAATCTGAGGAAGTGAAGTCATTGAGAAGACTGATAGCTGCAACAACCAAACAGTGTAAGTTTAGAAGTTAGGATAGCTATGTTTCCAATAAAAGGACAGATAGAACCATTCCTTTAAATTGTATCTGTTCAATGCACATAGCTTAACAGGATAAGGTGGAAGAACAAATGGCATGGCTTGTCTATGTATAGTGTCTGAGAAGGGAAGGACTGACGGCTTGTTTTCGGATATGTGTGCTGTGTAGGGAGAATGTTGTGGTTAGCATGGATCTGTTCGGTTAAAGGGCCTGTTTTTGTGCTGTGTTACTCAATAATTGTGTGCAATTCATGACACATGCCTACTTGGCCCAGCATCACAGGGTATGATCCCTGCTAACGTGTAATAGTGTATTCACATATGTATTTATAAAGAGTAGGCTCAGAACTTAAAATTTCAAACATATGGTAGATGTGTTTAAACTTTCAAAGTAGATATCACATATTATTCACTTGCTTTTTTAGTTGTGTGCAAAAGAATGCTTCATATAGAGGGGAAGAATGGGGATAGAGACCTTTAAGAACCATGGAAAGGATTGGGAGTGGGAAAAGGAGAGAACAAAGGCAAAGATGTCTGATGGGGTAGAGGTTCAATATTTTTGTGACAGAAGGCATGATTATGGGGGGGGGGGAGGGAATTCAAGGTAGATTTCCAAAGAGACAATTGGAGAGACAATAATGATCTAATAACCAGAGGAAGAGAATGTGGAGTGAATGCTGGAAGTATGAAATGACATCCACAGTGCTAGTTTATCTGAAATATTTGATTGAGCATGGAAAGCAACAGTGTGCCAAGTAATTTTTAATTTAAACCTATTTTGTGATTTGGCTTGGATTTTATGCCTAGCAACATTAAAGCCTAAAATAATTTTACCATTGTTGAGTTTCTTTCTCACAGTCACATATATTGTATCTATTTAAGTATTAATTGCTATAAGTCTCATGGGATTTTAGGAATGGAACTACACATCAAAGGTTAAGTGCTAGTTGTACAACTAAAAATGCCTTCCCTTCTTTGGCTGTCCCCTGAGGTGACTTTCATTCCAAATTTGAGGAGTAGAAGATGCTTTTGCATGAGTGATTGTAACATGGTGTAGCTGTTGCATTCTAGTTACCAGGTGGATTTAGTAGAGTGAGTGCTGCATAATCCTACAGTCTCCTACTCCCCACATAGTTTCCCTTCATTTTTCTGTCAGCCTCTCCCTTTGCTCACCCCCCCTCCCTAGAAATAGGTTTACTGCTGCACAATGAAAATGAACCAATTTCAACTGTTTTATTTAAGATAGGATAATTCCTATTTGAATTTACCTGTAAAGAAATTAAGAAGCTCTCATTTCTAAATGTTTAGTATAGTACCAAAATAGTGAATACAGGACTAAAGGTGTAGTACTTGAATGTAGTATAAGGAATAAGGTAGATGAATTTGCAGCACAGTTGCAGATAAGCAAGTATGATGTTGTAGGCATCGCTGAATCATGGCTGAAAGAAGATAACAGCTGGGAGCTTAGTATCCCAAGGATACATGTTGTATGCAAAGTACAAGCAGGTAGGCAGAGGGGGTGGGGTGTCTGTATTGGTAAAACCAACAGAAGGCAACTAAAAACGTAATTAAGGTAAAGATGGAATATGAAAGTAAGCTGGCCAATAATATTAAAGAGGATACTGATATCGCTTTTCTCCTGCGTGTAGTAGCGTTATTTTTGTTTAATTTTCTTCCGAAAATATTACCGTGAAGTGCATCATGGCTGCCAAACGCAGCAAAACCACTCCTAGTGATAGCAGCAAGAGGCAAAGTATATAATATGGTGTTCACACAACGTCCAAATCACATAATGTCCGATTTCACAGAACGTATCGTGGACGTTAAGCGACACATACCTGTATAGGTATATTGAATAGATTAAAAAATGTACAAAAAACAAGTACTGTATATTTTTAAAAAAAAAAGTGAGGTAGTGTCCATTTTGGAATCAGATGGCAGAGAGGAAGAGGCTGTTCCTGAATTGCTGAGCGTGTGCCTTCGGGCTTCTGTACCTCTACCTGATGTAACAGTGCGAAAAAGTGTGCCCTGGGTGCTGGAGATCCTTAATAATGGACATTGCTTTTTTGAGACATCGCTCCCTAAAAATGTCTTGGGTACTTTAGTACCCAAGATGGAGCTGACTAGATTTACAACCTTCTGCAGCTTCTTTTGGTCCTGTGCAGTAGCCCCTCCATACCAGACAGTGATGCAGTTTGTCAGAATGCTCTCCATGGTACAACTATAGAAGTTTTTGAGTGTATTTGTTGACATGCCAAATCTCTTCAAACTCCTAATGAAGTTTAGCGGCTGTCTTGCCTTCTTTATACCTACATTGATATGTTGGAACTAGGTTAGATCCTCAGAGATCTTGACACCCAGGAAATTGAAGCTGCTGACTCTCCACTTCTGATCTCTCTTTGAGGATTGGAGTTTGTTCCTTCATCTTAGCCTTCCTGAAGTCCACAATCAGCTCTTTTGTCTTACTGATGTTGAGTGCCAGGTTGTTGCTGTGGCACCACTCCACTAGTTGGCATATCTTGCTCCTGTACGCCCTCTCATCACCACCTGAGATTCTACCAACAATGGTTGTATCGTCAGCAAATTTATAGATGGCATTTGAGCTATGCCTAGCTACACAGTCATGTGTGTATAGACAGCAGAGCAGTGGGCTAGGCACACAGCCCCCTGAGGTGCGCCAGTGTTGATCGCCAGTGAGGAGGATGTGTTATCACCAATCCGCACAGATTGTGGTCTTACCATTGGGAAGTTGAGGATCCAATTGCAGAGGGAGGTACAGAGGCCCAGGTTCTGCAACTTCTCAATCAGGATTGTGGGAATGATGGTATTAAATGCTGAGCTATAGTTGATGAACAGCATCCTGACACAGGTGTTTGTGTTGTCCAGGTGATCTAAAGCCGTGTGGAGAGCCATTGAGATTGCATCTGCCATTGACCTATTGTGGCGATAGGCAAATGCAATGAGTCCAGGTCCTTGCTGAGGCAGTTCAGTCTAGTCATGACAGACCTCTCAAAGCATTTCATCACTGTCGATGTGACTGCTACTGGATGATAATCATTAAGGCAGCCCACTTTATTTTTCTTAGACACTGGTACAATTGTTGCCATTTTGAAGCAAGTGGGAACTTCTGAATGTATAAGTGAGAGGTTGAAAATGTCCTTGAATACTCCCGCTAGTTGGTTGGAACAGGTTTTCAGAGCCTTACCAGCTACTCCATCTGGACCTTCCACCTTGCGAGGGTTCACTCTCTTTAAGGACTGCCTAACATCGGCCTCTGAGACAGTGATCACAGGGTCATTAGGTGAGCAGGGATCTTCACAGCTGAAGTTGTGTTCTCCCTTTCAAAGTGTGCATAGAAGACATTGAGTTCATTTGGTAGTGAAGTATTGCTGCCATTCATGCTATTGGATTTTGCTTTGTAGGAAGTAAGGTCTTGTAGACCCCCACCAGAGTTGCTGTCCATCCAGTGTTGCCTCCAACCTTTGAAATTGTCTCTTTGCCCTTGAAATAGCCCTCCACAAATCATACCTGGTTTTCTGGTATAGGCCTGGGTTGCCAGACTTGAATGCCACAGATGTATTCTTCAGCAGACAACGTACCTCCTGGTTCATCCTCGGCTTTTGGTTTGGGAATGCACAGTAAGTCTTTGTGGGCACACATTCATCCACACAGGTTTTGATTAAGTAGGTAACAACTGCAGCATACTCATCCAGGTTCAAAGATGAATCCCTGAATAGAGTCTAGTCCACCGATACAAAGCAGTCCTGTTGGCACTCATGTGCTTCCCTTGTCTACACCTTCTTGGTCCTCACTGCTGGTGTTGCAGTCTTCAGTCTCTGCCTATACTTGGGCAGTAGAAGTACAGCTAGATGATCAGACTTCCCGAAGTGAGGACGTGGAATAGCATGGTAGGCATTCTTGATGGTGGTGTAGCAATGGTCCATTGCATTGTTTCTTCTGGCAAGTGATCTGTTGACGGTAGTTGCTTAGTGATTTTTTTTTTCAGACTGGCCTAGTTAAAATCTCCCAAAATAATGGCTAAGGCCTTAGACTGCACTGTTTCATGCATGTTTATCCCATTACTCAGATCATCTAAAGCCTGCTTAACATTGGCCTGAGGTGGAATGTAAACTGCTACCAAAGTGACCCAGAGAACTCCCGTGGTAGGTAAAATGTACGGCACTTTACTGCTAGATATTCCAGGTCTGGTGAGCAGAATTGGGACAGCGCTGATGTATTTGTACACCAAGAAGAGTTGATCATGAGGCATACTCCTCCACCTCTGCTTTTGAGAGACTCTGTAGATAATATCCTGATGGTGTATATTAAACCTGTTGATCTGGATTGCTGCATTCGGCACAGAAGATGGTACCTTCAAAATAGAAACTATGAAGACTGAGATTTTCAAATGTTTTGTAGTTTCTAACTTATTGAAGTAGTGAAACCAATTCATTTTCACTCCTAACCATTTCTGGCATCTCTAAGCCTGAATGCTTGAAACAGCAGTGAGCAAAACATTTCTGAGTTGCTGTTTATTTTTTGATGTCTTATCAGTGATAAAAATCATTGCTTTTTCAACACGAATGCATGCAACTGATGCTATTTTAAAAACAGTTCCCTTGAAGTACAGTGTTGTCTAATGGCAACAAGTGCACATGATTGACACTAGTTAGAAACTGTTCAGCAATAGTTTCCTGTCCCAGTTAAGTGGCATAGTGTCCCAAATAAACAAAGGCAATCCCAGCTATTTTCTTGGATTAGTTTTGTTCTTTAAGAGTTGTCCCAATTAACCAATTGCCTAATTAACGTGAATCCACTGTACCTGAAAGTGTAATGCACAGAAAAGGGACAAGCTGATTTTTGCATATTCCTGTGAATTGACTTTAAATCAATTAATTACATAATTTTGATGGCTTATCAGTTACTTTTGATGTGTAACACAAATATGCAAGTCCATTGGGTAACACACACAAAATGCTGGTGGAACGCAGCAGGTCAGGTGGCATCTATAGGAAGAAGCACAGTCGACGTTTTGGGCCGAGACCCTTTGTCAGGACTAACTGAAATAAAAGATGGTAAGAGATTTGAAAGTAGGAGGGGCGGGGGAAATCTGAAATGATAGGAGAAGACAGGAGGGGGAGGGGTGAAGCTTAAGAGCTGGAAAGGTGATTGGCAAAAAGGAGACAAAGCTGGAGAAGGGAAAGGATCATGGGATGGGAGGCCTAGGGAGAACGGAAGGGGGAGCCGAGCACCAGAGGGAGATGGAGAACAGGCAAAGAGTGATTGTGGGAGGGGCAGAGAGAAAAAAAGGAGGGGAATAAATAAATAAGGGATGGGGTAAGAAGGGGAGGCGGGCAGTTTTACAAAATGTAAGACCATGTACAAAAAAGTGTCCTAGAATAACAAAATCCTGAGTAATAGGAATCTGTATGTATTATTTTCAATTCAGCGTTCCAGTTCAGCCAACCTCTGCTCTGCCTTTTTAGCGACGGGAATGCTCAGGGCTTCATGTATTCGAGGCATAGGACCTCCTTGCTTAATAACTAAAACAGCCGAGTACATATTGGGGAAAAGATATAAGAGCCGGGAGTGTCCCAGAATGTTCCTCTGAGAACATTCAGATCTGTTTGAGCAATATTTTGGTATGTAAATGACAATGTGGGATATTTGCTAAATAATTATCTCTGAAATTGAAATCATCACATTGTCTGACATCAATGCTTGCACACCCTGTTGCAGATCAAACTATAATAAGCTTATAATGATTTGTTTTATTTTTCAGTGTAGTGTTTGACAGTTTTCTTCTAACACCTTGATTTCAAGGTCACTGATTAATTTAAATCATTTAAATTTTTGAAATATTTGTTAAAACGTTAAAGTAGTAGTTAAAGCTGGTATGATTTTTTGAAAAGTTAGTCAAGCCAAGTTTATTGTCATCTTGACCATAGACATAGACAGTAAAAACGAAACAACGTTCCTCTGGGACCCTAGTGTTACATGAAACAACACAAAGCTACACTAGACTGTGTTTCATGCCATACTTTTTACAATTTTGTAGATTTCCATTGAAGGCAGATCTGAGCTTATAAGTTTCAATTCATACTTGAAGCTTTGAATTCCAAAGAGACTTGCAGACTAGGCTTTTAACAACTAGTAGGTGCCAGCTAAATTATAAGGTTCTGTCTGAGTTTGCAAAAATTATGAACAGTTGTTAGCCTTCAACCAATGGGCTTCTGAACCAGTGTGGACAACTTCACTCACCACAACACTGAACACACCCTTTAGACTCATGGCTCACGTTTGCGGTATTATTTATTTATTTTTTTAATTGTCTTTTGTATTTGCACATTGGTTGCTTGTTAGTTTCTCTGTAGCTTTTCATTGATTCTATTGTTCTACTTCAAATGTGAATGAATGCAAGAAAATAAATCTTGGGGTAGTACGTGGTGACATGTACAGTCGGCCCTCCTTATCCCCGGGGATTGGTTCCGGGATTCCCCGTGGTTACCATAATTCGCGGATGCTCAAGTCCCTTATTTAACATGTATCAGTGCGGTGGTCTTTAGGACCCAGCGGAACCCCGGACTTTATTTAACATGGCTCCGTGTGGTGGACATTAAGACCTGGTGGCGCAGCTCTGAATCCGCAGTGTTCCTGTTCACGAAAATAATCACAATCGCGATTGAAAATAAGGTGGAAGTAATAAAGCGATCAGAAAGAGGTGAAACGCCATCGGTCATTGGAAAAGTGTTCGGCTACAGTCGGTCAACGATCGGAACAATTTTAATGGAGAATGTGAAAGGCCCTTCCCCGATGAAAGCTACAATTATTACTAAACAACACAGTGGTTAAATTATTGAAATATGTATGTTTTAAGTGTTTTATATGCATAGAAAGGTAAAATATATACTATATACTAAGAAAAATGTTTGACTAACTGACGCTAAATAATACCGGATGTACCTGTTCCGACTTCAAATCCGACTTAAAGATGGACTCAGGAATGAAACTCATTCATATCTTGGGGACTGCCTGTAATTTTAAGTCATTTCTAGATTACTTATCATACCTAATACAATGTAAATGCTATGTAAATAGTTATACTGTATTGTGTAGGGAATAATGACAAGAAAAAATAGTCTGTACTTGCTCAAGCAACGAGTTCTGGAGAGAGAACTTTAGGGTTTTTCCGATCCGCGTTTGGTTGAATCCACGTATACGGAATCCGCGGATAAGGAGGGCCGACTGTACGTATTTTGATAATAAGTTTACTTTGAAGTGGCCTGCATGTCTTGCAGACTTTTCTGAATTATGGGTTTGTCAGTTCAAGACCAGTATCTTTTGGAATAATGTAGATTTTATTTGAAGACCTCTTGAAATTTGTGGTGTGCAAAAGTACCCATTAAATTACTGAAAGTGGTTGTAAAGGATTCTTTAGTATCGTCAGCTTGGTTTTATTTCAATGCCACTTTTTTATGTGTCTAAATTAGCTGTCTTGTGTGGTTACAAATCAATACGTAATTAAGAATTCATAAGTTGCCAGTAGAACTTCGGGGGTTTTTTTGAAACTGAAAGGTGCTTTGCTCCCTTCCCATTCATTGGGACCTGGTTTTCCACATACTTTTCCCAGTCAACAGTGCCCTAGTTCCTTTGTTCTACTTCATTCTGTTCACCGGAACATTTATTGTTGAACATAAAAATATAGTAAAGAAATTTGAGTTGTCAATAGAAATAATATCCATAGTCTCTGTAGTTTAAAGAAAGCAGTCTGCCAGTTCAGCATCACCGGATTCTTGAGTGTGCCAGATTGACAGTTTTGCAATAGAGATGTCCTCATATTGTCAACACACACAAAATGCTGGTAGAATGCAGCAGGCCAGGCAGCATCTATAGGAAGAAGCACTGTCGATGTTTCGGGCCGAGACCCTTTGTCAGGACTAACTGAAAGAAAAGATGGTAAGAGATTTGAAAGTAGGAGGGAGAGAGGGAAATCCAAAATGATAGGAGAAGACAGGAAGGAGTGGGGTGAATCTAAGAGCTGGAAAGGGGATTGGCAAAAGGGATACAGAGCTGGAGAAGGGAAAGGATCATGGGACGGGAGGCCTAGGGAGAAAGAAATGGGGAGGGGGAGCACTAGAGGGAGGTGGAGAACAGGCAATGAGTGATGGGCAGAGAGGAAAAGGAGGAGGGGGGAAATAAATAAATCAGGGATGGGGTAAGAAGGGGAGGACGGGCATTAACGGAAGTTAGAGAAATCAATGTTCGTGCCATCAGGTTGGAGGCTGCCCAGACGGAATATAAGCTGTTGTTCCTCCAACCTGAGTGTGGCTTCATCTTGACAGTAAAGGAGGCCATGGATAGACATATTGGAATGGGACGTGGAGTTAAAATGTGTGGCCACTGGGAGATCCTGCTTACTCTGGCAGACAGAACGTAGGTGTTAAGCGAAACGGTCTCCCAGTCTGTGTCGGGTCTCACCGATATATAAAAGGCAGCACTGGACGCAGCATACCACACCAGCCGACTCACAGTTGAAGTGTCGCCTCACCTGGAAGGACTGTCTGGGGCCCTGAATGGTGGTGAGGGAGGAAGCGCAAGGGCAGGTGTATAACTTGTTCCACTTACAAGGATAAGTACCAGGTGGGAGATTGATGGGAAGGGATGGGGTGGGGGATGAAGGGACAAGGGAGTCGCGTAGGGAGCGATCCCTGTGGAAAGCAGAAAGGGGGGGGAGGGAAAGATGTGTTTGGTAGTGTGATCCCGTTGGAGGTGGCGGAAGTTACGGAGAATTAAGTCCTTCCAGGTGAGGCGACACTTCACCTGATAGTCGGCTGGTGTGGTATACTGCGTCTGGTGCTCCCAGTGGGGCCTTTTATAGGTGAGACCCGATGCAAACTGGGAGACCGTTTTGCTGAACACCTACGCTCTGTCCGCCAGAATAAGCAGGATCTCACAGTGGCCACACATTTTAACTCCACATCCCGTTCCCATTCTGATATGTCTATCCGTGGCCTCCTCTACTTTCAAGATGAAGCCACACTCAGGTTGGAGGAACAACACCTTGTATTCCATCGGGGTAGCCTCCAACCTGATGGCATGAACGTTGATTTCTCTAACTTCCGTTAATTCCCCTCCTCCCCTTCTTACCCCATCCCTGATTTATTTATTCCCCCCCTCTTTTTTTTCTCTCTGCCCATCACTCTTTGCCTGTTCTCCATCTCCCTCTGGTGCTCCCCTCCCCCTTGCTTTCTCCCTAGGCCTCCCGTCCCATGATCCTTTCCCTTGTCCAGCTCTGTATCCCTTTTGCCTATCAACTTCCGCGCTCTTGGCTTCATCCCTCCCCCTCCTGTCTTCTCCTATCGTTTCGGATTTCCTCCTCCCTCTCCTACTTTCAAATCTTAATATTTTTTCTTTCAGTTAGTCCTGATGAAGGGTCTCGGCCTGAAAAGTTGACAGTGCTTCTTCCTATAGATGCTGCCTGGCCTGCTGCGTTCCACTAGCATTTTGTGTGTGTTGCTTGAATTTCCAGCATCTGCAGATTTCCTCGTGTTTGCTTCATATTGTCACTTACTTTAACCATAATTTCATTGCTAATACCGGTAAATGTTTCCATTTTTAAAAGAATTATCCTAGCTGATGTGCATATATCTCATCTTTTTAAATGAATTTAAACATAAATGTTCATGTATCGAAGGGAGAGATTGCCTTGAGTAATTTAGAAATGGTCCTGACATTAATCTGCGTTGATCTGTAATTGTGCAAAGCATTTTTGAACACTTGTATTACTCTATTCTATGAATAATTCATTCTATATCCTTGATAAATTCTTCTCTACCTGTCTAAGCTCTGGCTTGGAATGACAACTTGTCTTTCAACTTTATCCTCAAAGGGGAAATGTTTCAAAAGAAAAAGGACAATGTTTTAATGGAGTTTGCATGCATCAAGTGTTAATTTCAACATGCCTTTCTAACTCTCATCCCAGCATTATAAAGCAGACCAAAAGGTTATACAATAGGACTGAAAATCCTCTGTCTGACTGCTTGGAAATTCCAGCAGTTTAGCCTTTGACTCTTTGGGTGCTGTGTTCCACATTCCCTATAAACTCAATGGGACCATATTTCTCAGATTCAGATTCAGTTTATTGTCATTTAGAAACCACAAATGCAATGCAGTTAAAAAATGAGACAACGTTCCTCCAGGATGATATCACAAAAGCACATGACAAAACAGACTACACCAGAAAATCCACATAACGTTTGGCAATTCCCAGTCCAGAGTCCGGAGAGGCTGCTGCATATTAATATCTTGCCTTCCCTTTAAAATCTGTTTACTTAAGACTGTCATAGCTGGGTTGCGGGGGTGGTTGGTGAGTAGTAGTGGGGGATAAGCTCCCAATCGTGTGTATCTCAAATAGACTTGACAGCCAAGTCCAGCTCCCGGCCTTCATGTGTGGGTTAGTGACTCATTATAGTGGGACTATTTCTACTGACAGGAAAAGGGCAAAGGTGGGTTACTGCCACCTTAAAACTAGTTGCTGCAGGCAGATGGGGCTTGTCAGCCATGGTTGGCAGCTCATCTAAGAAAAGGACAACATGGATCTCAAATCTCTGCTGTCTTGCACCCATACCCACTCACGGGAAGGCTTTGGGAGTAAACCCTGAGGAAAAATCTGGAGCTGAAGTTTCCAAGGCAATCATACGTTGAATTCAAGCTGACTGACAACTCCTGCGGTGTCGTAGGTTCAAAATTATATTGGTCTCTGCCGTTCCTTTGAATTAGGCAGCTGTGTGGAGAGGGGGAGCCTGCTGCATGGGTAACAGTTTGCACTCACTGTACTGCCCTGGCTTGCATATTGACTTCAACATAGATAGGATGCAACATCCATGGTCGAACCAAACCAGTAGAGGACCACTTCGCTCATCTTTAAAATCTCTGGAACCATTATTCCCATGTTCCCTTTAAACTTGCTTAACTAAAGAAAAATACCCAGTGGATTCCGATCAATTGGAACACATTGGAACCAGCACAATTTGGCTCAATTAAGCGGCTGCCCCAATTAGCCTAATTTTATGGAAGTAGTTAATAACAAAAAAGACAAATTACTGTTTAACTGACTTTAGTTAGAAACTTTGGCAATGGTTTCCTGTCCCAAATAAATGAACAGAATCCGGCTATTTTCTCGATTTAGTTTTTAATCTTTAAGAGTTGTCCCAAATAAGTTGTTGCTCCAATGGAAACAATGGTCCACTTATCCAGAGTCCACTGTAATTTTGTATAACCTCTTCTTTCTTTTAAGAAGTAGAAATTGTCCTGTGATATCAGTATAAATGGCATCCTGTGTTTGTGTTGCTGCTGCAAGCATGTTTCTCATTGCACTCATATATATGTGTACTTGTGCATTTGATGATAAACTTGACTTTGCACCAATAGTTCAGGAAATCTGCCAGTCCATCATTACCAAAACCCCAGTCCTGTAGACTGTTGGCATTTTACTTCTACTATAGGTAAGATGAAGTATAACTTCCAAATTCAAAAGACTTTTGATGCCATTACTATATTTCATTTCTTAACATCTTGCCATCTTGCACCACTTCACCAGTCTTACAACTTTACTGTTCTGAAAATGTTAAGGCCACTAAGCTTGTCCAATCTTTAAAACAAAAAAGGTAGTTCAGAGTAAAGGAGTTAAAATATTCTATTTGCAATTAATAGGGATTTTATTTGTAGGATAAATTTCTTAGTCATTAACATTTTGCAGTTGTTCATTCAGTTCAAGAACAGTAAAAACATGCTTTGTGCTTTGTTGTATCACTTTGTACATCCATTAGTTTTCACTATAGTCTGAAACAGTTACATTCCTAGTCAGCAGACAAGATTGCAATTTTCTGTGTTGTAAATCTCTATTACAGGCAGTCCTCGAGTTATGAACGTCCGATTTATGGATAACTCGTACTTGCGAACTGAGGAAGGAGAATGCCGTCCGCCATTTTAAGTTGTTGCCGTTGACACTGTTGAGTGCTTAACTTTGTATTTGGCTTAAATTTTTCTTAGTAAGATTCACCCTGACCCCGCCGCCCTGCCTGTTTCGGTTGGCTGGTGTTGCAGTGAGATCAGCGCCAGGTTGGAGAACGGAGGTTCCTGAGTTCAATTTATTCACAGACCGCTCCTGTGCCGGGTTGATGTCGATCCACTGACTTGTACCATCCATGCCGGGTTGATGTTGAGCTCGCAACTCTACCTCGTTAAAAAAAAAAAAGAACACTGCCACCTCCAGTTTAAATTCTCACGCGGAATATTGTGGAGGGTCAAATACAGTACCTAAACCCAGCACAGCCCCCACTTGTCCCATTTAACCTGTCTCCAGTGCGGTGGACTTTCGGACCTAGGGAATTCGGTGCTGTGGTCCTTAGGTCCCAGCGGACCTCGGGAGCCAGCGGAGGTCATGACCCGCCGCCTACAGTGTTTCTGTTCGATTGACGGGAAGCAATTGTGATTGAAAATAAAGTGGAAATAATAAAGCATTTGGAAAGAGGTGAAATGGCATCGGTCATTGGAAAAGCTTAGGCTACAGTCGGTCAATGATTGGAACAATTTTAAAGGATAACGGATAAAGTGAGAATAACGGAGCATGTGAAAGGCCCTGTCCCGATGAAAGCTACAATTATTATTAAGCAAAGCAGTGGTTTAATCATTGGAATACATATGTTTCTTAAGTGTTTTATATGCATAGAAAGGTAAATACATATGCTATATACTAATACAAAGGCTAAATAATACTGGATGCACTTGTTCCGACTTACGTTCAAATCCAACTTAAAGACGGACTCAGGAACGGAACTTGTACATAACCCGCGGACTGCCTGTATCTGCATGTGTCAAGAAACAGGAGTTGAAAATTGCTTATATTACATAAGTTATGCAAGAGCAGATTTTATTCCTTATTTCTAATTTATGGAGAGGGGAACTTTCAAACTATTTGTGGATTTTATCTTTATTTAAAAAATGTATATTTTAGCATGAGAAGAATGCCAAAATCACAGATCTTGTGGCCTTTCTGCACATTAATTAGACAGGGAAATAATTTTAATATACTTAGCTGCCTTAGCACTGAGACTAATATTTTTATTTTCATCAAAATGTCTCTATGCTCTCCTTCAATTATCTCATGCCATGTAAAGGAAACTTTGGATTAAGCCAATCCTTGGGCTTCCATTTACCACCAATCATAATACTAAGGTTTAGTTGAGAAGGAAACTGCTGCTTCTGAAGAGCTACTTCATATGTTCTAACAAATATTGATATCTTACTGTTGCATTTCAGTTATTTAACATTTGTCTATTGGGATATGTTTAATAAAAACACAGAAACATGGAAAACCTACAGCACAATGCAGGCCCTTCCAGCCCACAAAGCTGTTCCGAACATGTCCTTACGTTACAACTACCTAGGCCCTCTATTTTTATAAGCGCCATGCATCCATCCAGGAGTCTCTTAAAAGAGCCTATCGTTTCTGCCTCCACCACCGCCGCTGGCAGCCCATTACACACACTCACCACTCTCTACGTTTTTAAAAAAAAAACTTCCCCTGACATCTCCTCTGCACCCTTTCTATGGTTTCCATGTCCTTCCTGTAGTGAGGTGACCAGAATTGAGCACAGTACTCTGCAAGTGGGGTCTGACCAGGGTCCTATATAGCTGCAACATTACATCTCGGCTCTTAACCTCAATCCCACGATTGTTGAAGGCCAGTGTATGCCTTCTTAACCACAGAGTTGACCTGCATAGCAGCTTTGAGTGTTCTATGGACTCATACCCCAAGATCCCTCTGATCCTCCACATTGCCAAGAGTCTTGCCATTAATGTTATCTTCTGCCATCATATTTGACCTACCAAAATGAACCACCTCACACTTATCTGGGTTGAACTCCATCTGCCACTTCTCAGCCCAGTTTTGCATCCTATCAATGTCCTGCTGTAACCTCTGACTGTCCTCCACACTATCCACAACATCCCCAACCTTTGTGTCATTAGTAAATTTACTAACCCATCCCTCCACTTCCTCATCCAGGTCATTTAATAAAATCACAAAGGAGGGGTCCAAGAACAGATCCTTGAGGCACACCACTAGTCACTGACCTCCATGCAGAATATGACCCGTCTACAACTACTCTTTGCCTTCTGTGAGCAAGCCAGTTCTGGATCCACAAAGCAATGTCCCCTTGAATCCCATACCTCCTTACTTTCTCAATAAGCCTTGTAATAGTATTCAAACTTGCTGTAATCCATTATGGATTTCTATAGTTCAAATCTTGCCAGCATAAATATCCTTACTTTCTTCAAGGTGAGATGTTACTTCAAAGTAGAAAATAGGAAGAATTCGATACCTTCAAATTCTTCGTAGTTTCTATCTTGTTGAAGTAGTGAAATTGTTTCATTTTTGCTCCGGGCTGTTTCTGGCATCTCCAAGCCAGAATGCTTGAAACCACAGTGATCAAAATAGTTCTGAATTGTTTTGCTGCTTTTTTTTAAAACCAGCTATCAGTAACAAAATCATTGCTTTTTGAACACAAACACAGGCAAACGATGCTACTTAAAAACTTCGCTCAAAGCACGGTGTGTGTCTTAACAACCATGCAAGTGCACGCACTTACTCGAGTTAGAAATTGTTCGGTAATAGTTAACTGCCGCAATTGTGCATCATAGTGTTCTAAATAAGGGAAGGGAATCCTAGCCATTTCTCGATTTGTTCTTTGTCCCAAAAAGCAGCTGCCCTGATTAACTTGATGGCCCAATTGACTGGAATCTGCTATATAAAGTCAGATGTATCACTATTACAGTGGAGTAAAGGGAATTAAAGGCATGAGAGAGGAGTTCGCCAGAATAGATTAGAAAAGAATACTGGTTGAGATGATGGCAGAGCAGCGATGGCTGGAATTTCTGGAAGGAATTCGGAAGGTATAGGATACAGTCTATACAACCCGAAGAGGAAGAAGGCAAGATGACAGAACTGTGGCTAACAAGAGAAGTCAAAGCTAACATTAAAGCCAGAGAGGGGGCATATAATAGAGCAAAAATTAGTGGGAAGTTAGAGGATTTGGAACCTTTTAAATACCAACAGAAGGCAACTAGAAAGTCATTAAAAAGGTAAAGACGTAATACAAAAGTACACCAGCCAATTATATTAAAGAGAATACCAAAAGTTTCTTCAGATACAGAAAGTGTAAAAAAAAAAAGAGTGGATATTGGTCTGCTGGAAAATGATGCTGAGAGGTAGTAAGGGAGCGACACGGAAATGGCAAAGTTAATTTGATTCAGGCTTCACTGTGGAAGTCACTAGCAATATGGTGGAAATTCCAGGTGTCGGGTCATGAAGTGTGTGAAGTTAACATTACTAGGGAGAAGGTTCTTGGGAAGATTGAAAGGTCTGAAGGTAGATAAGTCATCTGGACCAGATGGTGTACACCCCTGGGTTCTGAAAGAGGTTGCTGAAGGGATTGTAGAGGCATTACTAGTGATTTTTTTCAAGAATCACTAGATCACTACATGTCATTCCACTCTTCAAGAAGGGAGAGAAGCAGAAGAAAGAAAATTATAGGCCAGTTAGTCTAACCTCAGTAGTTGGGAAGATGTTAGAGTTGATTGTTAAGGATGTAGTTTTGGGGCATTTGGAGGCCAATGATAAAATGGACTGTATGTAGTCTGCGTGGTTTCCTGAAGGGAAAATCTTGCCTGACAATTCAGTGGGAATTCTTTGAAGAAATAACAAGCAGGACAGACAAAGGAGGATCAGTTGATGTGTACTTGGATTTTCAGAATGCCTTTGACGAGGTGCTACACATGCTGCCTAACAACCTATGAGCCCATGGTATTACCGGAAAGATTCTAGCATGGCTAAAGCATAAACAAGAAAATCTGCAGATGCTGGAAGTCCAAGCAACACACACAAAATGCTGGAGGAACTCAGCAGGCTTGGTAGCATCTATGGAAAAGAATACAGTCGACATTTCGGGCTGAGACCTTTCAGCAGGACTGGAGAAAAAAAGCTGAGGAGTAGATTTAAAAAGTGGGGGGGGGGGGGAGGGGAGGGCTGGAGGAGCACAAGGTGATCGGTGAAACCTGAAGGGTGAGGGATGAAGCAAAGAGCTGGGAAGTTGATTGGTGAAAGAGACATAGGGCTGGAAAGGGGGGAGGTCTGATAGAGGACAGAAGGCCATGGAAGAAAGAAAAGGGGGCAATGAGAGGGAAAAGTGATGAAGGGTGGGAGGGGGCGCATAACTGGAAGTTTGAGAAAGTGATGTTCATGCCATCAAGTTGGGGCTACCCAGATGAAATATAAGGTGGTGTTCCTCCAACCTGAGTGTGGTATCATGACAGTGGAGGAGACCATGGATAGACCTATGGGAATGAGAAGTGGAATTAAAATGGGTGGCCAGTGATGGATGGGGTGTAGGTGCTTGGCTAAGCAGTCTCGCCAATATATAGGAGGCCACACGGAGAGCACCGGACACAGTATATGACCCCAACAGTAGGGAGGGAGGAGATGTAGCACTTGGTGTGTTTACAAAGAAGTGGCTGATTGACAGGAGGTAAAGGGGGGAGTAAAGGGAGCCTTTTCTGAATGGCTGCCAGTGACTAGTGAACCACAGGGGTCTATGTTGTGACCGATTCTGTTTATATTATACGTCAGTGATTTGGATGAAGGAATTGATGGCTTTGTTGCAAAGTTTGCAGACAATATGAAGTTAGGGGCAGGTAGTTTTGGGTAAGTAAAGAGGCTACAGCAGGACTTGGGTTAGGAGAATGGGCAAAGAAGTGGCAGATGGAATACTGTGTTGGGAACTGTAGGGTCATGCACTTTGTTAGAGGAAATGAAAGGGTTGTCTATTTTCTAAATGGACAGAAATTACACAAATCTGTGACGCAAATTCTACAGTATTTTGTGCAGGATTCCCAAAGGTTAACTTGCAGGTTGAGGAAGGTAAATGCAAAGTTAGCATTCATTTCAAGAGGACTAAAATATAAAAGCAAGGATGTAATGTTGAGACTTTATAAAGCACTGGTGAGGCCTCACTTGGAAATTTTTGGGCAGTTTTGAGCCCCTTTATCTTAGAAAGAATACGCTTAAACTGGAGAGGGTTCAAAGGTTCACGAAAATGATTCCAGGATTAAACAAGTTGTCATATGAGGAGCATTTGATGGCTCTGTATCACCCCCACAGCTAAGATTTATTTGTGTGCAAAATATATCTGCGGATTTCAAATGGTGTCTGTTAAACTAATGGGGATATTGGAATTGTTACTTTAATGAAAAGCATCGTTTTGGATATTAAACATAATTTTGACCGATGCACAGCAAGAAAATTGTAGCTGTAAACTAAGTGTAAATTTCAAATCTTTGTTAATGCCTATATTTAATAATGTTGCTGTGTACTGGATTCATTCTAGGCTTCCGGTATGAGAACTGGTATCACTAACACTAAGGATTCAGAGATGAAGGATGCAAAAAAAGCACATTTGGTGAATGAGCGCCTTACAGGACAATTAACAGGAATATCGCAAGCACCTGAACACAAGAAAGACAAACTGCTTAAAGACCTTGCAGCCACCCGGCTGAGTCAAGGAGAAAAACTTCCAAAACTAGGTGCGTGAAAATGATTTAGATCGGAACAGTGCAGATGAGGAGACAAGAATGTAAAGATTGTAATTTAAATGTATTTTCCATGTCTAGTGAAGCAGTATACAAGCAGAAATGTTCTTGGAGTCAAATTCATTGTAAACTCTCTTTCTATTTACCCTGATGTTTTCATTTAAAACTGTGTCCTGTTCTAATGTGTTCTTTTTTAGTCCTCAACAAATCTTGTTTTTTTTTGCCTTCAGGCTTAAAAAAATTTAAACTTTATGTTGCTTTGTTAATATTTCTCTAACTACTGTTACAGTAACCATCTACTACTGTGTGATATTATCCTGTACTATGGGACTTGGGTTTGCTCTTGCTGTTTTTAAGTTGTTCAGGCAAACTCTGTATTAAACTACATTATCAGGTTTCCCTAAAACAGATTTAGAAGTATTTCTAAGTGGCTAAGGCAGAACCTATTCTTCTTAAGAGAAAATTGGAAATATGTGTGAAGCAATTTTTCTCCTACAGGGAGAGAACACAATCACAGAACTGACTTTGGATCTGTCAGTCTGCTATAGTGTCTGAATGGCTTCTTTCTGTGCTGCAAACAACAATGGCCCTCCGTCTTGGGGCTGCTGTAGAAAGGTGCTTGTGTCAAGGTTAAACACCTATATCCAGTGAGAAAATTTGTAGTCAAGCACTAAGGCCCTAAGCAATCTAAGCAGTACACTAACTTGCTGCTTTGGACTGACCTAGGAACTGATCTCAAAAGACAATAGACAGTAGGTGCAGGAGTAGGCCATTCGGCCCTTCTAGCCAGCACCGCCATTCACTGTGATCATGGCTGATCATACACAATCAGTACCCCGTTCCTGCCCTCTCCCCATATCCCTTGACCCCGCTATCTATAAGAGCTCTATCTAACTCTTGAATGCATCCAGAGACTTGGCCTCCACTGCCTTCTGGGGCAGAGCATTCCACATATCCACCGCTCTCTGGGTGAAAAAGTTTTTCCACATCTCTACTCTAAATGGCCTACCCCTTATTCTTAAACTGTGGCCTCTAGTTCTGGACTCACCCATCAGCGGGAACATGCTTCCTGCCTCCAGTGTGTCCAATCCCTTAATAATCTTATATGTTTCAATCAGATCCCCTGTCATCCTTCTAAATTCCAGTGTATACAAGCCCAGTCGCTTCAATCTTTCAACATATGACAGTCCCGCCATTCCGGGAATTAACCTTGTGAACCTATGCTGCACTCCCTCAATAGCAAGAATGTCCTTCCTCAAATTTGGAGACTAAAACTGCACACAGTACTCCAGGTGGGGTCTCACCAGGGCCCTGTAAAGCTGCAGAAGGACCTCTTTACTCCTATACTCAATTCCTCTTGTTATAAAAGCCAGCATGCCATTAGCTTTCTTCACTGCCTGCTGTACCAGCATGCTTGCTTTCATTGACTGATGTACAAGAACACCTAGATCTCGTTGTACTTCCCCTTTTCCTAACTTGACTCCATTTAGATAGTAATCTGCCTTCCTGTTCTTGCCACCAAAGTGGATAAACTCACATTTATCCACATTAAACTGCATCTGCCATACATTTGCCCACTCACCCAACCTGTCCAAGTCACCCTGCATTCTCTTAACATCCTCCTGACATTTCACACTGCCACCCAGCTTTGTGTCATCAGCAAATTTGCTAATGTTACTTTTAATCCCTTCATCTAAATCATTATTGTATATTGTAAACAGCTGCAGTCCCAGCACCGAACCTTGCGGTACCCCACTGGTCATAGCCTGCCATTCCGAAAGGGACCCGTTAATCACTACTCTTTGTTTCCTGTCAGCCAGCCAATTTTCAATCCATGTCAGTACTCTGCCCCCAATACCATGTGCCCTAATTTTGCCCACTAATCTCGAAGTAAACTGTGTAGTTCCATTTCTTCCCTCCATTCCTGCTTGATGCAACATGCTTATTATCCATCAGTGGGAACAAACTTATTCTGGTCAGTACAAAATTCTTATCAACTCATTGAGGCAGTAAGTTAAGAGGCCTTTGGTTTTGGGCTTCATTCTTTGGCCTGACATTTCTTCAAATCTTGCACATTCAGCAATTCTTAAAGCTTGCAGACCTGACTGGTTATCTCTGGTGAATTGTACAGTGTCTCTGAGAGTAGTTGGACTGCTGTTGACATTGCTGTCTGACTCTGTCACTCAGATCTGGTGTTTGCTGTTCGCTTCCTTTACTTCAGTCCTTGTAGGAAATTCTTCTTGGGTTCAGGGACACTAACCAAGACAAAGGAATGAATAGTTTTATGCTTCATTAAAGTGCATATGAGTAGTTCTTTGAAAGTGCTATATACTACTAACTTCTTTCAGCATCATTCATGTCATCATTGTCCTTGTGTATGTTCAGTTTCCCAGTCTTTTTAGTTGCCCACCTACCTTTTACTATTTCTCTTTTATTTTCCTCTCATTGGCTCATGGATCTTTGTTAGTGTCTCTCTTCATGTATATTTGTTTGTCCTTAGTGTTGTTAGACAGCGTTTTTCCTCTCATGTTTTCTCTTGCTGTACATTTGGCCCTGAATATTTTAATATAAGCTGTCGATTCTTTCGGCTACTTCTCATCCACTTTTCCCCTCTCTTTGTCTAAAAACATTTTGTCAAATAGATTTCTGCATTCCATTTTGAGAGGTGCTCAGCTGCATACATCTGTTGAAATGATCTTATTCTGGTTGGGAAAAGCCAAATGCGTGCCTGACTACCTTATGGCTATAATTGGATGAGGTCAGTGATAAAATAATGAATATGTGGTGGCAATTGATCTGATCAGACTTGTGCAGACATCAGAGTAGTAGAAAAGTGAACAAAAGGTAAAATAATATAGTGAAAATTTGAAATTAAAAACAGGAAATCTCACTTTCTTACACCTTAAGATTTTTTTTCTCTTTTGTTGTCTGTATACTTGTGGATCCCAATGTTCCATTTGGAAATGGATTTAAAACTCACACTAATCAAGTATCATTGACATTGAGTTTCCAAAATGGGTATCACTCCACCCTTCCTCTCATGTATATGGTAAATTTTACAGTGGGTAGTTATTTTAAAAATTAGTAATTTTTGTTCAGTGCTATTAGTGCAGAATAGAAAATGAGGGAGGAAAATATCAATCTTTCTGAAGGTTTCAGTAAAAGTTAGTCAATTCTCTTGTTTCAGTCCACATTAAAAGTGCCCATGCTCACCTAAAATTATGCAGTTACACCCATGGATGCCGGCTGGTGGCGCAGTGGCATCAGCGCTGGACTTCGGGGCGAGAGATTACGAGTTTGAATGCGTCTGGCTTCCTTGCACGCTCTCCATCCCTGCCTGGGTTGAGTGTTGAGCTAACAACTCGACCTCGTTAAAAAAAAAAACACCTGGGGAGGGATGGGCTTCGTCAGGTTTCAGATGCCCAAGGCATGCCGTACAATGAGCAGTTACCAAAAAAGATTGGTGCAAAAAGCTTGTCATGACGGCACCCCGACGACTCCACCAGGAGTTAAGGATGGACGGGCGCACGTGCACATGCATGCCTCATTGTTCAACTTTAGCAAAATTTGTCATGCTTCTTTATTTCAGAACAAATGTGGAGAAAGAAGTACCCAAATTCAAGTTCATTTATTGTCATTCAACCGTAGACACGAACACTATGTCTTGGAGAAAGTACTTGTCCCCTACAGCTATTTTCATATTTTACTGTCTTACTTTCTAAATTTAAACTATATTGAAGTAGGAATTTTTGAGCTAATCTACAAAACATTGTGCATCCTGTGAAATCAAAAGAAAAATTTCAAAATCTGTCAATAACTTATATAAAAAAATTAAAACCAAAATTGAGGTTGAAAAAATATTCATCCCCTTTATAATTACTATGCTAACTTTCCTCAGTTGCAACACTATATTATCATACCAACTCACCCAATTTGTTGGTGTAAAAAAAAAATAAAAAATTGGAGGATCTACTGAATAAATACCCCTCTCTGTATAAGGTCCACCAGTATGGTAGATATTCAACAAGCCAGACCAAAATGAAGGCAAAAGAGCATTCAAGGCAAGTCTTAGAAAATACCATAAAAAATAGGCTGTTGAAATGGTTTTTGGCATGGACTAGATGGATTAGAGGACCTGTATCTGTGCTGTACTTATGTGACTTACTATGACAATGTGGAAAAGGGTCTTGTGGTTAGATGAGACAAAAGTGGAATTTTTTGGTCTCAACACTGTATGGTACGTGGGGTGTAAATCCAATACTGTGCATCAGCCAGGGAACACCATCCCTACTGTAAAGTAGGGTGGAGGTAGCATCATGTTATGGGGATTTTTTTTTTAGAAGCAGAGACTGGAAATCTAGTCAGGACTTATGGGAAGATGAATGCTGCTAAATACAGAGAGATTCTGGATAAAAAAAACTAGCCTCCGCCAGAAAGCTTAAACTGGCGAGGAAACAACCCAAACACTGCCAGAGCAACCATGGAGTGCTTCAAATGAAGAAAATTGATGTGCTTGTGTGACCCAGTCAGAGTCCTGACCTTAATCCGATTGAACATCTCTGGCAAGACTGCAAGATTGTTGTCCACCACCGCTTCCCAACTAACCTGGCACAGCTTGAGCAATTTTGCACGGAGTAATGAACAAATCTTGCTCTATCTTGTGCAAAATTAATAGAGACTTATCCAAAAAGACTACTGGCTGTAATAGCTGCAATACTGCGAAGTATTGAGCAAAGGGGATGAATACTTCGGAACTGCTGGTATTTCAGTTTTTAAATTTTTAGTTTCATGCTTTAATTTTCATGCTTTACAATTTGACCTTTTTTGGGCTGTACTGTGAAAAAGGAGCTTGTGATTCACAAATAAAGAAAAATCTCAGTTAAATTGATTAAAATTCTTGGTTGTAATACTCATGTAAACAAAGGGTTGGGGGCTGAATACTTTTTCAACGCACTGTATATAGTTAAATTAAATAACATTCTTCAGGGGCCAAGATGCAAAACAGTACGTGTATCACATCCAGCATATAAAATAATATTAACATAATAACAGATAAAAATCATAAAATCATAAATCTTTCCAATACAAGTTTACTGTTGTCTTTTTAAAGAAAACAATTGAACACTCAAAATTATCAGTCAATTAGGGAAACTCCATTACATAGTACTTTGTTTTACACTGTACAGCAGAGCAGAAACTAAATGTGATGAGTGGTGTAACTGCTCACCATTGAGCATGTCACGAAAGGAAGTTCAGTGTTGGGGGATGCAACAGTGTCCATTACTTCAACAGGAGCTAATGAGAGACCAGCTATAGGATCTGTGTGTGTCTGTCAGCACTTGGAGCAACAACTTAGCTGTAATTACTCTGTTGAATACTTAAACATTGGCACCTGAATTTTGGGATAAAATTATAACAAAGTACTCAAAATCCATTTCAGGTTCGTCAAGAGATTTATGCCATGAAACAAAGTTTGTATTTGTAATCATGGTTGTCCATTTCATTGTGTAATTGATTTGTTGTAACTATGAAAAGTTCGCAAACTTTCTATTTTGCAGAATTGTTTCTTTTGTGTGTGAAGCTAAAAATTGTGAAACCAATGTTCAATATTCATGGATTAGCAATTTCTTATTAAATGAAGATTTCTACCCCATAAATAAGTTTGGATATAATTAGTAGAGAATTATTTTCAGAAATGGAGAGAACAATAATTATTATTTGGATATTGTGAGATTAAATTTCAGTTTTCCTCAGTTTCAAACTAGAATTGTATAATCTTGATAGACACTCCATTATACAGAGCTACCTAATAAGGTGGCCACTGAGTGTATGTATGTTGTCTTGTGCCCCTGTAGCCCATCTACTTCAAAGTTCGATGTTTTGTGCATTCAGAGATTATTTTCTGCACACCACTGTTGTAATGTGCTTATGAGTTATTGTTGCCTTCAACCAGTTCTGCCATTCTCCTCTGACCTCTCATCAGCAAGGGGTTTTTGCTCATATAATTGCTGCTCACTGGATTTTTGTTTGTTTTTCGTTCTATTCTCTGTAAACTGTAGAGACTGTTGTGTGTGGAAATCTGAGGAGATCAGCAGTATTGATAGATAGATAGATAGATACTTTATTCATCCCCATGGGGAAATTCAACTTTTTTTCCAATGTCCCATACACTTGTTGTAGCAAAACTAATTACATACAATACTTAACTCAGTAAAAAATATGATATGCATCTAAATCACTATCTCAAAAAGCATTAATAATAGCTTTTAAAAAGTTCTTAAGTCCTGGCGGTAGAATTGTAAAGCCTAATGGCATTGGGGAGTATTGGAGATACTCAAGCCACCCCCTCTGGCACCAACTATCATTCCACAGTCAAAGTCACTTAGATTACTTTTGTTTTTGCCCATTCTGATGTTTGGTTTGAAAAACAACTGAACGTCTTGACCACGTCAGCATGCTTTTATGCATTGAGTTGTTGCCACATGATTGACTGACTAGGTATTTTCAAGTGCTTTTAAAATGCTGATGAAAATGGTGTAATATATTTAGTAATTGGGTACAGGCAGTCCCTGGGTTATGAACGAGTTCCGTTCTTGAGTCCGTCTTTAAGTTGGATTTGTACTTAAGTTGGAACAGGTACATCTGGTATTATTTAGCGTCAATTAGTCAAACGTTTGTCTTAGTATATATTTTACCTTTCTATGCATATAAAACACTTAAGAAACATGTATTTCAACAATTAAACTACTGCGTTGCTTAGTAATAATTGTAGCTTTCATTGGGCAGGGCCTTTCACATGCTCCATTATTCTCACTTTATCCTTTACTGTATCCTTTTAAAGTTGTTCTGATCGTTGACCGACTATAGCCTAAAGCTTTTCCAATGACCGATGGTGTTTCACCTCTTTCAAATCGCTTTATTCCACTTTATTTTCAATCGCGATCGTTTTCTGTCAATGGGACAGGAAGCTGCGGATTTAATGTTCTATCGCTGAGCAGCAGTGAACTGTCTGATTGGCCTATCAGAGTTCTCTTTAGGAACTAGTTGACTTGATCAGCATTTCTGATCTGGCTATTTTTCATGATCGCACTTAATTAAAAAAAAAAACCTAGCAGCAACCATGGGCGGCGGGTCCTCTGCTCCCCGGGTCCTAAAATCCACCCACACTGAGACAGATTAAATGGGACAAGTGGGAGCAGTGCTGAGTGGAAAAGGGAGGGGGGGGGGGGGGTCAGGGTGAATCTTGCTAAGAAATATTTAAGCCAAATACAAAGTTACACACTCAACACAGTGTCAACGGCAACAACTTAAAATGGCGGACGGCGTTCTCCTTCCTCCGTTCGTAAGTGCGAGTTGTCTGTAAGTCGGCCGTTCAAAACTCGGGGACTGCCTGTATTTCCTCAGGGAACTCTTTGTGTATTAGATAACCCCTGCCTATTCGGCTAAATTGAAATATAAATTGAAATTAATTATAATACAATACATTACAATAAGAATATAAAAATTAAATGAGTGCAAAAAGAGTGAGGTGATGTTCATGGGTCATTATCTGTTCACCAATTATATACAAAATAATTAAAAAAAAGCTGTCTGTCCACACCTTTGCAACGTTGTCTTCAGACTCATCTGTCTGTACTTATAAGTAGACTGCCCTTCCCCCTGTAATTAACTTCCTAACAGTGGAGGGCAAAATCTGCCACCTTAAAATGTCTTTTTTTTGGCCTTTTTTCCCTCAAAACTAGGAAAACTATATTAATTTTCCTCCAAAACTAGTGAGTTAATCTTGACTTGAAAATTTGTATTGTTATTCAAACTTTTCAGAAATTAGAATTCTATATTTGAATGTATTAGCTTGTTTGATGCAGTGCCATTAGCGAGATGTTACATTCTCTTGCAGATTCTAAACTCAATAGCTGCTCTGTTTTTATTCTTCATTATAGACCTTTTTAAAATTTTAGTGTCATTCTCTTGATCTTTTATGTTTGCTCCTTTGCTTTTAAGCTCCTTTATATTCTTTCTTAAACAGTTGGGATTTAATAAACAAACTTGCCATCAGCTAACTTCAGTTTCTTTTCAGATTTTTTTTTTCCAATTTTTGTATACTTGTATTTTTTACTTTGTTCACCAGTGATTAAACTTGAGATTAATTGGCGTGCTAGCAGGAATATTTTCTTTGCTGTGGATCAGTTGGATAAAAAAATCATATCTAGCTGCTTAAAAAAAAAAAATCCCTATAGTTTTAAGATCTTTAAGGAAGAGAAAGAGTTTTTAAATGGACATCAAGTAGCTGCAACTTTTAGGACCTTTGTGACACAGCATCTCTTTCCTGTGTAATGAAAAGTTATTGATGGATAGCTGACAATTACTGCGAGCCTATAGATTTGAAGGAGACTGCCCTTGATTGGAAACCTCTTATTGTGTCCATTTACAAGAAAAGGACATAATTAATTCAGGAAGATGAACAAAGTATTGAAAAATTAATGCAGATCAGAATTGAGTATGGTAAGGTAATTCTGTAGTATTTCTGGTTGGTGAGCTTTTATGAAAGGGACTGACAGTAATTAACCCTGGGCCGGAACCTCCACCCTCCCCCCCCATTGCTCATCTTCATCTAACTAAGTTCAATTCATACACCATTGAATTATGTCCCATTTTATAAAGTAAAGGAATCTGTCTTGAATATTTCAATTGACTGAACGCTTCAGTTAAGAGAGTTCCAGAATTTCTTCTTTTTCAGGGACCATGCTTCCTGATTTCACACAACTGGACTCGCACTAATTAAAAAGATTGCACCCCCATTTCTCTCTCCATCCCTTCCCCTGTCACTGAACTAAATGAAATAACTGCTTAATAAGCATTCTTTCATATCTATAACCATTCTAAAGGTCTGATATGTCACACACTGGCCTTCTAACTACTTATTTTAACTGTTTCATTCAAGTGAAAAAATACTGCTGGAAGTATATAATACTAAAAAAATGTTGGAATGCCTACCATCTGGTGACATCTGTGGTCTGTGATCTGAAAGATTTTGAAGGTTACCAACCTGAGATGTTGCTGTTTTTCCACTGCTCGATTGATGAGATCATACTTTCATTATTGTTCAATGCTTAATCAGTGTCACAACTAAATTCTAGTAACTTACTATAACTTGTGTTAATTTATAATTAATGCATGATTTCTGCTTTTCATGTGCCTTAAGTAGGACACTCATTTTTATAATTTTTCATGAAGGCATCTCATTTTTATCTTACAATTTATTAATCTAGACAGCTTTAGAAAAGCTAAAATAACCTCGCTCTGGTTGGATTAATATCCTTCATAATCTGATCATTTTTACCATAATAATTTTTATAATTGCCAAATTTCTTCTATTCTTATTTGGATTCCATTATTCCACTAGTATTTTGTCAACTCACTTTCTTTAACAAAGGTTTCAAAGTATTTATTTATCATTTTGTTGGAAGATAAAGATGTTTATAATGAGGTTAGCTGGTTTTTGTAGTATTCTGTTTATGCTTGCACTGCTTAAAAGTTTTACAAAATTCCCTGTGTTGTAGAAGCAAAAGTAATAAGAATTTAAGAATTTCTTATGGATAATAAAGTTGCTCGTGTGTAAAAGCTTATTTGGCTGAATCTTTCTCCACATTTGTGTTCATGTAACTTGTTCATTCAAAATGCAAGTGAAACAACAAAATTACAAATGCTAGAATCTGGAAAAATTCAGCCTGTTAAGCAGCATCAGTGGAAGGAAGCAAGTCAACTTTTTGTGTCAGTAACCTTTCAGAGCTCTGAGGAAAGACCCCTGATCTAAAGCATTCACTGTGTTCTCTTTTCACAGATGCTACTTGATTGGCTGAGATTTTCCAGAATTTCTGTTTTTGTTTCTGGACAAAATTTAATCATCTTAAAAGATCAGTATATTATTCATGAATAGTGTGAAATAAAAACCTGAAACCCAAAATTATCTTTGTCAGTCAAAACCTTCTTCCCAGTGGACCTCCATCCTGAAGACTGGCTACTACCAACCTTCAAATTTGGGTTTCCTTCTGTTGGGGGTTAGGATGGAGAAAAGAACATTATTCCTTAAAATTTGCAAATGAATATTTTGGCACACCTGACATTCCTTGTAACCTGATGCATTAAACAGCTTGAATGTGAGAAAATCAAAGCCACCCTCTTTTGGTCTGCATAACACAATTGTACAGGCTTTACTGGAGGAAATTAGTCAGCTTGTTTAATGGTTGTGCATTACTTTTTAAAGGAGAGAACCGATTGCCTATGCCCAGTGAGTTTAGGGCCACCAAATATGCAGATCTCTCAGTCAAAACTATCTTGTTCAACAATTCAGCAAATCTGAGGAATTGACTTTTTGCTGTCTGCCTTAAAAAGTTGCTCTTCAAGACTGTCCAACAAATCAACAATGAATTGTCTAGTGATTTTATATCTCTCCCCCCCCCCCCCCCCCCAGCTTCCATTTATGAGATAACCTGAAGATTTTGGCTTTTAGTGTAGATCCTACCAATGACAATGAAAAGGGCCAATTCCCATAAATCTTGTGGCTTGTGTTCCACCCACAAGGTACTGGAGCTGAATCAGTCAAATAAGGGTGGAAACTTAACAAATGACCGTTCCTGTTATAAGAGTCAGTGTACTGTCTATCACTGAAGTGTTCATGATGAGGCTAAGGCAAGAAAAAAAGTGCTGCTTTTGATTCCTATCATTACTTTGAATAATTGAATTGTGACTTTAAGGTTCCTTTTAAACTTTAAAGTGTGTTGCATCTTGTCTTTCCCATGACTGAGATATGGATTTCTACAGGAGACAAAACAACCAGAAAAATCCCTTTCAGTTGTGTGGGGACTGTGCCACATCTACAGGAGTCATCTTGCAAGTCAGCAGGACTTTTGAAGTGTAGCCTTCCGAGGAGCTCTACCTCTATCTTCAGAGATGACCAATGGAAGATGTTCCCTCCACAGACACTGGTCTCCCAATGTTCAGAGTTTTATTATACATGTTACTTGTTAAAGACAAATCAATATTGTAAGGAATTAAATCTGTTATGTTTTTATTAACTTCAATGTTTAGAAGTCTGCGGGGGGGGACGACTGCAAGCTCTGTAAAACTGAGTTTAAACAATGTAAACGTTTTGATTGTTTTGTGCAAAATTTTGGTTCCTTTCAACCTTAAATAAACCTAACATTTACAAAACTTCATTTCTTTACTTACCAGAAATGACAATGAGATGATAGTTATCTCCTATCCATTCATATGGAGGTCCTGATTTAATGTTTTTCACATCAAAATCCATTTGACTCGGATTGACATGAAGGCTGATCTCGAGTAGAGTTGTGTTGCTCTGCCTTTTCATTGGGCCCTGCTTACAAAGACAGAGACTGTGCATCATCTCCCCAGGAAATGTTTTGTCATTTTCCCTTATCTTCACCCCATTTTTGCCTTTAGCTCCAGGGTATTCCTTATTCCATGACAGTGTTAACCATCTCTTAAGTACTGTTAAGTAGAGTTGCAGTTGCTGGCATTAAGATATCCCATAGTGAATCATTCAGGATTCATGACCTGTCTTGGGCAATAGGCTTTTAATTTACTATCCTCATTACTCTTGTCTTCATACCATATAACAGACTGTCAATGATATCACATCTCTCCCTCCTGTTTCAGGCCTGGTACACCTGCAATGCAAGAATCATAAAATGCCTAGAGCCATCAACTTGTGTGAGCTCAATATCTCATGCTGCACTGAGACTACTTTGTAGCTGTTTGTGTACGCTCTTACCTCACACATCAAATGGGAGAATTCTTAAACTTGTCATTGTTCTTTAGTGTGGAGCAATTCGGAAGACTTTGTTTTTAACAGAACAAGTGAACACACCAAAATGCCACTAGTTAGCTTTCTTTACTTCAGGGTGAGGGCTTCATTCAAACATTTCTGATATTTTGAGTTTTTCATCTTCCCTGCTCAAACTTAATTAGACATTGACCCACCAATCTGGGATAACTAACATTGCATAATTGCTTTCTTATCCTTTGTCCATGCCTGCCTTTTGATAAATCTGAAGGTTGGGTTGTACTTGAACTGTTCCTGCCTTCTACCTTTTCCAGTTTAGAAGTTTTTGCTAGTCAAGTTGAAAGATATCTTGACAGTATTCTTTGATTCATTTGAGAAGAGAAATCTTTAAGCTAGTGCAAACTTCAGAACAGTTAAGTTGTTACAATGATATAGATTATCTGGCTCATCAATACTACCTTGAACTTCTGTTGAGCATTCCTGTCCATCCCTCCTCTCTGTTTCATTGCTATGGTCCTGCAGAATTGAAACACTCAGGTACCCATTTGTTTTCCTTTTGAAGTGATGCTTTCTGCTTCCACCACTCTTGTAGGCAGTGTTTCAGTACCACTGTTTTTAAGAGGGAGAAAATAAATTGTAAAGATTCTCAACTGAAACAAAACAGTAGAAAATTACTGCATTCTGGTAGGGAATGTAGCTATAAGTAGTCCAGTAAAATAAGTACAAATTTCTGTGGCTTTGAGGCTTGGTCAGCCATGTAGTGAGATTGTGGTTAATTGAATTAATTGTTAATTAAATCTTAATTGACCTAATGTTTGTTCACTATAAGCATACAAACTTGTAGCAAGATTCTGCCATTCAGCCCTTTCAGCTTGCTTGGATGAAATAAAATATAGTTCAACTAATTGTCACTACAACTCTGCTTTGCATCTACTCACATCAGCCATTCATCTCCTGGCTCATAAGAATTTATCTTTTTCTGGAGTAAATAAAAATCAAAATGACTACTTCAGCTGCCCTTTGAGTGAAGGTGATCTAGAGTTTGAAATTGTCGCCTAATTTGTCTCTTAAATGGTCTGTGATTCTAGTTTCACCCCTAACGGGGTCAACACATAGACATATATCTTGTAAAGTTCTCTTGGGTCCATTTATGTCCCATACCATATGTGCGAAAGTCTAGATATAATATTTAGGTAGCCCAATGCTTATAAAGTTCTTAATGACGTTCAGTGCAACACACAAAATACCGGAGAAACTCAGCAGGTCAGACAGCATCTAATGAATAAAATGTCAATGTTTTGGGTGGAGACCCTTCATTCCTTTTAATGTAGACCCTTTATTAGAACCTGTGGTGTTCGTTTCCCGTTACAATTATCATTTGCTCTTATTTTTTTATTTGAAAATTGTTCTAAGTTCCAGTGAATACAAGCTTAATTTCTGTAGTCTCATAATTGGAATCTTGGGACTCCAATCTAAATTGCTGTCTTTTCTGTGTGTGGTGCCCAGAGCTGTACAAAGGGCAAGTGTAGTTTAACCATGCCCTTATGTAGCAAAGTTTTCAGGCTCCAAAATATTAGGCATAGCTTTCTGTTAGCCTTTTTCATTCCTTTTCAATCTTGAATGCAGTATACTTATGATATAAGTATAGCACTTTTTGCTGTTTAGGAAGTGCTTTCCTATCTTGTAACGTCCAAAGTGGATGACCTCACATTTGCTTCCATTGGAATGTTATCAATTCATAGCTTTTTTCATTTTGTATTTCATTTTGCCCTAATCAGAATAATTTCTATAACTTCATCAGGTTATTTATTTATTTAGTCCTAGAGTCAGCTGCATCACCCACCACCCAGCAGCCCACCTATTTAACTCTTGCCTAATCAGAGGGCAGTTCAGTGATCAATTAACTTACTAACTAGTATATCTTTGGAATGTGGGTGGAAACCCACTTGTTCATGGGGAGAATGTACAGACTTCTTATAGAAGACACTAATTGATCTCTGATACCCTGAGCTGTAATAATGTCACACTAATCGCTACACTGCTGTTTTGTGGATTTAAGAACATAAATAGCAGCAGAAGTAGGCTCTTGATTCTGCTCTGCCATTGGTGGAGCTTATGGGTCACTTATTTCAGTTCCACTTTCCTGTTTAATCCCCATATAACTTGATTTCTCTAGACTTCAAAGAGCTGATGGTCAGTATTGATCTTGCTCAATGATGGAAGATTTCCAGTCCTCTAGAGCAGAGACTTCAAAAGCCATTTCAGTAAAGAAATTCCTCCAGATATGTTTTAATGAGATCTTCTAAACCGCAGAGTTTGTCGCCCCATTCATTCAATCTTGCACTGGATTAAAAACCTCATCCCACAATCACATTTGTTAATTTACATAACACTGAATCTGAGGCTCGTATATCCTTCCAGGGGTCAAGCTTTGAAAGCTATACATAACTACAGGGGTGTGGTCTTTCCAAAGTAATGTATGGTTTTAAGATTTTTGCCAATTTATTCCATCTACCCTGCGTCAAAAGCTGACAAGCCACTTCTAGTTGCTTGTTTTATCTACATACCAGCTTTGTGAATAAAGCACCCAAATCTCTTTGAACACCAATGCTAAAAAAAAATCTGCTTCCCTGTTCTGCCTACCAAAGTGAATATCTTAACTTTTATCTTCATTCCATTTCACATGCTCTCTTTCTGGCCACGTTTTTTTTTCTGCTTGAAGCTTTGTCATTCTTGACTTTCCTATCTAGTTTTATATTATCAACAAAATTTGCACTTCTTCAAATTGATTCAAGCAGATTATAAATAGCTGTGGTTAATACACTGATTCTTCTTGTGGCCCACTGGTAATTTCCTGCCAATCAATTTTGTGTCTGTTAGTTTCTTTTTCTCCATGCTTCTACATTAGAATTAACTTAGTCTTTGTATAGTTTTTCTGGAATCTTATAAATACCTTCTGCAATCTAAGTGTACTGTATTTTGCTAGTCATGTCCTCAAATGTTCTAATAAATTGATCAAACAATTTTAGCTGTAATTCCTAATTTTCCTTCATTTCCTTGAGTGATGGTGTTATCATTGCTGTCATCAAGTAGTCTGAAACAGTTCAAGATTGGAGAACTTTGGTAGATCACACTCAATCCATCTACTATTGCTACAGAAGCATTTTTTACAATCTTGAGATAACACTGTCAGCCATTAGATTCAGGGTGTTTTTGTCTGGTAATATTTTCCTTACTGATAATTAGTTTTAGTGCTTCATTTTGACAACCCCTTGGTTCCTCACTACATCTAGAATATGGTATATGTTCTATGCTCTGAAAATGGATTGGAAATACATAGCTGTTTAGTCTCTTCTATATTTTCCATCGCAGTTTCTCTTCTCAGCTTCAAAGAAACATTTTAAATTTGTTGTAGATATATGTAAAAACTTTTGATTTTTTGTACGTTTTTGCTAGGCTTTTACTCTTTTATCAATTTTTGATTATTTCCCTGTTTTTCAAATATTCTCAGTCCTCAAGTTTGCTGTTCAGGTTTGCAACATCATAACCTCTTGATTTAAATCTGCCCATAACTGCTTTCACCATCCATTCTTGGTTAGCTCTGAATCTTCAGTGGATGTGACGTTGCAAATTTTCAAATATGTCTGTTCACCATAACGCCTCAATTTGAAATTTACCCTAGTTAACTTTCCCTTCAAAACTATATAATTTGCTTTATTTAAATTTGGCTCAAGTTTCAGATTAAGAATGTTGAATGAAAATTCTAAATTAAGTAATAAATAACATTACCCTTATCAAGAAATCCCTTGCGATAACCGATTTTTCTTGCTTCATTGGATAAATAACCTATTCCCTAGTTGGTGTTTTTGCCTAGAACTCTAGAGTATGCTTGCTGAGTTGGTTTGCCTAGTCTATTTTGAAGGAAAATTCTCTAGGATTGTATTTTTATTACCATTGCTACAAGCTTTTTATCCTATCATCAAAGTCATTCATAAATACACATGCAAAATCCTGGAGGATCTCAGTCAGGTCAAGCAGAGTCTAAGAGGCATTAACAGCTGATATTCTGGGCCCAAAATGTTTGCTGTTTATTCCCTTCCATAGATGCTGCCTGACCTGCTGAGTTCCTCCAGCATTTTGTGTTTGTTACTCTGGATTTCCAGCATCTGCAGAATTTCTTGAATTTACAAATACCACTGTTGTAGCAACCATTCAAATCTTCTGTGGTAGCTTTAGTCACATACTGTGACTTTTGTACCTTTTTATTAATTTTGACTTGTTTAGCAACTTTCCTAGTTATGCAAACAGCTACCAGTTATAGTCTGATAGATTTAATCAAACACTTTCTGGAAATAGATACACTTTGATGTGGGCTTCAACCAAGTATATTGCCAGTTCCTTCCTTTCACAGATGTTGCTCCAGATTTCAGTACCTGTAGTCTTTTGTGACAGCATTGATACCAGCTTGTCTACTGATTTAATCACTTCTTTAAAAAAAAATCACATTTGTCAGAACTGGGCTACAATTTACAAATGTGCGTTTATGCTCTCAGCTTGAGAATTTTTAGAAGTTATTCAATGACTGGTTTTAGTTCTTTGGATGACACCCTTAAGTCTGACTGAGTTTGTGACTTTCTTAGATACAAGGTTGCAGCCTTAGAATTTCTGTTCAGCCTCTCTTATTCATAGACTTTTGGTATTCCTTGTAATTTTGCGATGGATTCTAGGCCAACTGGTCTATTAATCTTTGGTTTCTGCTACTTGCCGTTCTGAACGAAAGCAGTGCAATGACTTGCAGCTGTCTATTCTAAAGGAAATATTCCATTGCACAATGGAAGGAACTCCTGAAGTTATTAAAATAATAGAAAATACATTTTGGTGAATGTGCAGCAAAAGTGATTAATTTTTTATAAATATGTTGGCACCAGTGTCTGAATATTTTCTAAGTAATACTTGGCTATCTAAATTTCATTTCTTTTCCTACAAATTAAGAATTATGGAAGAACAAATGCCTAGATCCAAAGGGATAAAAGTATTATATTTTGATGAAAGTAGGAATGGTATGGAGTCGGAATATGGCAGAATAATTATTTTGCAATTTGAGTACCAAAGTGTTTGTTATTTGCTTGTTTTGCTTATATATCACAAGGATTTGTCTGAATTGATTTTCTTCTGCCTTTTTGTACACTCCCTTGTGCAAAGCGTCCAAGTATTTTTCAGAGTGCATGTCATATTTGGGGAAAGCATGAACTCATGGTCTCTTCTCCTGTGGCATTGAATATATACTGACTAGTTACATCACAGCCTGATATGAATACACCAACACCCTTGTACTGAAAAGTCTACAAAAAGTAGTCGATATGGTCCAGTCCATCACAGGTAAAGCCCTCCACACCACTGAGCACAGTTAAGTGGAATGCTGTCACAGGAAAGCAGCATCCATCACAAAAGATCCACACCTTCCAGGCCGGTCTGTTTTCACTGCTGCCATCATGAAGAAGGTACAGGAGCCTGAGGACTTCTCAGGCTCTTGAACTAGACGGGATAACTGCTCAACTTCACTGAATTGTTCCTACAACCTATGAACTCACATTCAATGACTCTTCACCTCATGTTCTTGATATTTATTGCTTATATATTTATTATTATTAATATTTCTTTTCTATTTGCACAGCTTGGTTTTTTTTTGTACATTTGTTGTTTGTCCTGTTGGGTGTGTTTCTTGTATTTACTGTGAATGCCTGCAAGAAAACAAATCTCAGAGTTGTATATGGTGACGTGTACTTTGATAATAGATTTACTTTGAATTTTGTGCTTTAGTGAATGAATGCCAAATTATGATAAATGCAGATTAAAAATATTAATGTTTTATTTCAGATTTGAAGGATAAGCTATTAGTAAAAAAGAAAGGAGAGAAAGGACCAAATAGTGCACCATCTCCAACCAGCCCTTCTGCACCTCAACCAACTGTTGAACAAATCAGACAGAATGTTCGCCATTCTCTGAAGGACATATTAGGAAAAAGGTAAAATCTTTGGCATGAAAAAAAGATTTAAGTTGTCTTTGTAAATCCAGCAACCAACAAAGGTGAGAAAGCACTTGGTGTGATGCCATCTCTTGAAACAGAACTCTGCTGTTTAAAACACTGCATGATAGTAGACTAGTAAGCTAAGTTTACTTCAAAAGTCAAAACATTGGAATATGATTACGTCATGTTGGCCCTTGTCCCTGTAATGCCATGTAATTGGCTCTGACTTAAAAGGACATGTTCATTATGTTTACTTTATTGTCACCAAACAATTGATACTAGAGTGTACAATCATCACAGTGATATTTGTTTCTGCAATTGTTAATTGATAGCAGTTTTTACTTTTCAGATATTTACCAGTCATATTCATTGCCTTCCACAGTAGTCAAATATCTACTGTTCCTTATTTGTAGTATTTTTCTCCATCTTTTCCATATCACTTCAGAAAAGCTTCAGTTCAGTTCTTTATGCTAGGCCCTCTAGTCAGAATGTGAGTTTCTTAGAGACAAAAGTTGCAGCCTTAGAATTCCTGTCCAATAAAAATGGTCTTATCTACCCTGTAATTTCCTTTAATATCTTGAAAATTTCTTCAATTCACCATGAATGAAAGTTAAAAAAGACATGGATGCAGGAAATCTGAAATACAAGCAGCAAATACTCAGCAGCTAAGGCAACACTATGGATAGAAAACCAGATTAACGTTTCAGATTGGAAAGAAGACGCAGCAAGGTAGCATAGTGGTTAGCATAATGCTTTACAGCGTCAGTGACTATAAGATCGTGTTTAATTCCTGTTGCTATCTGTAAGCATTTTGTAGGTAGTCCCCATGATTGTATGGGTTTCCTCTGGGTGCTTCTGTTTACTCCCACATTTGAAAGACATAAGTTGTGGGCATTTTATGTTGCCGCTGGAAGCATAGTGACACTTGTGGGCTGCCCCCATCATATCCTCGGACTGTGTTGGTTGTTGATGCAGACGATGTATTTCACTATACACTTCGATGTATGTGACAAATAAAGCTAATCTATTGACCTGAAATAACTATGTTTCTCTCTTCTTAAATGCTGAGTAACTGCAGTATTTTAGTTCACCCATTGGTAGGTGACGGGACAAATTGTTAATTGTTTTATGGGGTTCTTGGGTTTTCAGTAACATTGATTACAAGGAAGTCATGCTGATTAGCTTTTGGATATTGTATCCATTTCTGCCCATCACATCATAATGCTGTAAAGCTTTAGTAAGGGTTTAATGGAACTTGGTTTGAGTAATACTAAGTGTATTTTCCCTAGGGCTGCAAAGCTTAAGGGGATATTTGTAGATATGGTTCAAAATAAATAGAGTAGTGGTTTTCAGCAGCAGATATAGATTTAACATCTAAACCAAGAGAACCACAGTCCATGTAAACTGATCATATTGCTCTAATATGAAATACACTGACAAGTAAGTCTAGTGAAAGCTGATTTAATATTAGCTTTCAGCAGAATTTTTTGGGGACAATGTTGCATATGGTGGAAGAAACTCTAGTATGTTGTTTAATTTTATTTTGTGTCTCTTACTCATGAGCTATATACTGCAACTGATAATAATAACTACTTTTGACTTAAACAAAACAAATTTCACTTTTGTTCAGGCTTTCGGAGTCGGATTTGAAAGTTCCAGAGGAACGCGCAACCAAGGTTGCGGCCAGGATTGAGAGAAAGCTGTTTTCTTTTTATGGGGACACAGATACTAAATACAAAAGCAAGTACAGGAGCTTGATGTTTAATCTCAAAGATCCCAAGAACCAAGTATGTAAATAGTGATGTAAATAATTATTGTATTTTGAAAATACTGATTTATGAACATTTTTTTCAAAGATTATAATGCAATAGAACTTAATTGTTAAAGCTGCTATAGAGATTGGGTAGATGAGAGTTGTCCATGAATCAACTTTTTTGTTAAGCAAAGCGTGAGTCATCGCTATAGTGCTTTACTCAGGCTTTCTCTTGCACAATCCCCCCACCTTGCCCCACGCACCCAATAGGCTGCCCACTGTGAGCTGTAGCAGTTGAACTGCAGTGCACAGAATACTCACAGAGTGTTTGGGGTATCTGGAACACTCTGCCTGTGATAGTAGGGGAAGCAGATGCATTATTGGTGTTTAAGCATCTCTTACTTAGGCACATGAATATGCAGGGGATAGAGGGATATGGATACTGTGCAGGCAGAAGGGGTGTCAGTGATAATAAATCTGATTCTAAATATGTTGGTGTAGATCATCAGTCAAATTTCATGGAGAAGCTGGCAAGAATAATCATGCTTGACACAGACATTGTGCACCAAAGAGCCTATTCCTGTGCTGCACGTTTTCAGTACTCTCGTGTTTGGAGGCAGATCTCTAAGCCATTGTTTTTTACTTTATTTAAGCATATGGGAGCATTGGCCTTGCACTTCTGCAAAACAAAAGCCCTCTGCTAATCTGTTCCTCCTATACCACGGTGACCTCCTGTGAAAAAAGGTACAAAACAAGACTCAAGAAAATGCAGGCATTTCCTGTACCTTGGGTGGCAGCTGTCAGTGAAAGAAGGTGTTGATGATGAGGTTCACCATTGCCCTCAGTAGGCCAGCATAGCATTAGGCAATTAGAGGACCCTCACCATCCGAGATATTCCCGCTACTCGCAACTACCATCAGGGAAGAGGTACAGCTTCTTTCCGTCCTTCATCAGAATTCTGAACTATGTATAAGTCCATGGACATTATCTCATTATTTGCTCTCTTTTTGTACTATTTATTTATATTTTTATATATTATCGTATCTTATCGTCATTTAATTATATATTGCACTGCATTGCTGTTACAAAACAACACATTTCATGAAGTGTCAGTGATAATAAATCTGATTCTAAATGTGTCTGGTGTAGATCATCAATCAGATTTCATGGAGAAGCTGGCAAGAATAATCCTTATCTTTTGGATGTTTCTGGGAATTGGAATATGCACTCAGTGGCAACTTTATTAGATACAGCTGTACACCTGCTTGTATAGGTGTATCTAATCAGACAATAATGCAGCCATGGTCAAGAGGTTCAGTTATTGTTCAGACCAAACATCGGAATGGAAAACAAGTGTAACCAAAGTGACTAGTGGAATATTGTTGGTGCTATATGGAGTGGCTTGAGTGTTGCAGAAACTGCTGATCTCTTGGGATTTTCAAGCATAACGGACTCTAGAGTTGACAGAGAATGGTTTGAGAAACATAACTAATCCTGTGAGTGATGGTTCTGTGTGCTAAAATGCCTTGTTAATGAGAGAATCAGAAAGGAATGGTCAGACACATTCAAGATGACTGGAAGGTGACTAACTTAAATGAAATGCTCAACACGTCAAACCTTGAAGTGAATGGGCTACAGTAGCAGAAGACCACACTGGATTCTACTCCTGTACTTAATAAAGTGGCCACTGAGTGTATAGAGCAGACATGTCAAAAAATTAGAGAGGTACTACCTATTTTCTTCAAAGTCCTCGGTATCCACTGGCAGGATAAGCAAACCAATACCATTGACTAACATTCCCAGCACCAAGGCTCTGAATATACTCTGCTGGCTCTTCAGACAGGTCATTCATTCACATGTCCATAATACATTGGAGCATAATTAGGCCATTTGGCTATTGAATCTACTCCACCATTTGATCCTGGCTGATCCATTTCCCCCTCAGCCCCAATCTCCTGCCACTTTCTCATAAGCTTTCATGCCCTGACTTACCAAGAATCTTTCAACGTCCACCTTAAATACCCTCAATGATTTGGCCTCTACAGTCACCTGTGGCAATGAATTCCACAGATTCACCACCCTCTGGCTGAAGAAATTCCTTGAAATGGACGCCCTCTATTCTGATGTTGTGCCCTCTGGTCCAGTATAGGAAACATTCTGTCCACATCCATTCTATCTAGGCCTTTCAACATTCAATAGACTTCAATGAGATCCCCCTCCCCTCATTCTTCTAAATTTCAGCAAGTACATTCCAAGAGTCATCAAATGCTCATAGGGTAAGCCTTTCAATCCCAGAATCACTTTTATGAACTTCCTTTGAACCCCCTTCAAAGTCAGCACACCGTTTCTTAGATAAGGGGCCCACAGCTTTTCACAGTACTCCAAGTGAGGTCTCACTGGTGCCTTATAAAGCCTCAGCATTACATTCTTGCTTTTGTATTATAGTCCTCTTGAAATGAATGCTATCATTGCATTTGCCTTCCTCACCACTGACTCAACCTGCAACTTAACTGTTAGGGAATCCTTGGCATCTGAGATTTTTGAATTTTCTCCCCATTTAGAAAATAGATTATGCTGTTATTCCTTCTATCAAAGTGCATGACCATACATTGCCCCACACTATATTCAATCTGCCACTGCTTTGCCCATTCTCCTAATCTGCCCAGATCCCACTTTCTACCTCTCCACCTATCTTCATATTGTCCACAAACTTGACCACAAAGCCATCAATTCTGTTATCCACGTCATTGGCATACAACGTAAAAAGAAGCGGTCCCAATACTGACCTGTGTGGAGCACCACTAGTCATCAGCAGCCAATCAGAAAAGGCTCCCTTTATTCCCACTCTTTGCTTCCTGTCAAGAGCTAATGCTCTACGCATGCTGGTATCTTTCCTGTAATACCACGGCTTCTTATCTTGCTAAGTACCCACATGTGTGGCATCTTGTCAAAGGCCTTCAGAACATCCAAGTACACAATATCCACCGATTCTTCTTTGTCTATACTGCTTGTTATTTCCTCAAAGAATTCCAACAAATCTGTCTGGGTCCCAGTTAAGGAAACCAAAATGACTTTGACCCACTTTATCATGCGCCTCCAAGTATCCCAAAACCTCATCCTTAACAATACCCTCCAACATCTATATTTTTTTCCTCTCTTCTGCCTCCGGTCTTGAAGAGTGGAGTGACATTTGCATTTTCCCAGTCCTGGAACCATGCAATAATCTAATGATTCTTGAAAGATCACTAATACTTCCACAATTTCTTTAGCTCCTTGGCTGTAGTCCATCTAGTCCAGGTGATCTTTCAGCTTCCCAAACACTTTCCCTCCAGTAATAGCAACTACATTCACTCTGTCCCTACACTCTTGAAAATCCAGCATACTGCTAGTGTCTTCCACAGTGCAGGCTAATGCAAAATATTTAGATTGGTTGACATTTCCTTGTCCCCCAATCCTACCACTCCAGTGTTACTTTCTAGAGGTATGAAACCTACTCTTACCTCTCTTTCACTCTTTATATTTCTGAAAAAGCATTTTGTATCCTCTTTGATATTATTGGCTAACTTACTTTCATATTTCATCACTTTGCTCCTTGTGGCTTTTTTAGTTTTTTAAAAGCTTCTCAATCCTAACCCTCCCCAACAGTTCTAGCAAATTGCCCGCAAGGATGTTCGGCCCCCTCAGATTCAGGTGTAACCTGTTCCTTTTGTGCAGGCCATACTTTCCCCAGAAGAGATCCAAATGATCCAAAAATCTGAAACTCTGCCCCTGCACCAGTTTCTCAACCACATTCAAAATCATGCTATTCTTACCTTCAATGGCACATGGCACAGGCTGCAAACTACAGGTTACTACCCTGAACACCCTGCTTTTCAGCTTTCTTCCTAGCTCCCTGAATTCTCTCTTCAGGACCTCCTTTTTCCAACCTCTGTCATTTATGCCAGTACTTCTGGCTGCTCCCCCTCCCTCTTTAGAATGCTGTGTTCATGATTGAGATGTCCCTAACCCAAGACATCCCTGACCCTGGCACCTGGGATGCAACATACATCGATGTCTCTAGCACATCTGCAGAATCTCATGTCTGCTCCTCTAACTATGGAATTCCCTATCACTGCTGCGGTCATTTTCTCTCCCCTTTATTTCTGAGACACAGCGTCTTGATTTCTGAGGCTTCCCCTGGTAGGTCCACCCTCCCCCCCCACCTCCCTACAGTATCCAAAGCGGTATGCTTATTATTAAGGGGAACGGCTACAGGACTACTCTGTAATGTAGTGGTCACCAACCTTTTTAAGCCCAAGATCCCCTACCTCGGCCTTAGTAAAAGGCAAGATTGACCCCAGATCAATTAGTTACACGCATGCGCACCAGTGCAGAAAAGACCGGAAGTAAAACCCTGCAACCTGGAAGTAGAAGTAGAAATAACATATAAACACCAGGGGTACCCACCCCTTTTTTGCACCGTGGACCGGTTTAATATTGACAATATTCTTGCGGACTGGCTGACGGGGGGGGAGGGGGGGTGTTAAACACAACGGGAATACAGCGATACTCGAAGCAGGTTCCTTATGTCCAGTCTATTCCGCAATTTAGTTTTCATGGCTCTCGGCACTTAGCTTCTGTCCCGCGCTGCTCACGTTTTTTCTGCTGAAAAAACTCAATGTGTTTGTCTTTAAGTGCAGGGTGCTTGGACTCAGGGTACCGAAGCAGTTTTGAGGGCTTCATTGCCTCATTAGACAGCCTCCAGGTCCAAGCTCCAGCCTCCCACACACCCGCCGCCAGACGCCTTGGCCAGGTGTGGTTGGTCATGGGTCGGGTGAGAGGACAAGGTCAGGGCCGGAGGTCCCCGTGCCAGGGCCATGGCGGTCGCAGTCCAGAGAGAGCAAGCGACCGAGCGAGGAGTGCAACAGGGCACACGCCCGCCCCCCTTGTTGGATCTATCGGCCGACAAAAGTTTGTTTCAGTAGATCGCAGCAAGGTAGCTGCTCTGATACTTACGGAACCCTGAGCCCGAATTAGGTCATCTGCGAATATTTTAGCACCAGGTTGCCCACGAACATTCGGTGTGTTAAATAGGTTTAGAGACAGCGCTCCAGGTCAGTAGCGACGGCACTTCCCGCCGGCCGCCTGAGGCCAACCAGTGATCCTTGGCGTGAGGGTGTTACCGCGGTTAGGCAACTGATGACCTCGCGTGGGTTCAAGTTTAACAGTGGACTGACGGAATGAGGAAAGGTGCAGCTGACTCATATCGTTTCCTCGCGGCCCGGCGGTTGGGGACCACTGAAGTACAGTGTGTAGTCCGGGGGAATTACACGCATGCGCACTGGGCAGAAAGAACGGAACTAAAACCCTGCAACCTGGAAACAGTCTCTCAACAGTATTTGTGTATTTCTTTTTCTTTTTTTTTCGGGATCTACTGGGAAAGTCTCAAAGATCGACGGGTTGGTGACCACTGCTGTAATGGCTGCCCATTTTCTTTCCATCTCTTGACAGTGGTAGTCACTTAGGTGCCTGCCTCCTGCAAATCAGGGGTGACCACCTCCCTGTAGCTCTTATCTGTCACCTCCTTAGTTTTACGTATGTTACCAAACTCCAAAAGCAAACTTTCTGTGCTAAGGAAAATTAGAAAACACTGGAAGAACTGAAGTCAGGCAGCAACTGTGGAAGTAGTGATAGTCAATGTTTCTATCCCAAGCTTTGTCTGAGGAAGGTGGAAGTAGATGCTTTGGAACGCCTTGGCCTATCACAGCCCAGAAAGAGGAAGAAGCATTTGTGAATTTGAGTCCACATGTTAGAGTACATGGAAATTCTGTGTAAACAGTGGAGAGAGCATCCCATTTCCGCAAACTGCTTGTTCTGTCAACTGTACTGTGCCTCACCTTAAGCCTGCAGAATTGGAGATGAAGCAAGTGATCTTGGATCCTAAGGAAGTGCTTGAGAAGAGATCATGTGTGTCTTGACTATGAAAATGGACAGCATTTGCAGAATACTTTTTCACCAACTGCAGCAGACACTGAGCCACAGCACTATCAACATGAGCATGAAGTTGTGGGTTCAGCAACCAACAGAAAGTGTTGTACTTTCGAAAAGGCCAACTTTGTGAACTCAAGATAATCAGAGGCTCTCTTCTTTCAGTTGGACTTAAAATGTCCCTCGGCAATATTAATGCTGAAGAGTTAGGGATGGTTATTTATTGTGTTCTGGTCATTTATTCACTCAGCCACAGGCAATAATAATTTTGTTGTTATCACATTTATGTTGTTCAAGCTTGCTACATGTGCTGTGTGTTAGCTGCTGTGTCTCTTGTATTACGATAGTGGCTACTCTTCAGAAGTACTGAATGGGCTATAAAGCACTTTGTTATGTGTGATTTTCTGAAAGGCACTGATTTAATCAAAGACTCTCTGTGCTTCTTTACTCTTTTTTTTCTTCCCAATCTCTATTCAGATGTTAAATCTATTTTATGTTATTGTTAGATTTTGTTATTTAATATCCAGTTGAAATGACTAGTAACTATTTTCTGAAAGTATGCAACAAAGTTTTCAAACACTAAGTTTAATGTACTTGGAGTGGCTTTTAACATTCTCATACTAGATGTGAATTTGCTTCCTAAATTGCTCACTTGTCAGAAATAAAGGAATATTTTACTTAATTGAATCCAAGCTTGTCTACTCCCTCATGTTGAAAGCTCTTTACAAAAGATTATGGAAGGTTAAATTGAAGGCACTGGCTTCATGAAGATATCTCACTGGTGCATTGTTCATACAACAGAGCAAGATTACTGCAGGTTCATACGGTTCAGAAAGATGGGCATAATTAAAGTTTTATGTGCATGTTGAGTATTTTTCAAGAGACTGTTCCCTGATTTGATTCTTAATGTCCATATACAGTCGGCCCTCCTTATCCGCAGATTCCGCATATGCGGATTCAACCAACTGCGGATCGGGAAAACCTGGAAGTTCTCTCTCCAGCAGTCGTTGTTTGAGCATGTACAGACTATTTTTTCTTGTTATTATTCCCTAAACAATACAGTATAACAACTATTTACATAGTATTTACATTGTATTAGGTATTATAAATAATCTAGAAATGACTTAAAAGTACAGGCAGTCCCCAGATTATGAATGAGTTCCATTCCTGAGTTCGTCTTTAAGTCGAATTTGAAGTCGGAACAGGTACATCCGGTATTATTTAGCGTCAGTTAGTCGAACGTTTCTCTTAGTATATAGTACATATTTTACCTTTCTATGCATACAAAACACTTAAGAAACATACGTATTTCAATAATTAAACTACTGCATTGCTTAGTAATAATTGTAGCTTTCATCGGGGCAGGGCCTTTCACATGCTCCATTAAAATTTTTCCAGTCGTTGACCGACTGTAGCCTAACGCTTTTCCAATGACCGATGGCGTTTCACCTGTTTCCGATCGCTTTATTACTTACACCTTATTTTCAATCGTGATCATGATTATTTTCATGAACAGAAACACTGAGGATTCAGAGCTGCGCTGCCAGGTCCTAATGTCCACCACACTGAGACATGTTAAATAAAGTCTGGGGTTGCAGGAGGGGTGTGATTGGCAACTAAATATTCCTGGATTTCGTTGCTTCAGGTGTGATAGAATCGGAGGGACAAGGGGGGGAGGTGTTGCGTTGCTTGTCAGAGAAAATATTACAGCGGTGCTCTGGCAGGATAGATTAGAGGGCTCGTTTAGGGAGGCTATTTGGGTAGAATTGAGGAATGGGAAAGGTGTAGTAACACTTATTGGGGTGTATTATAGACTACCTAATGGGGAGCGAGAATTGGAGGAGCAAATTTGCAAAGAGATAGCGATATTTGTAGTAAGTACAGGGTTGTGATTGTGGGAGATTTTAATTTTCCACACATAGACTGGGAGGCCCATACTGTAAAAGGGATGGATGGTTTGGAGTTTGTAAAATGGGTAAAGGATAGTTTTTTGCAGCAATACATAGAGGTACCAACTAGAGAAGGGGCAGTGTTGGATCTTCTGTTAGGGAATGAAATAAGTCAGGTGACGGAGGTATGTGTTGGGGAGCACTTCGGGTCCAGTGACAATGCCATTAGTTTCAGTATAATTATGGAGAAGGATAGGACTGAACCCAGGGTTGAGATTTTTGATTGGAGAAAGGCTAACTTTGAGGAGATGCAAAAGGATTTAGAAGGAGTGGATTGGGACAATTTGTTTTATGGGAAGGATGTAATAGAGAAATGGAGGTCATTTAAAGGTGAAATTTTGAGGGTACAGAATCTTTATGTTCCTGTTAGGTTGAAAGGAGAGGTTAAAAGTTTGAGAGAGGCATGGTTTTCAAGGGATATTGGAAACTTGGTTAGGAAAAAGAGAGATATCTACAATAAATATAGGCAGCATGGAGTAAATGAGGTGCTCGAGGAATATACAGAATGTAAGAAGAATCTTAAGAAAGAAATTAGAAAAGCTAAAAGAAGATATGAGGTTTCTTTGGCAAGTAAGGTGAAAATAAATCCGAAGGGTTTCAACATTTATATTAATAGTAAAAGGATAGTGAGGGATAAAATTGATCCCTTAGAGAATCAGAGTGGACAGCTATGTGTGGAGCCGAAAGAGATGGGGGAGATTTTGAACAATTTCTTTTCTTCGGTATTCACTAAGGAGAAGGATATTGAATTGTGTAAGGTAAGGGAAACAAGTAGGGAAGTTACGGAAACTATGACGATTAAAGAGGAAGAAGTACTGGCGGTTTTAAGGAATATAAAAGTGAATTAATCTCCAGATCCTGACTGGATATTCCCTAAGACCTTGAGGGAAGTTAGTGTAGAAATAGCAGGGGCTCTGACAGAAATATTTCAAATGTCATTAGAAACAGGCATAGTACCAGAGGATTGACGTATTGCTGATGTGGTTCCATTGTTTAAAAAGGGTTCTAAGAGTAAACCTAGCAATTATAGGCCTGTAAGTTTGACGTCAGTGGTGGGTAAATTAATGGAAAGTATTCTTAGAGATGGTATATATAATTATCTGGATAGACAGGATCTGATTAGGAACAGTCAACATGGATTTATGCATGGAAGGTCATGTTTGACAAATCTTATTGAATTTTTTGAAGAGTTTACGAGGAAAGTTGATGAGGGTGAAGCAGTGGATGTTATCTATATGGACATCAGTAAGGCCTTTGACAAGGTTCCACACGGAAGGTTAATGAGGAAGGTTCAATCGTTAGGTATTAATATTGAAGTAGTAAAATGGATTCAACAGTGGCTGGATGGGAGATGCCAGAGAGTAGTGGTGGATAACTGTTTGTCAGATTGGAGGCCGGTGACTAGTGGTGTGCCTCAGGGAACTGTATTGGGTTCAGTGTTGTTTGTCATATACATTAATGATCTGGATGATGGGGTGGTAAATTGAATTAGTAAGTATGCAGATGATACTAAGGTAGGTAGCATTGTGGATAATGAAGTAAGTTTTCAAAGCTTGCAGAGAGATTTAGGCCAGTTAGAAGAGTGGGCTGAACGATAGCAGTTGGAGTTTAATGCTGATAAGTGTGAGGTGCTACATTTTGGTAGGAATAATCCAAATAGGACATACATGGTAAATGCTAGGGCATTGAAGAATGCAGTAGAACAGAGTGATCTTGGAATAATAGTGCATTGTTCCCAGAAGGTGGAATCTTATGTGGATAGAGTGGTGAAGAAAGCTTTTGGTATGCTGGCCTTTATAAATCAGAGCATTGAGTATAGGAGTTGGGATATAATGTTAAAATTGTACAAGGCATTGATAAGGCTGAATTTGGAGTATTGTGTACAGTTCTGGTCACCGAATTATAGGAAAGATGTCAACAAAATAGAGAGAGTACAGAGAAGATTTACTAGAATGTTACCTGGGTTTCAGCACCTAAGTTACAGGGAAAGGTTGAATAAGTTAGGTCTTTATTCTTTGGAGTGTAGAAGGTTGAGGGGGGACGATAGAGGTATTTAAATTTATGAGGGAGATAGATAAAGTTGATGTGGATAGGCTTTTTCCATTGAGAGTAGGGGAGATTCAAACAAGAGGACATGAGTTGAGAGTTAGGGGGCAAAAGTTTAGGGGTAACACGAGGGGGAATTTCTTTACTTAGAGAGTGGCAGCTGTGTGGAACGAGCTTCCCATAGAAGTGGTAGAGGCAGGTTCAGTATTGTCATTTAAAGTAAAATTGGATAGGTATATGGACAGGAAAGGAATGGAGGGTTATGGGCTGAGTGCGGGTCAGTGGGTCTAGGTGAGAGTAAGCGTTTGGCACGGATTAGAAGGGCCGAGATGGCCTGTTTCCGTGCTGTAATTGTTATCTGGTTATATGCTTCCGCTCAGTCCTAAAGACCACCGCACTGGGACAGGTTAAATAAGGGACTTGAGCATCTGCGTTGTTTGGTATCCGCAGGGGGTCCAGGAACCAATTCCCCGTGGATAAGGAGGGCTGACTGTACTGGTACTTGGTAATTTGTGAAGCAGACTTGATGGGCTGAATGGCTTAGTACTGGTCTACTTGCAAGATGTGGTTTTGTACTAAATTAAAAGTGGTGTGGGATAGCTTTCTGAGATGGAAAGTTTTCACACTATGAGATCAATAGGTTTGAAATTTGGATTAAAACCAATTTTCTGAGATGTTATCTTTGGCATAAATATATACTTTTGTGAGATGGAAGTGCTAACATAACTGTACTCTGGAAACATTCTGACTTTGCTTTCAGGAGAATTGAAAATCTAGCATTTAGTTCATTTTATCCCCAGTGATGAAATAAATGTGCTCTAATTCTAAAATTCTTGCTACCATGGCTAAACCTTCATCTGTCCTGCTTTATATAAGGATACAACTCCTTTCTTTGGGTATGTTGGCACTGGGAGCCTGACAACTTCTCTCAGACACTTTTGGTCCGACGCAAAATGATGCAAGTGACAAATTTATTTATTTATTTTTAGAGATACAGCACAGATCAGGCCCTCTGGTCCATTGAGCAGCACCGCCCAACAACCCACATTTAACATTAGATGAATCACAGTACAATTTACAATGACCAAATAACATACTAACCTGTACTACTTTGGACAGTGGGAGGAAACCCTCATGGTCACAGAAAAAAAACATGCATCTCCTCACTGATGGTGCTGGAATTGAACTCTGAACCCTGGAACGTACCAAGCTGTAATAGTGTCATGCTAACTAGGTTCCTCTTCTCTGTCATGTTGTTTTGATGATGCCATTTTATAAGCTTTTTTTTTACTTGATCCTCAACTGTGGATTTCCCTGCTGAATTATTAAGAGGAACCTTGACTTTACTTTCATTTCCAACACTTTGCATTCAGTCCCCTTTTCTTTCTTGTCCTCACCCTTGTTAAATGAAGCTCTATGTAATCTGTCAGGAAAGTACCTGATTTCCTGATTAGGAATGTTAAAGCTTTGCAGACTCAACACTGTATTTACTAATTTCAGAAAATGAACATTTGCAGCATATTTATCAGATTTCCAGTACTTAGTAATTCCAGTTAATTATTTTATATATTCACCTCATCTAGGCTTTTGATACTGGACAATATTCTGATTCCCTCACCTCAAGTCTGAACAGATTGCACAACCTACAGACTAATTTTCAAGGACTCTACCACTCATGTTCACAGTATTATTTATTTATGTATTTATTATTGCTTTTTGTATTTGCACATACTGTCTTTTTGCACGTTAGTTGTTAGTGAGTAAATGTGCGGAGTTTTTCATTGATTCTATTGTGCTTCTTTGATCTACTGTGAATGCCTTCAAGAAATTGAATCTCAGGATAGTATATGGTGACATATATATACACTTTGATAATAAATTTACTTTGAACTTTGAACTCTTTTCCCTCCTCTCCTTTCCCCATTCACCTTGCCTTGCTTCTTAAGACCACAATTTCCAATTCTGACTAAAGGTCATTAATCTGAAATGTGAATTTAAACATTTGTTTACAGTTGTTGTTTTAATATTTTCAGCATTCTATCTTTATTTTAGCCTTTTGCTTATTAACTTAAGTAACTGTCTTGCATTACCAGTTAATTTTCAGTAAATACCAAAGAATATTAAAATTAGAGGTTTTTATACCTTTGCAAGGTATTCGTTTTTTTCATTCATTGTGCCTAATCAATACTTAAATACTTTAAGTCAGATTGTGTTACTGGTTCTGTTGCTTTGATTTGACAAATTAATTTCTTTGATTGTTAGTGGGTCTTAACCCCCATATCCAACAGCTCTGTGAGAAAACTTTAACCAGAAACACTACACTAGTTTAAGAAGGTTACTTATCTTCAACTCTCAAGGGTAATCAAGAATACACAATAAATTTGAGTCTTGTCAGTGACACTGTCCTTCTGAAAAATGAACTGAAAAAAATCTTTAATGAAGACACCCTGAAGATTGAAGTATTTCTATTATTTATAGTTTATTAATCAAATAGCATTAAAAGGATGACAATTCAGTAAAAGTGATAACCTTATCTGGTGATGTGGAAATTCCAGTGGTTCAGTATTACTTTATCAGTTAATGGTTGCCACAGTTCCTTCCCTCTCACCAAGGTCCCAAGTTACTCTGCTCCCTTTTCCATGACCCTGGTTCCTATGCTTCCTTCTGACTCAGTAGGCTTTGATTCCCATGTTTTCTTCCTATTCACCAGGGCAAAAGTTGCCAAGCTCCTTCCCTAATCACCAACGGCCTAGTTCCTTCCCACTTAGTGGGGCCTAGTTCCCACTCTCCCTTCTCACTTACTGGGACCAGATTCGCTTGCTGTGGTACCACTGGGGCCCAACTCCATGCTTCCTTCCTGCTCACAAGGGCCGAGGTCCTCATACTCCCTTCTCAGTCAGAGGACCCTGATTCCCATTCCCTGTGTCTCAGATTGCTAAACTCCAATTAAACTTGCATGGTTCACTGGGAAGTGTTTATCATTACTTCATCTGCCTGTCTTGAAGCTTTAAAATATTATCAAAAATAACTAAAAATTCAACTTCATCGCTAAGTTATTTATGATTTGCTGAATGATTATTTGTTGTACAGAAAAATAAGCCAAGCTTTATGAAACATAAATCAAAATTTACGCTGAAACATTTCAGGTGTTGTTCAAGCGAGTGTTGAAAGGTGACATCTTACCTGATCATTTAATTCGTATGAGTCCAGAGGAACTGGCGTCCAAGGAATTGGCTGCATGGAGACAGCGAGAAAATAGACATGTGAGACCTGTTTTAAATATTACTTATTTTTATCCTTTTATATCCTTAATCGCCTTCAAATGATCTATCTGCTGTTTCAGTGGCGATGTTAACTTGTTATTCCTTTTCCAGAAATAATTTTCTTTCTATTGCTGAGATGGATGTACATTTATACAGTTTATACAATTTATACAGTTGATTATCATAATGTTCATTTGCCAAGTGAAGGGTATCTATTTAGTAAAAGCAAATCTGGCAGATCATAACTGCTCTTCACGTCCAATCACATGATAGTAATGATCTCTGAAATAATTTTAATTGTACATTTCTTTTCTCATTTTCCTTCAAGTGAGCAATAACGTATTGATCGAAGTTCTCAGTGTAGGTTAAAATGAATCTGGATTTGTAGTTCTAAGTAACATACTTAGATCTGCAGTTCTCTGAATCCCTAGAATGATTAATAATATAATACCTATTTAATTTGGTTGGAGCACAGAATTGGATACTTTAGTGGTTAGCTTTATTAGAAGATTATGCAGAATGTTTTTTAAGTGTTTCAATAAGTGTGAAAGAGTGTGTGACAGATTAGAGCAGTGGTTCTCAATGTATGTCATTTCTGATTTCATAGGGCCCACAAGTTATAAACAAGGAACTGGGAGCCACAGGTGTTTCTGAATGGGCCAGGTTTTAATGAAAGATTACTAAGATACAGAAATAAAAAAGAACTGACTGTGTGTAATTTAATTATAACCCTGAATGAAGGGGATGGGAAAATATGTTAACATGATGGAGCAAAACAGTTTAGCCTATGTGTGGGGGAGGGGTGCAACATGTCAATCATTATCTCTGCTCCTACTTGACCATGCACAAATCACCATACACACCCTGCAGAGACCTGCTGGAGATGCATATTCCAGATTGGGTGGTGGTTTAATTTGGATCAAATGTGAATGAAGTTGAGCTGCAAAGTGATGGAACAGCTCCAGCAAAATTCAAATACAACGAGCAAAATTTCAGGATAGCTAATGATAGTCAAAATAAGTCTCCAAGCTCAAGGGAAAAGCAAAGTTGATTTTAATTTGATTTCCCACCTCTTACCTGGTTGAATGTGGTTTTAGTTAAGCTCTTCACCTGCTATCAAAAGCTTGTACATGTCTTCATGTTGTGAGAAGACTTAAAGTTAACTGTTTATTAGAATATTCTGTACAGTTTAGCAAAAGAACCTTGGAGACTATGGTCACAAGTAGATGACGAGCAGATGAAGTTTGAGAACCATTGGATTAGATTGACCTAGTAACCTAGTTACCTGATCATAATATAAAAAAAAACACATTTTTACTGGTTATTGTTAGTGTTTCAATCAAGGAACTGGAGCTCTATCAAAACATATTGATTGTGCTAGCATTTTTTTTCTGTCCAGGTACATTCTAATGAGAATTGTTAGAATTTTCACGATGATAACCCATTGAAAATAATTTTGGAGTATGGATTATCAGATCATGTTTTCATGAAGATTTTTGCTTCAATGTATGTGAAATGTGTTTATTTTATCCACAGATGATTGAAATGATAGAAAAGGAACAAAGAGAGGTTGAAAGGCGACCAATTACAAAAATAACGCACAAGGGGGAAATTGAAATTGAGAGCGAGGCACCAATGAAAGAACCTGAAGGGGTGGTTACAGAGGTAAATAATAAACAAAATCAGATATAATAGAATTTGAAGAAATTTTTCCTGAATTAGATATGTCAATATTTAAATTTGATAATAATTACTTTTAATTTGTGTGAAGTCATACTGATGATCTTTCTGCCACTGATTCATTGTATAGTTTACAACACTACATGAAGTTAAAATTAACCAAAACATGGATTTTATAAATCTCTACTGCAGCTCTGTTGGTGAATGTCATGTATGCAGTTTAATGTTTCCCTCTGTGGAGTACCAATCAACATTAGTGGCCACTTCCAAGCCTGCAATAGAGGCCCTAGTTACCCTCAGAGAGCTATGTTCAGTTGCCTGACACTAGTTTCCCTAAACAGATACTCTTCTAAGCTCTGCTTTAGGGAGAGATTACCAGACAGCCAGAGGAACAGATTCAGTCGTATGCCAGAATCTTGCTTGGAAGAAATGCCACATCTACACTGGCTCCGTGCCCCCTCACCTAACTCTTCAGGTTCAGACACTACTGGGGATACTTCCAATCCACCTGACGAGACCTCACCTGACTTAACACTTGTGGTCACCTGCAACTCAAACCCCTGTGTCCCATGGCCAAGCCCCGTTTCCTCCCCTGCAGAGTCCTGGTGCAACCCAGGCTGCCCACAGATAGCCCCCCCCCCCCCCCCCCCCACTTCACCTGACAGCGGGAGAGGGGCCAGGAGTCTCTTCCTCCATCAATGGGGAGTGAGTGAAAGGCAGCATATACCACACATCCAGGTCCTCATCCTCTGAATCAGTATCCCTCTCGGGTGGGGGCCAGCCTAACCTCGCCTGCTGTGGGCCCTGCAGTCACCTCACGTTTCTGCAGAGTCCTCTTACTAGGTGTAGGCTCCAGGTCAGGTTCTGTGTCTACCTGCACCTCTTGACCCAGGGGCAGCAGGTGGTTCCGATGGAGAATCTTGACAGGCCCATTTACCCAGAAAACTGGTAGGCTTGGCATCTGACTCTCCACCACATAGGGCATAGCTGCCCGGTGGTCAGCCAACTTAGGCTTTCCAGGTAGCCCCAAATTCCTTAGGAGGACTCTGTCTCCCGGAAGTTGGGAGAAACTCACCTTTTGATTGTACCTCCTCTGATTTCCTTGATTCTCCTTGGCAGCCGCAACCCCATCTAATTCATAAGCCCTTTTCAACTCTCTTCTCATATCAGACTCATACTTCAGATAAGTCTTTAGGGGTAAGTCACCCTCGTCAGTTCCAAAACATAGGTCAATAGGCAACCTCGCCTCGTGCCCAGACATCAAATAATACGGCGAGTGCCCAGTAGCTTCATTTCGTGTACAGTTGTAACTGTGAACCAGATGCGCAATATATTGACTTCACTTGCTCTTATTGCTGATCTCAAGGATCTCGAGCATAGAAACAGAAAACATAGAAAACCCTTCGGCCATCAAAGTTGTGCTGAACACGTCCCTACCGTAGAAATTACTAGGCTTACCTATAGCCCTCTATTTTACTAAGCTCCATATACCTATCTAAAACCCTCTTAAAAGACCCTATTGTATCCGCCTCCACCACCGTTGCCGGCAGCCCATTCCATGCACTCACCACTCTCTGAGTAAAAAACTTACCCCTGACATCTCCTCTGTACCTACTCCCCATCACCTTAAACCTGTGTCCTCTTGGGGCAGCCATTTCAGCCCTGGGAAATGGCCTCTGACTATCCACACAATCAATGCCTCTCATCATCTTGTACACCTCTATCAGGTCACCTCTCATCCTCCGTCGCTCCAAGGAGAAAAGGTCAAGTTCACTCAACCTATTCTCATATGGCATGCTCCCCAATCCAGGCAACATCCTTGTAACTCTCCTCTGCAGCCTTGCTATGGCTTCCACATCCTTCCTGTAGTGAGATGACTAGAACTGAGCTCAGTACTCCAAGTGAGGTATGACCAGGGTCCTATATAGCTCCACTTCCTCATTCAGGTCATTTATAAAAATCACGAAGAGTAAGGGTCCCAGAACAGATCCCTCAGGCACTCCAGTGGTGACCGACCTCCTTGCAGAATATGACCTGTCTACAACCACACTTTGCCTTCTATGGGCGAGCCAGTTCTGGATCCACAATGCAATGTCTCCTTGGATCCCATGCCTCCTTACTTTCTCAATAAACCTTGCATGGGGTACCTTATCAGATGTCTTGCTGAAATCCATATACACTACATCTACTGCTCTTCCTTCATCAATGTGTATAGTCACATCCACAAAAAATCCAATCAGGCTCGTAAGGCACGACCTGCCCTTTACAAAGCCATGCTGACTACTCCTGATCATATTATACCTCTCCAAATGTTAATAAATCCTGCCTCTCAGGATCTTTTCCATCATCTTACCAACCACTGAGGTAAGATGCACTGGTCTATAATTTCCTGAGCTATCTCTACTCCCTTTCTTGAATAAAGGAACAACATCCGCAACCCTCCAATCCTCGGGAACCTCTCCCATCCCCATTGATGATGCAAAGATCATCGCCAGAAGCTCAGCAATCTCCTCCCTCGCCTCCCACAGTAGCCTGGGGTGCATTTCGTCTGGTCCCGGCGACTATCCAACTTGATGCTTTCCAAAAGCTCCAGCACATCCTCTTTCTTAATATCTACATGCTCAAGCTTTTTAGTCTGCTGCAAGTCATCACTATAATCACTAAGATCATTTTCCATAGTGAATACTGAAGTAAAGTATTCACTGTGCTATTTCCTCTGGTTCCATACACACTTCCTCACTGTCACATTTGATAGGTCCTATTCTTTCACGTCTTATCCTCTTGCTCTTCACGTACTTGTGGAGTGCCTTGGGATTTTCCTAAATCTTTGCTGCCAAGGCCTTCTCATGGCCCCTTCTGGCTCTCCTAATTTCCTTCTTAAGCTCCTTCCTAGTAGCCTTATAATCTGCTAGATCTCTAACATTACCTAGCTCTCTGAACCTTTTGTAAGCTTTTCTTTTCTTTTTGACTAGATTTATTACAGCCTTTGTACACCACAGTTCCTGCACCCTACCATAACTTCCCTGTCTCATTGGAACATACCTATACAGAGCTCTACACAAATATCACCTGAATATTTGCCACACTTCTTCCGTACCTTTCCCTGAGAACATCTCTTTCCAATTTAAACCTCCAATTTCCTGCCTGATAGCCTCATAATTCCCCTTACTCCAATTGAACGCTTTTCTAACTTGTCTGTTCTTATCTCTCAATGCTGTTATAAAGGAGATAGAATTATGATCACTATCTCTAAAATGCTCTCCCACTGTGAGATCTGACACCTGATCAGGTTCATTTCCCAATACCAAATCAAGTACTGCCTCTCCTCTTGTAGGCTTATCTACGTACTGTGTCAAGAAACCTTCCTGAACACACCTAACAAACTCCACCCCATCTAAACCCCTCACTCTAGGAAGATGGCAATCGATATTTGGGAAATTAAAATCTCCTATCACGACAACTCTGCTATTATTACACCTTTCCAGGATCTGTTTCCCCATCTGCTCCTCAATATCGCTGTCACTATTAGGCAGCCTATAAAAAACACCCAGTAAAATTATTGACCCCTTCCTGTTCCTAACCTCCACCCACAGAGACTATGTAGACAATCCCTCCATGGCATCCACCTTTTCTGCAGCTGTGTCTTTTGCCTCTCTCCCTGTCCTTTCTGAAACATCTAAAACCCGGCACTTGAAGTAACCACTCCTGTCCCTGAGCCATCCAAGTCTCTGTAATGGCCACCACATGATATCTCCAAGTATTGATCCATGCTCTAAGCTCATCCGCTTTGTTCACAACACTCCTTGCATTAAAATAGACACATCTTAAGACTTCGGTCTGAGCATGTCCCTTCTCTATCACCTGCCTATCCTCCCTCTCGCATTGTCTACAAGCTTTCTCTATTTGTGAGCTAACCTCCTCTTCCCCAGTCTCTCCAGTTTGGTTCCCACCCACCAACAATTCTAGGTTAAACTCTCACCAGTAGCCTTAACAAACCCCCAGCTAGGATATTGGTCCCCCTGGGATTCAAGTGCAACCCGTCCTTTTTGTACAAGTCACACCTGCCCCAAAAGAGGTCTCAATGATCCAGAAATCTGAATCCCTGCCCCCTGCTCCAATCCCTCAGCCACGCATTTATCCTCCACCTCATCCTATTCATATTCTCACTGTCGTCTGGCACAGGCAGTAATCCTGAGATTACTACCTTTGCGGTCCTGTTTCTCAACTTTCTTTCTAATTACCTGTAGTCTTTTTTTCAGGGCCTCTTCCCTTTTCCTACCTATGTCATTGGTACCAATATGTACCACAACCTCTGGCTGTTCTCCCTCCCACCAAGGAAATCTTGGACACGATCAGAAACATCCCGGACCCTGACATCTGGGAGGCAAACTACCATCCGAATTTCTTTCCTGCTTCCACAGAATTGCCTGTCTGATCCCCTAACTATAGAGTCCCCTATCACTGCTGCCATTCTCTTCCCTTCCGTACCCTTCTGAGCCACATGGCCAGACTCTGTGCCACAGGCACGACCACTGCCACTTCCCCCAGGTAGGCTGTTTCTCCCCCCCCCCAAACAGTACTTAAACAGGAGTACTTATCGTTAAGGGGTACAGCCACAGGGTACTCTCTAGTACCCAACTCTTCCCCTTCCCCTTCCCCCTCCTGACTGTGACCCACCTGTCAGTCTCCCGAGGTCTCGGCGTGACCACCTGCCTATAACTCCTCTCTATCACCTCCTCGCTCTCCCTGACTAGGTGAAGGTCATTGAGCTGCATCTCCAGTCCCCTAACTCGGTCCCTCAGGTGCTGCAGTTTGACACACCTGGTGCAGATATAACCGTCCGGGAGGCTGGGAGACCTCCACATCTGACACTGAGCACAGAAAACTGGCCTCACACACATACTTCCTACCTCGCCTCATCCCGTTACCACCTAAGCCCGCTGAGCCAAAGCCCTACCACTCTGCTGCCTCTCACTCCTCTGCCCGCTTTGACGCTGCCCGCTGGATATGGCTGCCTTCTTTTTAAACCTTTCGCGCTCTACTGGCTGACGTCATGTGCCTGCGCAGTCTCACCTCTCTTTAACCCGAATAGTGAAAAACTGCCTTCAGTCCGAAAAATCAGCAGTTCACTCGCAGCCTTCTTGCTCCGAATTAAAAACCGTTGAAGGTTTCTTGCCTTTTTAAACCTTTCATGCTCTACTGGCTGACGTCACACGCCTGCGCAGTCTCGCCTCTCTTTAACCTGAGTAGTAAAAAAAATGCTCCCTTCGCATGTCTAGCAAAGTCCGATTAAACCTCTCTGGCTGGGCAATTGTAACTCTCACTTCGGCAAGCCGCTTAATATAGGGGATGATAGCCCCGGTCCGGCCAATCTTAAGGAATCTTGTTTGGATGGATGTTGTGCGATGTGTCCCTGTTACAAATCAGTACCACGAAATAACAAGCAGTACACAATATATATTTAAACAATTAAGCTTCATAATTCTTAATTTGACTATCTGGATAGTAAAGAACACAAAAAAAGAAAAAGGGCCCATTCTGATGGAACAGTCTAATGCGCAAACATTGGAGCTCACAGATAAGGCTGTTCGTCCACCATCGACCTCCTCTGATCGTCACTGACTTTCGGACCCTCGCTCCAAGTCCACTCTGTCTGAGGTCTACCAGCTCTCTCATTTCGCGTTTTCTCTCCTCATCTTTCCCCTGCAAAAGAAACGGGAATTCCCGGCTCCGAGACACGCAAGAAAGAACAACACCCTGCTGATTGGCTAGCATGCCCTGTTATCTCTAGTCATAACCTAAAAATTGCTGCTACAGAGAAACCATTACTTCAACGGTGGAACATTACAGAGAAGCCATTACATTAGCAGTGAAACCTTACAGCATGTTACATGTGGAAGAATCTGTACCACGTGGGTCTCATCAGTGACCACAGAATACTAAGGACTACAAAGTCATTGTTAATCCCAAGGAACTGCTGAAGACATGTTACTAGTGTATGCGCCTTTCACACAAAGCTAAAGTGTGTAGTTTTCCTGTGTGTAGAAATGCTACACACCCAAATTATCCATAAATGAACAATCTTAGTAAGATAGATTCTTGGTTAAAATCCATTCCAAAGTACAATTTGGCTGTCTTTCAATGGTAAATTTGTGACTAAATACACACGGGAGGAAACACTATAGGAATGAAACTATAGTCAACTGGATTAGTCAAATTAGTCAAGCTTATTTTAATACATTATGAATTAATATATTTCAACTAAAATCAAAAAGAAATTATGCAAGCAAAAAAATCTGCAGATGCTGGAAATCCAAGCAACACACATGAAATGCTGGAGAAACTCAGTAGTCTAGGCAGCATCTATGAAAAAGAGTAAACAGTTGATGATTTGGGCTGAAACCCTTCATCAGGACTCCTTGATGATGAAGGGTCTTTGCCTAAAATGTCAACTGTTAACTTTTTTCCATAGATGCTGCTGGGCCTGCTGAGTTTCTCCAGCATTTTGTTTGTGTTGCTAAGAAAGCACACATTTTCAGTTTTGATAAAAGAAGGAAAGCTGATAGGTAACCCATTTTTTTTATACTGCTTCCTCATTTACTCTTAATTTTCCCTATTATAATTCATGCTTTAATTTTACTTATTGGAAAGTGGATAGGAACTTTATTGTGTGTTTTATATAAACAAAGTGTGACAAGCAAACATCAAAGCTATATGTTTATTGTTACAGGCAAACAAAATGTTTGATTACTAGAGTATATTGTAACTGAGATAAACTTGGCAGTTGCACATCATTCAGCTTAGTCCTGTTTTTCATTAACCAAGCCATTTAAAAAATATACACCTTTGGTTCTTATTTTAACTGAACAGGGCACTCAAGTATACCAAGACATTCGTATTGAAGCCCTGCTGTAGAGCTCCAAAAGGCTAAAATAAGATGCATCTTGTCAACTAATTGAATTTTTTTGCCATATGAACACTTAGGCGGCTGAACCAAAAGCTCTGGACCCAAAGCCTATTGTAGAAAAAATAGAAGAGGTTGAAGAAGAAACTCCAACAGATGCCACAGAAGATACTACCTGTCAGCACAAAAACCATCTTTTTGATTTAAACTGCAAAATTTGTACAGGTAATAGAAATTAGGGAAATATTCTATCTTTTATTTTGTTGTATGGCTAGATGTACTGCTGAGTAAAATTAGCTTGTCATTGACAGGGAAAGTTCCATAAACCTGATGTGCAGCAGTCTCTTTATTGAAGTTCACTCTCTTTAACCTCATGGCCTACTTCTATCCATGTTCTCACATTGTCGTGGAAATACATTATATCATGAAAGCAAATGATTTGGCCAACGAAACTGTGTTGATGTTAGTCCTCCACTCAAATATATCAGTTGGATTACCTATCCCTTCATTGGTCTTTCACAGTTGATATAGACATGTATCACAATATTAAAGCAAACTTAGTTAATAAATTGAATGGAACACACTAACCACACTTAATAGAACTTGACAAATTGTCATCTGCTTGAAATCCCATTGTGCAAGTGTGGCTATATATGGAGAATTATGTAAGTTTCTGTTTTCATTTAATGACAGGCAGTATCATTTGTTAAAATAAGCACTGACTGAACAGATCATTTCCTGGTGAGCCTGTTTCAGTATGATTGAAAACTGATATTGAAGTATAACTTCAGAACATAGTAAATTTGACTGCAGACATCTGAAGTTCAGTTAAGTCAGATGGCGTAATTTGACAAGTCTGACATATTGTAGCTCTAATCCAAGGTAAGCTGTGAACTGTAGTTGGTATAATATTGGAAACTCTCGGGCTTAATATGTTTGGGGTGGTGGGAATTGGGTGGTTTGGATGGAATTCACCTCAGAGGTGTGATTAATCAGACTTGGGACCATGTAGAGTTTAAAGATTGAGATACGATTTCATAATAATATACATAATTAATATGGGGTTTGACAGATACAGATTTGATGTTTATTTTACATCAAGTGTAAATAGAATTAACTCTCCTTTGAAATACTTATCAATTGTATGTTTTGTCTGAAATGTTACATAGAAACGTAGAAAACCTACAGCACAGTACAGGCCCTTTGACCCACCAAGCTGTACCGAGCATGTCCTTACCTTAGAAATTATGTAGGGTTACTCATAGCCCTATATATTTCTAAGCTCCATGTACCTATCCAGGAGTCTTTTAAAATACCCTATTGTATCTGCCTCCACCACCGTTGCCGGCAGCCCATTCCACGCACTCACCACTCTGAGTAAAAATCTTACCCCTGACTTCTCCTCTGTACCTGCTTCCAAGCACCTTAAAACTGTGCCCTCTGGCGCTAGCCATTTCAGCCCTGAGAAAAAGCCTGACTATCCACATGATCAATGCCTCTCATAATCTTATATACCTCTATCAGGTCACCTCTCATCCTCCGTCGCTCCGAGGAGAAAAGACCGAGTTCACTCAACCTATTCTCATAAGGCATGCTCCCCCAATCCAGGTAACATCCTTGTAAATCTCCTCTGCATTCTTTCTATGGTTTCCACATCCTTCCTGTAGTGAGGTGACCAGAACTGAGCACAGAACTCCAAGTGGGGTCTGACCAGGGTCCTATATAGCTGCAACATTTGCTCTCAGCTCTGAAACTCAATCCCACGATTGATGAAGGCCAGTGCACCATATGCCACAGAGTCAACTTGTGCAGCAGCTTTGAGTGTCCTGTGGGCTCAGACCCCAAGATTCCTCTGGACCTCCACACTGCCAAGACTCTTACCATTAATACTATATCCTGCCATAACATTTGATGTACCAAAATGAACCACTTCACACTTATCTGGGTTGAACTCCATCTGCCACTTCTCAGCCCTGTTTTGCATCCTCTTGCTCTTTACATACTTACAGAATGTCTTGGGATTTTCCTTAATCCTGTCTGCCAAGGCCTTCACATGGCCTTTCTGGCTCACCTACTTTCATTCTTAAGCTCCTTCCTGCTAACCTTATCCTCTTCTAGATCTCTATCATTACCTGTTTTTTTTTTAACCTTTTGTAAGCTTTTCTTTTTGAATAGAGTTACAACAGCCTTTGTACTCCACGGTTTCTGTACCCTACCATCCTTTCCCTGTCTCATTGGAACGTGCCTATACAGAACTCCACACAAATATCCCCTGAACATTTCCAACATTTCTTCTGTACATTTCCCTGAGAACAGCTGTTCCCAATTTATGCTTCCAAGTTCCTGCCTGATAGCGTGATATTTCCCCTTACTCCAATTATACGCTTTCCTCACTTGTCTGTTCCTATCCCTCTCCAATGCTATGGTAAAGGAGATACAATTGTGATCACTATCTCCAAAATGCCCTCCCACTGAGAGATGTGATACCTGACCAGGTTCATTTCCCAATACCAGATAAAGTACAGCCTCTCCTCTTGTAGGCTTATTTACATATTATGTCAAGAAACCTTCCTGAACACACCTTAAAAACTCCATCCCATCTAAACCCTTGTTCTAGGGAGATGCCAATCAATATTTGGGAAAGTAAAATCTCCTACCATGACAACCCTGTTACTATTACACCTGTCCAGAATCTGTGTTCCTCTCTGCACCTCGATGTCCCTGTTACTATTGGGTTGTGTATAAAAAACACCCAGTAGAGTTACTGACCTCTTCCTGTTCCCAACTTCCCCTCACAATGTTCATTGATTTGTGAGAGGGTGCATGTATCGCATTATCAGATCTTCCTAGGAACCAATTCTGTTTCTTGACATTAACTTAATTTGAACTGAAGCCATGTTACCTCAGCACTAAAAGACAATGAAGATTACTTGAATGTAATGCCTTTTTTTCTGATTTTAACTAACCTAGGCAAATAACTGGCCAAATGTAATTTTAACAAGACACAAAACTTTAAATAGTCATTTGTGATGAAATATTTTCGACCTACTAATTGTTCCGTATATGTGATTATTTTTATTGATTTAGTCATAAATTAAAAGAATTAAGAATTAGAATGGATTTCGTTGTAACATATCATTTTCAGGTCGAATGGCTCCACCTGTTGAGGAACTGCCTGTGCCAAAAGTGAAGGTAGCTACCAGTGTAACAAGGCGTCAATCAGATGTTGATGCCGAATCAGCGTATTTGGCGGATGCTCTTTCCTCTTTTGATGTAATAGCAGAGGAGACATCAGAGTCAGTGCAGCTATCCACCTCCTCTATGACAAGGTAGGCAACTTACTTATGATTTCCATTGTGTCAGTCTGGATTACTTGCCAGCTGGTGATGCAGGTAAATAATGTGACTTATCAAGTGATGCCATCAGATTTCTGTACGGTTCATGAACACTATATCACTATTCTTCTTTCGTGCTATTTATTTATTTTATTCTTTATTGTAGCTCTCCTAGTGTAGGATTCCCTCTTGCTTCAAATTATCTACCATTGTCTCTGTACCAAAAAAGACCAAGGTAACATGCCTGAAAGACTGGCATCCTATCGCACTCAACTCAATAATAAGCAAATGCTTTGAGAGGCTGGTCAAAGTTTACATCTTCAGCATGCTACCACCCAAACTGGACCCCCTACAATTCGCCTACTGATGCAACCGATCGACAGATGATGCAATACCTACTGCTCTACATACTGTCCTTACACATCTGGAGAAGAAGGATGCTTATGTGAGAACGCTGTTCTTGGACTACAGTTCAGCATTCAACACCAAAATTCCACCCAGGCTCACCAGGAAGCTCAGAGACCTTGGTCTTGACCCTGCCTTGTGCAGCTGGATCCTGGACATCCTGTCAGATTGCCGGCAGGTGGTAACAGTGGGCTCCCTCACCTCCACCTCTCTGACTGTCAACACAGGAGCCCCTCAGGGCTGTGTACTAAGTTCCCTCCTTACTCCCTATATATACATGACTTTGTCACTACCCACAGCCCTAATCTGCTAATTAAATTTGCCAACGACACTACATTGATTGGCCTAATATGAAACAATAACGAGGTGGTCTACAAGGAAAAAGTCATCTTTTTGACACAAGAGAATAACCTCTCCCTCAATGTCGCAAAAACAAAGGAGTTGGTTGTGATTACAGGAGGAATAGAGATGGCTAACCCCTATTGACGTCATTGGATCTGGGGTTGAGAGGGTAAACAACGTTCTTCGGCATCCACATCACCAAGCACTGCACGTGGTCTGTACACACCAGCTGTGCGGTGAAAAAGACACAGTAGTGCCTCAGTTTGGTATGGGCCCCAAATCCTAAGAATTTTCTACAGGGGCACAATTGAGAGCATCCTGACTGGCTGCATCACTGCCTGAAATGGGAACTGTACCTCCCTTGATCTCAGAATTCTGCAGAGAGTGGTGCCGACAGCCCAGTGCATCTGTAGTTGTTGAACTTCCTAAAATTCAGGATATTTACAAAGGCAGATGTGTGAAAGGGGCCCGAAGGATCATTGGGTACCTGGGTCACCCCAGCCACAGTCTATGCTAGCTGCTGCCGTCAGGAAACAGTAGCACAACATTAAAAAGCCATGATTTACAGGCTCTGGGACAGCTTCTTCCATCAGGCCATCAAACTGATTAACTCGCGCTGATTTAAGTGTATTTCTATGTTACATTGACTGTTCTATTTATCATAAATTATTTCATAAATTACTATGATTGCACGTTGTACATTTAGACGGAGATGTGACGTAAAGATTTTTACTCGTATGTGAAGGATGTAAGAAATAAAGTCAATTCAATTATAGTAATTTTTTTTCTATCTTGCACTGTTCTGCTGCCACAAAATAAAAATTTCACAACATATGGCAGTGATAATAAACCTGATTCTAATTCATTTGTTCATAGCCAGTCAGTTGCTTGGTGAGTAATTAGTGTTTGACTGCCTACTTGCAAGGAGATAGAAGCAGTAGCTTATTCCACTTTTGTGCCTATTAACTCTTGCTTTAAAGCGAGTGCTGCTAAGTTCCTTAGATCTATTTATGTGCCTTGCTTCAGTGCCCCTGTTACCCGCCCTTAATAAATATATATATCTTGGCCCTGAAAATTTATTTTGGTTTGGTATTCATGACTTTTTGATGAATTCTAATTCTAGCACTCTAGGTCAGAAGGCACATTGATGTGCCTTTTATGCAAAAGTATAAACCAGTACCAATTAATGTAATACTAACCGTCAGTGGTGTATGTTAAAACTGAGGTTCTATTTATTGCAGCTTTATAAGTTCAGCTGAAAAATTGATTCATTTTAACTTCATAATTTAAAATGATGTGAAAAAGTTTAGCATGGAGCAGGAAAGGGCATGGTAAATTGTTAAATTGGCTTGTTATTGTCACATGAAGTAAAGTGAAAAGCTTGTCAGGCAGATCGGTTCATTACAACATGAGGCAGTACAAGTAAAATCATATCTTAATGCAGAATAAAGCATTACAGTGCAGTACGCTGCAGATAGACGATAAGGTGCAGGGTTATAATGAATTAGATTGAGGTCAAGAGTTCATCTTGTCATACTAAGGAACCATTCAATGGTCATATAATAGTGAGATAGAAGTTGTACCTGAGCCTTGTGGTACATACTTCCAGGCTTTTATAGCTTCTTCCCTATGTGAGGGGAAAAAAAGAAAATATCTGGGGTGGCTAGGGTACAGTTAGCCTCTACACGCTGTCCATCCCATCACTTCTTTCCTTTAGTGTGGCAACCAATGTTTGAAGTAAAATTTATTGTCCGAGTACATACATGTCACCACGTACAACCCTGAGATTCTTTTTCTGCGGGCATACTTAACAAATCTATAGAAAAGTAACTGTAAACAGGATCAATGGACAACAAACTGCAAAGTGTAAACTTAAATAAATAGTAATAAATTACGAGCATGAAGTAACAAGATAAAGAGCCCTTAAAGTGAGATCATTGGTTGTGGGAACACTAAAAGTAAATTGAGTGTAGTTATCCTCTTTTGTTCAAGAGCCCGATGGCTGAGGGGTAGTAACTGCTCTTGAATCTGGTGGTACAAGTCCTGAGGCACTGTCACTTTTGCTTCATGGCAGCAGCGAGAAAAAAGCCTGGCTTGTGAGGACCTTTGAAGGTGGATGCTGCTTTTTTATGGCAATGTTTCATGTAAGTGTGCTCAGTTGTTTTGAATGGTTTACTCTTGATGAACTAGGCTGAATCCATGACTTTTAATAGGATTTTCTGCTTAAAGGCATTGGTGTTCCTATACCAGGCTGTAATGCAGCCAGTTAACATTTATAGAAGTTTGCCAAGGTTTTTGATGACATGCTGTATCACCGCAGACTCTTGAGGAAGTAGAGGTGCTGTTGTGCTTTCTTTACAATGGATTCAGGATAGGTCTTCTGAGATAGTGATACCCAGGAATTTAAAATTAATGACCTCGCTATCTCTGATCCTGCAATGACTACTGGCTCATGGACCTCTGGTTTCCCTCTCTCGAAGTGTACCAGCATCACGCACGATACTCCAGGTCTGAACCAAACAGTATTTTATGTCTTTTAAGTCCTACTGTTTCTCTGCAGATCCTGTCTTTTCATTTTATCTTTTTTTAACTTTATTTTTATTGTTTTGCCAATAACAACAAACAGAATAAAAACAGACAGACAGGGTCATCATAAGTGAAGTAAAATCCATATCTTATAATAGAATAAATGAATAGAGAAATGGGTTACATTGCTGTATCAAGATTAACCAAACTCATGTCCATCATTGTCCTTCAAAGTCTCAGGGGACCTTAAGATCATTGACTTTAAAGTCCGTTCTGCAGGTTCCCTCATAGGAAGAAATAAAACAAAGTTCTTCAAACCAAATAAATGTACAGTGAAGAAGTCATTTCAGGTTCAAATAAATTGTCCAATTTTCCCAGTATCTTTCAAATTTTTTAGTGGCATGCCTCAGAGAGAAAGTCAATCGTTCCATAACATAAATTTCTTGAACTATTTCTATCCATTCCAGGACTGTAAGAGACTCTTGCTTAGCCATTTCCTGGTAATCGCTTTCTTACTGGCTGCTAGCAGTATTTGTAACTAATATCTTTCATGCTTTTTGAGCCCATTTGGTACATTACACAAATAAATAACATTAAAGTCAAAATTAATCTCTGGGCTGATTATTGACCTTATCTCTGTTACCACATCTAACCAATAAGACAAAGCCTTTGGACACTCCCAGAAAATATGAAAATTTATCAGCCAACATATTATCACACATTCTCCAACATTGACCTTGTTCAGGTCTGTTTGTAACTTCTTTATTTTTGGCGTTATGAAAATTCTTAAGGTATTCTTCCAGGTGAATTCCCTCCACAGACCTGAGCTTGAAATAGTCGAATGTGTTCTGCATATGTTTAACCAAACATCTTCTGTCAATTTTATGTTGGCTTCTTTCTCCCATTTTGATTTAACACACATTGTGGAGAGACCCCTATTAAATTGTAAAATCGAGTAAATCCTGGTTATCAGGTTCTTTTTAATATTACCTTTACACACATAATAATCAGACTTAACCTTTTCTCTCCAGTAGTTTTAATATTTTTATTAAAATATTGTCTTAGTTGAAGATATCTAAAGAAGTCTTGTTTCTCTAAGTGATAACGTTTCTGTGAGTTGTTGAGAGGACTCCAAAACCCTTAATGGAGGACATTGTATAGTATGAGGTGATTCCCTTACTTGCCCAATGTGTAAATCTACTATCCAATTGTACTGGAAGGAATTCTGCGTCATATGCCACCCAACGTAGTGTTCTTAGATTTCTTTCAAATTTTGGGTCTTTAAATTCTTTATACCAGATGTTTAGAGGGACTATTGTCCACTTAGTCAGTTTACTTAAATGCTTCTTTTGGAGTGTTTCATCCCCCAGTAAAGATTGGATAGGATTGGTAAAGATTGAAGATTGGAGACCTCAATAAAGAGAGGTCTATTTATTAGACCTTGTTCTAAATCCTTCCACTTTGCCTCACAATTAGGGTCACACCAATAGACCGGACTGCGCAGCTGTGCTGCTCTATGATAGTCTTCAAAGCAAGGCACAGCAAATCCTCCTTTATCCTCATTCCAGGCAGCTGGAATGTCTGAAATCTAATTCTTGGTTTCTGTTTTCCCTAAATAAATGTTGAAATCATTCTTTTCCATTTATTAAATTGTTTAAAAGGTACTTCAACAGGCAATGATTGAAAAAGAAAGAGCAATCTAGGTAATACATACATCTTTATGGCTTCTATTTGATTATACATATTCATTGGCAGCAATGACCATCTATTTAAGTCTGCCTTAATATCAGCTGTTATGGGAATATAATTATGTTCGTAGATAGTAGACAAGTCTTCAGGTATTTGTACTCCTAGGTATTTAATAATATTACCTTTCCATTTGAATTTACTCTTTCTGTAAATGTTTTCTTGTGGTTCGTAACTAAAATTTAAAGTTTGGGTTTTATGTAAATTTAATTTATAGCGAGAGTAGGAACCAAATTCTTTCAGGAGGGATAATTAGGCAAACCTGCATTAGGACGGGTAAGAGTCACGAGAATGTCATCTCATACAGACAAATCTTATATTCTGTATCTCTGATCAGTACACCTGTTATAATCTTGTCTTCTCTAATTGCCTGGGCCAATGGCTCGATAAAAAGAGCGAAAAGCATGGGGCATAGGGGGCTGGCACCCTTGTCGACATCCCTTTTCAAGAAATATTATTTTAGATAAATTCCCATTTATTTTAATTCTGGCTGTAGGGGAAGAATATAAAGACTTCAGACATTTAACTACCTGATTATTAAAGCCAAACCACTTAAATACCAAGTAGAGATATTCCCATCATACCCAGTGAAAGGCCTTTACAGCATCAGGGCAAATAACTACAAATTCCAGGTTAATTTTGCTCATATAGTCAATGAGATGAAGGGCCCATCTCACATTGTCCTGGATTTGCCTACTTTTTACAAAACCTGTTTGATCTGTGTCAATTAGATCTGGAATTATATTTTCCAATCTTTTTACTAATATTGATGAAAATAATCTATAATCTATGCTTAGAACAGATATGGGCCTTTAGGAATTGCATTTAGTCCAATCCTTACCACTTTTAGGAACTACTGAAACTATTGCTTGATTCCAGGACAATGGAGTCTCACCTCCTCTGAGAACATAATTAAAAAAATTTTTAAGTATTGGTATCATTATCTCTGAAAGTTTTGTACCATTCCGCTGGATAGCCATCAGCATCTGAGATTTTATTTGTTTTTAATGCTGATATAGCCTTACCTATTTCTTCTTTTGTTATCTCATGAATTATTAGTTTATTTTGCTCCGTTTCTACAGATGTTAAATCTGAGGACGTTAAGAAATTAGATACATCTGCTAACTATGCAGCTTTGGGTTGAGCGTATAACATTCTGTAGTACGTTTCAAAAGATTTTTGAATGTCTTCCAATTTGTGAAGCATCTTATTAGTCTGGGGGGGCTTTCACCCTATGTATAGATCTCTCAGCCTGTTGTTTACGTATTCTCCATGCAAGTAATTTCTTAGATTTGGGATCATTCTCATAGAAATTTTGTTTAACAAACTTAGCTCTCTTCTCAATTTCACTTTAATAAATATTATTTAGAGTTCATTTTGTATCCAAAATTTGATTCAAGGCATTACTGTCATTATACTCCATATGCTTACTCTCCAAAAATTGTAATTTTTCAATAAGATCCTTGACTTGTTTCTCTTTTTCCTTTTTCTTCTGAGCTGACCACCTTGAGTTTACCCCTAATAACAGCTTTTGCAGCATCGCACAGAGTGCTGGGGGACACCGTTCCATTATCATTATATATCATATAAACTTCAAACTCTTTCTTTAGTTATTTTAAACATAGGGGTACTAAACAAGACTGGTATTAAGTCTCCACAAGCTATCTTTGGGTTTGTTGTCTAAATGTAATGTTAAGTAAGCCCCTGCGTGGTCAGAGATGTCTCTTACTCCTATATCGCATTTTATAATCCTGTGTCTCTCTGAATTAAACATTTTAAAAAAATCTGTTCTCGAGTACACAGTGTGGGAGTGCGAAAAAAAGGTAAACCGTCTATCGAATTGGTGTAACTCTCTCCGTATATCTATCATGCCTATTTCTTTGAGCAGTTTCTTGACATGTAATGTTTCCGGGTTTATCTTTTTTGTTCTATTTGTGGAGTCCAGGGAAGGATGTAATTGAATATTCCAGTCTCCCCTCCACATATTGCCACTCTAGATGTTTCCATAGATATATTAAAAACCTTCTTAATCAGCTGTTTATCACTTCCTGGTGGTCTGTAAACATTCAGTAGTGTAACTTCTTTATGATCAATAAAACCCTTCACCAGTAAATAACACCCTTCTTTGTCTGTAATCTGTGAGGAAAATGGAAATTTACTTTATTTGAGATTAATATTGCAACTCCCCTTGTGTTTCCCCTCTCAGGAGAAGAGTAATAACAATTTTTAAATCCCATTTTGTGTAACTTCTCATGTTCAATCTTTGAAAGGTGGGTTTCTTGCCAAAAAATTATATTTTGCTTTTCTCTCTTCATTTTAGCTATAGCCTTACTCCTTTTGATTGGGTTCTGTAACCCATTCTCATTAAGGGAGATTATTGTGTGTTCTTGATACGGCATTCCACGCCAATAAAAAAGTGTTTATATAAATAGTTAAATATCCCTAGATGCTCTAAACAAATGAACTTCTGTCTGTACAACAAACTAATATTTAACGTATAAACAACACATATAACATCTGTGACTTCCATCTTTGAAGTTTAAACTATACTTCTAAGTCAGGGGGGATGCCCTTAAACCCGAAGGGGCCCCTCCTAGTGCAGGTTGATGCCTCTGAATAATTGAAATCAGGACAGAGCACAAAAAAAATCAAATATCAGCTCCCAGGTTTGTGGTCAGTTATAGTAATAAGAGCTTTCAGGGGAAAAATCGTTTATGTTCTGTTTTTAAGTTCTTAATACAAAGTCAGTTATAGTTTGGTGTTAGGGAACATGTGATTTTACCGACCTGGCTGAAGGATATTTTATCACTATACTTTTGAGAGCTCTTATGCAGTATCTTTGTTGTGTTGAAATTCCTGTAGCTTGTCCTAGATGCGTTTCAGACGTGTTTCTCAGTCCCAGGGGGATTTTGCACCAGCTGTCTCCCAGGAAAGTTGTCTCAGTTTCGCCGTGGCTGTGCCTTCCGTGGGGGCCACCATTCCAGGACAGTCCGGAAAAACTCCCGTTCTTCAGGTCTTCCATCACCTCTGATGCGTTATTGTAGATGACTTGTCCAATGTCAAAAAATGCTTGAAGTTTGGCTGGGTAAAAAGTCTGGAACCAGAGCCCCTTTTCTTTAAGTGTCTTTCTGATGGTGGAGTAAGCCTTTCTTTTCATAAGTATTTTGGTCAAGTAGACCTGATCAAAAAATACTCTTTTCCCCGTCATAATAAACCTCTCATTTTTTCCAAGCAGGGCAAAGCACCAACTCTTTAATTTTATACTCCAGAAAATAGATGACCACAGACCTTGGGTTGGAACCTTGTGGTGGTTTGGATCCAAGAGATCGATGGCAGTGTTGTATGCCGAGGGTAGCACAGGGAAGGGCCAACTCTGTTTTAATAGATTTTTCCAGAAATTCCTGTACATTGTCTCCTTCCACTCCCTCGAAAATTCCATGAATACATATGTTATTCCTGCGCGAACGTGCCTGCTGGTCCGTTAGTCGAGCTTGAATGATCTCCTGAAGTTCCAGTATATGGGAAAGAACCTTCCTGGCTTCGGCATTCTATTCCTCCACTTCTGCCACCCTTTGTTCCATATCCTCAACTCTGCCCGTTATTTCTTTTAAATCACCAACAATAGCATTCTGGTTAATTTCTTCTCTGAAATCCTCCAGTTCCTTCTTTAGAAAACCCAAAGTATCACTCAGTTCTTTTTTTATGTTAGAACGAAGTGTCTGTATTTCGGCCATGATGTTAGCACGAACAGCCTCCATATCCTCGTGTTTAGATAGATAGATAGATAGATAGATAGATACTTTATTCATCCCCATGGGGAAATTCAACATTTTTTCCAATGTCCCATACACTTGTTGTAGCAAAAACTCCTTACATACAATACTTAACTCAGTAATAATATGATATGCATCTAAATCACTAACTCAAAAAGCATTAATAATAGCTTTTAAAAAAAAAAAAAAAAAAAAGTTCTTAAGTCCTGGCAGTTGAATTGTAAAGCCTAATGGCATTGGGGAGTATTGACCTCTTCATCCTGTCTGAGGAGCATTGCATCGACAGTAACCTGTCGCTGAAACTGCTTCTCTGTCTCTGGATGGTGCTATGTAGAGGATGTTCAGGGTTTTCCATAATTGACCGTAGCCTACTCAGCGCCCTTCGCTCAGCTACCGATGTTAAACTCTCCAGTACTTTGCCCACGACAGAGCCCGCCTTCCTTATCAGCTTATTAAGACGTGAGGCGTCCTTCTTCTTAATGCTTCCTCCCCAACACGCCACCACAAAGAAGAGGGCGCTCTCAACAACTGACCTATAGAACATCATCAGCATCTCACTGCAGACATTGAATGACGCCAACCTTCTAAGGAAGTACAGTCGACTCTGTGCCTTCCTGCACAAGGCATCTGTGTTGGCAGTCCAGTCTAGCTTCTCGTCCAACTGTACTCCCAGATACTTGTAGGTCTTAACCTGCTCCACACATTCTCCATTAATGATCACTGGCTCCATATGAGGCCTAGATCTCCTAAAGTCCACCACCATCTCCTTGGTCTTGGTGACATTGAGACGCAGGTTTAGTTTAGCTTGGTTGCTAGCGCCATCGTCAGTGTCCTCACTGTCAGTCAATATTTTATCTCTTGTCTTCAGGTTTTGTTGCAGTTTTCCTCTTGTCTTTCTTTTGTTTCCCCCTTTCATGCTACAAGACCCACTTTTCTGTTTAAATAACCGTTTCTTATTTAGGAGGAAATAAGACCACCTGGGAGCCCTTACTGGTTATGCTGCTGGCTGTATCTGCGCCATACTGGAAGTCTCATTGTATCTTTTATACTGCTCATTATTTAAAACTGGTTGGATTCTGCATTAAAGCATCATATACTAAACACCAGTTCTCCTTAGGTTTGAGATTGATGTACTTTTTGGTGTACTTTTTTCACATGTACCAATGTACAGTGAAAAGCTTTCCTTACAAACTGTTCACTGTTCATACAAATCATATCTTTACACAGTGCATTGAGGTAGAACAAGGTAAACAAATAACTGTCAAATAAAGAAATACTATGTGTATGTACAGAAATTTGTTTTATGATTTCCTTCTTTTTCCTATCTCAAATGATTTCTTATTTTTCTGATAAAATATTGAACCATAGTGTTGTTCAGCACAGAAGCGGGTTTTTTGGCTCATCTTGTTCATGCTGTCTCTAAATTTGCCACCTTCTCAGTCCTAGTGTTTATCTTTGTATATTCGTTTTTAAACAATATACTTCACTGTTTTTTCTTCACTGGTGTCTTGGTTCACTTGTGTTATATAACCATATAACCATATAACAATCACAGCACGGAAACAGGCCATTCCGGCCCTCCTAGTCCGTGCCGAACTCTTAATCTCACCTAGTCCCACCTACCCGCACTCAGCCCATAACCCTCCACTCCTTTCCTATCCATATACCTATCCAATTTTACCTTAAATGACACAACTGATCTGGCCTCTACTACTTCTACAGGAAGCTCATTCCACACAGCTATCACTCTCTGAGTAAAGAAATACCCCCTCGTGTTTCCCTTAAACTTTTGCCCCCTAACTCTCAAATCATGTCCTCTCGTTTGAATCTCCCCTACTCTCAATGGAAACAGCCTATTCACGTCAACTCTATCTATCCCTCTCAACATTTTAAATACCTCGATCAAATCCCCCCTCAACCTTCTACGCTCCAATGAATAGAGACCTAACTTGTTCAACCTTTCTCTGTAACTTAAGTGCTGAAACCCTGGTAACATCCTAGTAAATCGTCTCTGCACTCTCTCTAATTTATTGATATCTTTCCTATAATTCGGTGACCAGAACTGTACACAATATTCCAAATTTGGCCTTACCAATGCCTTGTACAATTTTAACATTACATCCCAACTTCTGTACTCAATGCTCTGATTTATAAAGGCCAGCGTTCCAAAAGCCTTCTTCACCACCCTATCTACATGAGACTCCACCTTCAGGGAACTATGCACTGTTATTCCTAGATCTCTCTGTTCCACTGCATTCCTCAATGCCCTACCATTTACCCTGTATGTTCTATTTGGATTATTCCTGCCAAAATGTAGAACCTCACACTTCTCAGCATTAAACTCCATCTGCCAACGTTCAGCCCATTCTTCTAACCGGCATAAATCTCCCTGCAAGCTTTGAAAACCCACCTCATTATCCACAACACCTCCTACCTTAGTATCATCAGCATACTTACTAATCCAATTTACCACCCCATCATCCAGATCATTTATGTATATTACAAACAACATTGGGCCCAAAACAGATCCCTGAGGCACCCCGCTAGTCACCGGCCTCCATCCCGATAAACAATTATCCACCACTACTCTCTGGCATCTCCCATCTAGCCACTGTTGAATCCATTTTATTACTCCAGCACTAATACCTAACGACTGAACCTTCTTAACTAACCTTCCATGTGGAACTTTGTCAAAGGCCTTGCTGAAGTCCATATAGACTACATCCACTGCCTTACCCTCGTCAACATTCCTCGTAACTACTTCAAAAAATTCAATAAGGTTTGTCAAACATGACCTTCCACGCACAAATCCATGCTGGCTACTCCTAATCAGATCCTGTCTATCCAGATAATTATAAATACTATCTCTAAGAATACTTTCCATTAATTTACCCACCACTGATGTCAAACTGACAGGTCTATAATTGCCAGGCTTACTTCTAGAACCCTTTTTAAACAATGGAACCACATGAGCAATACGCCAATCCTCCGGCACAATCCCTGTTTCTAATGACATCTGAAAGATCTCCGTCAGAGCTCCTGCTATCTCTACACAAACTTCCCTCAAGGTCCTGGGGAATATCCGGTCAGGACCCGGAGATTTATCCACTTTTAAATTTCTTAAAAGCGCCAGTACTTCCACCTCTTTAATTGTCATAGGTTCCATAACTTCCTTACTTGTTTCCCACACCTTACACCATTCGATATCCTTCTCCTTAGTGAATACCGAAGAGAAGAAATCGTTCAAAATCTCTCCCATCTCCCTCGGCTCCACACATAGCTGACCACCCTGATTCTCTAAGGGACCAATTTTATCCCTCACTATCCTCTTGCTTTTAATATAACTGTAGAAGCCTTTCGGATTGACTTCCACCTTATTTGCCAAACCAAACTCGTAACTTCTTTTAGCTTTTCTAATCTCTTTCTTAAGTTTCCTTTTACATTCTTTATATTCCTCGAGCAATTCCTTTACTCCATGCTGCCTATATCTATTGTAGACATCCCTCTTTTTTCGAACCAAGTTTCTAATATCCCTTGAAAACCATGGCGCTTTCAAACCTTTAATCTTTCCTTTCAACCGAACAGGAACATAAAGATTCTGTACCCTCATAATTTCACCCTTTAAATGACCTCCATTTCTCTATTACATCCTTCCCATAAAACAACTTGACCCATTCCACTCTCTCTAAATCCCTGCGCATCTCCTCAAAGTTAGCCTTTCTCCAATCAAAAATCTCAACTCTAGGTCCAGTCCTGTCCTTCTCCATAATTATATTGAAGCTAATGCTATTGTGATCACTGGACCCGAAGTGCTCCCCAACACATACATCTGTCAGCTGACCTATCGCATTCCCTAACAGGAGATCCAACACTGCCCCATCTCTAGTCGGTACTTCTATGTATTGTTGCAAAAAGCTATCCTGCACACATTTCACAAACTCTAAACCATCCAGCCCTTTTACAGAATGAGCTTCCCAATCTATGTGTGGAAAATTAAAATCTCCCACAATCACCACCTTGTGTTTACTACAAATATCTGCTATCTCCTTACACATTTGCTCTTCCAACTCACGCTCCCCATTAGGTGGCCTATAATTGTCTCACAGTTTAGCAACACGGTGTATAAAAATGTTCTGAGCTGAATGATGCAGGGCTAATTCTGAATCAGGAGCGATGCTCTTAGATGCCATAATGCAATAAAATTGGCCCATTTTATTAAGTCATGAGACTGCTGCTTCTGATGTTAATAATGCTCCTTCCATCTGTTCTTGGTCATTCTCAGACCTAGCATTTCCTTTCTCTTCCATCAAATTTTGTACATTTCCTTTCATTAAATCTTCACCTTCAAATCACTTATCTTTTGAATTTCACCTCTGCCCAACTCTGAATTGCTCAGAAGTATGTCTTTCTGAGTAGTGAGTATGTAACAAGTATATTTATCGTTTTTACTGAGAGGAGAGTGACAATAGGAAGTTCTCAGAAATTCACCTGCATAGAGTAAAATATGGGTGGCATTCTTTATCAAATAATTGAGACAAACATTGTTTCAGTATTTCACCTTCAAAGGAATAAGTGGATAGACAGAAGAAAACAAAAATTGAATGGCGGAGAAAACTCCATGTAATTTGCTAAGGATTTCTTCAATAAAAAGTTGGCGTAGACATGATCGTATTTAATAAGAGTATTTATAAATGTAACTTATGCTCTAAAGCAGTGGTTCCCAATGTGGGGCGTACGCCCCACAGGGGGGTAATTTGATTTTTAAGGGGGGCAATTTGAGAATGAGTTATTAACAGTGAATTTTTTCTAGTAAGTCTGTGTGAGTATGAGTGTTTGTGCGAGTTAATACATATGTGTATATACAGTATGCATACATAAAAATACTTGTGTGTAGTACATGTGTAATTGCGTATGTACTGTATATATAGTGTATCACCATCATTACAACCATCAAATGGCTTTCATAATTAAATTAATGAATTGACTGATGTAGGAAGGAACGAATGAACAAGTCCAAATGCGTAAGAAACTCGTACGAGGTCGCGCCAATGCTGCTTTTTGCAGTAGCTTTCGGTTCTTGGTGGTGTGAAGGTGTGTACATTGCGTCATCTCTTTTAAACGATGTATCTGTCTTTGTATGCTGTAGAAACGAATCGGCATTGTTTTATTTATTTATTATTATTATTTTAATATCAATTAATGTTCTTTTTTTTACAATTTCTTAGTAATTTCTTCCTCAGAACTTTAACAGTCCTTTGGTTCTTTTATTTTTCTCTTTCATGAATGCCATGTTCTTTGGAAGCTTGTTTAAACCAAGTTAATGGTCTTTTAGGCTTCCTCCAGGTGAATAGGAGTTCACTTTTTGAATAATAAGAATTATATATCACCACAGGGGGCATCAGGATTTTAGAGGTGATTAGGTGGGGCATGGCCAAAAAAAGGTTGGGAACCACTGCTCTAAAGCAAATCATAGTTTTGTGTGATAAGTTTAAATTGATCTTTTTGTTAGGTTAGTGTTTCAATTTGTCTGTTAGATTTGTGTTTCATTTATTTTTGTGTTAAATTCAGGTCAGATGTATATGACATTGCAGAAGATGAATCAAGGTTTCTAGCTCGACTGGATTCTCTCTGGAAGGGATTTATCAATATGCCTAGTGTGGCCAAATTTGTTACCAAAGCTTATCCTGTCTCTGGCTCATCGGATCACCTAACCGAGGTACTATTCCTAAAGTATTTAAAGCATTTTAAAGTATTGACATGTACTTACCTGTCTGTGTAGTTTTATTGCAGAAAAATATAATGCAGGATACAGTACTTAACTTGAGTTTGCCAGATATTTTCATGATAAAATAACGCTCAAAGTCTCCAAGTATGTGTCTCATTAAAAGCTATAATTTTACAATTGTTGGTTTTGCATATGCAGGAGAGCGCTGGGTGTGGCAAATAGAAGGCCGCTGAAACAGCAAATTGAGAATATAGAATGTTTCAGCTTTCAATAATCAATTAGCACAATTTCATTAACCATTGATAGATTTCTCTTTACCACTAGTGTTAAATCTGCAGAGTCTACTAGAGAGGAATTGTCAGAGAGAATTGATACTCTTGCCATTTTCTCCTTCTCCTGCTTTCCAAACTAATTGGTCTCAGTCTTAATCACTTTGATTTTGCAGAGTCAAACTGAGATAAAGTAACTCCTGGTTTGAAAAAGTAATCAGAAAATCTTCTTTTCATTGATCACTCCAGACAGAGCATTAGGAAAAAAAAAGCCCAGGAAATGGAAAAAAAAATTGTAATTTTAAAATAATTGGTTTGGGGAGCCTAGAGAAAGAAAGAAGAATTGAGAAATGTAGCAGATGGATTAAGTTTCTGTCCAATATATTCCCCATTGCTGCTTAGGAGTGGCATGGTTAGCATAGCAGTTATTGTAACCCTATTATAACGCCAGCAATCTGGGTTCAATTCCACCGTTGTTTGTATTCTCTCTGTGATTGCGTGGGTTTCTTCCGGGTGCTCCGGTTTCATCCCACATTCCAAAGACGTATAGGTTAGTATGTAAATTGGTTACATGTTATAAATAGGTGACACGGGCTCATTCTGAAAGGGCCTATTGTCCTACTGTATCTCTCAAATTATTTTCAGTAAAAGTTGCTGCCAAAAGGCTTATCCAGTGAAAGTATGAAACAATAACTAAGTTACAACTGCAACCTCTTTGAAAATAAATATTTTTATTGTATAAGCTGGGGGTTCTCAGTTAGGGAGCAATGGCAGAAAAGGGAAATGATTGGAAAGACAAGTGGAATTAATGAACTTGAAAATTGTTGGATTTTTTTTTACATGTGCTCCAATCATTGAACAAAGTTTATTTTCCCCCTCCAAAGGATTTACCAGATACCATACAAGTAGGAGGGAGGATTCCTCCTCAGATGGTTTGGGACTATGTGGACAAGATAAAAGCCTCAGGAACTAAGGTATACTTTGAAAATGCATCAGTTATCCAGAACACAATTCTCCATAAATATTAATATTGTGTAATAAGAAATAATTCATATTATTAATATGTATGATTTTTAAAAATTAATTTTGGAAATGCAATTTTTGGAATTATTGTTCCTACTACAATGCTGAATGTGACAGGAGCACATGTTTGAAAATTTAATCAAGGAGTTCCATATTATATGCACATTTTAGGCCATAAGACACAGAAGCAGAATTTGGCCATTTGGCCCATCAAGTCTTCGCTGCCATTCAATCATGACTGAATTATTTTCTCTCTCAACCTCATTCTCCTGCCAGTGGCAATGAATTCCACAGATTTACCACCTTCTGGCTAAAGAAATTACTCTTCATCTCTGTTCTAAAGGGATGTCCTTGTATTCTGAGGCTGTGCCCTCAGATCCCAGGCTCACCCTATATTGGAAACATTTATTTCATCTATTAATTTTAATAGCTAGCAAATTCCATGTGGTATGCTAATTTTCATACTTCATTTCTTGAGCATTCACTTCCGTGATATGTAAACTGCCATGAACAATAATTTGTTAAAAGCTATATAATTTTCTTGCAGTGGAGTTTTCATTTCCATTTCCAATTTGCAGACTCAATACCTGCATAGGATATTGAGATGTGACATTAAATTACAAGGCAGTGGCGAATCTAATGAAAAGTGTAAGCATACTATCAACCCAGCAGTAAAACGGCAGGGCTAGAATGAGTTCTGATCACAATTCCTTGAAAGGACATTGCATGCTGTTGCTGTAGCAAAATCATTAGTAAGTGTATTTACTTACTAATAAAGTGACCACTTTATTAGGTACAGCAGTTGAACCTGGTGTGGTCTCATCGGTTTCAAGGTTTGTCGTGTTATGCATTCAGAGATGCTCTTCTGCACACTGCTGTTGTGAGGCATGTTTATATGAGTTACTGTCATCTTTCTGTCAGCTTGAACCAGTCTGGCCATTCTCCTCCAATCTCTCATTAATTTTCACCCACAGAACTAATGCTGACTGGATTTTGTTTGCTTTTCACACCATTCTCTGTAAACTCTAGAGACAGTAGCGTGTGAAAATCCCAAGAAATCAGCAGTTTCGGAGATACTCAAACCACCATCTTGACCCTTGCAAGTTTGCTCTTGTGTGTCTTCTGATGGCTACTGTGGGCATCAGAGGTACGAACGGGATACTAATCAGTATTTTATCTTCCTTAGAAACTCTGCAGAATATGAGGAGCCTCATAGAACAGTGAAATAGGAGAATCAAAACAAAATTTCATATACAATAATAATCAAATAATAAGGATTATATTCAGGAATTATGCAAGAGAAAAATAGTAGGAGAAGCAATTACTGTATTTTTAGTGGTAACATTCTGGTGTTTTGTAATAGGAATGGAATTATCTCTAGTTCATGTAAAGAATATTTGTTATGATAATTGATTATCAGATGAGTGATTAATTTAAATGACTGATTTCAAGAAACATAAATCTTGCACCAGCCGTAAGTGACTGAACACGAAATTAGAATGTAAGTGGTCATTTTAGTAAGACTCCTTAATATAATATTTCTACCCCATAAACAAAATATCACTTTTCTTTCCCTGATCTACATCAGGGAGGATTCTACATAGTACCCACACTAGGACCACCAGATTCAAAAACAGTTACTTTCCACAAGTAGTAAGCCTGATCAACACCTCCACCCACTAACCCACCACGCAACACCCTCACCACCACAGCTTTATCATTTCCTGTCTGAGTCACATTATGTACAGACACTCCTATGCCTAGTGTTACAATGAATTTATGTATATAAGCTAACATGTATTGTATTTTTTACTTATTGTATTCTGTATCTTATTGTTTTTTTTGTGCTGCATCAGATCCAGAGAAGCAATTACTTCATTCTCTTTTAACTTGTGTACTGGAAATGATGTTAAACAATCTTGAATATTTTTCTTATATTGCAATGAACTGACATTTTCAGTTTGGAATTTTAGATTTTCTTCAGTTTTTTAGAATCATGTTGTTTCTTGAAATTGGAATCCTACCAATATGTGCATAATAATTGAAGGAACTGGCACTGTCTAATCAGTCTCATTGATTTAGAATGACTGAATTGGTTTCTGGAAATTTAACAAACTTTATGTTTCACAATTCACTTCTCTGGGAAGATTGCAAATGATTTAAAATTACTGGCTTATTGAGATGCATGCTTAACACAAAGCACAGTTCTCCATTATTTGAGTATAGATTCATTCCTTCATTTAGTTGCAGAAGCCATTAATCAAGTGAGTACTTCAGAGAGGATGTCTGAATCTGTAGGTGTTCTCTCAGATGCATTTGAAAGAATGGCATTTATTTGCAGTTGCATTTTTGATAAAAAGTGACAAGCCATCACAAAGACTAGACCATTAAAACTTCTGTTGATGCCTTATAAAGATCATTAGCAGGAAATTAATGAAAGGCAGTTAGAATTCAAAGGGACATAAAGTATTATAAGCTCTTAAGGTCAACCATTTCATGGCAACCACAGTGCCTACCCAATCAGTCCCAATTTCCTGCGTTCAGCCCATTTCCCTCCATATATCTATCCGTGTGCTTCTTAAATAATACTAATGTCCCTGGCTCAACCACTTCCTCTAGCAACTCATTCTATATACTTATCACCCTCTGCATTGATGAAGTTGACCCTCTGGTCTCCTCTCACCCTAAACTTGTGCTCCCCAGGTTTGGACTGTCCTACCTTGGGGAAAAGACATCCATTTTATCTATGTCAGACATACAGTTGCAAGGAAAAGTTTGTTAACCTGGTTTTCTGCATTAATAACCCATAAAATGTGGTCTGATCTTCACCTAAGTCACAATAATAGACAAATGCAATCTGCCTTAACAAATAACACCCAAACAATTGTACTTTTTCTTGTCAATACTGAGTACACCATTAAAACAAACAGTCTAGGTTCAAAAAAAGTTTGTAAACCTCTGAGGTAATGCCATTGAGATGAGATTGGAGGTGTGGGTTGTAGAGGTACCCTGCCCTATAAAAAGACACACAAAGTTAGGTTACTGACAGAGCCTTCTCAAGGAAGATCTGTATGTGTACCATGCCTCGATCAAGACGACTTTCAGAGGACCTTAGAAGAAAATTGCAGAGATGCATGAAGCTGGAAAAGGCTACAAAAGCGTTTCTAAAGATCTGAGTGTTCATCAGTTCACAGAGAAATTGTCTGCAAGTGGATGAAATTCATTACTGTTACAGGTGGTTCCCGTTTTTCGAACGTTTGCTTTATGACAGCTTGCTGTTACAAAAGATCTACATTAGTATCTGTTTTCGCTAATCAGAGGATTTTCGCTTTTACGAAAAAAAGACGCCCACTTTATACATGTGCTTACCCTGAGAAAGACTACCATGACCGTGAAGCCTTGTGCGGGGAGTTGTGCGTGTACGTGTGTAGGTGTGTATGTGCTGATTTTTTTCCTCCACATTGATTTTGGCTCACTGTCTTGCAGATTTTGATAAATGAAGCTACACCGTACATACAATATTTCTATTTTATATAGGCTGTATATTTATCATATCATTCTTGCTTTTACTTATGTTCGTGTTATTTTAGGTTTTATGTGTTATCTGGTTTGATTTGATAGGTTATTTTTTGGGTCTGGGAACACTTAAAAATTTTTCCCATATAAAGTAATGGTAATTGCTACTTCACTTTACAACATTCCGGCTTACCCAAGTCAAGTCAAGTCACTTTTATTGTCATTTCAACCATAACTGCTGGTACAGTACATAGTAAAAATGAGACAACGTTTTTCAGGACCATGGTGTTACATGACACAGTACAAAAACTAGACCGAACTACGTAAAAAAAACAACACAGAGAAAGCTACACTAGACTACAGACCTACACAGGACTGCGTAAAATGCACAAAAACAGTGCAGGCATTACAATAAATAATAAACAGGACAATAGGACAAGGTGTCAGTCCAGGCTTTGGATGTTGAGGAGTCTGATAGCTTGGGGGAAGAAACTGTTACATAGTCTGGTTTTGAGAACCCGAATGCTTTGGAGCCTTTTCCAAGACGGCAGGAGGGAGAAGAGATTGTATGAGGGGTGCATGGGGTCCTTCATAATGCTGTTTCCTTTGTGGATGCAGCGTGTAGTGTAAATATCCGTGATGGCAGGAAGAGAGACCCCAATAATCTTCTCAGCTGACCTCTATCCGCTGCAGGGTCTTGTGATCCGAGATGGTGCAATTTCCGAACCAGTTAGTGATGCAGCTGCTCAGGATGCTCTCAATACAACCCCTATAGAATGTGATGAGGATGGGGGGGGGGGGGGGGTGGGGGGTGGGAGATGGACTTTCCTCAGCCTTCGCAGAAAGTAGAGACGCTGCTGGGCTTTCTTTGCTATGGAGCTGGTGTTGAGGGACCAGGTGAGATTCTCCACCAGGTGAACACCAAGAAATTTGGTGCTCTTAATGATTTCTACCGAGGAGCCGTCGATGTTCAGCGGGGAGTGGTCGCTCCATGCCCTCCTGAAGTCAACAACCATCTCTTTTGTTTTGTTCACATTAAGAGACAGGTTGTTGGCTATGCACCAGTTCGTTAGCCACCATGAGACCCACCATGATGAGACGAATCTTTTCATAGGAACACTCTACCTTCGGATAGCAGGGGAAACCTGTACTGCTCTCCCTAGAAGTGAGCATCCTGCAAAGATCACAATGTGCATTGATGGAGATGAAAAAGCATCCCAAAAGTAACAGCAAAAGACCTGCAGAAATCTCTAGAACTTGCTAAAGTCTATGTTTATGTGTCCACTACAAGAAAAAATACTGAACAAGAATGGTGTTCATGAAAGGACACCATAGAGGAAACTGCTCTCCAAAAAAACTGCCATATATCTCAAATTTGCAACAGGTCACCTGAATGTTCCACAACGCTTCTGCAACAGTGTCCTGTAGACAAATGAGACAAAAGTTGAAGTCTTTGGCAGAAATGCACACCACTCTGTTGGGAGGTAAAAAAGAGCACTGAACACCAACACCAAAGCCTCATCCCAACTGTGAAGTATCATAGAAGGAGCATCATGGTTTGGGACTGCTTTGCTGCCTCAGGGCATGGACAGCTTGCAATCATTGAGGGAACAATGAATTCAAAATTGCACCAAGACATTTTATAGGAGAATATCAGGGAAGCAGTCTGTCACCTGAAGCTTAGTAGAATTTGGATGATGCAACAAGACGATCCAAGATACAAGAGTAGATCAAAAACAGAATGGTTTAAAAAGGAGAAAATTTGTGTTTTGGAATGGCCAAGACAGAGTCCTGACCTTAACACAATTGAGATGCTGTGGCATGACCTGAAGAGGACTTCCATGCAAGGTATCCCAGAAATATTGATGCACTGAAACAGTTTTATATGGAGGAATGGTCTAAAATTCCTCCTCGCCATTGTGCAAGTCAACAGCTACAGGAAATGTTTGCTGGAGGTTATTGTTGCTAAAGGAGGTTCTAGCAGTTATTAAATACAAGGGTTCACATTCCTTTTCCAGCCTGGACTGTGAATGATTAAACAATGTGTTCAATAAAGACATGAAAAGTAGAATTGCTGGTGTGTTATTAGTTTAGGCAGATTGTGTTTGTCATTTATTGTGACTTGGATCAAGACCAGATCTCATTTTATGAGTAATTAATGCAGAAAACCAGGTAATTGCAAAGGGTTCACAAACTTTTCTTCTAACTGTAATTTTAAACACTTCTTCAAGTTGCCTCTCATTCTCCTGTTTAAAACCTAGCGTTGCCAATCCCTTCCAATAACTCAGGCCTTCTAGTCTTGACAATGTCCTTGTAAGTCTTTGCTGCACTCATTCCAGTCTTTCTAGAGACACTTCACTTGTGTCTTTTCTATATTAGGGCAACCAAAACTGTACACAACCTCAGCAATGATTGCAACATTAAGTCCCATCACTTACATACTTGTTAACATCTCAATTTCTATACCTATTCTATCTACACTTCTTAAACAGTTGAACAACACTGGTGACCTTCCAGTCTTTGGGTACTTCATCAGTGGCTCTGATGAAGTCACTGTAAGAGCCTCCACAGTTTCCCACATTGTCTGAGGATGCACTTCATCAGGCCCTGAGGATTTATCCACCTCAGTGCACTGAAGCGCTGCATGTAGCACCTCCTTGATAATGTACTATAAATGTCCTCCAATAAATCCCCACCTGTGTTGAGCAGCCATGACTTTCTTAACACTGAGGAGGAATATTAAAAATCCCACCTACCTTGTACGGCTTAAGACATAGGCAGCCCTTCTGATCTCTACACCTGACTCCCTGTGATTGTTGTCAGAAGTCCACTAATACCTGAGCTGGATGTAGATACATTATCTCAGTGGTCCTCTGAATCAAAAGGTCCAGCAGCATGGTCTTGTCCGGGTTTGATCTGGAGCAGAACCCAAGAGCTGATCACCACTGTAAAGACAGAATTACATTCAGACTGTAATCCACAATTGGATTCTGTGTAGTGCCCAACACAGGCCACCATAGAATTAGGAACAGGTTCCAATTTTATGTGAGTTTTTGTCCAAAACTGGAAAATACTCAAAATCATTTGATCCAGTAACCGTACCTCTACAGTATCCTCATGAATGGTGCTGATAAGTGCCAGTTAATATGACCGTTTATTTATTCATTTCCTCTTTTCAGATGTGGTTACCACATTTTCTAGCACCTTGTTCAAATCAAAACATTTTGATACTCTGGAGATAATGAAAGGTGTATTGAGCAACTCTCTAGAACACTACAGAGGATATAGAGTTCATCTGATGCTAAAAAAAATCCTATTGACATTCTGACCCTGACAGTTGAAGTGAAATATATGTCTACTTAGTAATCAGTATTCTTTCCTCTTCTAGGAGTTGCTTTGTCCCACAGGAAAATATCTCAATATTTCTATTATATAAAAGCAATTAGCAGGTTAATTTGCCCATTCCACAAATGTTGGAGTGTTAAGAAAATTGTAAAATAACTTTTTGGTTGTGCACTAAATAAATTCTTTGGTTCAATAACAATCACTCCGGTAAGCTGATCCGAGAGGCAGGACTGTACTGAGTTTTGCTAGCAGAACAACTGACATTCATTTAAAAATCTGTTTTGTCCCAGATTTTTATGAAAAGTTGAATTTGGCTGTTTAGTTGTTCACTATGGCCCCTCCTTGGATCATGAATGCCTGATATGTAGGTGCCCCGTCCAAACCAACAAGCTTTCACAAATGAGAATAAATCTTGATAAATAATCTATCTACATGTCATCTCCCTGCAATAATCAAGTACCATTATCTCTTCAGAACATACACTTGGTGACCACTTTCTTAGATTTGTTTGTGGTCTTCTACTGCTATAGCCTTTCCTCTTCAAGGTTCAGTGTGTTGTGTGTTCAGAGATGCTCTTCTACTCATCACTGTTGTTACGTGTTGTTTATCAGTTATTGTCACCGCCTTGTCAGTTTTAATCAGTTTGGCCATTCTCCTCTGGCCTCTCATAATAACAGGGCATCTTTGCCTACAAAACTGCCACTCACTGGATTTTTTTCTATTTTTTACACCATTCTCTATAAACTCTAGAGACAGCGGATGTGTGAAAATCCCAGGAAATCAGCAGTTTCAGAGATACTCAAACCACCCTGTCTGGCACCAGCAATGGTCAAAGTCACTTAGATCATATTTCTTCCCCATACTGATATTTGGTTTGAACAACAACTGAACCTCTTGAACATGTTGACATGCTTTTATGCATTTCATTGCCGCCACGTGATCGGCTGATTAGATATTTGCATTAACGACCAGATGTACCTAATAAAGTGGCCACTGAATGCACTTTTCACTTTAAGGAGCTACTTAAAAGAGTTGCTTTGGAAGTTGACAAGCATTCACTTCTCATGATACGAGTGCAATGATACTCGATTATTAAACAATGTGGCATCTATTGATACTTCAGGTCCATTGAAACCAGTCATTCAGTGTGTTACAGGGGTTCCCAAAATGGGGTCCACAGATCCCTTGCTTAATGGCATTGGTCCATGGCATAAAAAAAGGGTTGGGAACCCCTGCCACGTGACATCCATAACTTTATGACTCAGATAAGAGGATTACCAAGTGTACTTTTTCCAACAGGAAGAAAAGTTTATTACTGAGAATGTCTGAAGGCAATGACCGTCACTTCTCTAGGTAAAATAACTATAGATTTATGAAAGGGGCCGTTCAATAGATGGCTAACGGAACAATTGAGCTAATGACATAATAGCAAATATTCTCTAAATACTGGACATACTGTAAATGGTGGGAAGAAAATACTACCAGCAAAGAGCAAGCTCTTCTGTACCTGATGGAAGGGTCTCAACCTGAAACGTCAGCTCTTTATTCCTCCCATAAATGTTGCCTGACTTTCTAAGTTTGTCCAGAATTTTGTGTGTTACTGTAGATTTCCAGCATCTGCAGAATCTTTTGTGTTCTTGAGCAAGTTCTTCTGATTCCCTTTTCTGAACTTTGTAGTTTAGGGATGCAGAGAGCCTTTGGGGGTCAAAACTACACAGAAGATATCTGACATGAATGTAGAGTACTTTTAATATCATAATTACTTAATTACCCAATGGGAGAATTGTATTAAGAGTTTGTAGAAGAGGAGAAAAAAGGTGCTGGAAAAAGGCCATTAACATCATGAAGGATCCCACCCACTCTGCTCATGGACTCTGTCCCATTTACATCAGCAAGAAGCCTATGTAGTGTCCAAGCCAAGACCACCAGACTCAAAAACAATTCCTTTCCCCAAGAAGTAAGACTGATCAACAGCTCCACACACTAACTCCACCATACTTTATAATTTACCATCAGTCACCTTATATAATAATAATAATAAATACTTTATTGATCTCAAGTGGGAAATTCTTTCATTACAGCAGCAACATTTAAAAACACACTTAGCAGTGTGCAGACTTATTAAAGTACTGAATAATAATATACACAATAATTTACTAATGTACAACAATAATATACAAATTAATAGAACAGAGATTATTGTACTATGAAGTGTGTTCTCCTGGCACACACAGATGAACTGTTGTATATGCTTATGGCATTTGGTAGGAAAGATTTTCTGTAATGATCCTTGTGACAGCAAAGCTGAATGAGTCTGTTTGAGAGGGTGGTCCACTGCTTATTCAGTAGCTCATGGAGAGGATGTGCCTGATTCTCTATGATGGATAACAGTTTGTTTGGTGACTTCCTCTCCACCACTAACTCAAAAGAGTCCGGGTTGTAGCCAAGGACGGATCCTGTCTTCTTGATGAGTTTTAGTCGTTTTGCATCACCAACACCGATGCTGCTCCCCCAACATAAAGCCACAAGAAGACTGCACTCACTACCACAGAATGGTAAAAGATCTCCAACATCCTGCTGCACACATTGAAAGATCTTAACTTCCTTAGAATAGAGCCTGCTCATCCCCTTCTTATAAACAGTCTTGCTGTTGGTTTTCTAGCCAAGTCTGTTGTGGAGATGAACACTCAAGTATTTGTACTCCTCCACCACCACAGTTTCTTATCCCAGAATGTATACAGGACTCGTCACTGTCCCCTTCCTCCTAAAATCAATCATCATCTTCCTGGTTTTGGCCACATTCAGCAGCAGGTGATTCCTCCCACACAACTTGTCCACCAGTCTGACTGCTGCCCATCTCTGATACACCCGACCATCGCAGAGTCATCAAAGAACTTATGCAAATGATGAGGCTCAGATTAGTACTGAAAGTCAGAGGTGTACAGAAATGGAGACAGGACAGCCTAGGCTATATAGAGCCTAGTTCACTTTATGGAGAGACAATCAATATATGTATATAAGCTATCTTATGTAATTATATTTATTGTGTGTGCTTTTTATTGTGTTCTTTCTCTTTTGTGTTTTTATTGTGCTGCATCAGATTCAGTGTAACAATTATTTTGTTCTCCTTACAATTGTGCAACCTTGAATCTTGAAAGCTGAAACATGATGGAATGAAGATGAAATGAAATACACTGAGTAGCTACTTTATTAAGTACCCCTATGCATCTGTTCATTAGTGCAAATCTCTAATCAGAAAATCAATGCATAAAAACATACAGACGTGGTCAAGAGGTTCAGTTATTGTTGAGACCAAACATCAGAATGGGGAAGAAATATAATTTAATTGACCTTGACCTTGATTCGAGTATCTCAGAAACCACTGATCTGCTGGGATTTTAACACACTATGGTCTCTAGAGTTTACAAAGAATGGTGTGAAAAACAAAAAAAAATCAGTGAGTGGCAGTTCTATGGGCAAAAACAATATGTTAATGAAAGAGATCCGAGGGGAATGGCCAGACTGGTTCAGGCTGACAGGAAGGCAACAGTGGTGTGCAGAAGAGCGTATCTAACCACAACATATTGTACCTTGAAATGGATAGGCTATAGTAGCACAAACATACGCTTAGTGGCTACTTTTATTAGTACCCTGCAATTTGAGAAGGAGAAGCTAAAGTCAGATGTCTCAGAGTTTCGGTGAAGTAAATAGAATTACAGAGCTGGCCAAAATTGATTGGAAGGGCATACTAGCAGGCAGGACAGCAAAGTAGCAATGGCTGGTTTCTGGGAGCAATTCAGAAGGCACAGGATAGATACACCCTCACAAAGAGGAAGTATTCTAAATGCAGGATGACACAACCATGGCTGACAAGAGTAGTTAAAACCAATATAAATGCCAAAGACAGGGGCATATAATTTTTGCTCAGTTATTGGGAAGTTAGGATTGGGAAGCTTTTAAAGCTAGCAGAAGGCAACCAAAAAAGTCAGTAAGAAGGAAGAGATGGAATACAAAGTTAAGCTAGCCAATAATATTGAGGAGGATACCAGAAGTTTCTTCAGATATATAAAGTGTAAAAGGGAGGTGAGAGTAGATATCAGACCCCTGGAAAATTATGCAGGAGAGGTAATAATGTGGGATAAGGAAATAGCAGGTGAGCTCAATATGTATTTTGCATTAATTTTCACTGTGGAAGGCACTAGCACTATGCCAGAAGTTCCAGAGTGTCAGGGGGCAGAAGTGAGCGAAGTTGCCTTTACCAGGGTTGGGAAACTGAAAGGTCTGAAGGTAGATAAATCATCTGGCTGGACCAGATGATGTGCACCCCAGGGTTCTGAAAGAGGTAGCTGAAGAGATTGTGAAGGTATTAGTAACGATCTTCCAAGAATCAATAGATTCTGGCTTGGTTCTGGAGGTCTGGAAAATTGCCACTTTTATCACCCACTATTGTCCATAGAGTGAAGGGCTGTTTGGTGGGGATTTCCAGAATTTAAATCCACTGATAAAACAATTGTGATATAGTTCCAATTCATGATGGTGTACAACTTGAAGGGAAATCTACAGATGCTGTCAACCCATCCACCAGTTTCCCTTTTCTTTCTAGGTGGTAGAGATCATAGTTTTGGTCCGAAGTTGTAATGAGCTGTCATAAAACCTGAACTGAGGACTGGAGAGGAGGTTGTGGTGAGCAAGTGCCATTTGATAGCACGGTGGATGACACCTTTCATTACTTTGCTGATTACTAGTAGACTGATGGGAGAGTAATTAGCTGAATAGATCTTTTTTATGCCTTTTATCTGTTTGATAAAAATACATCTCGTAAGTGTTTTGGAAGCTTTTTGCTTGATCTGTCGCACTAAGCTATATTGTCATATGACGTGGAATGAATTATACTGGATGAAAACTGGTCAACATTAAGTTGAGATCCTCTGCAGTGATCCCCTCAGGTGCTCTGCTTCACAAATGTTCAGGATTTGTTTTGGTGGGCTAAATCCCAGTGATAAGGTAACAAGGTCAATTCAATTTTGTTCTTATGATTTAATCAGCAGTATGATACAACTAGTTGTTGACTGGACAGAAGGAATCAAAACTAATTTTAAGTGGTTGGGGTTGCATATAGGCTAGACGGGGAAAGCACTAGATTTTCTTCCTGTAGTTTTTGTTTGGACAATTCCTGTTCAAGTTGTTGATTATTTAATTGAATTTAAATTTACAGTCTGTCTTTATGAGATCTCTAGAATCTTGTTAATAACTATAATGTCTTCCCACTTGTAGATCTTGAAGTAATTGCACACTCAGTTTCAGAATAGAAGGACATCACTTTGTAATAGGGATGAGGAATTTCTTTAGCCAGAGGGTGGTGAATCTGTGGAACACATTGCCATAGATGGCTGTGGAGCCCAAGTCATTAGGTATGTTTAAAGTGGAGGTCGATAGGTTCTTGATTAGTAATGGTGTCAAATATATGGAGAGAAGGCAGGAGAATGGGGTTGAGAGATATTATAAATCAGTCATGATTGAATGGCAGAGCAGACTTGATGGATCAAATGGCCTAATTCTGTTCCTTTGTCATATGGTCTTACAGATCAGCTAGTTTTGAAGTAAATCTGCAGCAGCTTCCCAATATCGAGCGGCTGCAATTTAAAACTGCAGCGGAGCGTACACTGCCATGCAGTGAAGTTAATAGTGTATTACACTGGAATTTAATGTGTATTAATACATTAACAAATCTCGTCAGCTAATGCCAAATAGATTAAAAAAAAGGAGAAAGTTTTTCTTTTCCCTAACACTATCATGAGTTCACTCTTTCCAATTCCGTTTTAATGTCTCTCTAAACCTTAGCCTTCAACATGTTCATGATGAAGAACTGGACAGATGTCCTGCTCGGAAGTTTGAGCCAAGAACACCATGTTCTTTGAATACTGGGCATGCATATTTGATGGTTATGTGATACATCTTCTGATTTTCTAATCATTCACTGGATGAAGGATCGCTAGATGTCACATGGGGAATTGCTGACAGACAGCTGTCCATTCACTTGGCACAGAGTTCAGTGAAAATGTTAGAAGTATTGAATAACTTAGGGCATTTGAAGTTGCTAGTTTAAACCACCAACAAAATTATAATCAATGGAAGTACCAGTTGGATATGATGGTGTCTATTTTAATCAAGAACCCTACCTAGTATAATATTCCTTTCTGGCTATAGCCAATAAGATGACTGTTGGGATAGCCTGATGTGATGGAATGTGCCTTCTATCCCGTTATCATTTATTAAAAGCTACATTAGGAATATCAGGGTTGTATATGGTGACATGTATGTAATTAGATAATAAATTTACTTTGAACTTTGTGTATCATATATTGGAGATAGACATTGGATATGGGAAAATCTTTTCCCTATTTGAATTTTGCTAACATAAAAATATTTTCCTTGTTTTTTATGCCTTTTACTTTTCAAAACAACTGATATAATGAATATAATATTTGTATTTATAGATTTATTTAGTATAAGTAACTATAGATTTTGAAATCAAACTCTCCTGAAATTTTAAAAAATTATACTGTGCAGAAGAGTGGTCATAGCATAGCAGTTAGCACAATGCTTAACAGCACCAGCTGTAAGATTGAGGTTTGATTCTTGTCGCTTTTTGTAAGGAGTTTGTATGTTCTTCCCATAACCACGTTTCCTTCAGATGCTTTGGTTTTCTCCCATATTCAAAGCTGTACAGGTTAGGGTTAATGAGTTTTGGGCATGCTATTTTGGCACTGGAAGTGTGGTGACCCTTGTGGGCTGCCCAGTACACTCCTCATTGATTTGATTTGACGCAAACAACACACTTCACTGCGTTTCGATGCACATGTGACAAATAAGTTAGTCTATCTATTAATGTATAGGTTTTTAATCTCTCTTAAAAACTTAATGTGTTAGTTGCACTTGTCTGGATTGATAAAACAAGTGTGGGTGAATACATGTACTGTATATGAATTGTACAAAGGTTGTACTTCCAACAGAAAGTTTGGTTGCTGTCTTAGCTATAGTCATTTAAGAATTTGAGAGAGGATAGCTATAAGTGCCTATGAGGCACAAGGTAAATAGTTTCCATGGGGAACCAAAGCTAGTCAAACTGGTGATTATGGAGGTCAGATGTGGACAAGTGATCTGGATTCCTAATAAGGATTTCTGATTCAGCTAAACAGATGTCAACGTATCTGCAAACCGGGAACATAGATTGCATTAGATCTGAGCTTTTATAATGGGTTTTCAAGAAGTTATGTTGGGTGAGGGAACAGAATTTCTAGAAGAGAAGTGTAGATAGTTAAGTGCCAAATGCTAGACTAGATGGAAAGGGAAATGAGGATTAACACCACTATCACTCAGGTCCTATCTGGAACATTATATTAATTCTAGGCACCAAGTCTCGGGAAAGGTACATTGACTTTGCAGTAAGCCCAACACCAATAACTTAATAAGACAGATACTATTCACTTGAATTTAGAAGCTGACGGGTAATCCAATCAATGTGTTAAAAAAGGATTAGTTATTTCTTCAGTGTGAGAATATAATGAAAACATAGAAGCGTAATGTGAGCTAAGCCATTTAAGAGTGAATTCAGACAACACTATTTCACAGTAAAAGAACTGTCGAAACATGGAACTCCATTCAAGGTGTTGTGTATACTAGGGCTGTTGCCATTTTGGTACAAATCAACAGAATCTTCTTGAAAAAGATACCAAATGATGCATCAAAAAGGGTGTTGAAAATGAATATTGTATTGCAGATCAGACTAAATAAAAGTGAATGGTCACACAGGCACGTATTCAGTGACCTATACCCTTCGCTGTGTTCCAAATTATTTTAAATTGCATAAAAATGTATTTCATACAATCAAGTATCTGCAAATTTGCATATTGTTTCTGAACTAAATGAAAAAAGATTTAAATAACTCGACAGCTGCAGGCTTCGAAATGTATTTCATCAAATTATGCAAAGTATTTATTTTACATTGACCAATCAATTGAGAGATACCTCTTCTATTTTCCTTAACTCTTTAATATAAATGCCAACAGATTAATGACAAAAGGCAGCCGTGTTTTACTTCATACCCTACTTCTAGCTTGTTGTGCTCAGAGTTGTTCTGCCAACGTGGTGGGCATGCTATGTTGGCATCTGACTGTTTGGAGACACTTGTGGGCTGCCCCAAGCATATCCTCAGGTGTATTGGTTATTGCCTCTAATGACGGATTTCACTGTATGTTTCAATGCTCACATGATATCGAAACTTGAATCATGCATGCTTAAAGGAAGATAGTTATGATTATTGGAGGTCAGTCGTACCAGCCCCAGCATATCACTATAGGATATCACTACTGAAAGAAAATGAATAAAACTGTTGACACTAAAAATCTGAATTAAAAATAGAAAATTCTGGAAACTGGCAATAGATCAGGAAGTATGTATAGAAAGAGAAATAATTAACCTTTCATATCTGAGTTCCTGTGAAGGGTCTGGGATTTTTCAAGTTTATTGCTCTTCTCTCCACAGATGCTGGCTGACAGGCTGACTTTCCCACATTTAGCTTTAACGTCACTGCAGGAATTCCTCAGGGCTTTGTGCCAGGCCCAAACATATTCCTCTGCTTTAGCAATGGCCTTCCTTCCATTTTCAGTTCAGAAATGCAGATGCTTGCTGATGACTGCACGATGTTCAAAGCCATTAGCAGCTCCTCAGAAAATGGAGCAATTTATCCCTGTAAGGAGAAGCACTAGGACAGCATTAAGGATTGTGTTGATTAGTAGAAAGAATCATTTGCACAGTGCAAGTGTCAAGGAATGATCGTTTGTAGCAAAAGGAAGTCTAACCACCTGTCGCTTTATTATCACTGGCTTCCCCACCATCAGCATGCTGGATTTCACCTTCAACCAGGAACTTAACTAAAGCAATCCTACAAATACTATGGCGACAAGGGGAATTCAGAATCTGGATATCCTGTGGCAAATGACCCATATCCTAAGTTCATTTCACCTGAAGACAGGTCAGCAATGTGATGTTTACTTCTCTTGCATGGATTGATCTCAGATAACAGTTTAAAAGGTCAGTACCATCCTGGACAAAGCACTCACTTGACTTGACCTCTTCAACTACCTCAAATATTCATTCCACCACCGCTTCATACATTTATGAACTCTGCACTGCACATCACACAGCCACAGACAGTAGCAGATAGCAACCACCTGAAGGTGTACCTCCATGTTGTACACCATCCTGGCTTGGAAATAAGTATGAATATCACAAAAGTTTAGAACAAGGCTTCTGAAGTAAAAACAAAAGCAGAACAGCAGGCCAAGGCAGCACCAGTAGGAAGAGAAAGGCAAAACTAGAAAAATGAGATAACAAATCAGTTGATAAGTTAAAGAAAAGCTGAGGAATGTACAGATAAAACAAAGGAAATATACTTGAGAGAATGAGGCCCGGGCTGCCTGTGATTCTGCTATTTATTCTGCATATTATTCCTGTTTATGGATGATATTAGAGAAGATTTTCTGACTCTGCAAACTTTAGATATTATCTGATCATCATTCTCCTTCACAGCTTTCACACAGGTCTTTGTTTTCCCTCGCTATAATTGCCATCATTAACCTTCAAACAGGTGGCTCTCGAAGATATTCCCTATGTCCTTTCTATCTCTTTCTACCCTCTCCACCATTTAAAATAACTGGTTTACTCACTTGCCCAGTGCTGTCTTTGACCTGAAACCTTAATTCTGTTTCTCTTTTCATAGACAATGCCTTGATCTCTTGGGTATTTCAGCATTTACTCTTCTCATTGGAGGTAAATACAGTCAGTGGCCACTTTACTCTGTACAGGAGTGGAATCGAGTGTGCTCTTCTGCTCCCATAGCCTATCTGCTTCAAGGTTCGATATGTTGTGCATCCAGAGATGCTCTTTTGTACACCACTGTTGTAATACGTGGCTATTTGATGGTTGCCTTTCTGTCATGTTGAACCAGTTGTGGCCATTCTCCTCTGATCTCTCGTTAATGAGATGTTTCTCCCCACAGAACTGTTGCTTACTGGATATTTTTTGTTTTTGCACCATTCTCTGTAAATTTTAGAGACTGTCGTGTGTGACAATCCCAGGAAATCAGTAGTTTCTGAGATACTCAAACCACCCTATCTGACATCAACAATCATTCCATGGTCAAAGTCTCTTAGATCGTATTTCTTCTCCATTCAGATGTTTGGTCTGAACAACAACTGAATCTCTTTATGTATGCTTTTATGCATTTAGATGATGCCACATGATTGGCTGATTAGATATTTGCATTAATGAGCAGGTGTACAGGTGTACGTAATAAAGTGGCTACTGAGTGTATATTGTTATTTGTTAATCTAAATCCAGAAATTCCAAGCCCAACAACACTGGAAGAAGTTTGTTGGTTCAAGTGGGTAGCTTGCCATCATCGTCTCAAGGGGTATGAGAAGTATGGCAGTGAATCGAATTAAAAATGAATCAAGAAATTAGGAACACGTAGCTAAGCTACTATAGATCTTGGTTACACTTCTGAAAAAGACTTTATTCCTGGATCACAAATGCTCTTCTGATAAATTGAATAAAATAAACTGTTGCTGTACATAAGTATTCTAGAGAAAATATGGACCTGAATATCAGTTCATTAAAATGCTCTAAAGAATAGTTTCATTGAAATCAGTTAAGTATTAATGAAACCATAAGGGAACAAAAAATGTTCCTCTATGGTGCAACTTTGTGGTAAAAGTTAAATAATCTGCTGTGGTATAAGTAGAATATATGTGATTATGAGTAAGTCACTTATAAATTCAGGACATTGCCAGTGGTGCGATATTTCAGATAATGCCACACAGTGGCTTACTCAAACTAGTTTTTATTGGAAATCACATTGATATTTCCAATCATTGTGAAGTGGCAGAAAGAATTTTTGGTGAAACAATATCATAATTTTTATGCCATTTTCACTAAGAGAACCTTCATATCTGCTAAAATCATTGAGTGGCAATGAAAACAATTACTCTCCAGATTTTAGTGTTAATTACTTGCATTAAAATTAAATTTTAGTGGAAATCTTACAAGGTACAAAGAATGAAGCAAATCCAAGTTTATAATTTGCACTGCTGATTTATCATATAGGAAGTACTTTAAAGAAGTGACACATTAATTGTCAAATACAATTTGAAAATTTTGAGGGCATTAGGCCAGTCATAAAATGTTATAGCCTTGAAGTCATTTGTCAGATAGATCAACTTTTAGTTATTCATAACACATTTAAATCCTTCCTGGTGAGAAGCTAAAGTAGTATATATAATGCAAGGTGCAAGGTTTAATGTATGTTGAGACTATTGTTGCTGTGAGGAGAATCTTTGCAGGAACTGAAATGGATAGGAAAAATGCATACAGAGCAGGCTGCATGTGTTCCCTGGAGTAGGTGAGTTTAATTGGTTTAGTGTCTTATCTCACTTACTTGCCTGTGCTCTTGGGAGTCCAACCCTGACCTTGATTGTAATATAGTCCAATTTCCAAACAATTTAAATTTACATCCAATGGAATAAATTTCAGTAAATAGTTTTCAAAGCTTGAAGTTTAATTAGATAAAATAAATACTTTTTAAATTATATTCTTACCTATATTTATTAAAAATAACAATTAATTAATCATATTCTCCATTATCTTCCACTGGAGTGGATATTACTACACCAAGCAACAGTTTTTTGATGTCATAGGATTAGCTGAAAGAGATGTAGTTTGGACTGTCATCTAGGATTGCATTGGTGTTTGATGTAAAATATGCAGTGGCATCATCATTTTAAAGGGAAGAAATGTTTTAAATTTGCACAATTAAGTGTTGGTAGGGGTCTATTTTGAGGTCCTTGGTTAAACTTCTTAAAGCAAAAAAATCTCCCCTCTAAGCCCATCCTGTACTTTTAATCTGAATGCAGAAGATGAATTCTTAGATAGGGAGGGTGAAAAATGAAGTGTCTGTGGTAACCAACAGAGTAAGGAACTTATGCTATTAAATTGCATTGTCTGCTCTGGTCAAGTCATTAAATTTCATAGAGTGTAAGAGAATTGGAACTATGCAAATGGAAAAAGGTCATTTTATTTTAAGGCCTCCTGCTATGTAGACCCAGCAAACCTCTGTTGTTTTTCTTAGAAGTCATGCTTATCAAAATTCAGATCTCATAACTACAGTGTTTTTGAAAATGGGCCAACACTCCGCAAGTTACACTATATTGTTTCGTCTGACTGCTGAACTCAGAAACTGTCAAATTTGTCTTTGTACGTAATTCATAGAATCAATGGACTTAACTTTCCAGCTGAGCTATGTCCTGTTCTGTCTTTAAACAATCTTTGTTGTTTGCGACTCCGCTAATTTTTGTGTTACTAATCAGACCCCCTGTATTCTCAGCCAAATCATTTACATAATATATACAAACAACTTGTTTGCCCTTGCGATCTTACACCTAGTTTTAAGCAACCTGATGGAATGTGCCAGTTTTCTCAGATTTATAATAGTTCCATATCTAATTCTTATGGACAGGAGTTTGGCCCAGAAAATTCTAGCATGTTCAATGCTATGCGAGTAGTACCCAGGTACATGGAAATATGAAGTGAAATGTATCATTTACGTCAACAACAAACACTGTCAGAGGATGCTTCTGGTGCCAACATAGCATGTCCACAACTTACTAACCCATATGTCTTTGGATTGTGGGAGGAAAGCAAAGCACCCAGAGGAAACACACACAGTCACAGGGAGTACATACAAACTCCTTACAGACAGTGGCGGGAATTGAACCACGATCCCTGGTGCTGTAAAGTTTTATGTTAATTGCTATGCTACCATGTCACTCCAAGTATAAGCACTGCCAATTGTTAGTTAGGATAGTATATTTTAATTAACTTTTGTATGCTGAGTCATTGGGTTTTGGTCTATTTTTTAAATTGGGTTCTTTTGGTTTGTGGCTGCCTGTAAGCAAAAGAATCTCAATGTTGTATAATTCATACATACTTTGATAATGAATGTGCTTTGAACTTTTGACCAGGGTTTGCACCACTGGTACCTCCATACTTGACAAGTTTTTGCATGAATTTCTGGAACCATCATGGTCCTTTCTCATCTACTTTATATATTTTTTTAAACATCAGACCTCATGCGTAAATTTTAGATCTTTGATGCAGCTGTGAATTTACTCTATCATATATGCAAATTTTCACAAATAATAAGTCAGGTGTCAGCTGTGGCCTGGCTAAAATTGTCTTGCTTCTGGGTTGGGTGGTAGACTAAAAATTCCTTTCCAAAGACTTGAACATGAAAAAAAATCTAGTAGTTAGTTTACTGCAGAGGGACAACTACACTATCAAGAGTGATGTCCTTTAATGAACTGCTAAGTCGTGGGCTTTGCAACTCTCTAAGGTAGATGCAGGTGATCCCATGGCATGGTTTTGAAGAAAAGCAAGGCAAGTTGTCACAAATGTGGTGATTCAATACTTACCAGCACCACAGAAGAAATTATAGAATAATACAGTTAAATATTTGATGTTCTAGCTTGTTGAGTCCATGCCAGATCTTTGGAAACCAATTTTGTTAGTCTTGTGCAGTATTTTTTTCCAATATTCTGTAATTATTTTCTCCTCTTTGAATAATGTCATATAATCCAAAACAGATTATTTTACTCTTTAAGAACCAGATGAAACAGCTGATAATAGTAAAGGTTATAAATAGTTAAACTTCTAACCTTCTCATTCAGAAGTTGGGTTGAGAATCTGTTTTCCATTAAACAGAAGCTCCGCTAAGTTATGTAAGGAATCCTCATTATTATCAAGACCATACTACCCTAGTAATTATCCCCAGCTGCTTTTCAACAGTGTTATCTTATATGTTCATTAAAAATAAGAACACGAGTTGGCCATTCAGCTTCTCAGGCCTGCACTGCCATTCAGTACATTCAAGCGAGATCTATAACACCACCATTTTCTTGTCTCATCCTCAGTTCCTCATGTATACAGAAATCTATAGCACATTTGAACACAAACAATAATTGATCAACCTACTGTACTAAGATCCATAGCTTCACCGTTCTGTCAAGGATGACACTTTAAAAAAAAATTTTCACCTCTGGCTTTCGACTTCTCAGCCGGAGGAAACACTCTTTCTGGAATCATTGCTTCAAATTCACTTCTTAATTTTTGAAACTCTGAAGAAGAGGCCTAGCCTATTTGTTCTTTCTGCACCTGACAGGCTAGGAACTAGTTCAATGAATCTTCACTGCACTCCCTTTATGGCAAGTGTTATGCACTCTTTATCCAACCTTTTTTAAGGTGATCAAACCTGTACAGATATTCCAGGTATGATTTATCTTCTATAAACTGCAATCATTGTTTCCCTTGCACTCTGATCCTTTTACAGTGGAGGTTAGAATTAACAAAGTATGATACCAAACAACATTAGCAGGTATGAGGGAGAATGACCAAAAGCTTGGTCTAATTGAGGATTTCTCATGAGAGGGGAAATGAAGTCATGCAGGCAGAGAGCTGGAAAGGTGTAAAAGGATTGAAACTTGCAGACAAAATTTGGGACTTTATGGTGCATCACGATGTGTCACAGCACAGTTATGACAGGTGCTTAGGTGTACTGTATTCCAGAAAATCCTAATGATCATGATTTTATTCTGGACGGCTGCTGCAGAATGTATTTCCAGGCAGCATGACTCATGAGCAGATTACCAGTACTGTCTCAAGTTTCTAAACATTCACTGCCTCAATCCACATCGAAAGCTGTTCATCACATGGTCCAAGCTTCAGTCTTGGAAGCTTCTTCCACTTTTATGACCTGATAGAGTAATTTTCTCAGAATCGTTAAGTGTAACAGATCAGATATACAAAAACAAATGCAAATTTAGTGAAATGTGCAAGATGCCTGAGACATCTCAAAATCAGAATCAGGTTTAATATCATTGACATCTCATAAAATTTTTGTTTTGCGTCAGCAGTACATTGTAATACATAATAATAATAACAATAAAACTATAAATTATGATAAGAAGTATATCTAAAAAAATTAAATCAGAATCAGATTTTATATCACTGGCATACTGTATGTTATGAAATTTGTTTTGCGGCAGCAGTACATTGCAATACATGATAATGAAAACTGTAAATTACAATAAGTATATATAAAAAAGAAAATTAATTTAAACAAATTGAATTAAGAGAGTGAAAAAATACTGAGGTAGTGTTCATAGATTCATTGTCCATGATGGTGGAGGGAAAGGAGTTCTGTTCCTGAAACATTGAGTGCGTGTCTTCAGGCTCCTGTACTTCCTGCTTGATGGCAACAAATAGAAGTGGACATGTCCTAGGTGATGGGGGTCTTTAATTAAGGATGCTAACTTCTTGAGGTATTGCCTTTTGAAGTTGTTTGCCATGATGGAGAGGCTGGTGTCCATGATGGCTACCGCTGTGTTCCCTGATATGTCTACCTTTTGTCAGCTATGGTCTGTAGCACATGAGTCACTTCTATCTCATCAACCCCTATAGAATTGCCTTTACACGGAAGTACAGGTATCAGAATGATCTCACTGAAAAACCTTTGTGGTTGGCTGTGTGCATGGTAGATGACAGAATGCAGGAAGGCTTTGGCAACACTGCTAAATCTATTTCAAAGTTCAAAGTAAATTTATTCTCAAAAGTATGTACAATATATGTCACTACAGGCAACCTTGAAATTCATTTTTCTTGCAGGCGTTCACAGTAGAACAAAGAAATACAATAGAATCAATGAAAAACTACACATGGAGATTGACAAGAGACCAATGTGCAAGAGAAGACAAACTGCAAATACAAAAACAAATAAATAAATAATAATGAGAGCATGAGTTGTAGAGTCCTTGATAATGAGTCTATAGGTTGTGGAATCAGTTCAGAGTTGAGGTGAGTGAAGTTATTCACGCTGGTTTGGGAGCTTGAAGAATAATAACTTTGTGAACCTGGTGGTGTGGAACCTACACCTCTTGTGTCACCTTTCCAGTGGCAGCAGCAGGAAGAGAGTGTGGCCTTGACGGTGAGGGTCCTTGATGATGGATGATGCTTTCTTGTGGCAGCGCTTTTTGTGGACGTGATCAATGGTAGGGAAGGTATCAACTTCATTAGTTCAACATGGTTTTCTACAAAATAACAGCTGTTACAATGCCAATCGGAAAATAAGGGTCTTCCTGCCTAATATTACTGTAGGAGCACCTTTATCACATAAACTACAGTGCTTCAAGAAGACTTACCAACTTCATTTCAAAGCCAAGTAGAGATGGGGCACTGGATGTGGACATTACCTATGAGAAGGGAGTACTGGCACAGTAAATTATCTTGGGCTGTAGACAGCTGTCTAACACAGTGGGTCTTAGCATGGGCCATATGGTCCCCCAGGGGACCATACCAGATTTCATAGAGGCCACAAGTAAAACAACAAGAAACTTAGGTCCACGGGAATTTTTAAGTAGGCCATGATGAGTTCACTGTTTTAATGAAATATTGGTAAAATACATAAATAAAAAGAAATTAATACATGTAATTTACCTGGAACCCTGAATGAAATATGCTAGATGATGCAAATAAGGCAGCAATAGAGCACGGGGGGGGGGGGGTGTGAGAGAGAGAGAGATATATGGCATGGCATATCAATCATTATCTGTGTTCCTGCTTGACCATGCACAAATCACCATTCACACCCTGCAGAGACCTACTGGAGAACCATTTTCTACATTGGGTCATGGTTTAATTTGGGGTGAATGTGAATGATTTTGACTCCACTTTGCAGGAAGGTTTTATTGAGCTGCTGAGTGATGTAACAGCTCAAGCAAAATTCACTCGCAGCAAGCAAAATTTCTGGATCACTAGTGACATTCAAAATAAGTTTCCACAGCTCTGGAGAAAACAAGGTTGTATTTAATTAGAAACACAAAATGCTGGCAGAACTCAGCAGGCCAGACAGCATCTATGGGAGGAGATAGTGACGACGTTTTGGGCCGAAACCCTTCATCAGGAGTGAAGTAACATGGGATGGTCGAGGGGGGGATAAGAAGTGGGGGGAGAGATGAAGTAGAGAGCTGGGAAGTGATAGGCTGGAGGGAAATGGGCTAGGGGGAAGGTGGAGAATTATGGGAAATAAAAGAGAAAGAAAAGTAGGGCTGGGGGGAGATTATAGTGAGGAAAAAGAGAGAGAAAGAGAACCAGACTAAAATCATAGATAGGGATGGGGTAAAGGGGGGGGGGTGCAGGGGCATCAACGGATGTCTGTGAGTTGAATGTTCATGCCGGCAGGTAGGAGGCTACCTAGGCGGGAGATAAGGTATTGCTCCATCGACCTGTGTGTGGCCTCATCTTGACGGTAGAGGAGGCCATGGACAGACGTGTCGGAGTGGGAGTGGTCTGTGGAATTGAAGTGTGTGGCCACATGGAGATCCCGCCACTGCTGGAGGACTGAGTGCCAGTGTTCAGCGAAATGGTCTCCCAGTCTGCGGCGGTTCTCCCCAGTGTATAAATGGCCACATCGGGAGCACCGGATACAGTATATCACCCCAGTTGACTCCGCAGGTGAAGGGGTGCCTCACCTGAAAGGACTGTCTGGGGCCTAGGATGGTGGTGAGGGAAGAAGTGTGGGGGCAGGTGTAGCACTTCTTCCATTTGCAAGGATGAGTGCCCGGAGGGAGGTCGGTTGGGAGGGATGGGGGGATGAATGGACAAGGGAGTCGTGTAGGGAGCGATCCCTGCGGAAAGCCGAGAGTGGGGGGGAGGGGAAGATGTGGCTGGTGATGGGATCCTGTAGGAAGTGGTGGAAGTTACGGAGGATTATACGTTGGATTTCCCACCTCTTACCTAGTTGAATGTGATTTTAGTTAAGCTCTTCACCTGCTATCAAAAGCTCGTAACCATCATGATATTGTAAAAAGAGGTGCTATCGATTATTTTTAACCGAGATACAACCAGATATTCATAAACTCACTAGTTTGCAACAGTCACAAGGATCTCACTCAATACCCTAAGTAACAATAGTAAGTGCTCTTTTGTTGCTGGTTGGAAGAATATTTTTTATAAATAAAGTATCTTAATCAGAGCTTAGAAATAGTTTTATTTTTCATATACATATATATCATTATATTTAACATACAATAATACCTATAACCTGTTAAACATAAATATTGACTGTATGTTAGAATAATTAGTAGAATTGACAAAAAAGACTAGCAACTAATGGAGTCTATGGAGCATGGGGGCCGCAGACGTAAATGAAAGACACAAGTGGACCATGAGCAGAAAAAGGTTGAGCCCCACTGGTCAAATGCAAGCACATCCATTTTGCTGACTGTTAGTGCCCACTCTGTCAGCTCATATGTTGGTAGTGGAAAGTAAAAAGATACTGAAAGTCTTAAGTAAACCACACAATGGTGGTACAATGATTCTGGAGGTCCAACAGCTTCCATGGGGACAGAAACAGAGTTAATTTTTCAAACACATTAAAAATTGCAGAGGACCCGAAGTAATGGAGAGATCAGAAGTAATGTCTCGTAATCTGGAGACCAGGAGAGGCTGGGTGTCAGAAGTGGTACAAATGAAAGCTTTTTGCTCATTCCTAATCTGTTTGGGTTGAGAAAGTGTTAGTAGAAGGAGATATCAAGGAGATTCAAAAGATGGAATTGAAATTGTGAGAATTTAACACTGCAGAACATTTGAATTAGAATAGAATGTAGAGAGCAGCAAACATTATCTGGGAAGAGAGAAACGTATCAGCTGTAAAGGCTGGCTACTAAAACTGTTGAGTCCCAAGGGCTGTTACATGCAGGGTCCTCAGACCTCTGATCTGTCAACATGAATGTTTGTACTGACCTGGTCATTATTTTACCTCAGCCATCTGCTGATAGAGAAACCCAAAGCTAGCTAGCTAAATCAACAACCTCTCAACTTTGCATGTTACTTTATATCAATTATTTTAAAATAGATTCATGCTATTGATTACCTTTATTGGCATGGAGTTAGGACAAGTAAAAAGTGTATCATGGAATCTATGGCTTATACAGTATACTAAAAACACTTTTTCTGGCATTGTTGGAACTACAAAGAGCACCTTTCTCTTTTCAGGCAATTAGTTGGGGAGACAAATATTGAGTAACTTGGACAGTCGAGAAGGAGGAGAGTGAAAGAAACAAGGTAGAGGGAGATAGAGAAAGTAAGGCAAGGGAAAGATGTAGGAGGTTGGATAGGGCAGGGAAGGACAGAAAGAGAAAGAGGAGTAGAAGCATAGGCAGGCTAGTGTAGTAGTAAAAGGAGGATTAGGGTCATGGGAGGGTAATGGTCATGGGACTAGATGAAGGAATAGAGGGGAAGGGTGAGAGGGGCAAACAGTAGCAGAAATGTGAGTAGAAGAATGAGTAAGTGGGAGCAAAAAGGTAGGGAGAGTGGAGGATAGAGCAGAAGGAGTGGACTGAGGGGGAGATTTATCTATCTCTCTAACTTCACTCCCTTCCTACCACCCACAGATGAAACTTGCCTATCTAGTGCCTCATACTGCTTTCTGACCACCTCTTTCCTCTGCATTTGCAGTATTTCATCCCCAAAAATGCCAGTCCTCTGTCCTTGGTAAGTTTGCCATTCACTGTAGCCAAGTTACAATGCCTGATAGTGGTCATCAGTAATGTGAAGAATGAGGTGGAGGATAGGAACACTGTTCCATTGGGCCAATGAAAGTTAAAGGCAAACTGCTTCTCTTTGAAGCATTAAGAAAATACAGGTATTCTATTAAATGTCAGATCAATATTTTTCAATTATTAGTACATTATTAAAAATAATTTGGCAGTCACATTGAAGCACAGTGAACTGTAGAAGTCAGTGCAGTTAACATCTCTGAAAATGCAGTAGAACCAGATACAATGATAATATACAGATGAGCATAACACATTTCTTTCGAGTACTGCTGTCACCAGCTTGTTTGCAATGAGTCAGTGCAATTCCATTAACTTGTACTTTTGTGTCAATAATATGGTAAGATTTATGTTTGATATGTTGGGTGAATACCAAGTCAAGTTACAATGCCAAACTTTGGATCTGGATTCAACTGTTTACATACAACAGTCAACATCTTGGTTATTTCCTTACTTGACATTGTCAATATCAATTTAAATCATGGCTAGTGTACACAAAGAATTTTCTTTATTTATAGGATAATTAATGGAATAGTATTTTGATTGCAGTATTTCCATTACCTTTGTACAAAAATGCTTTACTAAACAACCATTTGCAGTATGAGTAATTTTTATTTTTTGCTTGTTTTCACTTTACCAAAATCACAAACAAAATGGTTGTCTTGATGTAGGGTTTTGGTGTGAAATTTTGACAGCTCCTTTCCCCTACTTTATAGATTCTGCTTGACCTTCTGAGTTCCTTCAGCAGATACTCTAGTGAACAAAGTATATGTTTTCTTTCTCAGGAATTAACCAAAATTTGCTGTCCTACACAGTCGGTCAGTTTAAAACTCGTTAAACTTTTGTTTAATGTTCATCGTGTTTGCTTTAACAGGAAATCTGTGTCATACGTTTCTGTCCAGTGACTGAGGAAGATCAGATAATGTACACTTCATTATACGCATACTTCAACAGCAGGCAGCGATACGGAGTAGTAGCCAACAACGTGAAGCAGGTTAAGGACATGTACCTTATTCCATTGGGTGCCTTGGAAAAAATACCTTATCGACTCTTACCATTTGAGGGGCCAGGTGAGTTTGTATAACCAGTAGTTTTCTTTTTGATTATGCTGTAAAACAAGCATTAAATACAATTTAACAGTCCTTGACCACTGGATACCTAAAAAAAAGTAGAGGTTTCAAGCAATTTATTTTTGTTTTTATATTTTTATATCTTGAAGAGTGTGTTTTACCCTTCACCTAAAGAAGCTATTATGATGTATTTTCACCACTGGCAGTCGAGCAGTTGAAAATGTTTAAATTATTTTCACGGTTCAACAGTTTTCAACAGTTCAAACTTGTTATCGGCAAATAGAACATCAGAGAGCTTGATTTATATTCAGAGATTATACACAAAAGCCATGCTTGGTTCTCAGTACTTTGCCTTTTAATCTGGAGGTGACTAAACTCACTTCTGAATGTGTAACATTAATTAAAAATAAAAACTCACAGAAAGAAAGTCAGCCTGCGCTGAATGAATTGTCTGGGCCCTGGATTACTCTTCAGTAGCCTCATCACCACAGTATCTTGCTTGTATCAATTGTGATATCCATCATCTGGAAAACAATCAAAACCTGTTGCTGCTGGCTGGCTGAAACAAGATTTAATTGGAAATAAGACCCTGTAAATGTGTTTAACATAGCTTTGACTGCAGCTTTGAAATGAATTGAAATGTCTATGATTAAGGCATTTCTTAATTGCATATTAAAATTAAGGTTCAATTACTGGTGAATGATTAAAGTCATGAGTATAATTTTGAATTTGAACTGTATCAGATTTTCAAAGTTTTACAGATTAAGTGTATAGCATCAGAAGTTATTTGATAAAAACACTATATGTCAGAATCAGGTTTATTCTCACTGGCATATGTCGTGAAATTTGTTAACTTAGCAGCAGCAGTTCAATGCCATACATAATATAGAAGAAGAAGAAAAAAAACCATAAGTAAATAAAGTACAGTATACGTATATTGAATAGATTAAAACTTGTGCAGAAAACAGAAATAATATATATTAAGTAAGTGAGGTAGTGTTCAAGGATTCAATGTTCATTTAGGAATTGGATGGCAGAAGGGAAGAAGCTGTTCCTGAATCGCTGAGTTTTTGCCTTCAGGCTTCTGTACCTCTTTCCTGAGTTAATAATGAGAAGAGGGCATGTCCTGGGTGCTGGATGTCCTTAATAATGGACACTGCCTTTCTGAGACACCGCTCCTGAAGACGTCCTAAAATTACAACCCTCTGCAGCTTCTTTTGGTCCTATGCAGTATACCCCCATACCAGACAATGATGCAGTCTGTCAGAATTCTCTCCATGGTACATCCATAGAAGTTTTTGAGTGTATTTGTTGACATGCCAAATCTCTTCAAACTAATGAAATATAGTCACTGTCTTGCCTTCTTTATAACTGCATCGATAAGTTGGGACCAAGGTTAGGTCCTCAGAGATCATGACACACAGGAACTTGAAACTGCTCACTCTCTCCACTTCAGATCCCTCTATGAGGGTTGATGTGTGTTTCTTCATTTTACCCTTCCTAAAATCCACAATCAGCTCTTTTGTCTTACTGACGTTGAGTGCAAAATTGTTGCTGCGACACCACTCCACTAGTTGGCATATCTTGCTCCTGTACGCCCTCTCATCTCTGTCTGAGATTCTACCAACAATGGCTGTATCATCAGCAAATTTATAGCTATTTGACCTATGCCTAGCCACACAGTCATGGGTTTAGTGAGAATAGAGCAATAGGCTAAGCCACACCTCTGAGGTGCACCAGTGTTAATCGTCAGCGACGACGAGATATTATCATCAATCTGCATAGATTGTTGTCTTATGGTTAGGAAGTCGAGGATCCAATTGCAGGGGGAGGTGCAGAGACCCAGGTTCTGTAACTTCTCAATCGGGATTATGTGAATGGTAGTGTTAAATGATGAGCTATAGTCGATGAACAGCATCCTGACATAGGTGCTTGCATTGTCCAGGTGGTATAAGACCGTGTGAAGAGCCATTGAGATTGCATATGCCATTGACCTATTGTGGTGATAGGCAAATTGCAATGGGTCCAGGTCCTTGCTGAGGCAGGAGTTCAGTCTAGTCATGACCAACCTCTCAAAGCATTTCATCAATGTCGATGTGAGTGCTACAGGGCGATAGTCATTAAGGCAGCTCACATTATTCTTCTTGGGCATTGGTATAATTGTTGCCTTTTTGAAACAAGTGGGAACTTCTGCCCATAACAGTGAGAGGTCGAAAATGTCCTTGAATACTCCCGCTAGTTGGTTGGCACAAGTTTTCAGAGCTTTGCCAGGTATTCCATCAGGACCTTCTGCCTTGTGAGGGTTCACCTCCTTTATAGGCAGCCTAATATCAGCCTCTGAGACAGAGATCACAGGGTCACTGGCTGCAGCAGGGTTCTTCACAGCTGTAGTTATGTTCTCTCTTTCAATGTGGGCATAGAAGGCAATGAGTTCATCCGGTAGTGAAGCATCGTTGCCATTCATGCTGTTGGATTTCACTTTTTAGGAAGTAATATCTTGCAAACCTTGCCACAATTGTTGTACATCCAATGTTGCCTCCAACCTCATTTGAAATTGTCTCTTCGCCCTTGAAATAGCCCTCTGCAAATTATACCTGGTTTTCTGGTATAGACTTGGGTCGCCAGACTTAAATGCCACAGATTGAGAGGCATGGAGTAGCATGGTAGGCATTCTTGATGGTGGTGTAACAGTGATCCAGTATGTTGTTTCCTCTGGTATTGCAAGTGATCTGTTGATGGTAATTGCTTAGTGATTTTTTCAGACTGGCCTTGTTAAAATCCCCCAAGACGATGGTGAAGGCATTAGGGTGCGCTGTTTTGTGCATGTTGATCGATGCTCAGATCATCTAAAGCCTGCTTGACATTGGCCTGAGGTGGAACATATACTGCTACCAAAATGATCCCGGAAATCTCCCGTGGTAGCTAAATTGGACGGCACTTAACTGCTAGATAATCCAGATCTGGTGACCAGAATTGGGACAGCACTGATATATTTGTGCACCAAGAAGAGTTGATCATAAAGCATACTCCTCCACCTCTGCTTTTGAGAGACTCTGTAGATCTATCCTAAACTCGTCAATCTGAATCGCTGAATCTGGTACCCAGGATTCCGTGAAACAAAGGACACACGCGGTCCTAATGTCCCTCTGATTCAGCAAACTAGCTTTGAAATCATCGATTTTATTCACCAGAGACTGCACGTTTGCCAGCAAGATAGTCGGTATTGGGAATTTTAAAACCCATTTCTTTAAACGCACTTGTAACCCTGACCTGCAGCCACGATTCTTGAATGGAATCCGACCATGATCGGCATTGTTTCTGTTAGTGTTAAGCAGCGATAGTTCGTTTAAATGCATTAAGACATCTTTGTTGACCCTACTGACCTTGGAAGCAGTTGTGCTTTTTAGCTGTATCAGGCTGAAATGAGAATATTTAATTGTATCCATTGAGAGTTCTGCTGCCACACAAGTTGCCTTGAGGTGCCCCAGAAGTTTCTTTGTTTAAGAGATATGTTATATATGTTATGGTATGTCAGAGCTCTATGTAATTTTCATTGTGATAATGTTTTTTAAACTGTATGGTGCAAATGCAAACACGAGGAAATCTGCAGATGCTGGAAGTTCAAGCAACACACACAAAATGCTGGTGGAACACAGCAGGCTAGGCAGCATCTATAAGGAGAAGCACTGTCAATGTTTCGGGCCGAAACCCTTCGTCAGGACTAACTGAAAGGAAAGATAGTAAGAGATTTGAAAGCAGGACGGGGAGGGGAAAATGCAAAATGATTGGAGAAGACCGGAGGGGGTGAGGTGAAGCTGAGAAAGGTGATCACCTTTCTTGCTCTCAGCCCGAAGGGTCGACATTGCTTCTCCCTATAGATGCTGCCTGGCCTGCTGCGTTCCACCAACATTTTGTGTGTGGTGCAAATGCAAAATGTTCAGTAAGAATTGAATTTAAATATCATGTCATTTCTTTAAGCCATATTGTTTGCCTGTATCATGCACAGTTAAATAATTAGTTTCTTTAATTAGTTTTCTTGATGTGTTTTGATTATATAAATAATTGCAGTATTAAACTATAATGATTAGTTATTTTTATCATTTTATAGGTCTTGAGGTAGTCCGCAAAAATCTTCTCCTCGGATTGATCATTCGACAGAGGCTAAAGAGATCATTTAGTGCTTCACCTGCTGAAGAACACTCTGAATCAGAGAAACTACCCAGTAATTTGCCTCAAGAAAAGAAAAGCAGAACAGAGTATGTAGAAGGTGAAGGTGAAGATGAAGATGAAGAAGAAGAAGAAGAAAATCAGTTCTTTAATTCTTTCACTTCTGTGTTGCCTAAATTTAGAAGCAAACCCAAACAAACATCACCCATTGAACCTCAGATTTTGAAAACACCACCTTTATCACCAGCTGAGCCAATTCCTATGCTGTCCACAAAGCCATTGCGATTTCTCCCTGGAGTATTGGTTGGTTGGGAAAACCAATCCACCTCTCTCGAATTATCAAACCGACCACTGGATGACATTCTTCAAAGTCTTTTGGGAGATGCAGAGAAAGAAACTGAACCAAAGCCTGATTCTGGTACTGGACCTGACTTGGGAGATGCTGCAGTGACTGTAAAAGATTCCAATACGTCACAGCCTGAAGAAACAACTGACGATCAAGAGAGTGCTAAAAATGCTTTGCATGATCTTACAGTGGAAAATGAGAATGCAGATGTCATTGAGGACGACAAAGAAATTTCAAAGCCAACTGGACTTCTTACAACTCTCACACTTAAAGACAAACCTCCAGATGTTTCCACTGAAGTGTTCCTTTCCAATCTAGCAGCTCTAAAATCACAGCCAAATCAGAAAGAAGAGCATGAGAAACTTCGGCATCACTACAAAGTAAAAAAGGTAAAAATAGAACCCTCAAAAGAGAAAAATGAGACTTCTGGTGGTTCTGCAACTCGACCAGTGAGTCCCAAGTTATCTCTGCCTGAGCCCAGTACAGGTGCAGAAAAAGTAGACTCTTCACATGAAGCTCATGCAAGTGTCTTGCAGGTTGTGAATATAAGCAGAGACCCAAGACAAGCAGCTGTTCGAATGCAACAAAATGTTTCTGCAATAAACAAGCCGCCAGAGAGTAGTGCAGAAGAACAACATTTGGAAAACAGGAACGATAACTATGAGGGTGAGAGCTTAAAAAATCCAGAGGAAATTTTGAAGGAATCCCCCGAAAATGGCGAAGGAGAAACAGCCATAAAGCAGGATATTGAAGAGACAATTGATACTCAAAGTGAGCTATCCAGTAAACAATTGCAGGAACCTTCACCTTGTATTATAGAGACTTCACCGGCAGGTTTTCAGAATCTTTCAAATCTAGAAACAGAATCAACAAGTTCTTTACAGATGGGTCAAACAGCTTCTGAAACAGAATTGGTAGAAACACACACTATTGAGACTGTGCAGTCAATCCGAAGGGAAAATGTCCCAGTATCCTCTTTCCATGGCCCGCGTTCAGGTACGCATTTTGAGTTCTCTTCAAATGCAGTACCTGCACACAATCAGACTCAGGTGTCAGCAGTGCCCACCTCATTACCAAGCAGCGGCCCTTCAGGTAGCCCGGCATCAAGTGGAAATATTTTCCCTCCTCCAATATCGCAACTACCTAACTTTAACCAAGTCCAAGTCCATCCTTCTGGTTTTCCATTTCAGCGAACTTTACCTGCTGGCAGTTTTCAGCCAGGTAATTTGATGCCTTCATTCATGCCAGTTCGGGCCCCACCACCAATTCCTCCACCACCATTTGGCCTTCAAACAGATCCTCATTTGAGGTTTCATGCTCCTGATCTTGGCGCAGCACATGCCCTGGGCTCAAATCATATGATGCCTTGGCTACCACCAATTCCCTGTCCGCCACAACATTTGGGGCTTCTACATCTTGCACATGGGCAGCCTATGCCTCCTTTCTCCTCTGACCGCCCAATTGATGTTAACAGATATGTAAGAGGTTCAGGACCAAGTTTTCAATCTATCAAGGAAGAAAGGCATCATGGCGATCCTTGGGATAGATATAGCCAAAGGTCAGAGCATAATCTTGGCAAGGAACACAGCAGTCATCATAGATACAGGTTTTATAGTGATTATCGTCGAAAAAAAGATCGGCACAAAGAAAGAGACAGGGACAAATACTGGGATCGAGGGTCTGAACGAGACAGAGACAAGTATAAGGACAGAGACCGTGATAAAGGGAGAGACAGAGAAAAGAGACGGAGTCATGAGGACCGGCATAGAGATAAAGATCGGGACCGCCATCGGGAACGTGAAAGGAGCCATGATGGCGTGGACTCGAGAAGAGAACGAAGCAAAGATAAAGAAAAGAGTAGGTCCGAAAATGAAGATAGCGATAAAGAGAGGGGGAAGGGAAGGAGTAAGGACAAGCATAGAGAGAAAGTTCATGAAAGAGATAATGATGTGGAACGGGAGAAACACCACAGAGATAAAGACCATGATAAAAGGGACCACAGTGACAGAAGTAAAAGCAAGAAGAGAAAGAGTTCCCCAGAGGATACTTCTAATTAACAACTGTACAGAACCAAAAAAATTGTTGACTTGTGAACTTTGTCCTGATCATTTGAAGAAGTAACAACTGGTTCACCTGTACTTGTCAACTAGAATGCCAGTTCATGCTGCAATGTTATGACATGATTCACTTGAGTGGTTCCTTGTATAGCATACAGTATTTACCACCATGTCTTGCTGCTCTTAAATACTAATTAACAATACAAGAAGCTAGTAGTATAACATTTTAAGTAATTTTATTACTTCTGATAATTATCCAAACTGATAGTTCTAGCATGAGCTACTATACATGTCAAAATTTGAAGAAGTTAAAATCCACAGCTTTTGCTGTTGCCCAGGTTCTTTTCCTGAAATAATGTACGCTTTGTAGGCAGTTTGCAGTGCGGCACACACTCATGAATAATTATACAAAGGTATCATGTTCTTATTCAAACCAGTTGCAGTTGTACATTTCTGAAGTTTTATGTTGTACTTCTATTTCAATGTATTAATTCATTTGCAAGAGTTGGCTGTTAACTATTGCATTGTTTTAAACAGGCAATCACAACAACGTAAGTGTTGTATTAAAATTTTAGATAAAAAGTGCATTGAAAATAAAACTATACATCCATCTATATTTTGTAAAATTGTCACATTGTTGCTTTGACTTGGCTATTATCTTTGTTGCTTCAACATTGTAGACTATTGCTTGTATACTACCTTTTCTGTTTAATTCATCAATCTTTTTACTGAAGAATCTGTGTAAATATTTTAAATGATGTTTTCATTGTAAATGATTATAAAATGAATTTTCTCCACATAACTGTCTTTTGTTATTTATATAGCATAGTTCTTAAGTATGATTTATTTCAGTATGAAATGTCAACACTGATAATGTATCGTCATGGGAATTTTCCTGGTAGAAGAGCAACGTTGGACAAAATCAGGAAATGTTCCTTCGATGGGAAAGCTGGACACTAAAGAAGTAAAAGCATTCCTTTTCTTGTATTGGTGAGGGTAACATCGTAAAGACAAACAGTATATGAAACAAACTGAAGAAGAAGTAAGAGAGACGGGCATAAGAAGCACTTGAATCAGTGCATGGAGGGAGAGGGCTTAGAGGGATGTAAGCTAAACACAGGAAATTGGGACTAACTGACTGGGCACCATAGTCGGCATGGACTCATTGCGTTAAATGGCCTGTGTTCGTGTTGTATTGCTCCATGATTCTAATTAAGTAATTAAAATAAGGTTTGGTTATTAGTGATAGAGGGCTATACATTTTAATCCTTTAAATTTCTCATTCTTCAAGGCTCTAGAAATCTGAAGGTCTCCAATAAATAAAACCTTTTCCAATGTTTGATAAATAAGTAGCATTTCAATTGGCCCTGTTTACTGTCATTCAACCAAAAGTGAAATTTGATTGCTGGCATAAATAATCCATTAACAACATTCTTTCACTATTACATGGCAACTCAGACTACCTTTTGTCAAGTTTAATATGGTATTTCATTACAACTTGTATCATTGACTTAACATTTGCAGATTGATGATCATGTTATATTACAGAACTTGTATCTCTTTCAAGCTACAAGCTGCTGAACTTTGTAAACAATGGCATGAGTTTATGACCAATGTTATTTTGCCAACAAAATTTTTTTTCTTATTAACTCTCTGAAAAGTAGACCATAAGACCTAGAGACAGAATTAGGCCATTTGGCCCATTGAGTCTGCTCTGCCATTCAATAATGGCTGATTTATTTCCCTTCTCAACCCAATTCTCCCACCTTCTGTAACCTTTGACACCCTTACTAATCAAGAACCTATCAACCTGTGCTTTAAATATATCCAAAGATTTGGCCTCCACTGTCATTTGTGGCAATAAACTCCACAGATTCACCACCCTCTGGTCCTAGACTCACACTATTAGAAACATCCTCTTTGTGCCCACTTTATCTAGGCCTTACAATATTCAATAGTTTTTTATTAACATTTGAAAGCAGATCAAAGCCCTTGAGATAGCTATGAGCTGACAGGATACATCTTGGGACCCTTTTCAGGTGTGGAGAGCACAAGGGAAAAATACTACCTCCCAGGAGGCGAGTACAAGATAACTGGGCTAAACACAATCTGATGTATGGACTTCAGTTTACTCACAACTTCTTACACTTTCTTTAGCAAAGAACTGCCGCTGAACTTGTTCTGAATAAAACACTTTCTAGCTTTTCCACATAATTGTTTCACGGTCTACCATTTAGTTATCAAACTTTATCAGTCTGATTATCAAATCACAGAATTTATTGCAAAGCTTCAGGCCTTTCTGACAATTGCTTTGTAACAGGAAATGCTCTCACTTTTCCAACACTCTGTCAACTCATATCTTTGTTGTGCCACCCATCTCTGGAACTGCAAATAAAGTACGAAGTAAAGATTATTTCAAATTTAGTATGGTAGCCAAAGAAATACTATATCTGTAGCTAATGTGGATCAATTATTTGGGCAATTTGTGTTCAGCTATGTTAGATGGTGTCTTATTCATAATAAACTAGCTTCAAAGAATAATTTGTATTATTCAAGTTGGAATTAAGTGAGATTTTTCATGTTGAAATCTGTTAATAACTGAATGAATAAAATTTTTGAAATAAAAGAACAGGAGATTTCATGTTTCACAATTTAATTGTGAATAGGTAAAAGTGAAGCAATTTGATGAACTCTTTCCAGGAGCCTCAATAGAAGGGTGTCCCTTTAGAACAGAATTGAGGAGGAATTTCTTGAACCAGAGGATGGTGAACCTGTGGAATTTATTTCTACAGATGGCTAGGGAAGCCAGGTCGTTGAGTATATTTAAAGAGGAAGCTTATAGGTGTTTGATTAGTAAGGACAGCAAAGGTTACAGGGAGAAGGCAGGAAAATGGGGCTGTGAGGAAAAAATCAGGCCTGATCAAATGTTGGAGCAGATTCAGTGGGCTGAATGAATGGCTTAATTCTGCTCCTTTGTCTAAATGTCCTATAGTTTCAGCTATTAGTATAACCACTGTAAGTGATCTTTAGTTTGCATTAGGATTTGCAAATCTCAATATAACCTTTTTAAAAGTGGATATACATAATTTGCTTATGTGAATACATTTCACATGCTTAAAATAGTTAATTAAATGACAATTTTCTCAGATGACCATGTTCCTTTAAACATTGTCTCTTCCTGCAAAAAATTTCCAGGCCAACACTTCTGCAATGGTTCGGATTTTGCTTTAGGCAACCACTTCACCTCATCGGGTGTTTGTTAGAGTAACACACATACACACACAATGTTGGAGAAACTCAGCAGGTCAGGCAGCATTTGTGGAGAGGAATAAATTGTCAACATTTCACGTCTTGATGAAAGGTCTTGGCCTGAAACATGACTGATTATTCTTCTCCATAGATGCTGCCTGACCTGCTGAGTTTTTCCAGTATTTTGTGTGTGTTACATTCAGAACATTTGGTAGATGTGCCCTTGCGTGTTTTAGATCTTGATTTTTCTTCTGCTGAGAGCATGAGCTGATTGTCACAGCAAGTCATCTTTGGAATGTCGATGTCAGAGAGGTTATTTGCGTGTAAGTAACACATGTTGATAAAAGGGCACTTTGCTTATAATTACCAGGTTTACTTGTGCAGCAGATCAAGTTGGTGTGTTTCTGCCAGAAGTACACAGTGATATTGTGCTAATCGATGTGAGTCACTGGTAAGGAATACTGATTTTGCAAACCAAGGGGTGGAGTGAAGCAAGTGTAGTGCCAGCTTGTACTTGTACAGATCATGTAGGAACTTGCCTGAGAGAAACTGGTTTCATCCATCAAAGCAAGGCCCTACATGATCAAAATTTGAAGGAAGTTTGCAATCAAGCTGCCTGCAGTATATGTTACCATACAGTACATACTACCTTGAGATTAATTTTCTTGCAGGCATTTATAGGGAAAGAAATACAATAGAATTTTATGAAAACCATTACATAAAACTAAGACTGATAAACATCAGAAAAGACAATCTCTGCAAATAAAAATAATTCTAAGAAGATGAGCTACAAAGAGTTCTCAGTGAAGTCATAGAATCATTTCAATAAAGTGGTGCATGAAGTTATCTATGGAGTCGGGAAGGAGGTACAAGTGCCCCAGTACTTGCAGCACCAGGTCAAGAACAGTTACTACCCCACAATCATCAGGCTCTTGAATGACAACACTTACTTTCCCCATCACTGAAATGTTCCCACAACCAATGATCCCACTTTAAGGACTCTTCATCTCGTTCTCATATTCTCATTATTTACTGCTATTTATTTATATTTGCACGTGCACATTTTGTTGTCTTCTGCTCTCTTTCATTGATCCTGTTGTAGTTACTATTCTATAGATTTGCTGAGTATGTCCACAGAAAAATTAATCTTGGGGTTGTATATGGCAACATATAAGTACTTCGATAATGAATTGATTGAGAATTTTGAACTTAATATTGATGGTTAAATCTAAGCAATGAATGCTCAAGAACAAGAATATAGAAGTTTTTCTTCTCTCTTGTAACACCCAGTCAATAGCATGAAGCATTGTTTATAATCACTCAGAAACAGGAAACATATAAACCTGTCTAATAGCTCAAGTGTAGCTAATGTAAAAATGGCTATAATTACATCTACCAGCCTCTAATTGTATACACAGCATATAGTAACTGTCTTATTGTAGATACATGAACGGATAACTTAAAAGATATCATCAAGTGTTCATACTAAATCATGCTAATGTATTCTTTCATCTTCCTCTCACCTCAGTCATCTCCTGGCATCATTTTGAACTGTTAATCAAAATGATCGATGGATTTGAGTTGGATGCAAATTTCATTCTAAGGACAACAAATCTGTTTTGTATGTTGTTTGTATCAAACATTTATCAAACAATTTGATAATGTTGAACTTGAGGTCATAGCAGATTTCCTTTATAGCACATTGTCTTGCTTTTCTAATACTGACAAAAGGTCTCAGCCAGAAATATTGACTCTGTTCCTTTCTATATTTGCTGCCTGGCCCACTGAATTCCTCCAGCATTTTGTGTGTGGTTCATTTCCAGAATTTTTTTTAATGTATCTGTTGCCATCTGTTGTTTGTGGTTTAATGATCATGAAAATGGATAAATTTTAACTTGCCTGCGTCAGCTTGCTCAGATTGTAGCTGAATGTCAGACTGACCCATGAGAGATCCTCAGCACCTAATCTGCAGAGAATGTAGTGTGCCAGGCAGACACAGCTCTGAGTGTGCAGTGCCAAGGGCGTAAAGCATCATTCTAGGTAATAAGCCTTGAATGAGAAATTCAACGAAGTTCCATTTGACTGTATTATGTGGATGTTGGTGATTCTAGTGCACTGCTTGAATAAATGCAGATCAAATATAAATTAATGTATTGTTTATATACAAAGATATAGATTAACTTCATTTGCCACATGTACATCAAAACAGTGAAGCAGATGTAACAAATGCTTCATTTTGTATCAATGACCACATAGTCCAAGAACTGTGCTGGGGGCAGCCTGCAAGCATCGCCATGTTTCCAGCATCAACATAGCATTCCCACAACTCACTAACTCTAACTATATATCTTTGGACTGTGAGAGGAAACCAGAGCACCCGGAGGAGACACATACAGTCACGTGAAGAACATAATAGCTCCTTGTAGCAGTGGGAATCAAATCTTGATTGCTGATCACTGACACTGTAAAGCATTATGCTAACCTTACAGTCTACAAGAGAATAGTAACTGTATGCTGCAAAACTTCTGAAGAAGAAACAAAATGGGAACCATGATATCAGAAACGAATGAATTGGCTGGGATTCTTTCTTTCCTGGAATCATTTCCTGAGGGTTATGGAGGCCAGAACTTTGGAGGTTGTATTTAAGGAAAAAGTGGAAACATTTTTGAATGATCAGGGAATTGTGAACATTGTTTGCTGGCACAGATGTGGATTTGAAGTTTGGCCCGATGTTTGGCTTCAGGTGCTCCTATTGTTTTCTTGTAAACTAAATGTATGAATGACCTGGCACAGGTCTTTGAGAGCATAGGCATAGAAATTATGGTACCACCTGGGTGAATGAGACTAAAAGTTGAAGGTATCAATATAAACACTAATTAATTCATTAGCAAATTCAAGTGAAACATGTTGTGATGGGAATGGTGAATGCCTCTTTGCTGTAAATTGTAGGTAACTGCTAAGCATTGAATTATGGGTAACATTTTCATGTAACCATTTAGTATGGAAAATATATTGGGATGAGGGTACAGATATTTATAAAGCATTTGCAAAATCGAGAATTCAGCATTAGGTAGTGCCTCAAAGTTCCAATGAGCCAGGTTCATTCCTGACTTCTCATCCTGTCGGGGTAGAATTTAGATTAGATTAGATTAGTTTTATTTGTCACACATATGCCGAAACATATAGTGAAATGCATCGCTTGTCCCAATGGCCAAAACTGTCCGTGGATATGCTGGGGCAGCCTGCAAGTGCTGCCTTGCTTCTGGCATCAAAATAGCATGCCCACAGCTCATTGCCCTTAAACCGTCAGTAAGTTTTTGGAATGTGGGAAGAAACTGAAGCACCCAGGGGAAACACAGGCGGTCATGAGGAGAACATATAGGCACCTTACGGACAATGATGGGAATCGAACCAGGGTCGCTGGTGCTGTAAAGTGTTATGCTAACCGTTATGTCTTTGTGTACTCTGGTTCAGTATCGTGCGACCCTGTAATGCTGCATTTTCTCCCTTTGGTTGTTCAAGTTCCCTCCCACATCCCAAATACATGTGGGTTGATAGGTTGATCGGCCAATGGTGTGTAGCTGCATGGCAGAATCTGGGGAACTGATTAGAACGTAGAAAGAACAAAATGGGATCAGTGTGGGACTAATGTTAATAGGTATTTGAAGATCCAGTCTCTGTGGGCTAGAAGATTTGTTCCCACAATAAAGTGGTAAACTGGAGATCAGCAAATTTGCAGCTGACACCAAGACTGGGGGTGTAGTTGACAGCGAGTAAGGCTACCAAAAGTTTGTGGCAAGTTCTGGACCAGCTGGAAAAATGGTCTGAAAATGGCATGTGGAATTTAATGCAGACAGGTGCTAGGTGTTGCACTTTGGGAAGACAACCAAGATGGGACTTACACAGTGAACTATAGGGCACTGAAGAGTGTGGTAGAACAGATCCATAATTTCTTGAAAGTGGTGTCACAGGTATAGATAGGATTATAAAGGGAACTTTTGACACATTGACCTTCATAAATCAAAGTATGGTGAAGTTGTATAAAACATTGGTGAGGTCTAATTTGGAGTATTGTGTTGCAGTTCTGATCACCTAACCACAGGAAAGATATCAATAAGAGTGAAATATGTGCAGAGAAAATTTACAAGGCTGTTGCAGGACCTGAGAACCTGAGCTATAGGGGAAGGTTGAGTAGGTTACGACATTATTCTCTGGAGTGTAGGAGAACGAGGGGAGATTTGATAGAACTATTCAAAATTGTGAAGGATATAGACAGAGTAAATGCAAGTTGGCTTTTTCCACTGAGGTTGGGTGAGACTGGAATTAAAGGTCATGGGAAAGGGTGGAATGTGAAATGTTTAAGGGGAACATGAGGAGGAACAACTTCTCTGAGGGTGGTGAGAGTGTGAAATGAGCTGTCAGTGGAAGTAGTGGATGTGGGCTCAATTTCAACATTTAAGAGAAGTTCGGAAAAGTATATTGGTGGCTGTGGTCCATATGCAGGTTGATGGGACTAGGTAGATTAATAGTTCAGACTAAATGGGCTGAAAGGCCTGTTTCTATGCTGCAGTGTACTGTGACTCTACGGCTCAGTGCTGTATAAATTATTTATTTAGAATACCTTACTACCATTAGAAACAAGCAAGTCAGTCTTGTGAATTCAGCAGGCCAGGCAGCATCTATAGGAAGAAGCACTGTCGACATTTCGGGCCGAGACCCTTCGTCAGGACTGAAGGACGAAGGGTCTCGGCCTGAAACGTCGACAGTGCTTCTCCCTATAGATGTTGCTTGGCCTGCTGTGTTCCACCAGCATTTTGTGTGTGTTGTTTGAATTTCCAGCATCTGCAGATTTCCTCGTGTTCAGTCTTGTGAATTGATGACTTTATTAATAAGGCCACCTGTTTCTGATAAATTGCATCATCATTAGGTGAGTCACAGTTCCCTGCTGGTATCAATGGCTATGTACCAAATATCGGATATCTTTCTAAACATCTTTTCAACCTATCAGTGCTATCTTCACAGTGAAAGGAAATTGAATAATTTGTGAATTTTACAGTAAGGAATTGTTCAGAAACTGAGGTATTACCATACATTAGCATGTGTCATTAATAGTGAAAGGACATCCTTAAGTCTGTTTGAAACTTAAATCCGAGTAACCCCTTTGTAAAAGAGTGGAGTTTAGAGAAAAAGGCCATAAGACAGACGAGCAGATTCAGGCTATTCAGCCCATCGAGTCTACTCCACCATTTCATCACGGCTGATTTATTATCCCTCTCAACCCCGTTCTCCTGTATTCTCCCGGTAACTTTTGATTGCCTTACTGATCAGCTTCCAGCTTTTCAAAATAAATATTGATTACACAAGTTTATCATTCTATTCTCACTTATAACTCATTTTTCAATATCACAAATACAATTAAAGTAGTACATAAGAAGCCTAATTCAACTGAGTGAAGAAAAGCTAATTTTAATCAGAAAATTCATACAGGTTAAAGCATTGCTTTTGACAGGCAAAAATAACTTTTTAAACAAATTTTGTAAAGGATGAATTGAAACTGCTAATTTAATTTTTTCCTTCACTTAACATGTCTAATTAGCCAGCACATTACATTAAGTAATTTAAACAAAACAGCATGATATCTGAGCATAGGCAATATCAATCATTAATTTAAAATTGAGCTATATTGAAAAAACCCGACATGTAAAATCAAAGTTTCATATTTAAGGATTTGTTTAGTTATAAGTTACAAGCTTGTTGAATTTAAATTCAATGCTATCACTGCAGTTCACTATCCATCTCCACTTAAGATATTGTATCCTTCCATATTAGAAAATAGGACCTGTCTTGGATCCTTGAATAGAAAAACATCTTTAATTTGGCCCACTATCCCTTGGGTAAAGAGTCCAGCTGTGACAATCTTCACCTTCCTGGAGAGCTCAAAGCCACCAAAGTAGCAAATGCCCCCGTAATTCAAAGCAACATATCTTCTCTCTGGATCCAAGTCTTCATAAAGTATCCTCTTATTATTGTGCTTCACAGTGATGGTGGTCTGGTTTTGGTGAATGGATACAGAGTGCCAGTTTTCACAACAGACCGAGATGTTTCTGAAGACAAATGGCAGGATAATTCTTTCCCCCAGGTTTACTGCTAGCTTGAGGTTTCCATTGGAGATGCCAACAGTAAGATAATCATTATCTTCGTTCTCTGCTTTCCCCATCCATAAAATCAGACCTTCCCTTTGACTAGTGGTGAAGTTGAGAGAGATGGAAGTAAAGCGGAGATCTCTCTTCGGGTACAACGGGTCATTGTATTTGGCATAAGAGTTTCCAGAAAACTTTGCAGTGGAAAGCACAATTTTATTTTCACAGTGGACCCCTTCCCATCCTAAAGCACAAGCACAGCTGTACGTTGTAAAGGAGAGGTCAGGAATGCAGAGAGACCCGTGTCTACACAGATTATTGAGGCAGATCGCAGATACCTCACAATTGGTCCCAACCCACAAAGGGGGACAAGTGCAGAAGAAATTACCAGCCGAGTCTAAACTGCAGTTCCCCCCATTTCCACATGTTTTGTAACCACAAGCCGTTCTGTCACAATCACCAATATTGCTTCCATCTTTGGCCCCCTTTTCAGTCAATTTGAGTTCAAAGTCATTCACCACAAGTTCCCTGACACAACCATCAAAGCCTACAGGTTCATTCCCCACTGCCATTGCATTGATATCATTCAGGTTAGGTGCTCCACCCACAAAGAAAAGAGTTCTGGTGTCCAAAGCAGTCATGCCAACATGGGAGGGTCTGGTCACATTGATTCTGTCCAGTGCTAGGTATCCTTGGTTTCCAGTCCGGCCACCCTCCACAAAGTGCCATGTTCTTCCAGTAGTGTCCACTGCCTTGTCTGTGCGCAAGAAAACTGTACCATCCCCTAAGTTGTAACGAAGATGCACCAAACCACGTTCCAGTCCAATGCTCAAGAAGTCCCCTGTGAATACATAAAGAGGTTACGATGGCAAATGGGGAAGTCACTTCGTAAAGGTATCTATACACTTTATATTGCCAGCGTTATCTCCTTTGTAGTAGTCCACAGTGCTGAGAAAACTCAACATAAATTATAACACGGAGGTCCAAGTCTAATTTCAGAGACCTGAGCCCATCTACCACAGTGATTTTGCAAGGATGGAGATTGGGGGAAACCAATATCCTAACAGGTAGGTTTGCTAATGCTGAGGGGTGGGGGCAGGGTTAAATCAGAGTTCCAGGGGGACAGGAACCAGAGTGTCACAACAGATTGTGGAGTGATTGTGGAGAAAGATGTTAAATCTACAGAAAGAGTCAGAAATCAAATGGTTGAGCATGTTTTTCTGAGCTACATATATTTCAGTGCAAGGAGTATTGTTGGAAAGGAGGATGAGCTTGGGGCATGGATCAGCACATGGAACTATAACATGGTAGCTATTAGTGAGAATTGGCTGCAGGAGGGGCAGGAATGGCAGCTCAATGTTCCAGTGCTCCTTTTATTTAAGACATGATAGAGTGGGAGGATTTAAAGGGGGGAGGTGTGGCACTACTAGTCAAGGAGAATTTCCTGCTAGTACTCAGACAGGACAGACTGGAGAGGTTGTCTAGTGAGGCTTTATTGGTAGAAATGAGGAATAAGATAGGTATGACCAACATCAATCAGATTATATTATAGGCTATCCAACAGTCTGAGGAATTTAGATGAGCAAGTTTGTAGAGACTGTTGCAAGAAATATATAGTTGTGATAGTAGATGATTTTACCACATAATGACTGGGACTCATATTGTAAAAGTGTTGGATGGGAAAGAGTTTGTCAAGTGTTTTCAGGAAAGTTTCTTTAATCAATACGTAGAAGTCCTAACCAGAGAGTGCAATACTAGCTCTCCTGTTAGGGAATAATACTGTCCTGTCTCATTTCGTTATAGACAGTCTTGTGCTGTGTCTCAATCCCTAAGTGAAGCTGCTTTGATTCATAGTACTTGCTCAGGAGGATCTCATTACCTTTGGAGTGGTTTAAAGAATAATCACGAATGACAATAGTGCAATGGTATTTACTTAATTATTTTTATTTTTACTTATTTAGAACATAGAAAACCTACAGCACAATAAGGCCCTTCGGCCTAGAATGCTGCGCGGAACACATACTTCCTTTAGAAATTACCTAGGATTACCCATAGCCCTCTATCTAGAGATACAGCATAGACAGGTCCTTCTGGCCCATTAAGCCACGCTGCCCAGTAGCCCACTTATTTGTCCTTAACCTAATCAAAAGACAATTTACGATGACTAATTAACCTACTAACTGGTATGTCTTTGGATTGTGGGAGGAAAGTGGAGCACCCGGAGGAAACCCAAGTGCTCATGGGAAGGACATATAGAGGAGTCCGGAAATGAACTCCGAACTCCGAAGTCCCATGCCATAATAGTGTCGTGTTAACCATTACACTACCATGGTGCCCCAAACAGAGAGAGGACCAATGAAATAATGTTCATTCTCTGAGCACCTCATTCATCTTAACACCCCCCCACCTCCCAATGCAACAAATATAACCAGGGGAAAGCTGGTTGTAAATGAAAGGCATTTATAACTCCTGACATTTAAGGCTTCTGATACACAACCTTTCAGATATAATTAGCAGTTCATTCCGTGCTCGGTAAACTGCTCAATGTTGAAAGAGCCACATTATTTTTAAACCATAATATTGACATGCAGAATATTCCCCAGAGCGCAGTGTGATCTGTAGATTTAGTTATCAGCACAGTAAATGGCAGAAGACTTGCTTTTACAACTTTGGAACTCTGTGCAGTCATCTTTACTCTCAGAAAACTGCAAGCTCTTTGTGGACTTAATAAAAGTTGGCTCTGTGGAACTCCTTCCCCTGGCACCTTTAGGTCTTGCAGTGAAATCACTGTGTCGAAAAAATGGTGGAAATGAAATTAAAGCCAACGAGCCAATCAGATGCTGTGGTTACAGGATAATGTACAAGAAGAGAACAAAGAGCTTGGTTGTTTTTGATACTCAATGAACTTCAAAGTTTATAAAACTCCCACTTCTAAAGCATTTATTGTACCACAAGATGCAATTAATTCTTGTTTCTTTTTAAATCTTACTTCTAAATTTCTAGAGAGAAGCCAATTTGATTTAGTACATTAGTATTAAACATTTATGATATTCCTTTAATGTTTTAAATTGTGAAGCATTTTATTTGATGAAGATACTTTGTTGGAACAAAAAAATGGTGTAATAAGGAAAATCTGCTTCTAAGGCCTGCTACAACACTTATATATGTATGGTTCACTTTTGATATGTATTTCTTTAAATCTTATCTTGATAATCAATCCCCCAAATTAAAATCCAGGATCTTTTCAAATTTCAATGTGATGTTTAGAATATTCTTAATGTGCAGATGTTATTACAGTAATCTCCTCCATCTCCTTTGAGATCTCTGGTATCTGACAGTCTGGCTTGTCCTCTCCTTAATGACCTCATTGCAGGTTGTGACTTGAACTCTGGAAAGTACCACCCAAACTTTGTCACCAAGTGACATCTCTCTTTTCCTTTAGAATAATCCTGAAATAAATTTTTCTTCAGACAGGACAATTCCATATGGGGCTTGCTGGCAAATTATGCTTTATAATGCCCTGGTGAGGCACTGTTCGTGATAAAAAGCTGTGGTATGAGTGAAAATATTCTTGTGTTTGTTTGCATAAGGAGGAGGAAACCCAGGCATTGGTGTGTTTGAAAATGTATTTCTCCTCAAAATATAAGCTCAAGGCTCGAAGGCTGAGTTTAAATTGGGAGTGAATAATGGGAGAATTATCAAAAGGAATAAACAATAGGAACATGAAACATCATTGAAAAAAATACCATTAAGCCCACCAAGATAAACTAATAAGTATGCCAGAAAGAGAGGGAGACAGGAAGAGAGTGAAGAGGAATGAACGTGTGGGAGAGAGACAATAGAAACCACCCCACCCCTCACTTCAATGTCCCTTCACATTGGCCTACTTTTCCAGGATTGATTTTGCCAACACAAATTTGATGGGACTGTCTCCACTCACTGCATTTTCCTGGAGAACTCATCCTGCTTTTCTTGGTAGGATTTGCTGCAACATCACCCACCAATTCTCTTTGCTGTGATTATCTGTTAAAATGGACTTTGTTGATGTCTGGTCCCGTTCTGCATCAAGCTGTTAGAATTCTTTTGTTCATTTTGATTTAATCACAGAAAGGGTGAACTATAACTACTGGAAAATATCAGGAATACACAATTATGAGGATCCTGGCCTGATATGAACATCAAGATCAGGGTAGCACATCTCAGTTGGAAATAATTGGAGAATACAGCAGATTCACTTGACTGATACCAGCTCAACCAATGTTAAGCTTCACAGACACTCCCTTAAATCCAGAGAACGAGTGGTGACCTTTTTGAAGTACATGAAATAATTAAAGCGTTTCTCGAATAATGAGAAACAATTTAATCTTTCTGGTGAAAATTAGGTCTCACTTGTTCAAGAGCAATGTTCAAAAAAATTCACGTCACAATATTGGGTATGGGGCTCTTTCCATCGGGGCATGCCCACTTGAATTGAATTGAATTTCGGTTTTTTGTCATTTAGAAACCACAAATGCAACGCAGTTAAAAAATGAAACAATGTTCTTCCAGAATGATATCACAAAAGCACATGACAAAACAGACTACACCAGAAAATCCAAATAACGTTTGGCAATCCCCAGTCCAGAGTCAAGAGAGGCTGCTGCATATTAATATCGTGCTACCATCTTAGCACATTCCCCGGAAAGGAGCTCCAAATCCACCAGACAAAACAAGACTACCCAGACACACAAAGTCAGGAGACCAACTCTACCACCCAACAAACCAACAACTAAAGCTACAAGACCTACACAAAACCACATAGTTACATATAGTTATAGTTAACATATAGTTACAACAGCGCAGACAATACCATAATTGATTAAAAAAAAACAGACCACGGGCACAGTTAAAATAGTCCAAAGATGTTAAAAGACTATAAGTTTGAAAGAAACCACCACACAGTTTCCACAAGTCCTCCCGATAGACTCGTCATCCCACACAGGCGGCAGAAGGGAATACCCCCGCTATGGACTTCCACGACGCCACCGGACTCAGCCTCGCAGACGCAGCACACAGTGAAAGCACCCCGGCCCTTCATCAATGAGGAGGTATGGGAGCCTGAAGACCCACACTCAGTCTTTTAGGGACAACTTCTTCCCCTCCACCCATCAGATTTCTGAACGAACAATGAACCTATGAACGATTTTGCTCACTTTTTGAACTAGTTGTTTATTTTTTAACTACAACATATTCTTATCATAATTTATAATAATTTTTATGTATTGCACTGTGCTGCTGCCACATTTCATGACATATGTCAGTGATCGTAAACCTGAATCTGATTCTGATGGTTAGAATGCACATTGTGGGCTGGGGAGATTGCCTCTGAGTTGTATGGCAAACATACAGCAATTAGCTGAAAGGTGTTTTCTTGCACTTTAAAATTCTGAGCTAATCTGTGTGAAAGCAAGATGAACAAGCAGAAGGTGTTGCAGATTTTTGAATCACATTCTCTTATTAGCTTGCAGTTTTATCAGCACATATTTGTGATTAACAGGCGATGTTCATACAGTCTGGCCCTTACCCGACTGAGTGCCGAGATGCTGTGCTGTGTAGAATAGGATGCCATCTGGTGATCGAGCAAGGAACTGCATCCTAATGTGTGTCTTGTGGCGGATGTTGAAGGGAGAAAAAGCCATCCAGGAAGACTCGTTACTTCTGAAGGAGGGGTCGCTGATGGACAGAGCTGGAAAAGATGAACATTGGTAAGGAATTAAAAGTCTGCTGCAGAAACAATGTTCAACTTGTTCAGCAAACAGTGCAGTTTCCTGGAGAAATATGTTGTTTGAAGAAACCACAAAATGGAGTAAAAATCCTATTTTTTGATTGGAAGTTGGAACATGAAGATAAGCAATGGGAATAGTATAGAGAGTAGCTTTCTATACTAAATGTAGTGAAAAGGGTCACATATTCCATATCACCAATGACACATTATCAGCTACGTTTCAATGGGGAAAATGCTAGTATCTGAGCTGCAAGTTTATGGGTTTAATTCCCACTTCAGACCCAGGAATGAAAATCTGGGTCTAAAATCCCAGACCTGGCTGATGAAGAAGTTGTTGACTTAGTTTCCCAGCCTTCCAGATTCATGTCTATGGGAAGTCATCAACTTCTTGCTCAACGTGGATGCAAAAAATTCCATGATGCAACCTTTGCGAGCAAGGATTTTCCTGGCTAGGATTTATTCTATACCCATGATCACAAGAACCAGGGAGCAAATAAAATGAGCTACTGGAGAATCTCAGCAAGTCAGGCAGCATGTGTGGAGGGAAATGGACTGTTGGCACTTTGGGTTGAGAATCTTCATCAGGATTGAAAGAGTAAAGGAGAGATAGATAGTATAAAGAGGTGAAGCGGGAGGGGTGGGACAAGAGTTGGCGGGTGATTGGTAGAACCAGGTATTATCTGATTGTTGCTACTTGCAGGACCTGGCTGAATGCAAATTGCAGATGAAAATCTTCAATCCAACTGCAACTACGCCTTAAAGAATATATGATTAGCTGCAAAGCCCTGTCTGGCATTGTGTCACTGGATATTGGGTACTATGTATAAAAAGTCTCTGTTTACTGCTTGAAGGAGTAGGGGTACTGAATGCTCCAATCTGGCAAAGAGGCTCATATTTCCGTGCATTCCCTTAAGTCCCATCTCCTTAATGTCGGCTAGAAACCCTTTCTTGTTCACATGCTCATCTTGAGCATTTCCAGTATTTTATGGTTTTATTTCAGATTTCCAATGTTTGCAGTATTTTCATTTTATAAATGATTTCACAGCATTGATGGTTTACAAGGAGGAGCATTTTCTGCCCAGTACGACTTGTTTCAGTCCACCACCTTCCTCTCTTCTCTACGATCCATTTCTCCCTTCCTGTAATACTATCCCCTCTCATTCATTGATCCGTGATCCTTTTTCTTTCCCGACCATGACCCATCTCATCATAATCTGTCTCTGCTGCTATCCCACCCAACATGCGGCTGCTTCTCCACGCTCCCTCCTCCTTACCCCAGTCAAACTCCTCTATCTGCCTGTTTCATGATCTGTGGCTCACTTAACCACCCCAGCCCCTCCACTCACCTGAGAACAGTGACCGCTTCTGCCCCACTCAATCAAACACCCAACCCTATCTGGTCACTAGAAGCCTCCGTGTTCTTCCTTTCACTTCATCCCATTCTACCCAGCTCCACTCAGTCTGCTGGCTCGAAAGCAAAGCCATTAATAGGATGTTTTAATTTTCTTTAATAAAGATTCAGCACAGTAGCGAGCCCTCACCACCCAGTTACTCCCATTAACTTATTGACCTGTATGTCTTTGTAATGTGGGGGAAAACCAGAGCATTTGAATGAAACCCACCTGGTCATGGGGAGAATGTACAATCTCCCTGCAGACAACGGCGGAGTTGAACCTGGGTTGCTGGCTCTGTTGCAGCATTAAGCTGCTCTAATTAACTTTTTTTTAAACAATTTTAAATTATTTTCCTTCTTTTTCTTAGTTAAGTAAGAACAAATCCTTAGCCCGTTTTTAAAACATTTAGGGGAAGAAAGCTTGTTCCTTGGAACGTTTGTGCAACTATTGATGATTCAACATGATGAATCAACAGGAAGTGGAGAGAATACAATGAGATTAGAATAGGATTAATGTAAATGGATGCCCAATGGTTAATATGGACTCAATGGATCAAAGGGCCTAACATCCATTTAATGTGAATAGAGGAAAGTTTAGCAGAGATGCTATAGGTATGATTTTTACACAGAGAGTAAACACAAAATAATTGATTGCATAATTACTCACCTCCTTCAAGTCAGTATTTTGTAGATGCACCTTTGGCAGCAATTACAGCCTTGAGTCTGTGTGGATAGGTCTCTATCAGCTTTGCATATCTGGACACTGCAACTTTCCCCATTCTACTTTACAAATACTACGCAAGCTCTGTCAGATTGTATGGGGAGCATGAATGTACAGCCCTTTTCAGGTACAACCACAAATTATTAATTGGATTGAGGTCTGGAGTCTGACTTGACCACTCCAGGACATTAACTTTGTTGTTTCTGAGCCGTTCCTGTGTAGCTTTGTCTTTATGCTTGGGGTCATTGACTTGCTGGAAACAAATCTCCCAAGTCTCGGTTCTCTTGCAGACGGCATCAGGTTCCCCCCCAAGATTTCTCTGTATGTTGCTACATTCATTTTACCCTCTACCTTCACAAGCCTTCCAGAGCCAGCTGCAGTGAAGCATCCCCACAGCACGATGCAGCCACCATCATGGTAGGGATGATGTGTTTTGATGATGTGTGGTGCTTGGTTTACGCCAAACATGGTGTTTGGTCTGATGGCCAAAAAGCTCAATTTTGGTTTCATCAGATCATAGAACCTTCTTCCAGCTGACTTCAGAGTCTCCCACATGCCTCCTGGCAAACTCTGGCTGAGATTTTCTGTAAGATTTTTTCATCAGTGACTTTCTCATTGCCACTCTCCCATAAAGCTGCGACAGGTGAAGCACCCAGGCAACAGTTGTTGTATGCACAATCTCTTCCATCTCAGCCACTGAAGCTTGTAGCTCCTCCAGAGTTGTCACAGGTCTCTTGGTGGCCTCATTCACTCGTCCCCTTCTTGCACAGTCACTCAGTTTTTGAGGTTGGCCTGCTCTAGACAGATTTACAGCTGTTCCATATTCTTTCCATTGCTTGATGATTGACTTAACTGTAACCTTTTTGTGGAGTTGCTTGGAGTGTTCTTTTGTCTTCTTGGTGTAGTTTTTGCTAGAGTACTGACTCACCAACAGTTATACCTTCCAGATACAGGTGTATTTTTACTACAATCAATTGAAACAACTTGACTACACACAGATGATCTCCAAAAACTGATCTTAATTGAACTAATTATGTGACTTCTAAAACCAATTGGCTGATTTGGTGTGTCATATTAAAGGGGTTGAATACTTATGCAATCAATTATTTTGTGTTTCATACACTTTGTCGTGTTCTGTTTTTGCTTTGACACGAAATAGTCTTTATCTGTTGATCAGTGTCAAAAAGATGCCAAATTAAATCAACTGTGATTCAATGTTGTAAAACAATAAAACATGAAAACTTCTGGGGGGGTGAATACTTTTTGTAAGCATTGTATATGCATGGGACATACTGCTAGGGATGGTGATAGAGTTTGATACAATGGGAGCACTTGAGAATTCTTTGAAAGGCCCATGGATATAAAACAAATGGAATGTTATGGATTGGATTAGATTGATTGTGGAGTAAGTTTATATAAGTTAGCACACCATGAAAGGCTGAAGGGTCCATACTATGCTGAACTGGTCTCTGTTCCACACAGTAAGGTTGACACAAGAGCATAACACCTTACAGTACCAGATGTAAGATCAGATTTCAATTCTTGCCACTGCCTGTAAGGAGTTTGTACTTTCTCCCTGTGACCATGTGTGTTTCCTCTGGGTGCTCCAGTTTTCTCCCTCATTCCAAAGACATACGGTTAGGGTTAGTGAGTTGTGGGCATGCTATGTTGGCACTGGAAGTGTGGTGACCCTTGTAGGCTGCCCCCAGTACATCTCAGACTATGTTGGTTGTGGACACAAACACAAAGCATTTCACTGTGTATTTTGATGATCTGACACGTGACAAATAAAGCTAATCTTTAATCAGCATCTCCCAATAACTCCCAAGTATGTCCCTAGCCATGTTAAATTCTACATCCATCCAAGGTTTCACAGTTCCAGCTGTTCCACACCCTGCCTGGCAGGCTACCATTGAATGATTCTCAGTTGTCAGTCCAACAGTCAATTTTCTCACTTCCAAGTGTTTACACCTGGTTAAATAAATATTGTCATAGGAAGCAAACACCATTCTTTAGATTGTCCCAATGAATATTCCTTATGGGTTTGATTTCAACACTGGGCCGAGAGATTAATCTGTAATGCCAGGGACTGCAGCGAAGGAGGCTAAAGCTGCCATGGCAGAGGTACTGAAAATAAAATTATGAGAGGTATAGGTAAGTTAGATCAGAGGTGCTTGTTTCCCAAGGCGTGGGCATCTGAAACCAGGGTGCAGAGGTTCAAGAGGAAAGGGAGGAGCCTCAAATGAGATATGAGGGGTAATTTTTTCACGCAAAGGATAGTCAGTATTTGGGATAAGCTGCCAGAGAGGGTTGTGGAGGCAGGAACAGTGACAGTAGTTAAGAGGTATCATTTAAGAGACAGATATTTGATTGCGCAAGGTATAGAGGAATATGGAATAGTACAGACAAGTGGGATTAGTATGTATAGGCATGATGACCATCATTGATATGGTGGGTTGAAAGACCTGTTTCTATGCCATTTGAGACTATGATTCCGTGTATCCTTGTGGCCTACCTTATCCTTCCCTCTGGCATTCCCACGATGCTCATAAACTTGTGTCAATGTTGGCAAGGCTGCACAGAAGCTCATGTATAAATGCATAGTGATTAAATCTATGGCGACAGAGCAGATCAAATGTTTTGCAGCATTGCCAGCATTAGCCATGGATGGAGGTGGACATTTAATCCATCAAAATGTTGTGAACAACGCACAGAAAAGTGCTGGAGGAACTCAGCAGGTCAAGCAGCATCTATGGAGGGGAACAAACAAATAATGCTTCGGGCCAAGACACTAAGACATTTAATCAGGACTGGTAAGTAAGGGGGCAGCAACCAGAACAAAATGGTGGGGAGGGGGATTTCGGTGAAGAGAGAGGAAGTAGTAGAGTCTGGCAGGTGATAGGTTAAACCAGTTCAGGAGGAAGGCGGGTTGGTTGGGGGGTGATGAAGCAAGAAGCTGGAAGGTGATAGGTGGAAAAGGTAAAGGGCTGAAGAAGCAAGAATCTGATAAGAGAGGACAGTGGACCATGGGAGAAAGGGAGGGAGAGGGGAACCAAAGGAGGGTGATGGGCAAGTGAGAAGAGAAGTGGTGAGAGGGTAACCAGAATGGAAAATAGATAAAGAGAGATGGAGGGAGGGGATAAAGATTACCAGAAGTTAGAGCAATCAGAGTTTATGTCATCAGGTTGGAGACTACCTAGACTAAATATGAAGTATTGCTCCTCCAACCTGAGTTGCCTCATCATGGCGGTAGAGAGACCATGGATCAGACATATCAGAACGGGAATAGGAAGCTGAATTCAAATGGCTGGCCACCAGGAAATCCTGCCTTTAGCGGCTTTAGTGTCATGAATATCCACATCCACGGTGAAAGCTGGAACTTCGGCAAGTGAGCCAAAAATATGAAGGGGATTTGTGACCTTTATAAATAGTTAAGTGCACTGGCCATGAGCTGAGACGAGCTCCCTGCTCTAGTGTTAGAGACCTGTAACACGGTTAGTCATACTATTCCAGGATGGTTACAACACTGGCAGTGCTCCAACAATGTGGAAAATTGCACAGCTAAGTAGTGTTGACAGGACAAAACAATTCACAAAGTTGTTACTCATCAGACCACTTGTAATCATGGTTCCTTGTAGCCGGGAATAGTAGTGGGGATCAGCTCCGACTACCTATTAAATGGTCCCAAAAGCATGCATCTCAAATTGCCTGTGATAACCAAGTCCAACTCCTGGCCTTTACGTGTATCTCAGCTATTAAGCCTGGCAGAATCATTTGTACTGACAGGAGAAGAGGCAAAGGTGAGTTAGTGGCACCTGAAAACCAATTGCATTGGGTAGATGAGGTTCCCAAGCCATGATTGGCAGCTCCTCTAGGAGATGGAAAGCTCTGATCTCAAAATTCTGCTGCTTTACAGCTATACTCACTCATAGGGAAAAGCTTCAGGAGTAAACTCCGAAGGAAACATCTGGAGCCGAAGTTCCTAAGGCAGTCCAACGTTGTGTTCAATGCTGACTGGCAACTCCTGTGACACCGTTGGTGCCAAACTGTATTAGTCTCTGTTGTTTCTTTGGGTTCACTAGCTGCGTGGAGAGGAGGAGACAGCTCACTCTCCATATCATAATGCCCTGGTTTATGTACTGACTTCTATATCACATACACAGATAGGGTGTAGCTGGGAGGGATGAGTGTTTGGTTGTTTTTGATTTGCTGTTTAGTTTGTCCATCACAACATTGTGGGCTGAATGGCCTGATCCTGTGCTGTGCTGTTCCATTTTCTTATTTTCCATGGTTGACCCTGAGCACAGCAGATCCTCATCTTGTAATCATCAGTATAGTGAGCGAATGCACCATTAACTGGTAAGAGTGGATTGGGACAGGCTGTTTTCCGGCAAAGCTGTACTTGGAAGTGGAAGGCCTTCAGAAGTGAAAATTTGAGAGTACAAAGCTTGTATCTGCCTGTCAGAACAAAATGTAAAGATAGCAAGTGTAGGGAACCTTGGTTTTCAAGAGATATTGAGGCCCTGGTAAAGAGAAAAATGGAAGTGGATACAGGTACTGGCAAGTACGATCAAATGAGGTGTTTATGAAGTATCAGAAATACAAGAGAAAGCAATCAAGAGGGCTAAATGAAGATACGAAGTTGCTCTAGGAGACAAGGTGAAGGGAAGTCCTAAGGGATTCTACAGATATGTTAAGAGCAAAAAGATTACAAGGGACAAAATTGGTCCTCTGGAAGACCAGAATGGTAATCCATGTGTGGAACCAAAACCGATGGGGGAGATCTTAAATGAATTCTTTGCATCTGTATTTACTCGGAAGACAGCTGTCTATAGAAGTGAGGCAAAGTGGCTTCTACTTCATTGACCCTGTACAGATTACAGAGGAGGAGGTGTTTGCTACCCTGAGGCAAATAAGGTTGGATAAATCCCCAGGGCCTGACAAGGTGTTTTCTCGGACCCTGTGGGAGGCAAGTGCAGAAATTGCCGAGACGTAGTAGAGATATTTAAATAATCCTTAGCAACAAGGGAGGTACTAGTGGATTGGAGGATAGCCAATGTTATACTGTTTAAGAAAGGCTCTAAACATAAACAGGAAATTATATGTCAGTGAGCCTGACATCAGTTGTGGGGAAGTTATTGGAAGCTTTTCTATGGGGCTGGATGTATAAGTATTTGGATAGTCATGGACTGATTAAGGATAGTCAGCATGACTTCAAGCGTGGTAGGCCATGTCTAACCAATTTTATAGAGTTTTTCGAGGAAGTTACCAGAAAGTGGATGGAAGCAAGGCAGCGGATTTGTCTACATGGACTTTAGCAAGGCACTTAACATGTGAGGTTAGTCAAGAGATTTCAGTTGCTCGGTATTCAGGATAAGGTAGTAAATTGAATTAGACTTAGACTTTGTGGGAGAATCCAGAGGGTGGCAGTAGAATGTTGTCTTTCTGAGTGGAGCCTGGTGTGCCACAGGGATCAGTGCTGGCTCCTTGTTGTCTGTCATCTGTATCAATGATCTGAATGATAATGTGGTTAACTGGATCAGCAAGTTTGTGGATGACACCAAGATTGTGGGTGTAGTGGACAGTGAGGAAGCTATCATGGCTTGCACAGGGATCTGCATCAACTGGAAAAAAATGGGCTGTAAAATGGCAGATAGAATTTAATGCAGATAACTGTGAGGTTTTGCACTTTGGTAGGACCAGCCAGGGTAGGTCTTGTACAGTGAATGGTAGGGTACTGAGGAGTGTGGTAAGACCATAAGATCAAGGAGCAGAATTAGGCCATTCAGCCCATCAGTTCTTCTCCGCCATTCCATCATAGCTGATCCTGGGTCCCACTCAACCCCATACATCTGCCTTCACACCATATCTTTTGATGTCCTGACCAATCAGGAATGTATCAAATTGTGCTTTAAATATACCCATGGACTTGGCTTCCACTGCAGTCTGTGGTAGAGCATTCCACAGATTCACTGCTCTCTGGGTAAAATAATTCCTCCTTACCTATGTTCTAAAAGGTCACTCCCTCAATTTTGAGGCCCTACCCTCAAATTCTGGATACCCCCATCATAGGAAACATCCTCTCCACATCCATCTTATCTAGTTGTTTCAACATTTGGTAGGTTTCATTGAGATCCACCCCCACCATTCTTCTAAATTTCAGTGAGTACAGGCCCAAAGCTGCCAAATGCTCCTCATATGTTTACCCCTTCACTCCCAGAATCATCCTCGTGATCCTCCTTGCACTCTCTCCAACGACAGCTCATTCTTTCTGCGATATGGGGCCGAAATCTGTTGACAATACTCCAAGTGAGGCCTGATTAGGGTCTTATAAAGCCTCAGTATTATCTCCTAACTTTTATATTCTATTCCCCTTGAAATAAATGCCAACATTGCATTTGCCTTCTTTACCACAGACTCAACCTGTAAATTAACCCTCTGGGAGTCTTTCACAAGGACTCCTGAGTCCCTTTGCATCTCTGATATTTGAATGTTCTCCCCATTTAGATGATAGTCTGCACTATTGTTCCTTTTACCAAAATGCATTATTCCGTATTTCCCAACACTGTATTCCATTTGCTCATTTTTCCAATTTATCTAAGTCCTGCTGCAATCACATTTCTTCATCAACACTACCTACCCCTCCACCTATCTTCATATCATCTACAAGCTTGGCCACAAAGACTTCAATTCCATTATCCAAACCATTGACAAACAATGTGAAAAGTAGCAGTCCCGATACTGACCCCCGAGGAACACCACTAGTCACTGGCAGCCAACCAGAAAAGGCTCCTTTTATTCCCACTCGCTACCTCCTGCCTGTCAGCTATTTCATTATCCATGCTAGTATCTTTCCTGTAACGCATTAGGATTTTATCTTGTTAAGCAGCCTCATGTGTGGCACCTTATCAAATGCCTTTTGAAAATCCAAGTAAATGACATAGGAATCTAAGGTAGAACAAATGGATCTGGGAATACAGGTCCATACTTTGTTGAAAGTGGTGTCACAGGTAGATAGGATTGTAAAGAAAGCTTTTGGCACATTGGCCTTCATAAATCAGTGTATCGAGTACCAATGATAGGATATTATGTTGAGATTGTAAAAGATGTTGGTGAGGCCTAATTTGGAGAATTGTGTGCAGTTTTGGTCACCTACCTACAGGAAATATAAACAAGGTTGAAAGAGTTCAGAGAAAATTTACAGATGTTGCCGGGTCTGAGTTATAAGGAAAGAATGAAAAGGTTATGACTGTATTCTTTAGGACATAGAAGATTGAGAGGAGATTTGATAGAGGTATACAAAATTATGAGGGGTATAGGAGAGTAAATGCAAGCAAGCTTTATCCACTGAGGTTGGGTGGGACTACAGCCAGAGGTCATGGGTTGAGCGTGAAAAGTGAAAAGTTTAAAGGGAATGTGAGGGGAACTTCTTCATTCGGGGGGAGGTGTCGTGAGAGTGTGGAATGAGCTGCCACCACAAGTGATGCATGCAAACTCATTTTCAATGTTTAAGAGAGGTTTTTCATAGGTATATTAATAGTCGGGATATGGAGGGCTATGGTTCTGGTGCCGATCGAGGGGAGCAGGCAGTTTCAATGGTTTTGGCATGGACTAGATGGGCCTAAAGGCCTGTTTCTGTGCTGTATTTCTCAATGACTCTATGACTAAGTCTATTCCAAATGGCATGAACTCACCAATAACCTGCTCACTGCTGCTTGTCAGGTTTTGCCAGCTCCAGATATCATCCCAACATTGGGATGTAAAGGGCCAGAGACTGGAGTTGGAGGCCTGATGTCTGTGAGTTTGAGAGCCTAGGCCTGGAAGCGGCCTTTGCTGGAGATGTGTGTCTGTGTGTGAGATGGTGTGGTGGGGGGGGGGGGGGGGTTGCTGCTGTTTTACTGCTGTTGTCTTGTTTTGTTCTGTTGTTCTAGATGTTGCTTGTGTGTTGCGTGGTTGTGTTGAACAACTTTGACTCCTTTGTTTGCATCTTCGAAAACAGCTCTATTTCTATCTTTGATATCTCTTCTTTTCCCTTTCTGGGTTCTTTTGAAGACCCTGACCTGGTGTTACACACTGTCTTTGGTTCTTTGCGGGAATGGGACCCGCTCTCGGGGCCTCGTGACCAGCGGATTTTCGACATGCGGCCTGGAAGACTAGCGCGCCTTCAGGGTGCTGGATTTTCGTGGCTCTGGAGGTGGGTGGACTCAAGGCCAGTGCCTCCGCCTGGCGCTTCGTGGGAGATGGAAGATTGTAAGCTGCTGGGTGTGTGCCCAGAGATCTGAGTTCCTGGACACAGAGCTTGGAAAAAGCAAGGCAACAGACTTTTAACACCATAAATCAATGAGTTGTTCTGTTATGTTTCCCCTTTCGCTGTGAAGCAGGGACTCCTCTTTTTCCCTTATTAGGGGGGGAGAGAGAGAGAGAGAGAGAGAGAGAGGGACACTGTGGTATGTTGAATTACCGGGTGAAAGAGTAGTCTTTGTGGTACTGCAAGACTGTGTCTTTATTGATGCTTTGCTGCATGCTTGAGTGCTCAGTGGAGGGGTTCTGATGCTTTTTTACTGGTGGGGGGGTTCATTGCTTTGCTGCTGCTTATGCATGGCAGGGGGGAATTGGGGGGCTTTGGGGTTTTAACATTTAACGGTCATTTTGGGGCACTCCTCTGTTTTCATGGATGCCTGTGAAGAAAAAGAATTTCAGGATATACATTGCTCTGACATTAAATGTACCTATTGAAACTTCGTGGGCATGCTACGTTGGTGCCAGAATGTGTGGTGACACCTGTGGGCTCTGCCCAGTGCATCCTTCTGTACGTTGGTTGTTAATAGAAATGACACCAACAAGAGGACATCTGTAGATGCTGAAAATCTGAGCAACACACACAAAATGCTGGAGGAACCCAGCAGGCCAGGCAGCATCAATGGAGAAAAGTACAGTCGACGTTTTGGGCCACAGCCCTTTGTTTACTGTACTTTTTTTTTCTCTATAGATGCTGCCTGGCCTGCTGAGTTCCTCCAGCATTTTGTGAGTGTTGACAGATTTCATTGTATATTTTGATGTACTCTACCTGTGATGGATAAATGAATCTGAATCTTAAATGAAGGAACTTCTGCGCCATATCCATCCTGGCCAGAAAACTTCACAAAGTTCAAAGTAAATATATTGCCAAGTTATGCATATGTCACCATATACTACCCCGAGATTCATTTATTTGTGGGCATTCACAGTAGAACTAAAAAACACAATAGAATCAATGAAAGCAGGTTGATAAACAGCTAATATGCAAAGTAGGTAAATCTGTACAGATACCAATAATAATAATAATAATAATAATAATAATAATCCTTAAATAAATAATACCAAGAAAATGAGTTGTAGAGTCCTTGAAAGTGAGTCCATTGCATATCATGTGTTTCAATCTGGAAAACCCTGAAACTGTGGCAGTCATAATATACTTACCTTTCTCAATTGTGGGTTCTGACAAATGATTCTTTAAATAGGAGGCAGTCATAATATAATGTATTTATCTTTCTTAATTGCGGATTCCGACAAGTGATCCTTTAAATAGTTTACTCCGGAGGCCGAGCAGCGTTGTTTCCTGGCAGGCTGGTTTCTCTAGGAGACACAGCTTAGAGTATGTTACCTTGCAGGAGCCCCACAGGCGGACAGCAAAGAAGTAGGCCAGCTACTCCTGTCAATTAGCATCCCCACAATGGTCCTTCTGTGTAGGTTCAATTCAGCCACATAATTCTTACTTTGTTTTATTTTCAGGTGCCAGCTCTGAATGTTAGTAATGCAGAGGCTTGCTGACACAACCAATTAGTCACTGGCTTGCTTTCTTCACCCGCTTCCCAGAACTGGACGCAGGAATAGCATTAAATAAGCTTCGTTAGGCCGCTGATCTTGACGGATCAGCAGACAATGTGCTATATTTAACACGTCTACACAATGCTTCTGATCTGAATGTGTGGTATGCTACAACGGGCCTTTTTTTTATCTCGCCTTTCACAGCTTTCAGACATGTCAAACTCCATTACAGCTCACGTCGTATTGTTGAAGTATCGCCACTGCTGGGGTAAACACAAGAGCTAAATTGAGCAGTACCAGCTCCCATATGCCGTAATGTGATAATGAGCAAATAATGAGTTCTGTCTGAGCGATAAATAAGACCACAGCATAACAAATAGCTCTGTTTCCTCTCCAAAAGAATACTGCTGTGGCCAGTGCTCCAACCACCTGGATGTGCAGTGGAGCCTCCATACCAGACTGCAATGCAACCAGTCAGAATGGTCTCCACTGTAGAAATTTGCTGGATACCAAATCTCCTCAAACTGCGAATGAAGAAGAGCCGCTGTGTGGCCCACTTGTGCTGGGCCCAGGATGGATCCTCTGAGGGGTTGACACTCAGGACTTTGAAGCTGTTCACTCTTTCCACTACTCAATAGAAAGGGAATGGAAAGCAGGCAAGGCTCCCAAAAGCTAGCATTTCTCTGGGCACAAGCCCTGTGGTCTCAGCTTCAGACTGTGTTCATGCTCGGATGTTATTTTCTGCCTTGGAGCTGAGAGTATGAGCAATGCAGACAACCTCTAACAGAAGTTGGAGTCATCAGCTACAGCCCAGAGTGATGGTCACTGATAATCACTAACCAGTGACCTAAATCCATTTACAATATAGAATTCACACAACAGCCCTCTTCTGTGGCGTATCATTCAAGGATTCGATGGTAGCAGCTGAGTGAGATAAACCAGTAACAATGGGAGACATGTACACATTGGAAACAAGGTCAACTGAAACAAAGGTGACCACACCACCAGATACAGGAGCATTTCACAATTCAAGATTGTTTACTGTCATTCCTCAGCACATGAGTGTAACGGAGAATAAAATGATTGTTATTCTGGATCTGATGCAGCACAAAAACACAATAAGCATAAAGAGTGCAATAAAACATAAAACAATAAATAAATATAAAAGCAATCCTATAAAACACAATGTACAAATGACTGTTTGAGTCTGGCTGTATACACAGACTGATTCTATCTATACCAAGTGAATTTAAGTACAGGAGTATCTGAACATAAGGTGACGGACAGGAAATGATAAAGTGACAAAGTAACTCTTGGCAACAGGAATTACCTTACAAACGTCAGGTTCTTGAACAAGTGTGAACTAATTCAATCACAACTACTCTGAACTAATTCTATGGCCTACTCATTCACACTCAAGGAATTCTTACAACTCAGTTCTCAGTATTATTTTTTATTTGCACAGTTTGTCTCATTTTGCACATTTGTTGTTTGTCAGCCTTTGTTGGTTCACGTATAGTTTTAAGTAAATTACATTATTTTTTTCTGTAATTTCTTGCAAGAAAATGAATAGCAAGGTAGTATATGACGACGTATAGGTACTGTACTTTGGTAATAATTTACTTTGAACTTTGACTACAGATGCTGGAATATGGAACAAAAAAAAACGAGCTGCTGGTGGAACTCATCCAGACAGGCAGCATTGGTGAAGAGAAATGGACATTTAACATTTTGGGTTAAGGTCCTTCATCTGGACTGAAAGAGCAGAGAGGAGTCAGCCAGTTTAAAAAGGTGAAGGAAACGGGTGAGGCAGGAGCTGACCTGCGATAGACGCAGGCGAGGAAGCGTTGATTGACAGATGAAATCAAATGGGGGAGGGAAAGATGGAGACCTTAAAACATATGAGGACAATTCGACCTATTGAGCTCCTCAACCATTCCATCATGGCTGACTTATTTTCCCTGTCAACCCTATTCTTTCACTTTCTTCTCATAATCTTAGATGCCCTTACTAATTAAGTTTCTATCTAACTCTGTTTTAAATATACCAAGTGACCTCCACAGCTGTCTGTTGCAATTAATCCCACAAAATTCACCACCCTTGGCTAAAGAAATTCCTCCTCATCTCTGTTCGAAAGGGATGTCCCTCTATTCTAAGGCTGTGTTCCTCTATAGGAAACATCCTCTCTGCATCCACTCTATTTAGGCCTTTCAATATTCAGTTGGTTTCAATGTGACCCCCCCCCCCCCCCCATTCTTCTAAACTCCAGCGAGTCCAGGCCCAGAGCCACCAAACGCTCCTCATATGATAACCCTTTCATTCCTGGATTCATTCTCATAACCCTCCTCTGGATCCTCTCCAATGCCAGCATATCCTTTCTTAGATATGAGGCCTAAAATTGCTCCCAATAGTCCAGTGAGATGGCAAGTGAGGCTGGCAGGTAAGAGGTGGAGGCAACAAAGAGCTACAGATGCTGGAATCTGATGGGAAAGGAAGGGAAAGAGGGGAACTAAATTAAGGAGTTGGGTTGGGTAGATGGGAACAGTGGAAATAGGACACCTGCAAGGAGGGGTGTGTAGATGATTGGCAGATGGTGTAGGTGTGGGAGTGGAAGGAAACTGAGCAATAGGAGGTTGGAGGGGTGGAGTATGTGTGAGAAGTTATTCGGGGGTTTCTTGGAGGGCTTGCTTCTGGGCCTGGCCGGGCTGGTCATTCACATATCCAGATGGCAAGCAGTCAAGGGCTCTGCCCTAGCCGAATGCCTGCCCTTCTTCTGGGTGTCATTGGAGAAGGAGCAGATGGTTTCTGTGGGCAGAGTGGTGGATTTCTGGGAACAGTGAGTCCCTCAGGGGCTCAAGTGCATTGTAGACACTATTGTTGTTTTAATTTGAAATTGTAAATAGTTATGATGGCCTAATTGTTATAGAATGTTTGTATTAGAGAATAAACTTTTGTAAAAAGACATGAGAGGACCTGTGCAGATGAGAAGGAGACAGAACGAGACGAATTGGAGAAATCAATGTTGATGGTGCCAGGTGGTAGATGATTCAGACTGAACATGAAGTGCTGTTTCTCTAGCAGTGGTCTGGCCTCACACAGATTGTGTTGCCTGAATAAGTTGTTTTTATAAAGCATCGCAAATGCTGGTTAAAGACATTGACAGTCTGCGTTCATCCATTCCTACTTTACACATTCCAGGAATCTGCTCACAAAGAGACTCGAACCAAAGAGTTCTCACCGGCAAGCTCGACAAACGCTACGATCTGAACTGTTCTGTTTAACCCAGATATCAGATCGGCTGTTGACAATCTGTCGAAGAGTAGCGCCTGCAGTTATGGGAGGAATTCTCTGTCTGGACTCCACTGAGAAGACATGCCAAGCAAATGAAGTGGGAAAACAGAGGGTCTATTCCTGCACCAGCTCCTTCACATGCAGTCTGTTAGGGCCGAGGAAGACGTATTTGCACCATTGTTTTATATTTTATTGTAACTTCTGGTAATTTAAAAATATCAATTGCACTATACTATTGCCATGAAAGAACAAATTTCACGACAAATGTCAGTGATAATAAACTTGATTCTGAGCTTTCCACTCTATTTCTACTATTTTTTAAATTTTTCATCTTAAATGTCACCAGGAAGGATTAAAATCTGCTCATTAAATTTTGGCTATTGCAATAAGCTGATTATCAATAAGCAAATTAAAAAATCAACATTAAAATGAAATTGCAGTGACTTTACATTGAGCTACCGTGAGATTTGCTTTGTTTCTAGTTGAACTGGGGTTGAAATCTGAGAGAGATCTTGTTATTGACTAGTTAGTTTAGCCACTCATACTGTTCCACTGTGATTGCCAACCTCTGGAGGAGATTCTTCCATTAGGGTTAGGGTTAGGGTTATATTGCATTGGGAACTCCCACAGACAGCAACATCATAATGGTCAGATAATCTGTGTCACCCACCCATACACCTCTTCTCTCACCTCCGTTCACGACCCCAAACAGTCCTTCCAGGTGAGGTAACACTTCACCTCTGAATCTGCCGGAGCCGTCTATTGCGTCTGATGGCATGAATATCGGTGCGGCCTCCTCTACATTGGTAAGACCCATCATGAATTGGAGACTGCTTCATCGAGAAGCTCCGCACCATCCACCACAAGCGGGATTTCCTGGTGGCCAAACATTTTAACTCCAATTCCTAATCCCGTTCCGACGTGTCGATCCATGGCCCCTTGTGTCAAGATGAGGCCACCCTCAGGGTGGAGGAGCAGCACCTCTGGATATCCTCCAACCTGATGGCACGAATATCGATTTCTCCTTCCGGTGAACAGGTTTTCCCCCAGCCTCTTTCTCTATTCCTCACTTTGATGTTTCACTTCCTCTCACCTGCCTATTACTTTCCTCTGGGTCACCTCCTGCTTCCCTTTTTCCTATTGTCCACTGTCCTCCCCTGTCAGATTCTTCCTTCTCTAACCTTTCCCACCCAGCTGGCTTAACCTATCATGTTCCAGCTAGCCTCTTTCCCCTCCCCCCCCCCCCCCCCCCCACCTCTGCATTCTGGCATCTTCCCTTTCCTTCTCAGTCCTGAAGAGGTGTCTCGGCCTGAAATCTTGACTGTTTACTTTTTCCATAGATGCTGCCTGACCAGTTGAGTTCCTCTAGTGTTTTGTTTGTCTTGCCGTTTAAGTTGTGTTGCTTAAATATAAATATTGCCAAGGATATTGGTAATGACTCTCTTTCAATAGTTGCTTGTGATCCTTTCCAACCATCTGTACTTAATGATTACTTTGCTTCAGTATTCACTACGGAAAAGGATCTTGGCGATTGTAGGGATGACTTACAGAGGACTGAAAAGCTTGGATATTAAGGAAGAGGATGTGCTGGAGCTTTTGGAAAGCATCAAATTGGATAAGTCAATGGGACCGGAGCAGATGTACCCCAGGCTGCTGTGGGAGGTGAGGGAGGAGATTACTGAGCCTCTGGCAATGATCTTTGCATCATCATAGGGGATGGGAGAAGTTTGGGAGGATTGGAGGGTTGCAGATATTGTTCCCTTATTCAAGAAAGGTGTACAGATAGCCCAGGAAATTATAGACCAGTGAGGCTTACTTCAGTGGTTGGTAAGTTGATGGAGAAGATCCTGACAGGCAGGATTTATGAGCATTTGGAGAGGCACAATATGATTAGGAATAGTCAGCATGGCAGGTCGTGCCTTACGAGCCTGATTGAATTTTTTGAGGATGTGACTAAACACATCGATGAAGGTAGAGCAGTAGATGTAGTGTATATGGATTTCAGCAAGGCAGTTGATTAGGTCCCCCATGCAAGGCTTATTGAGAAAGTAAGGAGGCATGGGATCCAAGGGGACATTGCCTTTTGGATCCAGAACTGGCTTGCCCAAAGAAGGCAAAGAGTGGTTGTAGACGAGTCATATTCTGCATGGAGGTTGGTGACCAGTGGTGTGACTCAGGGATCTGTTCTGGGACCCCTACCCTTCCTGATTTTGATAAATGACCTGGATGAGGAAGTAGAGGGATGGGTTAGTAAATTTACTGATGACACAAAGGTTGAGGCTGTTGTGGATAGTGTGGGGGCCTATCAGAGTTTACAGCGGGAAATTGAGAGGTTGCAAAACTGGGCTGAGAAGTGGCAGATGGAGTTCAACCCATATAAGTGCGAGGTGGTTCACTTTGGTAGGTCAATTATGATGGCAGAACATAGTATTAATGGAAAGACTCTTGGTAGTGTTCAGGATCAGAGGGATCTAGGGGTCCGAGGCCATAGGACACTCAAAGCTGTTGCAGAGGTTGACTCTGTGGTTAAGAAGGCATACGGTGCATTGGCCTTCATCAATCGTGGGATTGAATTTAAGAGCTGAGAGGTAATGTTACAGCTATATAGGACCCTGGTTAGACCCCTCTTGGAGTACTGTGCTCAGTTCTGGTCGCCTCACTACAGGAAGGATGTGGAAACCATAGAAAGGGTGCAGAGGAGATTTACAAGGATGTTGCCTGGATTGGGGAGCATGCCTAATGAGAATAGGTTGAGTGAACTCAGCCTTTTCTCCTTGGAGCGATGGATAGAGGCGTACAAGATGATGAGAGGCATTGATCGTATGGGTGGTCAGAAGCTTTTTCCCCAGGGCTGAAAAGGCTAGCACGAGAGGGCTTAGTTTTAAGTTTCTTGGAAGTAGGTACAGAGGAGATGTTGGGGTAAGTTTTTCATGCAGAGAATGGTGGGTGCATGGAATGGGCTGCTGGCGACGGTGGTGAAGGTGGAAACGAAAGGGTCTTTTAAGAGACTATTGGATAGATACATGGAGCTTAGTAAAATAGAGGGATATAGGTAACCCTAGGTAATTTCTAAGTTAAGGGCATGTTCAGCATAGCTTTGTGGGCCAAAGGGCCTGTATTGTGCTGTGGGTTTTCTATGTTTTCTAGAAGGCAGATCAACATTAAAGTAAAGAAATACTATTTCTGACAGAACAGCACTCCCAGAGTAAACGATAATGCCTGGCATTAACGAGTGCATTTCAACAGTGACAAGTGGTAAGGTAGGTGTGTGTTGTGCAGGCATACCTTTCTTGCAGTAGAGTCCTGTGGTGCCCAAAGGGCACCGGCAAGTGTAGCCTCCAGGTAAGGGGACACAGACAGCTCCTGCGGCACACTGGTGGGGAGGCTCATGCTCAGGGTCACACATATTGACGGTCTCCGTGCAGAAGGCTCCCTTCCACCCTGGGCGGCACTGACAGCTGTTTTCAGGGGGAGAAAAAAGCACCAAAGCTTCAGACCAAGCTTTAGATTTGGTTACTAAAGACAATCTTTGGACCATTAAAGACCACATGTAGATTTTATTGCAGAACAGAAGTATGCCCTTCTGCCCATCATGTCCAGGTTAACCATCATGCCCCTGTCTATACTAATTCTATTTATCAACTCTAGGGCAATAATGTTCCATGAGCTGGCAATTCAATTACTCATTTAGATTTATTTTTGATGTGAGATTACCTGAATCCACCAGCTACTCAATATTGCATTCCAGATTCCAACCACTCCCTGGGAAAAGACATTATTCCTCACATCTCCTCTAAACAAGTACTTCTGAGCCTAAACCCTCCCATTTCAGATGCCTCTGTAACACAAGGAAGCCCCGTTCTATAGGTCTTCCTCTGCTTGGAGAAGGTTCTGTTCCTGAGAACTGTTTGAAAGTTGAATGGTTACAAGTCAAAAATGCACAGGCCAGCCAAAGGCATCATGCAGGTAAATCAGGCTGTTTAACTCAACCGGTCAGATGTTACCATGGACTGAGTTCCCAAGCAGCAGAACTGCAGCCCTGTAGCGTCTTGTAAATCAATCCCTCCGATCTCTCAAACACTATGTATAGGATGTACATAAATTGGGCGTACATAACATGGATGGAGAAGGGGGATGGTGGGTGTTGCCTGTATCTATCATAAATGCATCATTTTTAGTTTTGTCTGAATACATCAATTCTGTACACACACCACCCTCCCTTCAGCCTCCTGTGGTCCAAGGAAATCCAATCCAGCCTTTCCGGTCTCACCTCATAACTGAAAAACTTCGTCCTAGGAAACATCTTGGTGAATCTCATCTGCACCCTCACCCTCACTACAACAATTCAGGGACATGGAACAAGCTGTACTTGCAGTAAAATGTATCGGTCAAATTGCCTTTCTGTGTCAGAATGCAATGAAAACACAGAGATTCTGCAGATGCTGGAAGTGCTGAGCAACACATGGAAGATGGTGCAAAAACAATGCACACACTGTCCTGATGAAGGCCTCGGCTCGAAAAGCCAACCGCTTATTCCCAGGAATTGAAGACCTAAGTTATAGGGAAAGATTGAATCAGTTAGGACTTTTTCCCTCGATCAGAGGAGAATGAGGGGAGATTTGATAGAGTCTTACAAAATTATAAAGGGTATAGATAGGGTAAGTGCAGACAGGCTTTTTCCATTAAGGTAGGGTAAGACTAGAACTAGAGGTCATAGGTTAAGGGTGAAAGGTGAAATATTTAAGGGGATCCTGAGGGGTAACTTCTTCACTCAGAGGCTGGTGTGTCTGTGCAACAAACTGCCAGAGAAAGTGGTGGATGTGAGTTTGGTTATAATATTTAAGTGAGATTTAGATAGTTTCATAGGTGGGAGGGGCTTGGAGGGCTAAGGTTCAGTGCAGGTCAATGGTCTAGGTAAAATAATAGTTTAGAATAGACGAGATGGGCTCAAGGGCCTGTTTATGTTCTGAACTTCTCCATGATTCTATGACTCCACAGATGCAGACTGACTTGCTGAGTTTCCTCAGCATTGTGTGTGTGGGACCCTTCCTGAAACTACGAATAAGGTATCTCATAGACTATGAAGTGAAGCCATATACAATAATCCTTAAGCACGGCTGGGTGGGTAGCCCTCTTATCTCCAAGTCAGCAAGTTAACAATCAAGAAGTCAGAATGCAATGACTTAAGCATGAACTCTAGGCTCAGACTCCGGTACAGAACTGGATGAATATCACATGTAGACTTGAGCCCAAACCTCAGATCAGCCATGATCTAATGGAATGGCAGAGCAGACCTGAGGGGCCAAACAGACTACTATTGATTACATCTCTTAGAACTACCACGGTTAGAAACAATGTCTTTTGGATGAAACGATTAACCGAGACCAGAGAATACTCTCTGAGAGATGTAAAAATTTGCATGGCATTCTACTAACATGTGCAATGAGGCCTATAAACATTCTGCTCTAAGGCACAGGGCACAGAAGGGAATGGGCAGTGCCTATGCACTACGTAATGAAATTCTGGCTTGGAAACTTAGATCTCTCCATCACCGAAGCATCTTGAAGAAAGAAGTGGAAACTCAAACGAAAATGCATTTCTATACCAATCATGATGTAGTAAAGGGTTCTGCAAGGGTGATGCAAATAACATTAGGGACTGAACCACGTAAGGTCAGGTGTTCAGCGGCTTGGCCACTGAACAGTTACTAATAATATTCTGGCTGAGAGGGAACCCTGAAGTTTAGGACCTAGATAGTGAAGGCAGATGCTTTAATAGTCAGAACTGGAGGAAGGCAGGGCTAGGGGCAGGCTGCAGGACTGAAAGAGGGGCCAGGGAAGAATGTGAGCCAATAAGAGTTAGTTATGATTTGAGGTGCTGCTGGTAAATACAAGCTGCTGAGTACATGTAGTGGGTGACTGGTCAACTAATCCATTGAAGGAGAAGGGTATGCAAGATGCCCTCTAATAATGTTTGTGGGGTATGATTTGGGCTAGCATTTATGTCAGCTGGTCACTCAGTGTGAACAGTCCTGATGATAGGTCTCAGCCCAAAACGTTGACTGCTTTCACCCCTCCCATAGATGCCTCCTGACCTGCTGAGTTCCTCCAGCACTGTGTGTGTTGGTCAAGGTTTGCAACATCTGTTCAGTCTCTTGTGTTCATAGATAATTTCTTACTGAACTATGTATCACCATGTTGAGAGTTTGAGTTGACAGTTAAGGGGCATAAGTTTAGGGGTAACACGAGGGGGAACTTCTTTACTCAGAGAGCGGTAGCTGTGTGGAACGAGCTTCCAGTAGAAGTGGTAGAGGCAGGTTTGATTTTGTCATCTTAAAAAAATTGGATAGGTATATGGACAGGATAGAAATGGAGGGTTATGGGATGAGTGCAGGTAGGTGGGACGAGGTGAGAGTAAGCGTTCGGCATGGACTAGAAGGGCTGAGATGGCCTGTTTCTCTGCTGTAATTGTTATATGGTTATATGTGGCATCATCACTAAATGGCTCAGATGAGCCCAATTCTACACCAAAGCACATTTCAAATTTTCAGATTTATACAATGATACTGTTGCATTGAAACAGCAACACAAGAGAGTTTTCTGCTTGTCATTAAACTTGGCTGTCACAAGCTTGGAAGCAGAACCCTCTTAGCCAACTAGGGCAACACATTTACTCCTGCAAGCACCTTAAATAAGTTTACTGGCAAAGTGTGTTTTTAAATTGCATCTTCACTTACAGCAATGCCAAGATGGAGGAGATACAACCCAGTCCATCACAGGAAAAGTCCTCCTCATCATTGAGCATATCTACAAGCAGCGCTGTCACAGGAAACAATCATCCATCACCAAGGACCCCCCACCCCACCGTCCAGGCCACGCTCTCTTCTCGCTGCTGCCATCGGGAAGGAGGTAAAGGAGCCTCAGGTCCCACACCACCAGTTCGGGAACAGTTAACATGCTCAATCATCAGGCTCCTGAACCCGATCACCCCAACACTGAGCTCAGTAGCTCAGAAGGGTAGGGAAAGGAGGAGGAAGTAATAGGGGACTCGATCGGGGGTCAGAGAGGCGAGTCTGTGGACGCCATCAGGAGACCCGGATGGTAGTTTGCCTCATTGGTGCCAGAGGCCTCATTTCTGACTGCGTTCAAGATATCCTGAAGTGGGAGGGTGAGGAGCCAGAGGTCGTGGTACATATAGGTACCCAATGCCATTAGGCTTTACAATTCTACCGCCAGGACTTAAGAACTTTTTAAAAGCTATTATTAATGCTTTTTGAGATAGTGATTTAGATGCATATCATATTTTTTTACTGAGTTAAGTATTGTATGTAATTAGTTTTGCTACAACAAGTGTATGGGACATTGGAAAAAAGTTGAATTTCCCCATGGGGATGAATAAAGTATCTATCTATCTATCTATCTAGGTACCAATGACATAGGTAGGAAAAGGGAAGAGGTCCTGAAAGGAGAATATAGGGAGTTAGGAAGGAGGTTGAGAAGAAGGACTGCAAAGGTAGTAATCTCAGGATTACTGCCTGTGCCATGTGACAGTGAGAGTAGGAATGGAATGAGGTGGAGGATAAATGAATGGCTGAGGGATTGGAGCAGGGGGCAGGGCTTCAAGTTTCTGGATCATTGGGACCTCTTTTGGGGTAGGTGTGAAATGTACAAAAAGGACGGGTTACACTTGAATCCTAGGGGGACCAATATCCTGGCGGGGAGATTTGCTAAGGCTACTGGGGAGACTTTAAACTAGAATGGTTGAGGGGTGGGAATCAATTTGAAGAGACTAGGGGAGAGGAGGTTAGTTCACAAATAGAGAAAGCTAGTAGACAGTGTGTGAGGGAGGATAGGCAGATGATAGAGAAGGGGAGCGTTCAGACCGAAGATGTAGGGGAGAAGGAAGAAAAAGATAATAAAGTTGTTTGCACTGTTAGGGATAAACAGAGAGGAAGAGGTGGAGAGTTTCTTAAATGTATCTATTTTAATGCTAGGTACATTGTAAGAAAGGTGGATGAGCTTAGAGCATGGATTGATGCCTGGAAATATGATGTTGTAGCTATTAGTGAAACATGGTTGCAGGAGGGGTGTGATTGGCAACTAAATATTCCTGGATTTCGTTGCTTCAGGTGTGATAGAATCGGAGGGACAAGAGTGGGAGGTGTTGCATTGCTCGTCTGAGAAAATATTACAGCGGTGCTCTGGCAGGATAGATTAGAGGGCTTGTCTAGGGAGACTATTTGGGTGGAATTGAGGAATGGAAAAGGTGTAGTAACACTTATAGGGGTGTATTGTAGACCACCTAATGCGGAACAAGAATTGGAGGAGCAAATTTGTAAGGAGATAGCAGATATTTGTGGTAAGCACAAGGTTGTGATTGTGGGAGATTCTAATTTTCCACACGTAGACTGGGAAGCCCATTCTGTAAAAGGGCTGGATGGTTTGGAGTTTGTAAAATGTGTGCAGGATTGTTTTTTGCAACAATACATAGAGGCACCAACTAGAGAAGGGGCAGTGTTGGATCTCCTGTTAGGGAATGAGATAAGCAGGTGACAGAGGTATGTATTGGGGAGCACTTCGGGTCCAGGGATCACAATACCATTAGTTTCAATTTAATTATGGAGAAGGATAGGACTGCACTGAGGGTTGAGATTTTTGATTGGAGAAAGGCTAACTTTGAGGAGATGCAAAAGGATTTAGAAGGAGTGGATTGGGACAATTTGTTTTATGGGAAGGATGTAATAGAGAAATGGAGGTCATTTAAAGGTGAAATTTTGAGGGTACAGAATTTTTATGTTCCTGTTAGGTTGAAAGGAAAGGTTAAAAGTTTGAGAGAACCATGGTTTTCAAGGGTTATTGGAAACTTGGTTCGGAAAAAGAGAGAGATCTACAATAAATATAGGCAGCATGGAGTAAATGAGGTGCTCAAGGAATATAAAGAACATAAAAAGAATCTTAAGAAAGAAATTAGAAAAGCTAAAAGAAGATATGAGTTTGTTTTGTCAAGTAAGGTGAAAATAAATTCAAAGGGTTTCGACAGGTATATTAATAGCAAAAGGATAGTGAGGGATAAAATTAGTCCCTTAGAGAATCAAAGCGAACAGCTATGTGTGGATCCAAAAGAGATGGGGAAGATTTTGAACAATTTCTTTTCATTGATATTCACCAAGGAGAAGGATATTGAATTGTGTAAGGTAAGGGAAACAAGTAGGGTAGTTATGGAAACTAAAGAAGAGGAAGTACTAGAGATTTTAAAGAATATAAAAGTGGATAAGTCTCCAGGTCCTGACAAGATATTCCCTAGGACCTTGAGGGAAGTTAGTGTAGAAATAGCTGGGGCTCTGACAGAAATATTTCAAATGTCATTAGAAATGGGGATGGTGCTGGAGGATTGGCGTATTGCTCATGTGGTTCCATTGTTTGAAAAGGGTTCTAAGAGTAAACCTAGCAATTATCGGCCTGTAAGTTTGACGTCAGTGGTGGGTAAATTAATGGAAAGTATTCTTAGAGATGGTATATATAATTATCTGGATAGACAGGGTCTGATTAGGAACAGTCAACATGGATTTGTGCATGGAAGGTCATGTTTGACAAATCTTATTGAATTTTTTGAAGCGGTTACTAGGTAAGTTGATGAGGGTAAAGCAGTGGATGTTGTCTATATGGACTTCAGTAAGGCCCTTGCCAAGGTTCTGCATGGAAGGTTAGTTAGGAAGGTTCAATCATTAGGTATTAATATTGAAGTAGTAAAATGGGTTCAACAGTGGCTGGATGGGAGATGCCAGAGAGTAGTGGTGGATAACTGTTTGTCAGGTTGGAGGCCGATGACTAGTGGTGTGCCTCAGGGATCTGTATTGGGTCCAATGTTGTTTGTCATATGCATTAATGATCTGGATGATTAATGTAAATTGGTAAATTTACATTAATTGGTAAATTGGTAAATTGGATTAGTAAGTATGCAGATGATACTAAGTTAGGTGGCGTTGTGGATAATGAAGTAGGTTTTCAAAGCTTGTAGAGAGATTTAGGCCAGTTAGAAGAGTGGGCTGAAAGATGGCAGATGGAGTTTAATGCTGAGAAGTGTGAGGTGCTACATTTTGGTAGGAATAATCAAAATAGGACATACATGGTAAATGGTAGGACATTGTGGAATGCAGTAGAGCAGATTGATCTAGGAATAATGGTGCATAGTTCACTGAAGGTGGAATCTCATGTGGATAGGGTGGTGAGGAAAGCTTTTGGTATAAATCAGAGCACTGAGTATAGGAGTTGGGATGTAATGTTAAAATTGTACAAGGCATTGGTGAGGCCAAATTTGGAGTATTGTGTACAGTTCTGGTCACCGAATTATAGGAAAGATGTCAACAAATTAGAGAGAGTACAGAGGAGATTTACTAGGATGTTACCTGGGTTTCAGCACCTAAGTTACAGAGAAAGGTTGAACAAGTTAGGTCTTTATTGTTTGGAGCATAGAAGGTTGAGGGGGGACTTGATAGAGGTATTTAAAATTATGAGGGGGATAGATAGAGTTGACGTGGATAGACTTTTTCCATTGAGAGTAGGGGAGATTCAAACAAGAGGACATGAATTGAGAGTTAAGGGGAAAAAGTTTAGGGGTAACACGAGGGGCAACTTCTTTACTCAGAGAGTGGTAGCTGTGTGAAACGAGCATCCAGCAGAAGTGGTAGAGGCAGGTTTGATTTTGTCTTTAAAAAAAAAATTGGATAGGTATATGGACAGGAAAGGAATGGAGGGTTATGGGCTGAGTGCAGGCAGGTGGGATTAGATGAGAGTAAGCGTTCGGCATGGACTAGAAGGGCTGAGATGGCCTGTTTCTGTGCTGTAATTGTTATTATACAACCTATGGATTCACTTTCAAGGACTCTATAACTCAAGTTCTCAATACTTATTTATTTATTGTATTATTTTTGTATTTACACAACTTGTTGTCTTTTGCACATGGGTTTCTTGTCTGGATTTGTTGTATGTAGTTTTTCATTCATTCTATTGTGTTTCTTTGAATTTACTGTGAATGCCCACAAGGAAAGACATCTCAGGGTAGTACGTGCTGTTGTTGTCCCTTTCTGCACCTTGTGGCACATTAGGCCACAACCTTGCTGTTTCTTTACCATTTTTTGTCTGTTTTTTATGAGGCTGAGTTGATAGCTCAATGCTCAACCCGACCACAGATATGTAAGTGTGCAAGGATCTGGCCGGATTCAAACCCAGGACCACTCGCCTTGGAAGTTTGGAGCAGATGCCACTATGCCACCGACCAGCTGAGGGTAGTATTGGTGACATACATGTACGTTGACAACAAATTTACTTTGAACAACTCAGCCAAGTCATCACATAACAGTCCTGCAAAAAAAAAGACAAGGCTGAAAAATGAGGTGTAATTTTTTGCCTTTTTCAACAAATGTTGGCAGTTGGTCTTTTTGGATTCTTTAAAAGCTTCTTACCCAGATGACTCACAGTGTTGCTGCATTGGTAAATGTGTGCTGTTGAGTACATAACATTCAAATGGAGCCTCTCATTCATGGAAACAAATAAATAATCAGGTCAGCAGTAAGGTCATTGTCTGCAGTCTACCATCACTGCAGGACTTGCATGTGTCCAGGACAAAGAAGCAGGCAGGGGAAAAAAAAGCATTGTGCACTGTACTCACCCAGCAAACTGCCTCTTCCAATAATTCCCTTTTGGAAAGCACTATAGCACTATTAAAAGAAAAACTTCACCCATTTTAAAAGTTTCTTTCCCTAGGCAGTTAATCTGATCAACCATTCTAGTTAGCCCCAATCCCCTCTAACTATTACCTCAGTCAATGCAATGTAAATACTAAAAAAGAGCTTTTATAAAACTGTTTATATTGTAAATACATGCTGCTATTCATGTACATGCATATTTGATTAAAAATCCATAATTTAACCTCTAATTTTACATTTTATATAAGCTCATGTGGGCTGTTAGGTTAATTGGCCATTATTATTGACCCTAGTGTGTAGATGGGTTATGGACCATAAACTATAAGACATAAGAGTAGAATTAGGCCATTCAGCCCATTGAGTCTGCTCTGCCATTCCATCATGGCTGATTTATCTCAACCGATTCTCCTGCCTTCTCCCTGTAACCTTTGACGCCCTTACTAATCAAGAAACTAGATTCTGGGGAGAACTGATGGAAACATGGGGAGAATAATGCAGGATTTAGGTGAATAGGTGCTTGATGGTTGTTGTGGACTCAGTGGGTCAAAGAGTCTGTTTCTATGTAGAGTGAGTGTGTGTCCCTAACCTGCCTTGACAACTTAGATCTCTGTCATTTCACAGACATTTTCTCTGTCCTTCTTATCTTCCTTGTCTGCACTTAAATTTGTGCTTGTATTATCATCTTTGGAGTTCTGATGAAGATCACTTCACTCAAAATGTTGAGTCTCCCCATGAATGTTGCCTGACCCACTGAGTGCTTCCAGCATCCTTTTGTAAAAAAAATGCTTAAAATAAAATGGCTCTAAAACAGACCAAGACCGTGCACTAGTGTGGTGATTGTCTTAGACCACCAGAAACCTGTGGACAGTTTGAACGATGACAGATGAATATTGAAGTATTTTTCATATTTCAAACAACTGCTTGGTATAATTGTATACTTACTAGACTGAGGAAGATTTTTCCACACATCTACCTCCATTCCTACACTTCATCCGACTACACGATGAAACTCCACACTGGCCCACATTCCGCCCAGCATCCGGACGTCCCTCTGGAGTCCCAGGCATCCTAAATCTTCCATGCTTGCCCGTTCGAACCAGTAACTCATAAATGCAACCTACAATACACAGTGCAAAATAAATCAATCTCTTTCTCATAATTAAAGGCTTTGGGCAGTTTTATCTGTTAAGGAACCACTGTAGTACAAGATATATTTTGCTTGCAATATCCAGGAAATCTTCCAAGGCAGTGCCTCAAGACAGCTGCATCCTTGATTGAAGACCCTCACCATCCTGGAGATGCCTTCTTCTCATTACTAGCATCATGGACGAGCTACAGGAGCCTGAAGACACACACTCAATGTTTTAAAGAACAATGTCTTCATCTCTGCTATCAGATTTATGAATGGTCCATGAACCCATAAAATACAAAGTGTAATATTATTCATCTGTTACATTATTTAATTACTTTTGTAATTATCAGTCATTTTTCTGTCTGATTTTTCTGTTGTAGATGAAGAGCAACTACAAATTTCACGACATATGTGAGTGATACTACCCCTGATTCTGATTGTGAAGATATATTTGCAATTGTGAACCTCAAAACCAGGTTCAAATCTCTTTATATAATATGAGAACACAAAAGATTCTGCAGAAGCTGGAAATACAGAGTAATGCACAGAAAATACTGAGGAACACAGCAGGTCTACTTATAAAGTGTCAATGTTTTGGGCCGAGACACTTCATCAGAATTTATAGGAAGCAACCTTAAACAGAGAACATAAGACTATATGACCGCAAAGACATAGGAGCAGAGTTAGACTATTCAGCCCATCAAATCTACTCCATCATCCCATCATGGATGATTTATTATCCTTCTCAATCTTATTCTCCTGCTTTCTCCCAGTAAACTTTGATGCCCTGACTAATTAAGAAGCTATCAACCTTCACTTTAAATATACTCAATGACTTGACCTTCACAGCTGTCTGTGGCAATGCATTTCACAGATTCACTATCCTTTGGCTGAAGAAATTCCTTCTCATCTCTGTTCTAAATGGACATTCCTCTATTGTGATGCTGTGCCCTCTGGTCCTAGACTCCCCCACCATAGGAAACATCCTCTCCACATCCACTCAGACTAGGACTTTCAATATTTCATAGGTTTCAATGAAATCCCTCCTCATTCTATTAAACTCTAATAGTACAGACCCCGAGCCATCAAACACTTGTCATATATTAACACTTTCATTTCCAGAATCAATCTCGTGAACCTCCCCTGGACCATCTCCAAGCTAGCACATCTTTTCTAAGTACTGCTTACAGTACTCCAAGTGTGGTCTGACCAATGTCTTATAAAGCCTCAGCATGACATCCTTGCACTTATATTCTAGTCATCTCAAAATGAATGTTAAAATTGCATTTGCCTTCCTTACCATTGACTCAACCTGCAAGTTAACCCTTAGGGCAGGGATGGCCAACCTATGGCGCATGTGCCAGAAGTGGCACATTGCCCCCGGTGATAATAATAAAAAAGTAAGCCTACTCATGCAAAAAGTATTAACCAAAAACTGATTTGTTAAAAAAAATCTATAACAGGAATTCAAGTAGTTTAGAGCTAAAAATGGGTTTTACTGAGAATAAATTTAAAACTTAGCAATTATTTTTAGCGATTTTATTATTTCGTGCACATCTTTTGGCAAATGTTATCTTTCACATTAATCTGTTTTCAATTAAAAAAATGTTCAATGAGTCAGACTAGGAAAGAAGGACTTTTACTCTGCAGTCGTTACATAACTGTTCAATACACATTTGATAATTGTTTGATCCTGAGGTGCCAGGCATCTGCACCAGCAGTGCGTCGCAGGTTTTTGCCAGTCAGTTTACAATTGCCACTCGTGCGCTACGGAGTTGTGCTTTGTTCGTCCTTTGTGAACATTTGCAGTTTTGTACTTTTTCGAAAATTAAGCCTTGTTTTTACATTCAGTTACCCATCACAGCGCAAAAGAAAATGAGCAAAAGAAAAGCAGAAAGTGACAGTAAGCGTGAATTCAATGAACAGTTGGAAAATGAGTTCTTATTTATAGTGGGTCCGTCAGGAAAACCATTGTACATTGTTTGTGAAAACACTTTCTTACATAATAGAAGACATAATCTTAATAGACACTATAAAACACAACATCATACTGAAATAGAAGGAAAACTGAAGTTAGTGCTTGGGTCTGAGTTACAGAAAGAATATGTGATTAGGAAAAAGGAAGAAATCAAAAGAAGACAAAATATATTTGTTAAAAGTCTCATTAAGGTAAGTAATGTTTATCTTGTTTTTATATTAAATCAATATATCATGTAAAATGCTAAATATGCCTATATTAACATATTTTTACCAGAATTGAATGGGGGTACAAGAGTTTTATGGCGCATCTGAACTCGTGCACGAAAAAAATAATGCATGGAATGTAAAAGGTTGACCGCCCCTGCTTTAGGGAATCCTGCACGTGGACTCCCAAGTCCCTTTGCACCTATGATTTTTGAATTTTCTCCTCATTTAGAAAAAAGTCTACACCTTTATTCCTTCTACCAAATTGCATGATTATACACTTCCCTCCACTATCTGCCATTTCTTTACTCATTCTTCTCATTTATCCAAGTCCTTTTGCAGACCCACTGCTTCCTCAACTCTACCTGCCCCTTCACCTATCTTTGTATCATCTGCAAACATAGCCACAAAGCAATGAATTCCATCATCCTAATCATTGACAAATACTGCAACATCAACCACTGTGGAACACCACTATTCATCACCAGCCAACCTGAAAAGACCTCCTTTATTCCAACTCTTTGCCTCCTGCCAGTTAGCCAATCTTCTATATATACTATAGTCCTGTCTCTGGCACTGAGGTTGGACCCTCGACTAGGAAGGGGAGGAGGGAAGAGAAGAGAGCGGTATTGATAGGGGATTCTATAGTCAGGGGGGCGGATAGGAGATTTTGTGGGGAAGATTAGGAGTCTCGGATGGTATGTTGCTACCCTGGTGCCGGGGTCCGAGACATCTCAGATCGGGTGCAGGTTATTCTCGAGAGGGAGAGCAAGAATCCAGATGTTGTGGTCCATGTAGGGACCAACGACATGGGTAGAATGAGTGAGGGGGTCCTGCCTAGGGAGTTCAGGGAGTTAGGTGCAAAGCTGAAGAGCAGGACCTCCAGGGTAACAATCTCAGGATTGCTACCTGTGCCACGTGCGAGTGAGGCAAGGAACAGAAAGATTATAAAGATTAATACGTGGCTGAGAGGATGGTGCAGGAGGGAGGGCTTCAGGTTTGTAGATAATTGGGCTTTGTTCCAGGGAAGGTGGGATCTGTTCCGACGGGACGGTTTATACCTGAACTGGAGCGGTACTAACATTCTTGCAGGGAAGTTTGCTAGTGCTTCTTGGGGGGAGTTTAAACCAAATTTGCAGGGGGCGGGGATCCAGAATGTGAGAGAGGATAGTGAGAGGAAGAATAAAGGACAGGTGGGGACTACACGGTTCTGGAATATTAAGTGTGTAGTAGAGAAAGGTGAGGCGGAACAAGTGATAAGGAGGACACATGTACAGAAGGATGGTCTGACGGAACATGATGTTAAATGTGCTGAAAGAATAAGTAAATTTAGGAAGGACAACAAAATTCTAGGGGCGTATAGCCCGATGGGAGTTCGGGGAGTTGGGTTAAGCACAATAGGCAGCGATTCAAACAGAGAGAGGAGAAATGGGCTAAAAATTCTATATCTGAATGCACGAAGTGTCAGAAATAAGGCGGATGAGCTTGAAGCTCAGGTGCGAATGGGTAACTATGATGTTGTTGGGATAACGGAGACACGGCTGCAGGGAGATCAGACCTGGGAAATGAATGTACAAGGGTATACGTGCTATCATAGAGACAGAAATGTGGGCAGAGGGGGTGGGGTGGCCCTGTTGGTGAGGAATGAGATTCAGTCCTTTGCAAGGGGGGACATAGGGTCAGGAGAAGTAGAGTCTGTGTGGATAGAACTGAGGAACAGTAAGGGCAAAAGGACCCAAATGGGTGTTGTCTACAGGCCACCAAACAGTAGCATGGATATTGGGTGCAAGTTGAATAGGGAGTTAACATTGGCATGTGGCAAAGGTAATGTCGCAGTAGTTATGGGGGATTTCAACATGCAGGTGAACTGGAAGAATCAGGTTGGTGCTGGACCACAGGATAGGGAGTTTGTAGAGTGCCTACGGGATGCATTCTTGGAACAGCTTGTACGAGAGCCGACCAGGGACAAGACTATTCTGGATTTAGTGCTATGTAATGAACAGGATTTGATAAGCGATCTTGCAGTAAAGGAGCCATTAGGAGGTAGTGATCATAATATGATAAGTTTTTATCTGCAATTTGAGAAGGATAAGGGCAGATCGGAGGTGTCAGTGTTGCAGTTGAACAGGGGAAACTATGGAGCCATGAGGGAGGAGCTGGCCAAAGTTGACTGGACGGATAGCCTAGCAGAAAAGACAGTGGAACAGCATTGGCAGGTATTCTTGGGAATAATGCACAAGGTGCAAAATCAGTTCATCCCCCAGAGTAGGAAGGATTCAAAGGGGGGAAAGGGGCCACAGTGGTTGACAAAGGAAGTCAGAGATTGCATAGCATTAAAAAAAAGGAAGTATGACAGAGCTAAGGTGAGTGGGAGGACAGATGATTGGGAAGTTTTTAAGGAACAACAGAACTTAACTAAAAAGGCAATACGGGGAGAAAAAATGAGGTACGAACGCAAGCTAGCCAGGAATATAAAGGAAGATAGCAAAAGCTTTTTTAGGTATGTGAAGAGAAAGAAGATGGTTAAGAACAATGTTGGGCCCTTGAAGAATGAATTGGGTGAAATTGTTATGGGAAACAGAGAAATGGCAGAAGAATTTAATGAGTACTTTAGATCTGTTTTCACTAAGGAAGACACAAGCAATCTCCCAGGTGTATGGATGGGCCAAGGACATAGGGTAACAGAGGAAATGAAACAGATTGACATTAGGAAGGAAACGGTGATGAGTAGACTGATGGGACTGAAGGCTGACAAATCCCCAGGTCCAGATGGTCTGCATCCTAGGGTACTAAAGGAGGTGGCCCTGGAAATTGCGGATGCATTGGTAATCATTTTCCAATGTTCCTTAGATTCAGGATCAGTTCCTGAGGATTGGAGAATGGCTAATGTTATCCCACTTTTTAAGAAAGGAGGGAGGGAGAAAACAGAGAACTATCGACCTGTCAGCCTGGCATCGGTAGTGGGGAAGATGCTAGAGTCCATTATTAAGGATGAAATAGTGGCATATCTAGACTGCAGTGATAGGATTGGGCTGAGCCAGCATGGATTAACCAAGGGTAAATCATGCTCGACTAAACTGTTGGAGTTTTTCGAGGATGTAACCAGGAAGTTAGACGGGGGAGATCCAGTGGATGTAGTGTACCTCGATTTTCGGAAGACATTTGATAAGGTCCCACATAGGAGATTGGTGGGTAAAGTCAAAGCTCAGGGCATCGGGGGGAAGACATTGACATGGATAGAAAACTGGTTGGCAGATAGAAAGCAAAGGGTAGCGGTGAATGGGTGTTTCTCGGAATGGCAGGTGGTGACTAGCGGGGTGCCACAGGGCTCGGTATTGGGACCACAGCTGTTTACAATTTATGTCAACGATTTAGATGAAGGCATTGAGAATAACATCAGCAAATTTGCTGATGATACTAAGCTGGGTGGCAGTGTGACATGTGATGAGGATTTTAGGAGAATTCAGGGTGACTTGGATAGGCTGGGTGAGTGGGCAGATACTTTGCAGATGACGTTTAATGTAAATAAGTGTGAGGTTATCCACTTTGGGAGTAAGAACAGGAAGGCAGATTATTATCTGAACGGTGTAGAGTTAGGTAAGGGAGAAATACAAAGAGATCTAGGAGTCCTTGTTCATCAGTCACTGAAGGTGAATGAGCAAGTGCAGCAGGCAGTGAAGAAGGCTAATGGAATGTTGGCCTTTATTACAAAGGGAATTGAGTACAAGAGCAAGGAAATCCTCTTGCACTTGTACAGAGCCCTGGTGAGACCACACCTGGAGTATTGTGTACAGTTTTGGTCTCCAGGGTTAAGGAAAGACATCTTGGCTGTAGAGGAAGTACAGCGTAGATTCACGAGGTTAATTCCTGGGATGTCCGGACTGTCTTACACAGAGAGGTTAGAGAGACTGGGCTTGTACACGCTGGAATTAAGGAGATTGAGAGGGGATCTGATTGAAACATATAAGATTATTAAGGGATTGGACAAGATAGAGGCAGGAAATATGTTCCAGATGCTGGGAGAGTCCAGTACCAGAGGGCATGGTTTGAGAATAAGGGGTGGGTCATTTAGGACAGAGTTAAGGAGGAACTTCTTCTCCCAGAGAGTTGTGGGGGTCTGGAATGCACTGCCTTGGATGGTAGTGGAGGCCAATTCTCTAGATGCTTTCAAGAAGGAACTAGATAGGTATCTTATGGATAGGGGAATCAAGGGATATGGGGACAAGGCAGGAACCGGGTATTGATAGTAGATGATCAGCCATGATCTCAAAATGGCGGTGCAGGCTCGAAAGGCCAAATGGTCTACTTCTGCACCTATTGTCTATTGTCTATTGTCTACTAGTATATTTCCTGTAATGCCATGGGCTCTTATCTAGTTAAGCAGCCTCATTTCCAGCACCTTGTTAAAGCTCTTCTGATAATCCAAGTAAACAACATCCACTGACTCTACTTTGTCTATCCTGCCTGCTATTTCCTCAACGAATTCCAACAAATCTGTCAGGCAAAATTTCCCCTTATGTAAACTATGGCCCATTTTATCACATGTCTCCAAGTAAATCGAAACCTCCTCCTTAATAATGAACTCCAGCATCTTCTCAACTACTGACGTCAGCCTAACTTGTCTATAATTTCCTTTCCTCTGCCTTCCCTCCCTTCTTAAAGAGTAAAGTGATATTTGCAATTTTTCATTCCTCTGGAACCATACCAGAATCTAGTGATTCTTGAAAGATCATTGCTAATGCCTCCACAATCTCTCCAGCTACCCCTTGCAGAATCCTGGGGTGTAGTCCACCTGTTCCAGGTGACTTACCTACCTTCAGACTTTTAGTTTCTCAAGCATCTTCTCCTTAGTAATAACAAGTACATTTACTTAAGCTCTCTGATACTCTTTAGTGTCTTCTACAGTGTAGACTGATACAAAATACATATTAAGTTCATCTGCCTTTTCTTTGTCCTTAAATACTACCTCTCCAGCATCATTTTGCAGTGTCTGATATCCACTCTTGCCTCTCTTGCCTCTCTGAGGGAGTGCTTTGTGGTCAGAGGTGCTACCTTTCAAATGAGACATTAAGTTGAGGTTAAAGGTATCAGGGAAAAGGGCCAAGGGAATATCTTTGAAATGAACTTTGTAAAGCAGTGAAAGATAATCAAATACCACACCCACACATTCGCTAATTTCCCCCTCCCATTGGACAGAAGATACAAAATCTTGAAAATATGTATCACTAGGCTCAAAGACATTTTCTATTCCGCTCTTGTAAAAATAGTGGATGATCTCTTAGTACAATAAGATGGACTCTTGACCTCACAATCTACCCTTTGTAGCATTGCACCTTATTGTTGGCCTGCACTGGCCAATTTCTCTTATTCTGCATTTGAACTTGTACTACCTCAGTGTACAGTTGTAATGAAATTATCTGAATGGATAACATGCAAAACAAGGTTTTACACTGTACTTTGCTACATGTGTTAATTATAAACCAATTAACTAATTTGTGGCAGAACCGGCTACTACAGACACGGAGAGAAAGACTTTCACATAAGTATCAGCGAGGACCCTCTTCATCAAGAGGTCCTGATGAAGGGTCTCAGCCCAAAATGTTGACTGCTTATTCCCCTCCATAGATGCTGCCGGACCTGCTGAGTTCCTCCGGCATCTTTTGTGTTGCTCTGGATTTCCAGCATCTGTAGAAACTCTTGTGTTTATCATGGACACTATGAGGCATACCCTCACATTACCACCTTTGAAGAGGAGGTACAGGAGCCTGAAACCCATACTCTACATTTTAGGAACAGCTTCTTTCTTCCTGCCATCATGAACCCATCAGCACTACCTCACTCTTCCTTTTTCGCACTTTTACAATTTATATACTGTGACTATGTTTTTCACAGCATCTTTGCCACAAAGAACAGATTTTATTACGTATGTTAGTGAGAATAAATATGATTTTGATTCTGAAGAAGAATTTAATATGGTGGTGTTAGATGAGGTAAGCTAGAAAGAGCGCTGAAAATAAATTGAATTAGAACATAAGACCATAAGACTTAAGTGCAGAATAGGACCACTCAGCCCATCAAATTTGCTTCGTTATTCCATCCTGGCTGATTTACTATCCTATTCTCCTGCCCTCTTTGAAAGAATTAGTTGTGGTGAGTGGTATATTTCAGTGTTATAACTAAACATAAACATTTTTTGACCTCTATACTGTCTCTGCATTGACAGCCTGATTGTCCGATCCCCGGGCTTGGATGAGCAGAAACTTACTCTAACTAAATATTGGGAAGACTACAGTCTTCTTCATTCCCATCTTTAGCTACATTTTTTCAACTTCCATGCCTCTGAGGCAAATGTCTGAAAATAATCCAACTTTTAACAATAGTGTATTACTTGGCTGAGTTTGTGTCTTTCATCCATATCATCACTGAGACTATCTATTTCCACTCTTGTAACATCACCTGACCTACCAATGGCTCCATTCATCTGTTGCCAATAACTGCTGCCCACATCTGAACTCATAATAAGTCCTGTGCACTCAGTAATCCTGTGTTGCTTGACTTTAATCAGCTGTTCTAAAAGCAACACATCATTTTTGTAGTTCTTAGCCTTTTCTTCACCAAATTTGTCAATTGTCAAATCCATGTTTACATTTGAAACCATCATGGGCATTGAAACCCTCAGATCTCTGTTCTCCTCACATTCTAACCACCCATGTGTCCTTGACATCATCACCCCAGCACTGGCAGTCAAACCTTCAGCTCCGCAGGCCTTAATTCCTTTCCTAAACCCCTTCTGTCTTCATCCCTGAATTGACTTTATTTCTTATATCCTTCACCTACATGATGAGTAAAAATCTTTACGTTACGCCCTCCATCTAAATGTGCAATGTGCAACCATAGCAATTTATAATAAATAGAACAGTCAATGCAACATAGAAGTACACTCAAATCAGCATGAGTTAATCTGTCTGATGGCCTGGTGGAAGAAGATGTCCTGGAGCCTCTTGGTCTTGGCTTTTATGCTGCGGTACCATTTCATTAATTAAAGAATGTTTTATCATTCTTTAAGATCATGGCTCAGCTTCTACCTCAGAGACATTGCCTGTGCTCTCTCCATTTCCAGAACAGTGCCTTTATCTTTTGTACTTCCTCACCTTGCATCCTACTGAGTGACTCACTGATGCTTGAAATATTAAAACTGTTCTGCTCTCCTCATACTTGCCATCTAACCTGCTGAATATTTTTCAGCATCTTCCATTTTCATTTCTTCATAATGACAGTGATTTGGTTTGATGACAACAGTTGTAAAATGAAGGAACTTGAGGAATGCATTATGTGACAGTTGGATGCTATGTTCCCATCAAAAAAAAACATTCAGACTTTAAAAGTGACTGACAATAATGCCATTCTTCAGAATAAAAGTTTACACGTTAGCTTTCAAAAAGAATCAGCATCAAGAAACCAAATCACCTTTGGCCTTGGTGAGAGATAAATAATCTCTTGGGTTTTTTTGACACATTACTTAGCATTTTTTCTCCATTTTATTGATCAAAGTACATCATCAAAATAAAGTCACCATCAAATCTCTCAGGCAAACAAAAATCAAGTTACTGTATGAAGACAAAACAGTTATTTGTACCCCAGTATTGCTCCAATTTCATACTAACCATCTGAAAGTTCAACTATAAGAATGAGAAAAAGTTACCTCGGAAACTGTCTCTGAAATGAGCCCCATTTGGCAGAAGTTCTGGTGTGTACTCGCTGTAACCTCCCACGTAAAAATGGCTGAAAACATTGAGGCCCATCAAGGTCCCAGACGAAGTGCGTGTTTTATTCCTTTGGTTGTCCACCTTAAAACAAACAACTTTAAAAATTTTTATACTAACCAATTTTCTGGAGAGCTTTTGCAACTCAAATGTTGAACAATTAAAAACAACCATGAGGGGTCCAATTATGAAGGGTATAGACAGAGTAAGTGCAAGCAGGCTTTTTCTACTGAGGTTGGGTGGGACTACAACCTGAAGTCATGGGTTAAGGGTGAAAGGTGAGAAGCTTAAGGGGAACATGAGGGGAAACTTCATCACTCAAAGGAATGTGAGAGTGTGGAATGAGTTGCCAGCTGAAGTGGTGCATGTGAGCTTAATTTCAATATTTAAGAGAAGTTTGGATAGGTATATAGATCATAGGGGTATGGAGGGCTATGGTCCTCATGTAGATCAATGGGAGTGCACAGTTTAAATGGTTTCAGCATGGATGCGATGGGCCAAAGGGCCTGTTTCTATGCTGTACTTCTCTATGACTCTCTAACACACCATGATGTTACCATCTTTGATCTTGCAAGAGACAAAGTCATGCTCTCAGCATTTGACACATTATTTTGTACATTAGGACATAATTAGAGGTCACTGTAAGGTTGTAAAGGACACCGTGCTAGTAAACTCACAATACACTGCCTTGTTTCTTTATCCACAGCCTCCTACATTCCAGATTCCTGGTGGGAATTTTACATTGCCGCATGTTGCCCCCGAAAGTTCCACACTACCTACCAATTACTTAAATAATAAACACAAGTGATTCTGCAGATGCCAGAAATCCAGAGAAGCACACACAAAATGCTGGAAGAACTTAGCAGGTCAGGCAGCATCCGTGGAGGGGAATAAATAGTCTTCTGGTAATTTCTCCCCAGCCCCCTTCGCTCTTTTTCCATTACCATTCTGGCTCCCCTCTTACCCCTTCTCTTCTCCTCACCTGCCCATCATCACTCTCTGGTACCCCTCCTCCTTCCCTTTCTCCCACGGTCCATCCACTCTCTTCTCCTATCAGATTCCTTCTTCTTGAGCCCTTGACCTTTTCCATCCATCACCTTCCAGTTTCTCACTGCACCCACCTTCCCTTTCACCTGGCTTCACCCATAAGCTGCCCCTTTTACTTCTTCCCCTCCTCCACCTACTCATTTTGGCTTCTTCGCTCTTCCTTTCCAGACCTGATGAAGGGTCTCAGCTCAAAATGTTAACTGTTTATTCCTTTCCATAGACGCTGCCTGACCTGCTAAGTTCCTCCAGCATTTTGTGTGTGTTGCTCAATATTACCAGCAGCTGCAGAATCTCTTGTGTTCAAGACTTGAAATGATGGTGTGTACATCATAAAGGCCTTCAGTTCCCAATGAGCAATGAAGACAGTTCACCTGGGCCCAGAAGTGATTTGGTGAGCTGATCACAAACATTCGTGTTGGGCTGAAGCCATTGCTGGAGCGTCCCAAATAAAGATGTGTTAATTCTTACCCATGCTAAACTTGTCTTTGATCAAAAACAAACATAACATGGCGTCAGAAGTTGGCGTGAGGATTAAACACAGAGAGTAAATGTACCTCGAGCGATTAAGAAAGAGACATTAGGTTCTGAAAGAGAGAAGCTGCCGGACAGAGAGCACGTTATGTCCTGAAACTGCCATTGTTCACTGAATTCACCAAGAGATTAAGGTGAGGGATGCTGAAAATCCCCGTAATGGATAACCTAAGTCCTTCTGCATCTATGTAGTTACTAGCAATCTTATTGATAATAGGAAATGCTTCAAACATCGATTCAATGTATATTTAGTAGCAAGCAGAGCTGGAGGCATGGATGAAAAATTGATAGTGTCTATCTTTCTATGTGTAATTGGCAAAGATGCTTTGGAAATCTATAATAGCTTTCAAGTTGATGAAATATTCTGATGACAAAATTTGAGGAGTATTTTTGTCCCAAGTAAAAACATTATATTTGAAGGTACAAGTTCTTTTCCTGTGACCAGAAACAAGGTGTCACCTTTGGCTAATACTGACCTGAGCTTCACATATGCATATGTGAAGGGCAGCAGAGATAACACAATCTCAAGCTAAGGAGCTGCTTGGGGCAGAAACAACAATTCATGCTGTGAAAATAGAAGGGTATAGCACAAGGCATTTCCCCAGGCAATAGCAAAGCAAAAAGGAAGACTCAAATAGCAAACGCAAGCTCTCTCCAGATTGCCGGTGCTGGTAGGACAGAATGGGTTGTTCCAGTGAGACAGTAATTCCATTCAAGCTTAACACTGGAGCCCAGGTGAATCTGTTATCCATGGATGATTACAAGACTCTCAAAGTAAAGAGCAAGATTTTCCCAGTGATATTAGAAGTGATAGGCTATACTGGAGAGAACAGCTGTACAGTGACCTTCAAGCACAAGGAACAGCACCTAAAAGCACAGCTACTAGTTGTTGAAAAGCAAAGACAACCAATATTATGGCTGAGTGCATGTGAAAAGCTCAACCCGGTGGAAAGAGTTTTTGTAGTGGCTTCGCAGGCCAAATATGACCAGACTTCATGCATGGAAGATTATGTTGATGACTTTGATGGGTTCAGTTGCTTACCTGAAACTTGTAACAGCATCCATGAGAGCTCCACAGAGCTTATGCAAGAGAAGCACAAGAAGTCCACTTTCCATAGACACCTGTACAGGCTACACCATCATGATAGTCAGGATGACAGTTCTGGACAGGGTGATCATGATGAAGAAGTCACCAGTCTTGTTTCCACATCATGCAACTTTGGTTCAAAATCTGTCTCTCATCAACTTCCAGTTTAAGACTGGAAATCAAAATTAACTCCATGATCTTCTCCAAAGTTGAAAAAGAAAAAAAATATAAAAGATGGGGAGACCACACGGACCCCGACATCAGAACAACAACACCAGTTCAACATAAACCAACAGGAGCAGTTGTTATTTATGATATACAGCCAACAGAAGGAGCTCTGTGTATTGAGACAGAGTCAGTTGGAATTTGTGCAAACACTCACTGATCATATGGATGTTGTGCAGGGCGCCATTATGAGGCACATGGAATGAATTATGGTCACACCGCAAGAACAAGAACAGAGATGAACAGATAGGATCATGGCAAAAGGATGTGAAAGGAAGGAACATGTTGATCAGAGTTTTCAAAAAGGCACCAATATTAATGCAGCAAATGAAAGGAATACATCTGTGGAAAAAAAATGCAGACAAAAAGGGATCATTAAACTACCACAGAGACAGATTGAAGGCAGTTGAGTGGGTAAGAGACTGTTTTTGCTCATTACAATTGAACTTAATGTAAATATCTTTGTTGGAAGGGATAATTGTTTCTTGCAGGTTTATGAGGATATAGTACTGTGTTTGTTTTTTTCTTTAAAGAGGGAAGATATGTTATTATGTGAGTACATAATAAAGAGCTTCAATTCCCAGTGGGCAATATGGATGGTTCACCCGGAAATGGAAGTGACAATGGTCACATGCACTCGTGTCAGACTGAAGCCATTGCTGGAGTGTCCCAAATAAAAATGTGTTAGTTTTTACCCATGCTAATTGTGTCTTTTAACAGCAAACATGACAGACAGTCCTTCTTTTGGGAAGATTGCTCCCTGAAAGAGACCATCCAACTAGTTCCAATTTCTGCTTTTTTTCCATAGCGAGAGAATCTTCTCCTGCAATTATATATCCAACTCTAATTTGAGGTATTGTTATTAAACTTTTAGGCAGAGTATTCTGGGTCATAAAAACACACTGTGAAAAAAAATGTATTCTCATAGAACAGTACAAGACAGGAACAACCTATCATATCCATGCTGAATATGTTGCCAAATTAAACCACATGTCTTCTGCTTGTACATGACCCAAAACCCTCCATTCACTGCATAGTCACGTGATCAATATCCCTCCATTCACTGCATTGTCATATGATCCACATCTCTCCATTCATTGTATAGTCACCTGTCTATCCAAAAGCCCCTTAAAAACCACACAGGTATCTGCTCCACCACTATATATAACAGCCAATTCCAAGCATCCACCAGTCGCTATATAAAAAATTGCCTCATATATCTCCCTTATACTTACCCCTTCAACTTAAATGCATGTCCTGTTGTATTAAAAATGTTATCCTCCTTTATGAATGGAATAGCTTAAAATAGAAATATACTTTTCTTCTATTAATGGGCATATGAAAAGATATTAGAGTCAGGTTACACAAGACTTTAATTTACCAGATGATAGATCTATCCTATGATCCATCAGAAGTCTGTGTGTGTTGACTCTCAACCCTACTGGCAGTGAAAACAGTCTCAATCTGACACTTACCAATCTATCAGTCTTCCAATTTCCTATACTCTGAGTGAAATTTACAATGGTCAATTAACCTACAAACCTGCATGGTTTTGGGATCTGGGTGGACGGAGCGTTTGGTGGTTCTGGATGTCTACTCACAGAAATTCAGAAAAATGAGGGGTGACTTAATTGAAACATATTGACTGTTGAAAGGATTTGATAGAGTGGACGTGGAGAGGATGTTTCCTATAATGGGAGAGTCTAAGACCAGAAGACACAGCTTCAATATAGAGATGTCCTTTTAGAATAGAGGTGAGGATGAATTTCTTTTGCCAGAGATTGGTGAATCTGTGGAATTTGCTGCCATCTCATTGGGTATATTTAAGACTGATGCACCATCAATAACTCTCGGAGACGTGAGTCAAGGTAGGCTTTTATTGGCTGGAAGAAAGCACTGTCAGCAACAAGAGACCACCACACAACATCCTGGAGACTGAGGGTGGAGCAGTGCCTCCAATTGCCTTTATACAGGGGCTGTGGGAGGAGCCACAGGAGCAGTCAGCGGGGGTGGGGGGAGGGGGGTGTGTCCAGACAGGCATATGTAGTTCACCACAAAGACAGAAAGTGATAGATTCTTGGTTAGTCAGGGCATGAAGGGTTATAAGGAGAAAGCAGGAAATTGGAGCTGAGAGAGAAAATGAAATAGTGGAGCAAATCTGTTGGGCCAAATAGCCTAATTCTGCTCTGATATCTTATATTTTTATGGAAACCAGAGTTCCTGGGAGAAACTCACAGAACTGCAAGTAGAATATGTAAACTCCACACAGACAGCAACAGAGGTCACAATTGAACCCACATCACTGGAACTGTGAAGCAGTGGCTCTACTATCACTGTTTTGTACTGGATCAGCTTGCATCATCTGCCGCTTTCTTTTTCGGTCCCTCTGGTGTTTCAGATGCCTACTTTGTGGTTATCTGTCAAAGCTGCCTGCAGCACCAACACTCCCACAGCAGGGAACCTATCTGACCTCCACAACTCTGAAAAAAGGCTACAACACAATTGATGAGCAAAATCTTCACGGTCAGTGCTCTATTTTCACTGTTGTTAAAGGACACATGGAAGCTGTTACACAAGTACAGCAGCTGCTTTTTTTTAACCTAAACCCAAATTCGATAGTGTCGAACTGCATCATGATTAGGCTCGTGTAACTTCAGCAGCCACATTGAAGAGTTAATGAATCATGTGACTGTTGATGTCAATTGGTGCCCTTGACTAAAGCTCAACTCTGTAACCACTGCGCTCTTCTTAAGTCAGATGCTTTTAGAGCCTACTGTTGAATTAAACCCATTGTGTTTAGTTCTGGTCAACTCATTATAGGAAGGATTGTAAAGGGTGCAGAGGAGACTTACACAGATGCTGTCTGGATTAGAGAACATGTCTCACAAGGATAGGTTGAGTGAGCTAAGGCTTATCTCTTTGGAGCAAAGGAAGATGAGAGGTGACTTGGCCAAGGTGTGTAAGATTATAAGAGGCATAGATAGAGTGGATGGCCAGTGTCTTTTCCCAGGGTGATAATGGCTAGTACCGGAGGATATCAGTTTACGGTGTGTGGAGGAATGTTTAGGGGAGATGTCAGAGGTAGATTATCTTACACAGGGAATGGTGGGTGCCTGCAATGCACTGTCAGGTATGGTGGTAGAGGCAGATACATCAGAGATGTTTAAGAGACTGTAGGCATATGGATGAAAGAAACATGAAGAGTTATGGGCTGTGTAGAAGGAAAAGTTTAGATTGATCACGGAGTAGGTTAAAAGGCTCATACAATATCGTGGGCTTAAGGGATCATTCTGTGCCAGACTGTATTACATATTGCAAGCTCTATGCACAGGCTAATAGGTTTTGAGAGCAACCAACTACTTGATGATTCTATGTTCCTTCAAGATGCTTCCTGCCTGATTATCACCACCGTTCACCAACCTTCAGCCATCCGGTCTTGAGGAATCTTCCTAAGTGAACTACATGCATGTCAAGGAGTTGGTCCAATGGTTCACTGACAATCTCTGTGGTACCAGAGCCTAAATTAAACCTGTACACTACCAATCCATTCTGCAGGCCCAGAACAAGGAAATCATCGCCTTTCAAACCTGGGGACAGAAAAAGAGAAAGAGAGAGCGAGAGACATTTGATCATAAACTTTGGTTGATGTTTAATTACAGAAACTGCAATTAGAACTGTTACATTGGGCAACTATGAAGCAAAGATTAGAAATGCAGATGTTACTTTCAACAAAAGATGGGATTCAATGGCAGCAAGAGGCATTGCAAAGATCCATGCAACTGGTCCAATACTTGCAACTAGGATTCCCGGGGAAATTGGGTAGGGAGTGTTATCTAAGGGTGGGTTTTTGTAGAGAATTGTACAGCAGTGAGAAAGATCTTGTGCTTAGCCCCCTCAAACCATGACATTGACTGAAGGGAGCTCCCATACTCATCAGTGCTTCTAACTGAGCACTAAATTTTAAGGTGTTTGGAGGAAAGTATAGGGCAGGAATTCTTAACCTGGGATCTATGGACCCTGAGAGGTCCATGGATAGATTTCAGGGGATCCATGAACTTGGATGGGAAAAAATGTACATCTTCATTTTCACTAAATTCCAACTGAGATTTATCATTTCCATCAATGATGAATGTAGGCAACAAACCACAGTAGTATTAGCAGTGCCAGTGACTTTGCCTGCAATAGAAATCACAGATGCTTTCATTTCACATTACAGTTGGTACAAATATCTTGAAATGTCACTTCTGCATGCTCATCCCTACTTCAAAATTACGGTAGTAATTAGACCCACCACTGGATCAAACATGATCGCAGTCTTCCTATTCGCAGACGCTTGTGTGATGTAGATGGCCAACTATTCGGCAGCCCTGCGCCGTGTTTCATTCAGCCAGTAAATGGTGAAGTCGCATGTTCTTGCATTTGTGACCCAGACATCTATGTTGCTCTCCAGCTCTCCATTATTCCCCTCTACAAATGCTTCTTGATCAATGTATAGAAGCAGGTGAGTCCAGCTGACGGATATATTCAACATCTCTCTAGAAGAATCCATTGTCCCCTCCATTTTCAAGGTAACAACCATCATCCCAATGCCAGAGAAGACAAGAGTAACCTGCCTAAATGACTACCGTCCGGTGGCACTAACAACAGCTATTATGAAATGCTTTAAGTGGCTGGTCATGCAGCACATTAAAGCCCATCTCCTGGCTACTTTGGACCCTTTCAAGTTTGTTTATTGCTCAAATTGATCCACTGAGCCTCTGCCCTCCATTCTGTTCTGTCCCACCTGGAAAATGGGGTCTCATATGCCAGACTGCAGTTTATAGACTTCAGTTCAGTGTTCAACACCATCATACTCTAAAAAACTGGTGGGGAAACTATCTCAACACCTCTCACTGCAATTGGATACTGGACTTCTTAGCAGTAAAACCACAGTCAGTCCATGTGGGCAGCAAAGTCTCTAGTCCCATTACGCTAAGCACTGGTACTTCCCAAGGCTCTTGCTCAGCCCAATGCTGTTTACACTGCTGATGCACAACTGTGTTGCAGGATTCATCTCAACCCGTGTCATCAAGAATGATGATGAGACAGAGTAGAGAGAGGACGTGGAGCAGCTGGTGGATTGGTATGAGAAGAGCAATCTAAGCCTGAATGTGGAGAAGACAAAGGAAATCATTGTGGACTTCAGGAAGGTGCAGATGACCCATCCCTCTCTGCGAATATATGGCTCCTTCATAGAGAAAGTTAAGTGCACCAAGTTCCTGGGAGTTCACATCACGGATGACCTCACCTTGTCCCTTAATATCACCCCTTGAACGAGGCAGCATAGCAGTACCTCCACTTCCTAAGAAGACTGAGGCTAGCAAGGCTCCCAACCCCCATCTTAACTGTGCTTTATAGGGGCACCACTGAGAGCGTCCTGACAAGTTGCATCTCTATCTGGAATGGGAGCAATCAAGGATCAGACCAGAAGTCCCTAGAAAGGACTGTAAGAACAGCTATTAGGATCATAGGAGTCTCCCTGCCATCCACTGGGGACACTTATCAGGAGGGCTACATACGCAGATCCTTTAGTTTTATTAAGGATCCCACCCATCCATCCAGCATCTTCTTTGACTTTCTGCCATCAAGCAGGAGACTACTATGCATAAAAACAAGAACGGTCAGGATGAGGACCAGTTTCTTCCCCCAGGCCATTAGGCTCCTGAACCCCCTGCCACATCGTTTTCGAAGTGTCACTGATTAATCTGTTCTGTACCTTACAATATTTAATATTAATGTACTTCAGTTTGTTACTTATGTGTGATCCACCTGTAGATTTTATCCTTACCTTCATAAGTTATTGTGTGTTATGTGTACTATTGTGCTTTACACCTTGTTGTATTGTTTCTATAAGCATTATGTTATATACATGTATGTATATTGTTAAATGACAATAAACTTGACTTGACAACAGTCGAATGCTAGGAAGGACATGATGCCTGAGCTACAACAGCAGTAGCTGTGTCTATCGGAGTATCTCAAAGCTATTAAAAGTGTTAAAACTTTGGATAAGTTGTAAAACCTGCCTTATTTACTTACTTGGCAGACAAATTTCTTGAATATCTTGCACTTCACTTAATTAACACAGATTATTTCTTTCTTTGCTGATTTATCAAAGCACTTAAAAACCATACAAAAATAGTTTCAAAAAAGTCAACTGAATCAAATATTTTATTTTAGCTTTTTTTTTTGCATACCCAATTTATGTTGAAATATCGAAGAAAAGAAAGGATGATGAAAGTTCTGTATGACATTGTTTAACTTGCATTAAAGGGGGTGTGTCAGGACACAAAAGCCACTATTTTTGTGCCCAAAAGTTCTTGAAAATGGAAGTATGAAGCCAGTAAAACTGAAAGAGCACCTCATGTCTGTCCATCCTGAAAATGCATCTAAAGGTACAGGTTTATTGTACGAAGAAAGCTCAATTCGAAAAAGTTGTGACACTTCCAAAACTTGGATTTGTCATTTCACAGAAACCTTTTCTTGAAGCAGCCTAAGAAGTTGCTTACTTGATTGCCAAACAAAGAAAGCCCTACACTATTGGAGAAGCTTCAGTAAACCCATGTGCACTGGAAATAGTTGAGCTGGTTTGTGGATAGGAACAGAGGAAAAAACTGGAAGTGGTTCCTTTATCAAATAATGTGATCCATTCTATGATATTTCTTTTGACACTTTGAAGCAGGTCATTGTAGAATTGGCAGCCTTGCAATTCCTGTTCAGTATACAACTAGGTGAAACTACAGATATCTCTCAATGTAGTCAGCTCCTTGTTTTTGTTTGTTATGAGCATGCTGACACCATCCTCTGACTGTGACCAAGGTGATCAGTCAATGTCAGATTCACAGCCATGAGGGCAACTGAAGGCCACTGCAGCAGATGGATCACATAGCTGTCTGGGAATCCAGCAATCCCCAGAGTCCAACAGCGGACTGCTGGTCAGGATCCCACTGTTTGCTTTGACAGGCTTCTCACTGCATGTCTATTCTATGTTGTACACCATTCCAGACCATACAGTGTATCAGACAGGTTGTCTGTAATAAAGTATGTTGACTGTAACAGATTTATTTATTGAGAGAAAATTTACCAGAATGTAGCTGGGACTTGAGGAACTGAGTTATTGGGAAAGGTTGAACAGTTTAGGTCTTTATTCCCTGAAGTGCAGGACAATGAGGGGAGATTTGATAGAGGTATATAACATTATGAGGGGTATTGATCGGGTTAATGCAAGCAAGCATTTCTCACTGAGGCTGGGTGAAACAAGAACTAGAGGTTAAGGTTTAGGGTGAAAGGTGACATGCTGTAGGGGAAACTCCTTCACTCAGAGTGGTACATGTTTAGAATGAGTGGCTAAAGGAAGTGGTGGATGCAGGTTCGAGTTCAACATTTATGAGAAGTTTGGATAAGTACATGGATGGGAGGGATATGGAAGGTTATGGTCTGGGTTCAGGTCAGTTAGACTAGGTTTGCCATGGACTAGGTTGGCCAAGGGAACTCGTTCTGTGCTGTAGCCCACACTGCCAAATTACATCCATGTTACCAAGTAACCTACGAACCCGTACGTCTTTGGAATCATGTTACATTATAAGTAGTGACCCAGTGTTCTTTAGTGGAGATGGTCATGTTTATGATACATCATCTCTGAGTCCGTCTTTTGGTATAGAAACGCCAATGCCCTTGAATGGAAACGCCTACAAAAGTTAATGGATATAGCCCAGTCTGTCATAGGAAAAGCCATCCCCACTACTGAGCACATCTTCAAGGAGTGATTGTGCAGGAAAGCAGAATCCATCATCAAGGACCCCATCCAGGCCATGTTCTCTTAGAGTCATAAAGTCATAGAAAAATACAGCACAGAAGCAGGTCCTTTGGCCCATCTAATTCATGCTGAAGCCATTTAAATTACCTACTTCTGGTGACCTGCACCCAGACCATAGCCCTCAATGTTCCTGCCATCCATATACCTATCCAAATTTCTCTTAAACATTGAAATCGAGCTTGCATGCACCACTTGCACTAGCAGCTCATTCCACACTCTTATGAACCTCTGAGTGAAGATGTTGCCCCTCATGTTCCCCTTAAACTTTTCACCTTTCACCCTTAACACATGACCTCTAGTTATAGTCCCACCCACCCCTATGGAAAAAGCCTAATTGCGTTTATCCTATCCAAACCCTCCATCATTTAGTATACCTTAATCAAATCTCCCTTCAATCTTCTATGTTCTAGAGAACAAGTTTCTAAACTATTCAGCTATTCCCTATAAATATGGTCCTCAACCCTGGCAACACCCTTGTGCGTTTTCTCTGTATCTTTCAATCTTATTTATATCCTCCTGACCAAAACTGTCAACAATACCAATACTCCAAATTAGGCCTCACCACTGTCTTATATAATTTCAGTGTAACATCTCAACTCCTATACTCAAAACATTGATTTATGAAGACTATTGTACCAAAAGCTTTCTTTAAGACCCTTGATACCACCTTCAAAGAATTGTAGATCTGTATTCCAAGATTCCTCTGTTCTACTGCACGCCTCACCATGTAAGACTTACCCTGAATGGTCCTGCCAAAGTGCTTGTCTGAATTGAATTACATCTGTCATTTTTCAGCCCATTTTTTCAGCTGGTCCAGATCCCACTGCAAACTTTGATAATCTTCTTTGCTGTCCACTACACCTCTAACCTTGCTATGATCTGCAAATTTGTTGATCTAGTTTACCACATTATCATCCAAATCATTGAAGTAGATGACAAACAGGCCTATGGTCAGAGAAGCAACTATCTACTACCACTCTGGCTTCTCCCACAAAGCCAATATCTAATCCATTTTACTACCTCATCTTGAATGCTGAGCGACTGAACCTTCTTGACCAAGCTACCATGTGGGACCTTATCAAAAGTCTTGCTAAAGTCCATGTAGACAACACCGTCTGCCTTGCCTTCGTCAGCTTCCCTGTATTCCTAAAAAAACTCCAAGATTATTTAGACACATCCTGCCATACATAAAGTCATGTTGAGTATCCCTAATCAGACCTTATCTGTCCAAATACTTATATATCTAATTCCTTAAAATACCATCCAAATCCTTTTCCAAGACTGATGTCAGGCTCACTAGCCTATAATTTCATGGCTTATTCTTAGAGCCTTTCTTAAACACTGGCACGTTAGCTATTTTCCGATCCTTAGTCATCTCACCCATGGCTAAGGATGTTTTAAATAACTCTGCTAGGGTCCCTGCAATTTCTGAATTAGCCTCCCACAGGGTTCAAGGGAACATCTTGTCAGGCCCTGGGAATTTATCCACCCTAATTTGTCCCAAGACAGCTAACACCTCCTCCTCTGTAATCTGTATAGGGTGTATGATCTCACGGCTACTTTGCCTCACTTCTATAGACTCTGTGTCCATCTCCCGAGTAAATACAAATGCAAAATATCCATTTAAAATTTCCTCCATCTCCTTCTGCTCCACTTAGTTTTGCTACAACAAGTGTATGGGACATTGGAAAAAAAGTTGAATTTCCCCATGGGGATGAATAAAGTATCTATCTATCTATCTATCTATCTATCTATCTATCTATCTATCTATCTATCTATCTATCTATCTATCTATCTATCTATCTATCTATCTATCATAGATTATCACTCTGAGTGCATTGGGTTTAAAGGCATAGAGTTTGCTTAGAAATTAGACTGCTCCAACCAAACAAACCAAAATGAGCTTTGCTGATATCATGAGCATGATGCATGAACATTTGGAACTGAAATCATTGTTGATTGCAGAATGCTTTAGGTTTCATAAGTGGAATCAAAAGGAAAGGGAGTCCATTTCAGTGTACATGGCTGAATTGAAGAAACTGGCTGAGCATTGTCACTTCCACAATTATCTTAATGATGTACTGAGAGATAATTTAGTTTGTGGAATATTACACAAAAGCATTCAAAAACAGCTCTGAACTGAAGGAAAACTTCCATTTAAAAGAGCATTTCTGAATCAGTGGAAACAGTAGACACAGACACTTTTGAATTGCAGTTAGAAATGAAAGTGAGGATGAACAAAATTACAATGTCTAAGCTGGCAGAACAAATTGTGTTTCTGTTGTGGCAGGAGCTCACATACACCAGTCCAATGCAAATTTAAAGTAGAGAATGGAACAAGGTAGGACATGGGCAAAGAACATGTCAGGCAGATAAAATTACATGATCCGTACAAGGAAGAGAAAAAGATAAAAAGTCAAGTTGCAGTTTCACAAAGAGCACCAATCTGCATGCTGTTGATAAAAATACAGTATGATAATGAGAGTGACAAAGGACTAAGCTTGAGAATTACAATGTGAAATCTTAGAAAAGATTAGCAATATGGCTTACAAAGGAAGTGAATGACAAATTAATTAAAATTGAATTAGTCACTGGTTCAGTTGTTTCAGTACTGAAAATAGGTCCGTACTCATTTCCCAGGATAGAGGATATCTTTGCAAAACTTTCTGGAGGATAACACTTGAGCAAAGTGGACCGTTCCAACGTGCTTCAAGGCCGCCACCATCGTTCCTGTGCCGAAGAAGTCTTCAGTGTCCTGCCTAAATGATTACTGTCCCGTTGCACTTACATCCATCATCATGAAGTGTTTCGAGAGGCTCATCATGAGGCATATCAAGACCCTGCTGCCCCCCTCACTGGACCCCTTGCAGTTTGCGTACCGTCCCAACCGCTCAACAGATGACACCATTGCCACCACCGTCCACCTGGCCCTAACCCACCTGGACAAAAAAGACACATATGTTCGGATGCTGTTCATAGATTTCAGTTCAGCATTCAACACAATCATCCCTCAGAAACTGATTGGAAAGCTGAGCCTACTGGGCCTGAACACCTCCCTCTGCAAATGGATCCTAGACTTCCTGACTGGGAGACCTCAGTCAGTCCAGATCAGGAGTAGCATCTCCAACACCATCACACTGAGCACGGGGGCTCCCCAGGGTTGCGTGCTCAGTCCACTGCTGTTCACTCTGCTGACCCACGACTGTGCTGCAACACACAGCTCGAACCATATCATCAAGTTCACCCATGACACGACCGTGGTGGGTCTCATCAGCAAGAACGACGAGTCAGCTTACAGAGAGGAGGTGCAGCGGCTAATGGACTGGTGCAGAGCCAACAACCTGTCTCTTAATGTGAACAAAACAAAAGAGATGGTTGTTGACTTTAGGAGGGCACAGAGCCATCACTCCCCACTGAACATCGACGGCTCCTTGGTAGAGATTGTAAAGAGCACCAAGTTTCTTGGTGTTCACCTGACGGAGAATCTCACCTGGTCCCTCAACACCAGCTCCATAGCAAAGAAAGCCCAGCAGCATCTCTACTTTCTGTGAAGACTGAGGAAAGTCCATCTCCCACCCCCCATCCTCATCACATTCTACAGGGGTTGTACTGAGTGCACCCCGAGCAGCTGCATCACTGCCTGGTTCTGGAATTGCACCATCTTGGATTGCAAGACCCTGCAGCGGATAGTGAGGTCAGCTGAGAAGATCATCGGGGTCTCTCTTCTCGCCGTCACGAACATTTACACTACACGCTGCATCCGCAAAGCAATCAGCATTATGAAGGACCCCATGCACTCCTCATACAATCTCTTCTCCATCCTGCTGTTTGGGAAAAGGCACCAAAGCATTCGGGCTCTCACGGCCAGACTATGTAACAGTTTCTTCCCCCAAGCTATCAGACTCCTCAATACCCAGAGCCTGGACTGACACCTTGCCCTACTGTCCTGTTTATTATTTATTGTAATGCCTGCACTGTTTTTGTGCACTTTATGCAGCCCAGTGTAGGTCTGTAGTCTAGTGTAGCTTTCTCTGTGTTGTTTTTTGTTTTTTACGTAGTTCAGTCTAGTTTTTGTACTGTGTCATGTAACACCATGGTCCTGAAAAACGTTGTCTCATTTTTACTATGCACTGTACCAGCAGTTATGGTCGAAATGATAATAAAAGTGACTTGACTTGACTTAGCTCATGCCTACCTACAGTTGCAAATGGGAGAGGAATTCGAAGTGTTTCTCACCATAAACACTCACAAACGGCTTTATTGTTTTATTAAAGGGCTTTATTTTTGGAGTTGTATCTACACCTATACTCTCGCAGAAAGTAATTCACATTTAATTGTCCTTTAATCATACATGAATACTCATGAATACAGCCAAACAAGACAGTGTTGATTTGTGGTCGAGAAGCAAAGACATGTTACCAGCAGTCACACACAGTACGCACACACAAGATCACAATCACGAAGTAAGGGTCCTGAGGCCCACATTCCCACCTCCCTGACACTGTGGCTTGATGCAAACAAGTCAACAGACTCAGATGGAATGTCAGTAAAAGTACACCGATGCAACATATACCTATATATATATATAGTCCAGAACTCCCAACCCACCGATATCATCTGCCGACTGCCCCCGATGCTCACTAAGTGACACTGTGGCTTTGAGACCCAGTCCTTGTCCCAATGCCTGATTCTCGCCAGGTGAATCTGTGGCTTTGAGTCCCAGTCCTCACATACACAAAACACAACCAGACAAATATATAGTCCGGACCCCTCGGTCTATTTTAAATCTTCAGCAGCCACATTTGCATTACGCCTCCCCTGGTAGAGTGTGAGTCCTCAAACGCCTCACCTCTGTTGGCTGAAAGGCATGTGACTCAGCAGCTTGAGGCCCAAATCCACTGAGTGCCATTAAAAAATCTGCTGTCGGCCACAACAGAGCTTGTTTCCTGTCGAGCGAAACCCTGGGAGGGCAGCTCAGACTCTGTTCTGGACATCGTGCCACACGGCCTCTGGTGAATTGCAATGGCGTCATCCCTTCACTCCGGGTGACACCGTCACTTCAGGTCTAGTCCTTGCTATCACCGAGGACTCAGCTCCTCCATCCGCCTGTACTCACACCCAATAAATCAGCGAATTGAACTTGCGGCGTACCGGATTAACAACGTACAAAGGGGTCTTGCGATCACAGGAAAAGCAACCATGATGGCCACTCGCTATTTGACTGTAAGCCTCCATCAACTCAGGTAGCAGCACGTTACACAGCTCCTTCATTATCTCCACCAACGAGCAGCTTGCTGATGGTGTAGTCCTGCAGTCCTTTGAGTTCTTAGCGTACAGCAGGATCTTGCGATCATTAGACGTATGTTCATGTACAATGGTAGCACCTTTTGTTGACCCTGTAGAAGACCAGTCACGCTGCCTTCTGGCTGGAAGCTGTGGACCTGGTGCTGCAAGGTTCTCTGTGGACTCAGTGTTAACTGGATGATATCATTGTTACCAGTGACGATGACAAGGAACATCTCCAAAATCTACAGATAGTGTTGAAAATATTAGGAGCTTATTTGCTCAGAGCACGATGCAGCCATTTTGAATTCTTTAAACCAAGCATCAATTACTGTGGTCACACAATCGTCGCACAAGTATTACACAAATTCAAGCAGTGGTGGATGCGCTAAGACCGAAGGATGTGTCACAGTTGCAGTCCTTTTTAGGATTTGTCAATTACTATTGACAAACCTGGCCACAGTGCTCCACCTCTTAAACTCATCACTGCAGATTGAAAAGAAATGGCAATGGACAAAACAGAGTGAGGTGTCTTTCAAAAAGGTAAAGGACAACAGACACTGTACTCACACATTATGATCCACAATGTCCAGTGAACCTTGCCATGCACTGATTGCGATGCCAGAAGAAAGGTGTCCCGTGTCAATTCCTGAGCTGTCACAACCACTTCCTGTAGTCGCAGAGTCAAATTCTACAATCAGCATGGAGGAGGGCCCAGAACCTGAGATTGTTTCACAATGATGTCTTTTCTGACAAGCAAAGAGACCCCTGCTTGACAGGAAAGACATTCTCTCACAAGAGTAAGAAATCCTCCACACTGATTAAATCTTTAGGCGTGAAAGGGGATGGCTATATGATCATTGTATTATATTGCAAGCTGCGTATATTGTTGAGATCAGAATCAGAATTGATATCATCGGCATATGTCGTGAAATTTGTTAACTTCACAGCAGCAGTACAATGCAATACATGATAAATAAATGTAGAGAAAAAACTGAGTTACATTAAGTATATATACAGTCTATGTCTATTAAATAGTTAGGTAAAACTTGGTGATTCAGGAACAGCTTTTTCCCCTCTGCCGTCTGATTCCTAAATGTACATTGAACCCTTGGACACTACCTCACTTTAAAAATATATATTATTACTGTTTTGCATGATTTTTAATCTATTCAATATATGCATACGGTGATTTATGTATTTATTTTTATTATTTTATTTTGTTTTTTTTCTTCTATATTATCTATTGCGTTGAACAGCTGCTACTAAGTTAACAAATTTCACCACACATGCCAATGATAATAAGCCTGATTCAGATTCTGTTCTAAAACAAGTACGGTAGTACAAAGTAACAGAAATGTGAGGTAGTGTTCATGGGTTCACTGTCTGTTTAGAAATTGGATGGCAGAGGGGAAGAAGCTGTTCCTGAATCACTGAGTGTGTGTCGTCAGGCTTCTGCGCCTCCTTCCCAACTGTAACAGTGTGACGAGGGCATGTTCTGGGTGGTGGAGATCCTTAGTGATGGACACTGCCTTCCTGAGGCACCGCTCCTGGAAGATGTCTTGGAAACTATGGAGGCTGGTACCCATGACGGAGCTGACTAATTGTACAAGTTTCTGCAACTTATTTTGGTCTTGTGCAGTAGCCCCCTCCTCTGCCCTCCCCATACTAGATGGTGATGCAGCCTGTCCACGATAAACTTGCATAATGCTTCGAGTGTTACAAGGCACATTAATGAAGGTAGAGCAGTGGATGTAGTGTATATGGATTTCAGTAAAGCATTTGATAATGCTCCCCATGCAAGGCTCCTTCAGAAAGTAAAGAGGCATGGGATCCAAGGAGACCTTGCTTTGTGGATCCAGAATTGGCTTGCCCACAGAAGCAAAGGGTGATTTTAGATGGTTCGTATTCTGCATGGAGGTCGGTGACCAGTGGTGTTCCGCAGGGATCTGTTCTGGGACCCCTCCGCTTTGTGATTTTTATTAATGACCTGGATGAAGAAGTAGGAGGGTGGGTTAATAAGTTTGCCAATGACACAAAAGTTGGGGGTGTTGTGGATAGTCTGGAGGGTTGTCAGAGGTTACAGTGGAACATCAATCAGATGCAGAACTGGGCTAAGAAGTGGCAGATGGACTTCAACCCAGGTAAGTGTGAAGTGGTTCATTTTGGTAGGTCCAATCTGAAGACAGAATATAATATAAATGGTAAAATTCTTGGCAGTGTGGAGAATCTGAGAGATCTTGGGGTCCATGTTGATAGGACACACAAAGCTGCTGAGCAGGTTGACAGTGTTGTTAAGAAGGCATATGATATGTTGGCATTCATCAACCGTCATCCTATCCTTGGATACTCCAGCATTTGGGTCCAAACTACCCTTTTCAAGGACTCTCGTCACAGTACGATTGAGCCAGTATGAACCCAATGGGGTATCAGAGTCTGTGATCAGCTATAGTGAGATTTCCAGACAGAACCTGGAGCTGTATGACTTCCAGGTAGCCGTTTATCAATTTTTACAAGGAGGAAGCCAGAGTTGCTTGGGAGAGCCAGTCAGTCACTCCATGGAGCTAGTTCATCTTGCAACCCTGGAGATTTTCGACAATGACCCAGGCTCTTGAGTAGCTTCCTCATTTAATGCTCATTGGTGTTCAAACTCCAGTCATCCCTGTTCCCTTTGGTGCATGGTTCTCTTCTGACCGAAACATCCCTAATGTAGACCACCGTGCATTGGGAACAAAGTTCGGAGGTTTGCTTGGATTTGGAGGAGGTCATGGCCACAAAGAGGAGGTGTTCAATCACCTTTCCAGAGCCAGCCGAGTCTCGACAGGGTGAGTGGTCAGTGGCTGAGTTTTGGACCTTTGCCTAAGAGAGTGGCTGGAATGGGGAGGCCTTGCCACTTTATACCACCACGGACTCTGAGATAAACTGAAGGATTCCCTTGCCTTGGGAGAGCCAGCAGAGAACTTAGAGGTTCTGATCGACCAATCCATTCATCTTGGCAGAACGCAAGGGGGACTACATCAAGAGGTCAAAAGGGCTAGCCCAGGCTGGGCTTCAGTGCATCATAGCTCCACCTCCTGATGTTAGACCATGACCAGCCCATCCCCGCTCAGGATCCTGTGGGGGCCATGCAAATCGGCTGCATAAGTATCTCCGACAATGAGAAGCTTTGGCGTCAGAGTCAAGATTGCTGCTATCACTGTGGGGAAGCAGGTCACCTGCGGCTCAATATCTGAAGCTGTAGCTGTCGGAAGAGCTGTTAAGACAGTCTGGTGTCACTATCCCCAACCTCACGGATTTTGGTGTCATGCTGAGGAAGGAGATCTCTTGGGGTGTGAACTGAGGAGAGGTTGATGCTTTTTTGGACTTTGGGGCAGCTGGAAATTTCCTGGACTTGGGGACTACCCATTAGCTCAACATACCACTGCTAGATTTGAGCCAGACCATGCCTGCAACTGTCTGGGACGGCTGTCCACTTGGTTTTGGGTGGACCAGGCAGCAGCCATTAATCTTGCAGATGAGGATAGAGGATCATTAGTTTCGGGCACACTTAGCTGTCACATCATAACCCTTCAATGAACAGGGAGGATCATTGCATGGTCCAGTTGCTGCAAGAAGCTACGTTTTCAGCTTGGTGTTCCGACCCCAGACTCCAAGACCAGCGGCCAATGAGGGGACAGACTTCTGTTCAGAGTAACCTGGAGCCTTCAGGAAACCCAGTCCTGCCTTCAAGGGAAGACAAGCCGGCCCCAGCTAATAGGCCCGAGTGAGTCCCGACCCTGTCCAATCAGGATTGTGCTGGAACTAGAGAGACAGAGGATCTCTAGGTCAGGAGAAAGCCAAGGAGGTGCTCAAGCAGTCTGGAACTCTATCGGCTAAGTCAAAGGGCTCCAGTTGCCAAGTCTTGTCTAAGGGGAAGGCTCCAAAATGGAGGCTCTTGGAGCTTAGTCCCAGGAGCACAAGGACCACTTGTCACTCCTCACTGCCGGTGTCTGAAAATATGAACTGTGATTTGGTCTCTGTTTTCACTGAAGACTCGTGTGAACCTATTGAACAGGCTCTGGGGTCTGTCAAATCAGCCCTGCTACTGACAGAGTCTCAGGAGTCATTCTTGGAGAAGGGTTTGGAGGTATCGCAGAACCCAAGCCAGTCGAAATCCCTTCCATCTACAAGAGGTCTTCAGCAAGGAAAATATCTTAACTCTTCCACCCACCAGCCCTACAAATGTGTTATAGATCTACTGCCTGGTACTTGTCCTCCTTAGGGTCGATTATGCACACTCTTAGGCCTGGAGAGAAGCGCTATGGAGAAGTATATAAAAGAGGCCCTTGCCCTGGGATTCATTTGGCTCTCCACCTCTCCAGTCAGCACTGGCTTCTTCGTACAGAAAAAGGACAGGAGTCTGCGACCACGCATTGATTAAAGAAGGCTGAATCACACAACGGTCAAGAATGATTACCCTCTTCCACTTGTGAACACTGCCTTCAAGATTCTCCAAGGGGCAAGAGTATTCTCAAAGCTAGATGTGGTGTGCATACAATCTGGTTCGCGTAACGGAGGGTGATGTGTGGAAGACTGCATTCAACACACTGACAGGACACTATGAATACCTGGTCATGCCATTTGGCTTTGTGAACATGCCAGCAGTTTTCCTGGCCTTTATAAATGACGTGCTCCAGGACACTCTCCATAAGTACATCTTTGTCTACCTGGAAAACATCCTGATTTTCTTGAAGTCCATGGAGGAGCATGTCGCTCACATCAGAGATATCTTAAAGAGGCTTCTTGAATTTGCATAACCACCATTTCATTTTGGGTTTCATCAACTCTCATGGCAATCTCAAGATGGATCCTGGTAAGACACAGACAGTCAGAGATTAGCCACAAACATCCAGTGGAAAACAAGTCCAATGATTCCTGGGATTTGCCAACTTCCACCGAAAGTTCATCAGAAACTTTAGCTCAGTAGCAGCTCTGCTGACACCACTAACCAAGAGATCCACAGCTCTTTTGTTTGGACTTGCTAAGTGCAGGCTGCTTTCGCAGAGCTCAAACAGCGGTTCACGGCAGCCCCCATTTTGGTTGCACCTTCCCTTCATTGTGGAGATGGGTGCCTCGGATGTCAGAGTTGGTGCAGTGCTGTCTCAGCGGACACCTTTGGACAATAAACTGCACCCATGTGTGTTCTTTTCCAGGTGGTGATCTCCAGCAGAAGTGAACTATGTCACTGGAAATAGAGAGCTGTTCAGGGTCAAGTTAGCTCTGGAGCAATGGCGTCACTGGCTTGAGGGGGTCAAAATTCCTTTCATCTTATGGACAGGCCATAAGATCCTGGCTTGTAGTCAGGAGGCCAAGAGACCAAATTCCAGGCAAGCTAAGTCTTGACCTATTGTCGATGAACCTGAGTGAGAAAGCAGCCCACCACCATTTTGCCTCAAGCAAAAGTGATAGCAGCAATTCATTGGGGCATTGACACACTTGTTCCCAAAGCCCAAGCGCAAGGGGAGGTTCCTCAGAACAGCCCTCTGGGTCAGCTATTCATTCCTAGTTCCTTCCAGTCTCAGGTTCTTCAATGAGGACATGCATCGAGAATAACTGCTTACCCAAGGATTGCCAGACCCTTGAGCTCATTAAGAGAAGATACTGATGGCCAAGGATGGTGAGGGAGGTCTGTCAATATGCCTGCAAGGTGTATGCCCACAACAAGGAGCCCCACACCCAACCTCAAGAGCTCCATTGGACATACCTGTACCGGACATACATGGGGTCACGTCTCCATGGACTTGTCATGGGCTTTCCTCCTTCCAAGAGGAAGACTGTTATCATGGTAACTGTGGATCATTTTTTGAAGACCTGCAAATTCATTGCCTTAGACAGACTACCATCTGCAGTGAAGACAGCCAAACTTGTCCTACACCAGGTATTCAGGAGCCACAGTTTTCCTGTTGATATTGTGTCGATCACGGTCCTTGATTTGCATCTTTTGGAGGGCATTCTATAAGCTGAATAGGGGAATAGCGAGTCTTTCCTCTGAGTTGCACTCGCAGCCCAATGGCCAGATTGAATGGGTGAACCTAGATTTGCAACAAACCCTAAGATGTCTGGCCTCTGAAAGACTGGATGAGTGTTGCAACCATTTGGCATTCCAAATGCCAATTTGGGTATTCTTCACTACTCTTCCCTGAGCGTGAGGCCGAGGTAGGAGTTCATGTGGCCCAGATTGCTGCAAGGAGAAATGGAGTAGGGCAAGGGAGATTTTGTTAGCTTCTACCCAGAAGGCTGAAGTAAAGGCTAACCACAAGAGAAAACAGGGACCAGTTTTTCAGCCTGGCCAGCAGGTTTGGTTGTCGACTCAGGATTTGCCTCTCCAGGTGGAGTCTAGGAAATTGGTGACCAAATTCATTGGACCCTTCAAGATTCTCAGGAAAGTAAACACGGTGGCTTACAGCTTGCAACTCCCCAAGACCCTCAAGATCAATCCCACTTTCCACATTCCCAAATTAGAACCTGTGAACAGAAGCCCTTTAGCCCCACCACCATCAGTCCCAGCACTGCCCAGGTTTGTCAATGGGGAGCAGGTCTTCAACATGAGAAGAATTTTGGATTCACGAACTGCTTGGGGTGTTCGGCAGTTTCTCATGGACTGGGAAGGATTTAGACCCAAGGAATGGTGCTGGGTTCCTGACAGGGACATCTTGGATCCGGCTCTCATCCATGACTACCATCATCATCTGTCCGAGCAGCCAGGGCCATAAGGTGTCATACATAGGGCAGGGGATCCTGTTACGACACGCACCCAGCTGTGCCAGCTTCCGGGTTTCAGATGCTCTAACTCTTCGGAATATGGATTGCTGGTGCTTTAACAATTCAGGACCATTCTGCTAATTGGCAATCATGCTTTGGACACTAAGAATTGAGTATTTCATGAGCACCAGAACGAAGCCTCAGCGCTCAATTTTAAGATCAACCAGAGATATTCGTTAGCATTTTGTTTTGTGCTCAGTTCTTGATCCAATTTTATTCCCTGTCTCGAGCTTAGCCACAGATATGCCAACATCTGGGTCCAAAACATCCTCGTCAAGGATTCTGGTCACAGCGATCTCTATACGTTTGTTCCTCTAAATCCCACAGACTGCTGGGTAGTCTATAATGCAATCCTATTAAAGTGGTTGTATCTTTCTTATTTTGCAGTTCTACCCATAAAGCCTTACTAGATGAGCTCTCCAGTGTGTCATGTCTGAGCACTGCTGTAACATTTTCCCTAACTTATAATGCTACCCCTCCCCTCTTTAATCCCTCCTGTGCTACCTCATTTGAAACAAAGGAACTCTGAACATTGTGCTGTTGGTCCGGTCTGACTATGGTTACAATGCCATAATTCCACGTGCTGATCCATGCCCTAAGCTCATCCACCTTTCCTACAATATTCCTCTTACATTGAAATATACGCAGCTCAAACATTAGTCCCACCATGCTTTTGAATCCTGAATTTGTAGGTAGGCTTAATAACATCTTTCTCCACAACCACTCCACTACCTATTCTGGCACACTGGTTCCTATTCCCCTGCTGCACTAGCAAACCTTCACACTGGGTTATTAGTTCTCCTCCAGACCAGGTGCAAACCATGCCCCTTCTACAGGTCCTACCTTCCCTGGAAGAGAGCCCAATTCTACAAAAATCTGAAACCTTCCCTCTTGCACCATCTACCTGGATTTTTATGTTTTATCCAGGAATCTCATTCTCGTCCACAGAACCTCCTTTCTGTTCCCCGTCACTACAACTCACCACTTCTTTACCAATTCCTTCTGAGCCACAGAGCCAGTCTCAGTATCAGAGACCTGACCACTATGGCTTTCCTCTGCTCGGCTATCCTCCCTAACAGTCTTTTAAGTGGTACACCTGTTGTTGAAGGGAATTGCCGTAGGGGTACTCTGCACTAGCTGCCTATTCCCTTTCCTTCTCTTGATGGTAAGCTGTTCAATCTGCTGACTGCCCCGCTTGCTTCTCTTAATTTCTTTTTCCCTCTGTGCAATCCAATATCTCCTCAGGAATCGTGGTGCACAATTTGTGCTGATTTTCCCCTTCGCTTCTTTTAAACTCTCCCCTCTGCACAATCCATAGGATCCTGATTCTGATTCTGCATTTCTGATCTCAGCAGAAGGTTAAAAAAATAAGATTGTAAAGAGATTCTCAATATTTCACAATGGCCATAGAGCTTTAGACTCAATAAGCTTAAAAACAAGAGATTCTGCAGACGCTGGAAACCCAGAGCAACATGCTTAAAACAATGGAGGAACTCAGCAGGTCAGGCAGCATTTGGAGAGGAATGACAGAGGATGTTTTGGGCCGTGACCCTTCAACACCAGAATTTTAACACTAGAACTATGGTAGTTATCTGTGTCCAGCAAGGTCCCCAGAGCAAAAATACAACAGTGGTCATATGTTGTGTTGGGGTCCAGGTTTTGGCTGGTACACTGAGGCAAGATGTCCTGCACTTCAAGCAGTGCCACAGGGTCTTTTATACTTCCGGGTGTCAGGTTAACATCTCAGCCAAGAGGACTGCACCTCCATTTTTCCTGTGCTGCCATGGTGAAGCACTGAAGCCTTAAGAATGGAGCAGATTCTGGAGTTTCTGGGAATCTGATAATTTCCAAATAAAATACTGGCGGAACTCAACAGGTCAGACTGCATCTATGGAGAAGAATGAACAGCCAATGTTTTGGGCTGGGACTCTTCATCAGAGTCTCGGCCCAAAGTTTTGACAGTTGATTTCTTGCCTGACATGCTAAGTTCCTCCAGCATTTTGTGTGTGTTACTCTGGATTTCCAGCATCTTCAGAATCTCTTGTGTTGTTGATCATTTTCTGAATTTACTTCTTGTCTTCTGTGTCTGCAACATACAAAAATCCAGTAGGTGGCATCAGAACCCTTCACAAAGCTTGTACTCCAGCCACAAAGTAATTCCTAAATCAATATCTCTCTTTAGTTTATTCTTCCAGAGCACTGCCAGTATCAGTTGTGTGCCTCTGTGTTTTCTGGAGTTTGGTCCACTGTTAATGTTTGCTCTGTGTGTAAACATTAACAGTGGACCAAATTCAAGAAAAAGAATAGATGCAGGTGAACAATACAAGTGGGTCTTCAGGTGCACAAAGACGGATGGCCAGCTCTGTAGCAGCTACCACGGACAGGAAGCCTGGATACTTGTTTATATTCAGCACAGGGTTCGGAAAAGAGGTAATCTTATAGACCCTTGCAGAACAAAATCCAAATACTTAAGATTAAATAAGCCTTTCAAAAATGAAGATGGTGATCTCTGTAAATTGGGGAAGATCTGGCTACTATGTTTGAGAAGGAGGTTAAAGAGCCTTAGGTCCCACATCACTAGATTCAGGAACTAGTGTGGATAACTTCACTCACCTCAGCATTGAACTGATTCCACACCCTGAGTGATTGACTCACTTTCAAGGACTTTACAACTTATGTCGTCAGTATTAATTGTCTGTCTATCTATCTATCTATCTATCTATCTATGTATTTATTTTGTACAGGTTGTCCTTTTTTGCATATTGTCGATCTTTGTGACTCAGTGATTCAGGAACACCTTCTTCCCTTCTGTCATCCGATTTCTAAATGGATATTGAATCTATGAACACTATCTCACTATTTTTTTTATTTCTGTTATTTTGCATTACTTATTTTAATTTAACTATTTATATACACACACACACACACATATATACATATATGTCAGTGATATTAAATCTGATTCAGATTGTTTCCAATTTGTGTGTAGTTTTTCATTGATCCTATGAATATCTGCAAGAAAATGAATCTCAAGGTAGTATGTATGGTGACATACATGTACTTTGATAAAAAATTAATTTGAACTTTGAACCTTGATTAAAACATTTCTGCATTGAAGGAAGAAACAAGAGATAACCTGCAGGATTAAGTTGAAGGATGATCTGCAGGATTATTAATTTGTGATGTTCAATTGCCCTTTTGTTCATGGGAAGTGCTCTGCAGAGCCCAGCATTTCCCCCAGTACCCTGTGGAAGGCTGAATGCACAGGGCTTGTGGATTGATCAGTCAGTCATTAAGAGTATTGCATATGACACTGGAATTCAGATCAGATTGCACTTGGATTTATAGGGTTGGGTCTGCGATGAAGAAGTTATCTGTTGGGAGCAGGTACAGCCATGATAATCTATACTTATTATTTGACTGTACCACTTACAAATCTTTCACAAGCTAAATTTCAGGCAACATTTCATACTGAGCTGCTTTACATACTATAGGGATGGTGACCAAAAGGTTAGAGAAAGAGATAGATTCAAGGGGAAATTCAAGCAAAAAGAAAACAGAATCATCAATGCCTTTTTTCTCAAGGCAGCAATGGTAAATTCCAGATGGAATCCTTTTAAGGTAAATGGAGGAAATTTTTGGGGGATGTCAGAGGTAAGTTTTTGTGCAGAGAGTGTAAGGTTCCTGGAATGCACTGGTGGGGGTGGGATGATAGACGCTGATATGAAGGGGACATTTAAAGGACTTTTAAGCACATACATGAAAGAAAATGGAAGGATATGGGCTGTGCAAAAGGAAATTGTTAGCTTGATCATGGAATAAGTTTACATACAATAGGTCAGGACAACATCGAGGGCCAAAGGGCTCTTACTACACGTAATGTTCTCTGTTAGATGTTCCAGAAGGATGGAGAGGTTTAAATGGTTTCTAAAGATTAGCTTTATTTGTCATGTGTTCATTGAAACATACAACAAAATGTGTCATTTGCGTCAAAACTAATCAGCGAGGATTGTACTAGGCAGCCGGAAAGTGTCGCCATGTTTCTGGTGCCAACATAGTATGCCCACAACTCACTAACCCTAAATGTACTTCTTTTGAGCATGGGAGGAAACCAGAGCAACTGGAGGAAACCCACCTGGTCACAGGGAGAACATACAAGCTCCTTACAGACAGTGGCAGGAATTGAACCCTGATCTTATAGCTGGTGCCATAATAGCAAATGTCACATTGATTACTATTCCAATGGGATTCTAGAGCTAGTGGCTTTGGCAGAAGAAGTCACTGGCTCTGATGGAGTAGAGGGATCCCATTCCTGGGGAAATATGCCGCTGGCTGTGGAAGACTGTGCAGCTAGAAAGCGACAAGGCTATGGTGGAATCTAAAAACAAGGTTGACCATTTCAACGTTGTCCAAAATAGGCATTAGGCATGGAGATGAGAGCGAGACTTGGAAGAATTCAACTAAACGAGGGTGGAATGTAGGAGGGTCTTTCTGACAAAACTGGAATAATCAACTCTGGAGATGAAGAGACATGGCAGAAAACACGACCCATGTGAGACTATACCATGAGCACACACTTATGTTGTAAAACTCACTGAATGTAATCATGCAGGGATGCCCGTTGAATGTGATTCATTAAACACCAACCATGCATTAACCACAAACACAAGTGGGGATACACATTAAATGTGAGCTCGGCAGAGATGCACATTAAATATGATCCCTGCAGGGATTCAGACTAAACACACCCCATGCTGAGGGGTACAATAACGCGATCCATAGTGGGATATCTATTTTAGAGGAACCATGCAGAGGTGCATGCTAAACTCGACCCATACAGTGAAACACATCAAATACGACCCATGCTGAGGTGCACAATAGCACAATCCATACTGGGATAGCCATTTAACAGGAACCATGCAGAGATGTATGTTAAATATGGCCCAAGCTGGGATTCACATCAAACACAACCTAAGCTCTGACATCCATTAAAGACAACAGATCAAGAAAAAGACTCCAGGGAATCTTTAGGCAGATTGGATCACTTTTAATTGTACTGAGTCCTTGGGGAAAGTACACAAATGAATCAAATCACACAAGTTCATGAGGTGTTCTCTGCAGCACCATCCCATGGCAACTAAATGCTGGCCGTGGAAACCACACCAATGTCCGCAGAACAGGGATCAAATCTACTTGTCCTGATGCAGGATTTCATTGCAAAACATTGAAAATTTCTTTCCTCCAACAGGCTTTGAAGGGGGTGCACAGAACATGGAACATAGAAAGTACAGCACAGTACAGGTCCTTTAGCCCACAATATTGAGCTGGCCTTTTAACCTACTCCAAGATTGATCTTACATTTCCCCCCTGCATAGCCCTTCATTTTTCTTTCATTCATTTGTCTATCTACGTCTCCAAGATGTCCCTAGTGTATCTGCCTCTAACACCATCCCTGATAGTGTATTCCACACATCCACTGAAAGAGGTTAACCAGCATGCCGCCTGGATTAGAGGGCATGTGCGATAGGAGAGGTTAGACAAACTTGGGCTGTTTTTTCAGGAGTGGTGGTGGCTGAGGAGAGATCTGATAGAGGTTTATAAAATTATGAGAGGCACAGATAGAGTAGACAGGTAGTACCTTTCTCCCAGGGTTGAAATGCCTACTGCTAGAAGACAAACATTGAAGATGGAAGAGTGGGCACAAGTTCAAAGGAAATGTATGGGACAAGTTTTTCTACACAGAGTCTGGTAGCTGCCTGGGCTGGTGGTAGTGGTGAAAGATTTGATAGGGCCATTCAAGAGGCTCTTAGACAGGTACACAGATGCAAAGGAAGTGTAAGGGTGGGGACATTTTGCAGGCAGAAGGGATTATTTTAGATGGGTGTTTGATTACTAATACAATATTTCAGCAGAGCATTGGGACCGAAGGGCTTGTTCCTGTGCTTCACTGTTCTATGTTGTATTAGATGGTGCTCGACCCGTTGAGTTCTTCTTCTTTTGAATTTTGCTCCCGGTTCTTGCGTCTGCAGTCTCCTCCATCTCAATTGGAAATCCAAATCTGCAGGTGGTGGAAATCTGAAAAGCACGCAGGACACTCAAGCGTAATTGGAGGTTGCAGAGCTGAGCGCCAGGTGTGAAGTTGGCTTTGGAGGATTGCTATAAGTTAAGCAGATCCCCTCTTCATTTTGAAGATGAGTGTAATAAGTTTGATGGATGTGAGGTGAAACACTGTCGGGTGGAAAACGGTGAAAAATGATGGTCAGTGATGCTGTCTTGTGTGATACCAGTCTTCACAGAGACTGGTTTGTCTCGAGACTCATTGGTTTGTGTCACGCCTTACATGTTGCTGCAGAGCAACTCTGACATTTAGCAGTCCAGTTGTTTAGGGTTTAAGATCAAAATTTTTGCCTGAGGATGGAAATTAAAGATAGTAAGGCTTGTGAATCTTTGATGGCAAGAGATACTGCACATTTAGTCAAAAAAGCAAAAGAAGTATATGTAGGGGTTAGGAAGATGAAATCTACCTTAACTCCCTGGTCACTCCAGTTTTACCCTCTGAGACACAGCCTCCTCTCCCTCACCCACCCACCCTGCAGTTCAAACAAGCTTCTTTTCTTGCCTTCCTAGTCTGACAACAGAACTCCTGAATCAGCATGAACTACTTCACTGTTGAAGTGAGTCCACCACTTTCAAAGACTCTGCAACTCACCATTATTTATGAACCCTTTTAAAAAAATGATCTGCATGTTTTGTCTTCTTTTTTCACATTGGTTGCTTGTCAGTCTTTGCTATTCATAGTTTTTCATAAATTCTATTATATTTCTTTATTTTCCTGTAAATGCCTGCAAGAAAACTAATCTCAAGGTTGTATACGGTGACATACATGTACTTTGAGAATAAATATACTTTGAATATTGCTTCTCCTCCCACTGATGCGACCTGTCCCACTGGGTTTATCCGATGATTTGCTTTTATTTATATTGGAGTTACTGTACAATGAAGATCATGTCCATTGTGTCTCTAAGTGGATGGAAACCGCACTGTAGTTCCCAGAACAGTTCTGTCACAGGGAGGAAGTGTGTTGGGATGACCCTGGCAATGATTTTCACTGTGACACACAAGATGAGGATTCCTCTGTGGTTACCACAATCAGACTTGTCTCCTGTGTGAAGGTAGTTATGATTCTAGAATCTCTAATATTTTCTGTTATATCCATTGGACATCTATCCAATGTAGACACATGAGATTTTCTGTTCAGCTGCTTGTAGAGCCGTTTCTTTTCTCCGGAATAAGGGCTGAACTTCCAATTTAGGAACTTATTATCTTTATGGTTGATTATCTACTTGATCTCCTTGTCTTCACATCTGGTTTATCTTATAGAAGTCAAGGGTCACCTCTCAAGTCCCAATTACGGCAGAGTACCAAGTGCACTGAGAACTCCTGCATTCTGGGAGTTGACAGGTTGTCAGTGAATCACTGTCTGAGAGAAGCTGCTGTTGTTGGGTCCTTGAGAGATTCAGCACTGATCTTCCAGCATCTACTGTTGACGTGATGTTTTTGGGTCATGTTGACAAGTATAAGAGAGTGACTTAGGCAAACCCACCCACATACATGTACACAGAATATTGCTCCCCCCCCCCCAGTCTTATCCATACACACATACACACACACATAAACACTCTCATTGTCTCTCTCTCTCTCTTTCACATGGGCATACATTAATTCCCCCTCTCTCTCACACATGCACCCACATGCACAAACTCCCTCCTATACACACTCACTCACACAGAGGTATACTCTCTTACACACACACACACACACACACACACACACACACACACACACAGACACACACGCATACACTCTATTTCTCATGGGCACACATCCACTCTCTCTCTCTCTCATGAAAATACTTGAGGTGGCTACTTTAACACATAAGTTTTGGTCTTGTCACAAGATAGATAATTTTTGGAAAGATGTCTTTAAAACTTTATTAAAAGTTTTGAATTTGGACCTACAACCGAATTTACTTATAGCAATTTTTGGGATCACTCCATCAGAAGCAGGATATATTCCTGTTTCTGCTCAACGGATGATAGCTTCTACAGCTTTATTGGCTAGGAGAGCCATTTTGCTTAAATGGAAGGACTCTAATCCATCTACTGTTTTTTATTGGATTACTTCCATTATGTCCCGTCTAAGTTTAGAGAAAATAAGAAGTCGGACATTTGATACATCCTTTAAATTTGAAGAAACTTGGCGACCTTTTATTCAATATTTTCATATGGTTTGATTTATTGCTCTTCCAGTTACTTTCTCAAAATGCTGGATTTGATCAGAAAGTTTCTCTTTTTACTTGCTTGCTCTTAGTATGAGCTGCCCAGTTCCTTTTTTTAACTCTTTTTCTTATTTTTTGATTTTTTTTTGCTTAGTGGGGTTTTTATGTATATAAAAATTATAAGTTTCGTTACCTTTTTCTTCTTTTCATGGAATGATAAGAGGAGAATCGATTATCTTATTTTTTATTATATACTATTATATTAATACTATGGATGATCTTGATAATGTTTATTTCACTTTTTATATGAATTGTTATCGATATAGATATTTGAGATAATTCTCCTCTTGTTTATATATATGTACTTTTTTTAATTAATAAAAAGATTGATAAAGAAAGAAAATACACTTTCTGTCACACACACTCACACAGGCATACACACTCTCTCACACACATATATCCCCACAATGTCTCTGACAAAAAATTACCCCAACACCTTCTCGCTCACACACAGACACATACAAATATTTTGCCATACATAGACATGGTCTCTCCACACACACACACACACGCACGCACGCACGCACGCACACACGCACACACGCACACACACACACACAGTCATATGAAATGACACATATGTCAGTGTATATTCTCGAGCATACCTGTACACCTGAATCACCCAGAATCAACAATATTTTGACCACAGGCCCAAGGCAGGAATGAAATTGGATTTCAGGGCTCAGTTCATAAGTTCAGAGGTGTATAAGATGATGAGAGGCATTGATCATGTGGATAGTCAGAGGCTCTTTCCCAGGGCTGAAATGGTTGCCACAAGAGGACACAGGTTTAAGGTGCTGGAGGGGGGCGGGGGTAGGTAAAGAGGAGATGTCAGGGGTAAGTTTTTTATGCAAGAGAGTGGTGAGTGCATGGAAGGGGCCTTCAACATTTTTATATACCTCTCCTCTTGTGCTTTCTTTCCCTCTCCTTTCACTGCCTCGGTACATTCTGAAAGTGTAGTAGTAGTGCAATCACTCAAGCCGAGTCTGATATTCTCCGAAGGGGTTGTCCCCGGATGGCTGTAGAGGCTGATCTGGGATCCTCACATTCTGCTCAGTGTGGGTCGGAATATGTGGTGGCGGTGGTTCATGGTCGGGTCACTTGGTTGTTCACTCTCTCCTTTCACAGCTGCCACTTGTTTTCCATGGCACAGTGGAGCTCATTATCATGTTGCTCACCTCCCTCTTGAACAGATTACCTCCAAGTGTATCTATTGAGTGCAATGCCTTCTCAGTTTTTAGATGTAATGGTGAATTTCTTCAGGCTGATTTTGATGTCACTTTTGAAGCGTTTCCTATGCCTGCCAGGACCTCAGTGACCTTCCTTCAACTGTCAGTAAAGGATCGGTTTGAGGAGATGTGAGAATCCATGACACCTTTTGCATTCCCAGTTCCAATGGAAGCTCAGCTGCCTCAAGCATTAACTCTGTTCTTCTCTTCACAGATGTTGCCTGACCTTCTGAGTACTTGCAGCATTCTCTCACTTTAATGTTAAATTTTCAGAAGCAGCAGAATTTTTCTTTTAGGACATAGAACTGTACAGTAGAGTATGGGCCTTTCGTCTTAGATATTGTCCCACCTATATTAACCCTACTGTATGCTCAATCTAACCCTTCCCTCCTACGCAGCCCATAAGCTTCCACTTTTCTTCCATCTATGTGCCTATCTAAGTCTCTAGAAATGCTTCTTTTATATCAGCCTCCATCACCATCTCTGGCTGTGTGTTCCAGGCACACATCTCTCCCTGTGTAAAAATCCGACCTCTAACATCACCCCTTAATGTTCCTCCACTCACCTGTAGAGACATTTCTGGTGTTTGCCAAACATTGCTCAGAAATAACAAACTTAAATCATTGAAAGATGTGTGTCAATTCGTGATTATTCACATTTATCAGAAACAGTAGCATTACAACTCTCATCAGAAATAAAACTGATCATCTTCAAGATAGTGCCATCAGGCATCTTTTGTGAGGGCAAAATGTGATTTGGTTTCCAACTTTAAACAAGAGCCCGTCCAAATGTCCCAGGTGAAAAGCAAAGTGAAGATAAGACGTTTCTCAAAAGCATCCAGGTTTATTTTCTAGAACAGTATGTTTCGGGTCCAACAAGGAAGGGGGTATTGTGCTTTCTGCATCTAGGGAATGAAATGAAGTGAGACAAGTGTACTGAGATTTGGCAGGCAAACATTAAAGAGATGGGGATCACAGCATAATAAGGTTTAGGTTAGCTATAAAAAAGGAGAAGCAATCTTTAAGGAGATTGTACACCACTTTGTTCAGTTTGCATTAAAATGGACTTTGTTTTAATTCTAATGTTCCTTAGAAACATAGAAAACCTACAGCACAATACAGGCATTCGGCCCACAAAGCTGTGCCGAATATGTCCTTACCTTAGAAATTACCTAGGGTTACCAAGAGCTCTCGAATTTTCTGAGCTCCATTATTTTTAAAAAACTCTATTGTATCCGCCACCACCACCACACAGTGGCAGCCCATTCCACGCACTCACCACTCTCTGTGTAAAAACTTACCCCTGACATCTCCTTTGTACCTACTTCCAAGCACCTTAAAACTATGCCCTCTTGTGCTAGCCATTCCAGTTGTGGGAAAAAGCCTCTGACTATCCACACGATCAATCCCTCTCATCATCTTTTCACCTCTATCAGGTCACGTCTCATCTTCCATTGCTCCAAGGAAGAAGGGCCAAGTTCACTCAACCTATTCTCATAAGGCATGCTCCCCAATCCAGACAACATCCTTGTAAATCTCCTCTGCAACCTTTCTATGGTTTCCACATCCTTCTGATAGTGAGGTGACCAGAACTGAGCACAGGACTCCGAGTGGGGTCTGACCAGGGTCCGATATAGCTGCTACATTACCTCTCAGCCCTTAAAGTTGATCCCAGGATTGATGAAGGTCAATGCACCATGATGCTGCCTGGCCTGCTGTGTTCCACCAGCATTTTGTTTGTGTTGTTGTTTGAATTTCCAGCATCTGCAGATTTCCTCGTGTTTGCACTTCAAACTTATCTGGGTTGAACTCCATCTGCCACTTCTCAGCTCAGTTTTCCATCCTATCAATGTCCCGCTGTAACCTCTGACAGCCCTCCACACTATCCACAACACCCCCAAACTTAGTATCATCAGGAAATTTACTAACACATCCCTCCACTTCCTCATCCAGGTCATTTATAAAAATCACGAAGATTAAGGGTCCCAGAACAGATCCCTGAGGCACACCATGCAGAATATGATCCATCTACAACCACTCTTTGCCTTCTGTGGGCAAGCCAGTTCTGAATCCACAAAGCAATGTCCTCTTGGATCCCATGCCTCCTTACTTTCTCAATAACCCTTGCATGGGGCACCTTGTCAAGTGCCTTGCTGAAATCCATATACACTACATCTACTACTCTATCTTCATCGATGTGTTTAGTCACATCCTCAAAAAATTCAATCAGGCTCGTAAGGCACGACCTGCCTTTGACAAAGCCATGCTGACTATTCCTAATCATAATATTGCTTTCCAGATGTTCGTAAATCCTGCCTCTCGGGAACTTCTCCATCAACTTACCAACCACTGAGGTAAGACAGACAGACAGACATACTTTATTGATCCCGAGAGAAATTGGGTTTCATTACAGTCACACCAACCAAGAATAGTGTAGAAATATAGCAATATAAACCCATAAATAATTAAATAATAATAAGTAAATTATTCCAAGTGGAAATAAGTCCAGGACCAGCCTATTTATTGGCTCAGGGTGTCTGACACTCCGAGGGTGGAGTTATAAAGTTTGATGGCCACAGGCAGGAATGACTTCCTATGACGCTCAGTGTTACATCTCAGTGGAATGAGTCTCCGCCTGAACGTACTCCTGTGCCTAACCAGTACATTATGGAGTGGATGGGAGACATTGTCCAAGATGGCATGCAACTTGGACAGCATCCTCTTTTCAGACACCACCATCAGAGAGTCCAGTTCCACCCTCACAACATCACTGGCCTTACGAATGAGTACGTTGATTCTGTTGGTGTCTGCTACCCTCAGCCTGCTGCCCCAGCACACAACAGCAAACATGATAGTACTGACCACCACAGTCTCGTAGAACATCCTCAGCATTGTCTGGCAGATGTTAAAGGTGTTAAAGATGTTAAAGACTCACTGGTCTATAATTGCCTGTTTATCTCTACTCCCTTTCTTGAAAAAAGGAACAACATTCGCAACCCTCCAATCCTCTGGAACCTCTCCCATCCCTATTGATGATGCAGAGATCATCGCCAGAATCTCAGCAATCTCCTCCCTCGCCTCCCAAGCCTGGAGTACATGTCGTCCAGTCCCAGTGACTTATCCAACGTTTTCCTCTTAAAATTGTGTATAATTTATGTTTTTCCTGTGAATGCTGCTCTTATGGAGCTCTGTGCCTGTGATGTTGCTGCAATAAGCTTCATGTTGCATCTGTGAATACATGTACTTATGCATACGACAGTCAACTTGACCTGAAGTTTTGACCAGAAGTATACAAATCATTGAGGGATCTAGACAGAGTGTGTAAGTTGTTCCCTTTGGTGGAGGGGTCAAAGACAGGAGGTCACAAGTATAAAATAAAGAGGAAAATATAAAAAGCATCATGAAATAAATCCTCTTATGCATTTTTTGGTTAGAATCTTGAATGTGCTGATGAAGAAATAATAGCAAAATTGCAGAGAAGGGAGCCAGGCATGGGACTTGCTGAATTATAAACAGAAGGAAGGTACTGGAAACACTAATCAGATCAGGCCACATCTGTATTTCCACCATTATCAGATTTTATTTTAGATTTCCAGCTTTCTTGATTCTAAACTTACTGACTTCCTCTGGTGGAGAGCAGGCATATACACAATCAGCCCAGTACCCTCCTCCTCCATTGAAAGAATTCTATGACTCTCTGGAACTCATAGGTACTCTAACATCTTACAGGTTACCTTCAGGAATGCAGAGAAGTCCCATTCTAGTCCATTCACACACTCTTTAATCCTCCAACACAGCAGGAGTTCATTCTTTGGAAATGTATAATCAGCCCTGTAAATGTATAATCAGCCCTGTTTCTTCTGTCCATTTCCCATTGTCTGACCTGTAGTTCTCCCTCAACTATTCATCTAATTCTCTTCTAAGACCACCATCAAGTCGGCTTTCTTTACCTTTAAGCTAAAGTGATATGGTGATATACAGACATTGTTTACACCATTAACTTACAAATTCAGGTAAAAAAAAAACACTATTCTGGATATTAGTGAGAATGTGGATGTTGGCATTAGGAACAGCGTAGAACATGGAACATTACAGCACAGTACAGGCCCCACAATGTTGTGCTGACCTTTTAACTTGCTCTAAGATCAATATAACCCTTCCTCCCTACATAGCCCTCCATTTATCTATGATCCATATGCCTAAGAATTTCTTAAAAGTCCCGAATTTATTTGCTTCAACTGAACCTCTTGACCATGTCTGCATGCTTTTATGCATTGAGTTGCTGCTGCATAATTAGCTGATTAGATATTTGCATTAATGATTAAGTATACAAGTGTACCTAATAAAATGACCACTGAGAGTAATTTATTGAGAAGATCATCTCTCAGGCCCTTTCTCAAAAGTGAAAAGTCCTGGCCTGTCCAATCTTTCCCCGTAATTCTGTACTTTGAGTCCTGGCAACATCTTCAAAAATTCTTTCTGCACTCTTTCCAGTTTAATAACATCTTTCTGAAAGCAGGGTGACCAAAACTGAACACAATACTCCAAATGCAACATCTTGTGCAGGACTGGATGTGGAGGAGTCGGGAGCACAGTATAAACACAAGCACAGACTAATTAAAGTAAACAATTTGCCTCTGTGCCACAAATCCCATTTACACAGAATAGATAATTCACATTTAAATTAGTTGCCAACATGGCAACATGGAAACATATCAAAAGCTACCTCCATAACCCAAAATCCTCCTTTGGAGCTGAATCAATATGCTGTAGTCCCTTATTTCTCAGTCTTGGAACGTGGTCACCAGAGGGGTTTCAATGCTTTGAGAAGATTCACCATCTTCCCAGAGTAACAGATTGGTCTCTGTCAACACTCCCTAATTCTAACTAACAAATAATTAAAAAAAAAGAATTTGATGACTTAATTAAGTTGCTGACCAGTTAGATGATTCTCACCTTGGCCCTTCTGCCCAATAAAGAAGATGAGGTTGTCCTTAGTGGCCAGGTCCGGATCAGCAAGAGTAAATTTCAGTCTGAATTCATAGAAGGAGCTGATATTCTGGATCGTTGGATAAGCCAAGAAGGAGGTAAAACTGAACTCATCAGTGCCACTGAAGTGCGGGTATGTGATGTTCACAGCTGAAAAATGAAGAGACAAGTCTGTTAGTAAGCATGGTGCTTGCTCTGACCGTTTGGAAACCTTTCCCTCTGTTTTCCAAGATATTTATCCCTTGCGGACAATTCCTTCCTTGTTGAGAGGTTCATGCTAGCTTCAGAGCAGAGCACTTGTGTTCAAACAATGGTAAACTCTAATTGCATTGAGTGCATTTCTAATGATCTGTGCGTTGATTTCAGGAGCAGCAGTCAACTCCCCAATTTGTTTGGCTATTGTTGTCAGCTGAACTCAGAATTCTATAGTTCCATTGCTCGTACACACTCAACTAACACTGATTTATTCCATTATCCAGTTGATGGGATTATACTGTAGGCCCTCCAACAGTCAGCAAGAACTAGAGGACCAAATACATAGGGAAATCACAGATAGGCAGAGGAATGCTGTTGCAACTCTATAAAACTCTGGTTGGACCACACTTGGAACATTGTTTCAGTTCTGTTTGCCTCATGACCTCATTATAAGGAGAACATAGAAGCTTTAGAGATGGTGCAGAGGAGATTTCCCAGGATGCTGCCTGGATTGGAGAGCATGTCTTATGAGGACAGATCGTGTGAGTTATGGCGTTTCTCTTCAAAGCAAAGGAGGATGAGAGGTGATTTGACAGAGATGTACAGCATGATAAAAGGCATAGCCTGAGTGGACAGCCAGAGACTATTTCTCAGGGTTGAAATGGCCAATATGGGAAGGCATAATTTTAAGGTGATTGGAGGAAAACATGGTGGGAATGTCAGAGGTAGGTTTTTACGCAAGGAGTGGCGGGTGTGTGGAATACACTGCCAGTGGTAATGGTAGAGGTATCTATGATACTTCTAGAGAGGCACAAGGATGAACAAATCAGAGGTTCATGTGGGATGGTAGGGTTAGATTGATCATGGCGTTGATGCAGCATTGTGGACTGAAGGGCCTATATTGTGTTTGTGATGATCTATGTTCTATAATAAGGTTGTAACAGTCATTGATACTAACTTCAATAACATCCACAGGGGCAATTCTAATGGATTAGATGGTGCAGAAATTGTTAAATGTGTTCAGGAAAATTTTCTGAAACAATATGTTGAAGAGGTTATGTGTGATCTCCTCTTAGAAACTGAGAATGGGCAAATGGTTGCTGCATCATTGGGAGAAGTTTGGGACCAGTTAAGATAGTTATGAAAAAAAATTGGGCTCATCCTCGAGATCCAAAATTGAGGGAAAGTTACTTTCTGTGACCCTTCGTCTTAGCCCAAAACGTCGACTGTGCTTTTCCCTAAAGATGCTGCCTGGCCTGCAGCGTTCCACTAGCATGTGTTGCTTGAATTTCCAGCATCTGCAGATTTCCTCATGTTTACTTTCTATGATACTAGGTAGGAATTTGGAAAAGTTGATTGGGAGAGATTTAGATTAGGAGAAACAACATGTATCAACTGGAAAGTTTTCATTAATGAGATGAGGAGAGCATAGTGCCAGAACATTCCTGTTAGAATGAAGGGCAAGGCTGGCATTGGGAACCTCTGTTGATGAGGATATTAAGGGTCTGGTCAGGCAAAAGAAGGCAGCGTATGTCAGGTACAGGGGGGCAGGGATTAAGTGACTCCCTTGAGGACAATAAGGGATATGGAAATACAATTGAAATTATAAGAGGTATAGAGAGGGTAGATATCCAATGTCTGTGTTTCAGAGTAGAGAAGTCTAAACTTAAATGAACAGCTCTAAAACTATAAGGAATGGGAATAAGTGAACACCTAATAAAATGGCTATAATTATGAGATTTAGGATTCATTCTTGACTTCTGAAGAACCTCTTGATCACAGTATCACTAGATACAACAAGTGAGGAGGTCTGAGAGGTAAAATTTTCACACATAGAGCAATTGGTATCTGGAATGAGATCCCGGAGGAGGTGTGGACACAAGAACAGCAACAACATTTAAGAGGCATTTGGACAGGTATTTGAATGGGCAGGGCATAGAGATATACAGAATGAATGCAGGCAGCTGGGAATGGTATAGATAGACATTAGTGAATGCATAAACACAATAGGCTGAATGGCCTGATTTGTTGCTGTATAACTCTATAACTCTATGAGTATGAAGCAATAAAAATATCAATCTCCCTCGAACAAATGACCTTCACAGCTGCAAGACCACAATTTACAGTAAAAGTTCAAAAGCACAAGGGATTCTGAAATTCATGTTGTATCATAGAATCTATTGCCCAGAAGGGGGCAATCAGCCCGTTGTGCCAGCTCTTTAACAGAGGTTTTGAATTTGCCCCAGCCGTCATGCTCATTCTTTATAGTTCTGTAAATATTCCTCCATCGTTCCCTTTTGAATTCCCTTTTGAAAGTTATTAATGAATCTGCTTCCTCCACCCTTTCAGGCATTGCATAACAGATCAGAATAACTAGCTGTGGAAAAGAAAAGACTCAGCATCTTCCCCCTGGCATTTTTGCCAATTATCCAGGCTCTGTTAACTACATTCAAGTCATTCTCTCTCACTGTCTAGGGGAATGATACAAAGTAAAGATGCAATGAAAGTAGATTATAGCAAGCTGTTTTGTGTATTTATATTGAGTGGGCATATGTTTTTTTTTCCAGAGAAGGCTGCAAGAGGTTACCACAATTAATCATGAAATAAGCTGATGCCCTCAGTTTGTGGCTCTTAGCTTCATTAATGCGTTTGATGATCTTGATTTTACTCTTTAAAGACTTGGGGTCCATCAGGAATTGTGGCTTGTGGTTTGCACATTGCCAATTAAATCCGCAATTTGTTGCAAAACCATATTCATTGAGAAGAAAGAAATAACTCAGAATCATAAACACAAGAAATCCAGAGCAACACATGCACACAAAATGCCGGGGGAGCTCAGCAAGTCAGGCAGGATCTATGGAGAGGAATAAACCAGCGGAACCCTTCATCAAGACTGGATAGGGAGGGGGAAGAAGCCAGAATAAGAAGGTGGGGTGGGGGGAAGGGAGGAGTACAATCTGGCATGTTAAATTGGTGAAACCAGCTGAGGGGAAAGGTGGGTGGGTGGAGGAGGGAGGGCAAGGCAAGAAGCTGGGAGGTGATAAGTGGATGAGGTAATGGGCTAAAGAAGAAGGAACCTGATAGAAGAGAGTGGACCTTGGGAGTAAAGGACGGAGGACCAGAGGGAGATGACGGGCAGATTTTTTTTTCAGTGGTTTGATCGAGGCACACCTGCGCAAGCATGTGGACATCAGCCAGTTAGAACAGCAAGAAGAGTTAAAAAGGAGACGGTTTTATAGAGTGTGCATCAGAGGAGCAGGAGATAGAGTGGAGGGAGACAGAGTAGGAGGGTTTTGGTTCAACGGGGCTGAAGCAATAATGGGTCGAGGCGAGGTAGATTACCTGTGTAGAATACAGACAGGAGGCATGTGCGTGAGGTTGGTTTTCTGTGCTTGGTGTCAGATGTGGGATGTCCGGGAGACTCCTGGCCTCCCAGGTGGCCACGTTTGCACCAGGTGCGTCGAGCTGCTGCTCCTTAGGGACCATGTTAGGGAACTGGAGATGCAGCTCGATGACCTTCGTCTGGTCAGGGAGAGTGAGGAGGTGATAGAGAGGAGTTATAGGCAGGTGGTCACACCAGAGCCTCGGGAGACAGATAAGTGGGTAACAGTCAGGAGAGGGAAGGGCAGGAGTCAGATGCTAGAGAGTACCCCTGTGGCTGTCCCTGTTAACAATAAGTACTCCTGTTTGAGTACTGTTGTGGGGGGGGGGGGGGTATGGCCTACCTGGGGGAAGCAACAGTGGCCGCGCCTCCAGCACAGAGTCTGGACGTGATCAGAAGGGTAGGGAAAGAAAGAGGATGGCAGTAGTGATAGGGGACTCTATAGTTAGGGGGTCAGACAGGCAATTCTGTGGATGCAGGGAAGAAACTTGGATGGTAGTTTGCCTCCCAGGTGCCAGGTCCAGGATGTTTCTGATCACATCCAAGATATCCTGAAGTGGGAAGGAGAACAGCCAGACGTTGTGGTACATATTGGTACCAATGACATACGTAGGAAAAGGGAGGAGGACCTGAAAACAGACAACAGGGAGCTAGGAAGGAAGTTGAGAAGCAGGATCACAAAGGTAGTAATCTCGGGATTACTGCCTGTGGCATGTGACACATGGTGAGTATAGAAATAGAATAAGGGAGGATAAATGTGTGGCTGAAGGATTGGAGTAGGGGGCAGAGATTCAGATTTCTGGATCTTTGGGACCTCTTTGGGGGCAGGCGTGACCTGTACAAAAAGGATGGGTTGCATTTGAATCCCAGAGGGATCAATATCCTGGAGGGGAGGTTTGCTAAGGCTATTGGGGAAAGTTTAAACTAGGATTGCTGGGGGATAGGAACCAAACTCAAGAGACAGAGGAAAGGGCGGTTGGCTCACAAATAGAGAAAGCTTGTAAATGGGCACTGTTGATCAGAGATAGTATCATGGCTGCATAAAAGGATCTCTCAGTGGGAGAGCATTTTGGGGAATAGTGATCACAATTCTATCTCCTTTACCATAGTATTGGAGGGGGAAAAGTTAGGAAATTGTTTAATTGGAGTAAGGGGAAATATGAGACTATCAGACAGGAACTTGAAAGCATAAATTGGAAACAGATGTTCTCAGGGAAATGTACAGAAGAAATGTGGCAAACCTTCAGGGGATATTTGTATGGAGTCCTGCATAGGTACATTCCAATGAGACAGGGAAAGGATGGTAGGGTACAAGAACCAAGGTGTAGAAAGGCTGTTGTAAATCTTGTCCAGAACTGTTTGCCCACAGAAGGCAAAGTGTGTCAGAGTCTGCATAGTCAGTGACCAGTGGAGTGCCTCAGGGATCTGTTCTGGGACCCTTACTCTTCCTGAGTTTTATAAATGACCTGGATGAGGAAGTGGAGGGATGGGTTAGTAAATTTGCTGATCTCACAAAGGTTGGGGGTGTTGTGGATAGTGTGGAGGGCTGTCGGAAGTTACAGCGGGACATTGATAGTATACAAAACTGGGCTGAGAAGTGGCAGATGGAGTTCAACCGAGATAAGTATGAAGTGGTTCATTTTGGTAGGTCAAATATGATGGCAGAATATAGTATTAATGGTAAGACTCTTGGCAATGTGGAGGATCAGAGGGATCTTGGGGTCCAAGTTCACAGGACAGTTAAAGCAGCAGCGCAGGTTGACTCTGTGGTTAAGAAAGCATACAGTGCATTGGCCTTCATCAATCCTGGGATCGAGTTTAAGGGCCGAGAGGTAATGTTACAGCTATATAGGACCCTGGTCAGACCCCACTTGGACTACTGTGCTCAGTTCTGGTTGCTTCACCATAGGAAGGATGTGGAAACCATTGAAAGGGTGCAGAGGAGATTTACAAGGATGTTGCCTGGATTGGGGAGAATGCCTTCGGAGAATAGGTTGAGTGAACTCAGCCTTTTTTCCTTGGAGTGATGGAGGATGAGAGGTGACCTGATAGAGGTGATGATGAGAGGCATTGATCGTGTGGATAGTTAGAGGGTTTTTCCCAGGGCTGAAATGGCTAGCACGAGGAGGCACAGTTTTAAGGTGCTTGGAAGTAGGTACAGAGGACATGTCAGGGGTAAGTTTTTTACACAGAGAGTGGTGAGTGCGTGGAATGGGCTGGCAGCAACAGTGCTGGAGGCGAAAACAAAAGGGTCTTTTAAGAGACTCCTGGATACGTACATGGAGCTTAGAAAAATAGAGGGCCATGGATAACCCTTGGTAATTTGTAAGGTAAGGACATGCTCACCACAGCTTTGTGGGCTGAAGGGCCTGTATTGTGCTGTAGGTTTTCTAAGTTTCTATATTTCTATGTTTCAAATTCATGAAGATTATTTCATTGTACTGGAGAATCTTATAACCAGTGAATTACTTAGAAAATTCAGTCACAAATGTAAACTTGAATACACACTGTTTGACTTGGATACATCCAGCACCTAAAAACAGGCAATAATAATCTGATCATCAGTTAGTCAAAAATCAATAAACTGCTGATGCTGAAAACCAAGAATAAAAATAGAATGTGCCCAAAACACACAGCAGATCAGGAAATATTGGCATTAAGAGAAACAGAGTTAAAGACTAAGGCTGTAGATCACAAACCCTGTCACAGCTTCTGTTCCCCTGCCACTGAGTCTGGCACTAACACAGTGAACAATCACCTGCAGCAGCTCAGTGCTCGGAGCAGAATCTGGTCTGAATTCCTCCATTCTCTGTATTTTCATATGCCTACTTAAGGGCCTTTTTAAAACCTCCGCCACCATCACTGGCAAATCATTACAGCTGCTTATTGATTTCTATGTCAACAGCCTCTCCCGCGCATCTGCTTTGAACTTCTCCTCACATTAAATTCATGACCTCTAGTATTAGACATATCGACCCTGGGGAAAATGATATTGGGTGTCTACTCCATCTATCGCTCTCATAATTTTAGAAACTTCAGCTTCCACCGCACAAGAGAAAGCAAACCCTAGTTTGCCCACCCTCTCTTTTCAGCACTTGCCCTCTAATCCAGGCAGCATCTGGATAAACATTCTGCACCCTCTCCAAATCCTTTCACTTTCTCCTCATTCGATAAGAACTGAATGCAGTACTCTGGATGTAACCTCATCAGAGTATTACAAAGCTACAGTATAACTTACTGAGTCTTGAACTCTGTGTCTCAGCTAATGAAGACAAGCCTGATCAAGTCTGCTTCAAGTTTGAAATATGCAAAGGGAAAGGTGGTTCAGAAAGGAAAGAGTAGACAGTGTTAAAGAGGATCCTACTGCCAAAGGAATCTATCATCTCCAAAGGGATCCTACCACCAAACTTATCTTTGCCTCCACCCTTCTCTCTGCTTTCCACAGGTATCCTTCTCTCTGTGATTCCTTTGTCCATCGTTCCTCCCACTAATCTCCCTCCTGGCTCTTGTCCCTGCAGGCAGCCTAAATGTTAAATCTGCTGATTCACCTTCTCCCTTACCTCCATTCAGGGCCCCAAACAGCCCTTCCAGGTGAGGCAGGCCTTCTCCTGTGAATCTGTTGGGTTCGTATATTGTGTCTGGTGTTCCCAATGTGGCCTCCTCTACGTTGGTGAGACCTATTGTAAATTGGGGGATTGCTTCATTGAACACCTCCACTCCATTTGCCAAAAGCATAATTTCTTGCTGGCTAAACGTTTTAATTCTGATTCCCATTCCTGTTCTGGCATGCCAGTCCATGGTCTCCACTTGTGTCATGATGAGGCCACTCTCATGCAGAGGAACAACATTTTGTATTTCATCTGGATAGCCTCCAACCTGATTTTTCCTTCTGGTAAAATAAAATGTCACTCTCCTCCTCTCAACTTCTACTTCCCATTCTGGCCTCTTACCTCTTCTCACCAACTTATCACCTCCCCCTGGGTTCCTTCCTCCTCCTTTTTCTCCTATAGTCCATTCTCCTCTCCTATCAAATTCTTTCCTCTGCAGCTCTTTACCTTTCCTACCCACCTGGCCTCACCTATCACCTTCTAGCTATCCTCCTTCCCCTCCCCTCCTCTTTTATTCTGACATTTTCCCCTTTCCTTTTTGTTCCTGAAGAAGGATGCTGGCCCAAAACATTGACTGTTTATTCATTTCCACAGATACTGCCTGACTTGCTGGGCTCCTCCAGCTTTTTGTGCGTGTTGTTAAAGAGGAAACTGTGGCTCAAATTTCAGAGGTGCAAAGAGTCTTATTTTAAATGGATGGTCCTCATTTGTGTTCAGAGGATGAGTCACTTATTGACATTGGAGTGATCAATGTGGATATCATTCACATAGAGAAAGGACATATTAAGGAATCTAACATCCTCAAAAGTGAGTAAATCCCAAGATTAGTAAGCAGGGCAAAAGAGTGACAAAGTGCACTCAGTCTGGAAAATTGCAAGTTATTGTGCTTAGGGAGGGTGAAGAAGGCAAAAGAAATAGAAGTCCTAGAAAGTATAAATGAATATCAATACAACAAGAAGGTTTACGTACCATCAATGTTCATGTCATAATGTGCAAGAATAGGAGAGGATATATTCGAACTGCACAGTGCATTCATTAGGCCCCAGTCCAGAGCAGGATGTTGCCAGGATATGGTTGGAGATTATAGATACAGTTGGAAGCTGTTTAAGATGGAGTTATTTTGCTTTTGAACGAAGGAGCACGGATTTTAATTGAAGTGGAGATTAGACCTTAAAACCATAAGACATAGGAGCAGACTATTTGATCCAGCAAGTCTGCTCTGCTATTCAATCATAGCTGATTCCCTCCCAACCCCTTAATCCTGCCTTCACCATCTGATATAACCTTTAATCTTTGATGCCCTTACCAATCAAGAACCTATCAATCTCTGCTTTAAGTACACCCAATGACTTGGCCTCCATAGTTGTCCATGGCAATGCATTTCAAAGGATTCATCACCGTCAGGCAAAGGGAATTCTTCTTCATCTTTATTCTAAAGAGGTATTCTTCTATTCTGAGGCTGTACTCATTGGTCCTAGAATCCCCCGCATCCTCTCCACATCCCACTCTATCTAGGCCTTTTAATATTTGATAGGTTTCAATAGGATGCCTCCTCATTCTTCTAAACTCTAGTGGGTACAGTCCCAGAGCCATCAAATGCTCCTCATAGATACACACTTTTACTTTTGGAATCATTCTCGTGAGCCTCTTCTGGACCCTCTTCCGTGCCAGCACATCCCTTCTTAGATAGGGGAGCCCAAAACCGGTCACAGTATAAAGTGAGGGTAAAAGAAAGGACCTATTTCCCATGGTAGAGAGGGCTGAATATAAGACACTGATTGAAAGGGGAGATGATTTCACTCAAAAATTTGGAGGCCTGGAGCTCACGGGCTAAGGATCGTTAAATGCCTGTGCTTTGGAATTCATTCTCTGATTCTTTTCTGCATTTTTTTTCTCCTAGCAAAGACATACAGGTTAGTAGGTTAACTACAAACATGAGGAAGTCTGCAGATGCAGGAAATCCAGAGGAAAACAAACAATGCAATGGAGGAATTCAGCAAGTCAGGCAGCATCTATGGAAATGAATAAACAGTCAATATTTTGGGCCCAAAACTTCTTCAGGACTGAGAAGGAAGGGGGAAGATGCCAGAATAAAAACATGTGAGGGGAGGGGAAAGACTAGCTGGAAGATGAGAGTCCTGAAGCCACGTGGATGGGAAAGGTCCAGGGCTGGAGAAGAAAGAATCTGATAAGAGAGGAGACTGGACCATCGGAGAAAGGAAAGGAGGAGGGGACCCAGGAGGAAGTAAAAGGTCAGGTGTGGAATAGAGAAGGTGGAGGTGGGGGAATTTGCTTACCAGAAGGAGAAATCAGGGTAGAGGGTACCCAGATGGAATATAAGGTGTTATTCCTCCACCCGGATGGTGGGCCTCATTTTGATATAAGAGGGAACCATGGCCCAACATGCTGGAATGGGAATGGGAGTCGGAATTAAAATGTTGGGTAACCGGGAAGTCCTGCTTGTGGCGGCTGGGTTGTTAGTTGTTGTTTGTAAATTTTCCCGTGATTAGGCTAGGGTTAAATCGGGAGTCGCTGGGTGGCACAGCTCGAAGGGCCGGAAGGGCCACGATGTAACTCAATAAGTAAATAAGTATAAGATCCATTTTGATAAGATTTCATTTATCTCTTTCTGCATTACAGATCCAGATTTTGTTTGCTAATAGCTCTGTGAACAAATTGAGGCACTTTGCTGTGATATAGACACAGCAGGAAACTGATCCGACACTTTCATTCTATCGTAGTTTTTGTTATCAGTTACTTTCCTTGGCAACATCCATTCTCTGGGTCAATGAGAATACATTTATACATTTGGACTGTATAAAGGAAATATCTGCAAAAGGAAGGTGGAGTGTGAAACTAAATGCAATGCGATTTCTAACGTTGTCTCGAAGATCAGACAATTTCTCTCCTTGATTGATGAGGAAGTGTGTTTAATGGACTTGTTAAAGGGACATTAAGATGTCACAATTATTATAGTGCAGTATGTCTTCTATTGATCTTCATGTGTGAAATATTGATCTGACCAGAGGTTAGATTGCCGGTTATGGGTTCTGGAAAACAAACTGCTCTGTCTTCTGATGACAACCACCATAATGGGCAGTTTCTGTGGTTTGTCTACATATTTTCAACGTGTCGAGTTCTCCCACATTACTGAGGAACAACTGTAGATAACAGCAATCAAAAGAAAACAAGTTCTATGAAGATCTCTTTACAATCCAGGCTCATATGGGTTAATCGTAAACACACGAGATTCTAGAGATGCCAGAAATCCAGAGTAACTCATACAAAATGAACTCAGCAGGTCAGACAGCATTTATGGAAAGGAATAAACAATTAACATTTTGAGACCACCCATTTATTTTTTCTCTTTCCTTCTCTTTATCAGTATATATATGTATATACACCATAGGGCAGTATGGTAGTGTGATGGTTAGCATAATAATATTACAGGATCAATTCCCACTGCGGTCTGTAAAGCATTTGTACGTTCTTCCTATGACCTTCAGGTGCTCTGGTTTCCTCCCAAAGTCTAAAGACTAACCTAACAGTTAGCAGGGTAATTGGTCATTGTAACTTGTCCTGTGTTAAACAGGTGGATTGTTGGGCAGTATGGCTAGTTGGGCCAGGAGGTCCTGCTCTGCTCTCTATATCTAAATAAATAATGAGTATTTACCTACAACCAAAGTAACTGACAAAAATTACAACATTAAATTAAGGAAAGAATCTTCATTTTCCTAGCGATTACACTTTGCCACAAGGCTCCAATTTCCTGGCATCTTGCTAGAGAGCGTTCCTCAACTAAATAGAAATTGTTTATGATCAAAATGAGGGGTTTAACAAATAAACTGTGGTACGAGTGCCAAGGAATGAGCCATTGCTCAAGGCTTCACTTTTGCCTTTTATTCAAAGTGAAAATCAAAGTATGTATATATCACCATGTGCTACTTGGAGATTCAGTTTCTTGCAGGCATTCACAGTAGAGCAAAGAAATACAATAGAATCAATGAAATACTACACACAAAGATTGTCAGTCAATGTAAAAAAGTCCTACTGCAGTGATCTGATCTCATAGCCTAAACTAACAGAACGATTCAGTACTATCTTCCAGGGAGATGTTAATTGTCTGCATTCTTAGGTACGCTATCAGAAAGCATTAATACAAAGATGAACAAGGTTCTTCCCTAGTGACCTGTCCACATTTATTCCTCAACCTATATTGGTGCAAAAAAAGTATTCGTTAAAGGGACTGCAGCTAGCTGGTTGGAAACTGAACAGCATGTTCCATATTTTACAGCAGTACACTTCAGAAGTACTGGAGGAGCAGGAGAGATAGATGAATGAAGAAATATTAGCTTTATTTGTTACATGTACATCAAAACATCCAGTGAAATGCATTGTTTGCACAAATTAAATTGGCAAGGCTTATGCTAGGAGCAGCCCATTCATCTAGTGCCAGTATAGCATGCCCACAAGTCACAAACCCTAACCTGTATGTCTTTGGAATGTGGGAGGAAGCCAGAGCACCCAAAGGAGAAAAGCACCATCATGTGAAGAAGGTATAAACTGCTTATAGACAGTAGCAGGAATCAAATCCCGATCTTCCAGAAGGGAGCTGTAAAGCATTGCACTGACCACTACACAACTGTGCAGCCCCATGGGAACAGGAGCAGGAGTCGGCCATTCTGACTTTGCACCTGCTCTTCCATTCAATGTGGTCTTGGCTTAACTTTTACCTCAGTACTATTTTACTCTATCAATCCCTCAACATCAAAAATTCTGTCAATTACAGTCTAGGATATCCCTACCGACTGAGCCACTCTAGCTCTCTGTCAGTATGGCCGGATGAATAAATTTCAGGCCATCTCGGTCCTTCCCCATTTTGAGCCTATGATTCTTGGTTCATCCTTCCTTCACCTGCCCTGTCAAGCTCCATTAAAAGCTTGAGAAGAAAATAAAGTGCAGAAGAACTCAGTGGGTTGAGCAGCATCCGAGGAGCAAAAGTTTGTGTCACCATTAAAATTGAAGGAGTGAGAGAATAGTTCACAAGAATGATTGCTGGTATGAAGTATTGTCTTTTAAGGAGAAATTAAGCAGACCAGGACTATACTCCCTATGGATGAGAAGATTAAGAAATGATCATTCACCCTAACTGTAAGCATATCATTTTGGAATGTGGGAGGGAACTGAAGCACTCAAGGAAACCTATAGGGTGATGGGGAGAACATTGAAGCTCCTTACAGACAGCGGTGGGAACCAAACCCTGACCAGTGATCGTTGGCACTATAAAGCGATGGAACTAGCCACTATGTCACCATGTAGTATATTTTCCCAAGGTCAGGAGAGCTGGGATATGGACAATCGTCCAGACACAGTCTCACCAGGGCTCTGTGCAATTCCAGTAAGATGTTTATAAAGTACTTCAGAATGATTCAATATAAATGTAAATCATTTCTTTCATTCTTGCTTTAACCAAAACTGGCAATAGGTTGTCAAGCCTGAAAAACATAGTTTAATTTCTGTCAGTAATGCAAAAGGTTTCATCCATTGTGACTAGCGAGAATACCTCACCAGATGTGTTTGGATCAGTTTGATCGCAAGGAATTAAAGGTGCTCCAAAAAAAAAAGCAACTCAATGGTATCTACTACACTACAAGTCCATCGAATGAGGTACTAGCATTATAACTATCCATCCATCTGGCGCCGGAAGAAATTAACATTCATTTTACCTGTCTTCTTTCCTCCAAGTGACACAGTTCTGCATTTCTGTACCCACTCTACCAAAAAGACCCTCGTGTATTACTGCTGTGAAGAGCGTAATGATTAATAAGTGTTGCACAAACCAGGCACCCACAGGGACCAATTACTGAAGAGTACACCACTCACAATTAACTTCCATAAATGCTTGGTTTTACCTCGTGTATTAGGAGTGATGGCATCAGTGCCAATGTGAACTTGTCAATAGCTGTGCCAGCAATACGTTTGTGCTCTATTTGTAAAACATTAACACTAAGACTTCTTTAAAGAGTGCTGATCATTGGATGCTACTGAGAACATAAGTTAATGGCTGTGCCAGAGAGACTTGCTAATCAAAATGTTTCAGAATCAGGATCATTACCACTGACACATGTCGTGAAATTTTAAACACAAGAGATTCTGCAGTTGCTGAAAATCTTGAGGAACACATATAAAGTGCTGGAGGAGCTCAGCAAATCAGGCAGCATCAATGGAAAGGAACAAACAGCTGACATTTTGGGTCAAAACCCTTCATCGAGATGGCCAGCTGTACAGTGCAATACATAAAATATTACAATTAGTTAAAATGAGAATACATAAAAATAATTAAGTGCAAAAAGAGGGCAACATAGTGAGATAGTGTTCATGGATTCATGGACCATTCAGAAATCTGATGGTGGAGGGAAAGAAGCTGTACCTAAAACATTGAGTGTGGGTCTTAAGCTTTATGTACTTCCTCCTTGATGGTAGTAATGAGAAAGGGGCATGTCCCAGCTGGTTGGGATCCTTAATGATTTGGCATTTGCCATTATACTCCAACAAATTCAAAGATGGCGTTGATGGTATCTAAAACATTAGAACCTTCAGAAGAAAGCCAATGTCCACCTGGCTCTTCCATCAAAAGCTGTCTGATCAAAGCACCATCAGTTTAACAACAGATACAGACAGATATTCCTGTGTGGTGGAGAGGTTTGGGAGAAAGCCCTCCAAGTTCTTCTCTTTATCCCAGACCAGCTGTTCTCACCCCATACCATGTCTCTGCCGGTGATTTACATAACCAAACATTTTTGTGTTCTGCAAACTCATCCTTAAAATGTCTTAAGTCACTGAAGAACACTTCAGTGTTAATTTATGTAACCATACTTCCAAGTCAATGTCAAAATAAAATTTATTATCAAAGTATATCAGAAGATATGCTCCCATATCCAACTGTGAGATTCATTTTCTACAGGAAAGTAAAGAAATGCAATGGAGTTTATGAAAAACTATGCAGAAATAAAGACTGACACATAAGTTTCATGCAAAAGAAGACAAATTGCAGATTAAAAATACCAGGACATGAGTTGTAAAACGTTCTTGAAGGTGAGTCTGTATGTTGAGTTGCGTTGAGTTGTGGTGAGTGAAGTTGGTTCAAATGCCTGGTGGTTGTTGGATATTCACTGTTTCAGAACCTGGGGGTGTGGGATCTCAGGCTTCTGAACCTTCTGCTTGATGGTAGTAACAAGGAGAGAGGATGGCCAAGATGGTCACTTTTGATTTGGCTAACAGTAGCAGTGTCATCAGCAAACTTAAATGTATTTATTTATTTATTGATATATCACAGACTCAGCCCTTTGAGTCACACTGCCCCAGTAGCCCCACAACACCCATTAACCCTAACATAATCATTGGACAATTTACAACGACTGTGGAAATCAGAGCACCTGGGGAAAACCCACACATTCCACAGGGAGGCCATATGGGAACTCCTTACATAATGGCACTGGAATTGAACTCTGCACTCCGGAACATCCTGAGCTGTAATAATGCCATGCTAACCATGGCAGCCTGGGAGCTTCTCTCAGCCACACAATCAGAGGAATAAAGCATGTAAATGAAGGAGATAAGCACACGCCTCGTGTATTTAATGTTCAGGTAAAACTCAGTTGTGAACATGCTCTTCTCCAACTTTGAAGATAGATGGAAAACTGTAATGTCATTTACAGGATGAGGAGAAGGCTTTTGCCTGAATGGCATGCTTGTGGACTGTACACTTTACAAACCAATGTCTGATGCTTTTGGGGAAGATCAATCTTACTTAATCCTGGCAGCAACAGTGACAAAATCCACCACTTACATGTGAGATTCCCTCCGCAGATCAATAACAAAATTAGAATTCAGATTAAGACCCGAGTGAAACAATGAACCACTTAATAAGTAATTTCTGCCTCAGTACATCATAATTAATTATTTCCTAATTAAAAATAATAAATGAATGTATTCTAACAGTTTGAAGAATTACTTTACTTTCCTGGGCTCTTCTACCTTACTAGGTTAAGGAGAGATACTAATTTCTTTCCTTGTCTCTTTTTGGTTACTGGTTGCAGAATGGGACTTATCTCTATTATCAGGCCTTGCCTCATCACCCTCAGTGTGGGTGGTCTTTAGCCCCCCCCCGGCCATTTCCTTTCTTGTTTGTTTATTTATTTTGAGATCCAGTGCGTAGCAGGCCCTTCCAGCCCAACGAGCTGCACCACCCAGCATCCCACCTATTATCCCACCTAGCCGAATCACAGGACAATTTACAATGACCTATTAACCTACTAACTGGCATGACTTTGGACTGTAGGAGGAAACCCACACGATTATGGAGACATACAAACTCCTTATAGATGTCGTTGGAAATGAACGTTGATGCCCTGAGCTGTAATAGCGTCGTGCTATGTTACCATGGCACCTTGACTCATCACTTTTGGTGTGTGTGGCCTTTAGCCCCCAGGCCATTTCCTCTCTTGTTGTAAGAGGGAGCAAGACCAGCAGTAGTCTGAAGCGCTTTATCTTTTGATGTAGTATAGTAATGGTTGGATCCCAGTAAATGTCATCATTGCTTTTAACGGACATTTCCTCAAGCTGAATGATACTGGGTAATCTCATCAAGGAAAATACACTGATGAAGGGTCTCAAACTAAACCGCCATAAACACTACCTTTTCCCCTCCATGAATACTGACTATTCCCCTCCATACACTGCCTATTCCCCTCCATAAACACTGCCTATTCCCCTCCATGAATACTGCCTATTCTCCTCCATAAACACTGTCTATTCCCCTCCATAAACACTGCCTATTCCCCTCCACGAACACTGCCTATTCCCGTCCATAAATACTGCCTATTCCCATCCATAAATACTGCCTATTCCCATCCATAAATACTGCCTATTCCCCTCCACGAACACTGCCTATTCCCCTCCATAAACACTGTCTATTCCCCTCCATAAACACTGTCTATTCCCCTCCATAAACACTGCCTATTCCCCTCCATGAATATTGCCTGACCTGTTGAGTTCCTTCAGCATTTTGTGGGTGTTGCTCTGGATTTCCAGCACCTCTTGTGTCTGTATTTATATTTTCCCCACATCCCCACCAGTTCCCCTCCACATTTTACCAATCACATGAGAAGCAGTTTACAGTCTCCAATTAACCAAAATCCCTTTAAAGAATTTCCCAATCGCACTTTAAGCACATGCCCTCTCGATCTGGACTGCCTTAACCTGAGGAAAAGGCTTTGTCTAATTGCCTTAGTTATGTCCCTCATGGTGTCATAAAGCTCCATCAGGTCACCCCTCAAATTTCTATGCTCCAGGGAAAGACATCCTAACCAATTCACCTTCTCCTTGGTACTCAAACTCTCTGGTCCTGTTAACATCCTCATAAAATCTTCTTACACTCTCTCAATTTTAATGACATCCTTAAGTGTCATGGAAGGACGTTTTGTCTGTCCCTTGCTGTAGGTGAAAATGACCCTGACAGTTATTTGTTGTTTAGCACTGCACGTCTGAATATAATCTTGTCCTTGCTGCAGAAGCGCTAATAAATTCTGGTGAGCGATGCACAACTCAATGTAATTGAGGCACAAGGATGGATGTTCTTAAATGAATCATCCTCACTAAGGGTTCATGTCAATGCAATAGATCAGATATCCAACACTGAGGAGGAGAGGACAGATTTTTGTCCATAAGCTGTGTGTAATAACTGCGAAATTCATTTAGAAGTACAGACAGCAGGAAATTGATTCCTCATTAATCTGGTACTTGTGATTGACAAGATCAAGAATTCCTTCTTTTTTAAAAAAAATTACATAGAGTACAAACAACTGAATATTTCATCCCAGCCAGTCTGTTTCAGTGTTCATGCCACAGCGAGATAGAAAGAGCAAGGGATATAGTATGACAACACGTATTTTGGCCCATTGGATCTGTGCTAACATCATGCACCCATTTTTACACTAATTCTATGTTGACCTATTTTATTGTCCCAATACTCCCACAATTCCACCACATGGCTACACAGACAGTTAATAGTGGCCAATTAACCTATCACCATTAGTCTTTGGGATGTGGCAGGAAGCCATAGCACCTGAGGGAAATCCATGCACGGAGAAAACTAGCAAACTCTGCTTAGACAGCACCCAAGGTGAGGATTGAACCTGGATCTCTGGAGCTGTGATTCAGCAACTCTACTAGCTGCGCCGCAGTGTGACATAAGCTTCCTCATCTTCTCCACTCCCAGCTTAGCCTTCTATCCCAGCCTTTCTCATATACTTAACATGCTTCCCTCTAATTTCACCTCTGCTACTCACATCAGCCTCTCCAGGTCGCAGCTCATTCAGTGACCTTCCTATTTCTGGAAAAGGAACTTAAATGAATTCTCGAATGACCATCTCATATTTCTCCTCTCTTGTCTTGGTCCCTCTTGAAATGGAATTGCCTTACTCATGTCTACTCAATCAGCCCAGTGTTTTAGATGCCAGTGTAAGGCCTCTTCTTCAACCCATCTATCATGTTGTACTTCACTGAAGAAGATGACAATGAATAAAAAGTAGAAATCAAACCCACTGCACATTTTGTTACGTATTGTTATTCCACACAGCTTGGAAAGATAGAGCTTTATAAAAATATATTTTATGCACATTCCAAACTTGCAAATTCAAAATACCTTAAGAGCTTTCATTTAGATATACAAAACTAAAGCCTCAAATCCAATCTGACAACTTTCAAACGAGTAAAAGCAGAAATAAGCAGAGCTCTGGAATAGATAACTGACCTTCAGCTATGAGCATTTTCTCATTAAAGCTAATTGGATATGAAACCAAGGCTTCCCGTATAACTACATACTGTATCTGACGCTTGAATATAGATCATTAGATGAGGCCAAATGACATTTTCCTGGGGATATTGAGTAATTGGTTTGGAGTTCTTGAGTTATAAGAAATTAATTACATATACATTATATATTTAAGAATTGGCATGCATGGTGTGGTATCCATAGTTGTATCCAGACACTACAGTTCAGGGTAGTGTTAATACATTCTATAAAAGATGTACTATCCTAGATTCTAGGTTTGAGGCGAGAGGGATGGATCAAACAAAAGGGATACCTCTGACACGGAGAAACTAGATGATCTGATCTGGCATTTAAGGAGCAGTTAAAATGAGATTAAGATCCTTTGTCTATGAAATATGTAGCCAGTGGCTGTGGGGTATGTCCAGCAGGAAGAAGTATATGAAGAAACCGGAGCACCTGGAACGAGGGGATATTCTATACATAGAGTGAGGAGACATTCGATAGAGATATATAAAATCATGAGTGATAGATAGATAGATAGATAGATAGATACTTTATTCATCCCCATGGGGAAATTCAACTTTTTTCCAATGTCCCATACACTTGTTGTAGCAAAACTAATTACATACAATACTTAACTCAGTAAAAAATATGATATGCATCTAAATCACTATCTCAAAAAGCATTAATAATAGCTTTTAAAAAGTTCTTAAGTCCTGGCGGTTGAATTGTAAAGCCTAATGGCATTGGGGAGTATTGACCTCTTCATCCTGTCTGAGGAGCATTGCATCGATAGTAACCTGTCGCTGAAACTGCTTCTCTGTCTCTGGATGGTGCTATGTAGAGGATGTTCAGAGTTATCCATAATTGACCGTAGCCTACTCAGCGCCCTTCGCTCAGCTACCGATGTTAAACTCTCCAGTACTTTGCCCATGACAGAGCCCGCCTTCCTTACCAGCTTATTAAGACGTGAGGCGTCCCTCTTCTTAATGCTTCCTCCCCAACACGCCACCACAAAGAAGAGGGCGCTCTCCACAACTGACCTATAGAACATCTTCAGCATCTCACTACAGACATTGAATGACGCCAACCTTCTAAGGAAGTACAGTCGATTCTGTGCCTTCCTGCACAAGGCATCTGTGTTGGCAGTCCAGTCTAGCTTCTCGTCTAACTGTACTCCCAGATACTTGTAGGTCTTAACCTGCTCCACACATTCTCCATTAATGATCACTGGCTCCATATGAGGCCTAGATCTCCTAAAGTCCACCACCATCTCCTTGGTCTTGGTGATATTGAGACGCAGGTAGTTTGAGTTGCACCATATCACAAAGTCCTGTATCAGTTTCCTATACTCCTCCTCCTGTCCATTCCTGACACACCCCACTATGGCCGTGTCATCAGCGTACTTCTGCACATGGCAGGACTCCGAGTTATATTGGAATATATAATTGGAGTGGTATAGACATGGTAAATCAAGCAGGTTTTTTTTCCACTGAGGATGGTTGAGACGAAAAATAGAGGATTAAGGGTGAAAGGTGAAGTGTTTAATGGAACATGAGGGGAAACTTCGTCACTCAGAGGGTGGTGAGTGTGGAACAAACTGCCAACGGAAGTGATGGATGCAGGTTCTAGGTCAATATTCAATAGAAGTTTGGATAAGTACATTATGGATGGGAGGGGTATGAAGGGCTGTGGTCCTGATACAGGTCAATGGGACTAGAGAGAATAATAGTTTAGCATAGACTAGATGGACTGAAGGGTCTTTTACTGTGTTATAATGCTCTATGACACCATGACTTTAAGAAAGAAAGAGCAAGGACAAGAGAAGTGAGTCAGTTTAGATGATATCGCACAAGTTTTGGGAAAAAAAGTTTAGTACCCACAAGACTCTTGCTATTTATAGAAATGCTGAACAGACTGAATCAACTGCAACGTGAGTTGGATGCATTGAGAGAGAATTGCATTACAATGTGGAAACAGCTCTAAAGCTGGAGAATGTCACAGCAGGCATGGGCCAATTAATGTAAGCCCAATACAGCTGAGACAGGGTGAGACAGGACAGAAGGAAAACAGGTTAGAATACCATGGCAACAACCCAGAAGGGGGAAGTCAGGAGATGTGACTGTGTGACATTAATAGTGAGGACAAGAGAAGGGAGGAAGTCCACTGTCTGCTGTGGTAGTCAGGCTCAAGGTGATGTGAAAGCATAGGCACATAAAATAGACAATCTTAAGAAACATTCAAAGTAGAGGTTGGTGGAATTGTATTCATGGGGTGGACTGTAGTGTGACGGTGTGTGTAACACAATTACAGTGCCAGCAATCAGGGTTCAGTTACAACCTCTGTCTGTAAGGAGCTTGAACGTTCTCCCTGTGGCTGCTTATTGTTTCCTCTGGGTGCTCTGGTCCCACATTCGAAAGAAGTATGGGTTTGTCACATGAGGGTAATTGGGCAGCATGGGAACATGGCTGGAAGGGTCTGTAACTGTGCTGCATCTCTAAATAAATAATGATATCCCATAATTTGTCCTTGTCCACAATCTCCATCAGCATAGACACTCCAGAGGGCTGTGTGCTTAACCCCCTGCTCTACCTGCTTTACATCTATGACTGTGTGGCTAAGTACAGCTCAAACACCATCTTCAAGTTTGCTGATGATACCACTGTTGTGGGCCGTATCAAAGGTGGTGATGAAATAGCATACAGGAGGGAGACTGAGTGGTGTCATGACAACCTGTCACTCAATATCAGCAAGGCCAAGGAACTAATAGTAGACTTCAGGAAATGGAAACCAGAGGTCCATGAGACAATCCTCATTGGAGGATAAGAGGTGGAGAGGGTCAGTAACTTTAAATTCCTGGGTGTCACTATCTCAGAGGACCTGTCCTAGACCCATCATATAAATGTAACTACAAAGAAAACACGACAGTGCCTCTACTTCTTCTGCAGTCTGGGGAGATTTGGCATGACGTCAAAAACCTTGACAGGCTTCTATAGATGTGTGGTGGAAGGTCTATTGACTGGCTGAGTTATGGCCTGGTATGGGAACTCCAATGCTTTTGAATGAAAAATCCTATAAAAGATCATGGATTAGGCCCAGTACATAATGGGTAAAGCCCTCCCAACCTTTGAACGCATCTACATGAAATGCTATCATAGGAAAGCAGCATCTATCATCAAAGATCCTCACTGCCCAGGCCATGCTTTCTTCTTGCTACTGTCATCAGGCAGAAGATACATGTGCCTCAGGACCCACACCATCAGGTTCAAGAATAGCTACTACCCCTCAACCATTAGACTCTTGGACAAAAGCGGATAACTACATTTATCTATTGAGATGTTCCTAAAGGCATTGACCTCACTTTGAGGACTCTTTTATTTTGTTATTTCATGCTCTCTTTATTTATTGCTATTTGTTTATAGTTTCATTTCAGCTGTTTGTTATTTTCTATGCTCTTGCTCTTTCTTTGATCCTGTTTACGGTTACTATTCTATTGATTTGTTGAGTATGCCCACAGGAAAAAGAATCTCCGGATTGTATGTGGTGACATATATGTACTCTATTAATAAATTTTACTTTGAACTTTGATCAAATAAACAAATATATCACTATTGTGGTTATTGATGAATTATTTGATGGCTTAGTGCATACACTGACACCATGAAGATGGTTTCCCAGAATAATGTATTCAAAGTCATGAAGATAATTCTGTTTGGGCAACATCTATTCTACAGAATTGGGGAGAAATCCACCAAAATTACTCATGCATAGAGTCAAATGGCGCTGTGCAGCTTTCAATAAAGAAGTCAGTGAAGGACGAGACCAAGAAAATGAATAAATTAATTAATCCATGTGCTTGGAATCAGAGGAGGTAGGGTCTTTAATTAATAGTTTGCTTCAGTATTCACCAATGAGAGTGACCTTGATGAATGTGAGGACAACAAAGAACAGGCAAACATGCTAGAATATGTCAACATTGAGAAAGTAGATGTGCTGGAACATTTGACAACTATTAGGGTAGATAAACACAAGAGCGTAGAACCTTCAAGTACCTTTATCGAGCACCTTCACTCCGTCTGCCACAACAGGTGGGATTTCCTAAATCACCATTTAAATTCTACTTCTCATTTCCATTCTGACATGTTGGTCCATGGTTTTCTCTACTGCTTTGATGAGGCCACTCTCAGTTTGGGGATTGCTCTTTATTCATTGTCTGGGTAGCTTCCAACCTGATGCAATGATATTAATTTACCTAATTTCTAATAATATTCCACTTTCCCCTTTTTCTTTCAGTCACCATTCTGACTACTGTCTACCCCTTCCCTTTTCTTCACTTACCTATGAACTCCCTTTGGTGCCCCTCCTTCTTCCCTCTCTCCCATGGTTCATTCTCCTCTCTTAATAGATTCCTTCTTCTTCACCCCTTTACCTTTTCCACCTATCACCTCCCAGTTTCTCATTTCATCCCCTTTCCCCACCCACCTACCTTCCCCCTCACCCAGTTTCATGTATCACCTGCCAGATTTTACTCCACACTTCCTCATTGTGTTTTTTTTCTCCTTCCTGTCCAGTCCTGATGAAGGGTCTTGACCCAAAACATCAACTGTCTATTCCCCTCCATAGACTTGCTGAGTTTCTTCGGATTTTTGTCCATTGATTAGGACAGATCAGTCCCCGGGACCAGATTGGACCTACCTTGCTTACTACAAGAAGCAAGGGAAGAGATTGTTGCACCTTTGGCGGTGATCTTTGTGTCCTCATTAGTACCAGCAGATTGGAGTGTGGAAGATCTTATTCCATTTTTTCAAGAGAGGTAATAGTGATAATCCTAGGAATTACAGACCAGTGAGACCTACATCAGTGGTGGGCAAACTATTGGAGAAAATAGAGACAGGATTTACAAGCAATTGGAGAAGTATAGTCTGATTAGGATTAGTCAGCATGTCTTTATGAGGGGCAGGTTGTGCCTCATGAGTCTGACTGAAGTGGCAAAACAGATTGATGAAGGTCGAGCTGTGGATGCGTTGCATATGGATTAAAGAAAGGTGTTCAACAAGGTTCCCATGGGAGCTTTATTCAGAAGGGCAGGAGACGTGGGATCCAGAGAAACTTGGCAGCATGAGTTCAGAACTGGCTTGCCCGCAAAAGGCAGTGTGGTCATACGTAGAGTGTACTGTGCCTGGGGGTCCATGACTGACGGTGTTCCACAGGGATCTTTGACATCTTTTCTGAATTGTGATTCTCAGAAATGAACACATGCCAGGGACAAATTATTCTGGTAACTCTGCCCTCTCAAAGGCTTCATACATAACTTCAACATTGATTATGCCCTCATTAGAGATACGCTATCAGCAGAGGTAATTTTCTGTTCTGCCTCTCTGTTTAAGATACTAGTAATTACCTTCCTCACAGAGGACTCCAGCTCTTCCATAGGGACAAATACAGACGGGATCTCCAGTGGCTTTTGGCACGCAGCTTGCACCGTTCAGACAGGGGCTCACCTGGCATCCAGAGACTTGACAGAGTTTCCCTCTGTAGGGCTTAGGGCATTCACAGAACCAGCCTTCAGAATCACTAAGAGAAGGAAAGCAATTATTACAAAGACAGAAAAGGCTTAAAATACAGGTGCCTGTTGAGAAGAAAAGTAAAGTGAATATATATTCTTGACACAAGAGATTCTGCAGATGCACAAGGAACTCAGCAAAATGCTGAGCACATACAAAATGCTAATACACCTCAGCAGGTCAGGCAGCATCTATGGAAAGGAATGAACAGTCAACGTTTCATGCCCAGACCCTCATGAGGACTGGAAAGGAAGGGAGAAGATGCCAGAATAAAAAGGTGGGGGAAGAGGGAGGAGCACAAGCTAAGAGGCGATAGGTGAAGCTAGGTGGGTGGGGGACTGGGGATGAAGTAAGAAGCTGGGAAGTTGCCAGGGGCTAGAGAAGAAGGAATCTGATAAGAGAGGAAAGTGGACCATGGGAGAAAGGGAAGAAACGGCACCAGGGGGAGGTGATAGGCAGGTGAGGAGAAGAGGTAAGAGGCAAAAGTGGGAATTAGAAGAACAAGGGAGGTGAAGGGAAAAAAATTACCAGGAGAAATTGATGTTCATGCCATCAGGTTAGCTGCTATCTCGGTGGATTACGAGGAGTTGCTCCTCCATCCTTATCGTAGGCAGAAAAGGATGCAAGGGACCGACATGTCAGAATGGGAACGGGGATAGGAATTAAAATGGTTGGCCACTGGGTAATTTTTACTTTTTTGCAGATTGAGCAGAAATGCTCGACGAAGCAGTTGCCCAATTTATGTCGGGTCTCACCAGTGTAGATGCCACATCAGGAACACCAGATACAGTACGTAATCGCAACAGATTCACAGGTGATGTGTTGCCTCACCTTCAAGGACTGTTTGAGACACTGAATGGAGGTGAGAGATGTGTACTTTTTATGTGCTGTTACTGCTAGTAATTTTAAGCTTTGGTTTATGGATTTACTTGAGGCTTGACAATATTATGGATTCCTTTTCTAGTTCTGTCATCATAACTTAAGGATATCAATGGCTTCAAATCTTTCTGGGGAAAGGCACCTTGAAATTTATACCCCAGGCTTTTGGCTCAAAATTATGTCATGCTCAAATTTAGTGCGAGCTAAGATCAGAGTCAGAATCAGGTTTATTATCACTGACATAGCTCGTGAAGTTTGTTGTGTTGTTTTGCAGCAGAAGCGCATAATAAACTACCGTAAGTTACAACAATAAATATATTAAAACGTAGTGCAAAGACAGAGCAAAAAGTGAAGTGTTTGTTGGTTCATGGTCCATTCTGAAGTTATTCCTGAAGAATTATGTGTGTGTCTTCAGTCTCCTGTACCTACTTCTTGAGGGCTGCAATAGGAAGAGGGATGAGGAAGGTCCTTAATGATGGATGCTGCCTTCTTGTGGCATTGCCTATTGAAGATGTCCTCGATGGTGTGGAGGTGAGTGCCCATGATGGAGCTGGCTGAGTGCACAACTCTCTGTGGCTTTTTCCAATTTTCTGCATTGGATCCTCTCTACTAGATGGTGATACAACCAATCAGAAAGCTCGCCATGATACATCTGTAAAATTTGCTATAGTGTTTGGTGCAATCATAGAAATAACGCAACTGTAGATATACTGAATGGATGCACCTACAAGAGATCTAGTTAACCAGACAGACAGACAGATTTAACCATAAGACACAGGGGCAAAATTAGGCCATTCAGCCTATCAAGTCTGTCCTACCAGTTAATCATGGTTGACTTATTTTCCATTTCATCCCCATTCTCCTGTCTTCTCTCCGTAACCTTTGAGACCCATACTAATCAAGAACCTATCAATATCCACTTTAAATATACCCAATAGCTTCCACAGCTGTCTGTGGCAATGAATTCCATAGATTCACTACCCTACAGTGAAAGAAATTCTTCCTTATCTCTGTTCCAAAGGGACATCCTTATTTTCTGGGGCTGTCTGGTCCTAGACTGCCACACTATTGGACATATCCTCTATACGTCTACTCTGTATTGCCTTTCACAGAAATGGTGGAGGAAGAACCATAAATTAAGGTTAAATCAGGCATGATTACAAAAAAAATGGAGGGAAAAATGCCCAGATTAATAGGGAACAGCATAAGAAGATAAAGTTCTTTTTAACACGTCGGAGATCAATCTTTCATTGATGCTACCAATGGCATTCTTAACAACAAGATCATATTAATGCAGAAAAGCAATGGACCTATTCTTGCTTGCAACTATCTGCGGTTGCCTGGGGAATGACTGGTTTTTCCTCAGTTAAATCTAAAATGTTTAAAGATGTCAATGCCTGCACATCCAATAGAGCAGCAGGAAATATTCCAACTGATCCAAACCACAAGATCATTTAGTAGACTCCCCTTTGTACTCTACATGGTATCCAGGGTTGGAGTACAAACTTGCTCACATTCCCCAGGATGCCCTGGGTTAGACCTTTCAATGACCTGTAGGGAAGAATCCTGGGATCAGGTCTGAAGTTGGAGACCCAGTGTCACCGAGTTTGAGAATCCGGGGCCAAGGACTGGAGGCCTGGGTGTGGGTGCTTGTAAATGGACGGGTGGATGGTTAGGGATGAGAAAGTGGCTTGTTTTTCTGTGGTTGTCTTGTTCTGTTTTGTTTTTGTTGTTGCTTATGTTGTTCTGCAGAACATTTTAGACATTCTACTGTTTGCTGGTGCAGGAATGTGTGGCGTTCCCTGCGGGCTTCCCCCAAGCACATCCTTAAGACCACAAAACCAGAAGATATAGGAGTAGAATTAGGCCATTTGGCCCATCGAGTCTGCTCCGCCATTTCATCATGGCTGATCCAATTTTCCTCTCAGCCCGAATCTCTTGCCTTCTCCCCGTATCCCTTCATGCCCTGATCAACCAAGAATCCATCAACCTCTGCCTTAAATATATATGAAGTCTTGGCCTCCACAGGAGTGTGTTAAGTGTGTTGGTTGTTAACACATACGGCCCATTTCACTGTAGGTTTCAATGTACATGCGATAAAGAAATCTGAAATCTGAAAGGCAAGGAGAGGACAAATTGCACTCTTTAATTGTTCATGTTTGCTGTAATCCCAAGTACAACACAGAACAGTTTAATCATCTTTTTAAATTCTCTGTCAATTACATCTTGCAACAAAACAATTAATTAATCAGTGTAGTGCTGTGTGGTGCTGGGCTTGTAAAACATTAAATCAATTTGGATCTACTGCTTGAAAATTAAGTCGAAAGGTTACCTGTTCTCTACAACCCAAGAGAGAGGTTGAGTTAATTATAGAGTTGGTGTTTTCAGGCAATATGTTTTGCATTTTAAGTGAAAGAATAAATGGGGAAAAACTGTTTCCGTCAGCAGGAGGGATGGGAGCCAGAGGTCGCCAGCTTGAAATAATTGGTGAAGAAACCAGAAGGGAGATGAGGAGAAATGTTTTGTGATCTGGAACACATTAGCTGAAAGGACGGTGCCAGAAATTTCAATAGCAACTTTTGAAAAGAGAATTGGATAAATGATTGAAAAGGAAAACTTTAAATGAGCCAAGAGGAAGTATGGGACCAACTAAATAGGTTGTTGAAAAAGCCAGTACAGTCGTGATGAGACAAATGTCTTCCTTTTGTGCTTTGATATTACTTTCCAAGTGGAAGACCGAAGAAAAGCTAGGTAATATATTCAGGTTTCCACTGTCAGCCTCATCAGAGCAGTCTTCAGAAAAATGATATGAATTTATTTTCAGCTTTCACAACCTCAGGACATTTCAAAGGATTTTATAATCAATTAAATACTCCTGAAGTTCTCTACAGTGGGAAATGCAGATGCCAAGTACACACAGCAAGGTCACATAACAGCTGTATAATAATGGTCATATAATCTGGTTTTGCAGTTTTGATTGATCTTGGCCAGGGTACGCCAAGGACTCCACAGACTTCTTCAAAGTAGTACGTTTGGGTCTTTCTCATCCACCTTAGAGGTCTGATAAGTGCAAAATGGAGAGTACTGGTGACACTCAGTAGGTCTGGTCCATAATGGCTCCAGTTCACTGACTTTTCATCAGAGCTGGGAACTGGTCTGATTAAAGAGATAGAAGAATCTGTGAGAAGTGGAGAAGTGGAAATGGAAAGGACTAGTGGAGGGGCAAGGGTTTGTAGAAAGAAGAAGTACAGTCTCTGAGAGAACTGGAAGGTAGATTAGAAGAAAGACCTGACTGAGCTGAGCAGGCTCCTGATGCAGGAACCTTACAGCAAACATTGGCCGTCTTTCTGCCTCCACAGGTGCTCTCTGACCCATTGAGTTCCTCCAGTAAACTCCCAATCCCAGCATCTGCAGCATCCGGTGTCTCTTGTGTCTCCAGATACACAAATATTGAAGTCTTGAACTTGTTTGCCCTTTCCCTATGTAAGCAACGGTAGTTAGCAGCAAGCAGGTTCAAGTCTCTAATGCTTATGTTTCCAGACCCTAATATAAGTTTACTGGTGGATACAGGGTGGTAAGTCTGCCGTTAGGATTCTTATGTATCCTGCAGATGAGCACAGACATGCTGAAGTTCCCCTCTGGAGGTTCATTAGCCAGTTCTCATGAGAGGGTTGGTGGTGGAGAGGTTTGTAGCTATAAATTCCTTGGCATCATCATATCAGGAGAAGCACAAAAGTGACATCGCAAAGAAGTTACAACAGCACCTCTACTTGCTTTGAAGTTTGCGTAGATTTGGCATGTCTCTAAAAACATTGACAAGCATTTACAGGTGCACAGTGGAGAGTATTCTAACTGGTTGCAAATTGGCCTGGTATGGAAACACCAATATGCCCAGGAATGGAAAAGGCTACAGAAAGTAGTGGATAGACTCAGTCCATTACAGGCAAAGCTTTCCCAACGTTTGAGTACATTTACATGGAGCACTGCCACATGAAAGCAGAATCCATCATCAAAGACCTCCTCCATCCAGGCCATATGTGTCAAACACAAGGCCCGCGGGCCATATCCGGCCCGGTGTACAATTATATCCGGCCCGCGAGATCATTTTAGATAGATCTATTATTTTAATTATTAATGGCCCGGCGATATGAAGCGCTGATAACACACAAACTACAGATCCCATAATGCAGCCCAGTAGCTGCCGATAGGCGTCTTAAACCTTCAGCTCCAGGGACGTGACCGCATGATCACTGACATGTATGATGCAGTGAAGGCATTTCAAGTGAAGCTGCTCTTATGGGAGACACAAATGCACCAGTGCAACTTGCCTCATTTTCCCTGTTGCCAAGTAATGTTGAACCAGGTCGGCGCAATGATGTTCCCAAATGCGCACTTTGCTGATAAACTGAGCGCACTTCGCACTGAGTTCGCACGGCGCTTTGGTGACTTTGAAGCACAAAAAATTAATTTCGAGCTGCTTCACAACCCATTTGCCGTCGACGTGGAAACTGCACCTGTACAGATTCAGATGGAGCTGTTAGAGCTGCAGTGTAATGGGACACTAAAGGCAAAGTACGACACTGCAGGGCCCGTACAGTTTATTCGCTCCATTCCTGAAGCAATGCCTCAGCTCCGTCTACATGTGGCTTGAACCTTGTGCATGTTTGGTAGCACATATCTGTGTGAGAAGCTTTTCTCAGTGATGAAGATTAACAAAACATCACACAGGAGTCGCCTCACTGATGAACACCTGCAGTCCATCCTGAGAATCTCCACAACACAGAACCTTACACCAAACCTAAACGAACTTATTGCCAAGAAAAGATGCCAAGCATCCAGCTCTGACAAAACGGCATAAGAGCAAAGAAAACTGAGTGTTTTGATTTGTTGTTGTTTTAACTTTTGCTGAAAAGCACAAATTTTATTTATATTTTCAGGGTTTTTTTGCAGCACGCTCATATTTCTAACTTGTATAATACTGACAGGAGATATTTTTATGGAGAGCAAAATATTTAAGTTATTTAAAGTTTTAGTTTATTTTTTCTGGAATAATATTCCTGTCTGTTTTTATTCATATTTATGTTCAAAAAATGTTTAGTTTTAGTGTGTTCAATAAATGTTTATCCTGTTCGGCCCGCGACCTAAAGTGTGCTTTGAGTTTTGGCCCCATGTGCAATTGAGTTCGACACCTCTGATCCAGGCCATGCCCTCTTCTTGGTGCTAATATCGGGCAAAGCATACAGAAGCCTTAGGTTTCAGGAACAATTATTACCCTACAACCATCAGGCTCTTGAACTGGCATAGATAACTTCAGTCACCACTACTCTAAACAGATTCTACCACCTACAGACTCACTTCAAAGTCTCTTTAAAATTCATGTTCTCAATATTATTTTTATTTGCACAGTTTGTCTTCTTTTACACATTGGTTGTTTGTCAGTCTCTATCTGTGCATGTAGAGCTTTTCATAAAATTCTATTGCATTTCTTTTTTCCCCCTGTAAATGTCAGCAAGAAAATGAATATCAAAGCAGTATATGGTGACATACGTATTTCTACTTTGGTAATAAATTTACTTCAAACTTCAGTGTGTATTAAAGGTTTAAAATTGTGGGAGTGCAAGGAGTGGGTTGGTAAGTATTTGAAAGTCAAGTAGGCTGAGTGGTAGGTCCATTTCCCTGAAGTCTCTGTAGATATAGTACTCTGTTCACAGATTCGATATAACTGAGCATTGCAATTTGCCATGAAGGATTAAAATTTGCAATTTCACATTTGCAAATCTGGTCCCATAACTATAATTGGGTTGCAATGCCTGGCATGCACATGGCTTTTGGCAAGTGCTGGGTGGAATGACAGTGATTTGATCCATCACCATCCAGATTCTCCACTTCCTTAGTCTGGGACAGGAAGAGTGACCTGACTTGCTGAGAGCTTTGGGAACCTGACCAATGAGCTCTCAGTGCAGTGCTAGGCCGTGGTGATGCTACTGCGTCATGCTGCTAAGCCTTTCCCACAAACCTTTGACAGACACCCATTGCTTTGCTATATATATCAAAACTGTCAAGAATCTGCAATGTTCCTTAATTCATCTGACATACAATATCATTCAAAAGCTGTAAAAACTAAAATACTAAAAATTATTAAATGAAATCACATATACACCTAAACCACTTAAAATATGGCTGGCAGAGTTAATCAGGTCACTACCCTTGATTACAAAATTAAATTTTTCTTATAAACACATTATTTAGTATTTTTGATGGACATATCACAAAGGTGCTTTAATTTTTTTGCATTATTTTACTACTATTTTTTATGTTATGTATTTTAAAGTGTTTTAAAATTCTCAGAGATATTTGGTAACAATTTTAAGCCCTTCAAGTGTAATGGACTATCAGCAGGGCACAAAGGCATTCAAGTGCGTGTCAGGGGCAGAACACTCTTTGCCTGTTCGCTGCAATATCTATATCTGGAAGATGTATCCATCCACCATTAGAAAGCAGGTGCTGCTCAGGAATAGTGAGTGGGGCTAGCAAATGGAACAGGCCAGATCCAGTTTATTCAGCACAAAACTCATTCTCTGCTGGGAATTTGGTGCTGTGACTCCCCTTTGAATATTTCTTTTGCAGCTTTAGCCATGAAATCCAGCTTAAACTTTTCCAGTTTCCTGTCGCGGCTTTTGTTATGATTGAATTTCTCCCATTGCTTCCCTAAAAGTGCAGATGATGTTGTGGCAAATAAATTTTCTGGAGTGAATGATGAAACAGACTCATGGGGAAAAGTAAATTTTCATCTAGGGTAGTAGCCAGTTTGTGTCCTCAAAGATCTGGGGATGCACCAGTGTGTAAACGGGATAACATGATCCTTGTTTGATGGTTTCTCCAGAGCTCCAAAGCCTGCTGAATATGGACAATGTTCATTCTTTGGCGCTGTGTATCATAAACCTGTCTTGGGATCAAAAAGCTATTTTAAGATGTAAGCTCATTGTGCAGACACCAGTGAGAGAAATAACCAGAGCCTGTTTTAGTGACGTTGGGTGTGGAATTAATATTTGCATGTGCAACTGTAATCCTCAACGGTGGGAAGATAGATAGATAGATAGATAGATACTTTATTCATCCCCATGGGGAAATTTAACTTTTTTCCAATGTCCCATACACTTGTTGTAGCAAAACTAATTACATACAATACTTAACTCAGTAAAAAAAATATGATATGCATCTAAATCACCATCTCAAAAAGCATTAATAATAGCTTTAAAAAGTTCTTAAGTCCTGGCAGTAGAATTGTAAAGCCTAATGGCATTGGGGAGTATTGACCTCTTCATCCTGTCTGAGGAGCATTGCATCGATAGTAACCTGTCACTGAAACTGCTTCTCTGTCTCTGGATGGTGCTATGTAGAGGATGTTCAGAGTTATCCATAATTGACCGTAGCCTACTCAGCGCCCTTCGCTCAGCTACCGATGTTAAACTCTCCAGCACTTTGCCCACGACAGAGCCCGCCTTCCTTACCAGCTTATTAAGACGTGAGGCGTCCCTCTTCTTAATGCTTCCTCCCCAACACGCCACCACAAAGAAGAGGGCACTCTCCACAACTGACCTATAGAACATCTTCAGCATCTCACTACAGACATTGAATGACGCCAACCTTCTTAGGAAGTACATTCGACTCTGTGCCTTCCTGCACAAGGCATCTGTGTTGGCAGTCCAGTCTAGCTTCTCGTCTAACTGTACTCCCAGATACTTGTAGGTTTTGACTTGCTCCACACATTCTCCATTAATGATCACTGGCTCCATATGAGGCCTAGATCTCCTAAAGTCCACCACCATCTCCTTGGTCTTGGTGATATTGAGACGCAGGTAGTTTGAGTTGCACCATATCACAAAGTCCTGTATCAGTTTCCTATACTCCTCCTCCTGTCCATTCCTGACACACCGCACTATGGCCGTGTCATCAGCGAACTTCTGCACATGGCAGGACTCCGAGTTATATTGGAAGTCTGATGTGTACAGGGTGAACAGGACCGGAGAGAGTACGGTTCCCTGCGGCGCCCCTGTGCTGCTGACCACCGTGTCAGACCTACAGTCTCCCAACCGCACATACTGAGGTCTATCTGTCAAGTAGTCCACTATCCAATCCACCATGTGAGAGTCTACTCCCATCTCCGTTAGTTTGTGCCTTAAGATCTTGGGCTTAAGACAATTTAAAGTCCCATCCAAAATGCTCAGAGAAGGCTGGATTCTGTGCTGTAGTCTCCAGAGTAGAGCTGAACCATTGACTAGCAGACAAGGAGACAAGAGCATCATGGTAGCATAGTGGTTAGTGCGACACTATTACAGCTCTGGCTGTCGGAGTTCAGAATTTAATTCTGATGTTGTCTTTAAGGAGTTTGTATGTTCCTCCCTATGAACGCATGGATTTCCTCCAGGTGCTCTGGTTTTCTCCCACATTCAAAAGAGGTACCAGTTAGTAGGTTAATTGGTCATTGTAAATTGTCCTGTCATTAGGCTAGGGTTAAACAGATGGGCTGCTGGGTAGTGCGGCTGGCGGGCCTGTTCCACTCTCTATCTCTAAATAAAATATGTTAAAGTAGCACCAGTAGTGTTATACTGTTGACTTTTTAACTTGTATTGTAAATGCACCTTGTACTAAATGTCAATCTTCTGGGATATTTTTTATTATTTGTTAATTTATTTATGGTAATGCTGTATTACATAATGTGTTGTGTATGTGAGTTATGTGTCCTGTATCATCCGTCTTGGTCTGGAGAAATGTTTCATTTGGCGGTATACATGTATACGGTTGAATGACAATGAACTTGAACTTGAATCAAAAGCACGTCAAAGGCAGGGGTCTGGGTAACTTGGTTTTAACAAGTGATTTTTTCCCCCACTGGTACTCTAACACGTTAAACCAATTTAACAATATTTTAGGGTGAGCTGACTGTCATTACTCACCATTACAAACATGATATCGCTGTTATAATTCTTTACTCTTCGATGGATACAAATTGCATAACATGCACAGCCTGAACACATTAATGATCATTAAACATTTGGAACAAAGAGCAGATGTTATAACTGTGTTTAAAATTTTGTTTTCATATTCAAGCTACTATTTATCTTTCTGACTGAATACAGATAATCTTAAGCATGCGGTTTTGTATTAAATAGTGGCACCATGCTGTTGATGAATGAATGAATACATGCAGGAGAAATGAAGTCCCAGGAAAGCAAATTCAAATATCGGTATTATAAATTATTTAATGGCAGAAAAAGAGTCTGAACAGACAAATAATTTCACATTCTGATGTGTTTTGGTATTCAGGAATCGATGCTCCCATCTGCCCATTATATCTTAGTCATGCAGCTTGAATAGTGAATATGATTAACATTGATTTTCCTGACCTGGAATTTGCTACATTCTGTAATTAACTTAGGATCCTTGTCAAGTCCTAACTGTTCTGAATATTTAGCAATCGGTAAGAATATAATCATATTTAAATCAGTTATGAAAAATCAAGACAACCAGAATTCAGCCATCGTTATTTGTGAGCTTGGAGTGACCTCTGTCCAAGTTCCCGGAGGGCATGCTGTTATCCTCGACTATTATTACAGAAGGAGGACATTTTTTTCCAAATGATTGTATAATAGCCTCTGTTTCGCATGAACATTTCAGAGTTTGAAGCTTTGCTGTGGTCCCTGACTTGATTAATCACTAACCTTTCTCTTTTTACCAAAAAGTGAGCAATTTTATATTTGTGTAGAGAAGGCAGCAAACAATTTTGCTGCAATCCATCTCAATCTTTTTGCACCCATTCGCATCTGGCAGTCCCATTTGTTCCGGAGTGTGGTTGGATTTGACCAATATTTATGCCTACTGGCCAACATCACCAAACAACTCATCTTGTTATTGCTACAATAGTCTTCTAGGACCTTGCCACATACAAGTTGGCCACCTCCAGAGGAACATAAGAATAGGACTAGACTGTTTGGCATTGAGACTTTTCTGTCTGTCAAAGAGAAAGAACACAGTTATTCTGTGAACTAAGTTCAAAGGAGTAATACCTCATATTCTGCCAGGATAGCTTCCAACCTGACAGTATTGATTTCTCTAACTTCTGATGATTACAACTACTCCCCTTCTGTCTTTTTACACTCCCCATTCTGGCTCCCCTCCTGTCCTGTACTCTTCACATGCCTTGCATGAATTAACAGGCAGATAAACTCCATCCCCTATTACTACACTGACAAAGATGTTCCAAGTTGACTTTCTTTAATGCAGCAACTGTTGGTGGGGTATATCTGACAGAAAGAAAAAACATACAGTCAAAAAATGTCCAAATTCCCATTATGGTAAGTACAAGGTAAGTATTAAGAATACCACAAATGATACAAGATACTGTACTGTATACAAATAAGTTCCAGATATATCGTAAAGGTAGGCTACTGGCAAGCATGATGTTGCTACATACAATGTATCTTATGCACATGTTCTCACTACAAGCTAGCCAGGTTTACGCATTATCAGGATTCAACTTAATGGCTTGTTTTTCTGTCAAGTGATTTCATTCTCAAAATACAATACATATGCATGTTGTTACTGAAGCAGTCAAAACTTTGCAGGTTTTTATACAAGAATAGTACCTTTGCAGGATTTATGTTGTCATTAACCTTTTGAAAATAACCCTTTTTTCCACAAACACAAAATGCTGGTGGAACACAGCAGGCCAGGCAGCATCTATAGGGAGAAGCGCTGTCGACGTTTCGGGCCGAGACGTCGACAGCGCTTCTCCCTATAGATGCTGCCTGGCCTGTTGTGTTCCACCAGCATTTTGTGTGTGTTGTTGTTTGAATTTCCAGCGTCTGCAGATTTCCTTGTGTTTGCCCTTTTTTCCACAACTGCTCCCTTTACTTCAAATTCAAGCCAAAATGGGGTATCCAGACCAACAATTGCCATGACATTCTGGAATTAAGGAAGTGTGAGCCATGGCTGCCCATAGCATACTGGGAAAATACTGCTTTATATGTAGCTATATCTATCTTAAACATTTAGTTGCCAAATGCTCTTGGAACTTTCTACATTTGTGAAAGATTAATTTTAATTTGTTCTGAGCTCTAATTAGCAGCTAATTAACAAAGTCCAGGTGCAAATATCCCGCCACGAACCTTTATTTCTTAAGGCACCAATGCATTCTGCGCCATTAGAATACTCATATTCAATTTACCCCCATAGCAAACACAATTACCTACTCTTACTAGAAGTGGTCAAAAGAAGTTTTACTATATCACTTACGTTAAAAACAGCTACGACATTTACTATTTAAAAAGGGGAATTTGACCTTTACAAATATCATCCCTTTCAACCTTGAATAATTAAATCAACTGCTGAATACAGTGATGCCTATTACCTATATGGGTACCTTAAATCTCCTTGCTTACCAACATTCCATAAAACTTTAAAAGGCATTCCTAAAGACATAAAATATAAAACAATAGCAATGATACTCCCAAGAAAATAATGCCATTACCAAAGAGACCTACAAAAATAATACTATTTAGAATTAAATGGTTCCTTGTCAGGTTGTATTAAATCCTTTTTTTTTGTCTGTAGGAACATGTGGCCCACATGAACACTCCAGCTGTATTTTTATCTGCACTCAAAGCATTCAAATATCTCTGATTTGTGAAAATATGCATATACATCAATAAATGATAAACCCAAAGGTTACTTTTACATACTGATGATGTTTTCAAAGACTTGAACATCAGGATGATGTCAGGTAAAAAAGCATGAGTTTTCCCACCTCCTTATCCTGGCTTCTTCCCCCTTCCTTTCCAGTCCTGATCAAAGGTCTCAGCTCGAAGAATTGACTGTTGATATTTTTCATCTTTTTTCTCCAGTCTTTCTGAAGAGTCTTGGCCTGAAACATCAACTGTACTCTTTTTCATAGATGCTGCCTGGCCTGCTGAGTTCCTCCAGTATTTTGTGTTTGTTGCTCTGAATTTCCAGCATCTGCAGAATCTCTTTTGTTTATGACTAACTGTATTTCCCCCATATTTCTTACTACCTTAAGTTATCAAAATTCAACGAGTCTCAGATTTCATTTGAACAATTGAACCCCAACCATTGTTGATTGCAAGACAGTTCCAATTTCTATCATTCCCGATGTGTAAAAGTGTTTTCCAATTTCATTCTTGGATGAGCTGACTAATTCTTAGAGCTTGCCCCTTACTCTCAGATCTCCAATCCAGTTTTTCATTATCTACCTTGCCTGTTCCCCTTGACAACTTCAATTCAATCAGTTTTTAACCCTCTAATTTTGTAGAGTCATTGTGGCCGTGCAGTCTATGTAATTGAATCTTAATTTGTGTAATCTCTTCTCCCAAATTAACTTTGGAACTTTATTGTAGTAAATCCATACTGAATCGCCTCTAAGGACTGTGTATCCCTCTGAACCATTTTGTCCTGAACTATTCACAGTGCTCTAGGGTTCCTGTATATGCCTGATCTCCATTTCATACTCTAATCTGCCTGAATTCAAGGGCCAGCATTCCATTCATCTTATTCATTATTTATTGCAGTTGACAATAAAATCTTAATCATCTACATTAGTTTCATCATATCTCTTTAGATCAGTCCTTCAACATTACTTTGTTCCATCCCTTTTAGATCCATTGTGAATATGACCACTTTGTCTCACTTTTTCTCAATCTATCAGTAAGTCTGTAATTCAATACTCCCAACTACACTGTACTACAGATCATCCTTTCTTTGCATCATCCTGGATCATACCAATCTGTGCCTCAAAGTACCCTGGAACTTCATTCTTCGTAATGAACTCCAACATCTTTCCAACCATTGATGTCAGGCTAACTATAATTTTCTCCCTTCTTAAAGGGTGGAGTGACTTTTGTAATTTCCTGTCCTCTGGAATCATTCCAGAATCTAGCGATTCTTGAAAGATCAACACTAATTCCTCCACAGTCTCTTCAGTGTCCTCCTTCAAAACACTGGGTTGTAGTCCATCTGGTCTAGGTGACATATCTATCTTCACACCTTTCAGCTTCCCAAACACTTTCCCCTGAGAAATTGAAACTACACTCACTTCTGCTGACAGACATTCTTGCATTTCTGGCATACTGTTAGCACCTTCCACAGTGAAGACTGCACAAAATACTTGTTCAGTTCATCTGCCATTATTACCTCTCCAGCGTCTTTTTCTAGCGGTCCAATATCCACTTTCATCTCTTTTACTCTTTCTATATCTGTAAAACTTTTGGTATCTTTTTTTTATTTTATTGGCTAGCTTTTCTTCATATTTCACCTTTTCTCTCCTATAGTTCTTTTAATTGACTTCTGTTGTTTTTAAACTTCCTACTGATTTTTGCTATATTATATTCCTTTTCTTTTCCTCTTATGCTGCCTTTGACTATCCTTGTCAGCCACAGTTGCCTCATCCCCCCTTTAGAATACTTCTTCATCTTTGGGATTTATCTATCCTGCGCATTCCAAATTTCCCCCAGAAACTCTAGCCATTGCTGTTCTGTTGTTATCCTTGCTAGTATCCCTTTCCAATCAACTTCGTCCAGCTCCTCTCCCCTTTATTCCTCTGTAATCTTCATCCATCTAACTTTAGCTTCTCCATCTCAAACAGCACGGGGAATTCTATCAATTTCTATCACAGCCTCCTAAGGGTTCATTTACCTTAAGTTCCCTAATAAAGTTTGGTTCATCATACAACACCCAATGCAGAATTGCTTTCCCCCTAGTGGGTTCAACCACATCAATTTGAAAATCAACCTAGCAATTTTATTTTCCCAATCTACCTGCATATTGAAATTCTTCATGACAGTCATAACATCGCCCCTTTGACATGCCTTTTCTATCTCCCATTTTAATTTGTATCCCACATCCTGGTTACTGTTCAGAGATCTGTATATAACTCCCATCAGGGTCTTTTTACCCTTGCCATTTCTAATTCTACCCACAAGGATTCTACCTGCTGATCCTATCTCACCTCTTTCTAATGATTTGATTTTACTTTTTGACCAACAGAGCCTCCTCATCCCTCTACCTACCTGCCTGTCCTTTCAATGCAATGTGTATCCTTGGTTGTTAAGCTCCCAAACGTGATCTTCTTTTCATGACTTAGCGATGCTCATAACATCGTTCCTGCTATTCTCTAACTGTGCTACAAGATCATCTTACAACACACACAAAATGCTGGTGGAACGCAGCAGCATCTATAGGAAGAAGTACAGTCGATGTTTCAGGATGAGACCCTTCGTCAGGACTAACTCCTCGTGTTTACAAGATCATCTTTCGTATTTTGTATACTGTGTGCATTCAAATGCAACACCTTCTATCCTATATTCATCACTCTTTTTGCTTTTGCCCCCATGTTGCCCTTTAGCTCATCCCACTGATTGCAGTTTTGCCCTATCATCTGCCTGCCCTTCCTCACTGTTTCACTACACACTGCATCTACCTGTACACAAGAAATAGCCCTATCCTCAGCCCTATCACTACAGTTCCCATTCCCCTGCCAAATTAGTTTAAAGCCTCTCCAACAGTTCCAGCTTACCTCTTTCGGTTCAGGCCATACCTTCCCCAGAGGAGATCCTGATGGTCCAGAAATTTGAAACAATGGAGTCCCCTGTTACTACTATAGTCCTATTTTCTCCACTTCCCTTCCGAGCTATTGAGCCAGACAAAGTGCCAAGGCTCAGTAACGGCAGCTTCCCCCTAGTAAGTCACCACCCCCCCCCCCAATAGTATACTTATTATTGAGGGGAACTGCCTCAGGGGTTCCTCTGCACTGGTTGCCTATTCCCTTTCCCACATATCTACCTCCAGCAACTTAGGGGCTGTAGCTCCTATCTATCACTGCCCCATTCTCCCGTATGAGCTGAAGGTCAATGAGCTGCAGGTCCAATACCTTAACATGGACCCACACAATTTTGAGAGGTTCTAATATTATGTCTAATACTGAATAAATCTAGAGCTTTTATTAGCATGAACATTGGTGTCAGTGTCTGTAACTGTGACCTATGTAACCAATAGAAGTACAGGAGCTGATATTTGCATTTCTATAGGATCCTTTCGACCTTTAGAATGTCTTTAAAGCTGTGTTGGGTGCCAACCATGGCCATGACCAACTACAGCCTGAAACACACTTCCCCTCCGTCATGCTCTTTTATTCCCCAGACTTTAGTTGTCTTTGAGTCATAGATGTACAAGGCCCTTAGTGTGACATTGCCGCTAGGTCAGCAGGAGGACTCCATGTCAGCAAATATTGGAAAAGTCTTTACTTAAAAAAAATCAGTACCAGCAAAAATGTCAAAGTTCCCATTGAGGTTCCTCCAGTTATTGACCTGTCTAGTGTTCACTGCAACACAAAGCACAAAAAACTGTAATCAAGGTATGGTTTGTTTGTATGTATGTATATATGTTATCAGTTCAGGAGTGGAAAACTGTATTGAGAGCATATGCCCAAACTGGTGATAAACTTCTAAAAAATCCTTTCATGTGCCATGGAAATTTTGAGCAGGGATAATCACTGACAAAATAAATTAGCAACAATAATTATGGATTTTTAAAAGAAAATAGGATGAATGATGTTGCTTATTCATGTGTATTAATTGTTTAATTATTAATACAAGTACAGTATAATGAGACAGATTGAAATAAATATTCACATTAATATTATAAAAAGTTCCATTGAAAAATTTTTCAATATTATTGTCATTGTAACCACTTATTATCCAGATACTGATGAGCCAGCCAGGTCTGCAAGGCTTTCAAGCATATCAGTCTTCTGCATCGGTCTTCACTGTGGAAGACACTAGCAGTATGGTGAAAGTTCCAGTTGTCAAGGGAAATGAAGTTTGTGAAGTTACCATTACTAGAGAGAAGCTTCATGGGAAACTGAAATGTCTAAAGGTAGATAAATCACCTAGAGCAGGTGATGTACACCCCAGGGTTCTGAAATACGTGGCTGAAGAGTGAAGGCATTAGCAATGATCTTTCAAGAATCACTAGATTCTGGACTGGTTTTGGAAGATTGGAAAAGTGCAAATGTTACTCCACTCTTTAAAAATGGAGAAAGGCAGAAGAGAGTCTGACCTCACTGTTTGGGAAGATGTTGGAGTCAATTATTAAGGATGAACTCCCAAGGTTCTTGGAGGCGCATGTTAAGATAGGCTGCAGTCTGCATGGTTTTCTGAAGGGAAAACCTTGCCTGACAAATCTGTTAAAATTCTTTGAAGAAATAACAAGCAAGATAGACAAAGGAGAATCAGTTGATGTTGTGTACTTGAATTTTCAGAAGGTCTTTGAGAGGGTGCCACACATGAAGCTGCTTAATAAGTTACGAGCCCATGCTATTACAGAGAAGATTCTAGCATGGATAAAGCAGTGGCTAATTGGAAGTAGACAAAAAGTGGGAATAAAAGGCTCCTTTTCTGGCTGGCTGCCAGTGACTAGTGGTGTTCCATAGGGGTCTGTGTTGGGACCAATTCTTTTTATGTTATATTTCAATGGTTTGGATGATACAATTGTTGGCTTTGTGCAAAATTTGCAGATGATATGAAGATAGGTGGAGGGGCAGGTAGTTTTGAGGAAATAGGGAGGTTACAGAAGGCCTTATACAGATTAGAGAATGGGCAATGATGTGGCAAATGGAATATTGTGTCAGGAAGCTCATGGTTGTGCACTTACGTAGAAGAAATGAAAGGTTGACTATTATCTAAAAAGACAGAAAATACAAAAATCTGATGCGCAAAGGAATTTGGGAGACCTTGTGCAGGATTGTCTAAAGGTTAATTTGCAGGTTGCGTTTGTGGTGAGGACGGCAAATATGATGCTAGCATTCATTTCACGAGCTCTAGAGTATAAAAGTAAGGATGTAATGTTGAGGTTTTATAAAGCTCTGGTGAGGCCTCACTTGGAGTATTGTGAGCTGGTTTGGGCCACTTATCTTAAGGGCTGAAACTGGAGAGGTTTCAAAGGAGGTTCACAAAAATGATTCCAGGATTAAACTGCTTGTCTTATGAAGTGTGTTTGATGGCTCTGGGCCTGTATTCACTGGAATTTAGAAGAATGAGGGGTAACCTAATGGAAACTGATCGAATAGTGAAAGAACTTGATAGAGTGGATGTGAAAAAGATGTTTTCTAAGGTTGGAGTCTCTAAGTCCAGAGGACACAGTCTCAAAATAGAGGGAACACACACAAAATGCTGGAGGAAAGTGCCAGATGCAGCCTGGCCTGCTGAGATCCTCTAGCATTTTGTGCGTGTTACTTCGATTTCCAGCATCTGAGACTTCTCTTGTTTGTGATCAAAATAGAGGGTTGTCCATTTAGAATGAGGATGGGGGAGGGAGAAATTTTTTTAGAAGGAGAGTGGTGAATTTTTGGAATTCATTGCGACAGGCAGCTGTGGAGGTCAATTCTTTATGTATATTTAAGGCAGAGGTTGATAGATTCTTGATTGGTCAGGACATGAAGAGATATGGGAGGAGAAGACAGGAGATTGGAGTTGAGAGGAAAAATGAATCAGCCATGATGAAATGACGGAGCAGACTCAATGGGCCGGATGGCTCAGTTCTGCTTTTATATCTTATGGTCTTATATCATTTAATGTCATGTGTTCTCACAACCATCTACCTGGTGCCAATCCAGCATGAGACGATTCTTGTGAGAACATCTCACTGTTCTCAGATTGTAAAACAATCATTCACTGCTTCATTTGGCAGAAAAGTAAATCATTATGTATTTTTAAAATATAGGGGGAGTTTAAAAATTGGGGGGTGGGGGGAGCACTGCAATCCACATTCCAACAAAATGCTTGTACGTGCCATCTAAGGCACATGTAGTATAGGTTTGCCACCCCTGAGTATGTAATCTTTTTGTGCATTCCATTTGTGTCCATCTTCAAAGTGCCTCTTACCTGACTTACTATGAAATACCTCCTGAGTGGCTGCAGCCAAACTATCGGATCTTTTCTCCCTTGTAGTGGAGTGGGATGGGCTATCTTTCCATTGCACTGACGACCTCAACATGAGTCTGGCATTATTGCTGGAGGGCCACTGCAAAGGTCCCTTTGGCGTGCCTGTGTTGGAATGTTTTGTACACAGTGCCATTGTGAGAGAATACAGCATGATCTAAAGGGCTGAGCTACTGAGGTAAATATGATAGGAACTCAACAGAACAGGCTGCATCTGTGGAGAAAAATGAACTGTTGACTTTCTGGGCCAAGATTCTCCTTCTGTACTGGGTAGAAGCTAAAGGGTCTCAGCTGAAAATGTCAACTGTTCATTTTCCTCTTTAGATGCTCCCTGACCCGTTGAGTTACTCCAGCTGCTTTGGATGTTCAGCATCTGCAGTTTCCCTTGTGTTCAGAGGCACACTATCTGCCCTTCACATCAGTGTGACAACAGTGGTGTCAAGAAGACCTGGCTTTAATTTTAATACATTTCCTTCAGACTATGAGTGGGAATTTTTACAGTGCTTTGGATGACTCAAACCACTTTACATGTATAAAATATAGCTCCCACTAAATTATTTCAGCTATTTATTGAGTTTTGTGTAAAGCAGCAGCTGTTTATCAATAAGCGTGTTGCTTTATTATTTTACGTGATCTTTTGCTTAACCAAGTAACTTCCAGCTGCATCAATACTCTGTTGGCAGTGCTGAGGAAGAGATTCAGAAACCTCTTCCTATTTACCTCACCACATGTGGTCTTTTGCCATGGTAGAGAGCTCATCATGTCTTTTCAGACTCTGAATGATCAATCCAAATAATCATATAAACTAACTTTTTCCCAGAACCTTTCAATTTTCCAATTCAGCTACTTATCCAATTCCTTTCTACAAGTTACTCTTAAATAAGAAATGCATAAGAGAGAGGAGAAGAAATAGGCCATTTGGCCGATCAAGTTTCCTCTGCCATTTGATCGTGGCTGATTTGTTATCCCTTTTAATCTCATCCTTCTGCCTTCTCCCTTACTAATCAAGAATCTGTCAACCACCACTTTAAACATACTGAATGACTTGGCCTTCACAGCCATCTGTGACAATAAATTCCACAAATTCGCCACTATCTGACCACAAAGAAATTGCACTTCATCTCTGTTCTAAAGGGACATACTTCTATTTAGAGGCTGTGCCTTTTGATCCCAATCTCTGCCACTGTAGTAAACATCCTCTCTACGTCCACTCTGTCTTGCACTTTCCATATTAGTTAGATTTCCGTGAGATTCCTGCTCAAACTTCTAAACCCCAGCAAGTACAGCAACAGAACCATCAACCACACCTCATAAATTAACTCTTCCATTCCTGGGATCATTCTCATGAAATTCCTCTTGATCCTCTCTAAAACCTTTCTTAGATGAAGGGTCCAATACTCCACATGCAGTCTCCAAATGCCTTATAAAGCCTCAGCATTACATCCTTGCTTTTATATTCTGGTTCTCTGAAAATTAAACCTTCAATTCCTGATAACAACAATTAGGTGCTGAAAAACACTTTGCTTGCCAGTTGTCCTAATTTAGGTCCTGTGGTTATTGGTTTGTTTGCTAGTGGAAACTGATTCTTTATCGATGCGTTATTTGAAAGCTTTTCGGTGAGCCCTTTTGATCTCTTCTTATCAGTGCTTAGCAAGTTGACATTTTTCCCCCATCAGTTTGCTTCCCCACATTTTACTGCAGGAGGAAACCTCAAAGAGGTGTTGAAAACAATGAGAAGTCCATTACTGCTGTGTTGAGTTGCTTGCTACCCTATACACTCCCATGTTTCTCTTTAGGCCTACCTCACTCTCTAAAGAAAGAAGGGAATTTGTATTCATATTGTGCTTTTCATGACATCAGGATAACCCTGAAACATTCCACAGTCTGAGAAGCACTTTTGAAGTGTTGTCGCTGTTGAGACAGTCAAACCACACACATTAAGCTCCCACTAGCACCAATGTGTTAATGAGCGGAGAATATTTTTTATATATTAGATAAGTATTGGCCAGGTTACAGTAGGAGATCTCTCTATCTTTTTAAAGATAAGCTTTATTTGTTACATGTACATCAAAACATTGAAGCGCACAGTGAAAACATTTTTTTTGCATCAACAACCAACACATTCTTTGAAAAATAGAGGGTTATGGGTAACCCTAGGTAAATTTTAATGTTCAGCACAGCTTTGCAGGCCGAAGGGCCTGTATTGTGCTGTAGGTTTTCTAGGTATCTACAATCTGAGGATTATGCTGGGGCAGCCTGCAAATGTTTGCCATGCTTCCAGTGCCAACACACAACTCACCAACCCTAACAGTACATTTTGGAACATGTGAGGAAACCAGGACACCCTGAGGAAACCCCACACGTTTTGGGGAGAACATGCAAACTCTTCACTGACAGTGGTGGGAACCGAATCCCTATCAGTGATCTCTGGCAGCTAGTGACTATGGCACTCCTTTTCTTCCAAAGCTAGGTGAATGATTGTTACAGATTAAACATGAGAATTGTGTGATTTGGGAACAAATTTACAACATTGAGTCTTTGGGTCAAAAATGGATAGTCTGCCGTGGTCCTCAAAAGCACTCACATTACTCACTTCCTCTAACTTTGGCTGCAATTAGTTCTCAAGGGTGCATCTTAGGTGAGAATCAACAATATCAATTAAATTATCCATCCCTAAAGAATAACGAGAAAAAACTGATGGATCTCATATGTACAGTAGAATCAGAAACATCTCCATTTCCTTCAGACAGCTGGTTTGTTTATTAAATTAATAGCTTGAATGACATATGACATGGTTGCATATTTTCCAGAAGCCTCAAGGCTCATTAATCTTGGAGCAATGCATCCTCAGTTAATTTTTAATCAGGTCTTCCTACAACACGTTTAGGTTTGATCATGAAATCAATGGTTCCAGTTAAAACAATGCAATCAGCATTATATCACAGTGTAATTAAATAGGCATTGCATCCCAATAACACAATCAACAGAACATTAGGCTCCCATGTTTAAAGCTGACATTCACAAATAATCTTGTTACACAACCACTGGCCACTTTATTAGTTACCTCCTGTTCATGGTCTTCTGCTGCTGTAGCCCATCCACTTCAAGGCTCAATGTGCTGTACAGTTAGAGAAGCGCTTCTGCACACCACGGTTCTAACACATGGTTATTTGAGTTACTGTCACCTTGTGTCAGCTTGAACCAGTCTGGCCATTCTCTTCTCACATCTCTCATTAACAAAGTGTTTTGTCCACAGTGCTGCCACATACTGGGTGTTTTTTTGCACTATTTTCTGTAAACACCAGAGACTATTGTGCATGAAAATCCCAGATCAGCAGCTTCTCAGATACTCAATCCACCCCATCTGGCACCTCCAATCATTCCATGGTCAAGGTCACTTAGGTCCCATTTCTTCCCCATTCTGATGTTTGGTCTGAGCAATTGAACCTCTTGCACATGTCTGCATGCTTTTATGCATTGAATTGCTGGTTAGATATTTGCATTAATAGGCAGGTGTACCTAATAAAGTGGCCACTGAGTGTAGGTGATAGTAATTTCTAAGTACTGTAAGATTAAGCATTCTTCAGCATAGTCAATGCAATACTGAGTGATATGCAATCAGCTCATTTAGAGGAAGACTAACACAGGTGGGAGATGAAATATTTTCCATGGGCGCCACACTGCTTGTCATCAGTCAGCTTGCTTAAGTGGCAGACATGCCTGGAGTTATAGCCATGACTTAGACAATTGATAAATGTGTATATGTGCAGTAATATTTCATTGATTTTGTTTTCATTCAGGCAAGACTTGTATTTTGCTGCACCTTTGGAACTTTGGGGGCAAGCTTAGTGTCTCTCAGTCAGTGAAGTTGCTTGTAAATGTGGTCACTGATGCAATAAATGAAACATGGCAGCCAATCTGTGTGCAGGAAGATGCTGTGGAAAGTCAATAAGATAATCATCAGTTCAAAAGCGTTGATTGTCAGATAAAAGGGCATGAAAGATGGAGGACTTGCCATTCCAAATGTCACTGTGGGAAACTTTACATCTACTTAAAAGATAAGGGAAAGAATCTGCTCAACATTTTGATCTAGAAGGTTGTATTGTCAATAGCAGAGCATTCCCTCTGAAGTTTCAGCCTAATGTTTGTGCTCAATATTCTTGAGGCAAGTGTAAACAGTCCAACTTCCTTTTATCACTATAAAGGGATAGGCAACGCCAACATGAAGGATGAAGCAATAATCCACTGGAGAGAACCACAGGGTGCAAAGAGGCATATCATCTCCAATTGACATTCATATCAAGTTCGAATTTCAACTTCAAAGTAAATTTATTATCACTGTAAATTACCCTGCGATTCATTTTCTTGCATTCATTCACAGTACAACAAAGAAATAGGATAGAATCAATGGGAAGTTACACACAAAGACTGACAAACAAACAATGTGCAAAAGAAGATGAACTGTGCAAATACAAAATTGATAAATAAACAAACAAACAAACACATAAGTAAATAAATGATTTTGAGGACATGAGTTGTAGAGTCCTTGAAAGCCAGTCCATGGGTTTTGGAATCAGTTCAGTATTGAGGAAAGTGTAATTAGTTGGAACAGTTCAAGATTGCTTCATCTAGACTAACTCAATTACAAATGAGTAAAAAATGGTCAGTTTCATTCTCTTCTTAAAGATTAAACATTAGTTTTACTCATCACAAGTACATAGAAGCATAAAACCTACAGTGAAATGCATCATTTGTATCAATGACCAACACATCCGAGGATGTGTGAAGAGAGACTGCAAATGTCGCTACAGTTCAAACACCAACTTCGCATGCCCACAGTTTATTAATCCTAACCTGTATGCTTTGGAATCGGGAGGAAGGAATCTGGAGCACCTGGAGGAAGCCCGTGTGCCATGCAGTCTCAGGTAGAACATACAAACTCCTTACAGACATCAGTGGGAATTCAACTTCGATCGATTTTAAAGCTGGCAATGTAGAGCGTTGCACTAATTGCTACATTACCATGCCCCACCCCTTCTCCCTTCCTAGCCCAGTGTAGGTTGTATCAAACAGACTATAACCTCTGGGAAGAAATCAACTAAATGAATACACAGCCTTCCTGTTGAGTTTGGATTCAGCAATCCAATTTGGTTTGGAACCAAAGTGGCATAACCTTGATAGAGTATGTTATTGCATTTTGCTGGGCAGGTTTACTGGGTCTCAAGATCCAATATCAAACAAATTACCTGCAATGTATTTTGTTTGCCTACTTGCATAACCAACTGAGAACATGGACATTACTTTAGAAAGAAAATTATTTCATTAGATTTGAGCACAGATGGTACATCATCAAGTGCCAATTATCTTGGCAACTCCTGAAATTCTATTATAACCCATGCCAATTCAAGACAAAGAAGGAGAAATGACTGGAAGCTCAAAGCCTGGTAAGTCCAGATCGTATAATATGAAGCTCAGCAGCTAAATCCAGGCTTTATGAAGAACATTCTTACTCGTAGCGAGATACATTAAGCTAAAATGAAAGGTGCCTGAAAATGTGTAAGCAGAGGGATTTAGAGAGCAAAACACAGAAAAGATCAAAATGAAGATGACAGATTCTAATGATAATTAAAAGTAATGCAACGTTCATCGTTATCACAAGAAGGCAGAGATACAAAGTGATGGAAGTGGTTATAACTATTTAGTTGTCTGGCAAATTTGGATCTGGAATACAGCCTTCATTTCTAGGCATCACATCTCAGGAAGGATGTACTAGACTTGGAGGAGTGCAGCATTGATATGCCCAAACAAAACTGAGTCTTTTATTGTTGGGCTACATAGACCAGCAGATCTACAGACCACAACGTGATGAACAAACTGTATCAGTAAGAACATGCAGCACACCTTTGCCATTATTATTCTCAACACTGGTGCCCCGAAAGGCTGCGACCTCAGTCACTGATTTACTCCCTGTATATTCATGAATACATAGCTAGATTTCACTCTAACTCTAAAGGTTTGCAGATGATACCATCATAGCAGGCTGTATCTCAAATGAGGATGAGTTTGGAGCACAAAAGTGAAATACAATTTTAATATTAAAGTACATATATACTCCCATATACTACCTTGAGATTCATTTTCTTTCAGCATTTACGGAGGCCTTTTCCCAGGCTGCAATGGTTGCCACAAGAGGACACAGGTTTAAGGTGCTGGGGAGTAGGTACAGAGGAGATGTCAGGGGTATGTTTTTTACTCAGAGAGTGATGAGTGCGTGGAATGGGCTGCCGGCAACGGTGGTGGAGGTGGAAATGATAGGGTCTCTTAAGAGACTTTTAGATAGGTACATGGAGCTTAGAAAAATAGAGGGCTATAGGTAAGCCTAGTAATTTCTAAGGTAGGGACATGTTCGGCACGACTTTGTGGGCTGAAGGGCCTATATTGTGCTGTAGGCTTTCTATGTTTCTACAGGAAATAAAGAAATACAATAGAATTTATGAAAACAAAGGCTAACAAGCAACCAATGTCCAAAAGAAGACAACTTGTGCAAATAAGAAGAAAAAATAGTCATGAGAGTATGAGTTACAGAGTCCTTGAAGGTAAATGATTTTGGAATAATGTCAGAGTTGTGATGTGTGCAGTTAAACACACCAGTTCAAGAGCCTAATGGTTGAAGGGTAATAGCTGTTCCTGAGCCTAGCGGTGTGGGACCTATGGCTTCTGTACCTCCTGCCCGATGGAATAGCAAAAAGAGAGCATGGTCTGGTTGGTGGGGCTGCTTGATGATGGATGCTGTGTTTCTGTGGCAGTACTCAATGCAAATGTGTTCAGTAATAGGGAAGGCTTTGCCTGTGATAAACTGGGATGTATCTACAACTTTCTGTAAACTTATTTGTTTCTGGACATTGTAATGATCATTGACTTCAGGAAGGGGAAGAGAATGCATGCTCCTATTTACATCAAAGGTGCTGTGGTGAGACATTGAGATCTTCAAGTTCCTAGGAATGAACATCACTAATGCTCTGTGTTGGACCAACCACATTGATGTCATGGCCAAGAAAACTCACCTAAACCTATACTTCCTCAGAACGTTAATGACATTTGGTACATCCTTTCTGACCCTCACCAATTGCTATTGATCACCGTAGAAAGCATCCTCACCAGATTCATCATGAGTTGGGAATGCAATTCTTCTGCCTGTGACCACACAAATGCTTTTACTTCCTCAAGAGGCTAAAGAAATTTTGCATGTCTCCATCATGTCTTACCAATTTTTATTGATGCACCTTAGAAAACATTCTGTCTGCATGCTTAACAGCTTGAGAGTTGTGAACAGAGCTCAGCACATCATAAAAACCAGCCTTCTCTCCACGGACTCAGTCCATACTTCTTGCTGTCTCAGTAAAGCAGTCAGCACGACCAAGGATCCTACTTAACTTGGACATTCTCTCTTTTCCCCTCTTCCAAGCCAGAGAGCATGTGCCACCATGCTCAAGGATAGCTTCTGTCCTGCTGTTTTAAGATAATCAAATAGTTTCCTGGTATGATAAGACAGACTTATGTCCTCACAATCTATCTCGTTATGACCTTGCACATTATTATCTACCTACACTGCTCTTTCTCTGTAATTGTAACACTTTATTTTCCACTCTGCTGTTCTTTTACTATATACTACCTCAATTAATTTTTGTAATGAATTGATTTGTATGGATGATATGTAAGACAAGTTTTTCACTCTACATCAGTATATATGACAATAGTGTTGGTGCTTGGCCAAGTGGTTAAGGCGTTTGCCTAGTGATCTGCAGGTCGCTAGTTCGAGCCTTGGCTGAGGCTGCGTCTGTGTCCTTGAGCAAGGCACTGAACCACACATTGCTCTGCGATGACACCGGTGCCAAGCTGTATGGGTCCTAATGCCCCTCCCTTGGTCAACATCGGTAGCGTGGAGAGGGGAGACTTGCAGCTTGGACAACTGCCGGTCTTCCATTAAAAAAACCTTGCTCAGGCTTGCGCCCTGGAAACTTTCCAAGGTGCAAATCCATGGTCTATCGAGACTAACAGAGGCCTACACACGTATATAACGATAATAAATTAATTTGCCAATTGTTAGTTTAAGGCCAGATTTATATTCCTGAAGACAGTGATCTAATACAGGAATAGTAGCCTGTTTAGTAAGAACAACATCCACAACCATTCACTCACGGCTCCACTGATGCACAATAGCAGCTTTGTACCATCTATACTGCAGCAACTCATTAAAGTTATTAAGACACCTCTGTCCAAATCAGCTAGAAGGAGAATGGCTGCAAAAGCATGGGAACACCACCTCCTGGAAGTTACTGTACATTCCAAGCCACACACCATGCTGATCTGAAAGTGCATCACTGCTCCTTTGCTCTCACTGGGTCAAAATTCTGAAACTCCCTCCCAAATATGACAATGGATTACAGACACCTCAAGAACTGTCACAGCTCATGAAGGCTTCTTGCTACCATTTTCTCAAGAGCATCAAGAGGTAGGAAATCAAATGCTGGCTAAGTCTGTGAATGCTGTATCACTTGATTGAATATTATACTTTGAGAAGTTTGCTCATTAACAGGGGCAATCATGTGTGGTCCCCTAGTATAGGATGGAGGTTGTAGGCATAGAGCACTGCTGCACAGAAACAGACCCTTCGGCCTGTCTAGTCTGTGCTGAAATATTAATCTGCCAAAATTGACCTGCTCTTGGATCATAGCCCTCCATACCCCTTCCATCCATATAGTCATCCAAACTTCTCTTAAACATTGAAATCGAACCTGTTGTGTCTGTGCAAAACTAGATAAATATTAAATAAAAGCACACATGAAGGAGAGGGCTTCAACTAATGTATTCACATTGCAACAAGAGAGACAGAGAAAACAATGCACAAGGATAGACAATGGATCAATACATCGTGCTAAGGGGGGTGGTCATTGCTCTAAAAGAAATACATTACACTTCCTCCCCCTTTAGATTAATGTACCATAAAACTGTATATGCACAAAATATTCAATTTCTCTTTCATAAAGCCATATTCCAAATAAACATGCTTTCACAATAACAGTTTATAACAATTTCACAGTTATATAACAAACATGAGGAAATCTGCAGATGCTGGAAATTCAAGCAACACACACAAAATGCTGGTGGAACACAGCAGGCCAGGCAGCATCTATAAGGAGAAGCGCTGTCGACGTTTTGGGCCGAGACACTTGTGTGTGTTGCACACAGTTCTATAAGTTCAGTTTTTGGGTGGTGCTCTGTTTCTTTCAGGATAATGCCTCTGGACTTGTGGAGAGGCTTCAGGTATGGCAGGTGTCATGTCAATGATAACATTTTTGTTGCGCCTCTAGGCTTGTAGAGTGACATCAGGTTTGGTAGGTGTCATGTCTAGGAAAACATTCTGTTTTTGGTGTCACTTTGCTGCTAGTGACATGATGATCACTGTGAGCTAAGTCCAATGACTGTAATGTGCCTGTCTTGTTAGATGCAATCGACTCAGGTATGTTGTTCGGTTAACCATCCAGTACCTGGTCCATGTGAAGGCTCCATGTCTGATCTCCAACATCCACTGCATACATCAGTGGTCCAGTTCTTGTAGCTATTCTACCGGGTGTCCACTTCTCAGTAATTACACGCTAGGACTTCCTGTCCAATCTCGAAGCTCCTTGCTGCTTCACTTGGCAACTGGCTGAAATGTTTACTTTCCACTTCCCTCTGTAGATCTGGTTTTAGGAGGTCTCTGCTAGATCTCAGATTCCTGTTCATGAAAAGCATTGCAAATGTTTGATTTGTCATTGCATGAACAGAGTTCTGATACACAAGCAGGAAGTTGTCCACCTTGTGCTGTAGAGAAATGTCCTCCTTGTCTATCACTTTTATGGTCTTCTTGAAGGATTGGGTAAACCTTTCAGCTAACCCATTCGGTGCTGGGTGTTGAGGAGCTGACCTGAAATATGTCTGATGCCATTTTTCTTCATGAACAGTCAGAATTGTTCTAGGTGTATTGTGGTCTGTTATCACTTATGATTTATTCTGGTAAGCCATTTCTGGCAAAGGTATTCCTCAGAGTGGAGACAGTCTTTGCTGAGGTGGTTGACTTCATTAGTGTAACCTCTGGCCACTTCATATGAACATCCAGAGCAATTAGAAACATGGTGAACATGACTGGGCCAGCAAAGTCAATACATAGACTTTGCCATGGTGACGAAGGCCACTCCCACAGGTATGACGGTGCCTGTGGGGGTGCATTTTGAACTTTTTGGCATCCCAAACAGCTTTTGGCCAATACTTCGATCTGTTTATGTATTCCCTTCTCAAACACCTTCTGATTAGCATTAAGCCCCTGTGTCAGCCTCCGGTTAGTGCTATCATTCAGGCTGCCATTGCCTGTTGATACCACACTGAGAGCTTTGATTGAGAGCCAGTCTAGATGGATTGTTCTTAACCATTCAAGTCTGAAAGTGCTGGCCTCCACCTAGAGCTCTACCAGTTGTGTTCGGCCTCCATATGTCACACTTACTTTCAGTTTGCCTTTGGAAGACACTTTTTTTCCTGTGTGTCTTTAGCATCACTGAGGTCTTCTCTCACATTATCTTAGAAAACTGTACGTTGTAGTCAGCCACTAGAATTACGGACAAAGCTGACCCTATATCCAGCTCCATTTTCAGTTTTACACCGGAATCATCTATTTTGATCTGCTTCAGTTATACTATGCAGTTCTAGGCATGACAGTTCATCTTTGCCACATTGATAACATCTTTGGCTTTTTACACCATTTAGGCACCTTCTGTCTATTTCACATTCTAACCTCCTTTTCTGTAGTTCTGCTGCATCCATTGCTGCAGTCTCTAAAGATTGCCTTGTGCAGGAAGGCACAGAGTCGACTGTACTTCCTTAGAAGGTTGGCGTCATTCAATGTCTGTAGTGAGATGCTGAAGATGTTCTATAGGTCCCTTGTGGAGAGCGCCCTCTTCTTTGTGGTGGCGTGTTGGGGAGGAAGCATTAAGAAGAGGGACGCCTCACGTCTTAATAAGCTGGTAAGGAAGGCGGGCTCTGTCGTGGGCAAAGTACTGGAGAGTTTAACATCGGTAGCTGAGCGAAGGGCGCTGAGTAGGCTACGGTCAATTATGGAAAACTCTGAACATCCTCTACATAGCACCATCCAGAGACAGAGAAGCAGTTTCAGCGACAGGTTACTATCGATGCAATGCTCCTCAGACAGGATGAAGAGGTCAATACTCCCCAATGCCATTAGGCTTTACAATTCAACCGCCAGGACTTAAGAACTTTTTAAAAGCTATTATTAATGCTTTTTGAGATAGTGATTTAGATGCATATCATATTTTTTACTGAGTTAAGTATTGTATGTAATTAGTTTTGCTACAACAAGTGTATGGGACATTGGAAAAAAAAGTTGAATTTCCCCATGGGGATGAATAAAGTATCTATCTATCTATCTATTGCAACAGTCAATACCCATTCTAAAGTTAGGTCTCTTTTGGACAGTAACCTCTTTTAGAACCATAGAACCATAGAACATTACAGCACAGAAACAGGCCTTTTGGCCCTTCTTGGCTGTACCGAACCATTTTTCTGCCTAGTCTGACTGACCTGCACCTGGGCCATATCCCTCCAAATCCCTCCCATCCATGTACCTGTCCAAGTTTTCTTAAATGTCAAAAGTGAGCCTGCATTCACCACTTCATCTGGCAGCTCATTCCACACACCCACCACTCTCTGCATGAAGAAGCCCCCCCAATGTTCCCTTTAAACTTTTCCCCCTTCACCCTTAACCCATGGCCTCTGTTTTTTTTCTCCCCTAACCTCAGTGGAAAAAGCCTGCTTGCATTCACTCTATCTATACCCATCATAATTTTATACACCTCTATCAAATCTCCCCTCATTCTTCTATGCTCCAGGGAATAAAGTCCTAACCTATTCAATCTTTCTCTGTAACTCAGTTTCTCAAGTCCCAGCAACATCCTTGTAAACCTTCTCTGCACTCTTTTAACCTTATTAATATCCTTCCTGTAATTAGGTGACCAAATCTGTACACAATACTCCAAATTCGGTCTCTCCAATGTCTGATACAACCTCACCATAACATTCCAACTCTTATACTCAGTACTTTGATTTATAAAGGCCAATGTACCAAAAGCTCTCTTTACAACCCTATCTACTTGTGACACCACTTTTAGGGAATTATATATCTGTAATCCCAGATCCCTCTGTTTTACTGCACTCCTCAGTGTCCTACCATTTACCTTGTATGTTCTACCTTGGTTTGACCTTCCGAAGTTCAATACCTCACACTTGTCCGCATTAAACTCCATCTGCCATTTTTCAGCCCATTCCTCCAACTGGTCCAAATCCCTCTGCAAGCTTTGAAAATCTTCCTCACTGTCCACTACACCTTCAATCTTTGTATCATCAGCAAATTTGCTGATCCAATTTGCCACATTATCATCCAAATCATTGATATAGATGACAAATAACAATTGACCCAGTACTGATCCCTGTGGCACACCACTTGTCACAGGCCTCCACTCAGAGTAGCAATCCTCCACTACCACTCTCTGGCTTCTTCCATCGAGCCAATGTCTAATCCAATTTACTACCTCTTCATGTATACCTAGCGACTGAATCTTCCTAACTAAACTCCCATGCAGGACCTTGTCAAAGGCCTTACTGAAGTCCATGTATACAACATCCACTGCCTTCCCTTTATCCACTTCCCTGGTAACTTCCTCGAAAAACTCTAATAGATTGGTTAAACATGACCTACCACACACAAAGCCATGCTGACTTTTTCTAATAAGTCCCTGTCTATCCAAATACTTGTAGATCCTATCTCTTAGTATTCCTTCCAATAATTTACCTACTACCGATGTCAAACTTATCGGCCTATAATTTCCCAGCTTATTTTTGAGCCTTTTTTAAACAACGGAACTACATAAGCTATCCTCCAATCCTCCGGCACCTGACCTGTGGATATCGACATTTTAAATATTTCTGCCAGGGCCCCTGCAATTTCAACACTAGTCTTCTTCAAGGTCCGAGGGAATACCCTGTCAGGTCCTGGGGATTTATCTACTCTGATTTGCCTCAAGACAGCAAGCACCTCCTCCTCTTTAATCTGTATAAATTCCATGACCTTCCTACTTGTTTGCCTTGTTTCCATAGACTCCATTCCAGTTTCCTTAGTAAATACAGATGCAAAAAAACCCATTTAATATCGCTCCCATTTCTTTTGGTTCCATACATAGCCGACCACTCTGATCTTCAAGAGAACCAATTTTGTCCCTTACTATCCTTTTGCTTTTAACATACCTGTAGAAGATCTTAGGATTATCTTTCACTCTGACTGCCAAAGCAACCTCATGTCTTCTTTTAGCCCTCCTGATTTCTTTCTTTAGTATTTTCTTACTCTTTTTATACTCCTCAAGCATCTTACTTCCTCCCTGTTGCCTATACATGTTATACATCTCTTTTTTCTTCTTTATCAGAGTTCCAATATCCCTCGAGAACCAAGATGCCTTATTCTTGTTCATTTTGCCTTTAACCCTGACAGGAACATACAAACTTTGCACTCTCAAAATTTGTCCTTTGAAGGCCTCCCACTTACCAATCACATCCTTGCCAGAGAACAACCTGTCCCAATCTACGCTTTTTAGATCCTTTCTCATTTCATCAAATTTGGCCTTTTTCCAGTTTAGAACTTCAACCCAAGGACCAGATCTATCTTTATCCATGATCAAGTTGAAACTAATGATGTTATGAACACAGGAACAAAAGTGTTCCCCTACACACACTTCTGTCACCTGCCCTAACTCATTTCCTAATAGGAGATCTAATATTGCATCCTCCCTAACTGGTACATCTATATACTGATTTAGAAAACTTTCCTGAACACATTTCACAAACTCTAACCCATCTAGACCTTTAACAGTATGGGAGTCCCAATCAATGTGTGGAAAATTAAAATCCCCTACAATCACAACTTTCTGTCTCCTGCAGTTGTCTGTTATCTCTCTGCAGATTTGCTCCTCCAATTCTCACTGACTATTGGGTGCTCTATAATACAACCCTATTAATGTGGTCATACCTTTCCTGTTCCTCAGCTCCACCCATATGGCCTCCGTAGACAAGCGCTCTAATCTGTCCTGCCGAAGCACTGCTGTAACATTTTCCCTGACTAGCAAAGCCACCCCCCACCTTTCATCCCTCTGCCTCTATCACGCCTGAAACATTGGAACCCTGGAACATTGAGCTGCCAGTCCTGCCCCTCCTGTAGCCAAGTTTCAGTAATGGCTATGATGTCATAATTCCATGTGTCAATCCAGGCCCTCAGCTCATCTGCCTTTCCCACAATACTCCTCGCATTGAAATATACACACCTCAGAAGATTATTACCACCACACAGAAATTCTCTATTTGTGACTTTGCATGAACTACTAACATCATTTATTTTTACCCCTATTCCACGATCTACTCTGGCACTCTGGTTCCCATCCCCCTGCAAATCTAGTTTAAACCCTCCCCAATAACACTAGCAAACCTCCCTGTGATTATATATTAGTCCCCTTGTAGTTCAGGTGTAACCCGTCTCTCTTGTACAGGTCCCACCTGCCCCAGAAGAGGTCCCAATGATCTAGAAATCTGAAACCCTGCCCCCTACACCAGTTTCTCAGCCACGTGTTCATCTGCCAGAGCATCCTACTTTTACCCTCACTGGCACGTGGCACAGGCAGCAATCCAGAGATTACTACCCTCGAAGTCCTGTTTTTCAACTTCCTACCAAGCTCTCTGAACTCACTCTTCAGGACCTCCTGACTCTTTCTACCTATGTCATTGGTACCAATGTGTACCACGACATCTGGCTGATCACCCTCCCACCTCAGAATGCTGTGCACATGATCAGAGACATCCCTGACCCTGGCACCTGGGAGGCAACAAACCATCCGGGAGTCTCTGTCATGACCGCAGAACTTCCTGTCTGTACCCCATGACTATGGAGTCCCCTATCACTACCGTTCTCCTCTTCTTCCTCCCTCCCTTCTGCACTGCAGAACCAGACTCAGTGCCAGAAATCTGGCTGTCGCAGCTTGTCCCAGGTAAGCCATCCCCCCCAACAGTATCCAAATTGGTATGCCTGTTTTGGGGGGGAATGGCCACAGGGGAACCCTGCACTACCTGCCCTTTTCCCTTTCCTCGCCTGACAGTAACCCAATTACCTGTGCCCTGTTCCTTAGGTGTAACTACCTCCCAGAAGCCACTATCTATAAGCTGCTCAGTCTCCCGAATGATCTGGAGGTCATCCAGCTCCAGCTCCCTAATGCAGTCTGTTAGGAGCTGCAGCTGGATGCACTTCTTGCAGGTATGGAAGTCAGGGAGACCGGAGGTCTCCCTAACTTCCCACATCCTGCAAGAGGAGCATTCCAACATCCTGTCTAGCATATTCTCTAGTCTGAACAAAAAATGTGATGCTTCAGTCTTCCACTCTCAGCCTCTTGCTTCGATTGAAAAGTTTGATTTGAGTGCTTTGACTATGAATGCCACATACAAGCCTGTCCCTTATTGCCTCAGAAAGTCCATCTCTGAAGTTATAATAATGGGAAAGTTTCTGCAGTTCTGCAATGTATTCAGAAGTGTTTCATCTTTTGACTGGTTCCTTTTATGAAATCTAAATCTCTCAGCTATTACCAGCAGTTTAGGGCTCAAGTGATTTTGTAAAATTGTAATAATTTCATCAAATATCTTGCCTGCTGGCTTTTCAGGGGTTACAATGTTGTGTAAGAGATCGCAGGTCCTTTCACCCATTAAGCTAAGAAGTGTAGGGGCTTTGTTTTGCTCCTCCACACTGTTCAGGTTACAGTACAGTTCAACCCTCTCAATATACGACTCCCAGCCTTCATTAGTGCCATCAAATTTGTCAACTTTCCAACTGAAGTCATTGCTACATTATTTTCATTTTAAATTCAGTGCATCTTTCACTGTTACTAATGGGTCCTTCGGCTTTCCCGTGCTGTTTAATCCCGTAACTCAGTGCAGTTCATGATATTTTGTGACATTCAGGTTCGTACTCTTCACCTATTTGTTATGTTTGTGTACAACTACATATATATGAAATATAAGCACGTGCTTTAACTGGTGTATTAGAGAGAGATCGAGAGATAGAAAGATAGAGAGATAGAGATAGAGAGAGATAGAGGGAGAGAGAGAGCGATATGCTTATGCGTAGACAACAGCACATGCATAAACAGATCAATACGTAGCGCTAAGGGGGAGGCGGGGGTCATTACTCTAAAATAAATAGATCCATAGATAACAGACTTCTATTAGACATAGGTGGAATGGAACTACGAAACAGGGAACACAAACGAAATGCTGGAGGAACTCAGCAGGCCAGGCAACATCTATGGAAAAGAGTGAAGTTGCCATTTTGTCCTTCGTCAGGACTGGAGGGTAAAAGAAGATGAGTTTGAGTAAGAGGGTGGGGGGAGGGGAGGAAGAAACACAAGATGATAGGTGAAACCGAGGTGGGGGGAGGGATGAAGTAAAGAGCTGGGAAGTTGATTGTTGAAAGAGATACAGGGCTGAGAAGGGGCCCTGATAGGAGAGGACAGAAGGCCATGGAAGAAAGAAAAGGGGGAGGAGCACCAGAGGGGGAAATAGGAATGGGGAATGGGAAATGATGGGGGAGTGGCCATTACCAGAAGTTTGAGAAATTGATGTTCATGCCATCAGGTTGGAGACACAGGCAAAATATAAAGTGCTGCTCTTCCAACCTGAGTGTAGCCGCATCGCGACAGTAGAGGAAGTCATGGACCGACATGTCGAAATAGGAATGGGAAGTGGAATTAAATTGGGTGGCCACTGGGAGATTCTGCTTTTTCTGGTGGACATAGGTGCTAGGCGAAGCGGTTTGCCAATCTACGTCAGGTCTCACCGAGAGCACTGGATATGACGCCAACAGACTTACAGGTGAAGTGTCGCGCCTCACCTGGAAGGACTGTTTGGGGCTCTGAATGGTAGAGAGGGTGGAGGTATTAGGGCAGGTGTAGCACTTGTTCTGCTTGCTATGAAACAGGGTTAAGCGTAGATGGAGAAACATGATCAGCTGTTGCTTGGATGAATGGAATAGGGACTCAAGGTGCTGAACAATCTACTCTGCAGAACAACCTATACAGCCCATGTTTGACGTTCTGAAAATTATATTAACGTTTAACATCATGTGCACTTTTACAAAGCTATCTGCTCTTTATTCATCTGTTGGGTAAAGGAACTTTTATTGCCAAATCTTATCGCTAATGAATTATGGATCATTTTATTCACTCCTGGTTTGCAAGTCTCACTGGAATGTAAGATTCATCTGCATTTATGTGCATGTGGAGTCACTTGCAAATGCAGTTTTACTTCCAAGAGAACATGAGCGAACCAGGTGTTGTTTTGATCATTCATTTGTTATGTGGGCATCATTACTGATATAAAAGCTCATATGTATTTGACAAGCTGACTTTGAACACCCCAGCTGTCAAGCAATGAAGTAATGGGCCAGATTTTGATGACCAGAGCCTTCTTCTTGCAATCACCCCATCTCTAATTACTTGGCCTGTTTGCTGAAAGCTCATCATGTTGACTTGAAGCCTCTCAGTCTCCAGACTGAGTGATTGTGCATAGGCTCCAGCCGTGGACATTTGGATGTGTCCTGCCCAGCCTTGCTGGCTGTTGAAACTATGAAAGCTTGAAATTCTCTTAGACCATTAAAAGCAGTTAAAAATGAAGTACATATAAAAATAACACTTAAAACATTTTAAAAAAGGAAGAAAAAATCAAACAAAACTGAAATAATCATAAAAGAAGGAATTTATTTTCCATTGTATTTTACCATTTGCAATTTTACAATCTCAACCTATCAAATATTGAAAGGCCTAGTTGGAGTGGCCCTGCAGAGGATGTTTCCTGTACTGGCAGAGTCTGGAACCAGGGTGCGTAGCCTCAGAATAAAAAGACATTCCTTTAGAACAGAGGTAAGGAGGAATTTCTTTAGCAAGAGGGTGGTGTATCTGTAGAATTCTTGCCACAGATGACTGTGTAGTCCAAGTCATTAAGTATAATTAAAATGGAGGTCGACAGTTTCTTGATTAGTAAGGGTGTCAAAGTACAGAAGAAGGCAGGAGAATGTGGTTGAGATCAAGAATAATCAGCCTTGATGGAATAATGGAGCAGACTCAATGGGCCAACTAGATCTACTCCTATGTGTTATGGTCTTGTATCCAGCACCACAGTAGATCAGAGCTGCTGTGAGATCCAACAGCAGATTGCTCAATATAAATGCCAGTGAGTCTCCATATAATTACTAAACTCTATGGTGTCCACGTACTACCAAATAAGTCCAAGACTTGCTCCCATGTAAATCTTGAATCTGATTCAATGTTTCCCAAATGCTATGGCATTCTTTTGGAGCACTGCGTTTCTCTCTTCTGTGGCAATCCCATATTGGAGAACATCACTAGGGTTCTGATGGCAACTTGTTGTTGGGTTTCATATCTCACAACATATGCACCAATAATACTTTATTTGTGGATATTGCATTAACCAGTAGGCTGAATTGTTTAAGTACTGTAAATTTGAAAAGAAAAATCAAGTACACTCCTGCTGAAATCACTTGGTAAGAGGTTACATTACGACTATGTGCTTCACAGCACTGCTACATGATGCAGACTATCAATCTTTAAGCCAGTGCATCTTCCTTATGCCCAAGCATGGCTCACTTAGTTGTTTCCTCACTTCTGTACCAAGAAATTGTGGGTTAAAGTACCATTTAAAAGATTTCAAGGTGGTCATCTAGTTTAATACTCCAATGCAGTATGGAGGGACTACTCCACTGTCAGTAGGTATTACCACTTGGATGAAACAATAAATTAAGAGGCCAATCCCATCTTAGGTTGATATAAAATATCTCATAGCACTGCTTAAAGGTGAGAGATGTATTCTGCCCAATTTTATTCTTTGGTTGACATCACTAAAATCAACCATCTGGTTTCCATCTGTCAATCATGTGACCTTGGTTTGCTTAAAGGGGCTTCCCACTGTCTACATTTTATTCTGTGATGTATTCTGTTATATCCTGAGGTAATCAATGGTTATATTTTATTCTCCATGGTGCTATCCTCTTTTAGCACCAGTGTATCTGGTGCTGTACAATGCTAGCTTCCTCCTCTCCATCCAAGACATATAGGATGGGTTCAGGGGGGTATGAGCCAAGCACAGGGACTAGCTTGGTGGGCACCATGGTTGGAATGGGTGGTGTTGAGCCAAAGGGCTCGTTTCCATTACTCTATTAGTTATCCCCAGATTGACTTGCACAGCCTGGCTCAGCTCAGAGCTCTCCAGCTCCAAAATGAATATCAACAGCAAAACCTGGACACCACCAACACCTCCAAAGAGAACTGCTTGCTGACTTGGATTCATTAACCCTGATTGCATGTGGTGGATTGGTTAAAATTCTACCGCTCCCTGCTGGGCAAGAATGGCGGATCGAGAAGGTGGCCCACGACCTTCCCGGTGGAAAGCTCGGAACCAAGAGCACATGCCACATCCTTTGAGCAACTGTTCCTTGCAGAGCAAACTTTTCAGAGTCAAAATATGGGGCTGTAAATCCATTGTCATTTTTAAACAACTTGTTCTGCAGCCATCTTTTTAGAACCCTCTTGAATTATTACTGAGAGAAGATAACTGTCTCTTAAAATAATACTAAGACAGCAGGATACTAACAGTCATAATTTTTTGTCTATCAGACAACAGCCACATGACAGGCATATTATTCTGAGTGTAAGTTCAAAAATTATAAATTATTCGGTGGCAAGGTTGTCAGCTGAGGTAAAATGTGAAGACTAATGCATCAATTGATTGTCATAGTAAGATCTTGAATTAATGGGAACCCATCCTTACTAAGTTCCTTATTAGTATGAATTGAAAACTGAACTAAGATGAGGCTCTGTTCTGTCTTCACAACGGTTACTATGGAGACAATACATTGAAAGGAACAAGGGCACAGAATTATGGATTAGGGAATATTGTTAGATAAAGAGTGCAAAAAGAAGCAATAAAATGATATTCGCTGTGACTGAGATAAGGGAGTTCAACATTTTCTGTTAGATTAACATCTATAAATTTTAACTAAGCTTTTATCTTTGCCAGACTACATGGAACAACTACAGTAACAGCTCATTTTAGGGTCAAATTAAACACTGAGGTCACAAAGAGGGCGGTTCAGCTTTGTGTAGTTCCGGGGAGAGGGTTGAAGTTGGTGACTAAAGAAAAGATCTAATGACATAGATAGGAATCAAGCATTTATTATATTCTTTGTTACTGTATTAATTTCATAATTCTTCATGTTACTATTCATCTTTTATCACATGAATTAATAACAGTAAATTAAAAAGAGGACATATAATTTGAGAGGATTGACAGTAAGCTTAGCTGGTATCATTTCTGATGAAATTCTACTTCTTCATATTTTGCATATTTTGTTAAAGTCTTGTGATGCTACAAATAATGTAAAACAGCATATCAAAAATAACAGCACTTTGACTATATTATTCACATTAATCTCCCATTAATCTCACAATGTTAGGGTTGGCAGTAAAGAGCTTAGGCTAATGCTAGTTGTTAATGTCATGTCAGTCGAGCTTTCTGGCACTGTTCGTTCCCATTCCTGTGTGCAAACAAATCTCTTCCAACATCTTTACCATTTTTTTTCTTTTAGAGCAATTACACTTCTCTTTATTTGAAGTTATAGAGGCTTAAAGTACAATGGCACAGAAGGAGGCTCTTTGGCCCATCTAATCACTACTGAACTATTATTCTGCCTAGTACAAAGTTTCTGATGTACATTCTAATGCCACTTTACTCAGTACCTCCTGAGTGAATGTTCATGGTCTTCTGCTGCTGGAGCCCATCCACTTCAAGGCTTGACGTGCTGTGCATTCAGATATGCTCTTCTGCACACCACTGTTGTAACGTGTGATTATTTGAGTTGCTGTCGTCTTCCCATCAGTTTAAATCAATCTGGACATTCTCCTCTGACCTCTCTCATTAACAAGGCATTTTTATCCACAGAACTGCCACTCACTGGATGGGTTTTGTTTTTTGCAACATTGCCTGTAAACTCTGGAGACTGTTGTGTGTGAAAATCTCAGGATATCAGCAGTTTCTGAGATACTTAAATCACCCATTCTGGCACCAACAATCATTCTATGATCAAAGTCACTTAGGTCTCACTAGGCAAGCTCTATGCTTCAGACCAGCTGGCAAACGTTCAAGGACGCTGCTACAAACGGAGCAGACACAGATCTCGAGGAATATGCCACACTGTCATCAGTAAGTCTGTAGACAATGTTAGTACCTCAAGTAACTCATGGCCCACCCAGAATCCTTGGCTGAACACAGACTCGCTACTAAAACCCCTCACGCTGCCTTCAAGTTTGGTGACAGGACAGCACTCAGAGCAGCCAGAAGAAACCTCATCTTAGACATCAAGAGGGCAAATAATGCCTACATACAAAAACTTCAGGACCACCTGTCTGACAGCGATCCCCGGCGTACACAACTGAACACCTGTCTGACAGTGATCCCCGGCGTACACAACTGAACACCTGTCTGACAGTGATCCCCGGCGTACACAACTGAACACCTGTCTGACAGTGATCCCCGGCGTACACAACTGAACACCTGTCTGACAGTGATCCCCGGCGTACACAACTGAACACCTGTCTGACAGTGATCCCCGGCGTATGTAAGTGGACAATGCAATGAGAAACTGTGTCGACTGTATCAGTGATTTCTCCCTCCCTGATGCTCTAAACAACCTTTATGCACACTTTGAGGAAAGCAACACAACTGCAGCCATGAAAGCTTCCCCCCTCCGTGGTAAGCAGGCACAGTCTGTAACAGCAGCAGACACGAGAAGGACTCTGCAGAGAGTCATTCCCTGTAAGGCAGCTGGGCCAATCAGCATCCCAGGCCGAGAATTCAGCGAGTGTGTACACCAGCTCACTGACTTCTTCATGGATACCTTCAGCATTTCACTCATCCAGGCTGCTGCCCCAGTCCCACATGCTTCAAGTCAGCCACCATCATCCCTGTACCAAAGAACTCTACACCTAAATGACTACTATCCACTAGCACTGATGCCAATCATCATGAAATGCATTGAACGGCTGATAATGGCACATATCGTAAACTCCATTCTGCCACAATGAATACTCATTGATGTGCCTATTGAGAGAACAACTCTATGATAGATGCCAAAGCATCTGTCATTCACCTGGTCCTGACACACCTGGAAAATAAGGGCACTTATGTCAGAATGTTATTTCTGAATTTCAGATCATCACTCATCATTATTGTCCCACAAAACATGGTGAACAAGCTCCTATTCCTCGGTCTAAATACACCATTGGCAAATGGGTGTTGGACTTCCTAATGAAAAGCCCTCAGATAGTCAGGATATAAAACGGTCCTTCCTTCCTATCATCCTCTACATAGGATCCTACCCCCTCCACACCCCGAGGGCTGTGTGCTGAGCCAATTGCTGTACAATCTGCTTTCACATGACAGCACAACCAAACACCTGAGCAATCACATTGTCAAGTTTGCTGAAGACTCGACAGTGGTAGCGCTCATCATGAACAACAATGAGACTACCTCCAGAAAGAAGTTGGAAGAGCTCGCAGCCTGGTGGCAGGCAAATAACTGCTTCTCTAATGTCAATAAGACAAAAGAGGTAGTTATCAATTTCAGTAGAACTCACAGCCCCCTTTAGTACATCAATGTTACAGCTGTGGAAACTGCAAGCAGTTTCAAACTCCTGGGAGTGCACATCACACCCAATATCTCAACGTCCCAGAAAACATCTACACAGTCATGAAAGTTCATCAACTCCTCCCCTTTCTGAGGAGGCTGAAGAGTGCTGGACTTTGCACATCCATACCCAATAGAGAGCATCCTCACAAGCTGCATTACTGCATGCTATAGAAATTGCACTTCAATGGACAGGAAAGCTGTACAATGGATAGTTGAAATGGTCCAATGCATTACTGGCATCAGCCTACCCACCATCAATGACATATACAGGAAGGTACTGGAAAACAGCCAGTAACATCATGGAAGAGTCCATTCTCCCCTGGCTTATGGACTGTTTGCCTCATGCCTACCTGGGACGAGGCTACGTAGCAACCATGCAGGACTACCAGACTCAAAAACAGTTACTTTCCCCAAGCAGCAAGACTGATCAACTCCTCCTTCACTTTATTATTTTCTGTCACTCACTTTATGTACAGCCTAGCATTACTTTACGGACATACAATCAATCTATGTATACAACCAGTCTATGTATATAAGCTATCTTATGAATTTAGATTTATTATGTTTTTTTAGTATCATTATTGCGTTCTTTATCCTTTTGTGTTTTTTTGTGCTGCATCAGATCTGGAGTAACAATTATTTCATTCTCCTTACACTTGTGTACAGGATATAACATTACGATTAAACAATCTTAACTTTATTCCACATTCTGATCTGACCAACTGAACATCTTGACCATGTCTGCATGCTTTTATGCATTAAGTTTCAGTCACGTGATTGGCTTATTAGATATTTGCATTAACGACCAGGTGTACAGGTTACCTAACAAAGTGGCCTCTGAGTGTAAAATCTAATCCACATAATTTCACCCACATACACGTAGGGTTCTGTGAGTTCTTTTACTGAGAAAGTTACTGAACGTATGGGAAATTTGACTGGTATGCAGGACTTGTCATACACCACTAGATGCTGCTGTTGGATACTATTTAACAACAGGCCTAGAACTGAGCTTTGTGAATAGATTGTGTACGCCAAACGTTCCCTCAAAAGACAGGGCAAGTGTTTCTTACATTCCAAGCAATAAAAAAAACACAAAAGCTGAATTTAATCCTAAAATGCTATTTTTGCTCCATGGCCCTGTACTTGGCTGGTTTTTCTTCCGGATCGCTGAATCTGTGCAATTTGCCCCTTGTACAACCTAATAAATTTTGCTTGCCTTTAATTAGCAATTTCAATGAGGTAAAATGCCAAGGACACAGCAGAATAGTAAAAGGGAATTTTCTTTGTGACAGAGCTGTCCCCAACAGTACTGTACCCCAGTGTTACACAGTACAGACCTGTCCCCAACAGTACTGTACCCCAGTGTTACACAGTGACAGACCTGTCCCCAGCAGTACTGTACCCCAGTGTTATACAGTGACAGACCGGAAAAAGAGTGAGGGACCCAGGGCTACTGGGACTGTATGGTTGGCTTTGGGGACCCAGAAGACCAGATCAGCGTGGTACCTGGTTAAGATATAGGTGGATCCCAGGACCTGGGACAGCACCAGTGAGTGCTCAGCCCTTCATAAAATATTTCATCACAACTCCACTGTGCTCATCCTGTCCCCCACCCAATGTGCTTCTGCCTGTGTCAGCTCAGGGCTACCTTTAAAGAAACCTTGTCTGTCCAGGGGATTCTCGACCCCACTATGACATTTACTGCTGGTATAGGAAAACTGGTGCCTGAACGATGCCATTGGGAATAGATAGTTTCCCTCTGCAATATTGAACTAGAGTAAGGTAGAACTCTGATAATTCAGAAGAAAGTGTAATAGCTACTACCAAAAGAGTGCCGTGCAGGGAGATGATAAAGTGCAAGATCATAATGAGGTAGATTGTGGGGCTAAGGTACCATCTCTGATAAGAGGTCAGCTCAAGAGTCTGACGACAATGGGAAAGAAGCTATGCTTTCAGGCTTTTGTATCTTCTGCCCGATGGGAATGAGAAGAAGACAGAATATCTGAAGTGGGCAGGCCTTTGATTATGCTGGCTGTCTCGCTGAGGCAGCGAGAGGTCTAGACCATGGAGGGGAGTCTGGTTCTTGTGACGCGCTGAGCTGCCTCCACAGCTCCACAGTTTCTTGTGGCCATATGCAGAGCATTTGCCATGCCAAGCTGTTAAACATCCAATTGGTAAGTGTTGGTAGGAACATGCTGAATTTCTTTTGCCTCCAGAGTAAGTAGAAGTAATAGAGAGCATCTGAGGCTGTGATATGAACATGGTTTGATCAGGACAGGTTGTTGGTGATGTGCACACCAAGGAACTTGAAGCTCTCAACCCTCACAACCTTAATACCACTGATGTAGATAGGGTCGGAACCCAAGGGCTAGTTATTGTGGATTTAACTACATTGTTGCATTATTCTTTTCACAGAATCTCATCTTCTCCTCTCATTCCTACTTCTATAACACCTCTGTCATCCTAAGTGCATGGGGTCTGCATCTTCATGCTTCCTTGCTGTCATTAAAGAATCCATTCCCCTCGATCCTTCCTTCTCCAGGCCCTGCCATTGCAAGAAGTCAGGCTCTGTGTCACACGCAGCTGACAGCCACTCACCTGTGACACTAAACCAATTATTTTGGAAGGATTGAGGTTAGGCTGGGGATGTGTTAAGGAGCAGCAAGATCAAGCTATTGATTTTCTGCTTCTTGCCGTGGTGAAAAAAAGGTGAATGAGATTTAGAAGTTTCTACTTTATAACCTAAAAACTGAACCTTAGTTAAAAAAAAAACCAACTTGCAGTAGAAAGAAAGATGTAACTGTTGTCTTTAAGTTATTTCCTGGCCAGACCCTATGTATAACATTTATGCAGCCCTTCTAACTTCCAGCAAATTCTCTGATTTCCATTGTCACAGATCTGGCAGTGGTATCTACTGATGTACATCCCATGGAGATAAGAAGGTAAAGGGAAATAGAGAAAAAAAATCAATGCTTTATACAATCCTAGTATGTCTGAAATTAACTTGCAGCCAAGAAAATATTTTATTGAAGTCGCTGCTGTAAAACAAGAAATGCAGTTGGCAAATTGCATAGCAGGATTTTTAGTTAAGCTGACATCTTTTGTAGTTGAATCCGACGTGCAGGGGAGCTTGTTGTCATTGTCAGAGCTTAATAAGAACTCTCAAACCAACTTGTAAATCTTTGTGAATAGCTCTTTGCCCCTCTTAATTAGGATCTTAGCCGATCATTTCAATCACCTTGTTCTCCAAGCAGAACGTTATCACAGTCTAACCGTGAACAGGCTCTCTTTGGAAAGAAAAATTATCTTGTAGAGTAACGGAATGGGGAGGGCTTTAAGGGACTTGAAGTAAAATCAGCAACATTGTGCAAGACCATCATAACCCAACCCAGTGGTGGAGTCAATAGCCTCCACTTGTCAGCTTGCTCCTCAGTATTCTGAGATTCTTGCCAGTAATGATTACAGCAGCATCAATGTTAGTAGGAAGAATAGTACCAAGGGATTAGGAGTTTCTGTGGGTAAAGGGATTTCTGGAATCTCAGGCTACGGATCAAATTGTGGAAACCTGCCACACAGAAGGAGAGTTCTTTCAAAGAGCTAGCACAACATGATGGGCAGAGAAGTCTGCAGAAAGTGGAGGATACAGCCCAATGCATCATAAGCAAAGCCTCCCACCACTGAGCACTCTTACCAAGAGCTCTGCTACAAGAAGACAGCGTTCATCATCAAGGACCCCACCATCCAGGCCATGCACTCTTCTCGCTTCTACCATCTGGCAGGAGATACAGAAGCATTAGGTCCCACACCACCAGGTTCAGGAACATCAGGCTCCTGAACCAGCATGGACAGCTTCAATTACCTCAACTCTGAACTGATTCCACAACCTGTAGACCCACTTTCAAAGACTCTACAACCCATGTTCTCAGTATTTATTTATTTATTGCACAATGTCTTCTTTTACGCATTGCTTGTTTGTCAGTCTTTGTTTAAAGATTCAAATATTCAGATTACGTTTATTATCAAAGTATATATGCAGTATATACCCTGAGATTTGTCTTCTCCACAGATAGTCACAAACAAAGATAATCAAAGAAAACCATGGATCCCATTTAAAGAAAAGCATCAGCCTCCCCCACGTACAAAAAAAACCAAATTGCACAAACAGCAATAAAAAAATACTCACGAAAAATGCAGAATGTAAAGCTAGAGTCTTCGCACATTCAGTTCAGCTCAGTTCATTATCTATAGGTAGCCCCAACCAAAAACGCCCAAAATAGCAACAGAAAAAAAGGAACGACCAGAAATTAGAAATGTGAAGGGGGAACATTGTATACAGAGAAACATAGAAAACCTGCAGCCAATACAAGCCCTTTGGCCCACAATGCTGTGCCACACATGTACTTTGATAATATATTTACTTGGACTTTGAATTTGAAAGAAGTAATTCTTTTCATCAAGGCTTTGTGTTGGATCTTAGAAAGAATTTTTCAATTAGTCCCTCTCCTATTTTTTTCTTTTATGGCTTTGAATTTTCTTTTTCTATTATTTATTCAAATTCCTTTAGACAGTCACTCTTAAACCTGCTCTCCAGTCCACATCAACTTGCTGTGTGAAGAAATTTATCCCTTCTCTGCCTTGCCAACAGTCATAAACATTCTGATAATCAGCTGTCCTGCAGATGGAAAAAGCTCCCTCTCTTTCCATGCAATAAAAGAATCACTATTTTGAGTACATCTTAAATCTCCCTGTCCTGATGTAGGGGTTTGATCTGCTGATAATTCTTTTTTGTCCACAGATGCTGCTCGAGCCACTGATACCCTTCAGCAAACTCTTGCTGTAGATTCCAACACCTGCAGTCTTTTGTGTCTCCAGTAAATCTCCTCATTACCTCAAAATCTCAACCTTTGGGTACTTCCTACAACCCATAACTGATGCCTCTCGTCACCTGTATCATTTTAATAAACCTCTCTTTTCTGAGAATTGCCACATTGTTGTGGTGAGAGGCTTGTGAGTTCCTGACATCCTAAGAATGATGCTGCCTGGAAGTTAGCTCATGGTAGGGTCACCCATTGCAGGAAGGCCAATGGGGAGGTTTCAGACAAGGAGCAATCCAACCAGGACCTCAGTGGTGGAGCTGGCAGAAGATGATGACACTTCACAATGAGGTGATGGGTCCCCAGTCATTACATGCCACTGGGCCCTGGCCTTGATCTGCCAAGGACCACGTAATGGTTGTCTGTGCACCAGCCTCCCCACGTTAAACACAGTTGTTCTCCATTAAGGGACTCCACCCTAAACAACCCCTGAGTCACTCTACTCGAGTGACCACACACTAATAACTCTATTCTGACCAGTCAAATGACAATCCTACTCCGCTATCTCATTGCTGGTGAGCAGGACTTGATAGAGTTGTGAACATGCATGGCTGAATAGTTCTATTGGGATCCCCTTCCCTTGTCCAGAGAGAGATACAGGGAAAGTAATAAAACTCAGGTCATCTGTCTCAGAATCACTTTCAGCTATAATTACTCTAAGCTTGTACCTTGAATATAATGCTGTTGATGTGTTGATGTCAAGTTAAAGTGATTACAAAGAACAGAGAAGGCTTACTTGTAGGACATAAATCAAAATGGCGGTTAAGCAATGCTGTGAGCAATAGAACAAAAAAAAGAAAAATGCTGATATCTCTGCTATATCTTTCACAGCCCCAAGAAATGAGGTACAATGGATGCTGGTGTGCTGATTCATGGGCCATGGCCGTGCGACATTGTGCACAAGGAAACCTCTCTCCCTCCCGGCTTGTAGAAACAATTCATTGTGGTCAACCAAAGACTGTCCATATATGCAGCTGCTAATTGAGGACTTGTGACTGCGGGCAAGCGACAGAGTAGGGCAGTGAATGTTTAGGGAGGGGCGGCTGCATGTATGGACTTGAGGGAGAAAGATTAGTAAGCACAGCGAGTGGGTACACTCGTTTTTTTTTAGCACGTGTCTGTGAGCATGGGGTGCCAGGTCGGCTGGATGCTGAAAAAATGGATGGAGTTCATCATGTCACTGTGCTGGACTCCAGGATACATAGAGTCAGAGCTATAGTGTCATGGAGTGCTACACCACAGAAACAGGTTCTTTGGCCCATCTAGTCCATGCCAGCCTAGCATTATACCTAGCCTTATCAACCCAGCCATAACCACCTACACCTCCCTCATCCATGTACCTATCTGAATTCTTTTAAATGCTACTATTGAACTCACATCTACTACTCCTGCTTGCAGCTCGTTCCACACTCACCATGCTCTTAATGTTCGCTCTCAGATGATGTTTAAATATTTCAACATTCACCCTAAACCCACAAGCTCTAATTCTAGTCTCACCCAACCTGATGGGAAAAGGCCTGCAGGCATTTATCCCATCTATATCCCTCATAATTTTGCATGCCTCTATAAGATTTCCTCTCATTTTCCTGCACTCCAGAAAAAAGTCCTCACCTATTCAACCTTTCCTGGTAACTCAGGTCCCCAATTCCCAGCAACATCCTTGCAAATTTTCTTTGCATTCTTTTAAGCTTATTTATATCCTTCCTGCAGGTAGGTGACTAGAATTGCACACAATACTGTAAATTTAGCCTCAACAAACATCTTGCACATTTCAACATAACATCCCAAATGCCTCACTCAATTTCCAATATAATGGCCAATATGCCAAAAGCTCTCTTTATGACTTTATCTAACTATGATGCCACTTACAAGGTATTATGGATCTCTATTCCCAGGTCCCTTTGCTCTACCACACACCTCAGTGCCCTAACATTGTAAGGTCAGAAGAAAATATATGAGGCCAATATTGCATTGGGAGAGTGGGTTCAAGTAAGGCATGAAGCAAAGTGTAACATAGCAAAGTTCCTCAGTACAAGGGAGGCTGCACACTAGACTCCTCAATTGTCCCAGAGACTTTAGATGGTGATTGAAAAGGCTGTTGTTTTCCAGGAGGCTGGAGCAGATGTCAGAGAGAGCTAGATGGTGCTTTGACCGGGCTGGTGAGATTGAGAGGATCAAGAAAAGTGTCATTTTCACTCTGGAGGAGATACACAAAGATCTATGCAAGGATCTCCTACCCAGTGGCTCAGTATGAGATGTAAGTGTTTTTTCTATCAGTATGATGCACCTAGAGTTCTTTATCTGTTGCATGGGATTGAGAGGTTGTTGTAGAGAAATGAAGCAAGGTATCTTGGGTTCAGGCTGGTCTTCATCATCTGATGGTTCCTGTTCATACACGGCAGGGTGATGACTGGCAGAAATCCATCAATAGGTTAGGTTGTGGGATGTGTTACTTTGATGTGAATTTATGACAATGGAAGTGTATTATGGGTCACAATGGATAAGCATGTATTGTTTATTCAGTTCCTCAAAAGGTACATTAGTACAGGGGAGTGTGACATTGTTGTCACCTTTCTAGAAGTCAGCTTTTCTCCTCCCACCATTGCCTGTCAGACAACATGGTGGAGCAGTGGAGCAGGCTCAATGGCCCAGGTAGCCTAATTCTTCTCCTATATCTTAAGGTCTTAAAGATACAAGTATAACTTTGGAGAGAGTATACTATATAACCAAGTCATGAGAGCTAGTGAACTCTTTCTAATGAGAAGACAATATTGTCCAATAATGCAAAGTAGTGTCAGTTTTTTGAAAATAATATTGCAAGTGTCTCTGAGTTGGAAGCGCACCTCAGTTAGTTTCCACTTCATTATGTCACAGCCTGAGGGACACCACAAGGCACATAGTGGTTATTAGCACTCATTATGATACAGACTGATGCTATGAATGATATCTTTACAGTTTGTCTCTCCTCTGTTGAGTATCCATGGAGATATATTTTGTTACCTGACTATGGGTCAAAACCCTCCCAAGGTTCCATAGAGAGGATATTTAATCCAAATCAGTAACTACAAATAAACTAAGTATGCTACCATGAAAATGCTGCCAAGTTCTGTTCTAAAGGTGTCTTTTCCAGAGGCAGTAACTGTGGCTAGGTGAACAGCACATTGGTCCAGCTGGAACACAGTAGCCCTGAACTAAGGATGACAATTTCCCAGCAATGCTCATAGATCTGACACTCCATGTAATTGGTGCGAAAAGCATTCATCGTTAAACCACATCAATTGATGCCATTATGCTTTCAGCTGGCACTACCTGGATCAATTACTTTAAGAGTATCTCATGATTCATCTTAAGCTAGAAACCTTTGATATTTCTTACAATAAATCAGTCAGCTTTCAAGGTGGTTCCCTTATTGATGAGTAGAGAGCCATGTTGATGGAATTAGCCAGGATATTTTTTGGCAATACTTTTTTCCCCCCAGAGAGGAATGTTTAAGTCAGCTGGTCACAGCTGTCATGAGCCCATCATGCTGTGCATTTGTTGGAGATTTTATAGACCCTTTTCAACCAAGACACTCCCATAGAGAGGCACTTTGGAGGTCAACATTCAAGATGTGTTCATCAATAACAGGCAGTGATTTGACTTTGGGGAAGGCACAAGACGAAAATGCTCTGTTCAGGACCATGGTACTACTTCCAGCCATAAGATGCAAAGTGTGATGTCTTGACCTTTCATCTTCCTCCGAGCCTCAAGTGAAGTTTGTTTGCCCACCTGAAATGTTGTGCATTTGATGGCAATATCTCATATAGTCATAGAGAAGTACAGCACAGAAATATGTCTTTCAGCCCATCTAGTCCATGTTGAAAACATTTAAACTGCCTACTTCTATTGACCTGCATCAGCACCATAACCCTCCATACCCCACTATCCATGTTGAAATCAAGCTTACATGCACCATTTGTACTGGCAGCTAGTTCCACACTCTCATGGCCCTCTGAGTGAAAAAGTTTCCCCTCATGTTCCCCTTAAACTTTTCACCTTTCACCCTTAACACACGACCTCTGTTTGTAGTCCTACCCAACCTCAGTAGAAAAAGCTTACCTTGATTTACCCTATCTATAACTCACATAATTTTGTATATCTCAATCAAATCTTCTCTCAAAATTCTACTTTCTAAGGAATACAGTCCTAACCTATTCAATTTTTCATTATATCTCATGATTTCCAGACCCAGTAACAGTCTTGCAAATTTTCTCTGTACTGTTTCCAACCTTCTTTACATTTTTCTTGTAGGTAGGTGACCAAAACTGCATACAATACTCCAAGTTAGGCCTCAGGAACATCTTATCCAACTTCTGCATAATATCCCATTTCCTGTACTCAATACATTGATTTATTAAGGCCAATGTGGCAAAAGCTTTCTTTATGACTCTATCTACCTGTGATGCTACTTTCAACAAATTATTGGCCTGTATCCTCGCTCCTCAATTCCCTTCCATTCGTTGTGTAAGAACTGCCCTGGTTGCTCCTACCAAAGTGCAATACATTGTACTTGTCTGCATTAAATTCCATCTGCCATTTTTTTTAGCCCATTTTTGCAGCTGTTGCAGATCCCTCTGTCCACTACACCCCCAATCTTAGTGTTATCTGCAAATCTGGTGTTCCAGTTAATCATATTATCATCCAGATCATTGATATAGATTACAAACAACAGCAAATCCAATTCCAATCCCTGCGGCACACCACTAGTCACAGGTCTCCAGTCAGAGAGGCAACCCTCTCCTACCACTCGCTGGGCTTTTCTCACAAAACCGATGTCTGATCCTATTTACTATCTCATCTTGAATCCTGTGCAACTAAACCTTCTTGACCAACCCCCCATGCAGGACCTTGTCTAATGCCTTGCTAAACATTCACTGTGTGCTTTCATCATCTTTCTAGGTAACATCTTTGGAAGAACACTATAAGATTGGTTAGACATGACCTGCATTATACAAAGTCATGCTGACTCTTCTTAAGTCCAGTTCCATCCAAATACTTACAGTTTATATCCCATCCCATAGAATACCTTCAATAACTTTCTCACAGCTGATGTCAGACTCACCGGCCTATAATTTTCTGCTTTATGTTTATGGCCCTTTTTAAACAGTGGAACAACATTGGCAATCCTTCAGTCCTCTGGTACCACTCGTGTTACTCAGGATGATTTAAATATCTCTGCTCAGTTCTGGCCTCCCATAGTGTTCGAGGGAATACCTTGTCAGGCCTTGGTGGTCCATCCACCCCGTTTTGCCTCAGGGTAGCAAACGCCTGCCTCCTCCTCTCTAATTTATATAGGGTTCATGAACTTGATGCCGCTTTGCTTCACTTCAATAGTGTGTCTGTCTCCTGAGTAAATACAGATGCAAACAAAAATATTTAACATCTCCCCCATCTGTTTTGGCTCCATGCATGGATTATCATTCTGATTGCCCAGAGGACCAATTCTTCCCTTGCAATCCTTTTGCTCTTAACATATCTGTAGAATCCCCCAGGATTCTCCTTCATCTTGTCTGCTAAAATAATTTCATACCTTCTTTTAGCTTTACTGATTTCCTTCTTGTGTTCTCTTGCATTTCTAACACTCCATAAGCACCTCATTTGTTCCTACTTGCCTATACCTGCTATGCACCTCCTTTTTTCTCATAACCAGGGCCTCAATATCTCTTGAAAAACAAGATTCCCTACACTTGTTATCTTTACTTTTTATTCTGACAGACACCTACAAGTGTTGTACTCTCAACAATTCACTTTTTACAAAGTGGCCTCCCACTTACAAAGTACAGCTTTTCCAGAGAACAGCTTGTCCCAATCCAGGCTAATGAGAACATTTTTGATAACATCAAACTTAGCCTTTCTCCAATTTAGAATCTCAACCAACAGACCAGGCATATTTCATGTTTACTTTGAAATTAATGGCATTGTGGTCACTAGATACAAAGTGTTCCCCTGCACAATCTTCTGTCAGCTGCCTTGTCTCTCTTGTGGGAACTCTATGTACTGAAGAAGGAAACTTTCCTGAACACATCTGACAAACTATTCCATCTAGTCCTTTTACAGTATGAGATTCCCAGTCAATGCGGAAAATTAAAATTACCTACCATAAACAACCTTATGTTTCTTGCAACAGTCTGCAATCTTTTTACAAGTTTCTTCCTCTAAATCCCTCGGACTGTTGGGTGGTCTGTAATATAGCCCCATTAACATGGTAATCCCTCTCTTATTTCTCAGTTCCACCCATAATGCCTTACTACATGAGGTCTCCAGTCTGTCCTGATGGAGCATTGTCAAGACATTCTCCCTGACTAAGTAACACCATCCTCCTCCTTGAATCCCTCCTGCTTTATCACGTCTAAAATGATAGAACCCTGGAATGTTGAGCTGCCAGTCCTTCCCCTCCTGCCACCAAGTCTCCCTAATGGCTACAATATCATAATTCCAGGTGTTGATCCAAGCCCTGAGTACACCTGCCTTTCCGACAATACTCCTTGCATTGAAATTTGTGCAGCTTTGGACCCTAGTTGCACCATGCTCAACCTTTTGATTCCTGACTTTGTCTGAGATCCACTCCACCAGCTGCACTGGTACTCTGGTCCCCATCCCCCTGCAACTCTAGTTTAAACCCAATGTTGAGCATTAGCAAACCTTCCTGCGAGGATATTAATCCCCCCCACCCCCGTTCAAAAGCAAACCATCTCTTCTGTACAACTCTCACCTACCCTGGAAGAGGGCCCAATGATCCAAAAATCTTATGCCCTCTTCCTACACGAACTCCTTAGACACGTGTTAAACTGTGCAGTTGTCTTAGTTCTGACCTCATGGCATGGCTAGAAATCCTGAAATCCCAACTTAGGAGGTCCTGCCTTTTCACACAAGTCCTACCCATGCCATTGGCACCTACATGGCCACCTACTGGCTGTTCATCCTTCCACTTAAGAGTGCTGAGGACTCCATCCATGATATCCCGGACCCCGGCACTTGGGAGACAACATACCGTCTGAGAATCTCATTCTTGCTCACAGAATCTCCTGTCCATTCCTCTAACTAATGAATCCTTTATCATCACAACGAGCCTCTTCTCTCCCCTTCCCTTCTGAGTCACAGAGCCAGCCTCAGTGCCAGAGGCCCTACCGCTGTAACTGCCCTCTGCTAGGTCATCCCCCTCTCAACATTATCCAATGTGGTATGCCTATTGTTGGGGGAAGGATGCTGTAGGGGTACTCTGCACTGGCTCCTTAATCCCTTTCTCCTTTCCGACTGTTTGCTGTGTCCTGCACTTGGGTGTAATTATCTGTATAAGTCCTGTCTATCACCCCCTCAGCCTCCCAAATCATCTAGAGTTCATCCATTTCCAGCTCCTTATCACAGACTGTTAGAAGCTGCAGCTAGATATATTTCTCACAGTTGTAGTTGTCAGGGAGAGTGGAGGTCTCCCTTCCTTCTCACATCTCTCAAGAGAAGCATTCCACTATCCTGCCTGGAATCTCTACTGTTCCGACAGAGCAAATGTAAAGAAAAAACTCTACCTACAGTTTTTTCCTTTTTGCCTTCTCTGACTGAAGCTTTGAAGAGCTAAAACCTCAAAATCTCCATTCTGACTCTGTCCTCTCCAATGATGGCTGTGCACATTGTGAAATTTACTGAGTAGCAAATCCAGAAGGGCAACAAAGTCAGCATCAAAGTTCAGACGGAGGTCAAAAATTCCAGAGAAATCCAAAAACCAGAATCAGGAAACAGGCAGAGTCGGTATTCGGACAGACAGAGTACAGATACAAATGCTGGAAAGGCTCAGGAAAGTTCATTGGCAAAATCTGGTAAAAAACAGTTAAAAACACAGGACTGAAATACACTGAGCAATAAACTGAGAGACAGATGATAGGTGGAGCACAATGAGACAGAAGTGGCAGCAAAACAGGTAATAATAAGAAACAGGTGAGAGGCAGGGTACTCAGTAATACAGGGGCCGGAGTAGAGCAGCAGCGGGGACAGGAGCACATGGGGCAGGAAAACAAACAAGAGCAAATGGCAATACAAAACCACAGACTGACGGCTAGGGGGAAAACACACAAAAAGATAAAGTTCAACTGGAGGTACTGACATTGCTAATCAACCCCAAATGCCAATTGGTGCTGGTCAAAACTCAAAAAAAAAGAGAAATAGAACACTATGTCACAGAAATGAGGCCCCTCGGCCCATATAGTTTTGTGCTGAACTATTAATCTGCCCAGTCCTATTGATCCTATTCCTCCATACCCCTCCCATCCAAATACCTATCTACAGTAACATTTCAGCTCTATTTGTTGTCCATTGTTAACTGGGCAAATAAAGTCACATTGAAATTAACTCCATGAAATGCAGTGTGATTATTGGTATTGATATTGGTTTATCATTGTCACATGTACCAAAAATACAGTAAAAAGCTCATCTTCCATACTGTTCATACAGATCAAATCAAAGCGAAAAACTACTGAAACGTACAGTGCAGGTAAATAATAAACTATATGATCATAACGTGATAAATTGTGAGGCTAGTGGTCCGTCTTACACAAAAGGTCCATTCAAAAGTCTAACAATAGTGGCATAGAAGTTGTCCTTGAGCCCAGTTGTATGTGCTTTCAGGTTTTTGTACCTTCTGCCTGATGAGTAAAGAGTGTGAGGTCTTTGATTATGCTGGCTCCTTTACTGAGGCAGCAAAAAACATAGAAAGAGCCCATAGCGGATAAACTGGTATGATGTGCTGAGCTGTGTCCACAACTCTCCACAGTTTCTTCTGGTCACATGCTGAGCAGTTGCCATTGCAAGCCATTGTATAGATTGGTATCCTCATGAAAATCCTATGGCTTTTAAAATTCCTCCAACCACTTGTACAGATGTAGTCTTCCACAGTGGCACAATGTGAAATATACAAACTGCAATATCCATGACACTCTGATCCTTTGTCTCAGGATCATTCTCGTCTTCCTTGCTTTGCATGGACTTTCAGGCAAGGGCTGAACGCTCACGCTTACGACGGTGTGCAGCCTGCACAGAATATGCTGACGAGAACCTCGCATTCAATGTCAGCAAGACCATGGAACTACTGTAACTGTGGACCTCAGGAAGGGGAAGTCAGGAGAACACATACCAGTCCTCATTGATGGTAGAAAGGGTGAGCAGCTTCAAGATTTTTGGATGTCAACATCTCTCCACTATAGAGTGTTCTTCAGGAGACAGGCAACCATCAAATAAGGATCCTCACCATCAGGGTATGTTTTCATTACTACCATTGGGGAGTAATGAAAACAACACATTTAATGATATAAGTCAGTGGTAATACACCTGATACTGATTCCAATCTGTTGGGAGTAAAGGGGGTTGGTGGGCAGTAGGGTTTCACGATGAGAAGATTGAAGGCACCATAGTCCTAGTGGTGGTGTGGCTTTCCCGAGATGAGTCTCTGGTTGGGTTAATTGGGTACATATGGGTAGAAGGAGAGATAGGCCTCTTTGCCCATGATCCAGTTCTTGAAGCGATGCTCTTTGCCAGGAGATGTCTGGAAGTATCACAGTGTTATATGACATGTATCATTGAGGAGGTCCAGTATTTAAACCAGAGAACTTCTTTACCACCTCCCTTGGGCTTCCTGCTCTTGTTTGTATTGTAGGAATTCCACAGAACCCACGATTAGACAGAGAAATGCAAGTACAGTACATATACTAATTACAAACAGCAGTCTGTTCTGTGTGGGTGAACTCTAGCCTATTGTCCAAACCTCCTTGCCTGCACATTAACTTCCTAACATAATTTGCAGTAGGAGTCAAGGTCAGTTCCAATGAGATTAACCGCTCATGTAACAACATCGTTCACCATCAATGAAGCAGAATTCAGCCTGACAAACTCTATCATGGCTCAGGCATCCTTGGAAGATTGAATCTCCTGCATATTGATAAGCTCTGGAGAAAACATTGATTCAATCACTCTGTCCTATTTAATTAGGTTTGAATGAAAAGAAAAACATACTTGAGTCTTAAAGGTCTTCTGCGCCACATCGAAATGCATAAATATGTTACCACCTGGGTCTTGCATTCGTTTGCTTGCACTGCAGGTGTTTTCTTTCAAGATGCTTTAGATAAGATATGTGCAGACAATTTCAGAATATGAACTACTTCATGGAGAGACTGCTTCTTTTATTAATTATACACTCAGTGGCCATTTTATTAGGTACACCTCTACACCTGCTCTTAATGCAAATATCTAATCAGTCAATCATACCACAACAACTCAAAACATAAAAGCATGTAGACATCGTCAAAAGATTCAGTTGTTGTTTAGGCTAAACATCAGAATGGGGAAGAAATGTGATCTAAGTGATTTTGACTGCAGAATGATTGTTGGTGCCAGAAAGGGTGATTTGAGTATCTCAGAAATTTCCACTCTTCTAGGATTTTCATACACAACGAACTCTAGAGATTACAGAGAAGGGTGTGAAAAATAAAAGAAAAATCTAGTGAGTGGCTGTCTGTGGGTGAAAATGCCTTGTTAATGAGAGAGGTCAGAGGAGAATGGCCAGACAGATTCAACTGATGGCAAGGTGGCAATAACCACTTGTTACAACAGTGGTGTACAGAAGAGCATCTTTGAAGGTATATCATGTCGAACCTTGAAGTGGATGGGCCTCAGCAGCAGAAGATCACGAACATACACACAGTGACTATTTTATTAGTTGCACAAGGTACTTAATAAAGTGGCTACTGAGCGTAATCTATACATATGAAGTAAATGAAAATGCTATAGCAAAACTGTGTGAAGGAAAAGAGATTAGAGAAGGCTGAGGTCCAGGTAAAGGGCTTCTTGGATCAAGAATTTTTCCAAACAAAACTACACATTGATAAATGTTTTTAGTAAGTTTTACTGCAATTCATCAGGAAGGAAAAGTATTGACAGTCAGAAGGCCTTCAGAAGAGGCTCATTCTGTTTTTGCATTTGCTTCTTTAGCCGGACTACATGGCGTTGTGGGGATATCTCTCTAGCAAAGGAGGTGTAAGGAGCTAGCCTGAAGGTCACCTTTGGGTAAGGTGTAGTACCTGTTTAGCCCCTCTGATCAGGATCATGTGAAGTCATGGGAGCAGGTGGTGGATGGTCCTATGAGCAGCTGGTGCATATCACAAGTCCTGGTTATGCGACCACTGGCGCAAGGCAGACAGTCTCTGAAGACTATTGATAATGGCTGGGGTCACTTGTCTTTTAAACACATGGCCCAGAAGAAGGCAATAGCAAACCACTTCTGAAGAAAATTTGCCAAGAAAAGTCATGGTTATGGAAAGACCACATCATACGACACAACACATAATGAACAATCTTTAGCCAGAGGGTTGTGAATCTGTGTAATTCCTTGCTACAGAGAACTGTGGAGGCTGAATCATTATGTATATTTAAAGCAGAGGTTGATATGTTCTTGATTCATAAGGTTGTCAAAGGTTATGGGGAAGAAGGCAGGACAATGGGATTGAGAGGGGTAATTCATAATGGAATAACGCAGCAGACTCTAAGAGCCAAATGGCCTAACCTTCTGCTCCTATATCTTATGGTTTTATTGCCTTTGTGGTATTATTTGTTAGTCCCACCAAATAACACAGCGAAGACCAGCCAGAGAAAAATCCCCATAATAAACCCACCAACGAGAGGAGGAAAGACTTTTGAAGTCCAGCAATTTCAGAAGCACAAAAGAAGTACATTTGAGATGCATTCACTGCAGTTCTCCCAAATTTGTTTTCTTTTCAATTCTCCAAATGTCTGAGCAATTTGCAGCTTCACTGGGTTCTCCACATTGCATTAGCAGGTGTGACCTGGCCAGAAGTGGGAACGTTCCCTACTTTGACTCTGATCTCCAAGCAGTAGCTGACTTTGTGCTCAACAAAATGATGACCCATTTCTTTTATTCTGATCAGTCACCAGGGGCTGACGGAGAGCTCCCCCATCCCGTTTGATGTCAACTCTTATTCATGCACTGATGATGCCAAGCATTTCCCTCGTCCAGTTCTCTTGACTCCTTGTTATTTTTTGTATTCTGGTTTTCCCATGTAGTCATGGTCAGTGCTAAATGGGTGATACCTTCAGGAGAGAGGTGCACTCAATCCTAACCGGGTCTCGTATCACATTTCATAGAGCTGTATGCTCTCATGGCTGATACTGAACCTCCAATATCTACTGAACTCTTTATGCTCTTTTCCTTAGAATGACCAAACAAATTGACCATCACACTGAGTTGCCTACAGCTCCCTACCACATGTATAGATGTCCATCTCACATCTCACAATCTGTACATGAGGATTTAGTCCTTTTACATACCCAAACATGAGCAGATACCCCAGAATATTTATCTTTGCTTCTGCTTTTGATAATGCACCTGGATTAGTTACTTCCAGTTATTTATTGTATGTGGATTATCTCTTGCACAGTTACTTTATAGGCTCTTTCATTGCAGAGAACCTTATTTTCATAAATGCCCATAAATAACACTAAAATTGTGCAATTCTGTTGTACAAGACATCCCAGAGCATTTCTAAGCAATACATCAGGAGAGTGAGGAAACACTCTTAATTCCCTGCATGTGAAACTTGACTCCATATAAGATAAAGCAGCTGTGCCCTCCAACACTCACTCTCTGGTACCACACAAGTCTATGTAATATACTGTAGCTTTTTCTACCAGCTAGGAGGACAGGAGAATATCCCATTTACAGGTGTCTCTTCAAATTCCTTGGTGTTAACATATCATGGGATCTATCCTGGGACCAGCATGCAAGTCTCATCAAAGAGCACAACAGCACCTCCAGTTTCTTAGACATTTATATTTATTTAGCATGTGACCAAAAACTTTGACAAATTTCTATAGATGCCCAATGGAGAATATCCTAACTGGTTGCATCACGGCCTGGTATGGAAACACCAGAAAGTAGTGGATACAGCCCAATCCTTCACAGGCAAAGTCCTCCCCACTACTGAATACATTTACATGGAGTGCTGCTGCAAGAAAGCAGCATCCATCATCAAAGACCCCCATCATCCAGTCCATTGTCCTTTCTTGCTACTAATATAAGGAAGGAGGTACAGAAGCCTTAGGTCCCACACCATCAAGTTCAGGAACAGCTTTACACTACAACGATCAGGCTCCTGAACCATCCTGGACAATGCAGCTCACCACAACTCTAAACTAATTCTACGACATACAGAATCACTTTCAAGGACTCTTTACCACTCATGTTCTCAGTATAATTAAAAAAAAAATTATTTGCTGAATATGTCCACTTTTGCACATACGATGTTTGTCAGTTTTTAGTTGTGAATAGTGTTTTATAAATGTTACAGTATTTCTTTATTTTTCTTGTATATGCCTGTAATAACATGTATCCCAAGGTAGCATATGGTGCCATAATGTACTTTGATAAGAAATTTACTTTGGACTTTGAACTTTGAGGCCATACATTATCATATAAATGCATCATATTCCTTCACCATTAGTTAGTAAAGAACAATTAGTTAGCAGGCCTTTTAGTAGAACTGGTCTATACTTAGTCCCTGTTAGTTCCAGTTAGTCTCAGTTGTTTGTGTTTGGCCAATAACTGTCCAAGCCCCTCCCCACCATGCTTCTATATCCAAATGCCTCTTAAATATTGCAATTGTACCAACCTTGACTGCATCTTCTGGCAGCTCATTCCGCGCACTCACTACCCTTTGTGTAAAGAAGTTACCTCTCAGCTCTCTTTTGAATTGCCGGCCTCTTGTGTTGTATATCTGTGCCCTCTTATTTTGGACTCCCCAACCCTAGGGAGAATAGTCTTCGATATAAGCTGAATAGGACTGTGGGAGTACCTTCTCTCAGAAGGTAGGACAAATAACTTTGGATACTAGAAATCTGAATTTAAATTGCACAGAGAGAGAGAGGGACGGAAAGAAAACAGAAACATTGGATTCTTTTTCTGTTGAAGTGTAACTGGGGCATCTACCATTCTAATGATCACTAAATGGAAGAATCTGCTGAAGGCATATTTCCAATCAATTTGTCCTTCCATTCTCTGTAAGCTGGTAGGAGATCATTTTTACCAAACTGCCAATGTAATGAGTTACAACTGGAAATCAGACATGGCTTCATTTGATTTGAACCTCCTGGACCAGTTGGGCATCATCTTTTGGCTTGTAACATCACATATGCACTGAGTGTCCACTTTATTAGGTATCTTCTGTATTCTCATGATCTTCTGGTGCTGTGGCCCATCCACTTCAAGGTTTGATATGTTTTCATTCAGAGATGCTCTTCTGCGCACTACAGTTGCAATGTGTGGTTATTTGAATTGCTGTCACTCTCCTGTCAACTTGAACCAGTTTGGCCATTCTCCTCTGACTGCTCTCATTAACAAGGCATTTTTGCCCACAGAGCTGATTCTCACTGGATGTTTATGTTTTTCGCACCACTGTCTGTAAACCCTAGACACTATTGTGCATGAAAATCCCAGGAGATCAATAGTTTCTGAGACACTCAAATCACCCTGAATGGCACCAACAATCATTTCACGGTCAAAGTCACTTAGATCACATTTCATCCCCATTCTGATGTTTGATCTGAACAACAGCTGAACCTTCTGACCATATCCAAATGCTTTTATGCATGGAGTTGCTGCCAGGATTGGCTGAATAGATATTTACATTCATAAGCAGGTACAGGTGTACCTAATAAATGGCCACTGAGTATATAGGCTTTCTGCTATTATGTGAACAGTGATAAGCCTCTCTCAGGCCAGAATTCTACTAAATCTGGTCACTTGCCTCACAGTTTCCTTTGAATTGCTTTTAACCTTTTCAGCCTAAGTAAGGTGATGGGAGTCTAATCATACAACCTCTCAGCAGTTTCCTGGTCCCAAACAGATTGATGTAACATATTAAAGGTCTGAAATGCTTGGACCCTGAAGCACTTTGCATGCCTTTGGAAGAGAATCTTGGTCAGTCACTTATTTTAATCAATAGGGTTGCTTAGCAAGAAGTTTGTTTTTTGTCATGAGAAAGAAAAAGTTAACACAGTTCAATTCCTGGTCTGTTTTGATGCCCAGCTCCTTCAAGCAATGAGCCTTTACTTTGTCTGTCACTATGACAACATCAAGGCACTTCAATATGAGTGGAAATAACACAAATAACTTCATAAGCAAGTGGAACAACTCTTTTCAATATTTAAAAAGCCATCAAATCTCCAAATGTTGTAAGATGCAGATGCTGGAAATCTGTAATAAAAGCAGAAAATGCTGGAACCAGCCACAGTTCAGGCAGAGTTAGCAGAGTAGAGGTTCCCAACTATCTTATGTCATGGACCTCTACTATTAACCGAGGGGTCCTCTGACCCCAGGCTGCAAACCCTGCTCTTGAGAGACATACGGAGTTAAAATTTTAAATTGGCGATTCTTTTTCAGATGTTTATGTACTCTATATAAATAGATTGACAAGTGATTATATACTGTCCTAGTATTAAAATAGATTTATTAGATTAGATTGAAACACCTACTTTTTAATTTGGCTTACTTATAGAATTACTTAATGTCTGTTGATGTTGATTAAATTTACATGATTTGGTATATTCAATTACATTCTATTCTATGTAATGTTTGTCTTTACTTATGATTTTAAATTTTCTTGTATTTTTATGATGATACTAATTTATCTTTACAATCTATGTATAACACCTTGAGCCTGCACCTTAATGTACGAAGGGTGTTATATAAATAAAGCTATTATTATTAGTCACACGTGCCTAGAAACATACAGTGAAATGCATCATTTGTGCTAACACCAAGGCTGTAAGCAGCCGTACAAGTGTGGCCATGCTTCCGGTGCCAACATAACAAGCCCATAATTTTCAGCAGAACTACACACAGCTAGCATAACAATATCAATTGCTCCTCTCTGCTTTTGGCATTGTGGATCATGCTAAAACTGCTTGTGAAAGTCACATGAGGAACAAGAACGATAACTGTGAGGTCCACACAGCAGCAGTGTTGTTTCCCTGTGGAACTCACACTGAAACAGACATTATTGGCTTGTGGTTGACACTTCAGTGAAGCATCCTTTTTCAATGTGTTGCGTTCATAGATTTCACAATGTAGCATTGCAGGTGTGATGGTTACAGTTATCCCTTGAGGGACAGACCATCATACAAGCAATACATTTTCAGGTACAGGGTTAGGAAGTTTGTTCAGAGTTTTGAGGTTTGTGGAGAAGATATGCTCTTTGTGCAAGGGGTCCGCAGATCCCCTCTAGTGCCAGAGATGGAGGTTGCCGGGATGGACAGTAACCTGTCCCCCAGTTAGGTTGAAGGTAAGTAAAATGAAATGTAGAGGGAAGCTGCAGAGAAATATCTTTCACCCAGTTGGTGGTTAGAATCTGGGACATACCACCTGAGGAGACAGAAGAGGCAGGTGCTTTCACAACATTTAAGTTTGGATGAGAACTTGAAACATTAGTCAAGTCAAGTCACTTTTATTGTCATTTCAACCATAACTGCTGGTACAGTACCTAGTAAAAATGAGACGTTTTTCAGGACCATGGTGTTACATGACACAGTGCGAAAACTAGACTGAACTACGTAAAAAAAACAACACAGAGAAAGCTATACTAGACTACAGACCTACACAGGACTACATAAAGTGCACAAAAACAGTGCAGGCATTACAATAAATAATAAACAGGACAATAGGGCAGTAAGGTGTCAATCCAGGCTCTGGGTATTGAGGAGTCTGATAGTTTGGGGGATGAAACTGTTACATAGTCTAGTCGTGACAGCTCAAATGCTTTGGAGCCTTTTCCCAGACGGCAGGAGGGAGAAGAGACGTATGAGGGGTGCATGGGGTCCTTCATAATGCTGTTTCCTTTGCGTGTAGTGTAACTCATAGAAAGTAATCGGCTGGGTGCTGGAATATAGTAGTAATATCCATTGTTCCTTGATGGTCAGCATGAACAAGTGGGCGGAAGGTTTCCGTGCCCCTTGGCTAACTAACTCAGAGAGACCTCTGTACGGATATGAGGGCAGTCTCTGAATGTCTGTCCTTTGGGAAAACCAAAAGTGTGGGCACAAACCTATGCTCTGTCTTCCTAATAATCATACCATTGGGAATGCAATATTAATGTCCAGAAAGTTCAATAAAGGAAAAGAGCAAATCTCTAGGCTAGGGAAAATCCATAAAGGAGGGAATGTAAACGACCTCAATCATCCTAATAACAAGGGAGATAGAGCAAAACGTATGGAGGGCACAGATTTCTTGAATTGCAGGATAGCTACTTTGAGCTAGGCTAATAGGGTGTCTTCTGAAGGCCGTAGTCATAATTCAGTTGGATTTAGTTTTTAATGAATAGTTTGAAGCTTCCTTCATAATGCCAATATCAGAATCCTTTTCCCAGGGTAGAAATATCAAATTTTACATGCCATGCATTTAGGGAAGTGGGGGGGTGGGGGGGGGGGTGAATGTGGTGAACTACATATGCCTGTCTGGACTGCTCCTGTGGCTCCTCCCACAGACCCCTGCTGACTGCTCCTGTGGCTCCTCCCACAGACCCCTGTATAAAGGCGACTGAGGCCTGTTGCCCAGCCTCATTCCCCAGGATGTAGTGTTGTTCATTCTTCCAGTCAATAAAAGCCGATACCTCGTTTCTTACGTCTCAGAGTGAGTTATTGATGGTGCATCAGGGGAGATAGTTTTTAACACAGAGCATGATGGGTGCCTGGAACAGGCTGTCCTGTCAGGTGGAGGTACTTGCAATAGTGGCAATCGAGAGGCTTTTGAGAGGACACATGAATATTGCAGGGTATGGAGGGATCTGGTTGATGTACAGTCAGAAAGAGTTGGTTTAGTTCACTGCAGACTGTGTGCAACAAAGGGCTGTTCCTGTACACAAATGTAAGAAGTAGTGTGAAGTATTCCGTGGGATAAACACAGAAAGAAAACAAGTATAAATGGATTTAGCATATTTCGAAGTGGGTAAATCACCAAGCCTGGTTGAAATATATTCCAGGCTGTTGAAGAAGGAAGACAAAACTGTAGAGGCTCCACTTACATTTTTTTTTTAACCCTTTCTGACTTTCAAAGTAGTATCAGAGCTGGAGGTCTGCCAACAAGGAAGGGATAAACTAGTAACTACAGGCCAGTTAGCTTAACTTTATTGTTAGCCAATTCTAGGAGACAATATAACATTCATTTGGAAAGGTACAGACTAATCAGTTGGTTGGTGTAGATTTCTTAAAGAAATGTTATGTCTGACTAGATTAAATTTATCAAGTAGTTTACTATTAGTGCTGATGAGGTCAGTGTAATCTAAATGGATCTTAGGAAGGCTTTTGATGAAGTCCCATCCAGCAGTCTGGCCAGAAAGTTAAAACTCCATAGGATACAAGGAAGAGATAAACTGGTGAGTGTTTTATGACAGGAATGCTGTTAACAGTGTGGTTCCACATGATTCAGTATTCAGACCCTTTTTACTACATAAATGATTAAGATTTAAGTAAATCAGGCATGACAACGAAAATTGCCAACTGTAAAAAAATAGGCTCTATAGTTGATTGTGCTGGAAATTTTCTGCTGGGTGTATCTGGCTTTGTCCCTCAAGAGTCTCCACAGGTACCCCTGAACAAAGACCATGCTCCTCTGGATAACATTCTTCTCCAGATAGTCTAGGGCCCTCTGACTCATTCACAGCATTCTGACATATCACCTCCAATTATTGCAGAATATATTTATTGACTGGCAACACTCCCCAGTGGCTGGAAGAGTGTTGCTTGTATGTATTGTAAGAGTGGCTTCAAATATTACACCTGCTATGCTATGTGTTGGCAGTTGTGATAAATTAACACAAAAGGCTGCTCTAAAATAACAGTATCAGAGCTGGACAGGAAAACACCACAGTATTCCAAAATTGAACATATCTATCTTTATGTAATTATTTAGGCTGACCTACCATTGTCACTTAATAGCAGATATTGGCCCAGATAATCGACCATGTCAGTTTTGCAAGTGTGTTTCCAAAATGCATTTCTAATCTTTTTTTATTACTGGTCTGAGGCTGATTCTCCCGGAAGCAACAGTGCTCAAGAGATGGGCTGCTCAAATTTTAGAGAATTGTGTACAAGAGGTATAGATTGAGTGGATAGCCAGAGACATTCTCCAATGGTGGAAATGGCTAATAAGAAGGTCTATAATTTAAAGGTGATTGGAAGAAAGTATAAGGGGGATGTCAGAGTTATATTTTTAAAGAGAGTGGTATAACACTCTTCCAGGGTTGTTGGTAGAGGCAGATACATTAGATACATTTATAAAACTCTTAGATAGGCACATGGATGATAGAAAAATGAATGGTTATATAGAAGGGAAGGATTAGGTTGATTTTAGAACATAGTAGGTATAAGATTGGCACAACATTGTGGGTCATAGGGCCTGTACTGTACTGTAATTCTCTATGTATAAAAAAGATGCTTGTCATGGTTTTTGTTACCAATTCATCTATATAATCAATCATTTTATTTTCGCTTAATGCCTGATTCTCACAAAGAACATCCCAGACCATTACTGAAGGGATGTATACCAGCTCCTGTGTGGAAGCCTTCTGAAATAAAGCACACCACACACTAGCAGTCACTCCCTGAGTGCTGAAACAAGAGCACAGCTGAAAGATGGCTGCATAATTTACTGTACAATTGCCTGGAAACTGCAAGGGATATGTCATTTTTTTCCAATTTATATTCCTCGGAGCACAGAAGCACACAATCCCTTCAATGCATCAAGCTGCCACATCCTCCAAAACTAATGAATATTGAAAGACCTAGACAGAGTGGACGTGGAGAGCATGTTTCCTGTAGTGAGGGAGTCTTGCACCAGAGGGTACAGCCTCAAAATAGAAGGACATCCCCTTAGATGAGGAAGAGTTTCTTTAGCCAGAGGGTGGTGAATTTGTGGAATTCACTGCTACAGACCAAGGCATTGAGGTTGAGAGGTTCTTGCTTTGTCAGGGTATCAAAGCTTATGGGGAGAAGGCAGGAAAATAGGGTTGAGGCTGATAATAAATCAGTTATGATGGAATAGCAGCACTGTCTCGATGGTCTGGATGGCCTAATTCTGCTCCTATGTCTTATTATGTCTTCCTCTTCCACTTAATACACACTGGAGGAAATGTTGATGTAAGAAAACAGGCTGTAACCCTCCCAAGTTCAACGTTGCCTCCTTGTCTGAATACCTTCTTAGGTCAGTTAATGCCATCTTCTGGGAGGTCTTCCAAGTGGAATTACAAATGGAAGAGTTTTTCTGCTTTGAGTCAGGACAAGTGCTGAGGGTTAAATGATGGGATTAGCTTTATTTATCACATGTACAGTACACAGAAGTATACAAGGAAAAGTGTTACTTGGATCAACAATCAGCACAGTTGGAGGATGTGCTGGGGGTAGCCCACAAGTGTCATCATGTTACTGATGCCAATATAGCACGCTCACAACCTACTGCCTAGGCCGTACATCTTTGGAATGTGGAAGGAAACCAAAGCACCAGGGGAAACTCATGCAATCATGCGAAGAATATACAAACTCCATACATACAGCAGTGGGAATTGAACCCTGATTGTGTTTGCCGGCTCTGTAAAGCATTACATTAACTGTTTTCTTCTCTGAGGATCGACACCTTGTCATGGCGAAGAAGGCTTGTGACTCCAGCCAAAGAGAAATCCAACCAAGACCTCAGTGGTGGAACTGGCAGAAGATGGTGACACATCACAACGGCAGTGAAGGCAGAGGAAGGCTGCAGCAGTGAAGGATCGCCAGTCATCTTGCACCCCATGTCACCGAAATCAGACCCCTTTCAGTCAAGGTCAGTGCAGTGCGTGCCCATGCATCACTTCCCTATGTCAAAGTGACACTAACTGTTACACTACCATGCTTCCCTGTTGTATTACTGCTCTATTACTATTTTGTATTATTTGATAACATCATTAATTTCTCACAAAATAGAAGGAAACCTATTGGCCCATTAATTCTGTAGCACCTCTAGGATCAATCACATCTATTTTTATGTTATTTATTCTCTTTTCCAATCCCATTAACTCAATCTGAGTATCATACTGCCCACTTACAGTTGGGGTAATTTGCAGAGATCAATTGACGTATTAAGATGTAAATAAAGTTACAGATTCCTCATGTCTTACAGAAAGCCCAAAGTAGTTTACAAAAAATATAGATTGACTTTCAAGAACTCGCTGATGCTACTTAAAAGAATGTGCCAACTAATTAGAGTCTGATAAGATTCAATAAACACCAACAAAGTGAATAACTAATCACCCATTCATTCTGATAATGTTGACTGAGCGAAGAGCAGAGACTGGAAGAATTAACCTTTCTTTTAAAAAATGAAGAACAATTATTTATCCATTGGAGCATTTAAGAGGGATGCTTAGTCTAAATGGAGGGCTCCAAACAACAGAATAACATTAAGCATGGGAATTGAAATGGTGCAAGTGTACAGGAACGGGTCTAACTATGGTAGAATGTAACCTTCATCATGACTGGGAAGGAGGGAGTATAAACTAGAAGGTGATAAGTGAAGTTGGGTGGAAGGAGAATAGTGGAAGTTGACATAGGTGAGGGAGATACAGAGGTGACAGAAAGAGTGGACAGAGGAGGTGTTGGTAAGTAAGTGAGGGAAATGGTGGAAAAGCATTTGTTGGGGAGTACAAAAAGACAGTGACAGTCAGTTCTGGCAATGCAATTGATCTTTTTACATTAATATCTCTGCAATCTGTGCTTTGGAGATGAGGATACTTGGAACACACTGCCAGGGATGGTGGTAGAGGCAAGTACATTAGGGGCATTTATGAAACTCTTAGAAAAACATGTGGTTGAAAGAAAAATGGAGGCCTCTGTAGGAGGGAAACATTAGATTGACCTTAAAGTAGGTTAAAAAGTTGGCATAACATTGTGGGCCAAAGGGTCTGTACTTTGATGTGATGTAATGTCACATATTGCATAAATCTGTATTACAAAGATATGACAGTGGCCTTAAAGAGGATTTTAGACAGCCACAATTAATATGGATGCAGTGGAGGAATATGGATCATGTGTAGTCAGAAAGTATTTGTTTAATTTGGCATCGCGACTTGCATAGATGGTGCGTGCCAAAGGATCTGTTCCAGTGCTTGTGCTGTTCTTTGTGTGTGCATATGTGAGTGTAAGTACAGGTTGAGTACCACTTATCTGAAACTCCAAAATCTGAGTCACAAAGGCTTCCTCACATTCTTTAGTCCACCAGACTGGATTCTTTGCAGATTTCAGTGTCAGTTTTGTTAGTGGGACTGCCAAGGTGGCAAACTGAGGGATAAAACAGCAATACCACCCGATAAACTCCAGGAAGGATCAGACCTGTTTCTTCATGTAGGGCCAGGGACTATTTCTTGTGGCCTCAACTTTGTCGACCAGTTGCTGAACTAGTCCTTTCCCTAGCTGGTAGCCCAGGTACTGTGCCATAGAGTGGGCCCACTCGCATTTCTGAATGTTCAGTGTCAAGCCTATGGCTGCAATCTTCTTCAGGACATCCTCAACGTGCTTCCGGTGGTCCTCCCAGTTGCTGCTGAAGATGACCACATCATTCAGGTGGGCCCCACAATGCTACTTGCATCCCCTCAGCTCACAGTCAATCAGCTGTTGGAAGGTCGTTAGGGCTCCATGACAGTGAAATCAAAGAGGCCAAGGGAGTACTGAATGCCATGTACTCACAAGAGTCCTTTGCCAGTGAGACCTGCCAATAACCCTTGTAGAGGTCAAGGGCTGTTCTAAGCTTAGCATGGCCCAATCCTTCCAGCAGCTCAGCAGTCTGTGGCATGGGGTAGGCATTGAACTTGGAGACAGCATTGAGTTTTGGGAAGTCAATGCAAACCCATCAGCTTTGGGCACTCTCACCACCGAGCTGCACCACTCACTCTCAGGGGGTTTGATCACCCCCATGTCCAACATGGAGCAGATCTTAGCCTTGACTGGCTCCACCGGTCTCTCTGGGACTTTATAAGGTCACTGTCAGATGGCAGTGTGGTCCTTCAACCAAATATTGAGTGCTGCTGTTCGGCCAGGGCGGGACTGGAAGAGAGTGGGGACTACTGGAAGTCTTGGTTCAGCCCCTCCTGTTGTGGAGGGGTCAGATGGCCCAGGCAGAGCTTTGAAGACTGCAGGACTTCAGTCACCTCTCCCCTGTCTTCCTCTACCTGTTGGACCATCAAGGAAAGCTTCAAAGCCTCTCTTTCCTTTCACTCTCTCAGCAGCTTGACATGATATGTCTGAGAAGCCTTTCTTTTCCCCAGATGAAGCACTTCGTATGTAACCCCCTGGGTCGCCTCAGGCTTGCTCAGCTCGTTCTCGTCTAGGGGGAGCAGCCTTCGGCCCCGCCAAACTGGGTAATCAGCTGGTGTGGATGCTGTGTGATGTCCCCGCCTCGCCCAAAAACAGATAGTACACTATATGCGATTAAATGAGTACAATTTATAAAGGTTACTATAACTAAGTGATTAATAATGATACAGTATATATGAAGGAAAAACAATAAAGAAAAGGCACCAAACTTATCAAAGTCCAAACCACTTCGTGCACAACCGTTGGAGCTCAATTACTGAAGTCTTCTGGCCACCATTCGATCCCCTCCAAACTCCTCGACTTGCAGCTTAGGACCATCCGAAGTGATCAACCAAGCACATCTAGCTTCATCTCCTCTCCTCGGGGTACCTCCTGGCCTTGGACCCCTGCTTGGGGTCCTTTCCTTGCCCAGTTTACAGCATCACGTCCTCTCTCTCTCACCCCCTCGCGTTGATCTCCCCAAAAGCCCGCCAACAATAGCTAACAGACTCAGAAGAAAGAACAACATTAATCCCAATTGGTTTACAAAGGAATACAATTCTCGTTATCAGTAAATTTTAACCCAAACAAGCTTCCAGCACTCTCTCGCAACAAAGAAGCATTCCTACTTTTAACAAAACAAAGAAGCCATTTTGATTACATACACAGTAACAAAGAAAAAGAAGAAATCCCTTTTACACTCTCCCCCCACCAAATAAAAGTCATGTCCTCATGACTATTAAATAACTCGCCACCTTTCCTGCCAACACACCCTAACCCAAGCACAAACAGTGACATCTCAGGCACTACATAGGCCAACTATCTGGGAGTTCCCTAACCCTTCTGAGACCTCCGTACCCCCTCACCTAAACCCTTCAGGCTCGAACACAACTGGGGATACCTCAGGCCCGCTACCAACTCCTCTCTCAACCCTCTCACTCATGCCCCCCACTGCACACAGCTAACCCTCCCCACTACACCTGACTCAGTGGGAGAAGGGCCAAAGGTCTCTTCCTCAATTGAGGGAAAGTCAGCAAAAGGCAGCATGTACCACACATCCAGCATATCATCCATCGAATCTGTATTCTTCCTCATTTCTGCGATCGGTAGCTGCTGTTTGATCTTCTCCAAACGGAAACACGTGGCCTGCACTGCTCCTGCAGTCTCTTCAGCCTCCTGCAATTGAGATATCAGCTTCTTCTCTGGCCCCTGCAACTCTCGCCACAGGCTCAGCAGTTCTGACTCACGCGTCCCGCCCATCTCAATCTGGGATGCAGTTACTCCAACAGCTTCTTCCACCCCGACCTGAAAAGCAGCAGTTAAAGATTGATCAGCCTCCAGTTCAGTATTCACTGCACTTCTCTCCTGCTTTTCCTTCATCATGACTTCTTCCAGATCAACTTTCTCCAGTCTCTCCGTCTTCATTTCAAACTTGATTCCGTAGAGACAGTCACTCATGAGCTGCGACCTTCGCCAGCCCTGGCACGTGTCCAGAAAACACTTTAACTCTGCAGTTCTCAGCCGCTCCTGCAACGACCTCACTTCATATTCTCCTGAGGCAAATCCAAATACCAAGAGATCATCCACATACACCAAAACTCCAAACGCCTCCACATCCCCCAGGGTCTTCCACATCCCCCGCGGGAAGGTTGCAAGGGCTCTGGATATGCCCTGTGGCAACCTTTCAGACCGGAAGACTCCTAGGGAACTTATAACGGCCATCTTCTCCTTGTCGGCTCCACTCATCGGGATCTGGCAACATCCACTCCTCAGATCCAGCACCTTAAACCACTTCACACCACTCAGACAGGCCATCGCCTCTTCGGCCCTCGGGGCCATATTCTGGTCACTGACAGTGCGCCTCTTAAGCGCAATATAATCCACACACACGCTGCCTACGTCTTCCATGGCTTCAGGGGCCAGTCGCCGCAACCTCTCTCTCTCCGAGGAGTCTTCAGCGGTCAACTCCCCTCCCTCGTGGTATTTCGCAGCGTCCACGAAGAGGGTCTCACCCTCAGATACTTCCCCCAGGCCGTACCACCACCGGCTCTTGTTTGAATTTGGTATCGGCCCAATGCTGCTACACACGTCCGCACAAGCAGCTCGAAACTCTGGGTGCATCGACAATGCCTCCAAACAGCGCTCACCCGCCTTCTCCAGGCAGGCCCCCAAATGCACCAGCAGGATATTGGTTCTCTCCAGAACCGAAACGCTGCCCGTCTCAACAGTGTCCAGACACATCAGCATTAACGATTCACGAACCTCAGTCACCTCCACATTTGCCTCTAAGAACTCCATTTTCACTGACCAACAACCATCGTCTGGATAATCACCGGCACTGGTACCCCAAATCTCCAGTGCCCTCAATGTCGTCAAGGGTAAATGCTTCCAATAACGGTTATAAAACAAACTGTACAGCAACTTAACCGGCGCCCTGGTGCCGAGGATGGCTTTAACTTGACTTCCATCCATCCGTAACAACACCTGAGTGCGTGGTCCCTCTAAGCCTTCAGGAATAGGGTCTGTTCCTTTCGGGAGTTCCTTGGTACATCGCTGGGAACATGCTCCCCCAGAGACCCCAAGCTGTTTCCCCACTGGGCCTCCTCTAAGTTTCCCGACAGCTCTCGGATCAACTGAACAACTGAGGGAGGAGCTGATCCCCTTGACAGATCCCCCTGGCACTGCAAGCAATTTATCTGCCCCCCTAGCCAAAAGGGATACCCTAAAAACTTCCCACCAATCTCCTGCCACGGAAATGATAAGCCCCCCAGCTGCGGCATTTGACTTCCAGTCGAACCACACGCATTTTCCTACACTTTCACATAACTGACAGCTGTCACCCCGAGGTAATTGTACCCGACAGTTCTAACAACGCCACCAGCCTGCCTACTCAAACTTCCAACCAATTCCTGTCGCTTTCCCTCAGCCAAGCACTGCCACTCACCCAACAACTGAGAGGTCCGCTCCACCCATGCCTCCACCCCTTTAGGGCTGGACATTATTCCAACAACCGGGCGGAGCCTACCACTGCTGAAACATCCCAACCTGTCACTCCTCACTCTCCGAACAGTACGGACAACCCATGGTCCCAGCACCATTTTGTCAATGCTAGTCGAAACTCAAACAACGCCCTCTGGGGCACCAACAGCCACCCCACCCAACACACATGCAGTGATAACCAGCAATCGCACACCCACAAAGGCACACCAGCTCTTCGCCGCAGACATAATTTAAAGAGGGCGATCACACAGCTTCCACAGAAATCAATCCCGGACGAGCACCCCACAATGTAACCCCCTGGGTCGCCTCAGGCTCGCTCAGCTTGTTCCCGTCTAGGGGGAGCAGCCTTCGGCCCCGCCAAACTGGGTAATCAGCTGGTGTGGATGCTGTGTGATGTCCCCGCCTCGCCCAAAAACAGACAGTACACCATATGCGATGAAATGAGTACAATTTATAAAGGTTACTATAACTAAGTAATTAATAATGATACAGTATATATGAAGGAAAAAAAATAAAGAAAAGGCGCCAAACTTATCAAAGTCCAAACCACTTCGTGCACAACCGTTGGAGCTCAATTACTGAAGTCTTCTGGCCACCATTCAATCCCCTCTGAACTCGTCGACTCGCAGCTCAGGACCACCCGAAGTGGTCAACCAAGCACATCTAGCTTCATCTCCTCTCCTCGGGGTACCTCCTGGCCTTGGACCCCTGCTTGGGGTCCATTCCTCACCCAGTTTACAGCATCGCATCCTCTCTCTCTCACCCCCTCGCGTCGATCTCCCCAAAAGCCCGCCAACAATAGCTTACAGACTCAGAAGAAAGAACAACATTAACCCCAATTGGTTTACAAAGGAATACAATTCTCGTTATCAGTAAATTTTAACCCAAACAAGCTTCCAGCACTCTCTCGCAACAAAGAAGCATTCCTATTTTTAACAAAAAGAAGAAGCCATTTTGATTACATACACAGTAACAAAGAAAAAGAAGAAATCCCCTTTACACGTAGTTGACTGAACCTTGCTTCCTCAAGACTTCAAAGAGCCCCTGCCACTTGGCCAAGACTTTGTTGGTGATGGTGGGAAATAGCATAAAGACCTTCTGACCAGGGGTAAACTCATATTGCCATGCCTATGGTCATACCAACTCTTCTGGTTTTGCTGGGCCCTCTCCAGAATGCATCTAGCCTCCTCTCTGTAGGCTTCCTCATTTGTAACGCCCTCACCTGTGCTGCCTTGCGGCTTATCCTCCCACTGTTGGCGGAGCAAATCGAGGGGTCCCTGGAGACCCCACCCATACAAGAGCTCAAATGAGAAGGCAGCTGATGCCTGGGGAACTTCCCGATATGTAAAAAGGAGGACAGGCAGCCGCTTATTCCAATCCCTTCTTGTGTCAGACAAACCGCCTCAGCATGTTCTTGAGGATTTGATTACTCCTTCGTCAGTTTGGGGGTGGTAAGGTGTGGTGCAGATACCTGGAGTACCCAGCTGATGATGAAATTGAGACATGAGGCATGAGGTAAAACTGGTGCCCTGGTCAGTTAAAATTTCTTTGGGGAAACCCACCTGGAAGAGGAGTTGTACTAGGGCAGCAACGATCTTAGGGGTGGTGATGGAACAGTGTGGGAAGGCCTCAGGGGATCAGGTAGCATAGTTGCAAATGACCAAAATACAATGGAAACCAGAGCTAAAGAGCCTACAATATCCATAGCAACACGTTTGAATGGGGTGGCTGTGATGGGAAAAGGCTGTAGTGGGGCTCTGTCAGTGTGTTGGATATGACCGGTCTTCTGGCACTCAGGGTAGGAAGTACAATATTGCTTGACATCTGCATGCATAGATAGCCGATAGAGTCTCTGGCTTACTCTCAGGTAGGTTTTCTGCTGACACAAATGGCCGGCCCGGGGGATGGTCTGAGCAAGATGTAAAATGAGGGACCTGCATCTAATAGTACTAGCAATTGGTTGTCAGGGGTATCTGCCAGGTATGAGATGTCATTTTCCCGCACATAGCCATCTTTACCTCTTGTCATCCTCCCTCTTCATCTGAGTATACAGAGGAGCCAGAGGCAGATCTGCTCACTGTAGGCCAGTTATGTTTGTGGGGACTTGCCATTGATCTGTGGTGAGATTTGTGTGTTAGGTGGGTGGTCAGGTGTACCTAATGCTTTCTCCAGACAGTGTTTCTGATGTGATTTACGTGGCCCTTTGTTACCCTGCTAAAATAGGCTATCGGCCACTGCTGGCAGAGGCTCCACCCCAGCTTTGGCTTGGGGCCGTGTCAGCACAGAGCAAGACAATGTTGCAGTAGAGTCAACATTACCCAATAAATTTACTAGGTCTGGTTAATCTCTACCAATTACTACATCTTTTGGCAAATCATCAGCCACACCCACCCATAGTAGGTATACATTGACCGCCACTCCAAGAGTAACAGCAGCAGTAAGATACCTTTTAACATCTCCATTACACATTGAATAGAGGTATGTCTGCAATAATCAACAAGATTAGGTGGTACAAATTCTGTTCTGACCATGCTAACCATACTCCTTGTATCCAAAAAAGCATGCAGCCTCTGCTCATTCACTAAGACTGGTACATCAGCAGAACACTTTACCTGCTTCTCCCCCCTTGCAAGGTTAACAGCCACCCCTGAATCTAGCAATGAGACATCCCCCTACCTTGATTCAGGTATTGGCCTGCTGCTGTTGTGCCGTGTCGGCTAGCCTGCACACACTACGTTTTCATTATATTCATGGTATGTAATAATTTTTACAGTGAAGTACGTACAGTATGTGTGATGAACAAGTGTAAGACAAAGACTGCTAACTGGTCACACATAAGCTCAGAGCTGATCCCAAGCTATCTCATTATATCTTCCAAAATTGGAAAAAAGTCTGAAATACTTCTGGCCCCATGCCTTTCTGGTAAGGGGTACTCATCCTGTATTACAAATATTCTGAGAAAGGGAAGAAGCCTGATAGACGTGGACTCACCCTCATTCTGCCCCCCTTCACTCTGACTGAAAGCTTGTAGTCGAAGTCCTCTATGACTCTGGGATTCAACCCCAATCTTTCACAGAAAGAAGCGTAAGCACTGTTGTGTCATAGCAGAATACTCAGCAGTACTGGGTTGAAACAAATGGAAGTGATTGCAGTTGCTTTCACTCTTGTCCTCATTAACATTGACTGTGTTGGAGCAGAAGAATGAATCGAAGCTGGCAGGAGTAAAGCTTCAGCTGTGCTTCCCTGCCAATGTATATGCATGAAGCAGCTATCGGCTGTGAATCGCAGGGAGCCAGTTTTCAGAACATCCAAGTCCAAACGTTTGCACCTGATGTAACTTTGCATCAACTCACTGGACTGAAAATTCCAAAAACCATGCAGTGAGGATCTCTGGTGATTAGCAGAGATTAGAATGGTAATAGTCTGTGTTTTAGGATTTGAACACAGAACATACTGTAGAACATTACAGCACTGTGAAGGCCTTTCAGCCCACGATGTTAACTGACCTTTTAACTTACTCCTAGGTTAATCTAACCCTTCCCTCCTACATAGCCCTCCATTTTTCTGTAATCTATGCGCCTAATTGTTTCTCAAGGGCCTCTAATGTATCTGCCTCTACCACCACCCCTAGGAGGGTGTTGCACCCACCTACCGCTCACCGTATAAAAATCCTACCTCTGACATCTCTTTTATACTTCGCTCCAATTACCTTGAAATTATGCCCCCCCAGAATAATTAAGGTACTTCCACCCAGGGGAAGATCCCTGGCTCACCACTCAATCTCTGCCTTTTATATCTGGTGCCCCTCTATCAAGTCATCTCTCATCCTCCTTTGCTCCGGGGAGAAACGCCCCAGCTCGCTACTTTGCTGTCAGCATTTCTTGACTTTAGGTTGAGCTCTGCTCATGATCAGCAAAGATCTTATCATATACCACAGTGACGTTAATCTGCTTACAATGCTTTCGGCTCCCTTCTTTAATAATACTAGAAATAGATTGGCTGGTTGAGTGGTGTCACAACAACGACTTTGTATTCAACATCAGCAAGACCAAGAGCTGATTGTGGACCTGAGGCAGGAGAAGTCAGGAGAACACTCACCAGGCATGATTGAGGCGTCAGCAGTGGGAAGGGTGAACAGTTTCAAGCTCCTGGGCTCAACGTATTGATGCAATCGCAATGAAGGCACACCAACAACTACACTTCATTAGGTGATCTGGTATGTCAGTGAAGGTTAAGCAAATTTCTACAGATGTACTGTAAAGAGCATTTTGTCTGGTCACATCGCTGCCTAGTATAGAAGCTTCAATGCCCAGGAATGTAAGATGCATCAGTCAGCTGAATACTCAACCAGTTCCATCATAGGCACAAGCCTCCCCACCATTAAGGACATCTTCAAAAGGTAGAAAGGTGGTGTCTCACGAAGGTGGTATCCATCATTAAGGACTCTCACCACCAGGGACATGCCCTCTTCCCATTACTACCATCAGGAATGATTACAGGAGCCTGATGATGTACACTTATAGAACATAGAAATCTACAGCACATTACAAGCCCTTCGGCCCACAATGTTGTGCCAACCATATAACCTACTCCATAAACTGCCTAGAATTACCCTACTGCATAGCCCTCTATTTTTCTAAGTTCCATGTATCTATCTAAGAGTCTCTTAAAATACCCTATTTTATCCGCCTCCACCACTATCACTGGCAGTACATTCCACACACACACAACTCTCTTACCCCTGACAGCCCCTCTGTTCCTACTTCCAAGCACCTTAAAACTATGCCACCTCATGTTAGCCATCTAAACTCAATGTTTTAGGAATGGCTTCTTCTCCTGCCATCAAATTTATGAACAGCCCATGAACCGATGAACACTGCTTTACTATTCCTCCTTTGCACTATTTATTTTTTAATTGTAAATTATAGCAATTTGTTATGCAGTCACAAAACAACAAAGTTCACAACATATGTCAGTGACAATAAACCTGATTCTGATTCTGAATTCTGCAGTGCCAACTTTGTGGTTCAGCTGTTACTGTTTATTCTGTTTCTGATCACATCTGCATGATTGCATATCTACATCTGCATCACATGCTGTTGGTGGTTTGTTTTTGAATTCAATAGCCACAATTAACATGCATTTTCCTGATTGCCCAAGCTGCGTTGTGTAGACATTATTACCAATCAGTAATGAATAGTACCACTGCGGAATATTTTACAAGTCACTTTACAATACTACACTGAATGAGTAAGTTCCTTTGACCATTTTTGTCTTGTTTTAACATTGGCAAATGGCTGAGTCCATTTCAATGCAATGTGCCACAGAAAGACATACAAAGAGGCAGAAATAGAGGAACTTCTCATTCTTCTGATTTGTTTCAAAAATATACATTTCTTTCCCATTCAAAAGACTCAAAAATTCAAAGTACAATTATTATTAAAGTATGTATGCAGTATACAACCCTGAGATTTGTCTTCTTACAGACAGAAACAAAACAAAGAAACACCATGGAACCTGTTCAACAAAAACATCAAACACCCAACAAGCAAAAAAAAATCATACAAACAACAAATGAAAACAAATGAAAAACAGAATATAACACATCAAATCAGTGTTATCAAAACAGTCTAGGAATGCCCAGTTCAGTTCAGTTCAGTTTAGTTCAATTCAATTCAATTCAATACTGTCACTTGTTGACTGCAGGTCCCAGAGCCAGTCTGCCCTGATCAAAATTACATAAAATAACAACAACAACAAAAATCAGAAACACTTCACAACATGAACTACAGAGTCCAGTCCACAATCCACATCAATTAACCCTTGTCCAAGACCCAAGATTCCAGCACCTTCGAATGAAAGGGAGAGGGAGATTGGTCAGGCACTTTCCTCCGGCAGCAGCGAGTGAGAGGGAGAAGGAGATTGGTCAGACACCTTCCTCTGGCAGCAGCGAGTGAGAGGGAGAGGGAGACTGGTCAGGCACTTTCCTCCGGCACCATCAAATGAAAGGGAGAGGGAGATTGGTCAGGCACTTTCCTCCGGCAGCAGCGAGTGAGAGGGAGAAGGAGATTGGTCAGACACCTTCCTCTGGCAGCAGCAAGTGAGAGGGAGAAGGAGATTGGTCAGACACCTTCCTCTGGCAGCAGCGAGTGAGAGGGAGAGGGAGACTGGTCAGGCACTTTCCTCCGGCACCATCAAATGAAAGGGAGAGGGAGATTGGTCAGGCACTTTCCTCCGGCAGCAGCGAGTGAGAGGGAGAGGGAGACCAATCAAATGCAGGCAGATGAAGATGAACACCCACTTGCATTCACCCTCGTCCTCATTGATTTCAATCTTGCTCGATGCTTTAATTAGCGAGATTGGTGAGAAATGGCGTTGATCATGGTCTCTCTGCTTCTTGTTGCCCATCATTCCTGTATTACTTAAATTGATACATTCTACAGGAAGATTACAATTTACAAGTCCTTTACTAGAGAGTACAGAAGGATAATTGGGGTGGGGGGGGAATCTCATTGAAGCTTTCCAAATGCTGAAATGCCTGGATAGAATAGACAGAGTGAGGATGTTTCCTTTCAGTTTAAGTTCAAGACTAATGTTATCTGACTGCACATATATATATATATATATATACACACACACACAACCAAATGCACCAATGTTCCTCCGGACCACGGTGCACCCCCAAAACATATATCCACACCGCACATAAACCAAAATATTACCATATATAAGTTAATAAAATATAATTCAAAGAGCACATAGGTGTAGTGCAGGTGAACAATAAACAGCCAACAGTACAGTAGACATTAAACACTCGCTGTTCGAGTGACGAGACCTCAGTGGTGGTAGGTTATTCACTTGTCTCACCGCCTGAGGGAAGAAATCCTAACCTGTATGGCAGTCCTAGTTCTGACTGCTGTGCCTTCTTGACTAGTGAAGAGGTGTTGTGGGTCTGGATTGGAACCTCCATGATGTACACACCAAAGAACTCTGTGCTCTTCACTCTCTCCACAGCAGAGCCTTGATGGAGAGTGGTTGACCTGTGCCTTGCTGGAGTCCACAATCATCTCTTTTGTCCTGTCCACATTGCAACTCAGGTTGTTCTCGCCCCATTTGACAAACTTCCCTACCTCTTTTCTGTTTGCTGATTCACCATTGTGGCTGATGAGGCCAACCACTGTTGTATCATCAGTGAACTTGATGATGTGGTTTGAGCTGGATTTGGCCGTGCAGTCGTGAGTCAGCAGCGAGCTGAGCACGCAGCCCTAGGGTGCACCAGTTCTCAGTGTTATGGAGCTTGAGATGTTGCTGCCAGTGCAGACTGACTGGAGTCTTTTCCAAGATTCAGTTACAGAGAGGGGTGCTGAGTCCCAACGAGGACAGTTTACCCACCAGTCTCTGGTTGTTCATCGATTTCAGCTCGGCATTTAATCATTTTAAGTGCCGAGCTGTGTTACGTTCCCCAGTAACCGGGTAATTTTCCAGCAAAGATAAATGGGTCCGCTGAAGCCTGATACTACTATTTTCAAACGTTTTTATTTATAAAGGGGCACAAACGCATGGTTAATACAAAACATTCAGATCATGTACGTTGTCACAACTCAATCTAAAGCACAGGTATAGTAATAATCAATCAGAAATAAGCTCTATCGTTGTCTAGGGGTAATGTAGATATATATTGTTTACTGGATATTTCAAAGTCTTTTTGCGGTCACTGCAGTTCCACCCGCTGCTGTTGCCGTGGTGTCGCGTTGGTGCACTTTTGTTAGACAGAGAGAGAGAGGGGGGGGATGAAAGAGTTACCCGACCGGTTTTCCAACCTGGTAGAGTTCGGTTTGTCGGAGCCTCGTTGGGGGAATGAACGCTCATCTGTGGCCTTGGCATTTAATCATTTTAAGTGCCGAGCTGAAATCGATGAACAACATCATGGAATATTGTTTTCTAAGTGGGACAGGAAGGCTGAATCTATGGCCTCATCAGTGGACTGGTTTCAGTGGTAAGTGAACTGGAAGGTGTCCAATGTAGTTGGAAGGTGGGATTTTATACGATTCATTACCAGCTGCTCAATGATTGTTGAAGTCAGTGCCACTGGGCAACAATCATTAAGCCAATTACCATCACTCTGTTGTGCATTGGAATGATGGTGGCTACCTTGAAGCCCGCAGGAGCAGTTTCAGAGAGATATTAAAGATGTCTGTTAAGACCTCTGTTAGCTGGGCCACACAGTCTCTTAGAATCTGACCAGAATTATTGTCCAGTCTCACAGCTTTGCATGCATTTACCTTCTCAGCCATCCCCCTCACCTAGGTTGCAGCCAGACAGGGTGCCTGTTCTTCGGGGGGAGAGGGGGCTTTCCTCAATGTCACATCAGTCATTGCATCGTATTGTGCACAGTAGGCATTCAGCCGATCAGGGAGGGAGGCGTCGCTATCGTTGACGCACTGAGTGAACTTGTTATGGTTTGTATACCTTGCCTCATGAACCAGGTGTCCCTGTTGTCACAAAGGCATCTTTAAATTTTCTGTGCGAACTGAGACTTTGCCTTCCTGATGGCACAGGAGAGTACGGCTCTTACTGACCTTAGAGCCGTTCTGTACCCTGATCCGAAGGCAGCGTCTCGATCCTGAAGCAATATACGAATTTCAGCAGTCAGCCATGGATTTTTGGCTTTCCCTGGCAGTGCAGTGTTTAATCACAGTAACATCCTCAATCATTTTCCTATCTAGCTAGTCACTGATCCTGCAAATTAATCAATGTTAATATGATGGTCATAGGCAGCCACTTCCCTGAATGTGCTCCAGCCTGTGCTTTCAAACCAGTCCTGCAGTGCTGAGGTGGCGGCTTCTGGCCGGTTCCTGATCTCCCTGTCAACTGGTTTGACTCGTTTAACCAGCGGTGAGCATGCAAAAATTAGTGAAGTGGAAATGTGGGCATGTTGTCTGTGTATCCGAGGTGAGGGCGGGCGGTGTTTCAGGGGATCCTTTTAGGTTCCACAAATGTTTGTCTAAACCAGGTCAAATATATTCTCATCTCTGGATGTGAAGTTGACATGCTAGTAGAATTTTGGCAGGACCTTCTTTAAGTTGGCATGATTGAAGTTACCAGCAACAATGAAAGCAGCATAGGGTTTTGAGGTCACAGATGGCACCAGAGAGCTCCTTGCAGTGTTTACCCAGCACTGGCACAGGGGAGTGAGATGTAAGCATGTAAAAAATCAAAATCAAAATGGCAGCAGAATCTCGAATCTGAGGGCACAGCCTCAGAATAAAGGGGCATCCATTTAAATACGAGATAAGAAATATCTTCAGCCAGAGGGTGGTGACCTGTGGAATTGGTTGCCACTGAAGGCTGAAGAGGCCAAGTCATTGAATGTATTGAGGGCAGAGATTGCAAAGTTCTTCTTTGGTATTTGGGATAAGGATTGCAGGGTAAAGGTGGGAGAATGTGGTTAAAAATCAGCCAGGATTAAATAGTGGAGCTGATCTGATGGGCTGAACGGACTAATTCTGGTCCTATATTTTATGGTCTTATAAAGAAATATTGAAAACCTCCGTACCAGTGTTTTAGGAAATTCACATTCAGTGTCCAAAGAAATACAACTAACTGACTTTCAGGAGTATGTCAACAAAAAAGCAACATCGACTTGCATGCAAAGGCTGGAGTGGAACGCAATGCCTTTTTCCCACATCTGGAATTCTTGTGTAGTAACTGTTCCAATAATCAGCATGTTCACTTGTTCCACAAACTATCAAGGTGACATTTCTTTTAAGTGCTATTAAGAAATAGTTCTATTCCTACAGCTGAACACTCTGTATCCAGGTCTGACCACCGAGCAAAAACCCAGTCTGTTTCCTGGTTTTCTTGTCAATTCGTCTCACTTACCGTTGAATGGGTTCTTCGCTGTTTTGAACTCTGCTTCAGTTACACAGGCTGTTTACCACTTTCTGCTTGTAACTGACATTCTTTAAAACCTACATCAGTATCGATCTTAATCATTCCCTAAAATACTGGAATTACTAATAAATTAAGCCTTCAACTGAAGTATTTTAATTATGGAACAAGGCAATCAACAGGCCCACAAATGCTTTCTTTCAGTTTCTTCTAGAAACTTCTGTCTTTATATTGCTACAATCAAGCTTGCAACTGCTCACATGATACCTCTAAAGTGGTGACAGCATCAAAGGCCAATTATAACACATGACATAAAATAAAAGGGCGCTATGGTAGTGTAGCGGTTAGCACGGGTTTCCTCCGGGAATTCTGGGTTTTTCCCACAGTCCAAGGCCATCAGTAGGTTAATTGGTCATTGTAAATAGTCCAGTGATTAGGCTAGTGTTAAATACGCTGGGCGGTGATCTTTGGGCTGGAAGGGCCTGTCATGTGCTTTATCTCTAAATAAAATAAGATGATACACATATTGTAAAGAACATTTAACTAAATTTCTAGAAATTTAGTTTTAGAGTCATAGTACACCACAGCAGTAAAACTGGCCCTTTGGCACATCTAGTCCATGCCAAACTATTAATCTGCCTAGTCCCATTGACCAGCACCTGGACCATAACCCTCCATACCCTTCCCATCTATGTACCTATACAAATTTCTCTTAAATGTTGAAATCGACCCTGCATCCCAACTAATGTACTCAATACATTGATTTATGAAGGCCAATGCACATGTAGATTAGTACTCTGACCTTCCAGGGGACCAATTTTGTCTCTTGCTATTCTTTTGCTCTTAGTGTATCTGTAGAAGTCCTTAGGATACTCCTTCACCTTGTCTACTAGAGCAACCTCATGCCTTCTTTTAGCCCTCCTGATTTCTTTCTGCTCTCTTACATTTCTTATACTCCTCAAGTACCTCATTTGTTCATACCTACCTGTACTTGCTATTTACCTCCTTTTTCTTAACTAGGACTTCATTATTTCTTGAAAACAAAGGTTCCCTAATCCTGTTATCCTTATTTTTTATTCTGACAGGAATATCTAAACTCTACTCTCAAAATTTCATGTTTGAAGGCTTCCCACTTACTAAGTATGATTTTACCAGAAAACGATGTGTCCCAACCTGTACTTGGCAGATCTGATCTGATGCCATCAATATAGGCCTTTCTCCAATATATCTTAACCCAAAGACCAGACCTATCCTTTTCTATAACTACCTTGAAATTAATGGCATTCCGATCATTAGGTGTAAAGTGTTCTCCTACACAAACTTTTGTCACCTGCTCTGTCTCATTCCCTAATAGAAGATTCAGTATCTCGCACTCTCTCTAGTTGGGACTTCTATGTACTGATTAAGGAAACCTTCCCGAACATATTTGACAATCTCTTTCCCATTCAGCTCTTTTATATTATGGGAGTCCCAGTCAATATGTGGAAAGTTAAAATCAACCCCTCACAACCTTATGTTTCTTTCAACAGACTGTGATCTCTTACAAATTTGCTCCTCTATATCCTGTAGACTTGTATTTTCATTAATATAATCCATTAACATGGTCATACCTTTCTTATTCCTCAGTTCTACTCATAGACAAGCTCTCCAGTCTGTCCTGACTGAGCACTGCCATGACATTTTCCCTGACTGGTGATGCCACCTTTCATCTGTCCCACTATATCATGTCTAAAACAATGGAAACCTGGAACATCGAGCTGCTAGTCCTGACCTTCCTGTAACAAAGTCTCACTGATGGCTAAAATGTCATGATTCCATGTGCTGATCCATGCCCTGAGTTCATCCGCCTTTCCTACAAAATTCCTTGCATTGAAATACATTCAGCTCAGGACAATATTTCCATCATACTCAAACTTTTAATTCCTGACTTTGTATGTCAGCTTAACAACATCTTTCTCCACAACCACTCCACGATCTGCTCTGGTGCTCTTTTTTCTAACCCCTCTCCCCACAGCTCTGTTTTAAACCCAGCTGTGCAGCACTTACTTATAAATGTGAATTTATAACTATCAAATGTTGTTAGTTCTCACTGACAAATCCCCTTTGAAATGTCTTGGGGTACCTTACGACATTAAGAAGAGAAATAAAACTGTTAGTGCAATGCCTTACATCAGGAGTGAATCAGGTTCAATTCCACTGCTGTACACGCAGAGTTTTTACATTCTCCCTGTGACCATATGGGATTCTTCCGGGTATTCCAGCTTCCTCCCACATTCCAAAGATTTACCACCTTAGTAGATTAATTGGTCATATGGGTGTAATTGCATGTCGTCAGCTCTCTGGGTTGGAAAGGCCTGTTACCATGCTGTATCTCTAAACAAAAACTTGCTATTTGTCAATCTGAAATAGTAACTGTCAAGTTACCATGAGCTTCTAAATGTTACTTACAGTGCTGAGTACAGTACGCGGGTTCCCTGTCACATTCTTCAGCTAACAGACTGAATCCATTACCATCTGAAGTTACTTAGCCCAATTTAGAATGTGCCAACAATCATCTTCAGATGAGATTCTGTACATTAGAAAATTTTATCTGCTTCATATTCATATCAACAGGCCTCCTAATCTTATGGTGATGTAAAGATGTCACTATTACCACAAGGCATACATTGGTTTGAGCTCAAGTGATTAGCCAGCAACCATAGTGATTGTCACGCAGTGAGAAGTACATCAGGCTCCTTTGTCTTTGTCTTGCCACTTATAGAAATACTCTGTTGACACCAGGGTACCTGATTAAACCACCTTAACACTGTATGGGATGACATTTTTTAACCAGTTTCACTATTTACACTCCGTAGCCATTTTATTAGGTACATCTGTACATCTGCTCATTAATGCAAATATCTATTCAGCCAATCATGTGGCAGCAACTCCATGCAGACATGATCAAGAGGTTCAGTAGTCATTCAGAGCAAAGACCAGAATGGGGAAGAAATGTGATCTAAGTGACTTTGACCATGGAGTGATTGTTGGTGCCGGATAAGGTGGTTTTAGTATCTCGGAGTCTGCCGATATCCTTGTATTTTCACGGAGAATAGTCTCCAGAGTTTACAGAGAATGGTGTGAAAAATTAAAAAAAATCCAGTGAGCAGTGGTTCGGTGGGGGAAAAAAAAGCTTTGTTAATGAGAGAGGTCAGAGGAGAATGATCAGACTGGTTCCAGCTGACAGAAAGGTGACAATAACTCAAATAACCATGTGTTACGACAGTGGTGCGCTTTTCTGAGCATGTTGAAGCAGATAGGCAACAGCAGCTGAAGACCACACCGGGTTTCCACTCCTGAACCTAATGAAGTGGCCGGTCAGAGTATTTTCAATTGGTCGTGATTCAGTATCTGTGCTTTACACAGCACAGGTCCAATGCATGAAATAGAAAGGGTGATGTCCAGTTTCTGGGCTCTTATGTCCACGGTGAGGGGAATGATGAATACAAATGTAAAAATGAAAATAGCCAAGTGAAATACCCTGAGGAAAAGGCCAAAGGTATTAAACCTGACTTGATAAGACAGCAAAAGTGATAAATAGTACTGATAAGGCTAATTCGGAAAGCTGTCAACAGGGAAAGTGAGATAATGGAACACAGGATCGATCCTGTCAAAAGAACGTCAGGACTCAAGTCGGGCACTCTCTTCACAGCCAGACACTGATCAGCAGCTCGGTGGGCAGCAATCAGCATGAGAGGCTGTTCAATGGTGATGCTGTGCAATGTTTAAAAAGAGCTCAGGTGCTTTTGGTTTCTTTCTCGGGTTGTAGCAGTAAAAAACGGTGTAGGGGAGTTGGCCATTGTGTGAGTGTTACAGTGTTAGAATGGTTTGGCTTTGGCTCAACAGGCTTGGGCAAGCACAGGCGGAGGTCCTACGGAAGGAAGTAAGAAAGTTTCTAGTAAGTATTGTTTCTGTTAGCATAGAGCTAATATGCTGAGAATTGATCTGGGGGTTGTGGTATGTTACTTGTGTGAGATGAGGAAAATTTGGGAGAGCTCCAGTCTCTCTGATAACTACATCTGCATGAAGTGCACTGAACTGCAGCTCCTTAGAGACCATGTTAAGGAATTGTAGCTGATAGATAGAAGCTACAGGGAGATAGTCACCCCTAAGTTGCTGGAGGCAGGTCACTGTGTTACTGTTTGGAGAGGAAAAGGAAATAGGCAGCCAATGCAGAGTACCCAAGTGGCTGCTCCTCTCAATAATAAGCATACTGCTTTGAATATTCTTGGTGGGGGGAGGAATGACCTACCAGGAGGAAGCCACAGTGACCAAGTTTCAGGCATTGAGTCTAGCTCCGTGACTCAGAACAGAAGCATACGAAGAGGAGTGCAGTAGTGATAGGGGATTCCATAATTAGAGATGCAGAAAGGCATACTCTGTGGATGTGAAAGAGACACTCAGATGGTATGTTGCCTCCCAGGCGCCAGGGCTAGAGATGCTTCAGATCTGGTTGTCCACATTCTAAGCAGGGAGGGTGAATAGCTGGAAGTCATAGTGCATATTGGTACCAACAACATAGATAGGAAAAGGGAGGAGGTTCTGAAGAGAGAATGTAGGAAGTTAGGCAGAAAGTTGAAAAGCAGGACCACCAGGATAGTAATCTCTGGATTGCTACTTGTGCTACAGGACAGCGAGGGTTAAAATAGGATGATTTGGCAGATGAATGCATGGTTGAAAAATTGGTGCAGGGGGTAAGGGTTTCATTGGGATCTCTTCTGGGTAAGATATGATCTGTAGAAAAAGGATGGGTTACACCTGAACCAGAGGGGGATTAATGTCCTTATGGGCAGCTTTGCTAGAGCCCTTGGGGAGGATTTAAACTAATTTGGCAGGGGGATGGGAACCGTAGTGATAGGGTTGAGGATGGAGCAGTCTCATGGTATACAAGTAAATGCAGTGGGTAGTGAAATTGTGAAGAAGGATAGTCAAATAATAGGGCAAAATTATTGTCAATGGGATGAGTTAAAGTGTAACAGGAGCAAAATGAAAAAGGGTAATGTATACAGGACTGAAAGTGTTATATTTGAAAGCGCACAGTATACAGAATAAGGTAGATGATCATGTACCATAGTTAGAAATTGGTAGGTATGACATTATGGACAACTCTGTGTCAGTGATGAAAGAACATTATAGTTGGCAGCTTAATATCCAAGAATACACATGCACTGAAAAGTCAAACAAGTAAAAGAGGGATTGGGTTAGCTCTGTTGGTAAAAAAAAAGAAATCAGATCCTTAGGAAGAGGTGACATAGATCGGAAGATGTAGGGCAGGCGATAGAAAAGGCATATAAAAATGGCTATGTTGTGATAACCTATGAGATGTCTTTTTAGAGCAGCTTGTGGTTGACCCAACTAGTCGAATAGCAGTTCTGGATTGGGTGTTATGTAATAACTCAGATTTGATTAGGAAGCTTAAGATAAAGGAACCCTTAGGGGTCAGTGATCATAATATGATAGAATTCACTTTGTAGGTTGTGAAGAAAAAACTAGAATTGGATGTGTCAGTATTACAGTGGAGTAAAAGCAATTACAGAGCCATGATAGAGGAGCCGGCCTAAGTTGACTGGAAGGGGACATTAGCAGGAATGACGGCAGAACAGCAATGGCTGGTATTTCTGGGGGAAATTTGGAAGCTGCAGGAAAGATGCATCCCAAAGATGAAGAAGTATTCTAAAAGGAGGATGAAGCAACTGTGCTTGACAAGGGAAGTCAAAGACAGCAGAAAAGCAAAAGAGAGAGTGTATAATATAACAAAAATTAGTGGGAAGTTAGAGGATTGGAAGAGGATGCAAAACGTTCTTTTTCAGATGTACAGTATAAAGAGTAAAGAGAGATGAAATTGGATATTGGACCACTGGAAAATGATATTGGAGAGTAATGGCAGCCACACTTAATAAGTATATTACGTCAGTCTTCAGTGTGGAAGAAACAAACAGAATGGCAGAAATGCAAGACTATCAGGGAGCAGAAGAGAGTGTTGTTGCTATAACTAAGGAGAATGCACACAGGAAGCTGAGAAGTCTGAAGGTAGATAAAACTACACCTCAGGGTTCTGAAAGAGGTAGCTGAAGAGACTGTAGAGCATTATTAATGACTTTTCAAGAATCATTAGATTCTGGAATGGAAAATTGCAAATGTCTCTCCACTCTTCAAGAAGGGAGAGAGGCAAAAGAAAGGAAACTGTAGGCCGGTTAGTCTGACCTCAAAAGTTAGGAAAATGTTGGAGTTGATTGCTAGGGATGTAGTTTCAGGGTACTTGGAGGCACATGATAAATTAGGCCAAAGTCAGAATGGCTTCCTAAAGAGGAAACCTTGCCTGACAAAACTGTTAAAATTCTTTGACAAGAAAACAAGCTGGATAGAGAAAGGAGAGTAAGTGGTTATTTAGATTTTCGGAAGTAATGTGTGGTTATTTGAATTGCTGTCATATAGAGAGTGTTATGTGTAAAAATCCCGGGAGATCAACAGTTCCTGAGATACTCAAATCACCCCACCTGGTACAAACAATCATTTCATGGTCAAAGTTTCTTGGATCAGATATCTTCCCCATTCTCATATTTTATCCAATCAACAACTGAACTTCTTGACAATGTCTGCATGCTTTTATACATTGAGTTGTTGCCACGTTAGATTAGATATTTGCATTATTGAGCAGGTGTACAGGTGTACCTAATAAAGTGGCCACCAAGTCTGAAACAGAATCTGAATTTGAAAACAGTCTTCTGAAGCTAGAGACACCACTCTTCTTACTCTGAGGTGTCCAAGTAATGAATCAAGACTGACTTAAGCTTGCAAGCCCTACTATTTGTGACAATATGTTCTTTTCTGAAATGCTGTTTCACTGCTTACCTGACACAAGTAGCACCATTTCTGCAGGGTTGATAGTCACAGACTGGAACATCACAATTAATTATGTTTTTTCCACTTATTGCCTCCTCTAGAAGGAAGAGTTCATTGTTGTTCACCTGCAGCTCACGGATGCAGCCCACGTAACTATGCACCTCTTCCATTTCTGGAAATACTTCATTTTCTTTTGGAGCACCACCAAGATAAATTGGTCCAAAGCTTTCCTGGATAGAAAGAACAGAGGCAAGGACTATGTCAGTTATTCAGAATCATTGCAGTTGCAACTGAGGTGTCGATAAAACAAGAGGACTCATGCGATCAGAGAAAAGTGCAGCAGAGAAAGAGGTTACTTGGCCCATCAAGTTCATACCAATGTTCAAGTACTCATTTTTATACGGATCCTACCCTATCCTACTTCATGTCCCCAACACTCCCATCAATTCCCCTCCATATTCTACCCAGTTCCACCCTGGGAAAAAGTCTCTGGCTGTCCATTCCAACTGTGCCTCATTATCTTGTATACCTCTATCAAATCCCCTCTCATCCAGCTTCTCTCCAAGGAGAAAAGCCTATCCTTACTCAACCTATCCTCATGGCATATGCTTTTTAATCCAGGCATCATCCTGGAAAATCTCTTCAGTACCATCTCTAAAGATTCCACATCCTTCCTATAATGAACTATCCAGAAATGAACACAATATTCCAAGTGTGGTCGAGCCAGTGTTTTATAAGGTCCAACATTACCTGGTGACTTCTGAACTCAATGCCCCAATTGATGAAGACCAGCACGCCGTGTGCCTTCTTAACAATGCTGTCTACATGTGTTGCAACTTTGAGGGTATATCTATGTGAATACCCTCCATTCCTTCACACTAACTTTCTCATTAACTATGTATTCAGCCTTCACGTTTGACCTTCCAAAGTGAATCTCTTCACATCTTTCCATATTGAACACCATCTGCCACTTCTCAAACCAGCTCTGTTGTGTAATAGACATATTTAAAAAATAATTTAGATCCTTTCCTCAAAAGGAACATGTACTACTGACAGATTACTAAATTCCAAATATCCCATAAATTCATCACTGTTGGCAAGAATTATTATGATCCATCTATTGTACATCCTATCTACATAAGACTGTCCATAGCTATATATTTAGTGGCCACTTTATTAGACACTTCCTGTACCTAATACAGTGGGCACTGAGTGTATGCTCATGGTCTTCGGCTGCTGTAGCCCATCCACTTCAAGGTTCAACGTGCTGTAGGTTCAGAGATGCTCTTCTTCACACCACTGTGGTAACACATGGTTATTTGAGTTACTGTCGCCTCCTTGTCAGCTTGAACCAGTCTGGCCATTCTCCTCTGAACAATTTCATTAACAAGGCATTTTCAACCACAGAACTGCTGCTCACTGATTTTTTTTTTGTTTCTTGCTCTATTCTCTGTAAACTCTAGAGACTGTTGTGTGTGATATTCCCAGGAGGTCAGCAGTTTCTAAAACACCTCAGCTGGCACCAAGTCATTCCACAGTCAAAGTCACTTCGATCACATTTCTTCACCGTTCATACGTTGGGACTGAACAACTGCACCTCTTGATCATGTCTGCATGCTTTTATGGATTGAATTGCTGTCACATGATTGGCTGATTAGATATTTCCATTAACAAGCAGGTGTACCTAATAAAGTGGCCACAGCATGTTTATTACTTAGAGAGTAATTTAACTGGACATGTTCATCCTCATGGGCTTGTCAAATCAAGTTATCCATCTGTTTCATTCATTCATAATCCATGTTCTCAGGGAAGGCTTGGTTTATGGAATGCAGTGACATTTCACTTCTGCATTATTAATCTGGATTCATGGAATTACAAGCCTCAAGTGCATTCTTGTTTAAATCGTGGCAAACTTGTTTGACCCCTGAGACCAGATAGCTACAGTTTTCTTTTTGATCCTTGCACCTTTTTAAGTAATGGAGTTCGTGAAGGAAAAAAAAGTTACAATTTCATCTATCATCTCCTCACAATCACTTCACACTTAACAGAGGCTCTGCAGATTTGGGCTCCAAGGGGAAGTACATATATGTCACCATATACAATCCCAAGATTCATTTTCTCGTGGGCATACTCAAAAAACTGTGAGATTAGTAACTATAACAGAATCAATGAAAGTCTGCCCTGCTATGGTGTTCACCAGCATGCAGAGGACAACAAACTGTGCAAATGCAAATAACAATAAATAACAAGAACATGAAATTGTCACGTGTACATCATTGTTTGCATTAGGGATGTGCTTAGCACAGTCTGTAAATGTCTCCACACGTCTGTTGCCAACATAGCATGAGCACAACTTACTAACACTAATTCATATGTCTTTGGAATGTGGAAGGAAACCAGAACACTGAGAGGAAACCCACATGGTCATAGGGAGAACATACATAACTCCTTACAGGCAGTGTGGAATTGAACCTTGAGTTTACAGCTGGTGCTGTATAGAGTTGCACTAATCACTGCCCTGTGAATTAAGAAAAACAATGCAGCTGGGTGTTTATGCTACTTTACTGCTGGTTTCAAATCACAAACAAGAGGAAATTTGCAGATGTTGGAAATCCAAGCAGCACACACAAAACACTGGAGGAACTCTGCAGGCCAGGCAGAAAAAAGTACAGTTGACGTTTTGGGCTGAGATCTTTTGGCATGACTGCAGAAATAAAGATGAGGAGTAGATATAAAAGATGGGGATGGGAAGAGAGAGAAACACAAGGTGATAGGTGAACTGGGAGTGGGGAAGGATGAAGTAAAGAGCTGGGAAGTTGATTGGTGAAAGAAATACAAGGCTGGAGGAGGAGGAGTGTGATAGGAGAGAACAGAAGGCCATTGAAGGAAGAAAAGGGAGAATAACCCGCAGAGGGAGGCGATGGGCAGGCAAGAAGATAAGGTTAGAGAGGGAAAGGAGATGGGGAATGTTGAAGGAGAGGTAGGGGACGGCCACTGCCGGAAGTTCAAGAAATTGATGTTCATGCCATCTGGTTGGAGGCTACCCAGATGGAATATAAGGTGCTGTTTTTCCAACCTAAGTGTGGCCTCATCACAAGAGGCCATGGATTGATAGATGGGAATGGGAAGTGGAATTAAAATAGCTGGTCATTGGGAGATTCTGCTTCTTCTAGTGGATGGAGCATAGGTGTTTGGCGAATCAGTCTCATTGTTGGTCTCATTGACATACAAGAGGCTGCACCGGGAGCACCGGACACAGTATATGACAGCAACAGACTCATAGATGAAGTGTTGCCTCACCCTTCTATCAGTTGCTCCGTCTCTGCCACATCTGCTCTCAGGATGAAGCTTTTCATTCTAGAATGAAGGCGATGTCCTTCTTTTTCAAAGAAAGGGGCTTCCCTTCCTCCAACATCAATGCTGCCCTCAACCACAGTTCTTCCATTTCACGCACAGTTGCTCCTACCCCATCCTCCCACCACTCTTCCAGGGATAGGGTTCCTGTTGTCCTTATCTACACTCCACCAGCCTCCGCGTCCCACACATAATTCTCCAGAACTTCGGCCATCTCCAACGGGATCCCACCACCAAGCACGTTTCCCTCCCCCCCCCCCCCCCCCCACCACTTTCTGCTTTCTGCAGGGATTGCTCCCTAAGCAACACGGTTACTCATTTGTCCCTCCCCACTGATCTCCCTCCTGGCACTTACCCTTGCAAGTGGAACACATGCTACACCTGCCCCTACACCTTCTCCCTGACTACCATTCAGGGCCCCAAATAGTCCTTTCAAGTGAGGCAACATTTCATCTGTGAGTCTTTTGGGCTCCTGTACTGTGGCTGTGGCTGGTGCTCCTGGTGTGGCCTCCTGTATATGGGTGAGACCCGACGTAGATCGGGAGACTGTTTCACCAAGCACCTATGCTCTATCCACCAGAAGAAGCGGGATCTCCAAGTGACCACCCATTTTAATTCCACTTCCCATTCTCATTCCGATATGCCTGTCCATGGCCACCTCTACTGTCGTGATGAGGCTGCCCTTTGGTTGGAGGAACAAAACCTTATATTCCATCTCAGTAGCCTCCAATCTGATGGCATGAACATCGATTTCTTGAACTTCCAGTAATATCCCTCACCATTCCCCATCCCCTTTCCCCTCTCTCACCTTAACTCCTTGCCTGCCCACCGCCTCCCTCTGGTGGTCCTTCTCCCTTTTCTTTCTTCCATGGCCGTCTGTTCTCTCCTATTGGACTTCCCCTTCTCCAGCCCTGTATCTCTTTTACCAATCAACTTCCCAGCTCCTTACTTCATCCCTCCCCTACAGGTTTCACCAATCATCTCTGTTACTCTCTCCCTCCCCTACCTGTTATATCTACTCACCTTTTTTTCTCCAGTCCTGCCGAAGGGTCTCCACCTGAAACGTCGACTGTACTTTTTTCCATAGATGCTGCTTGGCCTGCAGCATTTTGTGTGTGTTACTGTTAGTTTCAATGGCTTACTATCAATGTCTATGTATTGCAACACCCAAAATGCTGGAGGAACTCAGAAGGTCAAGCAGCATTGATAGAGGGAAAGATGTGTTTGGCCAAGACTCGTCATCATGATTCAGCTCAAAATGTCAACCATTTATTCCTCTGCATAGACATTGCCTGACCTGCAGAGTACCTCCAATATTTTGTGTGTATTACTCTAGATTTCCAGCAACTGCTGAACCTCTTGTGCTAATATCTATATGTTTCTGTATTTTTGTCATAATTACTCATTAAACTTACAGTGGAAAGTTAACAGCAGAAGAACTGACAATGAGGCGATTTTAGCTCCTGCAATGCCGTTTATTGTTGGTGAAGACGGTCTTAAACAATGACATCTAATGGATGCCAGTTATGAATTGTTTGAGATTTATTTTTAAACTGCATTTTATAAATTAAACATATAATGCACAAACACTGGAAATCTCCAGGGAACATTAAATCTAGTCTCCATCAGAGTAGCAAGTAGTCATGACAACGCATTTGTGACTTTTGAGGGATTAGGCGATAAGAAAGATTTGGTATCTGTATCTCATATTTATCAGATATAAGGGCATATGTTTTATTATCTCATTGACTCAGTCTAATATGTATAAAACTGACATTTCACTGTTTAATAGGCTTGGCTTAATATGAGATCCTATAACACCTCCACATAAAAGACAAAACCAATACTCCCTTTAGGATGTTAATTGACGTTTCTTTGCATAGAGGACGAGGAAAGCACTCAATTGATTACTATATTAAATCAAATGAACACTAAGATCTCAGAATCTTTGGATCCTTTGAATGGTAGAGTAGTTACGAAGGTAAAGTACTTCCTACTAAAGCGATCAATTTAAATGAAGATGTGGTAACACACAATCGTACCTGAGAAACACGTTGTGAGAACTCTATTTGTCTCACAGGCACACCCCCTGCTACACTCACTTCAATCAGACAGGATCCGTCCTTAGAGGTAGGTGGAAGTTGATATCTGAAAGGAAGAAAAAGAGCTTCAATAAATATTTGATACTGCTCTGGAGAGTAATATTGCTGCTAAATTGAGAAGACTGGAATAAAAAGCAAATGTGTAATGCTGAGGTTTTTTGAGGCATTGGTCAGACTGCACTTGGAGTATTGTGAGCGGTTTGTGCCCCTTATCTAACAAAAGACATACTGGCATTTGAGCGGGTCTGGGAACGTTCAAGAAAATGATCCTGTGAGTGGAAGGGTTAATATATGAGGAGCGTTTGATGGCTTTGGGCCTGTACTTGCTGGAGTTCAGAAGAATGGGGAGGGGGTGGATCTCATTGAAATAAAATTGAATCTTGAATGGTTAAGATAGAGTGGACATGGACAGGATGTTTCCTACAGTGAGAGAGTTCAGGACCAAAAGGTGCAGGTTCAATGTAGTGGCAAAATCTAATCCAATTTAGAAGGAAACACACAAAATACTGGTGGAACACAGCAGGCCAGGCAGCATCTATAGAGAGAAGCGCTGTCGACATTTCGGGCCGAGACCCTTCGTCAGGACTGGTCTCAGCCCGAAACGTCGACAGCGCTTCTCCCTATAGATGCTGCCTGGCCTGCTGTGTTCCACCAGCATTTTGTGTGTGTTGTTGTTTGAATTTCTAGCATCTGCAGATTTCCTCGTGTTTGCAATTTAGAAGGACATCCCTTTACAGCAGAGATGTTGAGAAATTTCTTCAGCCAGATAGTAGTAAATATGTGGAATTCATTGCCACAGATGGCTTTGGAAGCCAAGTCATTGCAAATATTTAAAGCAGAGGTTGATTGGTTCTTGATTAGTTAGGGCATCAAAGGTTATGGGGAGACAGTGGAAGGATGGGGTGGAGAGGAATAACATTGGAACAGGCAGAGAAAAATTACTTCCCTTATTGTAGTTGGGTGTGAGATTATGCAGAACAAGACCATATCAGCTGAAAATTAGCACTGGCTCATTCAGGGATTCAGACAGGGAAACCAAAAGGCAAAAACTGGAAACTTGAAAATAAAATGCAACAGTTCTAGATATTTCTGGCATCCTCTCAATTCAGTCAGGTCAGTCACAGACCCATTCTCTCCGTCAGCTCTGATATTCTGAGGTAGCGGGCATTTGAAAATTCCAGCCTGACACACGTGCACAGCATTTAGCAGTTTGTATCTGCATAAATATTACCTTGTTATAAATATACAAACAACAGGGTATCATTACTCTTAGGTGATGTTCAATAGCTGGTGCATTTTAAATCACATAAAGAAATGCTTAATATTACAAACATTATGCTTTGGCATGTTGCCTGCTGTAGGTGTGCTGGAAATATGTGCTGGCTGTGCAAAGTGTGCAATATTAATTGGCACCAGCTGATCTACCATCTGAGGGTATAAATTAAATCCAAGGGCACAGAGAAGTAAGGAAAAAAAGAATTGAATGCAAAGGATGGAAAAACTGCCTTGCTTGTAGTGACAATTGACAAAAAATAATGGTGATAGTCTACTTGTTGAGAATGGACTCAACAGTTCTTACATTGACCCAATGAAAAGATTGCAGATTGCCAAGAAACTTAATATGTAAAATGTGCATTTGAACTCATGCTGTTGAATGGATTTTTCCATCGTACCATGTGCCTTTTGCGTATCTGTAATTGACTGAATATCAAAGCACTCAATGTGTGCCTTCTGAGCACGTGGAGTTGGCTGATATTTCCATTATGTATCATGTGCATTTTGAGAATGTGCTCTTATTTGAATTGGCTGGTGTGCACTGGTGCATTCGTATGCAGGTGTCTTAGAATCAGGTTTATTATCACTGTGTTATATTTTGTGAAATTTGTTGTTTTGTGGCAGCAGTGAAGTACAAATACATAATCTAAATAAATAAATAGTGCAAAAACCAGGAAGAACGAGGAAGTGTTTATCAGTTCATGGACTGTGCAGAAATCTGATGATGGAAGGGAAGAACCTGTTGCTTACTGTCTTATCATCCAAAATGTGACATCTTATCATTGAATTATACACTCAGTGGACATTTATTAGCTACACCTGCTCGTCAATGCAAATATTTAATTAGCCAATCATGTGGCAGCCACTCAATGCATAAAAGCATGTAGACATGGTCAAGAGGTTCATGTGATCAGATCAACCAACTGCAACGGGGAAGAAATGTGATCTAGTTGATTTTTTACCATGAAATGATTGTTGGCGTTAGATGAGGTGATTTGAGTATCTCAGAATCTGTTGATCTCCTGGGATTTTCATATATGATAGTCTCTGGAGTTTATAGAGAATAGTGTGAAAATCAAAAAAACACCCAGTGAGCAGCATTTCTGTGGATGAAAATGTCTTGTTAATGAGAGAGGTCAGAGGAGAACGGTCAGACTAGTTCAAGCTGACAAGAAGGCAACAGTAACTCATGTAGCCACCTGTTAAAACAGTGGTGCGTAGAAGAGAATCTCTCAATGCACAACACGTCGAACTTTGAAATGGATGGGCTACAGCACCAGAAGACCACAAACATATAATCTGTGGCCACTTTTTTAGTTAAAGGAGGCTCATAATAAAGTGAGCACTGAGTGTATTTTCATCCTGAAATGTGTGCATTCTGAGGGTATCCAGTGGACGATACTTCCCAGCATGTGGATTTAATGCTCTGATTTGAGATTTTTCTCCTGCTCCTATAAAAATTAAGGTCCTGTGTTTTATACTAAACAATTCAGAAACTGGTCCTGCATTTTATAGTAAACAAGTCTGGAACAAACAAAAGATAGATCTTTCAGCACTTTATTTTCAGGCAAGTATCGCACAATATAAAATATATTAATATCTATGCTGTTTCTATTATGAAATACTCACTTATCTGACATCTGTGGTCAGCACACCTATTGAATCTGAGATGGAAAACAAAACCAAGTAATTTGCTTCAAAGAACCCAGATTGTTTAGTTCCAACTGATTTAAATTTAGCTGCTTGATTTATTTGAAATAATTAATTTCCTCTGATTGGTTGCTATGCCAACCATGGTAAGCCATGGTTTCAAGGTTCTGTTTGGAAAATAAGAGATAGAAAATTCTTCTCCAAATGATATTTGTAACAGGAGGCATAGCTACTAAAGGTAAAAAAGATAAAAGCTAAAGAATCTAAAAGGGAAGGAGAGCAGAATATTTCCAGGATTCTAAGGAGATTAGAGAGGATAGAATGGGAAAGAAAGAAGTTATCAAATTATGAGACACAAATACACATTATTAGGTACACCTGTACATGAATACAAATATCTAAATAGCCAATCATGTGGCAGCATCTCAATGCATAAAAGCATGCAAACAGGGTGAAATGTTTGGTTGTTGTTTAGATAAAACATCAGAATTGGGAAGAAATGAGATGGAAGTGACTTTGAATGATTGTTGGTGCCAGATGGGGTGGCTTGAGTATCTCAGAAACTGCTGATCTCCTGGGATTTTCACAAACAACGGTTTCCAGAGAATGGTGCAAAAGACAAAAACATCCTGTGAACGGTAGTTCTGTGGGCAAAAATGCCTTGTTCATGAGAGAGGTCAAAGGAGAATGCCCAGCCTGGTTCAAGCTGGCAGGAAGGCAACAGTAACTCAAATAACCACATATTACAACAGTGGTGTTCAGAGAGCATCTCTGAAAGCACAACACATCAAGTCTTGAAGTGGACAAGCTACAGCAACAGAAGAACATGAACATACACAATAGGAGATACCTAATAAAGTTGCCACTGAGTGTAAATAGCTTCTACTAGAAGTAAGAAACTGAAACTGTTACTTTATAAGGCTTGTCCTCTCAGAGTGATTGCAAAATGAACAAGGGCAGAAAACAGCACATATGAGGGATTTACATGTGCCAGCTATTAATTGAACTTAGTTCACATTAATTAAGCTAAATCATGTAAATAGTTGAATTATAATATTTTGAAAACAAAGTTTTGGGTGGAAAATCATATATTACCATTAATAAACCTGTTAAATAGGAATTTAATTGATATAAAATATTATATAATAGACTGGGTAAGAGTGCACTTTCACTTATCCATTGCCTTTAAACTGCACTCTAAACATGTAAAACTACTTTTCATAATGCTGTTTACATTGTAAATACATACTGGTATTTTGTACATATTTATGCACATTTTATTCTATATCCATAATTTAACCTCCGACAGTATTATTTCTATAATTCTTTACTCTTACAATTGTTGAAAAGTTTTTTGTTGCACATCTTGCCCTGAACAATATTGCATAGCAAATTTCCAATAAATGTAAAAGTATGTGGAAGAATTGAGCCTTGATCTATTCCACAATTTGAGAATATTCTAAAATTCTATATGAAGTCATTTGAAGTGCAGGTGCTTTTGTAATGTAAGCTTAAAATCTAAAGTAGATTATCTGGTCATTTCATAACTTGGAACTGACTAGATAATCCTAGTTCATCACAGGAAAGGCCATCTCTACCACTGAGCACATCTGCAAGGAGAACTGTCACCAGAGTCCGGGTCTCTGCTGAGAAGAACAGGCCCCCAGTCCTTGGGGTTGCATTGCCGGTGGCCGTTGGCAGGGGCATCTTAATATGCTCGGCAGAGGATGGAGCTCGGAGAAGCTGTGCCAGAGGGGATGGTCGAAGGCTCGGAGGTTCGACAGACTCAGAGTCCGCTGCGGACGGGGCACTTTCACTCTGTGCTGTGTCTGCGAGGCTGGGTTCGACGGAGCTTTCATTGTGTGCTGCATCTGCGAGGCTGAGTCCGGCGGCGCTGTGGAAGTCCATAGCGGGGTATTCCCTTCTGCCGCCTGCGTGGGATGACGAGTCTATTGGGACCCTGAGGACTTCTGGAAACTGTGTGGTGGTTTCTTTCGAACTTATAGTCTTTTAACATCTTTGGACTATTTTTACTGTGCCCATGGTCTGTTTTTTTTTAATCAATTATGCTATTGTCTGCACTGTTGTAACTATATGTTAACTATAACTATATGTAACTATGTGGTTTTGTGTAGGTCTTGTAGCTTTAGTTGTTGGTTTGTTGGGTGGTAGGGTTGGTCTCCTGACTTTGTGTGTCTGGGTAGTCTTGTTTTGTCTGGTGGGTTTGGAGCTCCTTTCCGGGGAATGTGCTAAGATGATAGCGCGATATTAATATGCAGCAGCCTCTCCGGACTCTGGATTGGGGATTGCCAAACGTTAATGTGGATTTTCTGGTGTAGTCTGTTTTGTCATGTGCTTTTGTGATATCATTCTGGAGGAACGTTGTCTCATTTTTTAACTGCTTTGCATTTGTGGATTCTAAATGACAATAAACTGAATCTGAAGAAAGCAGCATTCATTATCAAAGATATCCACATTCCAGGCCATGCTTTTTCTTACTGTTGGCATGGCGAAGGCAGTACAGGAGCCTGAGGTGTCACACCACCAGGTTCAGGAACAGTCAATACCATTCAACTATTAGGCTCTTGAACCAATAGATTATGGACTCACTTTCAAGGGCTCTACAACTCATGTTCTCAATATTATTTATTACTATTTTATTTTTCTTTTGTATTTGTACAATTTGTCACCTTTTGTACATTGGTTCTTTATCTGTCTTTGTTTGTGTGTAGATTTTCATTAATTCTATTGCATTTCTTTGTATCTACTGTGAATGTGTACAAGAAAATAAATCTCAGACATATGGTGACGTATATGTAATTTGATAATAAATTCATTTTGAACTTTGAATGTTGAATATGCTAAAATATGCAAATTAGCCAGGAAATGAAAGCAATCTACTGCCTTTTCAGTGGATATCTTTGCAATATAGTGGATGAACTGTACTTCAGCCCAATTTATTATTATTATTATTGACACAGCATGAAGTAGACCCTTTTGCTGCCCATTAATCCCCGTGATTTAATTCTGGTTTAATCACGTGACAACTTAAAAATGACCAATTAACCTACCAACTGATACGTCTTTGGAATGTGGAAGGAAACCTGAGCGTTCGGAGGAAACCCATGTGGCCATGAGGCGAGCATCCAAACTCCTTACAGGCAGCGTCAGCAATTGAATCCGGGTTGCTGGTACTAGAAAGCGTTGTGCTAACCACTACACTACAATATTGGATGGCAATGTAAGCGACAAGAAGGGGTCTGAATGGAAAATGTATGAACACAAGATAATCTGCAGTTGCTGGAAATCCAGAGCAACACATGGAAAATGCTGTAGGAACTCAGTGGTCAGGCATCATCTATGGAAATAAATAAACATTTGATTTTATGGGCCAAGACCCTTTGGATAATTTTGTATTCCTCCATACTTCAGGTGACTAGGTGAGCAACAATGTGGGAAATGGATTACCATGTGGAGATTTGAAATGGTAGCCACTTTGAATGATGTGATATTTTTAAAAAATGTTGAGAGATTAGGAAATGATATATTCTGAAGGAATTAGTTTTTTTGTGAACAGAGATTTAGTGAACTAGATTCTTGGGAATTTGGAAAATGAGTGATCTCATTTAAACATGAACTTCTTAATTTGGATCAAGAGAGTAGGAGTAACTCAGATGAGGGGAAAAAGATGTTCATTCAAATGGGGTTGAATCTTTAGAATTTGTTTCCCTGCAGAACAGTGGAGTACATTCAAGTCTACAATCAATAGACTTCTGAACTGTAGGGAAATCAAGGCATTGACAGTGAAAGTCAATCTACCATGAGGACAGTTAGTACCATCTACAGGATGTGATGCACATTTCGCTATGAGACCTTAGATAGCACGTTTCAAATCCTGAACTCTACCAGCTGGAAGGACAACGACAGCAAATGCAAGGGAATAACATCATCTAGAAGTTGCCCTCTGAGTCACACATAATCCAGACTTGGAAATATATTGCCATTCTTCCATTATCACTGAAACTCTCTCCATAACAACATTGTGGGGATATCCACTCCATATATATAATAAGATATATAATAATATATCTTATATAATAATATGTATATGAGAAGCTTTATAAGGATATGAGAACATACAGTGAAAGATAACCAAAACAGGATCTGCTGAGGGAAGCTTACAAATGTCCCACACTTCCAGCACCAGTACAGCATACTCACACTTTACTAACCCACACATCTCTGGAATGTGTGAGGAAAGGCAGAGCTCCCAGAGAGAAACCCCTGCAGTCATTGGGAGAATGGAGAGTGACTTACAGACATCAGCAGGACTTCCAATTGCTGGTGCTATAAAGTGTTACGCTAGTCTCCACATTACTGTGCTAGCATGCTTCACCCATGAATGAATTTTTAAAAAACCGAAGAATTTAAAAAAAAGGATTGTGCCCTAAAACCCTTAACTTGGAAACAGGGGCCAGATTGGGTGGTACATTTTAGAGAAAAATAATGTGTGAAGTCAGTGATCTGCAGCTGAGAAGGAACAATGACTACTCAGGCTTTGTTGCAATACATAACAACAATGCAGCCACCCTTTTAACTGCACTGAATTTTCCAGGAACGTCTTCCGATACTATTAGGTTATGGTTTATATACTGTGTTGTTATGACAGGGACCGATTTTTTTAATCAAGAGATTCTTTCAGCTCCCAACTTATTTTCAACTTGAATACTAGAGTAATTTTTCCAGTTCAGTTTAAATTGAACCATCTGCTTCCAATTACTTTCTTCAAGTCTTCTAAGATGCATTTGTATTCTCAAGGGATTTCAACAAGTTCATTTCATATTCTAGCTATGGAACTGGACTCTCTACATTTCAAATTTCTGGTAACTTTCTGTCCATTTCCTTTCCCTTCTGGATCTACTCAATTCCTCCTACACCCATCCTGCCTCCCCCACCACCACACCCATATTTGTTTCATTCCCATTGTTTCCCTTCCTCTGACCTACTGCATCTGTCATCACACATACACACCCCCTCCACTGGATCCTCTCCCCAAACTGTTCCCATCTGTCCATCCCACTTACCTTATTTGGTTCCATGTACCTCCTTCTTTTCCCATCATAGGCCCTCAAGTTGCAGCTCTTTGTTGCCTATAACCATCAACCTCCCAACATTTCATGCTATTTCCTATCCCTGCCTACATCTGCCTATTACACCTCCTCAGCTGGACCCATCAATCACTTGCTGGATCTATCATCACCGCTTTCTGTCATCTTGCTATTTCTCCTGAGATGAAGGGTCTCAATCCAAAACATTGACTGTTCGTTTCCCTCACAGATACTGCCTGACCCAATGAGTTCCTCCAGCATTTTGTTCTTCACTCCAAATTCCAGCATCCCCAGTCTCTTGTGTTTCCTTATATTTACATGGATTAATTACTGATCCTGCGTCAACAAAACAAAGGGAGGAAGTGAGTCTCTATATCTAAACAGGTGGACAGGAGTTGCCTGTCTTTCTCAGGCACTTGAGATTGTGCTAGCCATCTAATGTGATGAGCACCAGATCAAAAAATAAATGGGACCTGTCCGGACTTTCTGTGGGCATGGTCCAGGTGTGGGCCAATGGCACTAGGCAGAATAAAGTTTGGCACAGACTAGATGGGCTGAAGGGCTTATTACTGTTCTATAACTCTATGTTTGTTGCTCGCCACATTCAATTCCACTCAGTTCAGGGGACTGAATCTGGGGAGCTTATGGTGTGATGGATATTCACTTTCCAAGGGCCGAGAAGCTTATTCCTCAGCCCTTAGTTACTGTGACAAATGAGTTGTTCATCTGCAACTCGTTAGTATGCTTTTCTACTTCATAAGAATTGTACCTGTAATTCAAAATCCTTTGTAGTTGTAAATCTTTTGTAATTTGGAAACCTTTTATAAATTAGAAATCCTCTGTGAGCATTAACTGTGTGTTTAAAAACTACTTGTCTAAATCTAAATGTGTATCATTAAAATTAATATAACTGTGTTTAAACTACTTCATTACTGTGGATATTATATTTACATTGAGATGCTTTCTTAGTTAATCTGTTGTGGCTTGTTCTTTAAGATATCATTCATTTGAATTATGCTACATTATATTTTCTAGAATAAGGTCACAACAAGCCCATGATAACAACAATTTTCATTACTGTAGCACATTCCAGGCGGTGCTATGTTCCTAAATCAACAAACCTGGAGTACTTGGAAATCTGAAACAGAGGCAGCGTTGGCAGTTCAGGTCAAAAGACACAAGTCTGTCCTGCAGAGCTTTTGCAAATTTCCCTTCTTAATATATTTATTTTTAATTTAAGAGATGCAGCCTGGTCCCAGGCCCTTCAGGTCCAGCATGCCTGCACCACACAATTACTCTGATGTACACCATTAATCTACGAACCTGTACAACTTTGAGATCGGGGAAGCAGCCGGAGTATGTGGCAGAAACTCACACAGTCATGGGGAGAATTTACAAACTCCTTACAGGTAGCGGCGGGTCACCGGTGCTGTAACAGTGTCATGCTGACTGCTATGCTAACTTGCTGCTTGAAATAAACCTGTACATTCTCTGCATGTTCTTGTGCTTTTCTAAGCTTTCATCATATCTTCTGCTGGCCACATAAAGGGACAAACTAACAGCCAGCAATGAAACATCGCTTCAGTAGTCTCTCACCCACCAGCTGCGAGTCGCCTGACTTTAATTAATTGGAAAAATTAAGGATTATTTATTGGTTATAGTCAAGTCCAATAACTGGGGTAAATTAAGCGGCATTTATACTTGGAAGCTTTTTAAATATTTGCAATAGTTTCTTTGAATTTTAAAAGAACCAGCTTGAAGGCCCAATGCAGGTGCAATTACTGAAATTCCCAAAGATGACTAATTAGGTCTGTGAGGGGCCAGTTTTGGAAAGCCCTACTGATTAAAATGAAAAAAAAAACCAGAAGAAATTGTGCTGATGCTTGGAAATCTTGAGCAGCATGTTCAAATTGTTGGAGGAACTCAGCAAGTCAGCTGGCAAGTGCTGCCACACATTCCAGCGCTAACATAGCATGCCTACAATGCTCAGCGGAACAACACGGCAGGTCAGGCAGCATCTATGGAAATAAACAGCTGATATTTGAGATAGTAATTTAGATGCATATCATATTTTCTTACTGAGTTAAGTATTGTATGTAATTAGTTTTGCTACAACAAGTGTATGGGACATTGGAAAAAAGTTGAATTTCCCCATGATGATGAATAAAGTATCTATCTATCTATCTATCTATCTATCTATCTATCTATCTATCTATTTCAGGCCTAGACCCTTCATTGGGACTGGGAATGGAGGAGGCAGAAGCCAGAATAGAACGTGTGAGATAGGGAAGGAGCACAAGGTGGCAGGTGATAGGTGGGACCAGTTGAGGGAAAATGTGGATGGGTGGGGGAATGAGGATGCAGTAAGAAGCTGGCAGGGGATAGTCCACATCAGTCAGGTCCAACCAAGCCCAGAAGTCCAGACCCTGAGGTTAAACCCATTGGTAAGTTCTGGGGTGAGGAACAGATTTGAAAGACCAATGTCTGGGAGTCAGGGACAAGGACTGGAGGGCAAGAGATAGAAGAGATAGCCTGCCTTGGAGGTGGAGGTGGAAGGAGGGAGGGGGGGGGGGGAGAGAGAGAGAGAGAGAGAGAGAGAGAGAGAGAGAGAGAGAGAGAGAGAGAGAGAGAGAGAGAGAGTGTTGAGAACAAGGCTTGTTTTGTTGTTGTTGCCTTGTTCTGTTTTGTTGTTGTTGTTGATGTAGCTGCTTGTATTGTTCTCTAGAACATTGGAAACATGCTATGTTATGACCAGATCTGCGATATTTCCAGGCTGCCCCCAGCACATCCTTGGGTGTACCAATTATTCTTAGCACAAACAACACATTTCACTGTATTTTTTGAAGTACGTGTGATAAATAAATCGGAATCATCCCTGACTCTTTTCCTTTACCCACTTGATAATCTCTTCACATTTTGAATGGATTGGGCATGAGAGCCATGTGCTCTGCTCAAAAGAGCCAGCTGGGGCCTCATTGTTGGGGATGTTGGCCTGGGCGAGCACACCAACATTGGTTTGCAGTTCCCTACAGTGAATTGCGAGGATTTTGTTGAGGCGCTGTGTTGATAATTTTCCCAGTTCAGGTCTCAGGGGTACTCAGCAGGTGAGCGCTCACTAATGCCACTAGACCAAGAGTTGTGTGCCTCAGTCAGATTTTTCCAATTTCAGACTTTTCAGATTCAGATTTATTTATCACGTGAGCATCAAAACATACAGCGAAATGTATCGTTTTCATTAACAACAAGAATGCACTAGGGCAAACTGTAGGTGTTGCCACACATTCCGGCAGCAACATAGCATGTCCATAACACTTGACAGAACAACACATGCAGTAACAAAAACAACAACAGCAAAACAGGCCCCTTTCCCACCCTTCCAACCACCCAGCCAGGTCTGGGCCTTTGGGCCTCCATCCTTGGCCAAGGACTCTCAGACTTGCAGATATCAGGCCTGCAACCTCCAATCCCTGGCCCAGATTCTGCTTCGCATACTCATTCCCTCAGCTATCTCACCGCTATGCCGGGGTAGTGAAGCTATCGGTGAATTCCATCACCAATGTGCCCTTGCCATGTGGTGGCTGGGAAGTGGCCCATGCCTGGCAGGGTTTTACCAAGAATGTTTAATATCAATGGCCAGGTGATGCAGCATAATCAGGCTGACAGAGAAAATTTGCTTGCCATGTTGGGTGTGAGGCTCATCTTGTGTGCTTCAGGGAAAGAGTCCTAGACATCATCTGCAGTCAGCAAATTAGCTGCCGAGGCTCATGTGACCTTGGTCACTTCAGGTTGAAACATTCATCACTTGCTATGAAGATTAGCTCCAGCTGTATGAGAAGTTTGTTTGAGGTGATATGCAACATTTCAGTGAGAACGATTAGCAAAAGTGTTTGAATAATAAGCTCTAACAGTGCGATCTTTTCACTTAATACACACACACACACACACACACACACACACACACACACACACACACACACACACACACACACACACACACACACACACACACGGCATAGTCTTAGGATACAAGGACATCCCTTTAGAATAGAGATGAGAAGGAATTTCTCTAGGCAGACGGTGGTGAATCTGTGGAATTCATTGTCACAGACAGCTGTGGAGCCCAAGTTATTGGGTATATTTAAACTTCTCATTGGGTTGATAGGTTCTTGATTAGTAAGGCCATCAAGCGTTACAGGTTGAAGGCAAGAGAATGGGGTTGAGAGGGTTAATAAATCAGCCATGATGGAATGATGGAGAAGGCTCGATGGGCCAAATGGCCTAATTCTGCTTCTGTGGTTTATAGTCTTATTGTCTAAGCACAGTAGTGTAGTGGTTAGTGTAATATTTTATAGTGCCTGCTCTATGATTGGAGTTCAATTCCTGCCACTGCCTCTAAGGAGTTTGTATATTCTCCATGTGACAGTCTGGGTTTTTCCAGGAGCTCCAGTTTCTTCCCACATTCCAAAGATGTATGGTTTATGGTTATTGAGTTATGGGCTTGCAAAGTTGGAGCCGGAAGCGTGGCAACATTTGTGGACTGCAACCCCCTCCACCACTGCCAGCACATTCTTGATGCAAACAAAGTATTTCACTGTTTTGATGTACTGTACATGTCACAAATAAAGCGGTTCCCTCCTCTTTAAACACTGGAGGTCTGTAGCATCTATGGAGGGGAATAAACAATCGACATTTCTCTCCATAGATGCTGCAATGCTTGCTGACTTCCTCCAGCATTTTGTGTGTGATGTGCAAGATACCAGGCATCTGCAGAATTTGTTCTGCTAATATTTTTACTCATGGTTTCCAACCCACACATTTATCCTCACAGTAGACACTAGATGGCAGTAGAGGCACACATCAAGAGGTACATCATCAGTTTTCAGCTAAAGGACAAAAGCTCCCAAATCTGATTCACACTGACAAGGCAGTTTACCTTACTCCTCCCTTTCTGCTTATGATCAAAGATTAAATATTTCCACAAGTCTGCTGAGATTAATTATACATTGTAATATGTCTTTGAATGTAATGCATTAAAGAAATCCACAGTGCTAATGATTTGCTTATCAAATTGTAAAACTTCTTTAATTTGATGCAATCATAAAATATGCATCATGGTTTCAGTCGGTTTGAGAGTGAGTGCTCCCACACCTCCTAATTGTAGAAAGATCCAGCCAATGAATCTTCCATAGTTCCTTCAAAGATGCTGTACTGATATTTTGTGGAAAACAGCCGCAGTTTGAAAGCGGCAGCTAAGCACACTCTTTGTGCTCAACCATTTGAAAAACAATGCTGAAAAAATATTTCCAGTGCTTTCAAGACAGATGTCCAAATCAAGCCAAAGGATCAATGCTAAGGCATTAAGTAGGAGATGCATTTTAAGGGAGGTGTTTGTAAGTGATTCTGGATGCGTATAGTTCGACAGTGACACAGTGCTTGCTGCAGATTCAATTCTCTGATAACGGATGCTCTGCAATTAGAAGTAAGAGTAAACAGAGACAGATACTGGCCAAAAGGTTTTTGTGGTTTGTTATTGTCAACAGGGAGTTGATACACAGTTTGCGAAGTGCTTGCATCTATTAAAATATTACAATGCAACAAGGTAATCAACATCCCTTCACCCATTCCTTTCAAAGGCTGATATATAGTTGAATATTAACCTTACCATGAAATAATAGGGTGTGCAGGGAATATTTCCTCTCACAACAGTCTGTTGTGGTGGTTACAGCAAATGATTTGTTTTGGTAGCAAGATGATCAAATTATGAGCATAATTTATAATCCTGTTCCTATTTTAATGAGATTCTATCATTATTACAGATAAAATATTTGCTTTATTCATAAATTCATAGATAATTTACAGGAGGCCATTCATCCCATTCAGACTTGTCAGGCCAAAAGCAAGTTTCCTAATCTAATCCCACCTTCCAGCCTTCAGTCCATGCATCTGCAAGACAAGGCTCTTCAATATAGCAATATAACAATTACAGCACGGAAACAGGCCATCTCGGCCCTTCTAGTCCGTGCCAACGTGCCTTCAAGTACATATCCCAGCATTATTCTCATGTTGTGAGGGTGTCTTCCTGTCCCAACCCAAGCGGTGAGGTGCACTAGCATTCACTGCACTGAACTTGGGAGAATGATCCTGGGAATGAGGAGTGTATGTGTCTATACTCATAGGCTGATTGGTTTTTAATTAATAAGGGCATCAGGGGTTATGGGGAGAAGGCAGAAGAATGGGGTTGAAAGGGGAAAGAAGTCAGCCATAATTAAATAGTGCAGCAGACTGGATGGGCAAATAGTCTAATTCTCCCCCTATGTCTTACGGTCCAAAATTTCAAAAAGGATCTAATTCTTATTTAAATTTTCTGTTCTGTATTTTGGAAAGTAACAATGGTAAAATTTTCACAAAAGTGAGATTTGAAGGAGAATGCTTTAATGCCCGAGACTGATCTTGAATAAATTCCACACCATCAGTATGGCTTTGTTACTGTCTCTTACAGCAACACTGAAAAACTCCTGTAATGCTTGCTCAGCATTTTCTCAAATCATAATATACTTTCCAGAATTTTGTAAAGTTAAATAAGAATATCTTCTAGATGGAATAAAAAAAACTCTGTATGATGTGATGGTTTTACTCTTTGGAGGTTATGCACCAGAATCACAGTCCCTCAACATATTCCTGACCAATCAAGTGTGACAGTGGAAAAGTGTGTATGGAACTGGAGGAGATAGCAAAGATACTTAATGAATACTTTGCTTCAGTATTCACTATGAAAAGGTTCTTGGCAATTGTAGGAATGACTTACAGCAGATTGAAAAGTTTGAGCATGTAGATATTAAGAAAGAGGATGTGCTGCAGTTTTGGATAAGTCTCTGGGCCAGATGAGATGTACCCCAGGCTACTGTGGGAGGTGAGGGAGGAGACTGCTGAGCCTCTGGCAATAATCTTTGCATCATCAGTGGGGATGGGAGAGGTTCTGAAGGATTGGAGGGTTAGGGGTGTTGTTCCTCTATTCAAGATAGGGAGGAGAGATAGCCGAGGAAATTATTGACCAGTGAGTCTTACTTCAGTGGATGGTAAGTTGATAGAAAAAATCCTGAGAAGCAGGATTTATGAACATTTGGAGAAGCATAGTATGATTAGGTATAGTCAGCATGGTTTTGTCAAAGGCAGGTCGTGCCTTACTAGCCTGATTGGATTTTTTGAGGATGTGACTAAACATGTTGATGAAGGTGGAGCAGTAAATGTAGTGTATATAGATTTCAGCAAGGCATTTGATAAGGTACCTCATGCAAGGTTTATTGAGAAAACAAGGAGGTATGGGATCCAAGGGGACCTTGCTTTGTGGATCCAGAATTGGCTTGCCCACAGAAGGCAAAGGGTGGTTGTAGACGGTTCATATCCTGCATGGAAGTCGGTCACCAGTGGTGTGACTCAAGGATCTGTTCTGGGACTCCTTCTCTTCATAATTTTTATAAATTACCTGGATGAGGCAGTGGAGGGATGGGTTAGTAAATTTGCTGATGACAGAAAGGTTGGGGGTGTTGTGGTTAGTGTGGAGGGCTGGCAGAGGTTACAATGGGACATCGATAGGATGCAAAACTGGGCTGAGAAGTGGCAGACGGAGTTCAATCTAGATAAGTGTGAGTGGTTCATTTTGGTAAGTCAAATATGATGGCAGAATATAGTATTAATGTTAAGACCCTTGGCAGTGTGGAGGATCAGAGGGATCTTGGGGTCTGAGTTCATAGGACACTCAAAGCTGCTATGCAGATTGACTATGTGGCTAAGAAGGCACACGGTGTATTGGCCTTCATCAATCGTGGAATTGAATTTAAGAGCTGAGAGGTAATGTTACAGCTATATATGACCCTGGTCAGAACCCACTTGGAGTACTGTGCTCAATTCAGGTCACCTCACTACAGGAAGGATGTGGAAACCATAGAAAGGGTACAGAGGAGATTTACAAGGATGTTGCCTGGATTGTGGAGCATGCCTTATGAGAATAGGTTGAGTGAACTCGGCCTTTTCTCCTTTGAGAGGTGAAGGTTGAGAGGTGACTTGATAGAGGTGTATAAGATGATGAGAGGCATTGATTATGTGGATAGTCAGAGGCTTTTTGCCAGGGCTGTAATGGTTAACACAAGAGGGCACAGTTTTAAGGTGCTTGGGAGTAGGTACAGAGGAGATGTCAGGGGTAAGTTTTTTATGCAGAAAGTGGTGAGTGCGTGGAATGGGCTGCTGGTGACAATGGTGGAGGCGGACACGATAGGCTCTTTTAAGGGACTCCTGGATAGGTACATGGAGGTTAGAAAAATAGAGGGCTATGGGTAACCCTAGGTAATTTCTAAAGTAAGTACATGTTCGGTACAGCATTGTGGGTCGAAGGGCCTGTATTGTGCTGTAGGTTTTCTATGTTCTATGTTCTAACCTCAGTGTTTAACATTTACAAACTCATTGCTTGTGTTGGAAGCCAAGCTTTAAGTTACTGTCAATTGATTCATTTAAGCACACAAGACAAAAGGCATTTCAATATTCAACATTCACCAAAGAATGGTCACCTACCTCCTGGGATTTTATTCCCTGGAGCACAGCAAAATGAGAGGAGACTTGACAGAGGTGTGCAAAATTATGAGGCTCTTTCAAACAGAGGGTGGGTGAGGCTAGAACTAGAGGTCCTGGGTTGAGGGTGAAAGGTGAAAAATTTAAGGGGAACTGAAGAGGGATACTCTTCACTCAGATGGTGGTGTGAGTGTAGAACAAGCTGCGTGGAAGTGGTGGAATGGGTTTGATTTCAATGTTGGATAAGTATATGGATGGGAGGGGTACGAAGGGCTATGATCCAGGTGCGGGTTGATGGTACTAAGCAAAATAAAAGTTTGGTACAGACTAGATGGGCCAAAGGGTCTGATTCAGTGCTGTAATGCTCTATGGTGCTATCAACCTGCCTTTACTCTGTCAAAATATCCCCTAATGATAGATTTATGGCAAGATGTTCTTCATATCTCAGAAGTCACTTCTCCATGAGGCCGGGCATACATAATGAAATTCGCTATTGACTTTGGTGCGCCGGCACTGGCGTTGGTCAATTGGGATGAAGAATGATTGAGATCTTAGACATGGGAAAAATCTCATAGTCTACTAGACAGCAGTGATTCTACTGAGTTGAGGACCAATGTTAGCAGGCACTTCACGGCAAGATGCTACCCAACTGGCATGTTGTGGAAATTCCAGTGCACAGGAGCACTTACTACGAGGAGCAGGCAGAAGAATGAGGTTGAGAGGGATAATAAATCTGCTGTGATGGAATGGCGGAGAAGAGTTGATAGCTTGAATGTCCTGACTGTGCTCCTGTCTTATGGTCTAATTTTTATGGCATTTATACACTATATACCCATGATAGTGAATTTGAAATTGAGTAATTGTCTCCACAAAATCCACTAAGTTCACTGGAAGGAGAAGTGAATTAATGCTAGTGTCCCCTCCCCGGTCAATATCTCGAGCATTCGGTCCTCTTAGATTGACTATATTGTTTGAACGCCTATCAGACTCCTAAGCAGACCCTCGATTCTGACCTCTGTCATGGGAAGTGATTATCAGACGGACAAAGGATAAGATTTAAGGATACGATCAAAGTCTCTTTGAAGAAATGCCACATGTCACCTGAGATGTGGAAATCTTGGGCCCATCAGTGTTCATATTGGAGAAGGGCATTCGGGATGGCATGGAGAACAACATGGTGATTAACCAGGATCATCATAAGCCATGAACGAGCCTTTACAAACTACCCACTTTGTGTCTTCAGGCACCTACTGTCCGAAATGTGGAAGAGTTTTTAGTTCATATATTGGCCTTCCCAGCCGGTTCAGAACCCACAAAACCAGAGGAGAAGCAAATTGAACTCAATCCCAAGCTGCTGCTTAATAAGAAGAGGATACACTGTCTTCTCTTGAAACCAAAGGAACTGCTGTGGGTAGATCAGGACAAATGGGACATTTGTTTAAGACACGCCATTAAAAATTCCGGCTTCATATTTGAAAGACGAAGCGTCAAAAAGGCAGCATCCATCATTAAGGACCCCCACCATCCAGGACATGTATTACACTGTACTGCTGCTGCAAAACAACACATTTCATAACATACATCGCTGATAATAACCCTGATTCTGATTCTGATTCAGCCATCATCCAAGTAGGTTTAGTAAGATTTCTGCCCAGTATTTCTCCTTTACATCATTCACATTCACATCATCAGCGTTAGATATGGTATGCTGATTTGTTTCTGGACATTCATGGCAAAATTGGGGAAGAATGTTTTGTGTAAACTTCCTGATGTGCAAAATTCAGCCGCATAGCATAGCATAGCAGGTGCTAAATCCATCTTAAAGTGGGGTTCCACATACATGCTCATGCACCTGCATATTTTGTGGTGTTAAATGAGATAACTGCGAAGATGTCAAATGGCATGAGAACACAGTTAGAGCTGTCTGTATGCAGCAATCACGTAAGAAGCAGGCAGCTAAAGCTTGAAATAATCTTGAACTGCAATCCTCATTCCCAGTTAAAATGAGGAAACTTGCAAACTTTGGAGCCTACCAGCACAAGAAGAGGTCACGGGCACATCAACCCTGTGTTGAACTTGAATCAAGATATCAAAGACTGTTCTTGTAGGTCTGTAGTTATTTCGTTTCAATTATATGCTTAATTTCCTAATGGAAATTCTCACTTCCAGTACTCTTTGGTGCCACACTTAACATTTGTTCCTTATCTTACTGCTTGATATTTTACCAGTTGCCTTAAATCTTGGCTTCTTTAGTTTCTGACTTGCCTATGAATGAAAGCAGGCTCCCTTGAGATATTCCATCAAAACCTTTTATGGTGTTGAACTCCTTTTTTAAATCTCTCCTTAACATTTTTGCTCTAAGGAGATTAATTCCACCTTCTCTAATCTCTCCTCATCACTGAAATCCTTCATATCTGGCACTGTCCTTGTAAATCTCTTCTGCATTCTCTCTAAAATCCTGATATTATAATGCTGCCTAGTAGCTCTCATAGGAGGGGACAATCAACTCCTCTGTTTGGCTGGAGTCATAGGAGCAGCAGTCAGGAGTATTTACTGTATCTCCATTTGATCCAATTCACTTGCATTCTATTGTCTTGTTTATTAAAGTTCAAGGTTCAAAATAAACTTATTATCAAAGTATGTATAGCATATACAACCTTGCGGTTTATTTATTTTGCATGGGAAACTAAAAAGAACACAATGGAATTCAGGCAAAAACAACAAAGAGTTCAGTGCAGAAATGTGAAGTCCGGGAGCTTGATGGTTCTGGGCAACAAGTGCTCATGAACCTGATGGCGTGGGACCCAATACTCCTGCATCTCATGCCTGCTGACGTTAAAGAGAAGAGAGGGAGATGGGTTAAATATAGGCAGATGGGACTGGTTCAGGTGGGGGACCTTGAATGGCACAGAATAGTGGGACTGTTCATAAAGGATAAATCTGCACAAAACATGATGTGACACATTTAGGGACAGAAAGTGCAAGAACAGGAATGTAATCAGTGAAACCCTCCAAGGCATATCTTTGTTTTATAAGGCCCTATTCAATTATAAATAATCTGATGATCTTGTTTTGAAATTTCAATGACAAAACATGATTTTCCACTTCTCTCTGTGGTTTTGAATCAGGAACCACAAACTCAGATATTTCATAAATTACATATAAAGGAAGATTTAGACTGAAGTATGATGCCTCGGTTGGTATATTTCAATCTGAATTTCAGAATCATACATATTTACTTATTTTGAACAAGAGAAGGTCTGCAGATGCTGGAAATCCAAAGAAACACACACAAAATGTTGGAGGAACTCAGCAGGCTAGGTAGCATCTATGGAAAAGAGTAAACAGTCGACATTTCAAGCGAACACCCTTCTTCTTGGCTGAAACATTGACAGTTTATTTATTTCCATAGATGCTGATTGACTTGCTGAGTTTCTCCAGCAGTTTGTATGTGTTGCTGTCTTTCTGTCTGGGGATACAGCACAGAACAAGCCCTTCCTGTCCAATGAGGCCCATTGCCTATAAACCCTAGGTAGATCACAGGACAATTAATAATCAGCATTTAACCTCCTAACTGGTATGTCTTTTGTTTGTGGAGGGAATCCAGAGCACCTGGAAGAAATATACACATTCATGGGGAGGAACGTACAAGCTCCTTACAGATGACATCAGAATTAAACTCCAAACTCAAGCGCTCCACCCCAGCTATGATAGCTATGCTACTGCGACACTGTACACTACACTTGTCTCACTGAGTCACAACGACATACAGCACAAAAACTGTCACTGAACCCACAACCAGTTTTTTTGCACTAATCCTTTCCTGACAGACCTCAGCAGATCAGGCAGCGTCTATGGAGGGGAATAAACAGTCAAGATTTTAGGCTAATTCCAGTATCTCTAGAATCTCTTCTGTCTATTACTTCCCTCTCTAATCCATCTTATTTCCATCAAGTCCACTCCTCTAACACCTTTGTGGCAATCTTAGAGCAGCCAACTAACTTAGAAAACTTTATATCTTTGAGATGTGGAATGAAACAGGAGTACCAATGGGAGAAACACACACTGCACTGGGAGATCATGCAAACTCCATGTGGACAGTTCCGCAGGTCGGAAGTGAGCTTGGATCACTGGAGCTTTGTGTCAGCAGGACTGTGGTCTATGCCACTATGCTATCAAAGCAATTTATTTAAACTCCTTTGGATGTAATTATTCTCAGGATGTGAGTTAAGACAGCATTCAGCACCACTCCCTAGTGTCCCCCCAGAACAAGTGCTCCCACTCGGGAGTCAAAGGACCCTTGCTTAATGGTATTGGTCCATGGCACAAAAAACATTGGGAACACCTGCCCTAGAAAGTGGTTATAGGCTGCCTTTTAACCCACGGAATCTACTGAATATTAAAAGGCCTAGATAGAGTAGAAATGGAGAGTATGTTTTAAATAGAAGGGGAATTTATGACCAGAGGGCACAGCTTCAGAATAGAAGGACTCCACTCCTTAACGAAAGAGATGAGGAGGACTTTCTTTTTTCAGAGGGAGATGAATCTGTGGAATTCATTTCCACAGATGGCTGTGGTGGCCAAGTCATTGGGTGTTTTAAAGAAGAGGCTGATAGGTTTTAGATTATCAAGGTTACAGGAAGAAGGCAGCAGAATGAGGTTGAGAGGCAAAATAAATCAGCCAAGATCAAATAGTAGAACTGACTCAATGGCTGAATGGCTTACTTCTGCTCCTATGGTCTTATACTCCCAGTTTCTGGTGCTATCCCCACTCAGCCCCCTCTCACCTGGATCTCACTTGCAGCTCTTGCTCCACTTAAACCCCCAACTTTTTTATTCTGCCTATCTGCCCTCTATCTTTTATGTCCTGATCAAGGGTCTTGAACCAAAACGTTGACTCTTCATGCTGCCTGACTCGCTGAGTTCTGCCAGCTCTTTGGGGGTTTCTGCATTTCTGAAATACTCCAGAGTCTGTGATAAAAACACTATTGCAGTGTTGTGAAGAAGGGAGATCAAGGATTCTGACCTAACAATGATAAAGGGACTGAGGTTTATTTTTTGCAAGGCTGATTTGCCCATATACTGCTTGGCAGCAGAGATAATGTGTTTGAGAGGTGCTGAAAACATCAGGCATGCATATTGTAGGACCATAATACCATTAGACATAGGTGCAGAATTAAGCCATTCAGCCTGCCAAACCTGCTCTACAATTCCATCCTGGATGATTTATTATTCCTCCCAACCCCATTCTCTTACCTTTGATGTTCTCTCTAATTAAGAACCTATCAACTTCCACTTTTAAACCAATGACCTGGCCTCCACAGCCATCTCTGACAATGAATTCCACAGGTCCTCCAACCTCCGGCTGAAGATATCCCTCCTAAAGGTTCATCCTTCTGTTCTGAGACTGTGCCCTCTTGTGTAAAGCTCTCCCATTATAAGAAGCATTCTCTCTGCGTCCATTCTACTTAGGTATTTCTATATTAGATAGGTTTCAATGAGGTACCCTCATTCTTCTAAACTCCAGCAAGTACAGACCTAGAGCCACCAGATACTTCTCATGCATTCAGCCTTTCATTCCCAGAAACAAACTCATGAACTTCCTCAGGACGCTGTCCAATGCCAGCCCAAAACAGTTCACACAGTGGTCAGACCAATGCCTTATAAAACATCAGCATTACATTCTGCTTTTATATTTCAGTCCTCTTGAAATTATATGAGTTACACTACAGACATAATCCACCAATGGTGCAAGAGTGATCATTTAAGCTGCTGAACAGAGTGCTAATCAAAAATTTGTGTTGCTCTGGAGGTATTTTAAAAAAAATTATTTCACAGGCCTCAGACATAGCTGGTAAGGCCAGCATTTAACGTCATGATAAATTTTCTCTGCACCATCTCTAAAGCTTCCACATCATTCCTATAATAAGGTGATCGGAAATGAACACAATACTCTAAGTGTAGTTTAACCGGAGTTTTATAGAGCTGCAACATTACTGCATGGCTCTCAAACTCAAGCCTTTGATTAATGAAGGCCAACACCTTCTTAACCACCCTATCAACTTTGAGTGATCGATGTACGTGGATCCTAATATCTGGCTAACTTTTTCTTCCTCCATGCCCATCAACTCCTCTATGATTGTTTTTCCCTGATGTAACTAGCAGTAATGGTCCATAAATCCAAAAGACAAGAGCACAGTTAGGTCATTTGGCCCATTCAGTTTTCTCCGCCATTCCATCATGTTTGATTGGCTATCCTTCTCAACCCCATTCTCCTGCCTTCTTCCTGTAACCTTTGCTACCCTTACTAATCAAGAACATATCACCTCTGCTTTCAATATATCCAGTGGCTTGGCCTCCATAGCCATCTTTGGCAATGAATTCCGCAGTTTTACCACCCTCTGGCTAAAAAATTCCTCATCATCTCTGTTTTAAAGGGGTGTCTTTCTATTTTGGTGCAAGATTCCCCCACTATAGTAGACATCCTCTCCATGTCCACTCTACCTAGGCCTTTCAAGGCTCTTCAGTCATGAGGAGAAGGTGCAAACTCCACAAAGACAGCACTCAAGGTCAGGATTGAATGTACGTGCCTGGAGCTGGAAGAAATTTAATGAGCTAAATGACATTGTCATCCTCACCATTAGCAACTAGATTTTTACAGCTGGCATCAGGCTGGGTCAGGATTTCAAGGATTTTCAGTGAGAAATGATGATTCTGAAGTGTGCTTTGAAGGCAATCTTGGAGAAGGTGGTGTTCCCATTTACATTCTGCCTTTGTTTTTTCTCCAAACTAGTGGAGATAATGGATTTCAGAGGTGCTGTCAGGAAACCTTTGCAAGAAGCTGCAGTGTGTCTTACAGCTGCCTCACACAGCGACTGTAGTGGAGCGAGTCTATTTTGAAAGTGTCTGCTCATCCTGAATATAAACAATAGCTTAAATTAGTTCCCTGTTGCCATGCTGTAAGCTCCGTGGAATGCCATTTGCCACCAATATAATAGTTTAGATATTTCATTCTGTGAAAGAAAGTTTCATTTGTCAGGGAGAAAAGTTCAGAGGTCAGGATTAATGGAGCAAAAATGTTGGAGGAGCTCAGCATCTATGAAGGGAAATGGACAATTGCCATTTCTCGTGCAGTCCCCTTATCATTCTTTGTGTTGATGGCATATGCAGCCACAGCAAAGGAACAACAGAAAGGCTAATTATTGGTAAGGGAGCCTGGGTAAGTTGGTGTTCTGAATCAAATTCTGTGCTTGAGTTTTTGAGGTTGCAACGGGAGTGAATGTTTAAAGAGGACTATATACTTTACTATAGTGGTCACCAACGTTTTTAAGCCCAAGATCCGCTACCTTGGCCGTAGTCAAAGGCGAGATCGACTCCCAGATCAATTAGTTACACGCATGCGCACTGGGGCAGAAGAGACTGGAAGTAAAACCCCACAACCCAGAAGTAGAAATAATTGTATAAACACCAGGGATACCCACCCTTTTTTGCACCACGGACCGGTTTAATATTGACAATATTCTTGCCGACTGGCCGACGGGGGGTGGGGGGGGGGGTTGGTGTTAAACTTCACTGGAATATAGCGATACTCGAAGCAGGTTCCTTATGCCCTGTCTATTTTGCAATGTAGTTTTAGCGGCTCTCGGCACTTAGCTTCTGTCCCGCTTGCCTACGTTTTTTCCGCTCAAAAAACTCAGTGGGTTTGTCTTTAAGTGCAGGGTGCTTGGACTCAGGGTACCGAAGCAGTTTTGAGGGCTTCATTGCCTCATTAGACAGCCTCCGCCTGCCCGCTGCAAGACGCCTTGGCCAGGTGCAGTTGGTCGTGGGTGGGGTGAGAGGACAAGGTCAGGGCCGGAGGTCCCCGTGCTGGAGCCGTGGTGGTTCCAGTCTGGAGAGAGCGACCGACCGAGCGAGGAGTGCAACAGGATGCCCGCCCGCCCCCCTTGTAGGGTCTATCAGCCGACAAAAGTTTGCTTCAGTAGATCGCAGCGCGGTAGCTGCTCTGATACTTGCAGAACCCTGAGCCTGAATTAGATCGTTTGCGAATATTTTAGCACTGCGTTCTCCACGAACATTCGGTGTGGTGAACAGGTTTAGAGGTGGTGCCCATCTGTCTGTGCTCCGGGCCGGTAGCAACGGCACTTCCTGCCAGCCACGCTCCAGGCCAGTAGCATCGGCGGTTCTCGCCGGCCACCTGAAGCGAACCAATGATCCCTGGCACTGCGTTTAGGCGACTGATGATCTCGCGTGCATTCAAGTTCATCAGTGGGCGAGACAGGGAATGAGAAAAGGTGCAGCTGACTCATATTGTTTCCTCGCGGCCCGATGGTTGGGGACCACTGAATTACACAGTGTAAACACAAAGTACACTGCAGATACAAACAAGCTGGATGAACTCAGCAGTCAGCAGGTTGACTGCTCACTTCAACAGATGCTGCCTGACCAACTGAGTTCATCCAGCTTGTTTGTACATGTTGAATTACACTGTGTAGTGCGGGGAGCGCACTGGGCAGAAAGAACGGAACTAAAACCCCGCAACCCGGAAACAATCTCTCAACAGTACTTGCGTATTATGTTTGATTTTTTTTCGGGATTTACTGGGGAAGTCTCAAAGATCGACCAGTCGATTGCGATCGACGGGTTGGTGACCACTGCTTTACTGTATTCAATCCAAGCTGGCGCCTAGCTGAGACCTCCATTGAGTCGCAGCTCAGATTCGATTGTTTTTTAAATTGTTTTTTTTGGTTTGTAAGGATGGTATTAAGGACAGAAAGGGTAGTTAGGAGTCAGGGTAGGGTTTAGGAACAGGGATATGTAGGAATCAGAGGTCAGCCTGAAGGCTAGCTCTCTACTCTGTGTTCAAAGACTATCAACGCAGATGTGAGATATCTATGGTTGGATTTTGGATCTTGTACGAAACACCGCCCCTCTCCCCCCCCCAACCAGCCAGTGAGTTTTTGGATTTGGAGTGCCATGTGGGCAAGAATAACGAGTTTCGATGACCCTATATTAGCCTGAAATTCACAATAAATATAAAAAACACAATAGAATCAATGAAAAAAACTACACACGACAACCAATGTACAAAATACACCAATTATGCAAATACTAAAAGAAAAAATCTAAATAATAGTAATAGATAAATATGTAATAAATAATACTGAGAACAGAAGCTGTAGATTCCTTGAAAGTGAGTCCAAGGTTATGGAGTCAGTTGGGACCTCAGTGTTGGGGTGAGTGAAGCTATCCACTCTGGTTCAGGGTCCTGATGGTTGAAGGGTAATAACTGTTCCTGAACCTGGGGGTATGGGACTCAAAACCCCTGTAACCTCTTCCTGATGGCAGCAGTGAGAAATGAGCATGGTCTGGATGGTGGGGGTCCTTGATGATGGATGCTGCTTTCCAGTGACAGTGCTACTTGTAGAATTGCTAAATGTTGGGGGGGACTTTATACACTAAATGTTGGGGATGGACTGGACTATGTCTACTGTCCAGTAGCATTTACATCCACGCTGTTTTGAGATGTTAGTGATGGAACATATCAGCTCCTGCCTGAGGAGCAACTCGCATCTGGTCTACTTTGTCTCCCATCACACCAGGTCAACAGGTGCTGCCATTTCGTTGGTTCTTCATTCAGCCCTGGAGTATCTGGACAGTGAAGATGCACTGTATTTGTTTGAATGCCTACACAGAAAATGAATCTCAGGTTTGTATATAGACACATATATGTCCTTTGATAATAGATTTACTTTGTTCTTGTCACTGAGGCACTAAGGACCAGGAAACTTTACCTTAGTGCTTGAAGTCAGCTACAATATTGGGCTTGATCTAGGACAGGAAAATTTCTGGGACCAAAAATGTAATTGAGCCTTTTACTGTGCTTCATTAATTCTGGATCTAACCTCATCCCTAAATTGCCTAAGTAAAATGATGCACTTTCTGAAAGTGTCTTTATTCTGATGCAGTAGCATACAGAAAACACTTAGCCTCATTTGATCATATAAAACCCTTATTGATCAAACCAACAATGGATTACCATTCCAGAAAGTAATATGGGATACTGTCCTTGAGATGGGTTTCATGGGATACCACATACATAAGCTGGAAATTAAAGATCTGCATTAATAGGACACATCATTGTCATTATCAAGAAGGTTTGCACACACTTCACATATAATGGGGTTGGAATGGAAGAGAATGGTGGAGCAAACTCGATGGGCCAAATGGCCAACTTCTGCTCCTGTGTCAAATGATCAGAGCAGCAAGATTCCATTTTATATCAATGAGTTGTCTAGTTCATTGATATGTATTTCCTGGTAGTGCTTGTGTCTAGTGAAGAATGTTGGCTGAGACCATGGAAATAAGACTTGTTCCTTGGAATAGTTTAATAGATCCTGGGAAGAGTCTGGATTCACCAGAAGTAGGAGGCATGCTAGTTCTTTTCTTCCACCTGTTTTTCAGCTGAACAGACAACTGAATAATCCAGTGTTTACTTGCACTTCCAAACTTGTTCCAATGCCAAGAATTCCCAAACCATCTGTACATCTCACTGTTGCTGTTGTTTTAACCAATAATGAGTCTATTTGTCATTGAGGAATATCTACTAATTTGTTTCAAAACAATTAGATGGAAATGGATCCTACCCCATTTTGTTTGGATGACTGGGACATAGTTAATGTCTTCAGTTCTCTTTGCACTATTACTTATTACTTAACCCATTAGCATTTCAGTCTGACCCTCTCCATCAAAAGCTCTATATAATTGCACTAATGCTGAACCATTAAAGCTACATTAAAAATGTCATTTTCTTTGAAATATTCCAGTCCTGTTTACCAGCTAATGGGGTAAATTAATTTTATGCTAATAACTGAAATGATATCATTAGGGAGAAGGAGAAGTTCAGAAAGTACACAGAGTACCTCGACAAGTCTGTTGATGAATGTCAGTGGGAGCACTGGATGGGTGGGATTTAAGTGCATTGGATTGAGTATACAATTGCTCAAAGGATAAATTATAAGCAATTAAAGTAAAATTAACAAAATTAATCCCAACATTTGTAATCCAGAATATATTATTTCATTACTATTGCTTTGCTTGTAGGGAGATTAAAATGAAATATGAACAGGTTGAGCAAGGTTAGCGGACACAGCACAAAAACATCTAAAGATGTATTTCAAGAAAATTTTAATTAATACAGTATTATTGAGGACAATGTGCATTTATGTGTGTCTTTGGCATAGTATGTTTCTGTCAGCCACTTCACAGGAATGTTATTGGACCAAATCTGGCACTATGGGCAGCATAGTGGTGCAGCTGGAAGCCCTTGGACCTGGTTTTGATTCTGACCCGGTAGCCTTTGAATATACATTCTCCCTGTGTTCATGTGGCTTTCCTCTAGGTGCTCTGCCTTCCTCCTACATACTAAATCTGTATCGGCCTCTCTAAATTGTCCCTCTTGAGTGTCCTGTCAGTGGAATCTTCGGGTAGTTGATGATAATGTGAGGAGGATAAAAATGCAATAGACACAAAATGCTGAAGGACCTCACCAGTCAAGCAGCATGTATGTGTCTCATCACCAACACAAATTCAGAATCTCCATAGATTCAACTACTTAGAAACTGCTTAAGGTGTGACTCAATCTGCTACGTTGTTTATATCTGCCCAGCAATTGGAGACTGCCTTATTGGGACATCTGATTGATACTTTTGGATCACAACCACCAAAAGCCAAGGTATCTTAAATGTTTGAGTTCTTTGTTGGATCACAAAGGAGAGAAGTGTTGACCAATCTCACCAAAACTGAGGAGTTCCAACAAGCATTGCTGTTTCTGTTCAGAGCTCCTTCATACAGATTCCAGAAACTCCTGCAAACTGCCACAAAGCCAGGGACAGACAAAATAAAAAATGAACGGCTATGTGGGAGGGAAGGGTTAGATTGATCTTAGAGTAGGATAAAAGGTCAGCACAACATTATGCACCAAAGGGCCTGTACTGTTCTATGTTTTAATTGTACTCAAGAAGATAGCTACCTTAAGGTGGTAATAGTCCTTTTACAAGCAATGCCATATTTACTACACTGCTCCTCTTTAAAGTAAGAGAATGATTGGCATTTATTTCCATTTATTAGGATTTAAGCTTTGCTATCCCACAGATTGTCTAATGTGTTAGACCCTCCGATGTGATTGATGTTTCTTAATGCTCACCCTGGATGCTGACTGACTAACCACTTCAGGATTCACTGTGTAAATGGGTGCTCAATGGTCAGTGCAGCCTGAGTGGGCCAAATGGGTGCTCTATGACTTTATGACTCTAGAATTAGATAAATGAAAATCAAATAAATGCAACTGCTGGAAGTCTGGACTAAAACTCGGAATGAGATGAGTGTTTCTAGTTTTAATCCAGGATTAACCTTGTTTTGAGCCTACATTTCATCTGCATTTTATTGCCAGTTGTGGAATGTTGTACTGTCAAATGGGGCTTTGCATGGATCTGACCAACTTGTTGCCATCAGGTGCTTCTAGTAAATCTCAGGCAGGATAGACTGTTGTGTGATTCCCATTTGAGACCAACTGGTGTAGAGACTGAAACTGTATTTATAAACCTCCCCCAAGTTGGCTGGAACAGAAGTATGGTTCTTTATCTGATACCAGCTTCTGTGGCAGTCCACGGGTGGTAAAGATCAAGTACATTTTAACAGTGGGGATACGAGAGTTTATGAATACTGGAACCTGGAGGCTCACATAATCTACTGGAGTAATTCAATGGGTCAAACAGCATCATTGGGAGGAAATAGTCGACATTTTGGGTCAAAATCCTGTATCAGGGGTGAGAGTGGAGAGGTGATATTGTCAGCCCAGAGAGAAGAAGGGGAATGGCAATCGAGTTTTGGGGGTGGGGGCTCCATCTGCTGTTTTATTTTTCCTTTTCCCCTCTCTGTCTGCCTCCATCCATCATTTTCCTGTCACAGTCTCCTAACTCCACACCTCCTCACCTCCCATAAGATTGCTCCAAGAGGCCGGTGGAGCCAAATATGTGTGCTGTCTACCTTATGTGTAACAGTTTACAGTCATTAATGCTCACAGTTGTCTGTGTCACATAACTTACATTTCATCCTCTGGCATATGGGAAACTGATAGTGCACCCGATACAGCTTCCATTGCCATAAACAAATTGCAGCATAACAGGACAACAGCAGGCCTGGGAGCTTAGTGTGTAAAATAAATGAAGAGTGACTAATTTTTCAAGACAGGTGGCATTTGGTCAGAAGTGTTATTCTGGAAGTCAGAGCAATGACAAACTCCCTAAAGAAAGAAACCGTAAAATAGCTAAGGTCAATATTACGAGACCCTATTAAGTTGCAGTGTTAATTGTGGTACATCACTTTAACACTATGGGCTTGGGTAATTAGAAGTTCATTAAAAGCAAAATGCAAACAGGCTAATTAATTCATCACAATTCAACAAGACAAATCCAGCTCAGCTGTTAAAGGAAAGCTTGGATGAGTGACAGCCGAATAAAGATATGGTTTATCACTGCAAAAAACTCAACACAGACTTTAAATGGTGGGTTAACCAGACATGCTCAGTTAGTTTCAATGGTCTGTCCTGCAAACGAGTTTGATAAGGAGAAAAATATCTTTCAACTGTCGGGAGGATATTACGTTCTGGAATACAGTTTTTTGGGGCGGCACGGTAGCATAGTGGTAAGCACAACGCTTTACAGTCCTGGTGACCAGGGTTCAATTCCTGCCATTGCCTGTAAGGAGTTTACATGTCCTGTAAGCATTTCCTTCGGTTAGTCTGGTTTCCTCCCGCAGTCCAAAGACATACCAGTTGGTAGGTTAATTGGTCATTATGAATTGTCCTATGATTAGGCTCAGGTTAAATTGGGGACTGCGTGGCTCGAAGGGCCAATTCTGCTCTGTATCCCAATAAATAAATAAATAACAGATCTGTGTGATTCAAAATCCTGTGATCCAGAATCCTACAAGAAGTCCAGGTATGACCTAGAGAAGGCTATCATAAGAGCAAAAAGGCGATACCGCATGATGTCAGAGATACAATCAGATGCACAACAGCTGTGGCAGGGTTTGTACAGCATTACTTCCTATAAGGTGAAGGCATATTGTCAGTGAAGCTTCACTCCTCAGGGAGCCCAATGCCTTTCAAACATGCTTTGAAAGGGAGCTTAACACTATGCCTGTGTGAATCTCCACAATATTTGGCTACCCTGTGATCTCAGTGGTCGATGTCAGAACCTGTTTCAAGAGGGTGAGCCCCTGTAAGGTGTCAGGCCTCAGCACTGTTCCTGGATAGGTACTACAAACTGTGTAGACCACCTGACAAGAGTGTTTAAGGACATTTCCCACCTCTCACGGCTGTGGTCTGAGGTTCCCACTTGCTTCATACCAGAGCCCTGGAAGGAAGTGGTTCAGGCAGTTGGTTATGGCAAGAATTAACTCCTGCCTGAGGAAGGACCTGGACTGGCGGCAGTTGCCTACTGCAACACAGCAGATGTGATCGCACAAAGTCTCCACTCTGAATCGGAGCATCTAGACAACAGCAAAACACAGTTGCTGTTTATCAATTACAGCTCAGAGTCCAACACCACCATCCTCTAAGCAGGTTTCAAAACCTATGCCTCTGCTATTGGATCCACTACTTTCTTACCAAAAGACCACAGTCAGTGTGGATTAAATGTGGAAAAATGTGAGGTTTCTCATTTTGGTAGAAGAAGGAGGAAGGTAAAGTATTTTTGAAAAGGTGAGAGACTGACAAGTGATAATTGCCCATTTGAACACACATCATTGGAAGTTAAATTGCAGGTGCAGGAAGACATTTAAAAAGTCAATTATATGTTAGTCTTTATTGCAAGTAAACTTAAGTACAAGAGAAAACATCTTGCTCCATCCTTACAGTGCCCTGGTGAGGTTGTATCTCAAATATTGTGTTGTGCTCCGTTCTACCTAATTAAGTGTAGTGCCCTGGTTAAGAACATGTTTTATTGTGTTACAACTGTTGTGCATGAATTCTTTTATTTTCTGCAGTTTTTCCATAAAACACAGTGTGTTCTGTTAATTAAACTTCAGTATTTTGGTTTCTGCTGAGATAAGGAGCCGTTTGCTCAGCTTAGGTGTGTGGTGTCAGCCAATCGTCTTTGTCTTGGTACCATTCCGTAACATTCTGTCCAGTGGGATGCCGTGGAACATTCAAGAGAGCTGGGCGGGATCAGATCTCTGAGGGACAGTGGACTGGTTTCGGGTCTTTGCTGACAGGGGTTAGAGGAAGGAGGAAGTGCGGAGAAGAGAACAAGGGAAGATGCTCATGGAATCCCATTTTGTGGAGACGAATGGTTCCAAGGAGGAAGTGCCAATGCTCCTCAGTTACCTAGTTCATTTGAAATGGTCTTCGAGAGAAGTTCAAACTGTGGCTGGTGTCTTTCACACAGAATGTGTGTGTTGCCCTTAAGGCATTCGTTTAGCTTTATTACATTTTCGCTTTAGTAATTCATTTGTAATTATTTTCTAGTTAAAGTTAAGGTTGTTGAAATTAAATTCATTGTCTGTGATGTATCGTGGCATGCGATGACATCACACGCGGTTTCGCCGCGTCTTGTGGGAAAATACCGGCTTGGAGAAACGGGAAGGAGGGGGCTTGTGTGTGCAGGATCAGCGCGAGGAAAATTTCATTCTACGCACTAAGAAACATCATAGAAGCAATGCCGTAAGTTCATAAGACAATCGATACGTTGGAGTAAAAATGTTAACACTGATTCTGTTAAAAGTAAGACAGTTGATAAAGTTTATTTTCTTGTGCTATTGAAAGCATTGTTGGATAGTTTGTGTTGAAGTGTATTTAAAGCTGTTGATGGTGTAGGTAGATTCTGACTGTATGTTGTACTTTAATGTAATATAGTTTGTTGTAGTTTTACTTTTACAAGTATTTATGATGTAAATGTGATGCCAAGAAAGAAACAAATACTGTATATATTTTGTATTGTTTTATCAACAGTTTTCACCATACGTTGATGTGGAAGAGTGAATAGTAAATGGTTAACCTTACTGCGATCGTGCCTTCATTGACTACGGTTTAACTCGGTGTTTAGTTCAGAGGTTTTACACCTGTACGAGAACACGACAACATGGGTTCAGGGCATGAGTAATCAAACCAAAGTAACTGTTTACTCCAGAAAGGAGCTGCAACATTTATGTGCACATTTAGATTGAATTAACTGTATTTGGCCCTCATTCTGTTTTCTTATTAGTTGTTTATTAAGGTTGAAATATCTGTAAATATACTTCCACTTTAATTTTATGCTGGCATTTTTATGTCTGTTATCTACTGGCAAATGATAACTTTGTATGGGGCAGCATTTACATGGAATTCACCCTAATTTCTGTTCCTGCATTGGAACATTCCAGTTTTCCTGTTTGGTTGAACCTGAATCACACCGACCCTAGACATGCATTGCTTACTGAAGGTGGGCTTCTCACCATTACTCATGCGATGCTGAGTCACATGTCTGTAGCCAGAGTTAGCCAATAAGCCTGGTTTATCATGGACCATGATGACAGGGTAAACTTGTGATAGTGAGGGTGCTGAGAAGGGTCATCAGATCGACTGTTGGGAAGGTAGGTTTGGTGCATGAAGAGAAATTAAACAAATTGTGCCCACACTCTGTTGAGTTAGGAGAAATACCAAGTGATAAAAACACACAAGATTGTTATGGCACTTGACAGCATTAATGTGAAGTTAATGACTTTACAGCAAGCATTGTCTAGAAGTGGGGGTGGTGGTGGTCGCAGTCCCAGAACAGGGTAGTTTAAGTCCAGTTGTTCAGTATATTCAATAGAGAGATCAAAAGGGGGATGTAGTCATGTATTCTATGTGAAAGAATTTTAGCTGCTAGAGCATTTGAAGATACGGTTCCGAAACAGGTTTCAGGATAAAATATAAGCCATGATCTTAATGAATATCAGAGCACTTATGAGTGGACAAATGGTATTTGCATAGATTCGACATATTATTTAAAACTTTGACAAACAGTGGAAAGTATCCGGATTGGTTGCATCATGGCCTGATAAGGAAACAACAGTACCCAAGAACAGAAAAGCCTACAAGAATTTTGGATGCAGTCCAGCTCCTCACAGGAATAGCCCTCCCCATCACTGAGTGCTTCTACAATGAGCACAGTCACAAGAAAGAAGAATTCATCATCGAAGACCTCCACCACCCAGGCCATGCTCTCTTCTTATCAGGAAGGAGGTACAGGAATCCTGGATCCTAAAACGCCAGGTTCAGGAACAGTTATTACCCCTTCAACCATCAAGCTCCTGAACCAGCATGGACATCTTCACTTGCCACAACACTGAACTGATCATTGACACTGTAGTGGTGTGCTACACGCAGCGCTGAAATAACGACATGTAGTCGGTGAGCTGCAGTTGCAAAAGAGATTTATTCAAACTTCGCAGCCTCGCTTTAAAGCCTTCCTGTTCCTGCCCCCCCCCCAGGTGGGAATGCTGTAGGGGGCACATGTTCACAGTCCCTTCCCGCGCGCGGGCTTTTCCCCTTGCTGGTGAAGCAGGCCCGGCACCCTTTTTGGGACCGGCCTCAATGCCGGCGTGCGCCGCTTTGTGAGCCGGTTCGAGTGCGCTGGGAAGTGGGTTGCCACAACACAACCCATGGACTCTCTTTCAAGGACTCTACAAATTATGTTCTCAGTATTATCTATTTATTACTTTCTTTTTCTGTATTTGCTCAGTTTGTCTTCTTTTGTACACCGGCTGCTTTGCATTCTTTGTGTGTCTAGCTTTTCATTGAATCAATTGTACTTCTATGTTCTACTGTGAATGCCTGCAAGAAAATGAATTTCTGGGTAGTGTTTGATCTCATACTGTATACATACTTTGAGAATAAATTTTAGTTGAAGTTGTTTGTATTTTGAGGGTTTGCGCACAGCAGTAGTGGGAAGAAGTTTATTTTGGCCCGTGCTGATTTGCTCAGGGCTGAGGCTGATTCGGAATTCATCTCAGGCTGACTCAGAACGATTGAGCTGCTTATGTCTGTCTGGCCTAAGCCTTCCACTCTTTTCACCCTTGAAACAAATAGTTAAACATATAAAAATCTAATTTACAATGTTCTGGAAAACTGAGCAGCATTGGAGATTGTCCACAAATCAATATTATATGAGTAATCAGGTTCAACAGAATGAAACATTTTTAAAGTCAGAATTCTGTGATGCAGATGTTGCTGGTATTAATCTGCTCAGTTGCTTCATTGACAGGGATATTGGAATAGCATTATTTATGCTGCATCTGGGATCTCTTCATCACTGTTATTTTCACAGTGTAGGTCATGTCATTTGGATGCCTAACTCACGTCTCCTCAAGCAGATCATTTACTCTCACTTGAAGAAAGGTGAGTGTGCAAAGGAAATGCTTCAAAGGTAACAACGAAATCAGCCTGAAGAAATTCAACATTACATCTAAAAGTTGGAAAGACATTGCACTCAGAAGATGCAGCTGGAGGATATCTGTTCAAGAGGGAGCCGCATTACACGAGAGCGACCTCCACAGTGCCTCAGACAAGAAGAGGCAGCCGTGAAAGAAGAGGCTCAGAATCAGAATCAGGTTTATTATCACCAGCATGTGACATGAAATTTGTTATCTTTGCAGCAGCAGTTCATAATCTAGCAGAGAGAAATAAAAATAATAATAAACAAGAAAATCAATTACATATATTGAATAGATTTTAAAAAGTGCAAAACAGAAATACTGTTTATTAAAAAAAAATGAGGTAGTGTCCAAAGATTCAATGTCCATTTAGGAATCGGATGGTGGAAGGGAAGAAGCTGTTCCTGAATCGCTGAGTGTGTGCCTTCAGGCTTCTGTACCTCCTACCTGATGGTAACAGTGAGAAAAGGGCATGCCCTGGGTGCTGGAGGTCCTTAATAATGAACGCTGCCTTTCTGAGACACTGCTCCCTAAAGATGTTCTGGGTACTTTGTAGGCTAGTTCCCAAGATGGAGTTGACTAGATTTACAGCCTTGTGCAGCTTCTTTCAATCCTGTGCAGTAGCCCCTCCATACCAGAAATGATGCAGCCTGGTCAGAATGCTCTTCACAGTACAACTATAGAAGTTTTTGTGCATATTTGTTGACATGCCAAATTCCTTCAGACCTCTAATAAAGTATAGCAGCTGTCTTGCCTTCTTTATGACTACATCGATATGTTGGGATCAGGTTAGGTCCTCAGAGATCTTGACACCCAGGAACTTGAAACTGCTCACTCTCTCCACTTCTGATCCCTATGCGGATTGCTATGTGTTCCTTCGTCTTACCCTCCCTGAAGTCCACAATCAGTTCTTTTGCCTTACAGATGTTGAGCGCCAGGTTATTGATGTGGCACACCTTCACTAGTTAACCATATAACCATATAACAATTACAGCACGGCAACAGGCCATCTCAGCACTTCTAGTCTGTGCCGAATGCTTATTCTCACCTAGTCCCACCGACCTGGACTCAGCCCATAAGCCTCCATTCCTTTCCTGTCCATATACCTATCCAATTTTATTTTAAATGACAATATTGAACCTGTCTCTACCACTTCTACTAGAAGCTCATTCCACACAGCTACCACTCTCTGAGTAAAGAAATTCCCCCTCATGTTACCCCTAAACTTTTGCCCCCAACTCTCAACTCATGTCCTCTTGTTTGAATCTCCCCTACTCTCAATGGAAAAAGCCTGTCAACATCAACTCTATCTAACCCCCTCACAATTTTAAATACCTCTATCGTCCCCCCTCAACCTTCTACACTCCAAAGAATAAAGACCTAACTTGTTCAACCTTTCTCTGTAACTTAGGTGCTGAAACCCATGTAACATTCTAGAAAATCTCCTCTGTACTCTCTCTATTTTGTTGACATCTTTCCTATAATTCGGTGACCAGAACTGTACACAATACTCCAAATTTGGCCTTACCAATGCCTTGTACAATTTTAACATTACATTCCAACTCCTACATTCAATGCTCTGATTTATAAAGGCCAGCATACCAAAAGCTTTCTCCACCACCCTATCCACATGAGATTCCACCTTCAGGGAACTATGCACCATTATTCCTAGATCACTCTGTTCTACTGCATTCTTCAATGCCCTACCATTTACCATTTTGATTATTCCTACCAAAATGTAGCACCTCACACTTATCAGCATTAAACTCCATCTGCCATCTTTCACCCCACTCTCCTAACTGGCCTAAATCTCTCTGCAAGTTTTGAAAATCTACTTCATTATCCACAACACAACCTATCTTAGTATCATCTGCATACTTACTAATCCAATTTTACCACCCCATTATCCAGATCACTAATGTATATGACAAACAACATTGGACCCAGTACAGATCCCTGAGGCACACCACTAGTCACTGGCCTACAACCTGACAAACAGTTATCCACCACTACTCTCTGGCATCTCCCATCCAGCCACTGTTGAATCCATTTTATAACTTCAATATTAACACCTAAAGATTGAACCTTCCTAACTAACCTTCCATGTGGAACCTTGTCAAAGGCCTTACTGAAGTCCATATAGACAACATCCACTGCTTTACCCTCGTCAACTTTCCTAGTAACCTCTTCAAAAAATTCAATAAGATTTGTCAAACATGACCTTCCACCCACAAATCCATGTTGCCTATTCCTAATCAGACCCTGCCTATCAAGATAATTATATATACCATCTCTAAGAATTCTTTCCATTAATTTACCCACCACTGACATCAAACCTACAGGCCTTATCTCCTGCCTCGGTAGCCTCCTACCTGCCGACATGAACATTCAACTCACAGACCTCCGTTTATACCCCGTCCCCCCCTTACCCCATCCCTATCTATAATTTTAGTCTGGTTCTCTTTCTCTCTCTTCCCCCCCCTCACTATAATCTCCCCCCCAGCTCTACCTTTCTTTCTCTTTTATTTCCCATAATTCTCCACCTTCCCCCAGCCTATTTCCCTCCAGCCTATCACTTCCCAGCTCTCTACTTCATCCCTCCCCCCACTTCTTATTCCCCCTCGACCATCCCACGTTACTTCACTCCTGATGAAGGGTTTCGGCCCGAAATGTCATCACTACCTCCTCCCATAGATGCTGTCTGGCCTGCTGAGTTCTGCCAGCATTTTGTGTTTTCATTTATTTCCAGCATCTGCAGATTCACTCGTGAGGCCTATAATTGCTAGGTTTACTCTTAGAACCCCTTTTAAACAATAGAACAACATGAGCAATACGCCAATCCTCAGGAATCATCCCTGTTTCTAATGACATTTGAAATATTTCTGTCAGAGCCCCTGCTATTTCTACACTAACTTCCCTCAAGGTCCTAGGGAATATCTTGTCAGGATCCAGAGACTTATTCACTTTTATATTCCTTAAAAGCACCAGCACTTCTTCCTCTTTAATTGTCATAGTTTCCATAACTTCCCTACTTGTTTCCCTTACCTTACACAATTCAAGATGCTTCTCCTTAGTGAATACCGAAGAAAAGAAATTGTTCAAAATCTCCCCCAACTCTTTTGGCTCCACACATAGCTGTCCACTAGTTGGCATATCTCACTCCTGTACACCCTCTCGTCACCATCTGAGATTCTACCAACAATGGTTGTATCGTCAGCAAATTTATAGATGGTATTTGAGCTATGCCTAGCCACACAGTCACCTGTATATCGAGAGTAGAGCAGTGGGCTAAGCACGAACTCCTGAGGTGCGCAGTGTTGATCGTCTCCAATCTGCACAGATTGTGGTCTTCCAGTTAGGAAGTCGAGGATCTACCGTAATTGCAGAGGGAGTTACAGAGGCCCAGGTTCTCCAACTTCTCAATCAGGATTGTGGGAATGATGGTATTAAATGCTGAGCTATAGTCGATGAACAGCATCCTGACGTAGGTGTTTGTGTTGTCCAGCTGCATTACATGAGAGTGACCTCCACTGTGCCTCAGAGACGAAGTGGCAGCTGTGAAAGAAGAGCCTAAGCAACCAAAAGGCCGAACCACTAACCACAGCCACCACTTACTGTACCAAACTGTACCAAAATCTGTGGACCCTGCTTGGCCTCTGCAACCACCTGAGGATCCACTAGAACACAACCCCTCAGGAGAACTTCAAACTCAAGTGATTGCTACTACTATATTTGCTGTGGTAAATTCACATTGATTTGTAGAAACTTATAGCCTCTTTCTGTCTCCTTTTTCCTCTGCTGGCTCTTTGAATAATGAATCTAATTAATCCTCTTTTCACTGTCTTGCACTTCCAGGGACATTCAGTTTCAGTTTGTATTGTTTTTGGAGACACAGCACAGTATCAGACCCTTTTGGCCCACTGTCTAATTACACCCACATGACCAATTAAACTTATTAATATGTGTGTCTTTGGAAGGTGGGAGGAAACCCATACAGTTACGGGAAAAACGTGCAAACTCCTTATAGACAGCGGCCGTAATTGAACCTGGATCACTGGTGCTGTAATAGTGTTATGCTACCCACTAAACTACCGGGCTGCCCCACAATGATAGATTGGAAGAAAATAGAGCGAAGTAATGTGACTGATAGCTGGAGGAACTCAGCAAGTCAGGCATTATCTATGGAGGGGAATAATCAGTCGATGTTTGAGGCCAAGATCCTTCATCACCATATTGGATCTCCATTTAGGGAACAAAGCCAAGTGAACCATGCAGGTATGAGAACCAAACCCCCAGATCACAGCCCCGGGAAGATAAAGAATCTAGATTTTTTTTGCAGTACGTGTTCTATCATGGGGAATGGGAGTTTCTCTGGATCTTTTAGAGGACATAATATTCAATCATTGAAATTTAAAATTTCCTTTATCTACAAACACATCCTACCCAAATTTCACATGAGCTACTGCAGATTATTATCATTTACACAAGGATCCTGGGGACTGCACAATGCTTCAGAGGTTATGAGGAACTTTTAAGTGAACCCAAAATGACCACCTAATTGTTGCAGCGCAGCAAGATTTTAGAGTTAAAAAATGTGCAGCAAGGTGACTGAATTTTGCAGCATGTGGTTTCTTCAGAGAAGAAAAGATGATCTTGTTAAAAAAAGCAGAAAACGGACAAATTCAGGATTTCATCAACAGTGAGTACCAAGAGATAATAATCATAAATAGTAAGAAAGTGAGCAGAAATGGCTCACTGCGTAGGAAAGATAGATGTATTTGATTGCACAAGAGATAACTGGATATTGTATACTGATCGAAGTGAGCAGAATTTTGAAACAAGTGAAATCGGCAATGAGAAGTGTGTGCCAGTTTTGCTGACTGCTTTGGGTGGAAAAGCATACACTTTGCTTAGAAGTTTAGCTATTCCAACCAAACCAGCCAAAATGAGCTTTAATGATATTGTGAAAGTAATGCAGGAACATTTAGAATGAAAACCATAGTTGACTGCAGCATGCTTTTGGTTTCATAGGCGGAATCACAAGGAACTGGAATCCATTTCAGCATGCGTGGCTGAATTGTAGAGATTGTTGGAGCATTGTCAGTTGAGTGATGGGCTTAATGATACACTGAGAGATTGTTTAGTTTGTGGAATCTACTGAGAAAGCATCCAAAAATGGCTCCTAACTGAAGCACCAATTACATCTAATAGAGCAGTTGAAATGACTGCATAAGTGAAAACAGCAGACTGAGATGCAATTGAGTTGCATCAGGAATGAAAGTGAGTTTGAACAATATTACCATGTTTAAACTTAAACCAGCCTGGACAAACAAATTGTGTTAACATCATATTAGAAACTCACTTTCACCAGACCATTAAAGGCAAAACTTACAGAAAATGCAACAAAATAGGACACATCCAAATGGCATGCAGGGCAGATAAAAATAAATGGTCTGATCGAGGAAGAGAATCAGATAAGATGCAGTTTCAAAAAGAGCACTAATCTGTATGCTGTTGATAAAAAAAAAAATCTGATAATGATGGAGGGAGGCAGGATAGGGTATCTTTCAGATTTACAATATGAAAACTAACAATAGACAAGGAACACAAACATGAGGAAATCTGCAGATGCTGGAAATTGTGGGGCTGAGGAGTGGGAAAAGAAAGGATCAGCCATGATTAAATGGTGGAACAGACTTGATGGGCCAAATAGCCTAATTCTGCTCCTGTGCCTTATAGTGTTATGTCTAATGGTCTAAATCCAAAGCAACACACACAAAATGCTGGAGGACCTCAGCAGGCCAGGTAGCAGATATGGAAAAGAGTAAATGGTTGAGGTTTTGGGCCGAGTCCTTTGAAGGGTCTTGGCCAGAAATGTTGACTGTCTACTCTTTTTCATAGATGTTGCTTGGCCTATTAAGTTTCTCCAGCATTTTGTGTGTATTGCAATAGACAAGCAATGTGGCTTATATCAGAAGTGAATTAATTCATTAAAATGGAATTGGACACTAGTTTGGCTGTTCAGTCTCGCCACAAAATGAGTTTGAATGGCATTTCAAATATACATAACAGAAGTCTGCAGATATCCAACTGAGAACTTATACTAGAGAAAAGATAAATCCTGAGTGTATGACATTCATACTAGTGTTGGAGAACCATCCACCATTTGCACGTCACATCTCCTGCAACTGAGTCAACTGAAAGCAAATGAAGAAGGTACTGTATGATGCCACAGCTGTATTCAAGGATGGTTTTGGAAAACTCAGACTTATCCAGGGTAAAATAGTGCTAAATGAAATTGACACACCCAAGCTTTACAAAGCCCATCCAGTTCCTTGTATCATACATAAAAAACAAGCCAGTGAAACACACAGAAAGTGCTGAAGGAACTTAACTGGTCAGGCAGCATCTATGGAAAAGAGTAAATAGTCAAAGTTATGGGCTGTGATCCTTCCTCAGAACTGGAAAGTGGGGAAGCCAGTCAGGATACAAAGGAGGGGGGAGGGGAGGAAGAAGTACAAGGTGGCTGGTGATAGATGAAACTTGGAGAGGGGAAGAAATGAAGTATAGAGCTGGGAAGTTGATTGGTGAGAGTAACAAAGGACTGGAGGAGGAGGAATCTGATGGGAACGGGTAGAAGACCATGGAAGAAAGGGAAGGGGGAGGAGCACCAGACGGAGGTGATGGGCTGGTAAGGAGATAAAGTGAAAGAGAAGAGAGAGGATGGGAATGGTGGAGAGGAAGAGGGGCAATTACCCAAAGTTCGAGAAACCAAAATTCATGCCATCAGGTTGGAGGCTACCCAGATGGAATATAAGGTGCTGCTCCTCCAACCTGAGTGTGGCCACATCACAACAGCAGAGGAGGCCATGGACTGACATGTCAGAATGGGAATGGGAAATGGAATAAAAATGGATGGCTACAGGAATATCCTGTTTTTTTCTGCTGGACAGAGTGTAGGTGCTTGGCAAAGTGATCTCCCAATCTAGGTCAGGTCTCACTGATATACAGGAGGCTACACTGGGAGCACAGTACACAGTAGAAGACTCAACCAGACCAGAAGGTGAAGTGTTGCTTTACCTGGAAGGACTGCTTAGGACCCTGAACAGCAGTGAGGGAGGAGGTGTAGGGTTAGGTGTGGCACTTTTTCCACTTGCAAGGATAAGTACCAGGAGGGAGATCGGTGTGGAGGGTGAGTGGATAAGTGAGTTGCATAGGGAGTGATCCACGTGGAAACTAAAAAGTAGCCAGGGAGGTAGGTTACATGGAAGCTGGAGGAATTGAGTGAGTCCATGGACAACACCAGTGGTCCCAGTAGCTAAGAAGAATTAGTCAATCAGGCTCTGTGTAATGTTAACGTCACCATCAACCCAGTGCTGAAAGTAGAATAAAACTCTCTGCCTCGTACGTGGAATATTTTTGTAAACCTTTCTGGAGGGAAACACTTCTGCAAAGTGGACTAAGCTGACGCTTACCTACAGATGGAGGTGGAAGAAGAGTCCAAAGTACTTCTCCCATAAATACTTAAAAAGGCTTTATCCCTATAATAACCTTATTTTTGGAATATCACGTGGCAAAGCCATGGACCAGGTACTACAAACTGCCAGGCATTCAGTGTTTCCTGGATCACATCTGGTGTTACTGGTAAGAATAAGAAGGAATATCTCTAAAATCACAAGACAGTGTTAAAAAGGTTAGAAGATTATGGGCTCAGAGCACAATGCAACAAGTTTGAATTTGTTAAACCAAGCATCACTTACTGCGGTGACACCATTGACGCACAAGCTTTACCTAAGTATGCTGACATAATTCAAGCAGCAATGAATGCCCCAAGGCCAAAGGACATGACACAGTTGTGGTCCTTTTTTAGGATTTATCAGTTATTATAACAGGTTCCTGCCAAACTTGGCTATTGTGCTCTCCACTTGAACTCATTACTTCAGATCGGGAAGAAATGGCAATGGACAAAGCAGTGTGAGGTGGTTTTCCTAAAGGAAATGGTGACATCAGCCACTGTACTCACAGACTGTCATTCACATCATCCAGTGAAGCTTGTCTGTGATCCCTCACCTAATGGTATAGGTACAGTCATGTCACATATTGTGAGCGATGGAGGTGAATGCCTATATGCCTTTGCATCATGTTCTCTTACTGATGCAGAGAAAAGTTACATGCAGATTGATAAAGAGTCCTTGAGTCTGATTTGGGGTGTAAAATGTTTCAACCTGTACTTGTAAAGGAGTGAGTTACTCATTGCTGATCATCAAGCACTAGTGTCTATTTTCTATCCACAGAAGGGTGTTCTAGTACTACTAGCAGTACAAATATAGAGATGGGTTCTGTTTCTTGTAGGACGCAATTACAAGATTGACTTCAAGAGGACAATCAATCATGTAAATGCTGATGGATTGTCCCATTCACCCTTGAAAAATGAAATATCTGAAAAAATTTACAAAAGAAGAGACTCCTTTTGATGCTCTCTCCCAAATGAAAATGGAATGTTTCCCTATTATGGCAGAGATGATCCATAGGAAAATCAGAAAAGGCCCTTCACTGTCTTAGGACTACATGGCCATCCAAAATGGCTAGAATGTGCAGCAGAAATCCCAGTTCCCCCATTTTTGCTAGCCCCGGGATAAACATGCCCTTGACTGAGCTTCGCTTATGTAGGGATTGAGAATTGTTGTACCTTTCAAGCTGAGAGCTTGGATGTGAAAGTATTGGAAGAGCTACATGTTGGTCATCTTGGCATGGTCAAATTGAAAGCAGTGGCTGAAAGCTTTGTCTGTTGTCCTGGGATAGGGCAGCTTTCCTTGTACTATTTTGGATACCAACACATTCAGATGAAAAGTATCTAGAGCTGTCAGAACTACTTTCCTGCTGTCCTGGAGTCAACTCCTACAACTTCCATGGAGGAGGCCCCAAAACTTAATACTGTTTCACAGCTACAAGTCTCACCTACCAAGCAGAGTGATCCCCTTTGTCAGGAAAGACATTATCGCACAAGAGTAAGAAATCCCCACAGCATTAAATCTGTAGGCCTCAATGGGACAATTTAAAATTTACCATGCTGTAGATGTGTTTTTAGTAGTTGTATTATACCATATACTGTGTACAGAGTTGAGATACATTCTGTATTCAGTTGGAGTTTATAGCTAAGCAGGAAGGAGTTTATAGCTAAGCAGGTTGTGCTCAATAATATTTGAGTAATATTGTAAATATATTGTTCTATTAAGCATTCTTTGTCGTGTACATAATTCATTATGAGTTATATGGAAAAGTACGCGAGTGCTGTGAGCTATCACGCCACCATGTCATATGTGTGTGTCGCTTAAAGTAAACATGAAAAATGCACATTTATCCTGTTCTCCCCGTGCTTTTCATTCAATTAATTTATGGAGTTACAATACATAACAGCTTGTTGCTTTGATTGCCTCAATACAAAAAATTGACCACATCACAAGAACCAAATAAAGTGTAAGAATGATCTCATTTGTGATTGCGCCGAAGCACTGTGATGCAGTTAAGTTTTGGTTATTGATGCCAGACACACAAACAACTTCCACGTTATATAAGACAATCATAATAAACAAACACGAGGAAACCTGCAGATGCTGGAAATCTAAGCAACACACACAACATGCTGGAGGAACTCAGCAGGCCAGACTGCATCTATGGGAAAGAGTACAGTCAAAGTTTTGGACTGAGACCCTTCATCAGGACTAATAAACCCGACTCTGATTCCTCAGATAACCTGTCTACCTTCCAGAAATGTCTCTGTTTCAATTAGATGTCTCCAATCATTCCAATGGACACAGGTTTAGGTGACCCAAACATTCCCTGTTACAGAGTCTCACATCACAGAAATCTGCACTTAGAAATCAGTTACCACAGCAACAGAACACTACAAACCACCTTTCACTACCGTGGACTTGCCTCTGATTGTGTTGTTTTCTTAATAATAAACATGAGAAAGTCTGCAGGTGCTGCAAATCCAAAGCAACATATATAATGCCGGAGGAACTCAGCAGTTCAGGCAGCATCTATGGAAATCAACAGATAGTCGACGTTTCAAGCTGAGACCCTTCTTCAGGACTGAGAAGGAAGGGGGGAAATGTCAGAATAAAAAGATGGTGGGTAGAATTTTTTCGCCAGAGAGTAGTGAATCTATGGAATGCTCTGCCACAGACTGTGGTGGCGGCCAAGTTCATGCCTATATTTAAGGCGGAAGTTGATTGTTTCTTGATCGGTCAGGGCTCAAAGGATATGGTGAGAAGGTAGGTGTGTGGGGTAAAGTGGGATCCGAGTCAGCCTAATGGAATGGTGGAGCAGACTCAATGGACTGAATGGCCTAATTCTGCTCCTATATGAAGCCAGGTGGGTGGGAAACATCAGGGGCTGGAGAAGAAGGAAGAAGGAATCTGTTAAGACGGGACAATGGATCATAGGAGAAAGGGAAGAAGGAGGGGATCCAGGAGGAAGTAAAGGGATTAAAGAAGGGAGGGGTGAAGAATTTGTTTACTGGAAGGAGAAATTGACATTCATACCATCAGGTCAGAGGCTACCCAGATGGAATACAAGGTGTTACTTCTCCACCCTGAGGGTAGCCTCAACTTGACATAAGAGGAGTTTTTTTTTGACTGTCATAACTTATATATGCTTCTTGTACATTTGTGTTTGGTGTGTTGTCCACAAGCTTGGGAATTTGCTGTATTTTTAATTTTACCTCACAATATTTGTGCAAATGATAATCAACTCAGCTTGACTTGATTTTGTTTTTGTTGTGTTCCGCACAGCCTCAGCACCAACAACAATATGGCGAATAGATGGTGAAGAGAGCAGGAGGGGAAACCGAGAGAGCCTCTGGCCTGTAAGTGAGATGTTCTATTTGAAGAGGCACCTACTCCATCCACTAGGACACAAAGCCATCAGGCTCTGTATGACACAAAAACCATGTTCTTGATCTCTGGCCAGTTTTGAGGAATTTCCTCACCAAATCTTTTGGCTCCTCAAATCCTTTTCTGTGTAATTTTAGCAAAGCTTTTGATAACTGTTATACAAAAGGTACAATTTTAATCCAAGTAGAAACAAAAGAATTATCAAGTTTTACATTTAAGCATCAAGTTGAATTGTCATTTATCCGTACATGAACACAGCCAAACAAAACAGCGTTCCTCCAGGGCCAAGTTGCACAACACACTACCAACAGTCATCAACAGCACAAGGAACATATAGTACATATATATGTTTTTTTTTGAGGAAGTAACAATTAGGATAGACAAAGAAGAATTGGTAGATGTTGTGCACTTGGATTTTCAGAAGGCCTTTGACAAGGTGCTACACATGAGGCTGCCCAGGCTGATCGTCAGGGGGCAAAGAGTGGGAATAAACTGAGCTTTTTCTGATTGGCTGCTCCATCGGGGCTGGTGTTGGGACTACCTCTTTCTATGTTTTATGTCAATGAAACATAATTGATGATGTTGTGGCCAAGTTTGTGGATTAGATAGAGATAGGTGGGGGGGCAGGCAGTTTTGAGGAAGCAGGAAGGCTGTAGGAGGACTTAGACAGATTAGGAGGATGGGCAAAGAAGTGGCAGGTGGAACACAGTGTCGGGAAGTGTACAGCCACACACTTCAGTAAAACAAATAAAAGCATAGACTATATTCCTTACAGGGAGAACATTCAAAAATTCAAGGTGCAAAGGGACTTGGGAATTCTTGTGAGGATTCCCCAAAAGTCAACTTGCGGGTTGAGTCTGTGTTGAGGAAAGCAAATGCAATGTTAGCATTCAGTTTGAGAGGACTAGAATATAAAAGTAAGGATGTAATGCTGAGGCTTTGTAAGGCACTGTTGAAGCCTCATTTGGAGTATTGTGAGCAGTTTTGGGCCCCTTATCTAAGAAAGGATGAGCTGGCATTGCGGAGAGTTCAGATAAGGTTTACAAGAACGATCCCAGCAATGAAAGAGTTGTCATATGAGATGTGTTTGCTGGCTCTGGGCTTGTGCTCGCTGGAATTTAGAAGAATGAAGGTTGATTTCACTGAAACCTATTGAATGTTGAAAGGCCTAGATAGTGTGAATGTGGAGAGGATGCTTCCTATAGTGGGGGATTCCAGAACCCAAGGGCACAGCCTCAGAAAATAGAGATGTCCATTTAGAATGGAGATGAGGAATTTCTTTAACCGGTGGGATGGTGAATTCATTGCCATGGGTGGCAGTGGCAACCAGGTCACCAGGTGTATTTAAGGTGGAGGTTTATAGGTTCTTGATGACTCAGGGCATGAAAGGTTATGGGAAGAAGCAGGAGAAAGGGATTGTGAGGGAAATGGATCACCCAGGTTAAAATGGCAGAGCAGACACGATGGGCCGAATGGCCTAATCCTGTTCTTGTATTATAGTTTTATGTAATTACCACAGCAGTAAACATAGATTGATGGTTCATGTGATGGTGTCAGCAAGAACAAGCCTGCAGTAGTCTGATCATCGCACGCTAGTGCAGCTACAGAAAAATGCAATCCAGCTTGCCTTCCTCTAAATGAACACTGGAGGGCAGCACTGATGGGAGGACTGGACCCCAACCCAGCACAGGTCACATGCAACACAACCACTGGTGTCTCCTCCCTTGGGCGAATGCAACAGCCGACCCTGTGGCACGAGGGCCTGGTCCACCCTACAACTGAAGCCATGCAAATCCCCTACTGTCAGTCTCGCCAATGAGCCAGTGAACCAGACTTGTATTGCACATTACCAATGTCCATCAGGGTCTTGCAATCATAACATAAACATCCAAAACAATCACTTGCTGCATTTGTTAGATTGAGCACCAACTCCAGTGCTTTCCAGTAAGAGGCAGTGTTATGGTCAGTCCCAAGTCCAGCTCCTCTGCCACCATCCAACTTGCTGATGGGGTGGCCCTGCAGAACTTGATATTCTTCATATGCAGCATTGGATGGCAATCATAAAAAAATGTAAAGACAATTCAACCTTTAGTGGGCCAGGAGAGGCCGCTGCAACCATGCGCACTGCTAACTTACTGGAAGCATTCCACCACCTAAGACTCAATAAAGATCGAGAAGATGTTGGACATAAGCTTTTATACTTGTTCATGCCTTTGATCTAAAAAGGGTCAAGAAAAATTCACGAGTGATCAAGTCACAGAGTAGTAAATCGAGCACCAGGCCCTTTGCTTTATCGAGTCTATGCTGGTTTACGATTCTGCCAAGTCCTATTGACCTGCACCCAGACAATAGCCCTCTGTACCTCTCCCATCCATGTACTTGCCAAAACTTCTCTTAAGTGTTGAAACTGAACTCACATCCACCAATTCTGCTGGCAGCTTGTTGCACGCTCGGAGTGACGCGGTTCCCTGTGGTGTTCCCCTTAAATCAGGGGTGTTCAACCTGGGTTCACAGGCCCTTTGGTTAATATTAGGGGTCTATGGCATAAAATTTGGGAACCAATCCCTTAAATATGTCACTTTTGGCCTTTAACCTATTTTCTTTAAAACCAGCACCATGTCAGTTATAACTATACAGGGAGAAATCACATTTGTGCTGACTCACAAGAGGACAATTTATATTCCACAGTCATTGATTGATGTAGTTTTTTTCCAGGAGCCTGAAGGATTAATAACTGCTGACGAAGACACTAAAAATCCAGGAGATTAGTCTGAGAGAACACTTTGAGAGACAGGTGCACCTGAAGCTGGGGAGATTGGTTTCTGCAGTGGTTCAAAAAACTATGCTAACCTTTGCAGGAATTACACATACAGACCACATAACTTCTTTTTGGAAAGAAAGAACTTACAACAGATTCCGCAGATGCTAGAAATCCACAACAATACATACAAAATTCTGAAGGAACTCAGTAGGTCAAGCTGTAACTATGAAGAGGAATAGACAGTTGATATTTTAGGCCAAAACCCTTCATCAGGACTTGTATTTTGCATCTGCAACTTGTATTTTGTACCATCTCTGTCACAGCCTCAGGACTCCAGTACACAGACACAATTCTGTAAAAGAAACTCCAGCCCAGTGTGCCCAACCCCTGAAAGAGCTAGCAAATTAATATTGTTCCGCATGATGGTTAGGCCCTGGTTTCCTCACAGATTCCTGCTGGTCAATTAATTGGTTATTGTAAACTAGTCACTTGTGTAGGTAAGTAGTGAAAGACAAACTGATGTTGATGATATATAACAGACAGAACGAGTTGCAGAGTTACAGGGAAGTATGAAGGGAGAGGAATGAGACTGATAAGATTGCTGTCCTAGGAGATCAAATTTCAATATAAATTTATTATCAAATTACATATATGTCACCATATACTATCCTGAGATAATTTTATTGCGGGTATTCACAGTAGAACAAAGAAATACAATAGAAGAAATGAAAAGCTACACACAAAGACTGACAAACAACCAACTTGCAAAGGAGGACAAACTGTGAATATGTAAATAAATAAATACTACTGACAGCATGAGCTGTACACCCTTTGAAAGACATGGACTTGATGGGATGATCGGCTTCCTTTTGTGTCATTGTAAGAAATAAATAATTTACCCTTTAAAAGTATTCTTTTATAACCTTGTGACATTTCAAAACATCTAATCAGCAGGATGTGACACTAAGGCTTTATAAGGCACTGGTGAGGCCTCCACTTGAGTATTGTAAACAGTTTTGGGCCCCTCATCTTAGAAAAGATGTGCTGGAATTGGAGAGGGTCTAGAGGAGGTTCACAAGGGTGATTGTAAGAATGAAAAGGTTATCATACAAGGAAGGTTTGATGGCTGTGGGTCTGTACTTGCTGGAATTCAGAAGGATAAGGGGAGATCTCATTAAAACCTTTCGAATGTTGAAAGGCCTAGACTAAGTAAATGTGGAAAGGATGTTTCCCATTGTGGGAGAGTCTGGGACAAGATGACACAGTCTCAGGATAGAGGGATGCCCTTTCAAAAGAGAGCTGCGGAGAAATTTCTTTAGCCAAAGGGTGGTGAATTTGTGGAATTTGTTGCCACATGCAGCTGTGGAGGCCAGGTCGTTGGATGTACTTAAGGCAAAGATTGATAGGTTCTTGGACATGGCATCAAAGGTTATGGGGAGAAGGCCAGGAACTGGGGTTGAGGAGAAGGAAAAAAAGGGATGGCCTAATTCTACTCCTATGTCTTATGGTCTTATGATCTAATCAGTGATGTAGTTCCCACCTGTACCTTGGCCAATATGTATTCATCAATCATCATCAAAAGTGGATAAACTTTCTCTTTATGACATGATGGGGTTCTTGCTCAGTAAAATTTGGCTGACGTCTTTTCCACATTTCAGCAGCACTCCAATCAGTTTCTGATAAGCCAATGTGAACAGCACTGTGTGAGTGAAGGTCCTCAACCTAACGAAGTTGGTTCTCAGCTTATTCTTCTGACCAGCATAAAGCAATTATTTAAATGGTTGAGGGATATGCATAACATAACAGCACAGATTGCAGGGATGAACAGCAGAAAAATGTAAACAAAAAGGGTAATCGCCATGGAGAGGAACTGGATGGGACTTAAGTGCAGACAAATTTTGGTCAAAAACATTGAAGGAAAGGAAAGAATCAGAGGTCAAGAAAATCCCAAGTAGACAGAGCTCTCGTTCAAAGGATACAGAAATGTATTGAAAAGAAGGATTAGCAGTCAATAAAATGATTAGTCGTATCACAGAAGGAAAACAAATTGTTTTAAAAAAATTAATGCAACAAATCAAAGTTGGAGGCAAAACATTCTTAGATATCTTTCAATGGAAAAGACAGAAAGATTAATCCCAAAAAAAGAACAAAAAATACACATATCACAGAAAGCCCATTAAAAGTCTGAGCTCAGGAAAAAGATATTGGAACTAATAACTTGGCAGAGACTTGAGTAGCAATGAAAATGAAAAGGAAAATTGCCTTTAAGATTCTGTACATCAGTCTGAAAATACATGAAAGGCTTCACGGTAAAGAACTCTCAGGCAACCTGAGAGAATTTTAGAACAGAAAGCACCAAATACTGGAAATGTGGAGCAAGCCAATCCACAATTATTTCATATCGAATAGAAAGTAAAATTAAGTAAACTTCCAAATGGGCAGCAAATGTGTTAGAAAATGAAATATAACAGAGCTGCAAATGCTCAAAATTTGAAATTAAAGCTTATTTCTTGGAGATACTATGCAGAAGAAATATTGATTGGCTGTTTTTGACTTGTGATTTATTTATTTAGAGATATAGCGCAGAACAGCCCCTTCAGGCCCAGTGAGCTGCACCCCACCAATTTAAACCTAGCATAATCACAGGACGGTTTACAATGATCAATTAACCTACTAACCAGGATGGCTTTGGACTGTGGGGGTAACGGAAACACTCAGAGGAAACCCGCATGTTCACTGGATGTCAAGAATGCCTGGGAAGGCACCTCCCGGTCTCCAACCAGCTAACCATGAGACCATAAAATATAGCAACAAAATTAGGCCATTTGGCCCATCGAATCTGCTCTGCCATTTTATCGTAACTGATCAAACTGCTTTCAACCACAATCTCTTGCCTTCTCCCCGTATCCCTTCATGCTCTGATTGATCAAGAATTTATCAACATCTGCCTTAAAATACATAAAAACTGTGGCAAAGAATTCCACAGATTCATCACCCTCTAAAGAAATTTCTCCTCATCTCTGTTCAGAAAGGATGCCCCTCTATTCTGAAGTTGTGTCCGCCAGTCTTAGACTCTCCCACTTAGGGAACTTCTTCTCCACATCCACTCTACCAAGGCCTTTCACCATTCGATAGGTTTCAATGAGGTCACCCCTCATTCTTCTGAATTCTAGTTAATACAGGCCAGAGCCATCAAACACTCTTCATATGACAAGCGATTCAGTCCTGGAATCATTTTTGTGAACCTCCTTTGAACCCTTTTCAGTTTCAGCTGAATCTGTCCTAATTCAGACCCATGTGGAACACCACTAGTCACTGGCTTCCTTCAGAAAAGGCTTCCTTTATTCCCACTTTTTGCCTCTTGCCTATCAGCTACAACTTTATCCATGCTAGAATCTTTCCTCTTATACCATAGGGTCATAGCTTGTTAAGTAGCCGCATATGTGGCAGCTTGTCAAAGGCCTTCTGAAAATCACATCAACAAATTCTCCTTTGTCAATCCTACTTGTTATTTCTTCAAAGAATTCCAACACATTTCTCAGACAAGACTTTCCTTTGAGGAAACTATGCTGACTGCAGCCTATTTTATCACATGCCTCCAACTACCTTGAAACCTCATTCTTTATCATTGACTCCAACATCTTCCCAACCACTGAGGTGAGTCTAATTGGCCTCTCATTTCCTTCTTCAACTGCTCTCCCTTCTTGAAGAGTGGAGTGACATTTGCAGTTTTCCAGTCTTCCAGAACATTCCAAAATCTTACGATTCTTGGAAAATCATTACTAATGCCTCCATGATCTCTTCAGCCAGCTCTTTCAGAACCCTATGGTGTACACCATCTAATCCAGGTGACTTATCTACCTTCAGAAAGTTTTCTAAGAACCTTCTCTTTAGCTAAGGTAATTTCACACTTTTTATGACCCCTGATACTTGGAACTTTCACCATAATGCTAGTGCCTTCTGTAGTGAAGGCAGACGCAAAATACCTATTCAATTCCTTTGCCATTTTAATGTCCCCCATTACTACTTCTCCAGCATTGTTTTCCAGTGGTCCGATATCCACTCTCGCCTCTCTTTCACACTTTATGCATCCAAAGGAATGATTGGTATCCTCTTTAATATTATTGGCTACTTTACTTCATACTTCATCTTTACCTTGTTGATATTGTTTTTAGTTGCTTTCTGTTGGTTTTTAAAAGCTTCCCTCTAATTTTTGATCTATTATATGCCCTCTCTTTGGCTTTAATGTTGGCTTTGACTTGTCTTGTTAGTCGTGCTTGTGTCATCTTACCTTTAGAATATTTCCTCCTCCTTGGGATGTATTTATCCGTTGCCTTCTGAATTGCTTCCAGAAATTCCAGCCATTGCTGCTCTGCCATCATCCCTGCCAGTGTTCTTTTCCAATCAATTCTGTGTAACTCCTCTCTCATGCCTCTGTAATCCCCTTTATTTCACTGTAATACTGATACATTTAACTTTAGCTTCTCCTTCTCAAATGTCAAGGAAAATTTGATCATATTATGATCACTTGCCCCAAGGTTTCTGTCAGGAGTTCCCTGCCACTCATTCCAACTCATCACCTGAAGCCTATTTAAACACAGCTCTTATCCACAACTCATTCAAATGAACCAACCAGCCTTAACCAGCTGCTCCTAGCCTTTAGTCACCTTGTTGCCTTGTATCTGTTTTGTTTTGTTGAGTGGCCCTCATAGCTTGCAATTATGCAGTTTGCTCTCAAAATTATCACTCACTGTCTCTACTCCTCTGCATTGGGTCAAGCCTACTTTACATTTCCTGGCAGGATGAATGAACCAGAGATCGACCTTGCAGAGTTTGCTTGCATAAAGGAAGTTATCCATCAACTGAAGCACACATCCTGAACCAGCAGGAAACCACTGACCATCTCCTCGCCACTCTCAACCAACACAATACAGCAACCCCGCACCAGTCAACTTGCTCTCTTGGAGACCCAGATTCCAGCGGATCCACTTAGATGGATCCCCAGTCCAATGCTGCAACTTCGTGTCCCAGTGCATCTTACATTTCGAGCTGCAGCCATCTCTGTATACAATGGACGAGCCAAGAATGCTTTCATTCTTTTTCTTGCTTGGGGGAGCTCTGACCTGGGCTGCTGCTAACTGGGACAATTAAAAACCCACTTGCAACCAAAGCCAGGATTTTAACCATGAGGGATGTGGAAGTGGGGGGGGTGGGGGTGCAGAGGATGGTGCTGGGTGAATGCCTCTCTCTTGGTGCTGGACTACACTGTAGAATTCAGAACTCTCACAGCAGAGTGTGGCTGCAACATGGAAGCACTGCTGGCCCATTACCATCATGTCCTTTCAAAGTACTTGAAAGATGAGTTGTCGACCAGGGAGATGCCCTCTGACCTCAACAGCCTCATCACTCTGGCCTTCCGAATATTCAAGAATCTTAGGGAATGACACACCAGCTCATCAGTCAGAACCCCAGTTCTGTTCCCAGAACCATTTCAGACTGCAAGACCATCATTACCTGCAGAACCTATCCAATTATGGAGAGTTCCCAAAACCCCTCCCATCCCCTCAAGAGTGTGAACATCAATGGAGAAACAACTTGTGCCTTCCTGCAGGACCGCCAATCACCCATACACCAAATGCCCTGTGTGTCTAGGAAAAATGGGCCACTGGGTAAAGATGAAATCTGGAAATCTTCCCCCAGCTCCTCGCTGCAACATCATAGCCTGCCTCACTCTCCCTGTATCAATACTTGGAGCGATGATGCTATGGTCATTACAGAGACTTGGATGGCTCAGGGGCAGGAATAGATATTTCGAGTGCCAGGCTTTAGACGATTCAGAAAGGACAGGGAGGGTGGCAAAAGAGGTTGGGGTATGGACCTGCTGATCAGAGATCCTGTCATGGCTCCAGAAAAGGAGTAAGTCATGGAGGTATTGTCTACTGAGTCTCTGTGGGTGGAAGTTAGAAACAGGAAGGGGTCAATAACTCTACTGGGCATATTTTATAGACCACACAATTGTAACAGGAACATCAAGGAACAGATAGGGAGACAGATTCAGAAAAGGTGTATTAATGATAGGGTTGTCGTGGTGGGAGATTTTAATTTCCCCAATATTGATTGGCATCTCCCTAGAGCGAGGAGTTTAGATGGGATGGTGTTTATTAGGTGTGATCAGGAAGGTTTCCTGACACAATATGTTGATAAGCCTACAAGAGGAGAGGCTGAACTTGATCTCGTATTGGGAAATTAACCTGGTCAGGTGTCAGGTCTCTCAGTGGGAGAGCATTTTGGAGAAAGTGATCACAATCCTATCTCCTTCACCATAGCATTGGAGAGGGATAAGAACAGACAAGTTTGGAAAGAGTTCAATTGGAGTAAGAGGAAATATGAAGCTATCAGGCAGGAATTTGGAAGTATAAATTGGGAACAGATGTTCTCAGGGAAATGTATGGAAAAAATGTGGCAAATGTTCAGGGGATATTTGCATGGAGTTCTGCATAGGTACGTTCCAATGAGACAGAGAAAGGATGGTAGGGTACAGGAACCGTGGTGTACAAAGGCTGTTTAAAATCTAGTCCATAAGAAAAGAAAAGGTTACGAAAGGTTCAAGAAACTAGGTAATGATAGAGATCTGGAAGATTATAAAGCTGGCAGGAAGGAGTTTAAGATTGAGATTAGGAGAGCCAGAAGGGGCCATGAGAAGGCCTTGGTGAGCATGATTAAGGAAAACCCCAAGGCATTCTATAAGTACGTGAAGAGGATAAGATGTGAAAGAATAGGACCAATCAAGTGTGACAGTGGAAAAGTGTGTATGGTACCGGAGGAAAAAACAGAGGTACTTAATGAATTCGGTGTTCACTTGTAGGGATGACTTACAGTGGATTGAAAAGCTTGAGCAGAAAGACCGGACCAGATGAGATGTACCCCACACTACTGTGGGAGACGAGGGAGGAGATTGCTGATCCTCTGGCAATGACCCTTGCATCATCAATGGGGATGGGAGAGGTTCTGGAGGATTGGAGAGTTGCAGATGTTGTTCTTTTATTCAAGAAAGGGAATAGAGATAGCCCAGGAAATTATAGACTAGTGAGTCTTAATTCAATGCTTAGTAAGTTGATGGAAAAGATCTTGAGGAGCAGGATTTATGAACATTTGGAGAGGCATAATATGATTAGGAATAGTTAGCATGGCTTTGTCAAAGGCACGTCGTGCCTGACAAGCTTGATTGAGTTTCTTGAGGGTGTGACTAAACACATTGTTGAAGGTAGAGCAGTAGATGTAGTGTATATGGATTTCAGCAAGGCAGTTGATTAGGTCCCCCATGCAAGGCTTATTAAGAAAGTAAGGTGGCATGGGATCCAAGGGGACCTTGCTTTGTGGATCCAGAATTGGCTTGCCCACAGAAGGCAAAGAGTGGTTGTAGATGGTTCATATTCTGCATGGAGGTTGGTGACCAGTGGTGTGCCCCAGGGATCTGTTCTGGGACCCCTTCTCTTTGTGATTTTTATAAATGACCTGGATGAAGAAGTGGAGGGATGGATTAGCAAATTTGCTGATGACGTGAAGGTTGGGGGTGTTGTGGACAGTGTGGAGGGCTGTCAGAGTTTACATCTGAACATCGATAGGATGCAAAACTGGGCTGAAAATTGGCAGATGGAGTTCAACCCTTATAAGTGTGAAGTGGTTCATTTTGGTAGGTCAAATATGATGGCAGAATATAGTATTAATGTTAAGACTCTTGGCAGTGTGGAGGATCAGAGGGATCTTGGGGTCTGAGTCTATTGGTCACTCGATGCTACTGTGCAGGTTGACTCTGGGTTTAAGAGCCAAGAGCTAATGTTACAGCTATATAGGACCCTGGTTAGACTGCACTTGGAGTTCTGTGCTCAGTTCTGGTCGCCTCACTACAGGAAGGATGTGGAAACTATTGAAAGGGTGCAGAGGCGACTTACAAGGATTGGGAGCATGCCTTATGAGAATAGGTTGAGTGAACTGTGCCTTTCTTCCTTGGAGTGGCAGAGGATGAGAGGTGACCTGATAGAGGTGTACAAGATGATGAGAGGCATTGATCGTGTGGATAGTCAGAAGCTTTTTCCCAGGGCTGAAATGGCTAACATGTGAGGGCACAGTTTTAAGGTGCTTGGAAGTAGGTACAGAGGAGATGTCAGGGGTAACTTTTTTTTAGGCAGAGAGTGGTCAGTGCATGGAATGGGCTGCGAGCAGCGGTGGTGGAGGCAGATATGACAAGGTCTTTTAAGAGACTCCTGGATAGATACATGGAGCTTTGACAAATAGAAGGCTATGGGTAACCCTAGGTAATTTCTAAAGTAAGTACATATTCGGCACAGCATTGTGGGTTGGAGGGCCTGATTGTGCTGTAGGTTTACTATATTTCTGACCGTTTGACCCCTCTGAAATGGGTATTAACCCTCAGTCCATTAGTCCATCCTCCCAGATCCTTGCCCTGAATGCTTGGGACCCTGAGAACTCGATCTCCAAGCCCTACAAAACAAGTTTGCTCAGCCTGACACACCTGACATCCACCTGTCTGCACCGGCAGCTGTGTACTCTTACGCGCTCCAGTGGGCCCACTTCTCATACCTCACTGGCCATCCAGGGCTCTGGTTTTCTGCCATGTCAGGTTTGGTGGCCTATCCTGAGCATAGATGTATGTCCATTTGTTGCTACCTGCCCTCAATTTACCCAGTCAACTCCTCCAACTGGTGGCCCTCTGGGCTCCTGCACCCATGCCAGTCCCTCAATGCCCATGGTCCCATATTTTAACATATTTCATCACAGGTTTGCAACCTTCCAATGTGGCCATGGTAATCAAGACAGTGGTGGACCATTTCTCCAAGGCGACTTGCTTCTTTACCCTCCCCATGCTTCCGTCACCCACTGAGATGGTGGACCTGTTTCTCCAACAGGCTCGTCTCCATGACTTCCCTCAGGACATTGCGCTTGACCATGTCCCACAGTATGTCTCCCGCTTCTGGTGAGCCTTCTGCTGTTCTTTCTGCACCTCCAAGCTTGTCCTCTGGCTGTCATCCACAGACCAATGGACAGTCAGAAAGAACCAGTCAACAACTGGAGAAGTTTGTGATGTTTCACTCAATCCAACACTTCCACACTGAAGAAATTTCTGCTCTGGGCCAGGCTGTCCCACAATCTACACACCTCTGCTGCAACAGGTATGTCACTCAATGAAGTGCTTCATGGCTACCTACCTCCATTGTTCCTTGTGCAGGAGCCAATAGTGGAGGTCCCATCTGCCAAGGCCCTGGTTTGCCAATGCTGGAATGCTTGGGAGCGTCATGGAGGGCCATCCCAGCTGTTAACCATTCCTACTGCCACCAGTCTAACCGCTTTTGGTTCCCAGCCTACTCAGGCCTGGGGACCGTGTCTGACTGCCCAGCTGAGATCTACCCCTGTGCTCTGACTCCCACAAGCTCTCTCCCCAGTTCATTGGTCCTTTAAGATAAGGGTTACCAACCTTTTTTATACCATTAACTGAGGGGTCCATGGACCCCACGTTGAGAACCCCTGATTTAAGATTACCCATCGCATCAGTGCGCTTACTGTCTCCAGCTGCCCCTGTCCCTCAGGATCACATCTACTTTCCGTGTGCCCTGCCTCATGGCCGTCGTTGGTGAATCACTCAACCCATCTGAGACTGAATCTCCGGACATGTTTCACTGTTTAATGCATTCACGTTATCATGGATAGGGTGTGCAGTACCCTGGGGTATTGGGGGCCAACTATGGGTGGGGGAGGGTGATTCCTATCAAGCCTTCACTGACAGGCTCCTCTCAGTCCCCAGCCAGATAACAGGAGTCATCTGATACTCATTTCCATAAGATATAGGAGCTGAAGTAGGTCATTCGGCTCATCAAGTCTGCTTCGCCATTCAATCCTGGGCTGATCCAATTCTTCCAGACATCCCCACTCCTCTGCCTTCTCCCCATACCATTTGATGCCCTGGCTACTCTTCCAATTCAACACCAGCAGCCTATTTAAATCCATCTCTCATCCACAATCCTTGTCCACTCATACAAACCTGCCAGGCTCAACCAGTTGCTCCTAGCTTTCAGTTATCCTGTTAGCTTGTTGTGTTAAGAATGTGTTCTGTCTTGTTTGGTGGCCCCTCTTGGCTTGTTATTTTCTAGTTCATTATTAAAGTTATCGCTTATCACTAAATTTGTTTCTGCAGCTCTGAGTTTAGGTCAAGCCTCCTCTACATTTCCTGATATGGAGATGATGTACAAACTCCTTACAGAGGACTTTGGAATGAAGCCCAGAACTCCAGCGCCACGAGCTGCAATAGCCTCACACTAACTGCTACACTACTGTGGAGACATGGAGACAGATGGATTGGACAGAGCATCAGAGAAAAAATTAATGAAAATGACATACAAAATAAAGTCAGTAAGGTTTTAACACCAAACAGAAAGGGGATAAATCCATTGGTCCAAATCAATGACATATGGACTCTCAGCATAGACAAAATAGTCTGGAAAATTATCTATGCCACTGCAGGTAAAGCTGACAAACTTCTATCCCTTAGGAACCTCAGGGAATGAATTAAGCTTTTGTTCATCTCTGACAGATTTGTCATCATCATGATTACTGGTTTTTAATTTCAGATACTGGAGCCTCGAGACGCCTTGGTAGGATATGAACTTGAATCTAGCATGAGTTCAGAATTCTGGATTAACATAGCAACATGACTATCATCTGTCATAGAATATTGCCACTTGAACTAAACATTTTTATCCATAATCCATACTAATAAGTAAATATATTTACCCTTTCCTTATTTACGTGGGGTTGAAATTATGGAAGAATAGAATGTATGAAAGAGAAGTAGAAGTCTTAATTCTATTTCTTACGCTTCTTCATTCAAGTCATGTAAAGTTGAGTTTATTGTAACATGCACAAGAGTGGTGAGGTGCAATGAAAAGCTAGTGTGCTGCAGCAGAAACCACACAGAATAGAAAAAATGGATAAATTATACAAGACAGTGAAGAGAGAGAATAAATGAGACTGAATAAGACTTTAGTGCAAAAGAGGATCATCAAAGACAAGTCCATTGTAGTACTAAGTGATCATAGTGTTCCTATATTGAGGTAGGGCTTTGCGCAGGCAGTTCATGAACTTGATTGTGTAGGAAAGTAGCTGCTGAGATTATATTTGAGGTTTCCATGCCTCCTGCTTGATGGTAACATCCATTACTCTCTGGGCTTTCTTGTATATCAGTTCATTGGAATTGCTAAATCAGGCCATGATGCAATCAGACAAAATACTTCCAAGAATCCATGTACAGAAACTGGATTATTTGGTAACATCTCAAGCTTCTAGGAGAGTAGTGGTGTCTGCACAGCTTGTTGGTGATTGCATCCATGTGATAGGTCTGGGATAGGTAATCTGAGATACAATCAAATCAGGGCTCATCTTTTATTTTAGTGCCACTATCTTGCACTAAGCCTATTTCACAAGATTCCTTTAATTAGAACAAAACAATTAGTCTCTGTCTTGAACATATTAAGCAACTGATTTCAACAGTTCACTGGAGTTGAGCATTCTGAAGTACATTATCTTCTAGATGAAGAAAGTTCCTTCAGTATCATTGATAAATGACCTCTGGGTCCCAGATACACCTGCTTATGAAAACATCCCCACATCTACTTAGCCAAGTTAATTCTGGCCAACAATAATGTGGGAGAAGCTTCACCAGACGAACTGCATTGGTTCAAGTTAGCACCTTGCCTTCATCTGCACAAGTGTAATTAGGAAATTAGGATGAGCAATGGATGCTGACTTTACTAACAAGTAACATAACCCACAAATTATTAAAATTTATAAAAGTGTAACAACATGATGTACACTCTTAATCTGCAGAAATTCTTCCTGGTTAGGGATAAACCTGCTTTGAAACTAAAAACAAATCTTCCATATGCATCCTCTTCTTTAATTATGAAGACATTTATTAGAACATCCCAGATCAACTTTGTCCAAAAAAGCAGCCCATTTAAATATTAATAGTTGCAGACATTCATTTCCTACAGTGTTTATGGGTGGCATGGTAGCATAGCAGTTAGCTTTAATGTTATCATGACACTCGTGACCCAAGTTCAATTCCAATATTGTCTGTAAGTAGCTTGGACATTCGTCCTGAAACTACATGTGTTTTCTCCTATATTCCAAAACTGTACAGGTTAATAGGTTAATTGGTCACATGGGTGTTAATGGGTAGCATGGGCTTGTTGGGTTGGAAGGATCTGTTACCGTGCTGTGTCTCTAAATAAATAAATACTTGTGATTGACCACCCTGATTTACTGTCAGAACAGGCATTGTGAGATCTGAGAGTGATAGACATTTCATGTAAGTTATCTTAGATAATTTTCAACTTGAGGAACATTTGCATCAATTTGTCCTTCATGACACAGTTTAGGATTCATTGTCCACAGCAACTTTTCATTTATATTACACCCATCATCTGGTGAAAAATCCCAAGGCATCTCACAAGTGAATAATTGTAAACTTAACACTGTACCAAATAAGGATGCTTCAAGGCAAATGCTGACACTGCATTAATAAACAATCTGAACTAGAAATTCTACATTGTACAAAGGGATGCATCAATGTACCAGCACTATAAGGGTTCTGCTCTGGGTTTGTTCAAAGCCACAACGAAGTAATATTCTAACACACTCAATGCCCAAAAGCATTGTGCATTTGCAATGTAGGCATTCCAAGATTAACATCCAATGAAGATGGAGAATGATTATGCAGTAACAAAAAGTTGAAGGGAGAGAGAATATGAGGGTGGGAAGATCAGAGATGGAAAGAGGTGGGAACAAGTTCCTGTTGAGAAGATTTTGGAAAGAGAGAACAGGTGGCTTTTGTCATAGGTGACAAGGTGTCACAGTCATAGGTGGCTTTTAAGGAATTGCTTAAAACAGGGGAATGTGGTTGATGGGAATAGCTTGGCAAGGAAATGCCAAAGCTTAGGTCCTAGACAAGTGAAAAGTCTGACTCAGATATTGGAGTGTTGATATTTGGGGATTCCTAAGAGTTGAGGATCGGAGGTCATAGTGAGTATTAGGCTGGGATTATGTCACAAATAAAAAAAGGGTGAAGTCCTGAAGTCACATATCCTGAAAGGACTAGATAGGGTGGATGTGGAGAACATGTTTCCTATAGTGAGGGTATCCAGAACTAGAGGGCACAGCCTCAAAATTGCAGGTGATCCTTTAGAACAGAGGTAAGGAGGAATTTATTTTGCCAGAGAGTAGTAAATCTGTGGAACGCTCTGCCACAGACTGCGGTGGAGGCCAAGTCTATGCATATATTTAAGGCTGACGTTGATCATTTCCTGATCAGTCAGGGCATCAAAGGATATGGTGAGAAGGCAGGTGTATGGAGTTGACTGGGATCCGGGATCAGTCATGATGGAATGGTGGAGCAGACTAGATGGGCTGAATGGCCTAATTCTTATGGTCTCTTTTCAGGTACTCATTACCCTCTGTGTAAAAAGGGTCTCCTTTAATTCTCTCCCTCTTAACTTGTATCTGTGCCCTCTAGTTTTTGGACTCCCCAACCCTGGGGAAAGGCCACAGCCATCCCCCTTACCCAAACCCCTCATGATTTGATAACCTTCTATGTCACCTTTCATTCTCCTATGCTCCAGGGAATAAAGATCCAACATAGTCACCTGTTCCCTTTAAGGTAGGTCCTCTAGTCCTGGCAATATCTATGCAAATCATTTTTTGCAACCTCTCTAGCTTGGCAATGACTTTCCTATAACAGGGTGATCAAAACTGTATGCAATATTCAAAATGTAGCCTCACCAATGACCTATAAAACTTCAATATAATGTTGCTACTCCTAAAGTCTCTGACTTGACTGATGACGGCCAGCATGTTAAATGCTTCTTTCGCTGCCGTGTCTACTTGCATGATCACTTTCAGTGTATTGTGCATGTGTACTCCCAGGTCCCCCATTCCACAACATTATCAGGGCCCTGCTATTCACTGTACAAGTCCTACCCTGGTTTGACTCTCCAAAAATGCATTGCCTCACACTTAGCTAAGTTGAAATCCACTTGCCATTCCTCAGCCCATTTCCACAATTGATCAAGATCAGTTTGTAATTCATTGTAACCTGCTTCACTATTAATAAGACTTTCTATCTTGGTATCATCAGAAAACCTGCAAATCCTGAAATGTACATTCACATCCAATTCATTTACATAAATAATAAATAACAGAGGTCCCAACATTGACTTGTGGCATACTCTAGAAGTCATGGACCTCCAGTTAGACAATCGAACTTCAGCCACAACCCTCTGGATGGCTGAAGGATCTGGAAAGTCAGAGTTGGAGCGTGCAGGGTGGAGGTTACCCAGGACTCAGTCAAATATTGTCAATATAGTATGAATGGTTAATGTCCCATAGAAAAAAGCTTGCATTACACGACACTTCTCCATGCTAAATTGCCAAATTCTCTGAGGAAGCACATAATAATATGAAAGGTGCTGAGAAATATCATGCCAACATGAAAGTATGTGCTCTTCAAAGTTTAGGATCCAACAAAATCATCGGAAAAGTTCATACTGAGCTATGATTTTCAGTGAATCCTCTGTACCTGGCTCTGGGTATTCAAACTGTAAAATATTATATTCCTCAGAATTAGCACCCTTTTTATCTTTTTTGCAGGAATACAAAGAAACTCTGAAAACTGAAATATCATTATTGTGTAAGTATGTGCTCAGTTCAATGTAACTGTCCAAATAATATTGGTTGTTTTTTGTCGCAGCTGTAATAACAGGTCTCTTGATTTACATAGACATTGCCAATGCATAATGTCTCCTGAATTTGCATAGAATCTGAAAAGAAAATTGCAAAGGCATCTGAAAGTGCAATTGAATTGCAAAAGGTTTAATTTGTTGGAGGCAATCATTAGCCAATTTATTCTAGGAAACATCATAATAAAGCCAGCATGGACAGTGTGTCACAGAGCCAGGAAAGAGGAATTCACATCAAACATCTCCATTTCAGCTTATTACATTTTTATCTTCTTTTAAAATTAAAATTATTGAATTTATTCTTCGTAAATCAAGATAAAATGATTGATTTTGGGGTACATTTTCATAAGTTAACTATTCTAAATGTTAAGGTGTCCTTGATGCACCATCAATAACTCTTGGAGACGTGAGGCGAGATTTAGGCTTTTATTGGCTGGAAGAAAGAACAAGCAGCAATTGACCACCACACTGCATCCTGGAGACTGAGGCCAGGGCTGTGTCTCCAATTGCCTTTATACCAGGGTCCGTGGGAGGAGCCACAGGAGCAGTCAGCGGGGGGGGGGGGGGGGTGTCCAGACAGGTATATGTAGTTCACCACAGTCCTACAGCATGGAAGTAGGCTCTTGAGCACATAAAGTCCGTGCTGATCATCGAGCACCAATCCCATTACATTCTCCCCACATTCCCAGCAATCCCCTCAGATTATACCCCTCCCTCACCTACACATTAGGGACAAATTAACCTGCCAGGCCACAGTTGCTTGGGATGTGTGAGGAAACCGAAGCGGCCATGGAGAGAACATGCAAACACAAGTAAGGCGCAACAGCATCTTTAATTTCTTACATGGTTAAGGAGGTTCAGTGAACACTGCTTCTGTCCCACCCACAGAGTAGAGTCATTCATTTTTTAGCACAAAAACAGTCCTATCGGCCCATCTAGTCCTTGCCAATCTGTTATTCTGCTGAGTCCCATCAACCTGCACCTGGGCCATAGCCCTCCATAGCCTTTCCATTCACTTCCAGCATTTTCAACGTTTGATTTAAGATAGCCTGATAGTGGAAGGGTGGATAAGCATGATCTACTTCTGATTTAGCTTCCAATTGCCAGCATCTGCAAGTTTCTATAGTCCAATTACCATCAATTTGTAGTTCCTGTCCTTCATGTTAAAAACTCTCTTACAATGCACATCCACTCAAAGGCTCCCATGACAGTTCATTGAAATACAAATACCTCAAGATCCATCCAGAATGAAGATGTCATTAAAATTACCACAAAGTTGTAACTACTCTCAGAACTTATGACTGAATTATTCCATGACATTTATCTTCAGACAATTTTTTTTTCTCTCCTAAGATCTTTATGTACCTCATTTTCTTCATGATATCCTCTCCCTGGCATCTTACACGCTGTTATCCGGCTGAGTTAATAAGCTGACAGATTGCCCTTTGGTCTCTGCTAATGGTGTTCTGCATTTGGTTGATGAAAGTTGTTTCCGAGCAGGTCAAGGAGAGGTTTTTGCTCCTAATTGTTCCCTCAGAGTGAGGAAGTGTGAGTTTTTGCTGCAGCTCATTCAGCTCAAAGAGCTCATAAATCGATGCATTTGCCCACAAGGCTCTCCTGCAAATCAAGCACCCAGTTACTCTAATACTACTGTAAGTCCGTGAGATAAAGCGGCCATTTAGCCCATTGAGTCTGCTCCGCCATTCAATCATGGTTGATTTTTTTTTTCTCAGCCCCATTCCTGCATTCTCCCTGTAACCACTAATCCCCTCAAAGATTCAAACTCCATTTATTATCCAGGTCTGTATGCTGTGTCCAACGCTGAAATTTGTCTTCCCATAGACAGCCACAAAACAAAGAACATGGAACCAATGTAAAGAAAAACATCAAAAGCTCAACACGCCTAAAAAGAACAAATCACACAAATGGCAATAGAAAATAGAAAAAAAAACACAGAATGCAAAACACCAAAGCACAAAGGCATCAAAAGAATTAGGTTTATTCACTGCAGCTCAGTTCAATTCAATCAGTGCTGCATCTCGGCTGCAGCACTAGTCCGCCCTGATCAAAAGAGCACAAAACAGCAACAACAAAAAAATGGAGCATCCAGAAATGGGGAGGGAAGGGGGTGTGAGAAGGTGGGGGGGGGGTGGAAGAGGGGTGGTGGGGCGGAAGAGGGGTGGTGGGGAGGAGGTGTTGAGGAGAAGGGTGAGAAAAGGATGCTGAAGAATGGGAAGAACTGGGGTGGGGGGTAGAGGAGAGGGGAGTGGAGGAAAGGGGAGTGAAGGAAAGGGGGTGGAGGAAAGGGGGGTGGAGGAGAGAAGAGGGGAGGAGTAGAAGGGGTAGAAGGGGTAGGAGGAATAGAAGGGGTAGGAGGAGTAGAAGGAGTAGGAGGAGTAGAAGGGTAGGAGGAGTAGGGGGAAGGAATAGGAGGGGGAGAGTAGAAGGAGGCAGAGGAGGAAGGGGAGGAAGAGAGTGGGGGAGAGATGGGGAGAGGAGGGGGGAAGAGGGAGAAGATGGGGGAGGGGGAGAGAGGGGTGAGAGGTGAGGTGGAGAGGGGGCCCAGAGAGGGATGTCGGGAGGTGGGGGGGGGCAAGAGGGGGTGTAGCTGCGTGTCGAGAGGGGGAGAGAGATAGTTAGTTCACAAGCAGGTAGAAGGTGCTGAACACCCATTATGCCTTCTATTCTCTTCCTCGTTGATTTCAATCTTCCTCAACACTTTAATCGTCAGGTTCATCAAGAAATGGAGCCTATCCTATTGTGGGCTTGCTGGCATCTTGGCCTCCAGGCTGCACACTTTGCTTAAACCTTGCGAAACTTAGTCAGACACAGCAGTGCCAGAAGGATGTTGTCCTTGATCATGTTGTTCACTGATGACACTTGTTTCCTTTATCAGTCAGTAGTATTCTCCCACAGAACATTCAACTTCTGCCACCAGATATTGCACATGCTTGTGCACATGCACGTAGACACTGTACAGGTACACATGTACGCTCATGCATGCAATGCCCAAATGCTTATAATGTACACCTAAATAAATGTGTGCTCTCTTTCTCTCTCTCTCTCTCTCTATATATATATATACGTATATATTCTTTCATTGTGTTCTTAATGCACACTTTTGGTGAGACATGAATGTGTTGGTCCTCTCAGACCTGAAGCACACTGTGAAGGCAGGAAATTCTTGCCTTCAGATTTTTTGTAAATGACTGCAACATGGTTTCTCATAGATTACTATTGCTGTGATTTCAGGTGTAACAGAGAGAGCATTGTTCAAATTGAGAAACGCTCATACAAATCTTATTCCTCAACTCCCCAGCTGAATACACCGCCTTCTGTCAGACCTCTTTTCCTGAACAGTGCAAATTGCCCTGGTTCTTAGTCCAAATGCTTATTCTTCATGGGAATCAGCAGTACATTCACCACAACAGAGTGAGTGGCATGGTGGGGAGGGAGAGGGAGGGTAGTAGAGATGTAGATAGAGTGGGGTACTAAATCCTTTTCCTTTCCATACAGATGTTCATACTGATGTATTCATTGGTTAGGGGAGGTGGTCAGAGGCATAACTGCAGAGTTCCCATTGCTGCTCAACTTAGATCAGCTCATTCAGCACAATATAGACCAGCTCATTCTCACACACAGTAGATCCCATAACCATGTTGCTCTTCAAGGCCTTTGGTGTGCATAGAGCTTGTGCTGTATAGAGAATAGTTCTGTGTAGATGAACCCACCATTTCTGACACAATCTGAACTGACCACAATTGTGTGAAGTCCTGCTCACTTACAGTACCTACAGGGAAGATATCAAAAACATTGAAAGAGTACAGAGAAACTTTACAATGATGTTGCCGGGACTTGAGGACCTGAGTTATAGAGAAAGGTTGAATAGGTTAGGACTTTATTCCCTTGAGTGTAGGTGAACGGGGGAAAATTTGACAGAAGTCCCTGGGTTCAAATCCAGACCAACCAGGTTATGAGAACCAGGTTATGCCCTGGTTATGAGGACTTTATTTCCTAGAAGTAGAAGACTAAAGGGAGATTTGACAGAGGTATACAAAATTATGAGTGCTATAGATAGGCTTTTCCACTCAGATTGGATGAGACTAGAACTAGAGGTCATGAGTTCAGGGTGAAATTTGAAATGTTTAAGGAGAACCCTTCCCATGCTGCTTGAGAGGGAACCTCTTCACACAGAGGGTGGTGGGAGTATGGAACGAGTTGCCAGCAGAAGTGGTGCATCCAGGTTGGATTTAAACATCTAAAATAAGTTTTGATGATTATATAGATGGGAAGGGTTTGGAGAGCTATGTTCCAGGTGCAGGTCGGTGGGACTAGGCAGAATAATGGTTCAGCATGGACTAGATGGGCCGCAGGGCCTGTCTGTGCTGTAGTGCTTTGTAACTCTAATCCTTTTCATCATTCACAAACAGCATGATAGGAAATTTGGTATAAGAAGTTTGAAAAGAGGAAAAAAAGAATTTCTTTAGTTTTCCCATGGTGATGCACTGGCCTCACTGATGGGTTTTTACCTGAGGAGAAATTTTATGCTTTCAATATTTCAAGAAAACTTTCATTTCTGCCAGGCAAACCTTTTCAATAACTGTAAACCTTTTCAACAAAACAACAGTTTGGCTTCTTAACACACTGAGAAAACAAATGAAGAGTTGCAGCAGGGGAGGTGTTTGAGGGGGGCGGGGGAAGATTCAAATATTTCTTGATGATTTTACACAATTAACCATGCACAACATGGAAACATGTTACTTAGCCCACATTGTCTGTGCTAACATTTCTACTCCAAGTTGGTAGATAATATGGAATTTATCAGGAGCAGGGTGATGAATTCAGAACAGGGATTAGTACTTGAAGCTACGATATTGTGGGGGTTACAAAGATTTAGCTGTTACAAGGGCAGCAGTGGCTGCTGAATGTCCCTGGAATTGGATGCTTTAAGTGAATTTGGGTCCATTCCAATTTGCCTACCGTCGCAACAACAGATATCTCAATAGCTCTTCACTCAAACACGGAACATCTTGACAGTGAAAATGCATACATTAGAATGATTTTCATTGACTATAGTGCTGCTTTCAATATAATCATCTCCTCAAAACTAATGAGTTCCAAAATCTAGGCCTCAGTGCCTCCTTGTGCAGCTGGATCCTCGATTTCTGCACTTACAGACTCCCGTCAGTTCAGATTGGCAATATCTCCAGCAGTGTTCTGTTCTGGGTGTCAGAGGTGGGATGTCTGGGAGAAACACAGCCTCCTAAATGGCCACATCTGCACCAAGTGCATCGAGCTGCAGCTCCTTAGGGACCGCGTTAGGGAACTAAGGATGCAGCTCGATGACCTTTGTCTGGTTAGGGAAAGTGAGGAGGTAATAGAGAGGAGCTATAGGAAAGTAGTCACACCAGGGCCTTGGGAGACAGATAAGTGGGTAACAGTCAGGAGAGGGAAGGGCAAGAGCCAGATACTATAGAGTACCCGAATGCTGTCCCTCTTAACAATAAATACTCCCCGTATGAGTACTGGACTGCCAACACAGATGCCTTGTGCAGGAAGGCACAGAGTCGACTGTACTTCCTTAGAAGGTTGGCGTCATTCAATGTCTGTAGTGAGATGCTGAAGATGTTCTATAGGTCAGTTGTGGAGAGCGCCCTCTTCTTTGTGGTGGCGTGTTGGGGAGGAAGCATTAAGAAGAGGGACGCCTCACGTCTTAATAAGCTGGTAAGGAAGGCGGGCTCTGTCGTGGGCAAAGTACTGGAGAGTTTAACATCGGTAGCTGAGCGAAGGGCGCTGAGTAGGCTACGGTCAATTATGGAAAACTCTGAACATCCTCTACATAGCACCATCCAGAGACAGAGAAGCAGTTTCAGCGACAGGTTACTATCGATGCAATGCTCCTCAGACAGGATGAAGAGGTCAATACTCCCCAATGCCATTAGGCTTTACAATTCAACCGCCAGGACTTAAGAACTTTTTAAAAGCTATTATTAATGCTTTTTGAGATAGTGATTTAGATGCATATCATATTTTTTACTGAGTTAAGTATTGTATGTAATTAGTTTTGCTACAACAAGTGTATGGGACATTGGAAAAAAAGTTGAATTTCCCATGGGGATGAATAAAGTATCTATCTATCTATCTATCTATTGGGGTATTCAATGTCCATTTAGAAATCAGACGGCAGAGGGGAAGAAGCTATTCCTGAATCGTTGAGTGTGTGCCTTCAGGCTTCTGTACTTCCTATCTGATGGTAAAAATGAGAAAAGGGCATGGCCTGGGTGCTGGAGGTCCTTAATAAAGGACGCTGCCTTTTTGAGACACCACTCCCTGAAGATGTCCTGGGCATTTTGTAGCTAGTACCCAAGATGAAGCTGACTAGATTTACAACCCTCTGCAGCTTCTTTCTGTCCTGTGCAGTAGCCCCATGATGTATTTGGATTTTATCAAGGGATTTGACAAATTTTCCCATGGTAGGCTCCTTCAGAAAACTATTTGAAAACTTTAGAGAGAGAGCAGAGGAGATTTCCTAAGATGCTACCAAGATTAGAGAACATGTTTTAGGCTTAGTGAGTTAAGGTTTTTCTCTTTGGATTGAAGGAGGATGAGATGAGACTTGATAGAGGTGTATAAGACGATAAGGGCCATACATAAAGTGGACAGCCAGTGGCTTTCTCCCAGGCTGACAATAGCTAATATGAGAGGATATATACTCAATGTGATAGGATGAAAATATAGGGGGGGGGGGGCATGTATGTTAGAAGTAAGCTTGTATTTACATACCAAGTGGCAGAGGGAGATACATTAGGGACATTTAAGATCCCAAGATTTAAGATCATTTAAGACATTGATTAAAAAATAATTGATTGTTATATGGGAAGGAAGGGTTAGATTGATCTTGGATCAGGTTAAGAAGTCAGCACAATGTTATGGGCCGAAGGACTGCAGTGTGTTGTACAGTTCCTTTTGTCTCTTGCCATTTCCTTCACCTCACCCTATGAACTTATTCCCTTGCTTTCCCCAATTCGGTTTCTGCTTTAATACAGCCATGCTATTCTACTTCAACACTTCATCAGCTCCAAATTCTTGGGACCGTTAAATATCAAAATGACTTACCGCACAATGATTGAAGTTAGCTGGTCAGCATTAATTCTTTGGTTGGCAGATACCATCAGTGGACTTTGTGACCCTCCACATCCAAGCTTCACTGTTGGTTTTCCATCATGGAGAAATAGATGAAGGAACTGGCTTCCAAAATTTTCAGCAATGGCTGAAATGCAATTAATGGTTTTAAACATAGCCAAATCATCATAATTCACAAATGAAAGAAAATCAATACAGCCTACTATAGAAGAAAATACAAGTGACCTACTTCTGAAGGGTCAAATTTTGACCACAATATTTAAATCAGCTCCAAAGCAACTTATAATAAAATAATCTGAGACATTCCAAGTGGTAAAGCTTAGTAGGACTATAATTATTACTGTTATAGGGGATATATCTGATGTTCCACAAGTAGGAATGAAAACTTCCAAAATCTATCCCTGTACATGGATCGAAGTCCAAATACATTCGGTCATGTGAAGCATGTAGTTTATTGATTTTACTCAATAGTGCAGTAACATCATTCCATAGAATCCCCAGATATATAAAAAAATGATGTCATTATCCCCACCGCACTGCTTATTGTCTGCTCCACTTGTTTGTTGAGTCAAATTTATCAAAAATGACTAGAAATTTAACAAAGGATTTTCCATTTATTTCTGGAAAAGCTCAATACAGAACATAAAACTGTCTCTAGGTTGATATCAATGACATCCAATTCACAGACAGCACAGGCTTTGGTGGTGGGAGTTGTGGCAGTCGGGAAACAATGTCTAAGCTCACAGCTGCAGCGTATTATTACAAGTGCAGTAAGAATGCTGTAGTTCACCTCTCACTCATCTATACCTGAATAACTCTGGCTTCACAAAATGTTATGTTGTATCATTGCTTCATCAGTGCAATCTCATCGCTATAAAAATTGTTGAAAAAGTCTTATGAGACTTATATGTGTGAACACAGCTGCTGGATGAATGGACCATTACGTAATTGTCCATTTGACAATTACGACAAATTGATAATTTAACAGATTTTGCTCAACTGTGATTCTTCTAGCATTTCTGCTTTTGTTTTGGAATCTGTATCCTCATGCAGATGGGATCCTTAGCCAGTCTAGATGAAGGGTCTCGACCCAAAGTGTTGACTGTTCATTTCCCTCCAGAGATGCTGCCTGACACACTGAGTTACTGCATGTCTTGTTTGTTGCTCCAGATTCCAGCATCTGCACTTTTGTGTCTCCTCGGTCTGTTTTATATGTGACTCCAGCCCCTCTATGGCTGACTCTTAATGGCCTTCCGAACAGGTGTGATTACATCAATCAATATGCTACAAACAAGTAACCACATGGAATACCCCACCACCATACCAGCTGTGATGAGTGAGGTCTGACAAATTCTGATGAGCATATCAAATGCAGTAACTAAGGAGCTGGTGGTAGACCTGAGGAGGGCTAAGGCACCGGTGACCCCTGTTTCCATCCAAGGGGTCAGTGTGGACATGGTGGAGGATTACAAATACCTGGGGATATGAACTGACAATAAACTGGACTGGTCAAAGAACACTGAGGCTGTCTACAAGAAGGGTCAGAGCCGTCTCTACTTCCTGAGGAAACTGAGGTCCTTTAACATCTGCCGGACGATGCTGAGGATGTTCTATGAGTCTGTGGTGGCCAGTGCTATCATGTTTGCTGTTGTGTGCTGGGGCAGCAGGCTGAGGGTCGCAGACATCAACAGAATCAACAAACTCATTCATAAGGCCAGTGATGTTGTGGGGGTTGAATTGGACTCTCTGACGGTGGTGTCTGAAAAGAGGATGCTGTCCAAGTTGCATGCCATCTTGGACAATGACTCCCATCCACTCCATAATGTACTGGTTAGGCACAGGAGTACGTTCAGCCAGAGACTCATTCCACCAAGATGCAACACTGAGCATCATAGGAAGTCATTCCTGTCTGTGGCCATCAAACTTTACAACTCCTCCCTCGGAGTGTCAGACACCCTGAGCCAATAGGCTGGTTCTGGACTTATTTCCACATGGCATAATTTACTTATTATTATTTAATTATTTATAGTTTTATATTGCTATATTTCTACACTATTCTTGATTGGTGCGACTGTAACGAAACCCAATTTCCCTCAGGATCAATAAAGTACGTCTGTCTGTTTGTCTGTCTAAATTATACCTCAGATTCTATATCTGACCCACTGAGTTCTCTATACAAATCTTGCAACTTGCCCTGCCAATTTCAAAGTCAAAAATCAAAGTGAATGTAAAATTTATCAAAGACAAAGGAAAATTTGTTATCAAAGTATGTATATTAATTTAAGATTACTTTCCGTACAGGCACTTACTGGAAAATAAAGAAATGCAATAGAATTTATGAACAAATATACATAAACAAAGCCTGACAAACAACCAATGAGCAAAAGATGTGAATAAACATGAGAACACGAATTGGAATTTATTCCATAATTTGCCAGTACTCCCTTATTTCCTTTTGAATTGGTCCTTAAGTTTATGTTCTACTTTGGAAGTGCAAAGAGCGATGGAACTGATTTAACATCTGAAGCAATAGATCAGAGTCAGGTTTATTATCGCTGACTAATGACATAAACTTTGTTGTTTTGTAGTAGCAGTACAATTGCAAAAATGCAAGGACATAAAATTAATGTAAATTACAAACATAAATAAATAGTGCAAAAGATGAATAGTAGTACTTATGGGTACATGGAACATTCAGAAATCTGATGGCAGAGGGGAAGAGGCTGTTTCTGAATTGTTGAGTCAGGTTTCTCCATCTCCTGCCTGTGGTAATAACAAGAAAAGGACATGCCCATGATGGTAAGGGTCCTTAGAGGTGCACGTCACTTTCTTGAGGCACTGTCTCTCAAAGATGTCTCTGATGGTGGGGAGGGTTGTACCCCTGATAGAGCTGAGTCTATGACATTTTGCAGTCTCTTCTGAGCCCCCATATCAGGTTGTGGTGGAACTAGTTAGAATGCTATCCACAGTACATCTACAAAAATCTGTAGCAGTCTTTGGTAACATACCCAATCTCCTCAAACTGAGGAGTACAACCATTGGTGTGCTTTCCTTGTAATTGCATCAAAGTGTTAGGACCATGATAGATGCAACTAGATGTTGACGCCCAGGAACTTGAACCTACTCATCCTTTCCACTGCTGACCCCCTTGATGAGGACTGGTATACGTTCTTCCAACTTTCCCTTCCTAAAGTCCACAATCAGTTCCTTGGTGTTGCTGACACTGAGTGTGAGGTTGTTGCTGTGACACCGCTCATTCAGTCAATCCGTCTGACCTCCTTGTTTTAGGCTGATATTCTACCAACAATGGCAGTGTACAGTATCATCAGCAATTGGCTGTTCATTTTTAAGCCATAAAACAAACTGCTGGAGGAACTCAGCAAAACAGGCAGCATCTGTGGAGGCATGGAGGTGCTTTGAGCCGAGACCTTGCATCCAGTCTTAAGCAGGGTGTCAATCCAAAATATTGACTATCCCTTTGCCTCCACTGATGCTGCCTGACCGACTGAATTCCTCGAGCTGATTGCTTTTTTAGCTCCAGATTCCAGCATGAGCAGTCTCTTTAGTCTCCATTGTTCATTTTTATCATTGCTTAAAAAGAAAATTTAAGATAGTTTAATCACATAGGGCTTATAGCACAGTATTTATAAATCTGTGTAGTGCTTCAATGTGACAGTTTTGTTGAACTCATGTTTCTCCAGTCTTGAACACCTAATGATCAAATGCTACCATTTACCTATGGAGTTCTCCCCCATATTCCTGATCGCAGTTTACAAACTACCAGTGGCTGACTATAATCAAGCACTTGAAATACCGCATGACACAATCAACAAACAAGAAACAGTCTATCCAGACACATTTCAAATCATAGTCAGGAAGTTCAGGCAGGCTTGTCCAATTACCATCAGCATATAACCTGTAGCACCAGAAATCCCAACACACTAGACCAATGTTACTCTATGATAAGAAATGCCTACTGTTTCAGGCTCAGACTGCATTTTGGTAAATTGGAACACTTGGCCTTGGCTGACCAGCTCCTACCTGCTCACAGGCAGAGGAGAAGGAGAAAAACTCCAGAGATTAGGACAACAAAGAGAGAGTCATGGGATGCAGAAGTGTGGTTGTAGGATTGCTTAGGGATGGTGGACTGGGCTGTGTTCAAGGACTCATCTGTGGATCTGAATAAATACACTATGATGTCAGAGCTGTAGATGAGTGAGTTCCCACAAAATCATTCAGACTCTTCTGCAACCAGAAGCCCTGGATGAACCATGAGATCTGCAGTCTGCTGAGGACCAGATCAGAGGCATCAAAGTCTGGTGCCAAGAAAGTTACAAGAGGTCCAGGTACAATCCCTGGAAAGTTATCTCACGGGCAAAGTCCAGGCTAAACTTAAATCAAGGATGTTTGATCGTTGTGACAGGGTTTGAATACTATCACCTCTTATAAAGTTAAATCAAGCAACATAGGCAACAACAGGGCTTCGCTCCCAGATGAGCACAATGCCTTATATGCTTGCTTTGACTATTAAAACATGGAGAAAACATCATGAACCCCCACAGCTCTGGATGATCCTGTGATTTCAGTCTCTGAGGCCAATGCGCGGGCAGCCTTCTGGAGGGTGAACCCATGAAAAGCATCTGGCCCAGAAAGGGTACCTGGCCAAGAACTAAAGACCTGTACTGATCAATTGGCTGGAGTGTTCACTGAGATTTTCAACTTCTTTCTTTGGCAGTCTGAGGTACCCACCTGCTTCAAGCAGACTTCAATTATATCGGTGTATAAGAAGTATGTGGTAACCTGCCTCAATGACCATCATCCAGTAGCACTTACATCCACAGTGATAAAGTGTTTTGAGAGGATAGTGATGAAACATATCGACCTCTGCTTGAGAAGTGACTTGGATTCACTCCCACGTGCCCACCAGGTCCACAGTAGATGCCATCTTACTGGCTCTTCACTTATCCCTGCAACATCTGGACAACCAAGCTGCATACATCCAGATGCTCGACGTTCAATACAATCTTCCCCTCAAAATTAATAACATTCAAGAAGTTGGCCTCAACAACTCCTTGTGCAATTGGATCTTCAATTTCCTCATTTGCAGACACCAGTCAGTTCAGACTGGAAGCAAAATTTCCTCCACAATCTCCATCAGCAGAAAACAGGACTGTGTGCTTAACCCTCTGCTCTACTTGCTTTACATTTATGATGGTGTAGTTAAGCACAGCTCCAATGCCACATTCAAATTTGCTAATGACATCATTGTCATAGGCCAAATCAAAGGTGATGACGAATCAGCATATAGGAGGGAGACTAAAAATCTGGTGGAGTGACCCCATTACAACAATCTTTTACTCAATGTCAGAAAGACCAAGGAGCTGATTATTTACCAGAAGGAGTAAATCAAAAATCCATGAGTCAGTCCTCAGCGGGGGATCAGAGACGGAGAGGGTCAGCAACTTTAAATTCTTCAGTGTTATCATTTCAGAGGATCTGTCCTGGGCCCAGCATGCAAGTGCAATTACAAAGAAAGTACAGCCAGCAGCACCTTTACTTTCTTAGGAGCTCACAAAGATTCAGCATGACATCCAAAAACTTTGATGAACTTCTCTAGATGTGTGGTGGAGTATAGGAGGAAGCTAGAACAAAAGCTGCAGAAAAAAAAGCATGAAGGAGGTGTGGGATGGGATGAAGATCATCACCGGATGCGGTGCAAAGCGGGGGGCGAACATAAGTGGAGATGTGGAGAAAGCGAACCAGCTGAACAACTTCTTCAACAGGTTCGACAGCTCAATCTCATCCTCACCGCAGAAATCCACACCAGGCTTACTTCCCTCACAGGAAAATAGACACTCACAGGAGACCTTGCCCACGCCCAGGATTATGGCTGCACAGGTGGAAGGTCATCTGAGGAAGATCTGTACCAGCAAGGCGGCTGGACCGGATGGAGTTTCCCCACGATTACTGAGGGCCTGTGCGACTGAGCTGGGAGAACCACTACAGCGCATCTTCAACATGAGCCTGGAGCAGAGAAGAGTACCCAGACAATGGAAAACATCCTGTATTGTCCCGGTACCGAAGAAACCACAACCAAAGGAGTTGAATGACTTCAGACCTGTTGCCTTGACGTCGCACGTGATGAAGACCATGAAGCGGCTGATAATACAGAATCTGAGGCCACAAACCAGGCACGCCCAGGATCCTCTTCAGTTTGCGTATAAGGAGAAGGTGGGAGTGGAGGATGCTATCACGTATTTGCTGCACAAATCACTCTCTCACCTAGATGGGGTCAGTTGTGCTGTGAAGATTACATTCCTTGACTTCTCTAGTGCCTTTAACACCATCCAGCCCAAGATCTTAAGGCACAAGCTAACGGAGATGGGAGTAGACTCTCACATGGTGGATTGGATAGTGGACTACTTGACAGATAGACCTCAGTATGTGCGGTTGGGAGACTGTAGGTCTGACACGGTGGTCAGCAGCACAGGGGCGCCGCAGGGAACCGTACTCTCTCCGGTCCTGTTCACCCTGTACACATCAGACTTCCAATATAACTCGGAGTCCTGCCATGTGCAGAAGTTCGCTGATGACACGGCCATAGTGGGGTGTGTCAGGAATGGACAGGAGGAGGAGTATAGGAAACTGATACAGGACTTTGTGATATGGTGCAACTCAAACTACCTGCGTCTCAATATCACCAAGACCAAGGAGATGGTGGTGGACTTTAGGAGATCTAGGCCTCATATGGAGCCAGTGATCATTAATGGAGAATGTGTGGAGCAGGTTAAGACCTACAAGTATCTGGGAGTACAGTTAGACGAGAAGCTAGACTGGACTGCCAACACAGATGCCTTGTGCAGGAAGGCACAGCGTCGACTGTACTTCCTCAGAAGGTTGGCATCATTCAATGTCTGTAGTGAGATGCTGAAGATGTTCTATAGGTCAGTTGTGGAGAGCGCCCTCTTCTTTGTAGTGGCGTGTTGGGGAGGAAGCATTAAGAAGAGGGACGCCTCATGTCTTAATAAGCTGGTAAGGAAGGCGGGCTCTGTCGTGGGCAAAGTACTGGAGAGTTTAACATCGGTAGCTGAGCGAAGGGCGCTGAGTAGGCTACGGTCAATTATGGAAAACCCTGAACATCCTCTACATAGCACCATCCAGAGACAGAGAAGCAGTTTCAGCGACAGGTTACTATCGATGCAATGCTCCTCAGACAGGATGAAGAGGTCAATACTCCCCAATGCCATTAGGCTTTACAATTCAACCGCCAGGACTTAAGAACTTTTTAAAAGTTATTATTAATGCTTTTTGAGATAGTGATTTAGATGCATATCATATTTTTTACTGAGTTAAGTATTGTATGTAATTAGTTTTGCTACAACAAGTGTATGGGACATTGGAAAAAAGTTGAATTTCCCCATGGGGATGAATAAAGTATCCTTCTATCTATCTATCTATCTATTGACCGGCTGTATCACAGACTGGTATGGAAATACCAACGTCCTTGAACAGAAAATTTTGCAAAAAGTAGTGGATATGGCTCAGTTCATCATGGGTTAAGCCCTCCTCACCACTGAGCACACCTGCCAAAGTGTTGTCACAGGAGCTGCATCCATCATCAGGGACATCGACCACCCAGTGCATGCTCTCTTTTCACAGCTGCCATCAGAAAGGTGGTACGGGAGTTCAGGACTCACACCATCAGGTTCAAGAACAGTTTTTAACCCCTGAACCAATCAGGCTCTTGAACCAGAGGGGATAAACTTCACTTGTCCCATTCCTGAACGGTTCCCACAACCTATGGACTCACTTTCAAGAACTCTTCATCTCATGTTCTCAATATTTATTGTTTACTTATTTATTATTATTACTTTCTTTTTGTATTTGCACAGTTTGTTGTCTTTTGCACAGGTCGAACACCAATTGCTGTGGTCATTCATTGATTCTATTATGTTTATTACTCTATTATGGATTTATTGAGTATGCCTGTAAGAAAATGAATCTCAGGGTAGTATACCATGATTTACATGTACTTTGATAATAGAGACACTTTGAATTTTGAGAAACAGACTGTTCTACTCAATAAACTGATGCTGGATTTCTGGTTCATTTGAGTCATTTCCCATCCCTGTTCATCTCAGATTTATTTATCATATGCATATTGATAAATACAGTGAAATGCATCATTTGTGATAACCAACACACCTAAAGATGTGTTGGAGCAGCTAGTAAGCATCACCATACATTCTTATCAGCAAATTGTTAATATAACAGAGGAGACTTCAACATCTAATAAAACAAATACACCTTCTCATGACTTTGAGCCAAGCTTGCATGCTCCACTTAAAATTAACATTGATCACTTTTTAAATTGAGACTCAGTCTAGCAACTGATGGAGTTAGGCAGCATAAGCAACTTCAGGGACAACAGATGAGATGGGGACCAGAGGCTCTGGGGAGAAGCTGACAAATACATCGCCTGGTTAACTTGTGACTAGCTATATCAGAGCTCATAACGTCAATGAATCAATCCTCCAAAATCCCACATTAGATTGAATGCTAAAATTAAATGTCAACTGGTATTGTTAGTCAGGAAATAAAATGAAAGCCCTGTCATATTTAAGTGTGATTGTCTATTTTCCCTTACAGACAGAAAGGTAACAGCTCCATGTCGTTGCACTCTACTGCTTGCTATGATGCCTCAGTACATTCCAAGTGGCAAAGAATCACCTTTATTAGAGCCAGCAGCTCACTTGCTTATTGAAGTATGACCTCATTGTTGAATTGCTCCAAGCATTACAGCCTCTGACGTCCTAGGTACATCAATTCAGATGATGCTAATCAAACGTCTGACATGCCAACCCATGTGAACTTCAAACTTCTCTCGGTGAACAATGATGTCAGTAACTTCAAAGCAAATTCCCAAAGCTAACATGAATGTCATGTGCTTGTGCCAGTTGAAGGTGTTCATCATGATTATTTTCTATTTCTTCAGTCTATCTTATCCCCCTTGAGACTCCAAAGAAGGTATTTAAATTTCTTAAGGCTGAATACAACAGATGGGAAGCATAGATCTGAAAATAAGGAGTTTCAGAGATTATCCTTGCCGCCTGTGAGTGCAGTTCTCAAATGATGTGCAGGATTATAGAATCCCTTTTAGCATCCCAAGAATAATTGTTCTATCTTAAGTTGTCTCATAAATTATGTGGAAAGAGCTCATTTGGGGCATTAAGTTGGTCAGTCTTCCCAAAACAAGCTCGGGTATTGTGATGCATAACAGAACATAGATCATTGAACTGTTCTTCAGCCAACGATGTCTGTGCCAACTGTGGTGATATCACATTTAAGAACGTGATTGGAGAGAGTTCTGAGCATGTGCAGAAATGATAGAAAGATCAAGAAAAACATGGCATTGTAAGAACGTGGTTGTTGTTAAATAAAAGTACTATTTCTTGCAGAAGATGTTTCCTTATTAGTAACCCACAGTACGTATTAATATAAAGACACAACATGGTGTCAGAAGTTGGTCTGGAAGAATAATACATTTCCTAACACAGGAAAATTGAAGATAATTTTCTGAAAAAAGAGTTCGAACTGTTTTGGTGCTGCTAACAGTTTTACAAATGGAAGGTTCGCAACTTTCACCAACACTTCAATTGTCTGGGAACGTAGCTGAGAGCTGGAGAAAATTTAAGCAACATTTTGAAATTTATTTATCGGCGATCGGAGTGAATAAAAACCAGAGAAAAGGAAAGCTGCGCTTCTACTCCATGTAATAGGTGATGACACAATTCAGGTATATAATCATTTTATTTTTGAAAATGGAGATAATTTAAATCTAAAATCGATAATGGACAAATTTGAAACATTTTGTATACCGAAGCATAATGTGACGTATAAGCAATATAAATTTTTTACAAATAAGCTGAGAGACGGTGGAACTATTGATCAATATGTTACTGAGTTGAGACACCGGAGTAAAACATGCGAGTTTGGAAAACTGACAGACTCTCTCATTAAAGACAGAATTGTTGGTGGCATTCTGGATAATGGTCTGAGAGAAAGACTATTAAGAGAACAAGACATAGACTTGGAAAAAGCTTTGATGCTCTGCAGAGCTTCGGAATCCATGATGTCACAGGCGAAGGAACTTTTCATTACGTCATCTCTGAAAACAGAGCTTGTCAGAATGGAACGGCTTGGAGTCACAAAAAAAAGATGAACTGACTAAAATGGTCAATTCGCTTGTTATTGTTGATAAGAAAAATGGAAAACTGAGGATTTGCTTAGATCCAAGAGACTTGAATCGAGACATTAAAAGAGAGCATTTCAAATTGCCTACTCATGAAGAAATTATGTCACAGTTTGCTAATGCACAGTACTTTAATAAATGAGATGCATCCTCTGGATTCTGGCAACTTAAACTAGATGAACCGAGTTCAAAATTGTGTACCTTTAACACTCCTTTTGCCAGATACTGTTTTCTTAGGCTTCCTTTTGGAATTGCATCAGCTCCTGAAGTGTACCATAAAACCATCCACATGCTATATGAGCACATTGAGGGCATGGATGATATTATTGTTTGGGGATCATCTAAACAAGAGCATGACACCAGACTCAGACAAGTCTTTGAGGCAACACGCAAGGCAAAGTTGAATAAAGACAAATGTCAGCTAGTAGTGACTGAACTTACCTTTGTGGGTGATATCATCAGCAATGAGGGTGTGCATCCTAATCCATTGAGGGTTTCTGCTATTGAGAACGTGTCAAGACCGCAATGTAAAAAGGATGTTCAAAGGTTTATGGGAATGGTCAACTACATGGGAAAATTCATACCCAATCTTTCGGAAGAGCTTGCTCCATTGAGGCAGGTAACAGAAAAGAAAAACGAATGGAGATGAAATCATGAACAGGAGAAGGCATGGCAAAAATATCAGGAAAGTGCTCACCAAGGAACCTGTGTTGAAATTCTAAGATGCTGAGAAACCCATCAAAATCTCATGTGATGCATCTCAAGCAGGCTTAGGGGCAGTACTATTCCAGAAACATGATAAGGAATGGCTACCAGTGGCATATGCATCTCGTTCATTATCTGATCCAGAAACAAGGTATGCCCAAATTGAAAAAGAATTGCTCAGCATTATCTTTGCTTGCGAGAGATTTCATCAGTTTGTGTCAGGGCAATGTATTGATGTTGAAACTGATCATAAGCTTCTGACTGCATTGTTTTGCAAACCTTTAAGTGACTGTCCTTTGCGAATTCAGTGAATGATGATCAAATTGCAAAAATATGTATTGAATGTGTCATACACATCTGGAAAATTCATCTACACGGCTGACACACTTTCCAGAGCTGTGGATCCAACAACAAAAGACAGTCACAGGGACGCTGTTGATGTTCAGGCATTTGTTGATATGATCATAGAGACTGTACTTGTTGCTCCCGAAAAGTTGGAACTGCTGCGTCTTGAGACAGAGAAGGACAAAATTCTCAGTCAGGTAATACAAGTGGTGATGGATGGATTGCCAGATAATAGGCATGACTTATTATGCCTATTCTTGTACCTCAGAAGTACAAGAATATTGGAACTACAGATCAGAACTTTCTGTTGTGGATGGGATATTGTACAAAGGTAGCAGAATTGTGATTCCTAAAAGTCTCTGAAAAGAAATGCTTGGGAAAATTCATGAAGGCCACCTAGGCATTGAAAAGTGTAAGAGAAGGGCATGGGAAGTGACGTATTGGCCCAGGATGAATTAAGAAATTGCAGAATTGGTGTCTTCTTGTCAAATATGCCTTAAATACCAACCTAACAACCCTAAGGAGCCACTGCATCCACATCCTAGTCCTCAGAGACCTTATCAGAAGGTAGGTGTTGATCTTTTTGTAACAGACAACAATGATTATCTATTAATAACAGATTACTACTCATTGTATCGTAAAGCATGTGGTTTGAGCAGAACGACAGCAGAGAATGTAATTACATGCATGAAATCAGTTTTTTCCAGACATGGTGTATCTGATGAAGTTTTCAGAAACAATGGTCCACAATTCAACGGGGAATGCATGAGACATTTTGCTCACGAATGGGGCTTTGTTCATACAACATCCAGTCCATTTTTCCCTCAGTCCAATGTTGAGAAGTCGGTAGGAATTATCAAGAAGCCGATGCACAAAGCAAAAAGATAGTGGAGGTGATTTTTATAAAGCTTTGTTAGCCTATCGCAGTACTCCACTTAAATGTGGACTTTCACCTGCTCAGCTCTTGATGGGATGCCGTTTGAGATCCAATCTGCCAATAAATGAGAGTCTTCTGATAACAGAGGGAGGTTAAAAAGTGAAAAGGTGGAAAGATGAACACAAAGCAAAGCAGAAAATATACTTTGACAGATGTTCTCGTCCATCACCTGACCTGCACGAAGGAGATGCAGTAAGGATACAGGACAAAATGAAGACATGGACACAGAAAGCTACAGTACTTGAAGATGTACAACCCAGATCATACTTGGCCTAAACAGAAGAAGGAGCAGTGTTAAGAAGAAATCGCAAAGACCTCAAGAAGGAGCCAACTTCAGAGTTTCCGTTAACTGATGCAGACCAGACAAAACATGGAAATAACAACGAAACACAAGAACTGTGTGAACCACTTAGAAGGTCTACTCATGTTCATAAAGCCCCAGAGAAACTGATAGAGACATTTTAAATTATGTATTTGCTATGGCCAATGTTGCTAATTGTTTTTCTTTTTAAGGAAAGTAAGATGTGGTGATATCACATTTAAGAATGTGATTGGAGAGAGATCTGAGCATGCACAGGAATGATAGAAAGATCAAGAAAAATATGGCATTGTAAGAACATGGTTGTTGTTGATAAATAAAAGTTCTATTTCTTCCAGAAGATGTTTCTTTATTAGTAGCCCACGGTACATATTAATATAAAGAAAACAACACCAACCATGTTGTCAATTTAAACAAATCCCATTTGCCTATACATAACTACATTTCATCCTTCCCCTGCCTGCTCACATTCCTGTCTAATGCTGTTTTCACCACTCCCCCTGGCAGTGTGATCCAGGAACCCACCATTCTGTGTAATAAAAATTGCCTCACAAATATGCTTTAAGTTCTTCTTCTCTAGTATTTGACATTTCTACCCCAGGAATGAGACTGTCTACCTAATCTATGCCTCTTATCATTTTGTATACTTCGTGTTACCACCCTAAATGTGTTTTTTTTCTTTAACTTTCTTCCCAAGTCCCTAAATTCCCTTCCCCCTCCTCCTGATAAGCTATGCCCCAACAGTATCTAGAAAATATATGACAGAGAGAGCTAGGAGGCTCCTACACTACCTGCCTAGTCATCTACCTGGCTGAACTATCAGTATCTATCTCCTACCTATATCACTCTCTGCTTTCTGTATGCTCTTGAGTGACACCAATGTCTGTTTTAATCAGTCTTGAGATTCTAGATGAAGCACTGTTTGATAGGGTTGAAATAGCTGGGTTGCATAGCTCATTAAGCCAGAAGGTCTGTACCACGCTGCATCTCTACATAAAATAAATAAGACAAGTTCAAGTTTATTTCCATTCACCCTTATATATGTATAATGCCAAACCAAACTATCTTCCTTTGGATCAAGGCACATAACATAGTACATACAACTCACACACAACAGATAAAGTAATATTACCACAAATAAATAACAAATTATAAAATATTTTCCAGAAGATTTAAAGAAGATTGAAATGTCAATTGACTCAAGTTGATTCCCCCTTACAATGCAATGATTGCTAGGATTATTCTGCAATTAAGAAATTATGGAAAATGAGAACCAGTCTTCAGGAAACAAAATCCAATCATGATTTAATTTCAACTGATACCTTAAGGCTATTGAAACAAATCATTGTGTGTAAGACTTTGTGATTCTGTACTACTGGAGTTAAGCAGGGAAGGCAATAAATGAATGTTGTTGCTAATCGGTGGTGATTGAAACCTATATGATGACATCAGGGAAGACGTTACATGACCACCTCTTATATAAACATATCCCTGTTACTGAATGCAGAGTTATGGTCAGGTCCATTTTGCCGCTTAATATTCTGTGTAGTTGCATATTCAGGGCGCCACCTCCCAACACTGTAACAAAAAGTTATTTCTAGAGTTTGTGTGCAGAAGCTCTTTTACCAGCCACTAGGACTGAATATTCAAAGGGATTTTGCTAATTGGGATTTGCTCCAAGTAACTCTGCAAAGTAAGGCATTTAATATCCAACATGCTAAAATTAAGTAGCTATTTATCCCTATTGAAACTGTCGTAAATCATTTATTTTATGTGCAAAAAGTGTAAAACTTTGTGATGGGAGAGCAGAACTAGATTCTGTCCAGAAGATTGGCTGTGTTAAGTAAAGACTTCTACATCTCCCAGTTACAGCTTCTTCATGGCTCAGGTTAGTCAGCCACAACAGTGATCAGCCCTCTGTCCAAACCATTCAGTTTGACTGAGGGAGGAAACCTAACAAAAAAGATAATCTTTCAGCAGAAGCAAGCTACTCAAAATTCTTCCTTCACATTCCCAAGCGTAACTTTGAATATTGAATTGAACAAGGAACTGATGTTTTTCCACTGGAGCCATGACCCTAGAAATGCCCTTTGTTTTACTATACTAATTATCCTTATTATCCTCAGTTATGGTCTTTAACAGACAGTTATGCAGCCCCAGGTCATGTTTTACAGATATTTTCTCAGAACCAAGATAATGCTGCAAGGCATTGTTGCAGCTCTACAAAACCCTGGTCAGACTCCACTTAGAATATTGTGTTCAGTTCTGGTTATCTCATTATAGAAAGGATGTGGGAGCTTTAGAGAGAGTGCACAGGAGATTTACCAGGATGCTGCCTGGACTAGAGGGCATGTCTTATGAAGGTAAGTTGAGTGAGGTATGGCTTTTCTTTTTGGAGCAAAGAAGGATGAGAGGTGACTTGATGGAGGTGTAGAAGGCGATTAAGAGGAATAGATCAAGTGGACAGCCAGAGTTTTCTCCCCCAGTGTGGAAACAGCTAATATGAGGAGGCTTAATTTTAAGGTGACTGGAGGAAAGTACAGGCAAGATGTCAGAGGTAACTGCTTTACACAGAAAGTGGTGGGTGAGTGGAACACCCTGAAGGGGTGATGGTGGAGGCAAATACATTAAGGACTCTTAGGTAGGTACATGGAAGATAGAAACATGGAAGGCCATGCAGGAGGGAAGGTTTAGATTAATCACAGAGTAGGTTAAAGGTCAGAAGAAAATTGTGAGCTGAGGGATTTGTACTGCGCTGTATCATTCGATGTTCTACCACAGGGGTTCGCAACATTTTTTATGCCATGGAGCCTTACCATTAACCAAGGGTCTGTGGACCCCATGTTGGGAACCTCGTTCTACTCTATGTTCTTTCTGGGAGCCTGTTTGAATCGTTCAAAGATGTTAACCTATGATATAAAAAAGGAGCGGGCCACTTCCTCCTTGAATTTGCTGTGTCATTTAGTCATCTTGTCTATCATATCGTCTGACTGCAACTAGAACTCCACATTCCCTCCCACTCCTGGAAGCCTTTCACTCTGTTGTTTGTCAAGAACCAACACACCTGAGATAGAAACATGTTCAGAGACTTTGTTTCCAACACCCTTTGTGAAAAGAGTTCCAAGGAATTAACATACAAATGGTGGTGTGGGGTGGGGGAGGAAGAGAAGTGGGGTCAGTAGCACAGTTGTTAGTGCAACATCACTACTGCACCAGTAATAAGTGCAAACACAAGGAAATCTGCAGATGCTGGAAATTCAAACAACACACACAAAATGCTGGTGGAACACAGCAGGCCAGGCAGCATCGATAGGAAGAAGCGCTGTCGACGTTTCGGGCCGAAACCCTTCGTCAGGACAGTAATAAGTGGTTGGGTTCAATTCCTGCCACTATCTAGAAGGAGTCTGCACGTTCTTCTTGTAACTGCATGGGTTTCTTCCAGGTGTTCTGATTTCCTCCAAAATTCCAATGATGTAAAATGAAAAAAATTGCATTTATTTTCTACCTTTCAGAACCCATGAACAGTCCTCCCTATCATTAAGGTGCTATCTCAAGAAAGCTTCAACTATCAAGCAACCTCGCCATCTAGGCCATGCCCTCTTCTCACTGCTACCATCAGCCAGGATTACAGAAGCCACTAGGTACAGGAACAACTACTTTCCTCAACCACTAGCTCTTGAACTGACCTGTAGAACTCTAATCAGCTCTTGCATTACCATCAGTCAACTTGCTTCTGCTTGTTTTTGTGCACTACTGTCCTATATTGCTCACTTTTTTCATTGATTTGTAAAATGTATGTATAATTTAAGTATAATTTTACGTTTTGTGTGTTGTCTTAATCTACATACTGTGACGTTGCTGCAAGCAAGTTTTTCATTGTGCCTGTACCGCATGACAAAAACTTTGACATGTCCTAAAGAAATACTCGTCTAATCAGTCACTGCTGTAATGCACAAAATGCTGCACTGGGTTTGCAAATGGTCATTGCAATGTGCAGTGATTGGATAATTTGTTTTAGTGATGTTGGTTGGAGGAGCTTGCTCTTTAACAGAATGCCATGAGGTCTTTTTCACCTTCTTGAGGGAAATGATATCACTAGTGGAAAACACTAATGCAATCTTAAAATTGGCAAGAGGAAATAGAATATGTCAAGCAATTTTGTTAGGGACACTGCTTTATTGGGGAGGTTTCTGTACAGGGTTAACCAAAATTTGATGTACTAGCAGGCTTTGGGAATATAAAATACTCAAAGCAAGCAATTTTTACAGAGGCTAAAGAAACGGATTGATCTGTTAACTTCAGAGCTGCTTGAGGTATGTTTATTTAATTTATGGGCTGTTAAGATGCTTTCATGGATAGTAAAGCCCTTCCAGGTGTTTTGGGAAAGGTATGCTGTGTAATAGATTATCAGAATTAGAATCAGGTTTATTATCACTGGAATGCGTCATGATATTTGTTAACTTAGCAGCAGCAGTTCAATGCAATACTTGAGAATAGAGAAAGAAAAATAAATAAATAAATAAATAAATAACAGTAAGTGTGTGTATATATATATATATATATATATATATATATATATATATATATATATATATATATATATATATATATATATATATATATATATATATATATATATATATATATATATATATAGAATAGATTAAAAATAGTGCAACAATGGAAATATTAAGAAAGTGAGGTAGTGTTCATGGGTTTGATGTCTATTTAGGAATCATATGGCAGAGGGGAAGAAGCTGTTCCTGAATCACTGAGTGTGTGCCTTTAGGCTTCTGTACCTCCTTCCTGATGGTGATAGTGAGAAGAGGGCATGTCCTTGGTTATGGGGATCCTTAATAATGGACGCCACATTTCTGAGGCACTGGTCCTTGATGATGTCTTAGGTACTACGGAAGCTAGTTCCCAAAATGGAGCTGACTAATTTTGCAACTTTCCATAGTTTTTCTCAGTCCTGTGCACCCCTCCCCCCCCCAATACTAGACAATCAGACAATGATACAGTCAGAATGCTCTCCAAGGTACATCTATGGAAGTTTGAGTGCTTTAGTTGACAAATCAAATCTCTTCAATCTCCTAATGAGAGGTTTGCTTTCTTCATAGCCACATCGATATGCTGGGACCAGGTTAGATCCTCAGAGATCTTGACGCCCAGGAACTTGAAATTGCTCACTCTCTCTGCTTCTGATCCCTCTATGAAGATTGGTTCATGTTCCCTTCTGTTACCCTTCCTGAGTACACAATCAGTTCTTTTGTCTTATTGACATTGAGTGTAAGGTTGTTGCTGCGACACCACTCAACTAGCTGGTATATCTCGCTCCTGTACACCCTTGCATCTGCATCTGAGACTCTACCAACAATGGGTGTATCATTTGCAAATTTATAGATGGCAGTTTGTGTAATATCTAGCCACACAGTCATGGGTATCGAGGGAGTAGAGCAGTGGACTAAGCACACATCCTTGAGGTATGGCAGTGTCGATCATCAGCGAGGAGGAGATATTATCACCAACCTGCACTGACTGGTCTTCTGGGTAGGAAGTTGAGGATCCATTTGAAGAGCGATTATATAGTAAAAGTACAAATACAGCGTGCTTCCATCCATTTCGAAATAGAGGATATATATGGAGTACCCTTCTCAAATGATTGTTTAATTGTAAACTACCACTCACAATTGGGTGAGGCAAGAATTGAGGTCTATTTTCCTGAGAGCTTGGAGGTGAATTCATGCAAGTGGTCCTCTGTTAAGCCTTAGTAAGACCGGCAATTCATTTTCAGCTCTGTTTGGTGCTGCTCCCTATGTCGCTCTCCTGACAGAAGCATCCTTGGCTGTGAGTCTGCAGATTGTGGAGAAGAGTTTGCTGATGGCTCATGGCCCCTCAGGATTGGAGCTGTGACTCTAATCTGAATCAGCCCAATTAGCACATTGGTAGTGACATACAGCATAGTGGATGTTGCACTCTGTATAAAAACAGTCTCCTCAATGGTTGTTCCTATCAATGCATGGGCTGGCTGGATTTGAAGACTAGTTCATCCCATGTTTTCTTGAAAGACTCACCTGGTTTGGTCAGCTCAGGTGCAAGTCTCCCTAATGGACACTGAAGTCTCCAGCCACAGTACATTCTGCACTCTTACCACTTCCAGTGATGTGTTGAGGTGTTGTTCAGAATGGGCGTGTATTAACTCTGCTGAGGGAAGGCAGTTGGTGGTAAGAAGGATGTTTCCATGCTTATGTTTGACCTGATGCTCTGACACTTTGTGGGGTCATGAGGCATCGGTCAGAAGCCGATCCTGATTATTCACCACAGTGCATGAACTGCAGAACGATTGTGGGGTAACAGGAGATGACAGAGGCTGAAATCTGGAGCAAATTAAAACAAATAAATAGCTGGAAGAACTCAGTGGCTCAGGATGAGGTTCAAGATGATGGGAGAAATTTAAAGATCTGCAGTGTAAGCTTTTCATTCAGAGGGTCTGAATAAACTGCCAAATGAGACCCTGCATCAGGACTGAGGTTATAAACAGAATCCCCTTCCCATTTCCACACTGACCTCTCTCTCCTCAGCCTTCCCACCACCATAGTGAGGCAGAACACAAGCCACAGCAACAGTTCCTTTAAATAGTATCTGCCTCCTCTGGCAGTTTGTTCCAAATAATCAGACACTGAATGAAAAGCTTACCCTGCAGATCTCCTTTAAATACCTCCATCACCTTGAACCTCTGAACTCTAGTTTTTGATTCCTGTGCCCGTGACAAAGATATTGAAAATCTATCCAATCTACGCCCCTCAATTTTGTAAACCTTGATACAGTCATCCCTTATCCTCGTACATTCCACTGAGAATAAAACCAGTCTATCCCACCATCCAGGACAAGCTCACTTCTTGCTGCTGCCATTGGGAAGGTGCTACAGGAGCCATAGGGCCCACACCACTAGGTTCAGGAACAATTATTACCCCTTAACCATCAAGCTCTTGAACTATAGTGGATAATATCACTTACCACAACTCTGATGAACTGATTCCACAATCATTGGCTCACTTTCATGGTCTCTACAATTCATGCGCTCAGTGTAAATCTTTTTATTTATTTAATTATTTATTTAGAATTTTGAACTTTGCAACTATTGTCCTTCATTCAAGGCAACATCCTGATGAATCTCTTCTGCACTCTTTTTATTATTAACGTATGCTTCCTGTTGTGTGGTGACCTGAACTGTTTTTATTACTCAAGGTATGGTCTAACCAGTATTTTGTACATCTGCAACATGATGTCTCAACTCTTATACTCAGTGCCTTAGCAAGCATGCCAAATGCATTCTTCACTACCCATCTCTATCAGTGTCACTGCTTTTAGAGAGCTATGGACTTGCACCTGAAGGTCTCTTTGTACATGAATACTCCTAAGGTCTCTATCATTTATTTATACACCCTAATGGAATTTGACTTCCCAAAGTGCATCATCTCAAACTTGCTTAAATGAAATTTCATCTGCTACTGTGCTGCACAACTTTTCAGGTGATCTATGCCCTGTTGTACTTTTAAACAACCCTTTTCATTATCCAAGACTGCACCAATTATTGTGTCGCCTACAACCTTCATAACCTCATCTCCTAGGTTCTCATTCAAACAACAAAAGTCTCAATACAAACCTTGCAGTAAATCACTTATCACAGATTCCTAGTCAGGAAAACATCTGCTATTCCCTTCTGCTCTTATCACCCAGCCAATTTTGGATGCAGACCAGAAACTTGTCTTAAATTCCTTGTTCCTTAACAGTCTAACAGGTGCGATGCTAAAAGAAAACCTCACTGAAGTCCATATTCACAAAATTAAATTGCCTCGCCTTGGTTATCTCTTCAAAATAGTCCATTCAAATTTATGAGACATGATCTCCACTGTATCAAATTCTATGGAGCTTCCTCACACTCTCTTTCCATGTAAGTAAGTCCTGTCCCTCAGAATTTCTCCAGCAATTTCCCTACAACTGATCAAGGCCCAGGGGTCTGCTGTTTCCTGGCTTATTCCTATTGTAGGGAAAATGCTCTGCATTGAAAAAAATTAAGTTATCCAATAGGGTGACATAATGGACCACTTACACGCTGTTAGATTGGTAAGAGAAGGTGGTATTCAAACAATTACAGACCAGAGGTATGCCATTTGGCCTAGCAAGTCATTGCTGATTCTTCCCAAGAACATCCACCCACCTGGGATACAGATCCATAATTCCTTAAAAGTGGTGTCACAGGATTAAAAGGAGCTTTTGGCACATTTGCTTTCATAAGTGAAAGTATTAAATACAGAAGTTGGGAAGTTATGTTGAAATTGTATGATAAACTGTATGATACAGGCCTAATTTGGACTATTACGTGCAGTTCTGGTTACGGACCTACAGGAACGATATCAACCCCTTTGGAAGAGCATGAGAAAATTTACAAGGACCGTACCAGGTCCTGAGGACCGGAATACAGGGCAAGGTTAAATAGTTTAGCACTTTATTCCCTGGAGTGTAGGAGAATGAGGGAATATTTGATCAATGCATACAAAATTATGAGGGATGTACATTGAGTAAACACAAGCAGGCTTTTTCCACGGAGGTTGAGTGAGACTCTAGAACTAGAGTTCAGAGGTTAAGAGTGAAAGATGAAGTGCTTGAAGGGAAACTGGGGGGCATGGAGTATCTTCATGCAGAGGGTGGTGAGAGTGTGGAACCAGTTGCCAGTGGAAGTGGTAGATGCAGTTTTGATGTCAACATTTAAGAGAAATTTGGATATGTACTGTAAGTGAATGGGAAGTGTATGGAGGGCTATGGTCCAGGTGCAAGTTAATGGGACTAGACAGAATAATAGATTAGCATGGACTAGATGGGATGAAAGGCCTGTTTCTGTGATATAATGTTCCATGACTCTATGACACCTTACACAGCTTAATTCTTACACCCACAAATTAATCAGTCAGCACCACAAATGCATCATCAAACCATCATAGATACTCACTGTAGAGAATCGTTCCACTGGAAGAAACTGCCTTTATTGTGAGATGTAGTGTCACATCTATTTCAACCTCTGTTCCACTAACAGCAGCATCTCGTCTCAGTATTGTTGTAAGTGATGGAAGCTCCAAGTAAGCATTTCCATTGAAGGATGGAAAGAACAGAGTGATATCTGAAAGAGAGTAGATGGCAAATTACACTCTGAACCCAGCAGTTCTGTACTTGTCCTCAAAAATAAATGAAACAGACAAATATGAACACCTGTTAAATTTCTGACACAAATCCTAGGACCATATGACACAGGGCAGCTTTAGAGACCAGCTCAAGGGATGAATTGCCTAATAGGCCATTCAGCCCATCGAGTGCTCTGCCATTCCATCATGGCTGATTTATCATCACTTTCAACCCCATTCTCCTTTCTCCTCATAACCGTTGACACCCTTACTAATCAAGAAGCTATCAGCCTCCACTTTAAATATACCAAATGACTTGGTCTCCACAGCTATCTGAGGCAATTAGTTCCACAGATTTACAATCTTATAGCAACAGAAATTCCTCCTCATCTCTGTTCCAAAGGGATGACCTTCTGTTCTAAGCCATCTGGTCCCACAGGATGTTTCTTATAGTGGCCCACTATAGGAAACATCCTCTCCACATTCACTCTTTCTAGGCTTTTCAATAAGATCCTCCCTCATTCTTCTAAACTCCAGTGCGTGCAGATCATATCCTTTAGGGAATCCTGCACAATGACTCCCAATTCCATTTGCATCTCTGATTTCTGAACTTTCTCCCCATTTATAAGATATTCTATGCCTTTATTCCTTCTACAAAAGTGAATGACCATACCCTTCCATGCACTACATTCCATCTGCCACTATTTTGCCCATTCTCCTAATCTGTCTTAGTCTTTCTACAGAGTCGATCTGAAAATAGCATAAGAGGGCACATTCTGAATCACAAAATGTGATAACTTCCTGATTAAAAAACAAGGAGTTCATTAATCTTAAATAAATCAGCAATTAGCTCAAATTGAATTCAGATTGCATATGTCATCTTATAAATTGGACATCTTCTCACGAAGCAAAGTATCTTGAAATAAGTGATAGAAAACTCAGTTCAACAGAGATGATGCTCACTGTCTGAGAAGCAGTAATGACATGCTTTCAATTCCTTCACATCTTTTAGCTTTAGTTGATTGCCTTCATTTCTACTTGCATGATGTGTTCTTTTAATGACAACTGTGGTTCATTTGATAGCACCCAGGACATTGCAAAAGAGCGTGATTGTCAATTAAATACTTTGAAAGTACTACTGGAGATATAGCAGTTAATCTGCACAAAACAAATCTGCACAATCTCAAATACGATTAGAAGGGTGCAGAGATCTTTTGCAAGGTTGTTACTGGGGCTTGAGGACTTAAGTATATGGAAAGGTTGAATAGGTTAGGACTTTATTCCCTAACATGTAGGGGAGTGAGGGGAGATTTGACAGAGATATACAAAATTATGAAGAGTATAGATAATATAAATGCAAGCAGGCTTTTTCCACTGAGGTCAGGAGACACTAGACCAAGAGTCCAGGTGATAAGGCTGATGGGTAACATTTTTAAGGGGAACATTAAAGGGAACTTCTTTACGCAGAGGGTGGTGAGAGAATGGAACAATTTGCCAGTAGAGATGGTGGATGCAAGTTTGATTTCAACATGTAAAAGAAACATGACAGGAGCTTAATATTTGTAATAGTATCTTAGTAATTAAGGCTTAAACCATGATGCTGCCATCTTTCAAAACCACACACACAAAATGCTGAAGGAACACAGCAGGTCAGGCATGTAAGTTTAAGGTCTGAATTGTCATTCTTTTAGTTTAACTTTCTTTATTCTTACTTTCATGTTTAGGGGGTGGCCTCTCCTGTTGGTGCTGCCCTCCAGTGTTGGATTGGTGGAAGTACAGGCTGGACTGACAGGAATCATCAAATTGCAGGACTTGTCACTCAGGGTCTTAGACTAAAGATGTGTTTTATTATGTAACCCCGCTCTTTTGTTTCCTTTCTCACTATTTTGAAGGAGCATGTTGATGCACCTGGGCCCCAGAGGAACACTGTCTCATTCAGCTGTATCCATGTGTACACAGATGACAGATACAACAGATGATGCCATTGCCACCACCCTCCACCTGGCCCTAACCCACCTGGACAAAAAAGACACACACGTTCGGATGCTGTTCATAGACTTCAGTTCAGCATTCAACACAATCATCCCTCAGAAACTGATAGGAAAGCTGAGCCTACTGGGCCTGAACACCTCCCTCTGCAACTGGATCCTAGACTTCCTGACTGGGAGACCTCCGTCAGTCCGGATCAGGAGCAGCATCTCTAACACCATCACACTGAGCATGGGGGCTCCCCAGGGCTGTGTGCTCAGTCCACTGCTGTTTACTCCGCTGACCCACGACTGTGCTGCCACACACAGCTCGAACCACATCATCAAGTTCGCCGATGACACAACTGTGGTGGGTCTCATCAGCAAGAACGACGAGTCAGCTTACAGAGAGGAGGTGCAGCGGCTAACGGACTGGCGCAGAGCCAACAACCTGTCTCTTAATGTGAACAAAACAAAAGAAATGGTTGTTGACTTCAGGAGGGCACGGAGCGACCACTCCCCATTGAACATCGACGGCTCCTCGGTAGAGATCGTTACGAGCACCAAATTTCTTGGTGTACACCTGACGGAGAATCTCACCTGGTCCCTCAACACCAGCTCCATAGCAAAGAAAGCCCAGCAGCATCTCTACTTTCTGCGAAGGCTGAGGAAAGTCCATCTCCCACCCCCCATCCTCATCACATTCTACAGGGGTTGTACTGAGAGCACCCGGAGCAGCTGCATCACTGCCTGGTTCAGAAATTGCACCATCTCGGATCACAAGACCCTGCAGCAGATAGTGAGGTCAGCTGAGAAGATCATCGGGGTGTCTCTTCCCACCATCACGGACATTTATACTACATGCTGCATCCGCAAAGGAAACAGCATTATGAAGGACTCCATGCACCCCTCATACAATCTCTTCTCCCTCCTGCCATCTGGGAAAAGGCTCCAAAGCATTCGGGCTCTCACGACCAGACCATGTAACAGTTCCTTCCCCCAAGCTATCAGACTCCTCAATACCCGAAGCCTGGACTGACACCTTGCCCTACTGTCCTGTTTATTATTTATTGTAATGCCTGCACTGTTTTTGTGCACTTTATGTAGTCCAGTGTAGGTCTGTAGTCTAGTGTAGCTTTTTCTGTGTTTTTTTTTACGTAGTTCAGTCTAGTTTTTGTACTGTGTCATGTAACACCATGGTCCTGAAAAACGTTATCTCATTTTTACTATGTACTGTACCCGCAGTTATGGTCGAAATGACAATAAAAGTGACTTGACTTGACTTGTATCGTTTGAATGACAGCAACACTTGATTTGATTTGAAATGTTTAATGCATTTTCAGTAACTTATAGTATAGGTGGTTCTGTATTTTGTAGTTTCTTTGTAAGAACGGGTCATCATGGCAGCATAAGTAAACCAAAGCTGTCCTTGTTGTCTCAGAAGCTGCTCCAATCAGATAATTCTCTTAACTATCCAACTTGAACTATTTTTCAGTATAAACACTGACCATTGTGCAAGTTTATTTTATTTCGAGATAGAGCAGGGCAGCAGACCTTCCTGGGCCAATGAGCCCAAAACTGCCCAATTACACTGATGTGATCTATTACCCTACCAACCCATGTGCCTTTGGAACGTTGGAGGAAATCAGAGCGCTTTGAGAAAACTCACATAGTCATGGGGACAATGTACAGATAGTGGCAGGAATTGAAACCGTGTAGCTGGCGCTGTAACAGTGTTATGCAAACCACTATGTTATTGTGCCACCTATTTAAAACTAATAGAAATCACACAATTCTTTGTTCTTTTCTTTTCTCCTTACTTACAGTGGGGAGAGTTTGGTACAGTTACAGTTAGTTACCTGTAGCTCTACTTTACTGTTAATTCTTTGTTATGAACATGTAATAAGATGACTGTAAACACATTTTTTGTGCCTCATTCCTGACTTCTGAAGAACCTCTGGACAATATCATCTCCAGATCAAGCACTCTATAGTCCCCTAATAATATAGTATTTCAACTATAGGGGCTCTAAATTCAAATATTTGATGTAAGAGAAAGCTCAGAGATGTTGAACATAGAACACAGAACACTGCAATGTGGTATATGTCCTTCAGCCTAGACATTGTCCCAATCTTTTAACCTACTTTAAGGTCAATCTAACCCTTCCATCCTACATAACCCTCCATTTTACTATCATTCATGTGCCTATCTAAGAGTTTCTTAAATGCTCCTCATGTACCTGCCTCTACTACCACCCATGGCAGCGTGTTCCATGCACTCTCCACTCAATGCATAAACAATTTATGTCTGACACCACCTGAAAATTATGCCTCTCTCTATCATTAGCCAGTTCTGCCCATGGAAAAATACTTTGGTTGTCCACCCAATCTATACCTCTTATCATCTTGTACACCTATATCGTCACCGCTCATCATCCGAAACATTTAAAGCAGAGCACAAAAGAGCAAGTTGTACTTGCTTTAGAACGGCTATGCAAATTCTGTTTGAAAGTAACACAAAATGAATACAAGATGTTCATGGAATGAGGAGACAACAGCCAGGTTCACCAAAGGTTATAAGTGACCTACACTGGTCAAGTCTCCATGAGGAAGGAGGCAGTTTGCTTTCAGGATATTGAAAGAAACTTGACCAAAGATGTTGTAATGATTTGACATGGTGGCATTGAAGATGAAGGGATGGTACATGGTATTCTGACAGACAATGAAGGATTTACCATTGTGTGCTGGGTTTATCAAGATGTAATTGAACAATTGTTGTACAAGTTAGAATGGAACAATGGGTAAAGGTACCAGCAAGAGAAAGATAGAAATGTTTCTCATCTCTTCACACTTGGGCACCATCATAACCAGGCTCTGGAGATGAAAATATTTCCTCTGCAATTCAAAACCCTTATATTGCATTGTGGTTCACCTTTGAAATGTTATGATAGAAATATGGAGCAGTTCATTTTTTCTGCAAACTGATTAAATCAAACTCAGTTGTCCTCTGAAGGCTTTCAGCAGTATTCAGTGGTCGCAAGTTAATCCAGATGAAGAAAGCACACATGTTGGCGCATCAATGGAGGAGCAGCACTGACCTTTCAGTGAATCTAATCGAATGCTGTCACCTGTTTCTGCACAGTTTTACAGTGACTCCTCATTCTCTCATTTCCTGTCCCTGCTATGCTGCTTATGACTCTATTTCTTCAAGTTTATTTTAGGATAACTGATTTAAAACTGCTCCCGTTACTTCCAGGGGAGTGCTGACCTCAGTTTACAGTGTGCTTTGAGTCCTGGCCTGCTTTGATAGAGAGTTCACAACAAAGGAAGTCAGGTCAAATTGAATAAAAATTCTCTTCACTCTGAGCTAACTGAATGAAATGTCATAGCAGCTAACTTTTAGTTAGCTCAGATGTGATTACATGAGGGAAACTTCAAAGCACCCTTTCTGCTTTCAGGTCCTCTCAGTATCTGGCACTACTCACAGTTATTAATAAATATGTATGCATTTGCACTGTATATTGCTTTATTGCTTTTGTATTAGTTAACTTTGTCCTTTCTCTAAAGTTAAAGGATGACATAACAATAAGAAAAAGGGTGAATTCACAAAATTCTTCCCTTTTTCTTCTTTCCTAAATCCATTGTTCTATGTGGAGAAGATTTTCTCTGAACTTGGCTCACTCAGTTAGTTACCAACGGGGTGTTGCATCTGTGGTGGAGTTCTTGCCTCTTCAGTCAAATCTACTCCAGGAATTTGATCATGCAAGTCAGTACAACACTGCCCTCTAGAGTTGACAGTAAACTAAGGATCGTCCAACATCTCTAGAGGATAAAAAAATCCATAATTAAATTTCAATAAATGGCAGAGTAGTTCTCTCCAATTTGCATCCCTAAACCTAGAGACTTTTGGTCAATACACAAGGTGAAATCTTACTCTGCAAAGTTAGTTGCTGTATTTCTACAATACAACCAACATTACAAATCAAAAGAATTTAATTGGCTCCAAATGGAGGGCTATGTGGGAGGGAAGGGTTAGATTGTCCTTAGATATGAGAGATTCTTTAGATGCTGGAAATCCAGAGTGATATATACAGAATTCTGCAGGAACTCAGCAGGTCAGGCAGTATCTTTCGAAAGGAATAAGCAATCAACATTTTCGGCCAAGACCCTTCATGAGAACTGGAAAAGGGGGAAGAAATGTGAATAAGAATGTGGGAGGAGGGAAAGGAAAACAAGATAGGATGTGATAGATGAAGCCAGGTGGATGGGTAGGGTGGATGAAGTGACAAACTGATAGGTGATAGGTGGAAAAGGTAAAGAACAGAAGAAGAAGGAATTTGATAGGAGAAGAGAGAGGATCATCAGAGAATGGAATGGAGGAGGAAAACCAGAGTGAGGTGATAGGTAGGTGGGGAGAAGAGAAGAGGTAAGAGGGGTTCCAGAATGGGGATTGAAGAAGATAGAAGGGGGAGGGGGAAGTTATTAATAATGTAGGTTAAAAGATTGACACAACACTGTGTCCCCAAGGGCTTGTTCTATGCTTAATGCTTTATGTTCTTTGCTCCAAAGCATTTTGGGATGTGGCAGATCACAGAAGATATTGGGATGGGGCAGTTTCAGTGGTTTCCTTTGTGGCAGCGTAACAGCAGAAAGTAGTAGACAGGCTTTGACAAGGGAAGAGAAAGTAAATTGTTAATGAGCAGAGAGCAGTCAAATTCTGCTGCAACTTCTGTATAATTTCACAAAAATGAAACAACAATATATTGTATCTTTGAGCATAGACACACCATTGTCTATGCGTCTATATGTTTGTTTCTGAATTTACAGAATCTCTGCATATGCTTGCTTTCCAGCATTGCCATGGTTTGGAAAACTTAGTTTCATCTTTACTGGAGTATAGATCAAATGTCCTCCAAGAGGATCACAACCTTGTGGTTTAGAGGCTTGTATGCATCACTGACCTGGAGAGCTATGCTGGCTGGAGTCAGGGCTTTATGTTTTGGCTCTTGGTAGGATCACATACACCAAGCAGGTCAAAGGGTAGAGGTCAGACTAAGAGTGGTCCACTGATCTTCCAGGTTTGGGGGTTTACCTCAGGGCTAACAAACCTGATTGGTCAAACAAAACTGTTACGGAAACAGCAATGAAGAATCCAACTACATCAGAATGCAACGGTATCCATGAGACCCCAGTTGGGACTTACGTGACTGCCAATGAACTGGGAGGAAGCTACTGACATAATGAAGGAAGCTGTAAATGGTGCCAGAGATGGACAACCTTCATTGCTGTCGTAAATGCCAGCAGTGTAACGGGCAAAAGAAGAAGAAGAAGAAGTAGATCAACTTTACCTTTGCAAATAAATCACTGGCTTTTTAGATCTAGGTATGAATACCTTTGTGAAAATATTGTAATGTGAGAAAGATGATAAAAGAAGCAGAATTAGACCATTCAGCCCATTGAGTCTACTCTGTTATTTCATCATGCTGATTTGTTAATGCCAGTTTCTTGTCTTCTCCCTATCTTTGATGTTCTTAATAATAAGTAACCTATCAAACATTGCTTTAAATATATTCGATGACTTGACATCCACAGTCGTCTTAGGCAAGGAATCCCACAGATCCACCACCCTCTGGCTAAAGGAAGCCCTTCTTATCACTATTCTAAAGTGTTATCCTTTTATTCGGAAGCTTTGCTCTCTAGTCCTAGACTCTCCCACATCTGGAAACATCCTCTCCATGTCCGCTCAGTCTAAGCCTATCAATATTCAATAGCTTTCAATAAGATCTCCTCTTCTCCTTCAAAACTCCAATGAGTACATGTCCAGAACCCTCAAAAGTTCCCCATACATTAATCATTTCATCACCGGGATTATTCTTGTAAACCTCCTCCAGACGTTCTCCAATGCCAGCACATCCTTTCATAGAAAATGGAGACCAAAACTGCTCACAATACTCCCAACGTGGTCTGAACAATGCTTTGTACAGCATCGGCATTCCATTCTTGTTTTTATATTCTAGTCATCCCAAAATGAATGCTAACATTGCATTTGGCTTTCTTACTACTGAATCAACCCACAAGTTAACCTTTAGGGAATCCAGCAGAAACGAAGACAAAGGGAAAACAACACTTGAGAACATGGCTCATTTTGGAAATACTTTTACTATGTTTCTGCTATCCTTACTGACCTTCAGATTCTTTCACCTTATGGCTCCACGTTATCCCACAAACAGGTTTGGACCCAAGTAATTGTGTCCAAGGAAGACACACCTAATTCCTTCCAATAGTCAACCTTTTAATCAAACAGATCCCGTAAGTCAAATTTACAATTTTTGGACACCAATCAATAAGGTATTTCAGTCTCCAACAAAATTTGATACAAGGATGCAACAGAGGGATCAGGTGCAAGTGTAAACTGCTGTTCTGCTGAGCCAGACGGGATTATTCTGCCAGATTTAACAATGAATGATCTCTCCCTGGACTGCAATAGGTTTATGAAGACTGCAAGGTACATAGCTAATGAAGTATTTCAGGAAGTCAGAATCAATACTATCTGAGCCAAGCTATTTTGTGCTGTATTCCTTCAACAAATTGCAGTTGATTTGTCATGTGACCATCACATCACAATCACATGACAAATGAGTTTGCTGCATTCACTTGACTGACTCCAATCCAGCAGAAGGAAAAATTACTGAGAACTCAAAATCAAAGAATATGTACTTATTTGCTGTCTTCTGTATCTTCATGATTGTTTAAACATCTTTTGAAAACAAAGAATATTTTGAAATACACTCACCACCTGTACCTAATAAAGAGGCCACTGAGAGTATGTTCATGATGTTCTGCTGCTGTAACCCATCCACTTCAATGTTCAACATGTTGTGCATTCAGAGATGCTCTTCTACACAGCACTATTGTAATGCAAAGTCATTTGAGTTACTGTCGCTTTCCTGTCATTTTGAACCTGTCTGGCCATTCTCCTCTGACTTCTCTCATTAACAAGGTGTTTTTACCCACAGAACTGCTGCTCACTGGATGGTTTTTGTTTTCACACCATTCTCTGTAAACTCTAGAGACTGTTGTGTGTGACAGTCTCAGGGGATCAGCAGTTTCTGAGATACACAAACCAACCCATTTGACACCAACAATCTTTCCACAGTCAAAGTCACTTAGATCACATTTCTTCCCTGTTTTGAAGTTTGGTCTGAACAACAACCAAACCTCTTGACCATCTCTGCATACTTTTATGCACTGAGTTGCTGCCACATAACTGGCTGATTACATATTTGCATTAATAAGCAGGTGTACAGGTGTACCTAATAAATTGGCCACTGACTGCATATTTACTGCCTTTTTTTTGTAGGAAATGTAGCTGTTAATCTTCATGGGCAAAGCAGTCCATGTAAAGATGTGTGACTATATCTGAGGCCACAAAAGGTCACAAGATTCAGTGAAGACAAAATACAATCTGAATGTGGTTTCAAGAGGAAATGGGTTCTGTAAAACTTGGTGGTCTTCTGAGTAGTTATGACCAATGCAGTTGAAAATTACATTCAAAAGATTGGCTAGCTCTAATCCTGGTATAAGAGGGTTGCCTTGTTACAAAAAGCCGAAGAAATTGGATCTGAACTCTTTGAAGAATGAGAGGTGATCTTAATGAAACAGAAACCATTTGCCTTCTTAACCATCTGATCATGTTGCTGCACAAGCTGATAGTGTGCTTATAAAGGTGTATGGTGTTTTTGCCTTGATTAGCCTTGGATTGAGCTCAAGAATCGCGAGGTGATATGTCAGCTCATAAAAGCTCTGGTTAGACCTCACTATAGGAAGAACATGGAAGCATTGGAGAGGGTGCAGAGAAGATTTATCAAATGCTGTCTGGATTAGAGGACATATAGTATCTTACAAGGAAAGGTTGAGAGAGCTGGGGCTTGTCCCTTTGGAATGAAGGAGGATGAGAGTTATAAAATTAAAAGAGGCATTGACAGAGTGGACGGCTAGCACCTTTTTCTCAGGGTGACGTTGGCTAATACAAGAGGACTTATTTTAATGAGATTGGAGGAAAGTATAGGGAGATGTCAGAGATAGTTTATTTTTACAAAGAGTGGTGGGTGCCCGGAATGCACTTGCAGAAGTGGTTTTAGAGGCTGATACATTAGGGATATTAAAGAGACACTTAGATAGACACATGGATGAAGGAAACATGGAGGGTCATGTAGTAGGGAAGGGGTAGATTGATCTTGGAGTTGTTTAAAAAGTCAGAACAACATCATGGGCTGTAACTCCCTATTGTTTGTACTATTCCATGTTCTATTGTTTGATAATATTTTTAGAGACATGACAGGGTAATGTGGGACAGTGGACAAGACTTGCACAAGGGAGTGTAATTATGGGAAAAGAGGGAGACCATCTAAAACAAGGGTGCACAAGAATTTCTTTTTGCAGGCGGTGGTGAATCTCTGCAATTCCCTGCCTCAGGAGTTTGAGGATCCTGGATCACTGGAGGTATTTTAACGAAATGATAGATAATTGTTTGAAAGACTAAGGAGTTGAGGACTATGGGGAAACTGGAAAATTAGAGGCAACTCAAGTTTGATTGTATTCAACAGTAGATGGCTTTAGGAACAGAATGTCTTATTTCTGTGTCCTTGTATGCTCAGTGGAGATGAAAGTTTGGGCATTGCACTAATGTTGGCATCATGAGGGAGAGTTTTAAAAAAAACCAGTGCAAAGAAAAAAATCTGCCAGAAAGTCAATTTCCTGATAGGCACTACAATGCCAAGAAATGTGAGATGATTTTCAATTGCACAGAATTTTTTTTACTTTCGGGGTTGTGTAAAGAAATTTCTAGGCCATGAAATAATAACTTCCAATTCAATAACATCTTTAATATAGTTCAACAAATTCCCAGGGTTCTCATAAGAGCATATCCAAAATTGCCAACAGCAAGCCGTTTTGAATGGTGTTTAGTCAAAGGCCTGGTTCAGAAGGAAAGTGAGGTCAGACAAAGGGGATAAAATAATAATTGTTGGAATTCAAAAAAATAAAGCAAATGGACAGAATTAGAAGAAAACTGAAATTTCAAGTAATTATTAGGAAAGAAGAGGCATAAAGAAAGTATGGACTGAGACTATGAATAGATCTGAAGACAAGAATTGGAGTTTTAAAGCTGAGGAAATTGTCTCAGAAGCAGGCACTGAGATTAAGGACATAAAAGCATAATAAGAAGGTCAAATCAGCCCCTTGTGCCTTGCCTGCCATTCAATAAAATTGTGGTTGATCCAATCTTGGCCTCAATCTCATTAACCACTTTCTGCCCACACTACTTAACTTCTTGACAGTATGTATGCACTTTCGCACAATCAGGAAATGCAGTCTCTCATAACTGTGCAAATGCTGGCTCCTGACAGCTGCCTACTAAAATGAAGGTCTCGCTACGAGTTAGGGAGAGCACTCCCTTCTGCACTGCTCCATGGGAGAATCATTAAATATCATTATTGCAAATTATTTGAAAACAGGGACAACTGTGCTTCATTTTGGCATTTCTATTGATTATGCCACAGGATACAGGAATATAATAAAGCCATTTGGCCACCCAAGTCTGCTCCGCAATTCGAACATGACTGGGTTTACTATCCCTTTCCCTGCCTTCTCCCTGTAATTTTTGATGCCCTTACCAATCAAGAATTTATCCAGCTCCACCTTAAATACACCCATTTACTTGGCCTCCAGGTCCGTCTGTGGCAAAGAATTTCACAGATTAACCCAGCCTCTGGCTAAAGAAATTCCTCTTTATTACAATTTGAAAGGGACGCCCTTGTACTCCGAGGCTGAGCCCTTTGGTCCTAGACTCCCTAGTCCCATGGACCATGATACCCTTCCAACAGTTTTGTACTTGCCAATCCAGAACTGGTGAAGACAGTCCCGTGATGGCATTTCTCAGTGATGATGACAGCATCAAAGTAGACAGATGGTGGTATTTCAGCAGAAGCAGCCAAATGGGGTAGCATTTTTGGTTGAAATTTCTGGCAGCATCAATGCAAACAGACATCAGGGTAAATGACAGGTTCTACCCCACTCTAATAAGGCTATTAAATGGTTCCCTGGTAAGACCATATGGACCCTTGACTTCACAATCAATCTTGCTATGTTCTTTACACTTTATTATTTACGTACACTGCACTTTCTCTGTAGCTGTTACACTGTATTGTTCAGTTATTGTTCTACCTTGTTCTACCTCAGTCATGAATAATGAATTGTTCTATATGAACAGTATTCAAGGAAAGCTTTTTACTGTATCTCGGTACATATCATACAGTATTCTTACAAAGCTACAGGAAAAATATCAAGAGGGTTGAAAGAGTACTGAGAAAATGTTCAAGCATGTTGCCTAGAGACTAGAACTTGAGCTCATAGGTTAAGAGTTAAAGGTTAAATATTTAAGGAGAGCTTCTTTACTCATAGGATGGTGGGAATGTAGAATGAGCTGCCAGCACAAGAGGTGGATGCAGGCTTGATTTCAACATTTAAGAGAAATTTGGATAAGTACGTGGATGGGTGCGATATGAAGGGAAGTGGTCCAAGTGTGTGTTGATGAAACTAGGCAGAATTACAGTTCAACACAGACTAGATAGGCCAAAGGGCCTGTTTCTGTGTTGTCGTGCTCAAGTGGATGACTAAATAATGATACTAAACCAATATCAATACCAATGATAAATGTCCTTTCTAGGGAGCAGTCAACACAGTAAGTGTTCACACCTCTATGGTGTCAGTGAGTTTGCTGTCCCATACCTTATGTGAGGATGTGAAAGCATATGGTTCTGGCCAAAATAAAGTTCAAGCTGCTTACAAACTTATGAGTATAAAATACAAAAGCATGCATAGGCCACTCGGCCCCTCTAAATTGTCTGCCTTTAAGTATAATCATGGTCGATTATTGAGCAGGGAACAGCATTTCCCTGCTCTTACCCTTACATCCCAGAAGAGAGTTAGAAATAAATGACAGGGTGGTCCAGAAATATTTAGAAGAGAGAATAATCCAAAGACGGAATCATACCCACAGAACCAATGAACAGCTGCTGATAAAATTCCATATTATTCATCTGAATTTAGATTCTGTGGCTGCTATACCGGGATTTGAACAGAGATCCCTGGATTGTTAGACCATCTAAGGACCTGTGTCTGGGGGCTCCACAGGAGGAATCTAAATATATTATCTTTTTTTGTCACATGCACATTTAAACATACAGTGAAGTGCATTGTTTGGGTCAAATCTGATCAGTGAGAATTGCAATGCTTCTGGTGCCAATATATCATGCCCACTACTCACTAACCCTAAACATACAGTACTGTGCAGAAGTCTTAGGAACATACTGCATAAATAGTGAGGGTGCACAGCGCTGTATTTGTCAATGTAGAATGAAGAGTAAGTTTGTAAATCTGGTGGGCACAAGGGATGTTAGGAATAACGAGTCCGGTGCACTGTGAACAGATGGCAGGCAAGGAATGTCAGGGGTGGAGGGGGAGGTGGTTGGTATGGGTGCAGACACACCCTGCACTGAGACTAATTTAATTCTGGAATGTAAGCCCATCATCATCAAGGGGAGAATGTACAGACAGCAATGATCACTGGTGCTGCAAAGCGCATGAACTGACCATTATGCTCCAATGCCAATCAAAGCCACTTAATCTCATAATCTCTTAATCTTATACTCATATCAATAATTGTGTAGAAGCAAATAAACAAACTAATTGGTTGATGCACACTTCCAAAACATCAGAAAGTGTTTAAGAATTCTTGGCAATTCAAAGCGCTCATCACCAAAATTCATCTCTTAAGAATGGTCATGTGATCTTCAAAGAAGGTTGGCGTCATTCAATGTCTGTAGTGAGATGCTGAAGATGTTCTATAGGTCAGTTGTGGAGAGCGCCCTCTTCTTTGTGGTGGCGTGTTGGGGAGGAAGCATTAAGAAGAGGGACGCCTCACGTCTTAATAAGCTGGTAAGGAAGGCGGGCTCTGTCGTGGGCAAAGTGCTGGAGAGTTTAACATCGGTAGCTGAGCGAAGGGCACTGAGTAGGCTACGGTCAATTATGGAAAACTCTGAACATCCTCTACATAGCACCATCCAGAGACAGAGAAGCAGTTTCAGCGACAGGTTACTATCGATGCAATGCTCCTCAGACAGGATGAAGAGGTCAATACTCCCCAATGCCATTAGGCTTTACAATTCAACCGCCAGGACTTAAGAACTTTTTAAAAGCTATTATTAATGCTTTTTGAGATAGTGATTTAGATGCATATCATATTTTTTTACTGAGTTAAGTATTGTATGTAATTAGTTTTGCTACAACAAGTGTATGGGACATTGGAAAAAAAAAGTTGAATTTCCCCATGGGGATGAATAAAGTATCTATCTATCTATCTATCTATCTATCTATCTATCTATCTATCTATCTATCTATCTATCTATCTAAATCAGTTATTGTCTCAGCCTCTTCACCTGCAGTACCAGATATCCAATTTTCCACCAAGTACCTCCAATGTTCCATCTTGAGGGAAATAACTGGCATTTCCAAAAATGTTGAAAATAGTTGGCAATAAAACCATAGGGGAGAAGCTTAGGGTTCGGGAACAGTTATTACCAAATAAGAATCAGGCTCCTGAACCAACATAAGTAACTTCACTCACCTCAATGCTGAACTGATTCTACAATCTAAAGACTCACTTTCAAGGACTCTTCAACTCCTGTTTTCAGTGTTATTTGTTTACTTTATTAATTGCATAATTTGTCTTCTTTTGCAAATTGATTGTTTGCCAAACTATATTTATGTATAATTTTTCAAAATTCTGTTGTATTTCTTCATTCTGTAATTGTCTGCAAAAAAAAACTAGTCACAAGGTAGTATATAATGACATCCACTCCGTGTAAGAACACTGAGTGTATGTTTGTAGTCTTCTGCTGCTGTAGCCCAGCCACTGCAAGATTCAACATGTAGTGTGTTCAGAGATGCTCTTCTGCACACTACTGTTGTAACACATGGTTATTTGAGTTACTGTCACCTTCCTGTCAGCTTGAACCAGTCTGGCCATTCTCTTCCGACCTCTCTCATTAACACGGTATTTTTATCCACAGAACTGCCGCTCACAGGAGGTTTTTTTTTTGTTTTCTTGTGCCTTCTGGAGTCTGTTGTGTGTGTGTGAAAATCCCAGGAAATCAGCGGTTTCTGAAATATTCAAACCACTTCACTTGACATCAACAATCATACCACAGTCAAAATCACTTAGATCACATTCCTTCCCCATTATATTGATTGGTCTGAACAACAACTGAACCTCTTGGCCATGCCTGCATGTTTTTATGCCTTGAGCTGCTGCCTTATGATTGGCTGATTGGATATTTGAACTAACAAGCAGGTGTCCAGGTGCACAGAGTGTAATTGCAGAGCTACAGAGAACATGCAGGGGAGGGATTCAAATCGGATAAACCTTTCAGAGTCCTGTACGTGATGACTTAAAACCTCCAATTTGAAATACGTTTCTTTGGTTGTGGTTTTCATAAATGCTCTTCTCTCTATAAATTACACAATGATACCAAACATGTGAAATTCAACCTGCTTATATTTAAAATTCAGTGAAACAATGTACAACTGACAGTCTAAATCTTTCGGTGTTATATACAGCACAAGAAAGAGGCAGTCCATCTGTTCTGCCTTAATAGTATCTCAACTATCGTGGGAATTTTCCCAACTTGCAACAACACTCAATCATCCTGTCAATTCTCTGAGCAAAGCTGCCACTTACAGCCAAATTAGAGATGACTCAACTTCCTGGGTCTGTGCCCGTGAGAAGTAAATTTGCAATCCACCAACTCATTTCTGGAACATCCAAATAATTGGGGCATTCTCAACCCATTCGTTTGGGTTTCGAATTGACTCAGTGCTGGATGCCGATGAGAATTCATTATATCTCCCGTGTTTGTGACCTTTTACTGCACCTAGCACATAATGCCAGAAGAGATTAACTGTGTAGTTAGTAGTAATGCTTCACATCCCAGTGAGTTTATCCATAGAACAGTAAAATCAGCAAGGCCAGGAAGTAATAGTGATGATCTGTGCTTTAAGCTGGGTTACTTGTATGGTAAATTTCTGTTCTCAGAGCTCCTAAGCTGTGGTAAGCATAATCTTATTCTGAAAATAAAAGGACACAACTTGATATCGTGATGGATGGCCCCAAAGCATCGACTGTTTATTCCTTTGCATAGATGCTGCCTGACCTGCTGAGTTTATATGTGTTACTCTGGATTTCCTACAACTGCGTACATGTGTACTTTGACAGTAAAATGAATCAGAATCAGGTTTATTATCACCGGCATGTGACATGGAATTTGTTAACTTAGCAGCAGGAGTTCAATGCAATACATAATCTCGAAGAGAGAGAAAAATAATAATAATAAAAAATAAAACAAGTAAATCAATTACATATATTGAATAGATTTCAAAATATGTGCAAAAACAGAAATACTGTATATTAAAAAAGTGAGGTGGTGTCCAAAGATTCAATGTCCATTCAGGAATCGGATAGCAGAGGGGAAGAAGGTGTTCCTGAATCGCTCAGTATGGGCCTTCAGGTTTCTGTATCTCCTACCTGATGGTAACAGTGAGAAAAGGGCATGCCCTGGGTGCTGGAGGTTCTTAATAATGGATGCTGCCTTTCTGAAACACTGCTCCCTTGGGTACTTCATAGGCTAGTGCCCAAAATCGAGCTGACTAGATTTATAACCTTCCGCAGCTTCTTTCAGTCCTGTGCAGTAGCCCCTCCATACCAGACAGTGATGCAGCCTGTCAGAATGCTCTCCACAGTACAGCTATAGAAGTTTTTGAGTGTGTTTGTTGACATGCCAAATCTCTTCAAACTCCTAATAAAGTATAGCCACTGTATAACCTTTCAACCTTTAAACATTTGACAATTAACTTCGTTATGATCTTCCTCTTTATTGCTAACCTGTGTTGTGCTCTTTTGGTAGGTTTTACATTTATTCAGCATTCTTATTGTTTTACCTTATTCTAGCACAGTGATATGATTTAACTTGTATAAGCAGTATGCAAGGCAAGCTTTTCACTGTATCTTGGTTCATGTAACAATAGTAAACCAATACCAATACAAACACAGTATCATCAAAGTGAGGTAATATTTGACACTAAAATGTGAAATAGCAGAGTGTTTGAAATTTGTTTCCTGAGGATCTCTCTACCTTTGATATGGGAAATGTTGATATCATTTATTATGAAACATCTATTTTTCAACCCAGAAGATACCCTCAAACCCAGAAACAAATTGGAAATTTTCTGGAAACTTAGATGCAGGCTGGGTGGGCCAGCAAGTTTTATATGAAGTTACGCTTCTCTCTCCCTATTTCATTAAACCTATCAATAGACCCTACTATGGACATATATTGTTTTATAATTCTATGAAGTCATTCCTTAAGTACATTCATAATCTTCACCTTCTCCACTCCTCAAAGTAATTTTAATTCTGGCTGGTCCCTCGATATAGAAGTTCCTACTGTGTTCTCTACTGCATTTAAACCACAAGACAGAGGTGCAGAATTAGACCATTTGGCCCATCGCGTTTTCTCCACCATTCCATCATGGCTGATATATTATCCCTCTGAACTCCATTCTCCTGCCTTCTCCTCGTAACATCTGGTGCCTTGACTAGTCAAGAACCTATCAACCAATACATCCAATGACTTGGCCTCCATAGACTCACCACACTCTGGCTAAAGAAATTCCTCTTCATCTCTGTTCTGATCGGATAATTCACTATTCTGATGTTATGTGCTCTGGTCCTAGACTCCAGCACTGTAAGAAACGTCCTCTCCAAATCCACTAGGCCTTTCAGTATTCAATAGCTATCAATGAGAACCCCCTTCATTCTTCTAAACTCCCAGCGAGTGCAGACCCAGAGACATCAAATTCTCTTATCTCTTTCATTCCAAGAATCATTCACATAAGCCTCCACTATATCCTCTCCAATGCCAGCCATCTTTTTTTAAGCAAGAGGACCAAAACTGCTCACAATACTTTGTGTGGACTGTTAAATGCCTTATAAAGCCTCCGTATTACATCCTTGCTTTTATAGTCTAATCCTCTCAAAGTGAAAGCTAACATTGCATTTGCCTTCCATACCATCAACTCAACCTGCAAGTTAACCTTCAGAGAATCCTGGATGAGGACTCCCAAATCCCTTTGCGTCAATGATTTTTTAATTTTCTCTCCATTTAGAAATTAGTCCATACCTTTATTTTTTCCAGAAAACTGCATGACCTACACTATTTTCTATCTGCTACTTCTTTGTCCATTCTCCTTATCTGTCTAAGTCCTTCTGCAGACTCCCTTTTTCCTCAACACAACCTACTGCTCCACCTATGTTCACATCACCTGCAAACCTAGTGACAAAGCCATCAATTCCATCGCCCAAATCATTAAAAGATGACCCAAAAGTAAGCGGTCCCAACACCAACTCCTGCAGAATATCACTAGTCACCAGTAGCCAACCCCTTTATTATCCACACTTTGCCTCCTGCCAGCCAGCCAATCTTCTATCATATTAGTATATCTCCTGCTATACTATGGGCTGTATTATTGATCACAACTTAATTTTATTGGTGATAATTTAATATTTACATCCCTCAGCTTCAATATTCCCCATGAGCACTTAGGTCTCTGCACATCTACTCAACTAAAATATTTCAGAACTTTGAAGTTATCCATCAGGTCTTCATCATCTCTTTTGCTCACACAAGACAAATAAGTCTAAGTCTGCATGGGCTTCCCAAATAATTATATAATCATTCTGTTCTGATTTCATTTTGTAAATTTTTCCTGCATCTTTCTTTTTGCTCTGTGTAATTTTTATGCTCACCGTGTATTATGTGTACCAAATCCATTTTCATTGATACAAGAGATACTGAAGATGCTGGAAATGCAGAGTAACTCACACAAAATGCTGAAGGAGCTCAGCACCTTCTGGCTTCCACCTCACCTTTGATGGTTCTGGGCCTATACTTGTTGGAGTTTAGAAGAATGGGGGCGAGGAGTGGTACGTCACTGAAACCTATTGAACATTGAAAGGCCTAAAGAGGATAGATGTAGAGAGGCTGCTTCCTATAGTGGCTGAGTCTAGAACCTGAGGGCACAGCTTTAGAATAGAGAGACATCCATTTAGAACAGAGTTAAGGGGGAATTTCTTTAGCCAGACAGTGGTGAATCTGTGGAATTCATTGCCATGTACGGCTGTGGAGGCCAAGTCATTGAAGATATTTAAAGCAGATTTTGAAAGTTTCTTGATTAGTCAGGGCACCAAGGTTAACAGGGAGAAGGCAGGAGAATGGGTTTGAGAGGCATAATAAATCAGCCGTGATAGAATGACGGAACAGACTTGATGGGCTGAATGGTCTAATTCTACTCCTATGTCTTATGGTGGTATCTGGCAACACTTATCAGCTGCCAGCTTGCACTGTTTCCCCTCCCCCTATGTTCTTATTCTGGCTTCTGCCTTCCTTTCCAGTCCTGATGAAAGGTATCTGTCAAAACATTGATTGTTCATTCCTGTACATAGATGTTGTCTGATCTGCTGTTCTTCCAGTGTTATCCATCTTCACTGACCAATTTGAAAAAAAAAGCCCATCCAATCTTAAAGCATGTTATAAAGCAAAAATGAAAACCTTGAAAAATGGCATTAGGGGATACGGTGAGCGAGCAGGTAAGTGGACATGAGGCTAGGTTTAGATCAGCCATGTGATCTCCTGGACCAGTTTTCGATAGCCTGGATGGGTCGGAGAGGAATTTTCCAGATTTTTTCTCCTCAATTGGCAACTCGTTTTTTTTTTCCCCGGGTGATCACATGGGTTTGGGCGGGATGAATAATAAAATAAAATGGGCGGCATGGTGCCCTGTTGGTTGGCACTGTTGCCTTGTGGGATTCGATGAAAACTAGAGTTAAGATTGGATCAGCCATGATCTTGTTGAATGGCGGAGCAGGCTTGAGGGGCCGATTGGCCTACTCCTGCTCCTATCTCTTATGTTCTTATGTAAAGTAGTGGAAAAGAGAAATGAAGCCAGAGGCTGCTGCAGGTACTCAATATGTTGGGTAACGTCTGTAGAGAGAGAAACACTAAGTTCACGTTGCAGGTTAATGACCCTTCATTGGAATTGAAAAACGTGCATTGGCTGGCATTTGGTTAGAGCCAAGCTGTGCCCAAAAGGTCAATTTCATATTCATATCGCAAATTTATTTTAATTCTTCCCTAAAAGGAATACTCCATCAGACATCATATCTATTGGGACCTGCCTGTGATTCTCAATCGTTTGTCTCCTATCCTGCTAGGATCTTAAACTAGACTCCAAGGTCAGTACAATCACAATATATTCAAAATATGCATTCTTTTTTGACACTGAAGGGGGCAAGAACTGCACATTTAGATATGGGGCCTCATGTTTGCAGTGAGGTAGGCAAAATCAGAATCAGAATCTGGTTTATTATCATTGACATATGTTGGGAAGTTTGCTATTTTGTGGCAGCAGTACAGAGCAGTACATTAAAAAAAATTACTGTAGAAATCACAAAACAAAATAGCTACAAATCAGGAGAGCAAAATAGTTAGGTATTGTTGAGTTAGCGTTGATGGGTTTGTGTGGACTGTTGAGAAATCTGACGGTGGAGGGAAGGATCCATTCACAAATCTGATGGTGGAGGGAAGGATCCATTCAGAAATCTGATGGTGGAGGGAAGGATCCATTCAGAAATCTGACGGTGGAGGGAAGGATCCGTTCACAAATCTGACGGTGGAGGGAAGGATCCGTTCAGAAATCTGACGGTGGAGGGAAGGATCCGTTCGGAAATCTGACGGTGGAGGGAAGGATCCATTCACAAATCTGACGGTGGAGGGAAGGATCCATTCAGAAATCTGACGGTGGAGGGAAGGATCCGTTCAGAAATCTGACGGTGGAGGGAAGGATCCGTTCGGAAATCTGACGGTGGAGGGAAGGATCCATTCACAAATCTAACGGTGGAGGGAAGGATCCATTCACAAATCTGACGGTGGAGGGAAGGATCCGTTCAGAAATCTGACGGTGGAGGGAAGGATCCGTTCGGAAATCTGACGGTGGAGGGAAGGATCCATTCAGAAATCTGACGGTGGAGGGAAGGATCCATTCAGAAATCTGACGGTGGAGGGAAGGATCCGTTCAGAAATCTGACGGTGGAGGGAAGGATCCGTTCGGAAATCTGACGGTGGAGGGAAGGATCCGTTCGGAAATCTGACGGTGGAGGGAAGGATCCATTCACAAATCTGACGGTGGAGGGAAGGATCCGTTCAGAAATCTGACGGTGGAGGGAAGGATCCATTCACAAATCTGACGGTGGAGGGAAGGATCCGTTCAGAAATCTGACGGTGGAGGGAAGGATCCGTTGATAAATCTGACGGTGGAGGGAAGGATCCGTTCAGAAATCTGACGGTGGAGGGAAGGATCCATTCAGAAATCTGACGGTGGAGGGAAGGATCCATTCACAAATCTGACGGTGGAGGGAAGGATCCATTCAGAAATCTGACGGTGGAGAGAAGGATCCGTTCAGAAATCTGACGGTGGAGGGAAGGATTCGTTCAGAAATCTGACGGTGGAGGGGAAGTAACCATTCAGAAATATAACGGTGGAGAGAAGGATCCATTCAGAAATCTGACGGTGGAGGGAAGGATCCATTCAGAAATCTGACGGTGGAGGGAAGGATCCGTTCGGAAATCTGACGGTGGAGGGAAGGATCCGTTCACAAATCTGACGGTGGAGGGAAGGATCCGTTCAGAAATCTGACGGTGGAGGGAAGGATCCGTTCGGAAATCTGACGGTGGAGGGAAGGATCCATTCACAAATCTGACGGTGGAGGGAAGGATCCATTCAGAAATCTGACGGTGGAGGGAAGGATCCGTTCAGAAATCTGACGGTGGAGGGAAGGATCCGTTCGGAAATCTGACGGTGGAGGGAAGGATCCGTTCGGAAATCTGACGGTGGAGGGAAGGATCCGTTCACAAATCTGACGGTGGAGGGAAGGATCCGTTCAGAAATCTGACGGTGGAGGGAAGGATCCGTTCACAAATCTGACGGTGGAGGGAAGGATCCGTTCAGAAATCTGACGGTGGAGGGAAGGATCCGTTCGGAAATCTGACGGTGGAGGGAAGGATCCATTCACAAATCTGACGGTGGAGGGAAGGATCCATTCAGAAATCTGACGGTGGAGGGAAGGATCCGTTCAGAAATCTGACGGTGGAGGGAAGGATCCGTTCGGAAATCTGACGGTGGAGGGAAGGATCCATTCACAAATCTAACGGTGGAGGGAAGGATCCGTTCAGAAATCTGACGGTGGAGGGAAGGATCCGTTCGGAAATCTGACGGTGGAGGGAAGGATCCATTCAGAAATCTGACGGTGGAGGGAAGGATCCATTCAGAAATCTGACGGTGGAGGGAAGGATCCGTTCAGAAATCTGATGGTGGAGGGAAGGATCCGTTCGGAAATCTGACGGTGGAGGGAAGGATCCGTTCGGAAATCTGACGGTGGAGGGAAGGATCCATTCACAAATCTGACGGTGGAGGGAAGGATCCGTTCAGAAATCTGACGGTGGAGGGAAGGATCCATTCACAAATCTGACGGTGGAGGGAAGGATCCGTTCAGAAATCTGACGGTGGAGGGAAGGATCCGTTGATAAATCTGACGGTGGAGGGAAGGATCCGTTCAGAAATCTGACGGTGGAGGGAAGGATCCATTCAGAAATCTGACGGTGGAGGGAAGGATCCATTCACAAATCTGACGGTGGAGGGAAGGATCCGTTCAGAAATCTGACGGTGGAGGGAAGGATCCATTCACAAATCTGACGGTGGAGGGAAGGATCCGTTCAGAAATCTGACGGTGGAGGGAAGGATCCATTCACAAATCTGACGGTGGAGGGAAGGATCCGTTCAGAAATCTGACGGTGGAGGGAAGGATCCGTTGATAAATCTGACGGTGGAGGGAAGGATCCGTTCAGAAATCTGACGGTGGAGGGAAGGATCCATTCAGAAATCTGACGGTGGAGGGAAGGATCCATTCACAAATCTGACGGTGGAGGGAAGGATCCATTCAGAAATCTGACGGTGGAGAGAAGGATCCGTTCAGAAATCTGACGGTGGAGGGAAGGATTCGTTCAGAAATCTGACGGTGGAGGGGAAGTAACCATTCAGAAATATAACGGTGGAGAGAAGGATCCATTCAGAAATCTGACGGTGGAGGGAAGGATCCATTCACAAATCTGACGGTGGAGGGAAGGATCCGTTCGGAAATCTGACGGTGGAGGGAAGGATCCGTTCACAAATCTGACGGTGGAGGGAAGGATCCGTTCAGAAATCTGACGGTGGAGGGAAGGATCCGTTCGGAAATCTGACGGTGGAGGGAAGGATCCATTCACAAATCTGACGGTGGAGGGAAGGATCCATTCAGAAATCTGACGGTGGAGGGAAGGATCCGTTCAGAAATCTGACGGTGGAGGGAAGGATCCGTTCGGAAATCTGACGGTGGAGGGAAGGATCCGTTCGGAAATCTGACGGTGGAGGGAAGGATCCATTCACAAATCTGACGGTGGAGGGAAGGATCCGTTCAGAAATCTGACGGTGGAGGGAAGGATCCATTCACAAATCTGACGGTGGAGGGGAAGTAACCATTCACAAATCTAACGGTGGAGGGAAGGATCCATTCACAAATCTGACAGTGGAGGGAAGGATCCGTTCAGAAATCTGACGGTGGAGGGAAGGATCCGTTCGGAAATCTGACGGTGGAGGGAAGGATCCATTCACAAATCTGACCATATAACCATATAACCATATAACAATCACAGCACGGAAACAGGCCATTCCGGCCCTCCTAGTCCGTGCCGAACTCTTAATCTCACCTAGTCCCACCTACCCGCACTCAGCCCATAACCCTCCACTCCTTTCCTATCCATATACCTATCCAATTTTACCTTAAATGACACAACTGATCTGGCCTCTACTACTTCTACAGGAAGCTCATTCCACACAGCTATCACTCTCTGAGTAAAGAAATACCCCCTCGTGTTTCCCTTAAACTTTTGCCCCCTAACTCTCAAATCATGTCCTCTCGTTTGAATCTCCCCTACTCTCAATGGAAACAGCCTATTCACGTCAACTCTATCTATCCCTCTCAACATTTTAAATACCTCGATCAAATCCCCCCTCAACCTTCTACGCTCCAATGAATAGAGACCTAACTTGTTCAACCTTTCTCTGTAACTTAAGTGCTGAAACCCTGGTAACATCCTAGTAAATCGTCTCTGCACTCTCTCTAATTTATTGATATCTTTCCTATAATTCGGTGACCAGAACTGTACACAATATTCCAAATTTGGCCTTACCAATGCCTTGTACAATTTTAACATTACATCCCAACTTCTGTACTCAATGCTCTGATTTATAAAGGCCAGCGTTCCAAAAGCCTTCTTCACCACCCTATCTACATGAGACTCCACCTTCAGGGAACTATGCACTGTTATTCCTAGATCTCTCTGTTCCACTGCATTCCTCAATGCCCTACCATTTACCCTGTATGTTCTATTTGGATTATTCCTGCCAAAATGTAGAACCTCACACTTCTCAGCATTAAACTCCATCTGCCAACGTTCAGCCCATTCTTCTAACCGGCATAAATCTCCCTGCAAGCTTTGAAAACCCACCTCATTATCCACAACACCTCCTACCTTAGTATCATCAGCATACTTACTAATCCAATTTACCACCCCATCATCCAGATCATTTATGTATATTACAAACAACATTGGGCCCAAAACAGATCCCTGAGGCACCCCGCTAGTCACCGGCCTCCATCCCGATAAACAATTATCCACCACTACTCTCTGGCATCTCCCATCTAGCCACTGTTGAATCCATTTTATTACTCCAGCACTAATACCTAACGACTGAACCTTCTTAACTAACCTTCCATGTGGAACTTTGTCAAAGGCCTTGCTGAAGTCCATATAGACTACATCCTCTGCCTTACCCTCGTCAACATTCCTCGTAACTACTTCAAAAAATTCAATAAGGTTTGTCAAACATTCAATAAGGTTCCCTGACGGTGGAGGGAAGGATCCATTCAGAAATCTGACGGTGGAGGGAAGGATCCGTTCAGAAATCTGACGGTGGAGGGAAGGATCCGTTCGGAAATCTGACGGTGGAGGGAAGGATCCGTTCGGAAATCTGACGGTGGAGGGAAGGATCCATTCACAAATCTGACGGTGGAGGAAGGATCCGTTCAGAAATCTGATGGTGGAGGGAAGGATCCATTCACAAATCTGACAGTGGAGGGAAGGATCCGTTCAGAAATCTGACGGTGGAGGGAAGGATCCGTTGATAAATCTGACGGTGGAGAGAAGGATCCGTTCAGAAATCTGACGGTGGAGGGAAGGATTCGTTCAGAAATCTGACGGTGGAGGGGAAGTAACCATTCAGAAATATAACGGTGGAGAGAAGGATCCATTCAGAAATCTGACGGTGGAGGGAAGGATCCGTTCAGAAATCTGACGGTGGAGGGAAGGATCCGTTCAGAAATCTGACGGTGGAGGGAAGGATTCGTTCAGAAATCTGACGGTGGAGGGAAGGATCAATTCAGAAATCTAACGGTGGTGGGAAGGATCTGTTCCTAAAGCATTGTGTGTTCTTAGCCTCCTGCACCTCTTCCCTGATAGAAGGAATGAGAAGTGGGCATTTCTTGGATGGTGGAGGTCATTGATGATGGAGCCCACCTTTTTGAGGCACTGTATTTTGAAGATGTCCTCGATGGTTGAGAGGATAGTGTCTATGATAGAGCTAACCGAGTCCAGAACCCTCTGCAGCTTTACCCACTGTCTCGTAAGGATGCCCTATATGAGACATCTGAAGAAAATGGTGGCATACCAAATCTCCTCACATTAATAATGAAAATAGCAGCTGGTGTGCCTTCTTCATGATGGCATCAATATGTAGGGCCCAGGATAGATTCTCTGAGATGTTGACTCCCACAGACTTGAAGCTGCTCACTCTTTCCATTGCAGACCCCTCTGCCCCCCCCCCCCCCCCCCGATGAGTGCCCTGTGTGTTTCCCATCTTCCCCATTTTGAAGTTCACAATCAATTTCTTAACCTTACTGATGCTGGTATCACTGTCTAATAGAGAAGGGTAACAGTGGGATATTTCTCCTCCCGCTCCACACAAGTTACTCAAAGCAAACTACTGAAACTAGATTTGGTTCATGGTCAGTTACAAAACACAGGAAGGTGGTAGGCTTGGGTTGAGATTCTTGGACTGGAGCTAAAAGATGATCCTCATTAACACATGCAAGGGGCCAAGCAGCAACTTTTAGTAGCTCCCTATATTGCCAAAAATTGTCTACAGCTATTACAGCATTGGCTCAATGTTTTATGCATGGGCTCAGTTGTTTGTGGGTAAGATTATTGCTTTTCTTATTCACTCCTCTTGATCTGTGAGAAGTTCTGGGTTCAAATCCAGCCCTATTGATTAATCAGACATTATTTCCTCAAACATAGAAGTCTGGGGCAACATTCAATAGTATACAAAATCATGAGGGCTATAGAAAGGGTAAACGAAAACAAGCTTTTTCCACAGAGGTTGGGTGAGACTTGAACTAGAGGTCATTGGCTAAAGGTGAAAGAGGAAATGTTTGAGGGAGAACTTTTGCCTTCAGAGGACGGTAAGAATGTGGAATGAGCTGCCAGCACAAGGGGTGGAGGCAGGTTTGATGTCAAAACTTAAGAGAAATTTGGATAGGTACATGGGTGCGAGGGGTTTTGGGGGCTGTGTTCTGGGTGCAGATTCATGGGACTAGGGAGATTAATAGTTTGGCATGGACTAGATGGACTGAAGAGCCTGTTTCTGTGATGTAGTGTTCTATCACTCTATGATGCTTTTGTACCGTTCTATTGGGATGAAGAGGTTTATATACAAGAGTGCTCACCAGTAAGTTGACACCCTCGTATATACTGTAAACTCCATCACCACAATAGAATTGAAAAGCTGGGGCTGAATAGCCTGTTTTCATGCCTAATTATTCTATGATTTTCAGATCTCCTTGGGTCCATGAAATAAACACAGTAAAGATGGACCGGTAAAAAGAATGTAATGAAGTCCTGCTTCAACCCTTTTAGAACAGATTATTCTTTGTGCAACAAAAGTAAATAATTTTAAATATCATGTTATGTGTATCTTTGTGCCATCCACTATCTTCACCAAATGTCAGATGTCAGCTGGGGCACAGTCAGACATAGAATCAAGTCTCCTCCAGAGGTACAAACTGCCTAACTGTCTCAACTGTGAAGTAAATTCCCATGCCTTACAGAGCAGCACTGACATCTTCAATTTCAACTTTAATTGTCCTTCTGATCTTTATGAGTCCTCATTCCAGGCAGCCTGGTTCAGCAGGCTAGGATAAGAATGTTAAAGCTAACATTCACAAAAGGCTGGAGGAACACAGCAGGTCAGGCAGCATCCATGGAAATGAACAGTTGATGTTCCGTGCCGATGCCCTTCAAGACTGAAAATGAAGAAGGACGATGCCAGAATAAACAGGTGGGTGGGCGAGTGGAAGGATAGATAGATGGATGATAGACAGATAGATACTCCATTGATCCCCAGTGCACAGATATACAAATACTGGAAGAGAAGCAAGAAGAATAAAAAATGTTACCTTAAAAATAAGATGTACAATATTTCCAAGTTCACATTGATAAGATGGTAGTGCACGAATTATTGTAATATGATACAGTAATGGTGTATATTCACACCGTCCAGGTAAGAAGTGATGGCAGCATTGAACAGCATTGCACAGGGTAAACAGAGCTAAGCGGAGCTCTGGTAAACAGAGATCGCTAACAGTAACAGAGGGTGAAGTGTTATCTCCTCCCCGGCTATAGGTTGACTCATTACAGAGCGTATAGGCGATTGTAAGAATGACCTTAAAGTGCATCACAAGCACAGTCAGTAGAAGCTTTCTTACTTGAAAAATGAGAGTTGTATGGGATAATTTGAAGAGCTCATCCTTTATTTTCTCTTTGTTAATGTTAATTCTAAATTGTGGATTATCTCCCATGTAAAATTGAGTAGATGAAAGGTAATAGCTATTTAGCATAATTATTCATCAAACCAATTATCTTAGTTTATTGGGAAGGAGGAAGCATTTCCAGAACAGCAAAGCACAGAAGCATTTTAAATATTCCACATAGCTTGTGTTAGTGCAAAACTATTCATGCTTCTGACTGAAATGGAAAAAGCAATCTTAGAAAGAAGGGACTGAAATATTACAGTCTCACTTCAGCTGTAACACGCAACAGCAAAAAGGCTTCAACATCTTGAGTGTTCATGCTAAAACTGATCCCTAACTGGTGCATTATAATATGGAATTGAAGTTGTCAATAAAGTTTTTGAAAACAAAGAGATTGGCTTTATTTGTCACATGTACATTGGAACATACAATAAAATGCATCAAATCCGAGCAGTAAGGATTCTGCTAGGCAGCCTGCAAGTGTCACAACACTTCTGGCGCCAATGTAGTATGCCCACAACACACTAGTCCTAAATGTATGTCTTTTTGGAGTGGGGGAGGAAACTGGAACATCAGGAGGAAACTCATGTGGTCATGGGGAGAACATACAAACTCCTTAGGGACAGCAGTGGGAACTGAACTTTGACCTTACAGCTGGCACTCTAAAGTGCTGCACTAGCCATTATGTATACTGTCAGCTAACAAACTGTGTACAAACACCAATGGAAACTGAACCCTGATCTTACAACTGGTGTTGTAAACTATTGTGCTAACCGCTATGCCACCATAGTGCCCTTTGTAAAATTAAATTAAATAAGCAGTGCATAAAGAAAGTGAAAATACTGGAGTAGTATTCATGGTTTGGTTCATTATCCATTCAGAAATCTGATGGCAAGAGTAGAAGCTGTTCCTAAAATGCAAATGCTGAGTGTGTGTCTTCAAGCTCTGGCACCTCTTTCCTAATAGTAGTAATACGAAGAGAGCACGTCCCAGATGATGAGAGTACATAATGGTCTCCAACCATTCAGTATTTCAACTATCATTCAGGTGTCAGAGGCTTGAATTAGATCTATGGTTAAATAGCCCAACTTCATGCACTTAGACATTCTACTATGACCAACACCCATCAATCCTAAAGTGCAAATGACTGAACACCAGCAAGGACCAGGTCACAGAATCCAGAATCAGAAGATTCAAAACGTCTGGCAAACCTTTAAACAGAATTAAAATTCAGTTGACAACGTCTTAGACTAACATCGGCCTTACTTAATAAGAAAGCAGTCTTTTAATTGACCTTTCTCCTGCTCCAGACCATGAAGAGTGATTTGAAAAGGGCTGCTGTATAATAAGTGCGTCAGTAATTGCTACTTTGGTGCTTTTAAAGCATGTTAGAAATCAAGAGAGAAATTTCAGTGTAACAGTATCAGCAAGCCTCAATTAAAACTACACCAGAGCAGAACGGTCACTGAGTGGTATCACTAATAGTTTTCAATGAGCAGCAGAAAAAGCTGCACATCTTCGAACTATGTTAGTCTTCAATATCTTCTGGGATGAGGAAAATCTCAGCTTCCTTTTTATCTGTGCGCCTCACATGATTCATGAAGTGTAGCAGTCAGAATTCATGGAGTTTGCTTCGGAAATGATTGAATAGTATAAATCTGTTGATCATACCTGAACCGAGGTAGCAAAATGGAATTAAGCCCCAGCAGCAACCATAATCTAACAATGCTGGTGCAGGCTCGTGGGACTGAATGCACACTGCTGCTCCTATGTTCATACCTCATGGTGTTAACTTTTAGTGGATGAAACAGAACCCTTTCTATGAGAATAACACACACAAATTGCTGGAGGAGCACAGCAGGCTGGGCACGATCTATGGAAAGGGATAAAGAGTCAATGTTTCAGGCTAATACCCTTAACTAAGACAGGACCTGCAGGTATCTCTGCATGATGGGAAGGGTGGCGTGTAGAACTTGGAAGAAGAAACTTTGAGAGAATCAGTCAATCGAATGTATATACCTGGGATCTTCAGTGGGTTTCAAAACGCAGCTGGAAGACAGATGGAACAAGATGGCAGTGGAATCAAGTTCCTAGGAAAAACATGTGGCTGTGGTAACAGGTCCAGGTGAGTACATGGTCAAAGAGTCAGAGAGCAGCAGGGATTACAGAGGGGGGAGCAGTGAGTGAGGGTCTCACTAAACTCCAATTGAAGAGAAGTTTTAAGTTTCTTCAGGGTATACACACTTTGAAGAGAGCAGCCAATCATAAAAACAAGGGATTCTACAGATGCTGGAAATCCAGAGTAACACACAAAAAATACTGAATGAACTCAGCAGGTCAGGCAGCATCTATGGAAAGGAACAAAGCGATGACATTTTGGGCTGAGACCTTTTCTATTAGAGTTTTCTTTATAACATACTCAATGCAACTGCACAGAATTGCTGAAAGTTAAGGAAACACAATCTGTATATTGTCCAAGAAATGCTTTTGAGATCCCTTGTGGATTTCTTCTGGACACTGATTGACAGTGCCAATCATATAGAACATAGAACAGCACAGGCCCTTCAGCCCGCGATGTGGTGCTGACCTTTTAATCTAACCTTTCTCTCCCACATAGCCCTCCATTTTTCTAACTTCCATATACCTATCTTAGAATTTCTTAAATGCCCGTAAAGTATACCAGCACTCCTGGGAGAGTGTTCCATGTACTCAGCACTCTATGTGAAGAATTTAACTCTGACATCCCTCTATATGTTCCTCTAATCACCTTAAAATAAAGTCACCTTGTCTTAACACAATACTTAATTTAAATATTCATATATATATATTAATATTCAACTTAAACATTGTAAACAGAGTCGAAAGCATGTAAGGCAGACCTACACGAGCACTTCCTAGACCATCAGACTGTCTGAAAATATTATATGATATAAATAACACAGAAAGCAAAAAATCTGCAGATGTTGAAAATCTGAAATTAAAATATAACACTCTGCTGGTCAGGAGACATCTGTGGAAAGAAGAACTGAGACAATTCTTCAGTTCAAAGACCCTCCGTCTGAATTAAGGCTCAAGTTGTCATTGGGGCTTATACTGTCAAACCTAGAAGGATTCCAATAGTTAAAGAAATGTCTATTCAGTCAAGGGCAAGTTTAAGGAGTCATCAGTGAGCCAACTCTGCTGTCTGTCTACTACAGCATTACAGGCCGTAGACTCAGTTAGTTGCCTCTGTGACAAATAGTATGCTGTCACCTTCATCTTGGGAGTTGATATTTGTGTTGACTGGCAAAGATGGGGTAACTATAAAGGAAAGAATGACATCCAGTACTGATATCTCGATTTCCACTTGGTTATGTGTGAACAAGCCAATACGGTAATATTAACAGATGGACTCCTCCTTCCTCTCTACTGTCTCTGTTCCACCTCTCTCCCTCTCAACCTTTCTGATTCCTTCCATCCTTTCTCTCCTTTTCCCATTCCTCTTTTCCTTAAGCCTCTCTCCATTTCTCTCCCTCTCTTGTAGAGTTGCAAGTCCCTGAAGCTCGATGCCAGTATTTGACACTTAGGTTGGATGTGAGCCTGGCCAGACAAGTACACACTAAACTAGATGCAACAAAACTATTTCGTATGGGATTTATCTTGGGTGTTTTTTGCATTGGGCTGGGTTTGTGAAAGGAGAGGGAGTTTTGAAGTGGGGGTTCTTGTCTTGCCATGGAGGATTCATCTTTGGATAGGGGATGAGACCAGACCACTTGGAAGAAACCTGTAGCTCAGTGAGAACATGCAAACTCCACACAGACAGTATTCGTGGCCAGAGCTGAACACAATAATTGGAGATTGGCCTGAGCACAACAGAATACTTACAGTGATATGTATCTAATCCCTGCTTGTCTTGATAAAGATCCTGGAACTTGCCATCAAATGACACATTAGCAATACCTTTATCACAGGAACCAGAAGGGTAAAGGCAGCTGGGGAAAGCCATTGCTGTCATCTGATGCATGAACAAAGATCCTGGAAAGGTAATATCCTAGTTGTGGCATTATAGCTATGAAGTTTAGTGAAATGAAATCAGACTGTTGCAGATTGCACTTTCCTCTACTCTCTCTACGTTCAGGACTGTGTGGCTCGGTAGAGCTCAAGTACCATCTATAAATATATTGATAACACAACTGTTGTGCCAGAATCTCATACGGTAATGAGGAGACGTACAGGTATAAGATAGATCAGTTGCTTGAATGGTGTTGCAACAACAACTTTGTATTCAGTGCTAGTAAAACCAGGAAATTGACTGTAAACTCCAGGAAGGGGAAGTCAGGAGACCATCTCTCACTGAGAGGTCAGTTGTGGAAAAGACTGAGTAGCTTCAAGCTCCTGAGCGCCACCATCTCAGAGGATCTATCTGAGGCCCAACATATTGATGCAGTCATAAAGAACACATTACTTCATTAGCTTTACTTCATTAGGTGTGGGAGAAGATCACTAAACACTTCAGCAAATTTCTACAGACGTACCGTGGAGGGCATCCTTACTAGGTGCATCACTGAGGCTCCAACGAACAGAATCAAAAAGAGCTACAGAGGGCGAAGACTCGGCCAATTCCATCTTGGGCACTATCCTTCCCATCGTCAAACAGATCTTTAATAGGTGATGCCTCAAGAAGGTGGCATCTATCATTAAGGACATGCCCTCTTCACATTACTGTGATCCAGGAAAAGGTACCGGAGACTGAAGATGGACTTGCAATGATTTAGGAAGAGCTTCATCCCCTCTGCCATCAGCTTGTTGAAATATCTATGAACTCATAACACTACCTTGCTAATTTGCTCTATTTATTTATTTTTAATATATTTCTTATTGTAACTTAAGTTAATTTTTTTATGTTTTGCCTGTTCTGTGGCACAAACAACACATTTTACAATAATCAGTGATTCTGAATTTGATTCTATTGTATTGATATTCTATTGATAATCAAAGATTAACAAACTATGGACAAGGATCAATAATTTGAAGTAAATTGTTCAGTCTCCAGTTAGAAATTGCAATATCCAGAAGCTCAGCAAAAATAGATGATTTAATTTATTCCAACTTGAGCTAGCAATTAACACCCAGAACTATTTAATTATTATTTGTCAGTGAAACAATTAGTGATTGAACTCTTATATTACCTTAATCGAGAATCTCAGGAACTTTTTTTTAGCAATTTAGGCTTTGATTCAACATTCACATTTCATAATTGTTACACCTATTTCAGTGTGTTAGTTTCAATGAAGCGCCTTTGACATGACATCGTTATGGCAATGAGGAAAACCTGACAACTATGCACAGCAAGATCCCTGACACAAACATAGCACTGATTATTGTGGATTATTTAGGAATGACAGAATTATGTGAATTGCAGGCATAAATAAAAATGAGAACAAAGATGTATTCACAGTTTAAATTTTACTGATACATTAAAATCAATTATTGGGTGTCGAACATTCTTATTTTTAAACCTTTCTGGGTAAGACTTTAAATTAATGTTCATGCTGAACAACCCCAATTGAAACTTTTATGATTAGATCAGGAAAAGCATTAAGAGGCCATTTCCTGTATTAACATGCTGTTAAAGACATAACCCTGCCACTCAGTAGCCAGTCACTTAATATTCTGCTTTGTTACTTAATATTCTAGCTGTTTGTGTATCTGGGGAGCCACTCCTCAAAACTGGAACAAAAAAGGTATAATTTGGGTATGTTTTGTGCATCGAGCCCCTCAGATCCGCAACTGTATTTGAATATTCAAAGGGGTTCTGTAATTTGATCCATGTTCATATGTAAATATGTAGACTTAATTGTCTACACTCAAAATGTTAAATTAGTTAATCATAGTCAAAGAAAGGATCAGACTCGAAGACCATAAGATATAAGAGCAGAAATTAGGCCATTCAGCCCATTGAGTCTGCTCTGCTATTCCATCATAGTAGATTCATTATCCTTCTCAATCCCATTCTCCTGCCTTTTCCCTGTGACCTTGAATGATCTTACTGATCAAGAACCTATCAACCTCCACTTTAAATATATCCAATGACTTGGCTTCAAAGCTGCCTGTGGCAATGAATTCCAAAGATTCACCATCCTTAGTTTACTAACTATAATTACTAACTAGACTAGGTAGTATATTTAAATATTTACTAATTGGTATTACCAACTATAATTAACAATTACAGATAATTGTTTACTGCTATCTTTGTTTTTTAAAATAAGTATAAAACATTCCTGTACTATTGAGTAGCAGGAGAGGAAAAATAGATGCTCCAGCTGATCAGCTTGTGGTGAACAAAAATCTTTTATATCTAGCAGCTTCAGTCTCCATTGATGCAACCACAACCACAACAAGGACCTGGTTACTTGGAATTGATCTAAGAAAATTAACTGCTAACTCAAGAGCTGAAAATGCCACCCTTTGCTGTTGGAGATGCTGACTAAAATTTAGAAGAATATATCAGAGATTTGATACACAAAAAAAAACTTTGAATACAATTATAAGTTTTCCTTGAAATCCAGATTCTCCAACTAAAATGTTCTTATGCCCCCCAATAAACGGATCACCAAGGCGTGCAAAATTGATTAACAGGTTCCAGTGAATTCACTGCCCTTTTTAGATCATCAGTCCAGAATTTCCATGAATTGAAATTCTCAGTTTCACTGTTAATGCTTCAGTAAAACATACAATTAGGATGATCAATCATTTCTCATAATTTTATTAAGAGAATGATTTCAATGATTTGAACACAAGTGAAGTTTGGATAGTAGCAGTAGGGAGAGCTATGGTCTCAGTGCAGGTTGATGGGGTAGGCAGTTTAAATGGATTTGCCATAGACTAGATGGCCTGTAAGGCCTGTTTCTATGCTGTACTTTTCTATGACTCTATGACTCTAATTAATGACATCATGAGTGGGTGCTTCAATTCCCATTCATCTTCAGAAAGTGAACTGATTCCGGAAGTATGCAATGAGCTTGACCTGTAGGGCTGTGAATAGCTGAATTGTGGGATAAGGTTAGAGGACTCCCTTTTACAATTACAATCACCAATTACAAGACAACATCACCTGACTGTGCAGGTGATGCCTCCCTCTCAAACGTGCTGAATAACTTCTACGCCCGGTTTGAGGTGGAAAATGACATGGCGGCGAGGAAGTCCACCCCTCCTATGAATGACCAGGTGTTGTGTCTCTCCGTGGCCGATGTGAGAAGAACCCTGTGCAGGGTCAAACCACAGAAGGCTGCTGGACCAGACAACATCCCTGGTAGAGTGCTCAGAGGATGTGCAGACCAGCTAGCAGATGTTCTCACTGACATCTTCAACATCTCCCTGAGCAGCGCCACCATTCCAACGTGCTTCAAGGCCGTCACCATTGTCCCTGTGCCAAAGAAGTCTTCAGTGTCCTGCCTAAATGACTACCGTCCCATTGCACTTACATCCATCATCATGAAATGTTTCGAGAGGCTCGTCATGAGGCATATCAAGACCCTGCTGTCCCCCTCACTGGACCCCCTGCAGTTTGTGTACTGTCCCAACCGCTCAACAGATGACGCCATTGCCACCACCCTCCACCTGGCCCTGACCCACCTGGATAAAAAAGACACATACATTTAGATGCTGTTCATAGACTTCAGTTCAGCATTCAACACAATCATCCCTCAGAAACTGATTGGAAAGCTGAGCCTACTGGGCTTGAACACCTCCTTCTGCAACTGGATCCTAGACTTCCTGACTGGGAGACCTCAGTCAGTCCGGATCGGGAGCAGCATCTCCAACACCATCACACTGAGCACGAGGGCTCCCCAGGGCTGCGTGCTCAGTACACTGCTGTTCACTCTGCTGACACACGACTGTGCAGCAACACACAGCTCGAACCATATCATCGAGTTCACCGATGACACGACTGTGGTGGGTCTCATCAGCAAGAACGACGAGTCAGCTTACAGAGAGGAGGTGCAGCTGCTAACGGACTGGTGCAGAGCCAACAACCTGTCTCTTACTGTGAACAAAACAAAAGAGATGGTTGTCGACTTCAGGAGGGCACAGAGCGACCACTCCCCGCTGAACATCGACGGCTCCTCGGTAGAGATCGTAAAGAGCACCAAATTTCTTGGTGTTCACCTGGCAGAGAATCTCACCTGGTTGCTCAACACCAGCTCTATAGCAAAGAAAGCCCAGCAGCGTCTCTACTTTTTGTGAAGGCTGAGGAAAGTCCATCTCCCACCCCCCATCCTCATCACATTCTACAGGGGTTGTATTGAGAGCATCCTGAGCAGCTGCATCACTGCCTGGTTCAGAAATTGCACCATCTCAGATTGCAAGACCCTGCAGCGGATAGAGGTCAGCTGAGAAGATCATCGGGGTCTCTCTTCCTGCCATCACGGACATTTACACTACACACTGCATCCGCAAAGGAAACAGCATTATGAAGGACCCCATGCACCCCTCATACAATCTCTTCTCCCTCCTGCCGTCTGGGAAAAGGCTCCAAAGCATTCGGGCTCTCACGACCAGACTATATAACAGTTTCTTCCCCCAAGCTATCAGACTCCTCAATACCCGAAGCCTGGACTGACACCTTGCCCTATTGTCCTATTTATTATTTATTGTAATGCCTGCACTGTTTTTGTGCACTTTATGCAGTCCAGTGTAGGTCTGTAGTCTAGTATAGCTTTCTCTGTGTTTTTTTTAAATTATGTAGTTCAATCTAGTTTTTTGTACTGTGTCATGTAACACCATGGTCCTGAAAAATGTTGTCTCATTTTTACTATGTACTGTACCAGCAGTTATGGCAAATGACAATAAAAGTTGACTTGACTTGACTTGACTTTTACTCAATGCACAGGATGGCTTCCTCTGTCTCATAAATGTTCAATGAATCTATGTGGTAGAAAAGACAAAGTACATGATTTCTATAAGGAATATAATGAATTAACATGTGTTAATGTATACAAGTACAAGTAGTACACTTATACTATAAGAGTATAGATCTCTATTTATTTTTGCAATAATTACAGACTCCAATGTTTGCTTTTTGGAAAACAAAATGAACTTCTCCATCTGCAACTGACCCAACATGACATGAGGAACTGCTGTGTGCTATTCTTACAGAAGCGTGGCTCCAGGACAACATCCCATGTATTAACAATATTCAGACCATGCTATTCAGGGACTTAAGTTAATTTTAATTTGTGACTATTGTATTATAAGTATACATGCTGTGTGTGACTATCCTGTATGTACTGTGTTTTGCACCTTGGCCCCAGAGGAACAATGTTTTGTTTAGCTGTGTACGTGTGCATGGTTGAATGACAATAAACATGAGATTGAATTGAGTCATGTTACACAGGAATAGTTTATTTAACTACCATGTCCACATCAACTATTATGCAGCCACCTAAATTAAATTAATTTCTCAACACTTGGTCCATAACCTCTCATGTTCTGGTAATTGAATGCTCATTTACACAATTCTGATGAATTTGGAAATTTTACTCTGAAAGCCTGAAAGAAAATGAACCTCAAAGTAAGATATGGTGACATATACATCTTTTGATGATAAATTTTCTTGGAACTTTGATGCAATTTAACAACCTAATTTCAACATTACCTTAATGGCAATATAAATGGCTCTGGAGAATCCCTTGCTGAATACAGTTTAGTTTCAAGATGGGAATGGTGTACACTACAATGTCTAGATATGGAAATATAGCAAGAAAGAAGATTATAATCAAGAGAGCTTGGGGAATATTGAAAAGCAGGAAGAGGAAGCAATAGTGAGGAAGGTTTATAATTGGCAACATTATAATGCACAACTGCTATTATACCATTGAAAATTACTTGTTAAATTCTTCTTTAGCCACTTTACTTGCTCATAAGAACATAAGACAAAGGAGTGGAATTAGGCCACTCGGCCCATTGAGCCTGCTTTGCCATTTCATCAGGACTGATTCATTTTCCTCTCAGCTCCATTGCCCTGCCTTTTCTTTGTAACCTTTCACGCTCGGACTAATCAAGAACCTATCAACCTCTGCCTTAGGCTTTACAATTCATCCGCCAGGACTTAAGAACTTTTTAAAAGCTATTATTAATGCTTTTTGAGATAGTGATTTAGATGCATATCATATTTTTTACTGAGTTAAGTATTGTATGTAATTAGTTTTGCTACAACAAGTGTATGGGACATTGGAAAAAAAGTTGAATTTCCCCTTGGGGATGAATAAAGTATCTATCTATCTATCTATCTATCTATCTTAAATAATCCCAATGACCTGGCCTCTACAGCCACCAGTGGCAATGAATTCCACAGATTCACCACTCTCTGGGTAAAGAAATTCTTCCTCTTGTACCCTCTGTACCTAATAAAATATCCACTGAGTGTATCTTCATGGTCTTCTGCTGCTGTAGGCCATCCACTTTAAAGTTCAATGTGCTGTGCATTCAGAGATGCTCTTCTGCACACCACTGCTGTAAAATGTGGTTATTTGAGTTACCTTCCTGTCAGCTTGAACCAGTCTGGCCATTCTCCTCTGACCTCTGTCACTGACAAGGCATTTTCACCCACAAAATGCCACTCACTGGGTGATGCACCATCAATAACTCTCGGAGACAGGAGGCGAACGATAGGCTTTTATTAGCTGCAAGAGACCATGACTAGCAGCAAGAGACCACCACACAACATCCTGGAGACTGAGGGAGGAGCAGTGCCTCCAATCGCCTTTATACAGGGGTTTGTGGGAGGAGCCACAGGAGCAGTCAGCAGAGGGGCGTGTCCAGACAGGTATATGTAGTTCACCACACTGGGTGATTTTTGTTTTTTGCACTGGTCTTTGTAAACTCTAGAGCAAGGTTTCCATGGACCCCTCGGTAAGGCTCCATGGCAGAAAAAAGGTTGTGAACCCCTGCTCTAGAACCCGTTGTGCATGAAAATCCCAGAGATCAGCAGTTTCTGAGAAGCTCAAACCACTCCATCTAGCATCAATAATCATTCCACAATCAATGTCACATTTCTTCCCCATTCTGCTGTTTGCTCTGAACAACAATTGAACCTCCTGACTATATCTACATGCTGTTATGCATTGAGTTTCTGCCATGTAATTCGCCAATTATATATTTGCATTGATGAGCAGGTGTACAGGTATGCCCAATAAAGCTGTTACCGGGTGTTTTTACACATCAAACCACATACTTGTTGTTTAATATGTAGAGATCCCAAATTAAATTTCAGAGTAAGCTGGGAAGACACTATTGCACTTGATTAACATGAAATGAAGGGATGTTATTGTTCAGGCATGCTTTCCCAACTTTTGTAATGGACATTTTGTGAATTTAATCAGTACTATAGTGTGAAACCTTTATAATGAGAATTCTTTTCATGAAGTCAGTTGCTTGTCCACAAAATGTCAAGATGATTATCTCATACATTGCTAGACTGCAGACAACAGGGAGAAGCATGGTCGAATACAGAGGAAAAAGTGTGCAGGAAGAAAGGAAATGTAGTAAAATAAAGGAATAATAAAAAAGGAGAGAGCAAAAACACAAAAAGACATGGATGAATCAGAGCACTGAATGGTTATGAGCCCTTCAAAACACCATGCACTGCAGCAATTTCCCATTTCCAAATCTCGACATCTTCTCTAAAGCTCTGTAAGTCTTTCCACACGACATATTTATCTGATTCTGTCCTGAAGGCCACAATGCCATTTGTCTCTTCTACAATCTGTAGGCAGTGGGTTCCAGATTCTAACCACAAATTGCATAAGAATTTTTCTCTCAGTTCCAATCCCTTTATTTTATACCTTGACCTCCTGTCAAGAGGAGAGAAAGAGATGAGAAGTAAAAAAGAAGGGAGGTAAGGAAATAAAGGGAGAGAGTAAGCAAGAAATGATCAATTATGAGTGACAATATTATGCCAAATATAATTATTTTTAATATTCTTCCTATTTCTATTATATATGTCAGTCCAGGAACTGGAGGGGATGTAGATATAAGCAGCGGTATGCAGTTCACCCTCAGATATCTTGTGAGACCATGGATGCCTTTTTTGCTGCTCTAGTCTGAGTAAATTTTCACTCCTGGAGAATTTAAACAGAATAGTAACGATAGCTGTTTCCTGACAGGCTTTTATAGTGGCCTGTGGTGTCTCAAAGGGCATTCCACCTGAAATGTATTTCACTGACCATGATTTGTCATGTCCTCTTGAGTGAGTGTGGATATCCCTGCATCTTCCTACATTCTCTTTCTCCTTCTCCTCTCTCTCTCTTGTGTTGCTGGTGTGTGCATAGCTCAGTATTGGCAGATTGCGTCTCTACTTTTTACGAAGGCTGAGGAAAGTCCATCTCCCAGCCCCATCCTCATCACATTCTACAGGGGTTGTATTGAGAGCATCCTGAGCAGCTGCATCACTGCCTGGTTCGGAAATGGCACCATCTCTGATCACAAGACCCTGCAGCGGATAGTTAGGTCAGCTGAGAAGATCATCGGGGTCTCTCTTCCCGCCATCATGGACATTTACACTACACGCTGCATATGCAAAGGAAACAGCATTATGAAGGACCCCATGCACCCTTCATACAATCTCTTCTCCCTCCCGCCGTCTGGGAAAAGGCTCCAAAGCATTCTGGCTCTCACGACCAGACTCCTTGGAACAGTTTCTTCCCCCAAGCTTTCAGACTCCTCAATACCCAAAGCCTGGACTGACACCTTGCCCTACTGTCCTGTTTATTATTTATGGTAATGCCTGCACTGTTCTTGTGTACTTTATGCAGTCCAGTGTAAGTCTGTAGTCTAGTGTAGCTTTCTCTGTGTTTTTTTTTATTACGTAGTTCAGTCTAGTTTTTTGTACTGTGTCATGTAACACCATGGTCCTGAAAAACGTTGTCTCATTTTTACTATGCACTGCACCAGCAGTTATGGTCGAAATGACAATAAAAATTGACTTGACTTGACTTGACTTGATGTTCAACATTGGGGAAGTCCCATCATGAATTACACTGATCCTGAGAGAATCCATCAGAAAAAGTGGGATCTCCCAGTGGCTACACATTTTAATTCCACTTCTTGTTCCCATTCCGACATGTCTGTCCATGCCCTCCTCTACTATCGTGATGAGGCCATGCTCAGGTTGGAAGAACAACACCTTATATTCCGTCTGGGAAGCCTTCAATCTGGTGACATGAACACTGAACTTCCGTTAAATCCCACCCCCCCCCCCCACCTGCACCACTCCCCATTCCCATTTCCCTCTCTCACCTTATCTCCTTACCTGCTTATCACCTCCCTTAAGGGCTCCTCCCCCTTTTCTATCTTACATGGCCTTCTGTCCTCTCCTATCAGATTCCTTCTTCCCAAGTTCTGTATCTCTTTCACAAATCAACTTCTCAGTTCCTTACTTCACCTCCCCCCCCCCCCCAAACTCCTGGTTTCACCTCTCACCTTGTGGTTCTTCCTCCCCTCACCCCACTTTCTTACTTTGACTCCACATCTTTTTTTCCAGTCCTGATGAAGGGTCTCAGCTCAAAACTTCAACTGTACTATTTTGCATAGATGCTGCCTGGCCAGCTGAGTTCCTCCAGAATTTCGTGTGTGTTGAATACACTGATCCTGTTTTGATTGAGTAAAGCACCATTAGCACCTCTCGGGCCAAAGATACAAAAACCTGAAAACCAGGCTCAAGGACAACTTCTATCCTACTGTTATCAGTCTCTTGAATGGACCTCTTGTACGATAAGATGGACCCTTGGCCTTACAGTCTCCCTCAGTTTATCATTTACCTGCACTGCACTTTATTCTGCATTGTTATTGTTTTACCCTTTTCTCGCTCAATGCAATGTGTAATGATTTGATCTGTAAAAAACAATGTGCAAACACGATTTCCACTATGCCTTGGCATATGTGTCAATAATAAACTAATACCAATACCACTTAAGAGATTTTTGACCAATTTCCCAATGTTTTGCCAGGGACACAACTACATCTTAGCACCACAGGTAGGGTCATTTTAAACCACCAAAAACATAAATGCTGACCAATTCTATATTAACTAGAATATAATTTGTATAAAACCCTGAAAACAGATTGAATACTTTATTGTTTCCATTAATGGATGTGTCATTTGGCAGCAATGCTTAATTGGAGACACTATCTCATGAAAGAAATGCAAAACTTTTGATTTGTTTAACTCTTTTGTGAATAATTTCCCCAAAAACTGGAGAAAACACGAGGATGAAAGTTTAATGTGACCCAGCATCTTCCCTTCTCTAAAATTATTCACATTGATTCTTAGGCATTGAATGGTCCCTAAGTTATAGCAAGGGGTGCACCGATTATTCAGGCTGTATCCAAACCATATCTGTGCTATGCGTAATTTTAAAGTCTGTAGTTAGCACGGTGAGAACCAGCAATAACATAACAAGTAAAATACACTCAGTGGCCACTTTATTAGGTGTCTCCTGCCTCATAAAGTGGCCACTGAGTGTATGTTCATAGTCTTCTGTTGCTCTAGCTCGTCCACCTCAAGGTTTGATGTGTCGTGTGTTCAGAGATGTTCTTCTGTACACCACTGTTGTAATGAATGACTATTTGACTGATTGACATTCTCCTGTCAGGCTTGAACCCATCTGGCCATTCTCCTCTGACGTCTCTCATTAACAAGGTGTTTCTGCCCACAGGATTGCTGCTCACTGTACGTTTTTAATTTCTTTTTTCATATTCTCTGTGAAGTCTAGAGACTGGTGTCCATCAAAATCACTGGAGATCAGCAGTTTCTCAGATACTCAAATCACCCTCTCTGGTACCAACAATCATTCTACAGTCAAAGTCACTCAGATCACATTTCTTCCACATGCTGATGTTTGATCTGAACAACAATTGAACCTCTTAATCGTGTCTGCATACTTCTATGCATTGAGTTGTTGCTACATGATTGGCTAATTAAACATTTGCATTAATGAGCAGGTGCTCCAGTGTACCTAATAAAGTGGCCACTGAGAGTTTATTGTTATTTCTTCATCTAAATCCAGAAATTCCAATCCCAACAACACCGGAAGAAGTTTATTGGTTTAAGAGGGTAGCTTGCCACCATCTTCTCAAGAGGTATGGGAGATATGGTACCTAATAAAGTGACCAGTGACTATATATATAATAGTACAGAAAACTCAAACAAGGGTATGCAGTCAGCTACACATGAATACCCCATTAGCATTTGCAGTTTGTTGTACTGTGAGGTATAAATAAGTGTAATACATTATTGCTCCAGATGCTACAAGTAGGTAAAAATGCACTGATTATAACTTCATGTTTGAACAGAAGGTGGAGTGAACAACAGTTAGTGTTGCTTATGAACAGTTCAGGAACCAAGGTGGGTTCTTGAACTTTGATACTCTGTGAGGAATCTGCAGATCCTCCCTGTGATCCTTTATGTCCTGTGTGCTCTGTGTTCCTCACGTATTCCAGTGTGTTTGCTGTTAGCTTAAATTATCCCTCATGCATATGGTTGTAGGCGAATCAGTGTTAGAAAGAATAGGTCCCATGGAAATAAGAGATAAACTGCTCAAGAGCTGACATGAACTTAAAGTGTGGAATGACCTCTTCCATGCAATAATGGAAGATGAAGCAGTGTTAAATAAGAACGTCACTGGAACAGCCACATCAAGGTGAACAGTGCTGGCAACTGTCTGGTCCAATTTCCGTATTTGTGAAGCTTCCATTGGCATTGTTTACTATTAAAGAGTAGTTTTATTTGTCACATGTACATCGAAGCTTACAGTGAAATGCATCTTTTAAGTCAACAACCAACACAGTCCAAAGATGTGCTGGGACAGTCCACAAGTGTCACTAAGCTTCCGGCGCCAACATAACTTGCCCAGAACTTACTAACCCTAATCCATTTGTCTTTGGAATGTGGGAGGAAACCATAGCACTGGGAGAAAACCCACGCAGTCACAGGAAGAACATACAAACTCATTATAGACAGAGTCAGGAATCGAACCTAGATCAGTGCTTGCTGGTGCTGTGAATCATTGAGGTAATTGCTTTGCCACTGTGCTGCCCTTATGGTAAAATATCGGCAAGTGACTTCTTTGGTGAAATATGTCCACACAAAAAAAAGCAAGCAGGGAAGTTTAGTTCCAAGTATAATTCCAACTATGAAGTATCGGTGCTGACAGATAGTGTGAGTAACTCACATAAAACCAATTATTTGCTCCACAGTATCTCAACATAACCTTAGCCTGACATATTTTGAAACGTTCTGAAGCTGCTGTTGGTGCAAATGAAACTCAAAGAAATTGTTATCTTTAAATTTCCCTCACATTTGAAAGTTCAAAGTTCAAAGTACATTTATTATCAAAGTCACCGTATCGAACCCTCAGATTCATTTTCTTGTGCGTATTCTCAATAAATCCAAGAACCATAACAGAATTAATGAAATTCTACACTAACAGGATGGACAACAAATGTGCAAAAGGCAACAAACTATACAAATAATAAAAGAAAGAAATATATATATCAAAATATAGTTGATGAGTTAGAAATATTTCTCATAGACTAATGTATACAGGAGGTCACAAAAGTTCTTTAGCTTTCTGTGTCTTACATTTCACTTGTAATATTTGATTTGACAACTATTGTAGGCCAATTCAAAGGTGGTGATGAATCAGCATATTGGAGGAAGTTGAAAATCTGGCCTTGTGGTGCCATAACAACAACCTCTTACTCAATGTCCTCCAGACCAAGCAGCTAATTATGGACTTCATGAGGAGGAAGCCAGAGATTCATGAACCAGTCTTCATTGAAGGATCAGAGGTGAAGAGGGTAAGCGACTTTAAATTCCTCAATTTTATTATTTCTGAGGACCTGTCCAGGGCCCTGTATGTAAGTGCAATTACTAAGAAAGCATGGCAGTGTCTCTACTTCATTAGGAGATTACAAAAATTTGGCATGGCATCTAAAACTTTGGCAGACTTCAACAGATGTGTATTGGAGAGCATATTCACTGTCTGCATCGCAGCCTGGTATGGAAACACCAATGACCTTCAATGGAGAATCCCTCAAAAAGTAGTGGATACAGTGCAGTCCATCACAAGTAAAGCCCTCCCCACATCTACAAAAATCCCTGTCACAGGAAAGCAGCATCTATCATCAGGGACCCCCACCACCCAAGTTATGCTCTCTTCTAGCTGTTTCCTTCAGGAACAAGGTACAGGAGCCTCAGGACTCGCACCACCATATTCAGGATAAGTTATTACCTCAGAACCATCAGGCTCTTTAACTAAAGAGGATAACTTCATTCAACTTAGCTTGCCTCATCATTGAAATGTTCTCACAACCTATAGAGTCACTTTCAAGGACTCTTTATCTCTTGTTGTCGATATTCATTGCTTATTTATTTTCTTTCTGTTTGTATTTCCAAAGTTTGTCTTTTGCACACTGGTTGAACACCCAATCTGGTGCGATCTTTCATTGATTTCATCATGGTTATTATTCTATTATGGATTTATTGAACATGCTTGCAAGAAAATAAATCACAGGGTTGTACATAGTGACATATATGTATTTTGATAATAAATTTCCTTTGATCTATTGAACTCACATGACAGAATAGTACATTATCAACATAAAGGTACCATTTTCACAGAAGTGCCCAGCAAAATGCAGAGGGCAGTCACATTGGAAGGATCCAGCACCATCGGGCAACCAGGTGTCACGGCAGGTACCTCCGTTCTGGCACACATCTTCTTGGCAGCTGGAGGTCTTCAAAGTTTGAACCATTGTGGCCATTACTGGGAGAAAAGACGTTGGCCGTTTTGGATGCAATGAAAAAGTGATGCTGTCACCAAATGTAGATCCTGGCGTTGCTCTGGAAACCAGGAAATCTGTATCAACCCTAGGAAAGCTGCAAAAAAGCAGAATTATTAACAGCTGCAATACCAAACATGGCAAAGTGTGTGAGTGAGATTTATTCAACCATGTTTTTTTTAAACATTCATAAAATTGACACACATAATGGTGGAAAACAAAGGGAAAAATGATCATCTCTTTCCACCTTTACTCTAAAAATTGCTATTTATAACATAAGCATCAAACCACATTGTTCGGCCAGTCTCCCTGTATCTGCTCTCTGAAATAGCTGCTAATTAACCTTACTCTAAAGCATACGCCTCCTTCTAGTGTTTATCCAATTACCTTTCCTGATTTACTTTTGAATCTATTTCCACGTGACATGCTTAAAACAATTAATCACCTTTATCTTCCGTCTGCTCCATTTGCCAATTATCTGCGTTCTTTAGCTATCGATCTGCTTGTAAGTGGAAACACAATCTGGAAGGCTATGGATCATATGCAGGCAGAAGAGATTTAGCTGAACTTGGCATTGTGTTTGTTACAGGTTTTGTGGACCGAGGGGCCTGTTTCTGTTCTGCACTGTTCTATATTGCATGGATCACTGGAGATGTGAAGCACCTGATTTACTAGCTGTGTCACAGTACCAGCCATAATGATTAAACAGAATGAAGATGGTGAAACTTGTTGGGTTACTTCTGAAGCTTTAGACTGTCAGTTGACTTCCTATGCAGTAATCCCATGCTGAGTTACAACATAGCTTAATCCTCTCTTTCGACAAAGCGTTCTCCCTGCTAAATTGTCTTTTTTTAAAATTGAAATGAAAACAGTGAGAGCTTGGGAAATTAATTAGCAGGCAAATTTATAAGCATCATGGGTGTAAAGATAGAAGAGCAGCAATAATTTTTCACGTGATGAGGTTTTGAGACTCAGTGGTCATGGCACGAGTGTATTTTAAGCACAGTTAGCAGTTTTATCAACCTTAAGGGTCAAAACGTTTGAGGGTACATTCCCTTATCAGTACTTAAACTCAAAGCCTACACTGCAGTTTTGTCTTGTCAGATGGTTGGACTTTGATTTTCCCTTTATTTGTGCTCCTAATTTGAACACTATTGGCAAACCTACATTTATTGCCTATTGTTAATTGACCTATGAATGTTATAACAGGTCTTCTTATAGCACTGCAGCCTGTTGAGGAGTGAGAAGTTAATGAACAGAAAAATATATCCAGTAAACAAAATTTAGGACCACTAGGGGATCTTTGTTTTTCAACGCATTGCATCTTTGTTTGTTAGCTCTCACTAGGATGCTTTATTGATTGGAACAAGAACGGAAGAAGCACCAAATATTTACATTTATTGTGAATAAAGTTCATAATCACCAATCAGATTTATATTTTTTCAGGTATCAGAGATCAGAAAAAAACTACCTGTGATATTTTTTCGGGTAATAGAGAGTCATAGAGAAGTACAGCATGGAAACAGGCCCTTTAGCCCATCTAGTCCATGCCAAAACCATTGAGCTGCACTCGGCCCATTGCCCTCCATACCACCACCATGCATGTACCTTCTCAAAATTCTCTTTAATGTTGCAATTGAGCTTGCATGCACCACTTGCGATGGTGACTTGTTCCACAGTCTCATGACCCTCTGAGTGAAGAAGTTTCCCTTCACATTCCCCTTAAACTTTTCACTTTCACCTTTAACACATGACCCCTGGTTGCAGTCCCACCCAACCTCAGTGGAAAAAGTCTGCTTGCATTTACCCTATTTATACCCCACATAACTTTATATACCTCTATCAAATCTCCTCTCAATATTCTACATTCTAAAGAATACTGCCCTAACCTATTCAATCTTTCCTTATAACTCAGTTCCTCCAGAACTGGCAGCATTCTTGTGAATTTTCTCTGTACTCTTTCAATCTTGTTTACACCTTTCCTGTAGGTAGGAGACCAACACTACACAATACTCCAAATTAGGCCCACCAACGTCTTGGACAACTTAAACGTAACATCCCATCTCCTGTACTTAATACACTGATTTACGAAGGTCAACGTGCCAAAAGCTTTCTTTATGACCCTATATACCTGTGATGCCACGTTCAATGAATTATGGACCTGTATTTCCAGATCCCTTTGTTCTATCGCACTCATCAGTGCCCTACCATTCACTGTGTAAGACCCACCCTGGTTAATCCCACGGAAGTGCAAAACCTCACACCTGTCTGCATTAAATTCCATCTGACATCTTAAGCCCATTTTCCAACTGATGCAGATCCCTCTGCAAGCCCTGGTAGACTTCCTAACTGTCCACTACACCCCCAATCTTGATGTCAGCTGCAAATCTGCAGGGTTAGTTATCACATTATCATCCAGATCATTGATACAGATGACAAACAACAAAAGACTCACTACCGATCCCTGCAGCACACCACTAGTCACAGACCTCCAGTCAGAGCGCAACCCTCTAATACCATTTGCTGGCCTCTCTCACAAAGCCAATGTCTAATCCAATTTACTACCTCATCCTAAATGCTAATGACTAAACCTTCTTGATCAGCTTCCCATGCAAGACCTCAAATGCCTAACTAAAGTTCATGTAGACAACGTCCACTGGCATACTTTCACCCACTTTCCTGGTAATTTCCTTTAAAAACTCGATAAGATTAGTTAGACATGACCTACCACACACAAAGCTATTCTTAATCAGTCCATAACTATCCAAATAATTATATATCTGGTCCCTTAGAACACCTTTCAATAACTTTCACATAACTGATGTCAGAGTCACTGACCTATAAAATTTGCTGGTTTATGTTTACAGCCTTTTTTCAAAAGGCAGAACAACATTGGCTATCCTCCAATCCTCTGGTACCTCTCTGTAGCTATGGATGATTTAAATATTTCTGCTTGGGATCTGGCAATTTCTGCACTTGCTCCCTGTGGGGTCCGAGGGAGCATTTTTTCAGACCCTGGGGATTTATCCATCCTGATTTGCCTCATAGTAGCAAACACCTCCTCCTGTGTAATCTGTACAGGGTCTATGAAGTTGAAGCCGCTTTGCCTCACTTCTATAGACTCTTGTCCATTTCCTGAGTGAATACAGATGCAAAGAATTCATTTAAGATCTCCCCCAACGGTTTTGGCTCCACATATGGATTATCATTCTTGTCCTCCAAAGGACCAATTTTGTCCCTTACAATGTCTAATCCCCGAGTCCTTAGGATGCTCAAATCAGCTGCGCAGGTTGACTCTGTGGTTAAGAAGGTATACGGTGTATTGGCCTTCATTAATGGTGGAATTGAACTTAGGAGCCGAGAGGTAATGTTGCAACTATATAGGACCCTGGTCAGACCCCACTTGGAGTACTGTGCTCAGTTCTGGTCGCCTCACTACAGAAAGGATGTGGAAGCCATAGAAAGGGTGCAGAGGAGATTCATAAGGATGTTGCCTGGATTGGGGAGCATGCCTGATGAAAACATGTTGAGTGAACTCGGCCTTTTCTCCTTGGAGCAACGAAGGATAAGAAGTGACCTGATTGAGGTGTATAAGATGATGAGAGGCATTGATCGTGTGGATAGTCAGAGGCTTTTTCCCAGGGATGAAATAGTTGCCACAAGAGGACATAGGTTTAAGGTGCTGGGGAGTAGGTACAGAGATGTCAGGGTAAGTTTTTTACGCAGAGAGTGGTGAGTGTGTGGAATGGGCTGCTGGCAACGGTGGTGGAGGTGGATACGATAGGGTCTTTTAAGAGACTTTTGGATAGGTACATGGAGCTTAGAAAAATAGAGGGCTATGGGTAAGCCAAGTAATTTCTAAGGTAGTGACATGTTCAACACAACTTTGTGGGCTGAAGGGCCTGTATTGTGCTGTAGGTTTTCTATGTTTCTATGTTTCTAACCCTTTTGCTCTTAACATATCTGTTGAATCCCTTAGGATTCTCCGTCACCTTGTCTGCTCGAGCAACTTCATGCCTTCTTTTATCCTTCCTGACTTTTTTCTTCAGTGTTCTCTTGCATTTCTTGTACTCCATAAGCACCTCATTTGTTCCTGATTACCTACACTTGCTGTGCACCTTTTTTTTTCTTGTAACCAAGGCCTCAATATCTCTTGAAAACCAAGGCTCCCTACATTTGTTATTTTTTTCCTTTTATTCTGACAGGCACGTACATGCTTTGTGATCTCAAAATTTCATTTTTGAAGGTCTCCCACTTACCAAGTACACCTTTGCAGGAAAACAGCCTGTCCCAATCCACACTTACCAGATCATTTCTGATATGATCAGAATTGGCTAATCTCCAATTTAGAATCTCAACCTGCAGAACAGACCTATCCTTTTGCATATTTACTTTGAAACTACTGGCAATGTGGTCACAGGATGCAGAGTGTTCTCTTACTCAAACTTCTGTCACCTACCCTGTCCGATTCCTTAATAGCAGATCCGGTATTGTATGCTCTGTCACTGGGACTTCTACATACTGATTATGTAACCAATCAGGTCAAAGTGTCGAGGCTCGGGGTGAGAGATGGGCCAGTTCAGCTCACTGGTTTGCTCTGTGCTGAACTAAGGTTCTGAGGATGGATTCCTTGTTAACTTCAGCTTGTGTTTTTTGTTTGTATGACATGTTTTTTTCTCTCTCTTCACATTGGATGTTTGACAGTGTTCTTTTTTTAATGGGGTTCTTTGTTTTGTGGCTGCCTGTTAGGAGATGACTCTTAAGATTGTATAATGTACACATACTTTGACAATAAATGTCCTTTGAACTCTGAACCTTCGCCTGATAAAGTAGTCATGGCATAGATCTACACTAGTGATTATTAAATGTATCTTTCAAATTTAGAGTCATAGAGTCATTGAACACTCCAACACAGAAACAGGCCCTTTGTCCCATCCAGTCTGTGCCAAATTTTTAATCTGCCTAGTCCCATCACCCTGTACCCAAACTGTTATCCTCCGTACCTCTCCCATCCATGTACCTTTCCAAATTTGTCTAATATGTTGAAATCAAACCTGCATCCATCACTTCTAGTAGCTCGTTCCACACTCGCACCATTCTCTGAGTGATCAAGTCCCCTTAATCTTCTCCTTAACCATTTCACCTTTCACCTTTAAACCATGACCTCTAGTTCTAGACTCACTCAATCTCAGTGGAAAAAGCCTGCTTGCATTTACCCCATCTCTACCCCTCATAACTTTGTATATCAGTATTTGCATTTCTGCAAATAATTACTTTGCACAGATGACTCGATGAAAGTCTCACATTTTAGCAAGTAACAGAACATCCTGCTGCTCATTACCGAACAGAAGAGTTGACCCTTTTGAAGTACACAAGTCAAAGCCTACACTAAAGAGCTGAGCAGAAAATTTTCACACCAGATCTGTTTGTTGTCAACTGTTGGCTGAAGGCAGCATTTTTCATGCTATTTTGAAACCCCTTTCACATTATAAACTGTGCAGAGTTTTGTGGAACAGTACTTGTTGATTTAACTGCACCTATCACTGAGTGTGTGGAATAAAGGATTTTAATCTTCTGGCTGATTTCCTGTCTTGCACCCTGAGTAAAATCAAGCATTCAAAAGTCTGCTCTCCATAAAACATCTTGTACCAAATGTCACTTGTTCTTTGACAATTGTCCACTGTAGATTTAAATCCATTCATGGACTTGCTTTCATTTATTCCTGGAACTTCATTCAGTTTTCACTTCCTCCCTGTTCCTGTGAGCCTAATGAGAACAATCCTAATGAAAGATCACCCCCTCTCCATAGATGCTACCCAACCTGCTAGATGTTCTTTGGATGTTCGCGTCCACAGCATTTAGAAACATAAAAACATAGAAAACCTACAGCACAATACAGGCCCTTCAGCCCACAAAGCTGTGCTGAACATGTCCCTACCTTAGAAATTACCTAGGTTACCCATAGCCCTTTATTCTTCTGAGCTCCATGTACCTGACCAGGAGTCTCTTAAAAGATTTGTTAAAAGATCCACACTCAATCTTACTGACTTCACATGACACGTAGTAAAAGATTTGCTCCATGAACTCTGTGCCTGACTGCAGATACTCATTAACAAGTGGCCATGCTGCAAGATTGCATGTAAAACACAAAGACATACATGCCCACTTAGGCTGCTGTATGATGCTGAAGCCTGATTTGTTTAACTGGAAACCAGCGAAAGCCTTATGTTGTCTTTGACTGCCCTGCCCAAACTGGGACCATCTGAACCCAACACCAGGTCCTCAAGCTCTTCCTGTTTGGAAGTTTCCAGGAAAGGGTGAGCTGAATCAAGATGCTGGGAGTCAGCATTTCTGAGGACCTAACACATTGTTGCAATCAAGAAGAATGCCAATAGGCTTAGTTAGGAGTTGGAAAAGATTCAGTATGTCACCAAAGACTATTACAAGTTGCTGTAACAGTTGTGAGCATTCTGACTGCTTGCAATGCAGCTTGCTATGGAGCCTTCTGAGGCATTAGTCAGGCCACACTTAGCAGTTTTCGGCCCCTTGTATAAGAAAGGATGTGTTGGCATTGGAGAAGGTTCAGAGGAGGTACACAAGTATGATTCCAAAAATTAAAGGGCTAATTTATGAGGAGTGTTTGATAGCTCGGGGTCTATACTTGCTGCAGTTTAGAAGAATGAGCAAGGATCTCATTAAAATCTATCATATTTTGAAAGATCTAGGTAGAATGGACATGGGGAGGAAGCTTCCTTTACTGGGGGAGTTTAGCACCAAAGGGCACAGCCTCAGAATAAAGGAACGTCCACTTAGAACATAGATGATGAGGAATTCTTTTAGCTGGATAGCAGTGAGTCTGAGGAATTCATCACTACAGATGGCTGTGGATGCAAATCATTGAGTGTATTTAAAGCAGAGGCTGAAAGGTTCTCGACTAGTCAGGTGTTAAAGGTTACAGGAGAAGGCAGGAGAATGGGGTTGAGCAGGATCAGCCTCGGTGGAATGGCAGAGCAAACTTGATGGTCCAAATGGTTAACTCTGTTCCTATTTCTTATGGTCTATGCACAGGATCACAAGAGTCTACAGAGGGTTGTTGACTTAGTCTGCTCCATCACGGGCAGAACATTCCCCACTATTAAGCACATCTTCAAGAGGTGTTGCCTCAAGAATGCAACATATATCACTAAGGACTCTTACCAATTGGGGCAAACCCTTTTCTCATTACCACATCGGAAAGGAGGTACAGGAGCCTGAAGACCCACATGCAATGCCTTAAGAGCAGTCTCTTCCTCTCCTTCATCAGATTTCTAAATGGTCCGCAAACCTATAAATACTGTCTAGTATATCTTCTTTTGTAATATTTATTTATTTTTGTAACATAACAGTAATTTTTTGACTTGCAATTTACTGCTGCCCCAAAACAACACATTTCACAACATGTTAGTGATAATAAACCTGATTCTGATTCATTTCCAGTGGAACTATTTTTTACTTGGATGGCAAGAAAATTCATAAAACAATAATGGGACGATTTGAGGGGAAATGGAAATGTAAAGAACCAATCTGCAGATTTGAGGCTTGCAAATGGAACCTTTGCATTTTCTCAATCTTTACCTCCACCTTCTTTGGAAGACTGAAATGTACCAGAGATTAGGTGTAAACTACAATTTTCAGCCAGTCCTGTCCTTTTTTGGGGGCCTGTATACACTCCCGTCAAAGCGCCAGTGGCAGATTACACCACAGAGATAGCCAGTTATTACCAATGTGCCCATTTGGCAGCAAGCTTCCCTTCATATAGCTATGTGCAAGATTACGTTCAAGAGACTCCTCTGTGACGGCCATGAAAAGAAGTGTGTGTGTCCTGGGTGATGAGAGTCTTGTTCTTTGTTTGAGTTTTTATGGTATCAATTGCACTTAGCTATATATTTCATCAAGAATCATCAGACCTGTTAGATTTGTTAATCCTGAAATGCCAAGAGGTTTCTCCCTGATGAATATGACTTGCATTTGAGAGACAGCACAAACTCAAGGAAAACATAGGTTGAAAAGGAACAGTTGGGTGTGCTGATTGCATGCACTACCGATTTAATTTAAATTTTTACTACATATTTCTTATTACAATCTATAGTATTTTTATGTATTACACTGTAAATTTCATTTGTAGATTGTTAATAATAAATTTTGTGACTTATATCAGTGATATTAAACCGGAAAAAAGACTCACATCTATAATTTTTTGTATTTAAAACACTGAAGTAGAAATAAATGATTATCAAAGACAAATAAGAAAATGGAAAGTGAATCACGATTTCTTGCAGGGAGAATGCCAGTACATATTGCATGTTTGACAGATATTAATACGATTTTATTAATTTCAAAAGATATCATTAGAGTTTGCATAAAGGCTAAAATACCTCAGTTCTCTAAAGATGGATCTAAGGACATTTCTGAATGCTAGGAACCAGTTTCAGATATTGTCTTTGGTGAGATTTGGTGGGTGAACATCTACAAAAGTATTACTTGTTAAGGAACTGTTTACATGGATCCAAAAAAGTGAAGTAATGTTTAATTAACCTGCTGGATTTATTGTAGGCAGGCTGACCAAGAGAATGCAATGAAGATAATATGCAGAGTTTGTCAGAGCCCCCTAACACCTTTGCATGCAGGTTTTTATGACGTCTAGGGTAAGGAATTATGCAGAGAGAAGCAATAATCTATGTTACACAGAAAATCAACTTAAAACGCAGAATTATAATCAAGCAAAAATTCAGCAGCATGGTAGCATAACAGTTAGTGTAACGCTATTACAGTATCAGCGACCTGGTTCATTCCTGCTGTCGTTTGTAAAGAGTTTATACATTCTCCCTGGGACTATATGGGTTTCATCTGGCTGCGCTGGTTTCTTCCCATATTGCAGAGATGTATGGGTTAATAGGTTAATTGATTACATGGGTGTAATTGGGCAGCATGATCTTGTTGGGTCCTGTCACCTAACTGTATCTCTCAATAAATAGATAAACATTGCATTCAGGGATCTGTCTTGGGACAAGGGCCACATTTCATTTATGGATAGCAGAAACTTTGTTAATGTGATTTTGGGAGTGCATTGTTTGGTAAGAAAGTACCAGATTTTCATGACTAAGCCAATGCTCAGTGATCAGCACTTCTAAATCTGGGCCACATGTTCTAGGTTTGAGACTCAGCCAAGGATTGAACACATAAACAGGGTACTATTCCAGTGTAATATGAAGGGCATGCTGTACACCTGCAGGTGAAGAATATTGGATGAGATGTTAAATCGAGGTCCTGTCTAGCCCTTAGAGATTGGTAATGATACTGGAATTGCTTTATTATTGTCACATGTAACAAGATACAGTGAAAAGCTTGTCTTGCACTCTGTTTATATAGGTCAAATCATTACACAGTCTTAGAATAAGGTAAAACAACAATGTAGAATAAAATGTAGAAGCAACTGAAAAAGTGCAGTGCAGGTAAATGATAAATTTCAAGAATTCATCATATTGTAAAAGAGGTCCATTCAAGCAACTGATAACAGTGGTTTAGGAGCTGTCCTTGAGCCTTGTGTTACCTGGTTTCATGCTTTTGAATTGTCTGCCTGATGGAATTGAGGAGAAGAGAGAATGTCCAGGAAGGGTGGAGTCTTTTATTATGCTAACTGCTTTACTGAGGCAGTGAAAAGTATAGGCAGAGTCCACATAGGGGAGGCTTGTTTCTGTGATATGTTGAGCTGTGCCCACAACTCTCTGTTGCTTCTTGCCATCATGTGCAGAGCTGTTGCCATACCAAGTCATTATGCATCCAGTCAGAATGCTTTCTATGGTGCATCAATAAAGTTCTTTAGATTCCTGATGAAGTAGAGCTCTCTTGGCGTGACATCACTAAGGTTGGACCAGGACAAGCTATAGATGTTTTAAAATTCTCTATTAATCACTTATGAAAGAGCAAGTTTGTCCTGATTACTATTAATCCTTTGGCTCAAATCATATCACTTATAGATTATCTGATCATCACTACACTGATATAGCTGGAATTTTGCTGTGCTTGCATTAAATGTGTTGTATCCTGTACTTAAAAAAAATCACTGATTATAAAAGGTTTGAGATATCAAGAATGATGTAATAGCATCTTTCCAGAAGCAGTAGTAAGGAAAAGTCTAAGCAGGACAGAGAACAAAAATTGAGAATGAAACAATTCGATTAAAGATGACTTGACTTAAAGATGGCCTGAGACACCTCATGGTAATGAAACATTTTCTTTGGAAGGGTATCCAATGTTGCAATGTAGAGAACAGGACAGCCAGTAGCTTTAGGAATAGCTCTTGGCCAAGATGTTGGGGAGAATTCCATCATCCTTCTTCTGAGCTTATATATTGTCTCCCCGGAACAGAAAATATTCAGTTTCTTGTCTTCTTCAGAGGCCAGTGCTTTTAATTGTTCACCACATCGTTTGTTCAACACCTCCTTGAGTTTCAGGATCGAGTTTACATGCTATTTTCGGGAGCCAAATTTGAACCCATAATTTTCTGAATCAGCAAAGAAAATGTCACCTACATTTGATAAATTCCAAAGAATCAATGCCTCCCAAGGATATCGATGGTGTGACAATAGTTCAACAAATTTCACAACATATGCCCGTGATATTAAGCCCGAATCTGATTCTGATTCTGAATTAACATGGAAGCAAGGAAGCAGCAAAGATACTACACATGCTAAGTTGCATTGATTGCAGGAAAATTTTGCAGCCAGAATAGTTCAAAGCTCTTATTAATAAGATGAGCACAATACTTGGCTTCCCTGGAAAAGAAATTAAAGTACAAGCCAACAACATTGCTGTCTTGGAACTGCATTAAGACTGTCTGGGTCTAAATGTTGCTGGTCATTAGATTAGCAGAAAATAGAAGTTACAAATAGAAACTAAACCACGGAGCAGAAAGATGTCCAAATGTTGACTCATTGCTTTATGATTGGATTTCCTTTTGTGCACAAATAGAATTTCCTTTTGCTTTGCAAGAGAATGTGGGGAGTTGGAGAGATGATAATGATCATGGGAGTATATTGGAAGGAGAGTAGATTATTGGATGGGAGAATGGTCAGAGCAAGAATTGAATCCAGTGCGGTGGAGGGGAACAAATCAAAGGGGAGATGACCATGAGGTGAGGGACCTATCAAGGGGGTAGAAAGAGGATTGGGGTGAGGCAGTTGAATGAAGGAGCATTGGCCCAGAAGAGTGTTCTCCTAACAATTACCAAAGTAGGCCTCAATCCTCCAGTAAGATATGCACCAAGCCTTCAAGGAACTTTCATCTGCATAAGTTTTGATGTAGTATGGACACTATTACTCATCCATCTGGTACATAGGATTGCCGGAACAAATTTGTATTGGTGTCTCTAGTCCAAGGGTTTGAGCTTGCTGAATCTAGTTTCCTCCGTCCTGGTATTTCACATTATGCAATGATAATGGGGTAGCTGGCAAATTCATTCTCTATCAAGCAATGTACAAGATGTAGCAAAGAACAAACAAGGGAGAATCTGCAGATGCTGGAAATCCAAGCAACATACACAAATGCTGGAGGAATTCAGCAGGCCAGGCAGCATCTGTGGAAAAGAGTACAGTTGACGTTTCAGGCCAAGACCCTTCATCAGGATTACAGTTGACATTTCGGGCTGAGAACCTTTATCAGGAGTGCTGATAAAGGGTCTTGGCCCAAAATGTGGACTGTACTCTCTTCCATAGATGCTGCCTGGCCTGCTGAGTTCCTCCAGCACTTTGTGTGTGTTGATGTAGCAAAGAAAATTGTTTGGCTTGTGAAAGACCGTGGAAGGGCAGCTTTTAAAGTCACATGATAAACCAGAGGCTCAAAGTGGTCTGGTCCCTGATCCTTTGCCCTTACCACAGATCATCTTTATTTATTTGTGTAATACTAAAATCTGCATAATAGTATGATTATTATTCTTCAGAGCTTACAAGGTGAAATACTGAGATTTAGATACAGATATACAGTGAAAAACATTAACATTAACAATCAGGCAGAATTCCTTCGAACCGTGCATGGTGAATCTGTGGAATTTATTGCTGCAGATGACTGTGATGGCCTAAATTATTGTGTAGATTTAAAGTGGAGGCTGATAGATTGTTGATTAGTAAGGGCATCAAAGCTTATGGCAAGAAGGTCAAAAAATGGAGCTGAGAGTCCTCTTGACAGCAGACTTCATGGGCCAAATGGCCTAATTCTGCTCCTATAAGCTAAGGCTGTGTTGGGACCAACATATTCCAGCACCAACATACTGTGTAGACAATGTTCAGCAGAACAACACGACCAATAACAACAACAGAATAACAGCAACAAAACAACAAAGCAAAACAACCTCTTTCCTTCCTGTCTCCCACACAATCACACACATAGACAGTCCTCCATCCCCAGGACAGGCAACCTCCAGTCCTCCAGCTGACTTGTAGACTCACACACATCAGGTCTCTGACTTTCCCATTGGATGAGCAGACCTGCAGACCCAGCGTTTTGACCATTGGGCCTCGATTTCCGAATTAGTGGTCTTCAGTCTTCCACTTTTGGTGTGAACCACAGTAAATATTTAACTCACAAAGAAAGCTAAGCAGAAGCAACTGGTTTTCTTTGATTAAAACGGATTGGGGGGTGGGGGGAAACAAATATGGCCTATTGAAAGTTGAAGATTATGAATGGAATTTACATCATTAGTCTTGGCAGGATGCTCACTGAGATGAAAATGTCAGACAAGATATGCCAAAAATGTGGGAATTAGAATTACAATAAAAAATTGAGTGAAATGTAGGATTAATTACTGGTGAAGATCACTGAGGAAGAGAGGGTTCAAGAGAGAATTAGATGCATTTTCTGGGAAGAGAAGGGATTGAGGCATATGCCAGAAAATAAATAAGCAATCTATCATCTCGATAAGCTTCTTTGACCTTTTCCTGTTTCAGCTCCTTTTCTTACGATGGTATCTCAAGTATTACGCTGACACCGTTTCAGAGAATGCTCAAAATGATTTGCAATTCCCACATCTTCTTGCTAAAACAAACCAGAGAAGGAACAATTTGCAACACACTGTAATTAAATATAGAGAGTACATCCAGTGGGATTGTGGAAATGGAATAAATTAATGATATTTTTGCAGCAACCTTTGCCAGCTGCGTGTGCTTTCCACAGGATAAGGTTCTGGTAATAGACTAATTATAGGTGGAGTAAGTTCATCTCGTTAAATGGAAGTTGAAAAGGAACTTAATTTTGATATAATCTTCCCTAATTTCTTTTACCATTACAATATACTGACCACAGTGCCACAGTATTGTAGCAGTGAATGTAATGCTATTGCAACTCAAGAATCAGAGTTCAGAAGCTCATTTCCTGTGTTATCTGTCAGGAATTGTACATCTCCCTGTGGTTTCCTTTCAATGCTCCAGTTTCCTTCCACAGTCCAAATATGTACCGGTTGGTAAGTCCATATTGTACCGGTTGTTGTAAATTGCCCAATGATTAGGTAAGTGGGTTGCTGGGCAAGGCAGCTCTTTGGGTCAGAAGAGCCTTTCATGCTGTGTTTGTAAATAAATAAAAATAGAAATAAACACGTGGGTTGACAATGTGCACGCTGAGTTAGGAGTACTAAAAGGGGAATTGTGAACAGAAAATAATACACGTCATTTTAATGAGGGGTGCCAGACAGACTCTGTGAAGCAATTCTGAGAATAAGTCAGCGGAATGCAGAAGTCATTAAGTTCCTCAAGAGTTCCTCACTACGTTAATCTGACTATACATTCTGCCCTCCTTGAGTGAAGCCCGCAAAGTCCCACCACTTCCATCACCTGTCCATGGTAGACCCGAAGAATATCAGGTCTTAGCTAAATTTGATGAAAATTATAGAAAAATGGGTGCATTTGTCATTTTAAGCTGCTCATCATTCAATATGGTCATAACTGATCATCTAGATTCAATATCACGTTCCAGATTTCTCTGTATTGTCCATAGTCCTGCAAAAAAACAGATCTTTTGCCAATATATTCAACAACTTGGCTTTAACTGCTTTCTATGTAGAAAACACCACTCTTGGGGGAGACTTCCGGAGGAGGAAACTGGAGGCCCATGAGCCAGTCCTTAAAGCTGCAAAGGTGGAGATGATCGCAGGAAGGCAGCATTACCTCAGGCACGTCACTACTCAGGATCACTGCTGTCATCAGGAAGATGGTACAGGAGCCTCAGGACACAAACTACCAGGACCCCACAACCATCAGGCGCTTGAATTAGTGGGGATAACTTCACTTGCCCCACCACTGAACTATTTGCACAATTTATGGACTCAATTTCAAGGACTCATTTCATGTTCTCAATATTAATCGCCTTTTTATTATTATTATTTTCCCTCTTGTATTTTGCTTGTCTGCCCTATTGGATGCGGTCTTTCATTGATTCTATTATGGTTCCTGGATTTACCGAGTATGTCCATAAGAGAACGAATCTCAGTGTTGACATATATGTACTTCGATAATAAATTTATTTTGAACTTTGAATTTTGAATAACTTTCTCCTCACCTCAGCCTTAAATGGCGTATACCTAACGTTTAAATTCTGACGTCTGGTCTTGGACTTCCTGACTATCAGAGGCTCCACTCCTGCATTTAATTTGTTTTTCCCTGTTTGAACTATGAAGGTGTCTCTGAGATCCTCTCTCAATTGTTCTAAATACTGGTGAATGTAAGCCTAATTAATATCATCTCTCTTATTGTGCCAGGTTAGATCTGGGTCAGGCCAAATAACACCTGAAACAGGCAAGACATTTAGCATGCTGAAACTATGCTATGTTAGGTCAGTGTCACAGTAGTCCTGACACTTTTTTGTTCTGTGTCATTTTCACCCTGGTTCAGGCAATATCATCATTTAAGTCCTGAAGCAGGTAAGAGTTGTGGCATATTAGAGTTCTGCTGTGTTAGACCTGAGTATGTTCAGTGATTCCATTCCCTTCTGTAGAAAGTAGACCCCTCTGACAGAAGCAGCAAGTAAATTTCAAAACAAAAATGTGACACAGTAGTGTAGTGGCTTGTGCAATGCTTTACAGCACGAGCTGTAAGATTGGGGTTCAATTTCCACCGCTGTCTGTAAGGGTTTTGAACGTTCTCTGTGGGACCACATGGATCTCTTCCAGGTGCTGCGATTTCCGTGCACATTCCAAGGATGTATGGGTTAGGGTTAATAAGTCCTGGCCACGCTATATTGGCATTAGAAATGTGGTGACACTTGTCCGCCTAGCACAATCCTCGCTGATTCTACCTGACAGAAACAACGCATTTCACTGCATGTTTCAATTGACGTACATGTGACAAGTAAAGCTAATCTGTAAAAAAAAGTCATTTACATTTTTCTGAATTAATTGGTTAAAATTAAGATGTTTAATTGCTAACAAATATATTTAATGGTTTTGTGTTTATTACTATTTAGCTTTAGTTATTAATTATAACATTTAAATTTTTGAAATAATTACATTTTACACATTTTAATAGGAATAATCTTAAGACATTTTATTTAAGTTTTGAAAGTTTGTGAGTACAAGAATCCGTCAGGCCTACTTCTCTACTTGTCAAAATTGCATTGGCCTCAACAGGAGGCTGTTTCGGAGATCAGGTTGTCATGGCAAATATCATGGAGAAGAAAAGTAAGAGAAATAAAAATAGAAACAAAAGCAAATGAAGTTTGCAAGAGCACTTTTCCCTCTCGAGATCAGTTTTAGGCTCACATGAGCAGTAATAGCCAGCTTCTGTAAATAGCACCAATGAAAGAAACAGAGAGGTAGATGCAGCTGGGAGCAACGAGTTTACAAACTGTAAATCAGTTTCACTTCCCAACTAGATGAATGTTTCTTCCACAAACTATATGGGAGATTCCCATGTGACATGGGCATAGTGAGGTTTAATCATGTTCATACAAACATAATAACACTTTGTCTGGCCCCATGATAGCCAATGCAAGGAATAAAACTAAACATTTGCTTCAGTTGCTCTTGGGGATGTGTTAGAGTATAACTATTAAGCTGCACCTTTGACCTTTGCCATGTGCAGTTGTGAGACTGGAAGCAAGCTGCTTACCACTCTCTGAGGTATGTTAGATCCAGCCCATGTCTGTATGCTGTGCATCATGCCTGAAACTCGGCACATATTTGCTCAGAGCTATAATTTTAAATTAAAATCCTCATGTTGGCAAGCTGAAACTAATGGGTGAGGTTGGAATTGTCCAAAATCACACTGGTATATTTGTATCAGAAATATCTACCAGAATCTTTATATCTTATCGGGTTGCTGGGGAATAATTTTCATGCACGCCTTACGTGCAAAGTGTTGTGTATGTGGGCACTTTGTAGATGTCAGAAATTCAGGAATTATGTCCAAGTCATGATCACAATTTCAGGAATTGTGTACAAGCCATGAAGTATAATTTCAGGAATTGTATATGACTTAAATACAATTTCAGGAATTGTATGCAAGTTATGGAATTTCAGGAATTGTGTATGACATGAATACAATTTCAGGAATTGTGTACAAGCCACGAATACCAGTTTCAGGAATTGTGTTCAAGCCATGAAGAACAATTTCCGGAAAAGTACAAAAGCTGTGAACACGATTTCAGGAATTGTACAAGCCATGGCTGAAGCTCTGATAGTGGTAATTCCCAAACCAGGGCAGCTGCAAGCAGAGGATCTGGGGTGACACAATGTAAAAGCTATCTGTCAGACAAAGCAATGCCTGACCTGCAGCTCAATTTCATGTTCTAACAGTAAAGGTACAGAACAGTTGGACACTTTTACCTCAAAGTCTCTCCTATAAAATACTGAACTATCTATCACACTGTGTCTAGGAACTGGATCCATTTTTGCCTATGATGATGAGATGAGGTTCAATGGCATATAACCTTTAACAGGTCAACTCTTACTCCTTAATGTGCCTTCATGAACCCACTTCTTTCAGTCATGGACAGATTTCCTTTTTGTAAACCACAGTGTTTCCTAGACACATATCCACAGACCGAAATGGTGTTCATAAAATTAAACATGTTGTATGATGATGATGACATGTTTGCTGCATGCCCTGTATGTTTGTGTACAGAAGATTTATGGGCACATTCATAGCATGTGCTGTGTGTGAAATGAGGCCAAGTTACAAGAAGCCATTGATTCCATACATTAATACAAATATACAATATATGCAATGCAATCAAAATTCTAGGCCCTTGCACACAGGTGGAAATTTTAGAATGACTTGGAAATTCATTATGTACATATTGATCTACATTTTGCTTTTTTTTTTACACAACTAAGTCTGCTACCTAATGCTGGGTGCACTTATGAAAATGATGGGATAGTGGAAAATGGATTATAGGGTAAAACAATGAACATAGTACAGCACAGGCCCTTCTGCCCATGATCTTGTGCCAACTTTTTAACTTACTCTAAGATCAATCTAACCCTTCCCTCTCATAAATCGCTCCTTTTTTTTCATCCGTGTGCCTATCTGAGAGTTTCTTAAATATTCCTAATGTATCTGCCTCTATCACCACCTCTGGTGTCGCATTCCACGCACCCACAATTCTCTATGTAAAAAACCTACTTCTGATATCCCTCAAAAATTTCCACCAATCTCCTTAAAATGATGCCCTCTGGTATTAGCTATTTCTGCCATTGGAAAAAAGTCTTTGGCTGTCCATTCTATCTATGCCTTTTATTATCTTGTAGAAACATAGAAACGTAGAAAATAGGTGCAGGAGTAGGCCATTCGGCACTTCGAGCCTGCACCGTCATTCAGTATGATCATGGCTGATCATCCAACTCAGAACCCTGTACCTGCTTTCTCTCCATACCCCCGATCCCTTTAGCCACAAGGGCCATATCTAACTTCCTTTTAAATATAGCCAATGAACTGGCTTCAACTGTTTCCTGTGGGAGAGAATTCCACAGATTCACCACTCTCTATGTGAAGAAGTTTTTCCTCATCTCGGTCCTAAAAGGCTTCCCCTTTATCCTTAAACTGTGACCCCTCGTTCTGGACTTCCCCAACATCGGAAACAATCTTCCTGCATCTAGCCTGTTCAATCCCTTTAGAATTTTATACTTTTCAATAAGATCCTCCCTCAATCTTCTAAATTCCGATGTGTATAAGCCTAGTCGATTCAGTCTTTCTTCATATGAAAGTCCTGCCATCCCAGGAATCAACCTGGTGAATCTTCTTTGTACTCCTTCTATGGCAAGAATGTCTTTCCTCAGATTAGGGGACCAAGACTGCACAGAATACTCTAGGTGCGGTCTCACCAAGGCCTTGTACAACTGCAGTAGAACCTCCCTGCTCCTGTACTCAAATCCTTTTGCTATGAATGCCAACATACCATTTGCCTTTTCCACCGCCTGCTGTACCTGCATGCCCACTTTCAATGACTGGTGTACAATGACACCCAGGTCTCATTGCACCTTCCCTTTTCCTAATTGGCCACCGTTCAGATAATAATCTGTTTTCCTGTTCTTGCAACCAAAGTGGATAACCTCACATTTATCCACATTAAATTGCATCTGCCATGAATTTGCCCACTCACCTAACCTATCCAAGTCACCCTGCATCCTCCTCACAGCTAACACCGCCGCCCAGCTTTGTGTCATCCGCAAACTTGGAGATGCTGCATTTAATTCCCTCATCTAAATCATTAATATATATTGTAAACAACTGGGGTCCCAGCACTGAGCCTTGCGGTACCCCACTAGTCACTGCCTGCCATTCTGAAAAGGTCCCATTTACTCCCACTCTTTGCTTCCTGTTTGCCAACCAATTCTCTATCCACATCAATACCATACCCCCAATACTGTGTGCTTTAAGTTTGCACACTAATCTCCTGTGTGGGGCCTTTTGAAAATCTAAATATACCACATCCACTGGCTCTCCCCTATCCACTCTACTAGTTACATCTTCAAAAAATTCTATTAAGATTCGTCAGACATGATTTTCCTTTCACAAATCCATGCTGACTTTGTCCGATGATTTCACCTCTTTCCAAATGTGCTGTTATCACATCTTTTATAAACAACTCTAGCATTTTCCCCACCACCAATGTCAGACTCACCGGTCTATAATTCCCTGGTTTTTCTCTCGCTCCTTTTTTAAAAAGTGGGTTTACATTAGCCACCCTCCAATCCTCAGGAACTAATCCAGAATCTAAGGAGTTTCAAAAAATTATCACTAATGCATCCACTATTTCTTGGGCTACTTCCTTAAGCACTCTGGGATGCAGACCATCTGGCCCTGGGGATTTATCTGCCTTTAATCCTTTCAATTTACCTAACACCACTTCCCTACTAACATGTATTTCCCTCAGTTCCTCCATCTCACTAGACCCTCGGTCCGTTACTATTTCCGGAAGATTATTAATGTCCCCCTTAGTGAAGACAGAACCAAAGTAGTTATTCAATTGGTCTGCCATGTCTTTGTTCCCTATGATCAATTCACCTGTTTCTGACTGTAAAGGACCTACATTTGTCTTGACCAATCTTTTTCTTTTCACATATCTATAAAAGCTTTTACAGTCATTTTTTATGTTCCCTGCCCACTTTCTCTCATAATCTTTTTTCTCTTTCCTAATTATGCCCTTTGTCCTCCTCTGCTGGTCTCTGAATTTCTCCCAGTCCTCAGGTGTGCTGCTTTTTTTTTGCTAATTTATATGTTTCTTCTTTGGACTTGATACTATCCCTAATTTCCCTTGTCAGCCACGGGTGCACTACCTTCCCTGGTTTATTCTTTTGCCAAACTAGGATGAACAATTGTGGTAGTTCATCCATGCGATCTTTAAATGCTTACCATTGTATATCCACCGTCAACCCTTTAAGTATCATTTGCCAGTCTATTTTAGCTAATTCACGTCTCATACCTTCAAAGTTACCCTTCTTTAAGTTCAGAACCTTTGTTTCTGAATTTACTATGTCACTCTCCATCTTAATGAAGAATTCCACCATATTATGGTCACTCTTACCCAAGGGTCCTCGCACGACAAGATTGCTAACTAACTCTTCCTCATTGCTCAATATCCAATCTAGAATGGCCTGCTCTCTAGTTGGGTCCTCGACATGTTGGTTCAGAAAACCATCCCACATACATTCCAAGAAATCCTCTTCTTCAGCACCCTTACCAATTTCGTTCACCCAATCTATATGTAGATTGAAGTCACCCATTATAACTACTGTTCCTTTATTGCACGCATTTCTAATTTCCTGTTTAATGCCATCCCCAACCTCACTACTACTGTTGTGTGGACTGTACACAACTCCCACCAGTGTTTTCTGCCCCTTAGTGTTATGCAGCTCTACCCATATCGATTCCACATCCTCCAGGCTAATGTCCTTCCTTTCTATTGCGTTAATTTCCTCTCTAACCAGCAATGCTACCCCACCTCCTTTTCTTTCCTGTCTATCCCTCCTGAATATTGAATATCCCTGGATGTTGAGTTCCCATCCTTGCTCACCCTGGAGCCATGTCTCTGTGATCCCAACATCTCTATCAAGTCACCTCTCATTCTCCTTTACTCTAAAGAGGATCACAATAATATATCATTGATCAAAATCCACAATGTTTTTTTCTAACTAAGTTTTTACAAACAGCAGTGAAAATTACATTATTTATGTATCAGGATAATGAAATCAAATCAGATCTCAACGAGAAAACAAATTATATCTGAACACCTGCTCATTAATGCAATCATCTGATTGGCCAATCATGTGGCAGCTACTCAAAAAAGAACACAGACATGATCAAGATGTTCATTTGTTGTTCTGACCAAACATCAGAGTGGAGAAGAAATGCGATCTAAGTGATGAGATGAGGCACAGCACTGGGTGGGAGTAGGAACTCTGAAGAAAGAGACAGGATGAATGAGCAAATTCATGGTGAGTGAGCAAATTCACAATCAGGATCAGAATCAAGTTTATTATCACTGACATGTCATGAAATTTATTACTTTGTAGCAGCAGTACTGTGCAATAATAAAATTACTATTAGTTATAAATAGATAAGTAAACAGTGTAAACTGCAATGTTTAAGAGAGATAAATTTAAGGTAAGTACATGTATGGGAAGGGTATGGAAGGCTGTGGTCGTAGTGCAGGTTGATGGGATGAGGCACACACTAGATGGCCTGTAGGACCTTTCTGTGCTCTAGGACTCTGTACAAGAGGATTAGTGAGGCAGTGTTCATGGGTTCATGGACCGTTTATGACGAATGCAGTGAATGTTGATAACTGTGAGTTTATCATTTCTATGGAAAAGCAGAAAGGCAGATTATTATCTAAAAAGCAAATGATTAGGAAGGCATAGGTGAAAGTAAACATTCAGGTGCAACAGATGGTTAAGAAAATAAATGGAACATTATCTTTCATTGCAATGAGTACAGGAGCAGGGAATTGTACATGACATTGGTGAGATCAGCCTTTGACTGTTGGCTGTAGTTTTGTTCTTATCCACGGAAGAATGTTCTTGCCATAGAAGGAGTGCAAGAAAGGTTCACCAGATTAATTCCTGGTTTGGCAACGCTGACATAGTCAGAGAGACTGGGTATATAGTTCCCTGAAGGTGGAATCTCATGTGGATAGGGTGGTGAAGAAAGCTTTTGGTATGCTGGCCTTTATAAATCAGAGCATTGAGTATAGGAGTTGGGATGTAATGTTAAAATTGTACAAGGCATTGGTAAAGCTGAATTTGGAGTATTGTGTACAGTTCTGGACACTGAATTATAGGAAAGATATCAACAAAATAGAGAGAGTACAGAGAAGATTTACTAGAATGTTACCTGGGTTTCTGCACCTAAGTTTCAGGGAAAGATTGAACAAGTTAGGTCTTTATTCTTTGGAGCATAGAAGATTGAGAGGGGACTTGATAGAGGTATTTAAAATTATGAGGGGGATAGATAGAGTTGACATGGATAGGCTTTTTCCATTGAGAGTAGGGGAGATTCAAACAAGAGGACATGAGTTGAGAGTTAAGGGGCAAAAGTTCAGGGATAACATGAGGGGGAATTTCTTTACTCAGAGAGTGATAGCTGTTTGGAACGAGCTTCCAGTAGAAGTGGTAGAGGCAGGTTCAGTATTGTCATTTAAAGTAAAATTGGATAGGTTATTGGACAGGAAAGGAATGGAGGGTTATGGGCTGAGTGTGGGTCAATGGGATTAGATGAGAGTAAGCGTTCGGCACGGACTAGATGGGCAGAGATGGCCTGTTTCCGTGCTGTAATTGTTATATGGTTATATATGAACAAATGAAGGGTCAGAAGAATGAGGGAGAACCTTGTTAAAATTTTCAAAATCCTGACAGGACTGAATATACTAGATACAGCAAGCATTTTCCCATGAATGGGAAGCCCACAAGCAGGATATGGTGGGGGCCATTTAGGACTGAGATGATGAAACATTTCTTCACCCAAAGATGGTGAACCTGTGGAATACTCAACCATAGAGGGCACAAGGGGCAGATACGTACTCAATGGCCACTGCATTAGGTACCTCTTATATCTAATAAAGCAGCCGAGTGTATGTTTGTGGCCTTCTGCTGCAGTAGCCCATCCACTTCAAAGTCAATGTGTTGTACATTCAGAGATGCTCCTCTGCACACCATTGTAACACATGGTTATTTGACATTGTTACCTTCCTGTTAGCTTGAACCAGTCTGGCCATTCTCCTCTGACCTCTCTCATTGCAAGTTGTTCTCTCACACAGAACTATCGCTCATTGGATACTTTTTGGTTTTTGTACCATTCTCTATAAACTCTAGGGACTATTGTGCTTGAAAATCCTAGGAAATCCGCAGTTTCTGAGATACTCAAACCACCCCATTTAGCATCAACAATCATACCATGGTCAAAATCACTCAAATCATATTTCTTCCCAATTCTGATGATTGGCCCGAACAACAACTGAACCTTGACCATGCCTTCATGCTTTTATGCACTGAGTTGCTGTTACAAGATTAGTTGATTAGATACCTACATTAATGAGCAGGTCCTAAAGGCAATCTATTCCCAACTGTGTCATGGAAAGAGAATAGCAGGTGGTAAAAGAAAAGAAAGCAAAACATCAAGAATATACCTAACCCTTTCATGAAGAAGCATATCATTGCTACTGACTTGTAGACATCCCTGTCCAATAACCACTCAGTTAGTCAATATAGCATTGAGAGCATTAGGTCCTTTCCTTGGTAACATACAGAAGATTAGCATAAGTGATGAAAGAAGTGCAAGTCATACACCTGCTTGACCCATGAGCAACATCCTACATCACCTATGGAAAAAAGTGCTGCTCAATATTGGCCTCATCATCCATGTCACAACTCATAAATTTGGGGGTGGGTACAAGTTATTCCTGATCCTGAAAGAAGAGCCAAGAAGGAATTCTCTCCAACCTGCTATCTGCACAGATATGGCCATCATCTTCAATAGAATTGAAGAACAGACATTGTTAATGGCTGATAGAAAGACCATGCTAGACACTCCGTCCTGGGGTTAGAGGACTGTGTATGTGCGTGTGTGCGGGAGGGAGAAATAGGGCTTGTTTCCCTGTTGCTGCTCATTTTGTTCTGTTTTGGTGCATTCTCTGTTGATTTCTGAGCACTGCAGGCATGCTCTGTTGGGGCTGGAATGTGTGGTGACACGTGAGGGCTGCCCCAGCACATCCTTGGTCGGTAATGCAAATGACACATTTCACAGTCTGTTTCAATGTACGTGTGATAAATAACTCTGAATCTGAATTGCTTTTGAACAATCAGGCTGCATCCACATTGGATCTGGAAATTTGTTATCTGCTTGTGCACATGGGAGATTATTGATGGTTTTCATTCAAAACACACTGATTACACTTCAATGCTTCTCTCCGGACGACAAGTGGAGACACCATGGAGTGAAAAGAGGTGAAAGTGGAAACAGTGATGAACATGGGGAGCAACATATGACCACAGCAATGAGCAGAGATGACATTGAGTGGAGAGTCAATAAGTAGAGTGAGTCACGGGTTAGAAGTTAATGAGTAGGTAGTGTAATGAGTGGAGAGAGTAACAAGTGCAGAGAGGAACAAGTAGAGGGAGCAGCAAGTGGAGTGAGTAAAGTGTGCAGAAGGATATGAGAGCAGGGAGGAACAAGTTCAGATAGAGGGAGCAACGGTAAAGAGAGTAATGAGTCATAAAATCACACAGCATGGAAACAGGTCCTGCAGCCCAACTTATCCACGGTGACAAAGGTGCCTTTCTGAGCTGGTCCCATTGCCTGTAAAAGTTACAAAGTATAAAGACTGGAAGGAGCAACAATCAAACAGCATAACAATAGAGACTGGGGAATGGTAGGGGAAAGAGTAATGAGTGGACAGAATTAATGATTACAGAGAACACCCACTTGGGAGTAAAACGAGTGGAGATGGTAATAACTGGGGGTTGGGGTGGGAGTGATGAGTAGAGGACTAACAGGAGAGAGTAAAAATTAACTCTCCTCAACCTTTATTATCAACAGTCCTTTTGAAGCCTTCATTTGGATAGTGGGGAAGCAGATCTGCTGTATAGACTCAACCTCTGTGGAACAGATTAGACCTCTCCCTCCCACCTGTTATGGCTGCAGCACACACCTGCCCATTTCCCCATCGGACTGCCGATGCCCATCTCAGCTATCATTGAAATTACCACAGCACTGGTGTCCGGATGTGAAATTAGGCTATCTTCATCAATACGTTCAACTGCACTTGTACTCCCTGAACATGTTCCCTGTGCTATTGGAAATGGAAAAAAGGCACAAAATGTATTTCTGCGCTCCAGTGAAGTATAAGTGGTCCAAGGGGAATGATCACCTTATCTTCAGCTTGAGTGGCTTGGCTATCACAGTTGACTAGCTGGCAGGAGTACAAGTCATGAGATGTGACCATGAGGCTAACTGTGTGAAGAAGCAATGAAGTATGTGTATGTGAGCTGCAACTGATGATTGCCAATGATCACTGATCAGTATGAGTGGGATTGGTGGTGAATTGAAATGTCTGAAACTCCTGGTGCAATGGAAGGGAGATGACACTTGACGATATGTTCAGTGATCTTGACCACTCACATGAGGTGAAGTGCATTCCCTGAAGCATGCATTCAGGTTGTCAGATTTTAATACTTGGCTCTGAGTTCCTGAAAGAATCATCCCAGCACTGTCTGTGATCCCCTGAGCTTCTGGGACACCTCTTCCACTTTGTACCTCCTATGTAATTGTTTTAGCCACTTTCCAAAATCCTTAGAGCCTACAGGATTAGCACTGCACCTTTCTTCAGTGCATTAGATTTACTTACTGCTGGGACGTTCCCTCCTTTCATTTCTACCATCAAGGGGGATGTAGAGGAGCCTGAAGACCCACATTCAACATCTTAGGAACAGCTTCTTTCCCCTCTGCAATCAGGAGCAGCATGGTAGCGTAGAGGTTAACACAATGCTTTATTGCGTCAGTGATGAGCAACCAGGGTTCAATTCCCGCAACTGTCCTGTAAGGAATTGGTACGTTCACCCTGTGACCACATGGAATTTCTCCAGTTTTCACCCATGTGCAAAAGATGCACAAGTTAGGGTTAGTTGTGGGCATGCTATGTTGGTGTGGAAGCATGGTGATACTTGCAGGCTGCTTGTTAACGTAAACAATATATTTCATTGTATGTTTGGATGTTTTGATGTACATGTGACAAATAAAACTAAGCTTAAAGAAAATCTAGATTTCTGATCAGTCCATGAACTGATTGTTATCATAATTTGAAAATTTATTTATGTATGTGTGTGTGTGTATATATATATGTACTTATTTCCATTGCAACTTATAGTAACTTTTTATGTCTTGCATTTACTGCTGCCACAAAACAACACATCTCACAACCTGATCATGATTCTGAGAATGTCATTCAAAGTTCAGTGCTGCTTTCTGAGGTGTGGGCTGGCATAAGGCAGTGCACCTTCATTTAACGAAAACTGGCCACCCAGATAATGGGTCCAGCCAATGAAACCCACAGCAGCTGCAACTGGATGCTAAAGTCCTTGATGTAGGCAGTGCAAAACTGAATGTAGTTGGTGGTACAGTCAATGGGCCTCTCTATGCAGGCCTCATGATGTCCCCTCCACCCTGAGTAACCCACTTTTAAAATCAATCAAATGAAGTCCCTCTCTTCTCCCTCGGTTTCTGAAGGAAGGCAAACTGAATTCACTCTCAGCTGTTGAGATAGTCAAAAGCCTAAATTTTAATGATGCAGAAACTGGTTAACAGGAAGGAGCAGTAAACTATATAGAATTTTTCACAACAACCCTGACATCCAATGAAGTAGAGTCAGATTGTACTGTAGGGAATTCAGCAGGCTTATCTTTTTTTAATCACATGGTCCTACAGGGTTTTGAGAAAAAGAGTCAAATATCAGAGAAACAGGCCCTTCAGTTCAACTCGTCCACGTTGGCCAGGATATCTATACAAGCTTGTACCACTTGCCTGCATTTAGCTCATATTCTTTCAGGTTTTTGCTTTTATTGTACCTGTCCAAATAATGTTTAAACATTATAGATACCTCTAGAGCTATCTCTGTCAGCTCATGCTTTGTATCACTCTTTGTATGAAAAAGTTGCCCCTTAGGACCTCTTTCCCCTCATCTTAAATCTGTGCCATTCAGTTTTAAACTCCCCTATCCTGGAAAAAAGCTGTGACCAACCAACTCTTCTACTCTCCTTGTTTTTGTATAAAACCTTATAAATCTCAGCCTCTTACATTCCAGGGAAACATCTGACCCTATCTAGGCTCTCGTAACTCAAGACTTGCAGTGTCCAGAACATCATTGTGTATCTTTTGTGCACCCTTTCCATCTTAATGACAACCTTCCCATAGCTGGGTGACCAGAACTGCACACGATTCTCATAGTGTTGTCAACTCTATAACTTGTACAGTTGAAACAGGACATCTCAATACTTGTACTCAGTGTCTCGTTCAGAGGCCCTGTTAACCTGTGTGCCACTTTCAGGCAATTATGTACCTGTACCCCTAGGCCTAGCTGTTTACAACACCCTACAGGGCTTTATGGTTTATTGTGCTAGTTTAAATTACCATTGCGTCACCTCACACTTCTCCAAGTTAAATTCCATCCACATTTCCTCAGTTCATCTGTTATAATCTTAGATATCCTTCTTCATTTTTCACTGTACCGCTGATTTTGGTGTCATCAGGAAACCTATTAACTATGTTAACTACATTGATTTCCAAATTGCTAATGCAGGTAAGACCATAAGACAGGTAGAACTAAGCCACTTCGCTCAAGTCTGCTCTGACATTCGATGATGGCTGATTTATTTTCCCTTTCAACCCCACTCTCCTGCCTTCTCCCTCTGACCCTTGACCCCCTTACTAATTAAGTACCTATCAACCTTTGCTTTAAATATACCCATATGGCTTGGCCTCCAATGACTTCTGCAGATTCACCACCCTCTAGTAAAGATGATGTCAACAGTGATTCCAGCACTGATCCCTGCAGCACACTTCTGGTTATAAGTCTCCAATATGAGTAAGAAACCTCCACCATCACCCATTGACTCCTTAATCCATTGGTTAACTTTGATTACTGAACTCCACTAACCTTCAACTGCCCTTGTCCCTCTGGTGTACGTGGCTGGGTTGTCCAGCACTTAGCCTCAACAGTTCTGAAGGACTGTATTACATCTCCAAGTCAAGATGCTGTGCAAAGGGAGGTATCAGAGGTGAAGTTATTCCTCTGTACCTACTTCCCTTTGTCCTTTTTTGATGATGGAGTTCAATGTTTTGGTTTACTAAAACCCAAAGTGTAGTTTATTGGCACTGAAAGTGGACAGAACTATCCTTTCCCTTAAAACAGAATTTTTGATGAACAAATGAGAGGCCAGAAAATGTCCTGGCTTGTTGCTTACCCATCACTCTGCTTACAATGGGAGTGCTAGAGACTCATTTGGTCATATGAATAAACATTTAAAGTGATTCTTTTACATGCTTGGTTTGCCTCTTGCAGTTAGCTAGGAAGCTGCCTATGATTTGTATCAAGCGAATTAACATACGGGCTTTTAGTACTCAAACCAAACAAAAGGCCCAACATTTCCTCAAAGCAAGAATGTTTGCAAATTATCAGAGTGGATCACTTGAGATGCTGGAGTCTGTTGTAAATGAATTAGGACAGGTGGTAAATGTATGCAGAATTTATGAAGTACCAATGAGTCACTGATAACCACGTCAATCAATATTGATAGCAGGCTACGAGCACAGATTACTGCAGTACAGAAAACATCCCTCTGTAAATATCAGTAGTATCTTCCACACACCACTATTCACCACACACTCTAGTGTTTTCACTCTTTAATAAACAATAAAAGCAGCTGCAGGGGGCACTCCAACACTGCATGAACATTAAATATAGCAGTCATATCCAAACGTCGGCTGCTTCAATAAATCCCACTTTCTTTCCAAGTAAGGCCACGTGTTCCTTGTAAGAAGTAAAGGACATTAAATCTACAATGCTATCCCCTTGGAAAAAGAAACATTCCTTTCTATTACAACACACACAAAATGCTGGAGGAACTCAGCAAGTCAGGTTGCAACTGTGGTTGATGATTTAGGCTGAGACCTTTCATCAGATCTGGAAAGGAAGGGAAATGAAAAAAGAATAAGATGGTGGGGGAGGGCTGGAAGGAGTACCAGCTGGCAGGTGATAGGTGAACCCAGATGAGGGGGCAGAGGGTGATGGTGAAAAGCTGGGAAATAATAGGTAGAAGAGGTATAAGGTTGAAGAAAAAGAGATCTGATAGGAGAGGACAGTGCATCTTGAGTGACAGGGAAGGAGGAGGAGCACCAGGAGGAGGTGACGGGCAGGTGAAGGGAAGGAAAGGGCAAAGAGGGAAATCAGACTGAGGAATGGAAAAGGAAAGGGGGGGAGTTAGAAGTTAGAGAAATCTATGTTCATTACAAAATGTAGCAGGCAACTTTTATTACCATGTATTTGTAATGTTGAACAGCACATCTGGTGAAGAAAATGGGAAAATATTTTCAGCAATTTGATAAATATGTAAGAAATCTGACATATTGTCTGTTGAAGAGTTGCGCATTCAACAGAACAGAATTTTCTTGCCACTGCATTGTAGATAGTGGGAACCATAAATTCAGGAAATACTAGTCAAGCAAATGAGTGGGGAGGGGGGACATGAAGACCAATTTTAATTGTTTTAAAACATGAACTGTATTGTTCAGCCATAATTGCTTCCAGACTTTTTTTGAATATTTCCAACAATTTCTATTTGCATTCTCTGTAATCTCCAGAAATCTGTTAAAACTTCTGAGTCGGGGCATGAGTACACCAGTAGGGGGAAGTGATGGACAAGATTGCAAGAATCAGAATTAGAATTAGATTTAGATTTAATATCATTTTCATATATCATAAAATTTGATGTTTTGTGGCAGTAGTGTGATGTAAGACATAAAAATTACCATAAGTTACAATAAATCAATTCATTAATAAATCATTAATAAGTAAACAAACACTGTAAGTAGTGCAAAAGAGGAGTAGTGAAAATAGACTTTGTATTCACTGAAAGGACACTAGAAACAGTCACCATTTGTTTTAAGCCAACACCACAAGAGCAGATACAATGGATTCCAGTTAATTGCGACTCATCAGGACCGATATATTTTGGCCCAATTAAGCGGCTGCCTAAATTAGCCAAAGTTTCATGGTAATAGTTTATAAAAAGGCATAACAAACAAAATACCATTTGACTGAGAAACAAGTTATGTATTTAAATGAGATACAGAACAATTTGGAATACTATCTAAACTATTATAGTACTATAAAACTGTGTATTAGCTTCTAATAGATATCGACAGAGCTATTCAGCCAATGTACACTGCCATGTTCTTTTGAATGACTGTAAATAAACAAAGCCAGTGCAGATAATGAACTACCTTCAAACAATGCTTTCGACAGTTGCAAACTCCAAATCTTCATTTTCATTGTAACATTCAAAATAATTGTTGATGCCTTCAAACTCTTTGTAGTTTAATTTAAATTCCCAGCAGTTTCTGGCATCTCCAAGCCTGAATGCTTGAAACTGCATGAGCAAAACAATGCTGAATTGTCTTTTTGCTTATTACTCACCAACTATCAGTGACAAAAATCATTGATTTTTGAACACAAACACACGTAAGTGACACTATTTTAAAACTATTTGCTCCTACGCATGTTGTAGTCATGTGACTAGACGGTGACTGACACTACTTAGAAATTAGATTCTAGCTTGTTTTCAGCATTTGCAGATGTTCTCTTGTTTGCGAATTGACAAGTTAGAAACTGATTGGCAGCAGTTTCCTGTCCTAATTAAGCAACACAGTGTACCAAATAACCTATGCCTTATAGGTTTTAGACACCACATCTGATTATCTTCCCACCCCCCCATGTCCCTCTTAACCTCAATGAGTTCACCTCCACAAGCTTCTACATTTCAGTGAGATTAAACCCAGCCTATTCAATCTCTCACTACTATCACAGATCTCTATTCCAGGAAACATTCTTTTTACTCTACACTCCCTGTACGGCAATCCCAACCTTCCAGTGTTGTGGTGATCAGAACTCTATGTTGTATTTCAAGGGCAACCTGATCAATGTTTTGTAGAGTTGCAACATGACATCTCAACTCTTAGACAATGCCACAATACATGAATGCAAATACGCTGCATGCATTCTTCACCATCCTATCCACCTGTGTCACCATTTTCATTGGGGTTGTGTCGGGATAGGTGGGATCTGTACAAATGGAACAGGTTGCAATCTTAACCAGAGTGGCACCAACATCTTTACAGGGATATTTGCAAATGGGGAAGACTTAAACTGTGTTCGCAAGAGAAGGAGCTTAAGAGTGATTGTTTGGATGGAGATGTACAAGTACCTAGAAGAGAAGAAGTCCAGCAGATAAACTAATGAGTAAGTGAACATCAAGGAATTTAAAGCTAAATTTCATCTATTTTAATGGATTTGACACTTTAATGGGAGAAGTATAACAAGTGTTATAGATGAACTTGAAGCTTTAATTGAGTTGGAGGTCCACAATAGTGTTGCCATCATTGAGACATTGTTGAAGAATGGGTGGGATGAGAAACTCAGTATCCCAGGGTACAGAATGATCAAATCATGAGGTGAGACCAGGTGTGAGGGGAATAACATAAAAGGGGAAGAGAGGTTGCACTATTCGTTAATGCCTCCGTTACCTCAGCACTGAATGAGAATACCTGAGAGAGCTTTTCAAGCCACATGGGTAAAGATTAGAAACAGTGTTATAAATCTTTTAAAGACCTCCCAGTAGTCTGATAGAGGAGATAGAAGAACAGATACATTGGCAGATATCAGAGCGATGCAACAAAAATAGGATTATTGTTCTAGGGATTTCAATTTCACAAACAATACAGATTGTTTATTGCTAAGTTGTTAGGAGAACACCAATGGGAAGCATTGTTTAGAATCCCATTCTTATCTCCCAGCTCCACATGTAGGAATCCCTTTGGTCTCTGAAGGCACTTATTCCTAGCTACTCACTTGCTTCTAAAAAAAACCATGAAAGATTTTATGATTCCACTTAATTTTGCTTACCTAAGACCATTTCATGTCCTCTTTCCGCCCTCCTAATGTCTTTCTTAAGTTCTCTCCTACTTTCTCTTTGAACTTCAAATAACTCATTTGATATCAAACTCCTGATAAGAGCTTCTTTGCCAAAAGCTATGGTTTTTCAAGTGTTCAAGTGGAAGGCATTGGTTGTCCTCAACCAGATGTCAAATAGGGTGTTTGGTGTGATGGAGGAGAATACAAGTTGGGCGGCAATGCACTCTGAGTTCTTGCACATCTCTGACATCTCCGTCATTCTAATACTAACACCTCAGCTCAACCTTAATAGGGAGACCCCTTCCTTAAACCTTTAAACTTCTTAATTGCTAGTACTTACTTACTTAAAACCTAATTTTGACTAATGTTCTTATCATCTCTATTTCCTTACGGGGCTCAGTGTCCAATTTTGTTTGATAACATTCCTGTGAAGCACCCTGGAATGCTTTGCTACACAAAAGGCATTTTATTAATAATTTACTTTTATTAAGCAAGAGAACTGGCCCTTCCCAATGCTCAGTCTTCCTTGGCATGTAGAGAAACAGACGAGGTCAACTGAAGAGATCCCTTGGCCTACTTCAGAGGTGAACATGCGAGGAACTGGAATTGGTTTATGATTGTTACATGTACTAAGATTTTGTACACTGAAAAGATTGTCTTGCATATTGTTCATACAGGTCAAGTCTTTACATGGTGCATTGAGGTTTACAAGGTAAAACAATAATAGAGTACAGAATGAAGTGTAATAGCAACAGACAAAGTGCAGTAAAGGTAGACAATAAGGTGAAAAAAACTTAAATAGTGTAGAGACTTTTTGTATTAGGAAACCTTTCAATAGACTTATAACAGCTCACTAGAAACTGTCCTTGAGCCTGGTGATACATGATGTCATGCTTTTGTATCTTCTGCCCAATAGGAATTGGGGCAATAAAGAACATCCAAGGTGGGATGGGATGCATCTTTGATCATTCTGGATGCCTTACTGAGGCAGTGGGAAATATAGACAGGAGGAGGAAATGAAACTTAAGCTGCGAATGTGACCATTATAGTCATAAAGGGGTAAGAAGGCACAGATGTGACAATGTCCCAATGTTTCTGATAAAGCAGCCAGCATATTCAATGACCCAACCCACCCTGGATATTTTCCTTTGTCCTCACTCCCATCAAGTAGAAGATAGAATAGCCTGAAAACAGGGAAGTAATGCAGAGATTTGGAGGGAGGAGACACTGCAGCTGGGCTAGAAGACCTCAACTTCTGTTGAAGCCTTGCTGATATATTTTAGAGAAGTTGCCGTGGAGTTGGATGGTGCGGATGACTTTTAGGTCACCAAGGGAATGGAAGCGTAGGGAAAGGTCTGTCGACAATAAAGAATGTAAACTGCCCCAAAGTCGAAGTTAGACAAATATTTAGTATTGTTTAACTATATCAATAAAAGGGGCAAGGGTGATGTCTAATTACAAGAATAAAAAGCCTGCTCAGAAGGCTATGATAAAAACGAGATGCAGCATCACGAGGGGGCCTAGCTTCTCCACAGCTAGCCAGGACGAAGATCATGAGGAAGAATCAGTGAACCTGACTTTGATTCTCAGAGAGATTCGTGATTTCTGATGAGATATAAACAAACAGCTGGAAGATATTAAAGGAGAAATAGCAAAAACTAATTTGAGGTTAGATGAAGCCGAAGCGAGGATTGTAGGGACTGAGGAGAGGCTGCAAAATGCAAAAGAAGTGATAGCAGAAATGCTAAAGTTACAAGAGCAGCTCCAGTGGAAGGTAATAGACCAAGGGGCTGGATGGTGCACCCAGCCAGCAAACTGCTGCATGTACTCTAATACATAAAGGTTGGCAATCCTACAGGCTAGAGCTGCAGTAAATTTTAAAATCTTGTTTTGTCTTAATTGAGAAATCATTAAGATCAATAAATGCATAAAACTGTCTTTACATGATGCATTTTCAATTAATGTAATTTAATTATTTACAATGCTGTGAACACTAGTGTCAGTGATAAGAAAGGAAGGATTTAAATATGATGCAAACAGTTCTGAGAACGTTTATTTGATTGGATTTTGGAAAGGACATATTATCTTATGCAGAAAGGTTGGGTCAGCTAGATTTGTATTTACTGGGCTAGGAAGAATATGAGATAACTTGATGAAATATAACCACAAAGGTCTTTTCCAGGTGAATGGGGAGAAAATTTCTCTTTGAGAGAGAGCTAGAACCAGGTAGAACAAGGACTGTTTAAAAATAAGCAATTAGCACCTAAGACCATGATGAAATAAAATTAATTCTATGAGTAAGTTGGGAGTCTTTGGAACTCTCTTCTTGAAAGGCCAGTTAAAGCAGAGCCTCGGAATATTTTCAAGACAAAGGTAAATAGATTCCTGATATGTAAGGGCGTGAAATGTAACCCGAGGTAGGCAGAATGAGGAGCTGCAGTTACAATCTGATTAAATAGTGGAATACGCTTGAGGAGCCTACTCCTGCTGCTAATTTGAATATAGGACAGTATTGCACAGGAACAGGCTCTTCAGCCCACAATGTCATGCTAATCTAATTAAGTTAGTAATGAAATAGCCACCAAACTAAACCTTCTGCCTACACAATGTCCATAACCCTCCATATACTTCATAGTAATGCCTCTACTTCCTTAGGGGTTTGTAAAGATTCAGCATGGCATTTAAAAATTTGACAAACTTCTATAGATGTGTGGTGAAGAGTATATTGACTGGCTGCATCTTAGCTAGATCAATGCCTTTGAATGGAAAATCCCACAAGGTAGTGAATACGGCCCAGTCCATCATAAAGCCCTCCCCATCATTAAGCACATCTACATGGAGCGCTGTAGCAGGAAAGAAACATCTGTCATCAGGGACCCCCACCACTCAGGACATGGTCTTTTCTCACTGCTGCCATCAGGAAGAAGGTACAGGAGTCTCAGGACCCACACCACCAGGTTCAGGAACTGTTATTACCCCTGAATCATCAAGTTCTTGAACCAGAGTGGATAACCTCACTCAGTTTCACTTGCCCCATCATGAAATGATCCCACAATCATTTTGTTGTCTTTTGTACACTTGGTGTACAAAATCAATCAGTTTGTTGTCTTTTGTACACTTGGTGAATGCCCAATTGGTGCAGTCGTTCATTGATTCTACTATGGATTTATTGAGTATGCCTGCAAGAAAATGAATCTCAGGGTTGTATATAGTGACATATATGTACTTTGATAATACATTTACTTTGAGCATTCATGTGGTTATTTAAACATCTTTTAAAAATCCCTAATGTATCAGCCTCTACCACCACTCCAGGCAGCACATTCCAGACATCCACCTCTCTCTGTGTAAAAAACTTGCCCCCCCCTCACATCTCCTTTGAACTTACTCCCTCTCAACTTAAATGCATGCCTTTTGCTACTAGACATTTTTACCCTGGCATAAAGATACTGTCTGTCTACTCTATCTATACCTCTCCATTCCATTCAATCAAACCCGAGTTATTATCCCATCCAACCCCATGCTCTTTCCTTCTCCCAGTAACCTTTCACATCCTTACTAATCAAGAAACTATCAATCTCCACCTTAAATATACCCAATGACTTGATCTCCACAGTCAACTGAGGCAATGAATTCCACAGATTTACCACCCTCCTCATCTCTGTTCTTAAGGGACATCCTTGTATTCTGAGGCTGTGCTCTCTGGCCCTAGACTCGCCCTGTACAGGAAACATTCTCTCTACATTTCAGCTCTTGTATACAGTATTCATTACTGTTTCAGGAGCAGGGAAGGCCACGGCCTACTGTTGATCTCTCATTGCTCTGAAGCTAATTGGCTTGATAAGCCATTTCATGGTAGTGGGTCTATGATCACACTTAGTCCAGAGGGTGCAAATTTCCACTCTTGAAGAACATAAGCAAAGCAAGTGGGTTTTTGTTATCATCATTTAAACTTTGAGACTGTCTCTCAGTGCTCCCCTTTCCCTTCCCCTCTCTCTGCCTTCTTATCCTGACCTGTGCCTCTTTCCTTTTCAGTCCTGATTATTAATCCAGGCCTGTAGATTACTAATCCAGTAACTGAGTATGGTGCTAACAGACGCAAGTGACAGTGTGCAACACACTTCATCGTTGCCCTTGTCTGACATTCGGTATGGCTTGAGCAGAATTTTTTCTCTGGTTAGGAAGATCTTCCTAACCAGATTCCTAAACTATCTGAGCAAACACGAGGAAACCTGCAGATGCTGGAAATTCAAACAACAACACACACAAAATGCTGGTGGAACACAGCAGGCCAGGCAGCATCGATAGGGAGAAGCGCTGTCGACGTTTCAGGCCGAGACCCTTCGTCCTAAACTATCTGGGTCACCAGACGCTGCCTCCTTCCGCCTCCATGGCATCTGCCTGAAAATGAACCAGGGATCATATTCTTGGTCTCACTTTTGATCCTGGAGGGAGATCAGATTCATTTATTTGTCACATATACATCAAACCAGAAAGTGAAATGTGTCAACAACCAACACAACCAAAGGATGTGCTGCAGGTAGTCAGCAAACCTTGCCATATATTTCGGTGCCAACTCACACACTCTGACACCAACATTCCGATTTCAATCATAGCCTTCAATGACGCTGTTTATTATCTCCTTCACTACATCACTCCAGCACTATCTTGTACACACACACACACAGCTTTTGCTACTAGCGCACAAAGGAATTTAAACTGCACACAAAAAGTTGTCACCCTCTACCTCATTGGCATATTAAGTATATTTCACCATTGTACACAATCACATTTCCTTTTCTGATTTCTGATGTGGACGGTGTTGACAACATGGAGCTTGTGATGCTTTGTCTGAAGATTTTAGAACTGGCTTATTTATACTGTTGTAATTGAAGAAATTATTCAGTGCGCACATGTTGTGTTTGGCAAAAAAAACGTACAGCACAAGATTTTTGCGCACACTGGTCATTACAAGTTAGAGGGAACATTGATCAGTTGGCTTAATCCCTATGTATACTTGTGATATCAATAATAAGGACATTCTTTCATTATTACTGGGTCAGAATCCTGGAAATTCAAATCTAATATCACTGGAGCATTATCAGCACATAGACTGCAATGAATACAAAAAGCCACCAACATCTCAATGGAAACTAAATTGCGGAGAGGAAATCCTGCCCTTGCTTATAATCTCATGTCCTGTGGATAAGTAAATAAAAATTAACGTTTAAATATGCTTTGCTTTGGCTTTATTTTACTTGCTAATGATTGCAGAGGAGCGAGATTATTTCTAAATTTGCAAACGCTGCTCCTACCTCCGAGCCGTGGAAGCCAGTGGGGGTGAGGCAGTTTTCAGACAAGATCTGGAGCAGAGCGGCAGGAGGCAAGATCAGCATCTTGTTCTTCCTTTTCATTAAGTCAATGGCAAATTAGCTGGCAAGACCGCCAAAGGGATGTTGGTCTGTTCACCATTTGATCTAATAGATTGCAGGGTTATTCTGTCTGTGCAACCTTGTTTCTAATTGCTATGCCAAATGCAGTGCAAACTCTCAATGTGCACTGGGGGATTCACCAAATTAGATGCAGTTTTAATTTTTTTTTGGACTCTTCTCGAGGAAGCATGATGCTTAATCTCTGATTAATGTTCATACAAAAGGAACTTGCGCGTAGGGGTGAAACTCTTACTTGATCAGCAGTTCCGTTAGCAGTCTCTGCCTTCTCAGGAAAGAATTAAAATTGAGCAAGCACTTCATAAAGAGTGTTTAAGATATTCCAAAAGGGACTTGGTATTTCTATTTGCTATCACTTCAATCCCATAATACACTCCACTGCTAAACTATAAATAAACACAAACTGGTGCTCCTTAAACCTACAGTCAGTGGCCTTTTTTTGTGTTCGAAGGTTCAAAGGTCAAGTTCAATGTCAGAGAAATGTATATAATATACATCCTAAAATGCTATTTCTTCACAAAGCATCCATGGAAACAGAAAAGTGCCCCAAAGAATGAACGACAGTTAAACGTGAGAACCCCAAAGTCTCTCTGATCCACCCCCCATGCAAAAGCGGCAGTGAGCAACAATCCCCCCTCCCCCCACCATCAGTGGTACAGGAGTGGATTCCAATGGCCTTCTACTGCTGTAGCCCATCCATTTCAAAGTTTGACATGCTGTGTGTTCAGAGATGTTCTTCTGCACACCACTGCTGTCACACCTGGTTATTTGAGTTACTGTCACCTTCCTGTCAGCTTGAACCAGTCTGGCCATTCTCCTCTGACCTCTTTCATTAACAAGGCATTTTCACCCACAGAACTGCTGCTCACTGGATGTTTGTTTTTCACACCATTCTCTGTAAACTCCAAAGACTGTTGTGGATGAAAACCTTAGGAGAACAACAGTTTCTTAGATACTCAAACCTCTTGTCTGGCTCTGACAATCATTCCATGGGCAAAGTCACTTAGATGATGTTTGGCTTGAACAGCAGCTGAACATCTTGACCATGCCTGCATGCTTTTTCTTTTCTATTGAGTTGCTGCCACGTGATTGGCTGCTTAGATGTTTGCATGAATGAGCAGTGTACGCATGTAGCTAATGAGGTGGCCACAGAGTGTAGAACAAAGAACATTATAGGCCTTTTGGTTCTGTGCTGACCTTTTAACCTACTTTAAAATCAATCTAACCTACATAATCTGACATAACCCTCCATTTTTCTTTCATCTGTGTGCTCATGTATCTGGCTGTACCACCACACAGACAGCACGTTCCACATACCCTCACGCTCTGTGCAAAAAACCTACCTCTGACATCCGCATGATACTCTCCTCCAATCAGCTTCAAACTGAGCCTCTTGTATTAGTCATTTCCACCCTGGGAAGAAGTGTCTGGTTAACCACTCTATCCATGCCTCTTATCATCTTGTACACCTTCAATCAGTCACCTCTCATCCTCCTTTACTCCGAAGAGAAAACTTTAGCTCATTCAACCTATCTTGATAAGGCACACCCTCCAGCCCAGGCAGCATCCTGGTAATGTCTTGGCAGTGACATTTTCACTCACATTTTTCAAAGAGATTAATACACAAGTGGCTGCGTTCTTCATACTTGAAAGAACCTGCATAATTAGTCAGGATGGGAATTAAAATAATATCCAGATGAGGAAAGACCAAAGGACTTTTTATTGCAAAGAGAGGATGAGAGATGGACTGAGAGAAGACTTCACAATTATAAAGTATTCTGACTGGGGATAGGTCTCGACCTTGTTTGTTTCTGATGATGGGCTATAAAAATAAGTACATGGACTCCCTGAAGAGCTTTTCGACCCAAGTATAAGTTTGTTCTATTGTCTTTGGTGCTGAACCTGACCACACATGTTCATATGTACATAAATTTATCTGATCAGCTCTGAATTTGAGTAGTGGAGCAAAACCCAAGGACTGAATCACCTGCCTGTTTCTATTATGTTCTTGTGCTTACTGACTCAGCTGACACTAAGAGTGGCCATAGAGTCATAAAGCAAGGAAATAACTTCTTTAGCCCGCTGAAGACTGACCAATCAGATGCACCAACCCTACAGTAGTGCCATAGAACGGTACAGCACCTTCAGACCAACTCATCCTTGACAACCAAGTGGCCTACCTGAACTTGTACTTGATTTTCCTTCTAGTTCCGTCTACGTCCTCCAAATTCTACCACTCAGTCACAAAATGGAGGCAATTTACAGAGGCCAAATTATCTCCCCAAATGCAAGCACATGGGTTGTGGAAGGAAAATGAAAGGGAAAATGTTATGGTAGAGAAAACCCAAGGTTACCTGCAGAAGACAGATAAATGAGAAGAGTGAGGGGGGGAGCATAAGATGTCAGGTGGTAGGTGAATCCAGGTGACAGGTAAGGAAGACAAAAAGGCTGAAGAGGAAAGAATCTGACGGGAGAGAACAATAGACCATAGCAGCAAAGGTCAGGGTTGTTAGAGGTGTGAGATGACAGGTCCACTGTACCAGTTCAGACTGGATTGAATTTGGCAACAGAAAGTGAATGTTCTGAGACCCAAGTGTAACACAGCAAGAGAACAAACTGAATGCAAACTGGGAGACTTTGTGGACACATCACTGGCATAAGTTCAGACCAATAAAAAAGTGCTGAGAAAGGAGATGTGAACCAATCAGAAATGAGACAGAGAGAATATTAGAGGTTCAAACCAAAGGAAAGTAGGAGGGTAATGATCACGCACAGAAATCTCGACCCAAATGCAATGAGGTTATCTGTATGAATATTTTCACAGGCCATTACAGGTCTACAAACACAACTGAGAAACCTTATCTTCCTCTTCCCACACCTTTAAAAACTGCCCATAACCTTAAACTTCCTTCCTCTGGTTCTCCACCTCTTTCTCTTTATTCCATGTGAAACACTTTGGTTTCGTCAGCTGCGTAAGTCTAGGGAAGAGAATCTCCGGCCCCTGCAAACGTGTGAGATTGAGGCACAAGCCCCCATCCCCAACCCCCTGTTTGTGTGGATGCTGTGTAATTTGCTACCCTGCTGCAAATTAATTCCATGAAATAACAGGCAGTACACTCCACACGATTAGAGGAATCATATTTATGAATCATAACTCCGGGGTTAGTAAAGAATAACAAAAAGAAAAGGGCCCATTCTAATAAAACAGTCAAATGTGCACAAATTGGAGCTCATCTTGAACTTCTCTGTCGCTCACGTGCTGGGCCTTCAGTCAACGTGAAAGCACTCAGTACCTTTGAAACATCACTTGCAATCCACCTCAACAAATGGGTCTCCACTGGATCGTATGCTATGACCAGCTCTCCCCAGCTGCTAACTGGAATACCTACAGCATAGCAGTAAAGTTGTGAACCTGGGCACTATACATGGTATCTACTGTCCTCTCCCATTAGATTTCTTCTTCTTCAGCCCCTTTTCATCCCTACGTTTCACCTGGATTCACCTATCACCTGCCAGCTCATGCTCCTCCCCCTCTGCCTATTCTTTTATTTTGACCACTGTCTCCTTCCTTTCCAGTCCTGATCTCAGCCCGAAACATCAATTGTTCATTTTCTTTCAATAAGTGCTGCCTGGCCTGTTGAATTCCTCCATAATTTTGTGTGTGAGAACCCCCATGAATGGGCAGATATTGTCACATGGCAGGGCGATCATAGCGAGTGGCTCCAGGTATAAACTATTTAGTTCAGAAGCAGATTCAGAAGAAACTTCTTGGCTCACTCTGGTGTCACAAGAAATATTTAAGCAAGAATTAAGAAGATATGGTGATAAGATTCGACAGATGAGAGAGGAAAAAATTCATATGGATCAGCCAGGACCCAGTTGTGTAGGCTATTTCTGTGATATAGGCTCAGTATAATTCTCCATATAAGTCTGAGCACTAACTGCAAAGATAGCTCTTCTAAAAAAAAACACAAAAAAAGAAATGAAGAGGTAGTTTTGTGTTATATATTGCAACTTGAGTATACAAACTTATTTTTTCTGTACCTGCAACGGTCGATATTGTGTCTGCTGACAGCATTTGATAGGATTAAAGGGCCCAACCCATTGATTTCCGTTATTTCCAGGCAGCCTGTAAAATTGTTGAATGGCTCAGCAATCTGCAAAACAAGGATCAACAGCTCAAAATATGTTGTCTCACATTTACTGTTAAGTTACATCAAGTTTCCTTGGAAATTGCATAAATCTTTTAATTCCCTGTGATACAGTGCTAGAAGAGAACAGGCTGTTGACTGAATGAGCATTGCTTAGTGCACCATGTCTTTGCATGGCCAATTATAGGTCCTTGAGGCTGATTTTAGCTTGGAAGATCAAGCAAGTGGGGGCATAATGCTTGAAAAATAGACTGGGTACTGGCAAGCCAGTTCCAAACCTGGGAGCGGCACAGCAATACAGCAACTAGCTTAATGCCACTATAGTGCCAGCAGCCTGTATTCAATTCCGCCGCTGTCTGTATGGAGTTTGTATGTTCTCCTTGTGATGAATAGATTTCCTCTGGGTGTCCTGTTGTCATCCCATGTCCGAAAGATATATGGGTGACTAGTTTAATTGGTCACATGTGTGTATTTGGGTGGCAAATTCCTGCCCTCCTTTGGGGCAGGAGGGCCTGTTACTGTGCTGCATCTCTAAATAAATAAATGATCCTTCTGTTTGCAGAAAGCACACCCTGAGTGCTCAGGATAGGTGAGTTGTCGATTTCAGTTTATAAATTGGTCAATCACATGCTGTTAGGAGCATTAGGACTAGGACTGACAGGCTGCGTAACAGCTTCTTCTCTCAGGCTGTGAGACTAATGAAGACCCTGCCACCACTGAGGTCTCATCACTCGGACAGCGAACTGTTTACCATTTGCCCATTCTGCTCTTTACTACAAGCATTTTGAACTATATTTTATTAACCTATTTGTAGTATAATATTTTGGTTTATGTTCTTGTGTGATATATGTTGTGTGGGTACACTGTTGTCTCCTTTGATTGCATATATGTACAATGATAATAAACTTGAACTTGAATTACATGGCTTTTAGAGCAGTGGCAGTATATAGCATGGAAACTGGCCCCTCTGCTCACCGAGACCTTACTGATCATCAAGCCCATTTACACTGATTCCATTTTATTCTCCTCACATTCCTATCACCACTCACTAGATTCTAGAAGCAACTTACAGTGGCCAATCAATCCACCAACCAGCACTGGGGCAGCACAGTAGTGTAGTGTTTAGCACAATGATTTTCAGTACCAGTGACCTGGGTTCAATTCCTGCTGCTGCCTGTAAGGAGTTTGTACATTCTCTCCGTAATGCATGGGTTTCCTCTGGGTGCTCTGGTTTCTTTCCACAGTCCTGCGGTTGATAATTGGTCATTGTTAATTGTCTTGTGATTCGGCTAAGGTTTAATTGGGGGTGGCCGGATGGTGTAGCCTCAGAGGATCCGTTCTGCGCTGTATCTCAATAAATAAATGACTCTTTGAGATGTGGGAGAAAACCAGAAGGTCATGGGAGCATACAACAGCGAGAGTGCAAACTGATTAGACCACACTTGGAATTTTGGGATCTGTTCTGGTCTCCTCATTATAGAAAGTCTGTGGAAACTTTAGAAAGAGTGCAGAGTAGATTTACCAGGATGCTGTCTGTATGACAGAGCATGTCTTTTCTCTCTAGAGTGCAGGAGGATGACAGGTCTCTGGATAGAGGTTTACAGGATGATCAGAGACATAGATTGAGGGGATCAATAATTTTTTCCTAGCATGAAAATGGCTAATACAAGAGGACATAATTTTAAAATGACTGGAGGAAAGCACAGGGGTGATGTCACTGGTAAGTATTTTTACACTGAAAGTAGAATACTCTGAGTGGTGGTCGAGGCAGATATGTCGAGGGAACTTAAGATAACTCTTAGATAGGCATATGGATGATAGAAAAATGGAGGATAATGTAGGAGGGAAGGTTTAGATTGATCAGAATAGGTCAAAGGGTCAGCATAACATTATGGGCCGAATAGCCTGTATTGTGCTGCAATGTTCTACATTCTATGTTCAATCTTCATGCAGAGAATGCCAGAGATGAGAATTGAACCTGGATCTCTGAAGTTCTGAGGTGGCAGCTCTATCAGCTGCACCACTACATTTTACTTCTGTTATATGTGGATTCACAGATTGGTTTAGGTTTCTTGGAAGCTGCTAATAATGGCCAAATGGGGAACTCAGTGACAGTTGGGGGGCCGGACAGAAGAATTGAAAATATGCCATTTACTGCTGAACATCACACAATGGCTTCTGTCACTGTTCTAGTGCTGAGAAATTGATCTGTTGACTTTGAAGGTGAATTTGCCAACCCCTGGAGGGTTGTAAGTTTGGTTTGCGCTTTGCTGCTCTCCTTATCACAGCAAACTTTGTCTCCAGAGAAGATGCAAGGACCATCAAACAAAGCAGAAGTGACACTAGAGGCACCAACAGCAGAGTATGATCAGCAGAAATGCCAAAAGATTATTTCTTGCAGTCATGCAGCTCTCACTAGGTGCTTGGTGACCTAGCACCAAGCTACATTCTCCATTAATGATCACTGGCTCCATATGAGGCCTAGATCTCCTAAAGTCCACCACCATCTCCTTGGTCTTGGTGATATTGAGACGCAGGTAGTTTGAGTTGCACCATATCACAAAGTCCTGTATCAGTTTCCTATACTCCTCCTCCTGTCCATTCCTGGAGCAGGTTAAGACCTACAAGTATCTGGGAGTACAGTTAGACGAGAAGCTAGACTGGACTGCCAACACAGATGCCTTGTGCAGGAAGGCACAGAGTCGACTGTACTTCCTTAGAAGGTTGGCGTCATTCAATGTCTGTAGTGAGATGCTGAAGATGTTCTATAGGTCAGTTGTGGAGAGCGCCCTCTTCTTTGTGGTGGCGTGTTGGGGAGGAAGCATTAAGAAGAGGGACGCCTCACGTCTTAATAAGCTGGTAAGGAAGGCGGGCTCTGTCGTGGGCAAAGTGCCGGAGAGTTTAACATCGGTAGCTGAGCGAAGGGTGCTGAGTAGGCTACGGTCAATTATGGAAAACTCTGAACATCCTCTACATAGCACCATCCAGAGACAGAGAAGCAGTTTCAGCGACAGGTTACTATCGATGCAATGCTCCTCAGACAGGATGAAGAGGTCAATACTCCCCAATGCCATTAGGCTTTACAATTCAACCGCCAGGACTTAAGAACTTTTTAAAAGCTATTATTAATGCTTTTTGAGATAGTGATTTAGATGCATATCATATTTTTTACTGAGTTAAGTATTGTATGTAATTAGTTTTGCTACAAGTGTATGGGACATTGGAAAAAAAAAGTTGAATTTCCCCATGGGGATGAATAAAGTATCTATCTATCTATCTATCTATCTATCTATCTATCTATCTATCTATCTATCTATCTATCTATCTATCTATCCATACTCGATGCACAAACCTTCCTTAAGCCATTGGAACAACAGGGTCTCAAGAGGTTGAAGGTCTTGCATCAGGCGATATTGTGGTTCATTGATGTTGGAACAAACCCTGCTGCTCTGTGGATCTGACAGATACACTGAATCAGCTATAGGTTCAGCTGGTAGAGCTGCCACCTCACAACTTCAGTGATCCAGGTCCAACTCTGATCTCTGGCATTGTCTGCACAGAGATTGAACATAGAACGTAGAAACCTGAAACCCTGAAACTCATCACTGTCCAAGTGCACCAATGTTGTCTGTGATGATGTTGGTTAGATCGTGCAGAAACTCCATTCTGAAGTTCCAAATGACTTCCTAGAAGTGCAGGTCATGAATAGTTACATACCTAAATATCAAAACACCCAAAATGTCAATATCTCCAAGGACCTATCCTAGGATCAGCACTTAGATGGCACCATGAAGAAGGTGTGGTTGCATCTCTACTTTCTTGGAAGGTTAAGGAAATTCTGCAAGTCATTGTAGACCCTGACAAACTTTGACAGATGCACAATAGAAGATATTCTGATTGGTTGCATCGTGGTCTGGTATGGGTCATCCAATGCACTGGAATGCAAGAAATCACAGAGGGTGATGGGCTCAGCCAGACCCATCATGGCTCCAGCTTTTTCCCCATTCATTCTCCCTTCTCTTCCCACCTTCCCCCTTCCATCGGGCAAGAAACATAAAAGCTAGCGAACACAAGCCAGCAGGCTCAGGGAGAGTTTCTATCCCACTGCTCTCAGACTCTTGAGTGGAACTGTTATACAGCAAAGATAAACACTTGATCTCTCAAGTTACGTTACGATGGCCTTGCACCTTATTATGTACCTGCGCATAACTTTCTCTGGAAATGTAACACAATATTTTGCATCCTGTTATTAAGTTCCATTGGTACTACCTTGATGCACTTACGAATAGCATGATCTGTCTGGATAGCATGCAAGCAAAATGTGTCTTGGTGCTTGTGGCAATAATAACAACATTTATCGGTTAGCAAATTGACCCCAGCAGGATCTTGTCTCAGCAGATCACATTGATTTATTGAGAGTATGTAAATGGGACCACAGCAAACTTGCATCATTCATATTTCTGCTGTCAGAATCCAAATCTAAATCAAATGAGTGGAATAAAATGAGCCAACAAAATAGACTGGAAAATATTAATGTTATCTGTAACTTAAGTAACTTGGGTTTTTGTTTTCTAACAAAATCTGCATTGGGTCAAGGAGAAATTTGCCTGGATCAGTTCTCTTTCATTAAATAGACTAGAACTGTGTATTTCCTCATGCACATACATATTGGAGGATATGTATTAAAAGACATCAATATTGATTAATTGACTAAGAACCTGATCAGTGCACACTAAGTAACTATTTAATGATTAACTGTGTTTTCTTCATAGTTATTTTCAGCAACTTTAGGTCAGGACATTTACAGGTGAAAGATTTTGTACACCTATTTTTGTCTCAAACCAATTTTCAGAAGCATTAGGTAAAACTCTGTTAGGTTTCTACTCTTAATAGAAAATTGAACACTGTTTAATCAAATTAAGTAAAATCAAAGAAAAAATATCTACTATGACACCATTTAATATACTGGTTAGCAGAAGACTTTACATTTGTTATTCTACAAGTGAATTTTGATCTAACCACTCCACTGTTTCAAATTCAGTTCTTACGTTAATGAAGTAATCCTAATTTGTTTCTGTCATTAACACAAGAGATTAAGCAGATGCTGGATATCCAGAGTAACACACATAAGATACTCGAGGAACTCACGAGGTCAGGCAGTATCTATTGAGAGGAGTAAAGAGTCAATGTTTCAAGCCAAGACTGATGAAGATTCCTGCTAAATGGTCTCAGCCTGGAACATCGATTTTTAAAAAATTTCTTTCCCGATATGCTACCTGACCTGCTGAGCTGCTCCAGCATTTTGTGTGTCTTAATCCAGCATCTGCAGAATATCTTGCGTTTACCATTTGGTTCCAGGAACCTTCGCTGGTTTACTACTTTTTCTTGAATATCATCAGTTCCTCAGTATCAAACTTATTTTATTCATTTAGAGACACAGCACAATAACAGCCCCTCCTGGCCCAATGAACCTACGTTGCCCACTTACATCAATGTGACCAATTAACCTACTAACCCATACATCTTTGGATTGTGGGAGGAAACCGGAGCACCTGGCAACAACATACAAACTTCTAACAGACAGAAGCGGAATTGAACCCAGGTTGTTAGCTTCGTAATACCATTACTCTAACTAGTACACTGACATGCCAGCATTTTGAGTTTTGTTTCTATCATTGTTAAACCATTCACTTTTAAATATATTTGCCCTTAATCTTCCTAACTCAAGTATTCATTTAATGAGAAGGGACTTGGAAATTATGGAATTTTAACTTTAATTTTTGCATGCAGTCTTGTTTCCTGATATTCTCTATGCAGAAGCACCTGGAATCAGTCCTGTTTTCCCTCAGAAAAATTCAACTGAGAAGCAATTAGTGGCACAAAGTCAGGCTCTATCTCTCAGTAACTCATCACATAGGATGCAAAGCCTCCCTGCGCCAACACAGAATTGCTGTGACTTTAAAGATAGCTAAATCCATTTTTAAAAAAAGAGATCCATTCATCAAGGTGATGGATTTCAGGGCTGAAAATGGAATATATTTCCATTATGGATATTCTCTGTTCAAAGTCCAGTACTTTTCTATTGCTAAACTGTATTTTTCATGCATACCCATTAAAAATGATTTAGCAATTTGATGGACAGCTTGAGGTAGCGGGTGTCAGGGAAGAAAGATGGTGCAGTGTGACTTCCAGTTTGTGGAAAGGAGCAGAAAAGATATTTTGTTATTATTATTTTGGTATTATTGTTCAAAATATGACACAGTTAGTTCTGCTTAAATTCATAAACGGAAATCATTGTCTGTGGGTCAAGCTATCAGTCAGCTGTAGATTTTGTACCAGAAGCCAATGTGTTGGTATAGAAATCGAATCATTTTGCAAACACAAGAGATTCTGCGGATGCTGGAAATCCAAACTAATGCATACAAAATGCTCAAGGAACTAAGCAGGTGAGGTAGCATCTCCAGAAATGAAGAAACAGTCGATGTTTCAGGCCAAGACCCTTCATCAGCGCTGGAAAGGGAAGGGAATTATAATGACTTCTTCTATTGCCACTCTAGTTACTGACATGTTCTGGTTAGCTTAAATAATGTGGCTATTCTCCTTTGACTACCATTCTCAATGCATAAAAGCACACAGACATTGTCAAGAGGTTCAATTATTGTTCAGAACAAACATCAGAATGAGGAAGAAATGTGATCCAAGAGATTTTGACTGTGGAATGATTGTTGGTGCCATAAGGGATGGTTTGAGTATAGAAACTTAAAAACCTAGAAAACCTACAGCACAATACTGGCCTTTCAGCCCACAAAGCTGTCCCGAACATATCCCTAACTTTGAACTACCTAGGCTTATCCATAGCCCTCTATTTTTCTAAGCTTCATGTATCCATCCAGGACTCTCTTAAAAGACCCTTTTATTTCTCCCTCCACCACTGTCGTCAGCAGCCCATTCCAAGCACTAACCACTCTCTGCATAAAAAACTTATCCTTGACATCTCCTCTGCACCTGCTTCCAAGCACCTTAAAACTATACCCTCTTGTACTAGCTGTTTCAGCCCTGGGAAAAAGCCTCTGATTATTCACATGATCAATGCCTCTCATTATCTTGTACACCTCTATCAAGTCACTTCTCATCCTCCATCACTCCAAGAAGAAAAGACCGAGTTCACTCAACCTATTCCATTAAGGCATGCTCTCCAATCCAGGCAACATCCTTGAAAATCTCTGCACCATTTCTATGGTTTCCACGTCCTTCCTGTAGTGAGGCGACCAGAACTGAGCACATTACTCCAAGTGGGGTCTGACCAGGGTCCTATATAGCTGTAACATTACCTCTCAGCTCTTAAACTCAGTCCCATGATTGATGAAGGCCAATACACCATACGCCTTCTTAACCACAGAGTCAACCTGCATAGCAGCTTTGAGTGTCCTTTGGACTCAGACCCCAAGATCCCTCTGATCCTCCACATTGCTGGGAGTCTTGCCATTAATGCTATATTCAGCCATCATACTTGACCTACCAAAATGAACCATGTCACACTAATCTGGGTTGAACTCCATCTGCTACTTCTCAGCACAGTTTTGCATCCTATCAATGGCCTGCTGTCTCCACATTATCCACAACACCCCCAACATTTGTGTCATCAGCAAATTTACTAACGCATCCCTCCACTTCCGCATCCTGGTCATTTATAAAAATCACAAAGAGTAGGGGTCCCAGGATAGATCCCTGAGACACACCACTGGTCACTGGCCTCCATGAACCATCTACAACCACTCTTTGCCTTCTGTGGGCACGCCAGTTTTGGATCCACAAAGCAATGTCCCCTTGGATTCCATGCCTCCTTATTTTCTCAATAAGCCTTGCATGGGGTACCTTATCAAATGCCTTGCTAAAGTCCATATACACTACATCTATGGCTCTACCTTCATCAATGTGTTTAGTCACATTCTCAAAAAATTCAGTAAGGCTTGTCAGGGACGACCTGCCTTTGACAAAGCTATGCTGACTATTCCTAATAATATTATGCCTCTCCAAATGTTTATAAATCCTGCCTCTCAGGATCTTCTTCATCAACTTACTTGCCACTGAAGTAAGACTCACTGGTTTATAATTTCTGGGCTATCTCTACTCCTTTTTTTAATAAGGGAACAACACCCGCAACCCTCCAATCCTCTGGAACCTCTCCCGTCCTCATTGAGGATGCAAGGATCATCGCCAGAGGTTCAGCAATCTCCTCCCTTGCTTCCCACAGTAGCCTGGGGTACACCCCATCTGGTCCCAGTGACTTGGCCAACTTGATGCTTTCCAAAAGCTCCAGCACATCCTCTTTCTTAATGTCTATATGCTCAAGATCTTCAGTCCGATGTAAATCATCCGTACAATCGCCAAGATCCTTTTCCATAGTGAATACTGAAGCAAAGTATTCATTAAGTACCTCCGCCATCTCCTCCAGTTCCATACACACTTCTCCACTGTCACACTTGATTGGCCTTATTCTCTCACGTCTTATCCTCTTGTTCTTCACATACTTGTAGAATCCCTTGGAGTTTTCCTTAATCCTGTCTGCCAAGGCCTTTTCATGGCCCCTTCTGGCTCTCCTAATTTCATTCTTATGCTCCTTCCTGCTAGCCTTATAATCTTCTAGAGCTCTATCATTAACTAGTTTTTTTGAACCTTATGTAATCTCTTCTTTTCTTCTTGACTAGATTGTACACCACAGTTCCTGTACCTTACCAGATAGAAATTTGGAGATAGAATTGTGATCACTATCTCCAAAATGCTCTCCCACTGAGAGACCTGACGCCTGACCAGGTTCATTTCTTCTAGATCTTTATCAGTACCTAGTTTTTTGAACCTTTCATAAGCTTTTCTTTTCTTCTTGTCTAGATTTTCAACAGTCTTTGTACACCATGGTTCCTGTACACTACCATCCTTTCCCTGTCTCATTGGAACGTACCTATGCAGAACATCACACAAATATCCCCGAACATTTGCCACATTTCTACTGTACATTTCCCTCAGAACATCTGCTCCCAATTTATGCTTATAAGTTCCTGCCTGATAGCCTCATATTTCCCCTTACTCCAATTAAACACTTTCCTAACTTGTCTGTTCCTATCCCTCTCCAATGCTATGGTAAAGGAGAAAGAATTGTGATCACTATCTCCAAAATGCTCTCCCACTGAGAGACCTGACACCTGACCAGGTTCATTTCCCAATACCAGATCAAGTACAGCCTCTCCTCTTGTCGGCTTATCTACATATTGTGTCAAGAAACCTTCCTGAACACATCTAACAAACTCCACCCCATCTAAATCCCTTGCTCTAGGGAGATGCCAATCAATATTTGGGAAATTAAAATCTCCCACCACAAAAACTCTGCTATTATTACTCCTTTTCCTTGGCATGCTGTCCAAGTTACATGATATCTTGGACAATGACTCCCATCCACTCCATAATGTACTAGTTAGGCACAGCAGTACATTCAGCCAGAGACTCATTCCACCGAGATATAACACTGAGCGTCATAGGAAGTCATTCCTGCCTGTGGCCATCAAACTTTACAACTCCTCCCTCGGAGTGTCAGACATCCTGAGCCAATAGGCTGGTCCTAGACTTATTTCCACTGGGCATGATTAACTTATTATTATTTAATTATTTATGGTTTTATATTGCTATATTTCTTCACTATTCTTGGTTGGTGTGGCTGTAACAAAACCCAATTTCCCTCGGGATCAATAAAGTATGTCCGTCTGTCTGTCTTTTCAGAATCTGTCTCCCTATCTGCTCCTCAATGTCCCTGTTACTATTGGGTGGTCTATAAAAAACACCCAGAAGAGTTACTGACTCCTTTCTATTCCTAACTTACACCCACAGAGACTCTATAGACAACCCCTCCATGACTTCTTCCTTTTCTGTAGCCGTGACACTATCTCTGATCAACAGTGCCACAACCCCACATCTTTTGCTTCCCTCCCTGTCCTTTCTGATACATCTGAAGCCTGGCATTTGAAGGAGCCATTCCTGCCCTTTCATCATCCAAGTCTCTGTAATGGCCACAGCATCATTGCTCCAAGTGCTGATCCATGCTCTAAGCTCATCTGCTTTGTTCAAAATACTCTTCGCAGTAAAATAGACACATCTCAAATGATCAGTCTGAACGCATCCCTTCTCTATCACCTGCCTCTCCTCCCTTTTGCACTGTCTCCAAGCTTTCTCTACTTGTGAGCCAACCTCCCTTTCCTCCGTCAGTTCAGTTCAGTTCCCACGCCCCAGCAATTTTAGCAAACCTCCCCGCCTGGATATTGGTCCCCTTTCGATTCAAGTGCAACCTGTCCTTTTTGTCCAGGTCACACCTGCCCCAGAAGAGGTCCCAATGATCCAGAAATCTGAATCCTTGCTCCCTGCTCCAATCCCTCAGCCACACATTTATCCTCCACCTCATTTTATTCCGATGCTCACTGTCATGTGACACAGGCAATAATCCCGAGATTACTACCTTTGAGGTTCTGCTTCTCAACTTCCATCCTAACTCCCTGTCGTCTGCTTTCAGGACCTCCTCACTTTTCCTGCCTATGTTGTTGATACCAATATGTACCATGACCTCTGGCTGTTCTCCTTCCCACTTCAAGATATCGTGGCCGTGATCAGAAACCTCCCATACCCTGGCACCTGGGAGGCAAACTACAGTCCATGTTTCTTTCATGTGTCCACAGAATTGCCTGTCTGATCCCCTAACTATAGAGTCCCGGAGTGCCTACCTGCCTATAGCTCCTCTCTATCACCTTCTCACTTTCTCTGACCAGACGAAGGTCATCGAGCTGCATCTCCAGTTCCCTAACATGGTCCCTAAGGAGCTACAGCTTGACGCACCTGGTGCAGATGTAGCTGTCTGGGAGGCTGGGAATCTTCAAGACTTCCCATATCTGACACTAAGCACAGAAAACTGGCCTCACACACATCCTTTCTGTCTGAACAGATAACCTAACTAGACTTGACCTGTTTGTCACTGAAGCCTCGTTGAACCAAAGCCTTCCTAGTCTGTCTCCCTCTACTCTGATGCTCGCTCTGTAAAGCTGACTTCTTCTTAAACTTCTCCCGCTGTTCTCACTGGCCGACCTCCATGCGCTTGCGCAGTCATGCCCTGTTCAAACCACTGATGTATCTTCAAAACAAGTTCAAATTTAATTATCATTCAACCATTCATGAATACAGCCAAATGAAACAGCAGGGCCAAGGTGCAAAACACAGAAACAACAGTCATACACAACACAAGACACATATTGGACATACAAGACAGCAAGTAAATATACAGTCACACAAAAAATATATAGCCCAAGTTCCTGACTGACTTGTCCTGTAAACTGATGTTGCATGGATGTTATCAGCAAAAACAAGCTGTTCTCAGTAGACTTAATCTCCTGGGACTTACACACTAAACAGTCTCTAAAATTTACAGATCTGACAGGAAGGCAACAGTAACTCAAAATACCATGTGTTTGAACAGTGGAGTGCAAAAGAGCATTTATGAATGCACACGTTGAACTTTAAAATGGTTGAGCTGCAGCAGCAGAAGTCCATGAGCATACACTGAGTGGCCACTTTATTAGTTACAGGAGGTACCAAGAGAAGTGGCCACTGAGTGTATATGGACATAGGTAACCAAGCTCTGACGAACCCAGCCTGGCATTGGAGACAAACTGAAATTCGAGTTTAAGGAAGGTGAAAAGAAGGGGGTTGTTCAGGAAAGAAATGAAATAAGTTAACTTGTTAAGCTGCTCTCAGGTGCTCATCTCCTTTACCTTTTAATTATCCAATACAAACTCATTATAGTTGGCTTGAGTTAATAGGAACTTAAGACAATAAGGACTTTGCTTTAAAAGGGACAATTTTCTCAACAGCTAATTGATTTCCAATGTATCTAAATCAGCGCTGCTGGTTTCATTTACAGAGATGACCTGATAAATAGGAATCTTCCCATTCCCACTGAAGTAATCCAAGAAGCACCTTTTAAATTTATTAAACCACATGATCTTGTTCTGTTAGTTTATCAGATTGAACGACAATGCCAAACATTAGTATTTTTCTTTTTAAATATATTGCCTTTAAGCTCTTGCATGTTTGTTTATGAGGTGCTAACGTTACATATGAGAAATGACTGTGACAATAGTTCACTACTGATTTGAAGACTTCCTTTTCACTTTGTCACAGTATTGTATACCAGCAGAGAAACAAATCAGTCCTGGTGCTCAGCAACATACCTGAAGTGTCTGGGAAACCTTAGGTGAAGCTGTCAGTGCAAAAATGATCATTTTGGCTTAAAATGAGCTTGAATCATGAGGTGAAATGATAAAGTAACCACCCACGTGATTGACAGGTCTGGAGGGGAAATCTAAAGGCTGAAATTTTGAGTTTAGCGAGACTGGAGGTGGAAGGCCCAAAGTTCAAATCTTGAAGTCAGTGACTCCAGAGGTAGACGCCCTGAGGTTGGGCCTGGAAGTCCAGGACAGGGAGTGGAGGTTGGAGGCCTGAAGTTTGCGCATCTGAGGCCTAGGACTGGAGGCCCAGAAGCAGCCTGTCCTGGGGTTGGAGGTTTGTATGTGTGTGAGAGGGAATGAGTGAGTGGGAGGGAATGAGTGAGTGGAAGGGTGGGAAGTGGCTTTGTTTTGTTGTTGTTGTCCCAGATTGTTCAGTTGCTGCTTAGTTATTTCTGCTTGTTTTGCTCTGCTAAACCTAGCAGACATGCTAGCTGGTGCCAGAATGTGTGACACTTGTGGGCTGTCCTCAGCACATCCTTATGTGTGTTGGTTGTTAATACAAATGGCACATTAGGATCAGAAGTAGAGAGTGTGAGCAATTTCAAGTACCTGGATGTCAATATCTTGCAGGACCCAACATATCAATTTAGTTATAAAGAAGTGGTTATATATCAGTTTGAGGAGATTTGGTATGTCACCAAAAACACTGGCACATTTCTACAGATGTATTGTGGAGTGCATTCTAACTGGATGCATCACCATCTGATGTGAGAAGGCACTCTCTCTGCAGAGAGTTGTAAAATTAGTCAGCTCCATCATCGGCACTAGCCTCCATCATATCCAGGACATCTTCAAGGAGCGGTGCTTCAAAAAGGCAGCGTCCATCATTAAGGATCCCCACCACCCAGGGCATCCCCTCTTCTCATTGTTACCATCAGGGAGGAAGTACAGAAGCCTGAAGGCGCACATACTCAATGATTCAGGAATGGCTTCTTCCCCTCTGCCATCTGATTTCTGAATGGATGGTGAACCCATGGACACTAACTCACTACTTTTTATTTCTTTTTTTTTGCACTACTTATTTAATATATATATACATACTGTAATTCAAAGTTTTTTCTCAATTAACATGTATTGCATTCTACCACTGCTGCAAAGTTAACAAATTTCATCACATAATTTGATGATTTTAAACCTATTTCTAATACACATGTAATAAATAAATCAATATCTGAATCTAGATATTCCAGGCTTCTAGATAAAATAAAAGGAAGAGATGTTTGTAGCTTTTAAAGTACAGCTACAGTCTTTCTCCAAATGTCAAGGGCCATTCACTTTCCATCAGTGACTGATGAGAGTTTCAGACTTTTCACTTCAGCCACGAAGGACTCATGGTCAATTATGCTGATTATAAGCTTGGTTAAAAAAAAACAGCCTCATTGTTATTTCCTACAGAGCTTGAGTTTATCTCGGGCTTTGCATAATATCAATAGCAGGAAACAATAAATCATTTGTACATTCCACCTTGCTCTCAGGATTCTGTATCCTCATGGTGGCATGAGAGAATAAAGTGGCTGATATACTGAAGGTGTCAAAACCAAAAACAGAAAATGCTTGAAATACACAGCAGGTCAGGCTATTTCTTTGACCTTAAATCATAATTGCTTCTCTCCAGGCTGGTGCGGTCTGACCTGCTGAGTATCTGCAGCACTTTATAATTTTGTTTTATATTTCCAGCATCTACAGTCTGATTTTGCTTATCACATAACATCCACCATCAGGAAGTGCTTCAAGTGGCTGGTCATAGCAAGCACTAACTCTGGCCTCCCAGACAACATTGACTCACTGAAGTTTGCCTGGCACTGATGTAGGTCTATGGCAGACGCTATATGCCTGGCGCCACACTCATCTCAGGAGCATCTGGACAAGAAGGATACCTACGTGTGGTGAACTACATATACCTGTCTGGACACGCCCCTGCTGACTGCTCCTGTGGCTCCTCCCACAGACCCCTGTATAAAGGTGATTGAGGCCTGAGCCTGGCCTCTCAGTCTCCAGGATGTAGTATGGTGGTCAACCACTGCTTGTTCCTTCTTCCAGTCAATAAAAGCCGATATCTCGCCTTTACGTCTCACAGTGAGTTATTGATGGTGCATCAATTTTATTGACTGGAAGTTTTAAAACATGGAAACCGTTTTACGTCCGGAAAGATTGGATTTGGACCCCCAAGACCCTGAAGCAGCTCTTGCCTTTGAACTCTGGCTTGCATGCTTCCACTCATACTTGGAGGAGGTTCGTGTAACTGACCCCGCTGTTATGCACAGAATTCTGCTCTCGAGGGTCACCCCAAAAATTTATTCATTTATCAGGGACCTGTCGACCTACGAAGGGGCACTGGATGCCCTCAAAAGACAGTACCTGCGGCCGGTGAACACCGTCTACGCAAAACATCGTTTAGCTACCCGACGTCAGCGGCCTGGAGAATTGGGCGCCGAATTTTTCCGAGCCCTACAGACACTTGTCCGAACTTGTGATTGCAAAACGCTCACAGCGGAACAGCATGCGGAGCTGCTAGTACGAGACACTTTTGTTACAGGAATTAGGTCAGTGTATGTGCGCCAGCGGCTGCTGAAAAATGCCGATCTTACCTTACGCTCAGCGATCGAGACGGCCGACACGCTGGAGGCCGCTCTGCGCATCGCTGACGCTGTCCAGCCACGCGATTCCCCGCCGGTTCCGTGGACACCTCAGACCTTGCCGCCGCCGGTTCCCGCGAGCGAATTCGCCAACGCCGCTGCCAGTCGTGATTCCACGAACTCCCTGAACCTGACCACAGCTGTGGCCAGGCGAAAGCCCGAGCTGTGTTACTTCTGCGGACTCGAAAAGCACCCCCGAAAACGCTGCCCGGCCCGAGAAGCGACCTGCTCCAGCTGCGGGAAGAAGGGCCATTTCGCCAAGGTTTGTAAGTCAAAACCGCGAGTGGGGTCGGGCAGCGCTGCGTGTGAGACGTAGGGGCCGCCATCTTGCATGCCTGGATGTGGGCGGCCATCTTTGTCGGCGTCAACATGCCCCGCTCCCGACCCACCGGTGTTTACCGGGCACCAAGACGGCAGTTCAACTCTGGCCACCGTAACCTTCGACCAAAGCGCCCCACACCAGCTTGCAAGGTCAATGATGGACATCCTGGTGGAGGGACACAGGACTAGCTGCTTGTTTGACACGGGCAGCACTGAGAGTTTTATTGACCCGGACACAGTGCAACGCTGCGGACTCGTGACACGGCCGGTACGTCACAGGATCACCATGGCTTCTGGGTCGCACTCCACAGACATCCACGTGGGTTGTGTAGCAACATTGATGGTGCAGGGCACAGAATATCGGGACTTTGCGCTACTGGTCATGCCTCAACTGTGCGCACCTGTGCTATTGGGACTGGACTTCCAGAGCCACCTCGAAAGTGTGACTATGGCATATGATGGGCCCCTCCCACCGCTCACTGTCAGGAATCCTCAGTTTGGTGGGTCTTCGCCATATACCCCGCTACTGAACACACACTCACACCGAACCACACGTCCTGCCAGCACCATGCCGACAGCTGCGCTACCGACACCACTTGCAGCCTCTCCACCCTCAAGATCCCTCCCCCACCGCTCTTCGCCAACCTGACCCCCGACTGTAAACTGGTGGCGACTAAAAGCAGGAGGTACAGCGCGGGGGACAGGGCCTTCATTCAGTCAGAGGTGCAGCGGCTGCTCGGGGAGGGGATCATCGAGCCAAGCACAAGCCCTTGGCGGTCCCAGGTGGTTGTTGTTCAGACTGGGCAGACAAATAGGATGGTCGTGGACTATAGTCAAACCATCAATAGGTTCACGCAGCTTGACGCGTACCCCCTACCCCGCATCGCGGATATGGTCAACCAGATAGCTCAGTACAAGGTGTACTCGACAATAGATCTGAAATCCGCTTATCACCAGCTCCCCATCCGCCCAGAGGACCGCCCCTACACCGCCTTCGAGGCGGGCGGCAGGCTCTATCACTTCCTGCGCATTCCATTTGGTGTCACAAATGGTGTCTTGGTCTTCCAGAGGGAAATGGACCGGATGGTGGACCAGTACCAGCTGAAGGCCACATTTCCATATCTAGATAACATCACCATCTGTGGTCACGACTGGTCGGATCACAATGCCAACCTCCAATGAATTTTCCAAGTGGCCAAAGCTCTGAACCTTACCTATAACAGGGACAAGTGTGTGTTCGGAACCACCCGACTCGCTATCCTTGGGTATGTCATGGAAAATGGGGTCATTGGCCTTGATCCCGACCGTAAGCTAGTACTCCCTCTTCCCACCACTCTCAAAGCCCTCATATGTGCCTGGGTTTTTTTTCCTATTACGCCCAATGGGTCCCCCATTACGCAGACAAGGCCCGCCCCCTGGTCAAGTCTACCACTTTTCCCCTCTCTGCTGAGGCCTGCGCGGCCTTCAGCTGCATTAAAGGGGACATTATCAAAGCAACAATGCATGCGGTGGACAAGACCATTCCCTTCCAAGTAGAGAGTGACGCCTCCGATTTCGCGCTTGCTGCTACCCTCAATCAGGAAGTCAGGCCAGTGGCATTCTTTTCTCGTACCCTTCAAGGCTCTGAACTTCGGCACTCCGCGGTGGAGAAAGAAGCCCAGGCCATAGTGGAAGCTATTAGGCACTGGAGGCACTATCTCACCGGCAAAAGGTTCACCTTGCTGACCAACCAGCGCTCCGTTGTGTTCATGTTCAGCAACCAACAGCGGGGCAAAATCAAAAATGATAAAATTTTACGGTGGAGAATAGAACTCTCCACCTACAACTTTGACATCCTGTACCGGCCTGGAAGGCTCAATGAGCCCCCTGATGCCCTATCCCAGGGAGCGTGTGCTAGCGCACAGCTCGACCTACTATACACCCTTCATGCACATCTTTGCCATCTGGGGGTCACCCGATTTTACCATTTCGTGAAAGCCCGGAACCTGCCGTACTCCCTGGAGGACATCAGGACGATGACCAGGGACTGCCAAATCTGCGCTGAGTGCAAACCACACTTCTACCGTCCTGAAATGGCGCAACTTGTCAAGGCCACCTGCCCTTTTGAGCGACTGAGTGTTGACTTTAAGGGCCCCCTTCCCTTCACTGACCGCAATGTCTATTTTCTCAATATTATCGACGAATACTCGCGGTTCCCCTTTGCCATCCCCTGCCCCGACATCACTACCACGTCCGTCATAAAAGCCCTGCACCAGCTCTTCACTCTGTTCGGATATCCCTGCTATATCCACAGTGATAGAGGGTCCTCCTTTATGAGTGACGAGCTGCACCAGTACCTGCTGGCTAGGGGCATTGCTACTAGTCGAACCACGAGTTATAATCCCCGGGGAAATGGACAGGTGGAGAGGGAGAATGTCACAGTGTGGAAGGCCACACTTTTAGCCCTTAAGTCAAAAGGGTTGCCGGTCTCTCGATGGCAGGAGGTCCTCCCTGAGGCACTCCACTCTATCCGCTCCCTGTTATGTACGTCCACCAATGCCACCCCTCACGAGCGCCTATTCTCTTTTCCCAGGAAGTCTGTCACTGGGACCACCCTACAAGTTTGGCTGACATCCCCAGGGCCAGTGCTGCTCCGGAAACATGTGAGGAGTAATAAATACTCCCCGCTGGTCGAGAGGGTTCACCTTCTATACGCGAACCCCCAGTATGCCTACGTGGTCTTACCTGATGGGCGGGAGGACACGGTCTCCATCCGCGATCTGGCGCCCGCAGGAGCAGCAGACCACTACCTCGAACACTCCCCAGTAACTATGAACCCTGTACACAAGGGGACACCGCGCACACCAAGCCCTACACAGACTCCTCACGACACTCATATACCGGGTGTTTCGTACACGCGTGAGGGATCACTGACGTCTAGTGGGCTGACACCTCCAGTTAGGCTGGAACCAGCACAACCACCGTCTCCTGTGCAATCACCACCACCGGCACCTGTGCAATCACAGCCGGTGCTACGTAGATCGCAGCGACAGATTCGACCACCTGATAGACTTAACCTGTAAGAAACTTCGCCACATGGGGACTCTTTTTTTAAAACAAAGGGGGGGGGGGTGAATGTGGTGAACTACATATACCTCTCTGGACATGCCCCCCTGCTGACTGCTCCTGTGGCTCCTCCCACTGACCCCGGTATAAAGGCGATTGAGGCCTGAGCCCGGCCTCTCTGTCTCCAGGATGTAGTATGGTGGTCAACCACTGCTTGTTCCTTCTTCCAGTCAATAAAAGCCGATATCTCGCCTTTACGTCTCAGAGTGAGTTATTGATGGTGCATCACTACGTTAAATTATTGTTTGTTGACTACAGCCCTGACTTCAATACTATAATTCTGAGCAAACTCAGCACCATACTCTGATATATCGGAGTCAGCAACTCTTTCTACAACTGGATCTTTGACTTCCTGACCAACACAGCACAACCAGTAAAGATAGTCAGCAACACCTCCACCATGATTAGTCTTGACATAAAAATACAACTGCAGATGCTGTAAATCAAAGATTAGTCTTTGTGGATCAAGTAATTAGCCTTGAGCCTGGTACTCCACAAGGCTTGACCTTAGCCCCTTACTCATGACTGCATGACTAGATTCTGCATTAACTACATCTATAAATGCACAGGTGATACCACCATAGTGGACTTTGCCTCAAACAGCAATGAGTCAGAGTACAAGAAGGAGATAGACAGCTCAGTAACACGGTGTCATGCCAACAACCTTCCCTCAATGTCAGCAAAACAAAAGTGCTGGTCATTGACTTCAGGAATGGGGTATGCCCACATGCTCCTGTTTACATTAACAGTGCTGAGATTGCAATGGTTGAGATTGAATATCACCAATAGCCTTTCCTGGTCCAGCCATGGCCAAGAAAGCTCCCCAGTGCCTCTACATGGGAGGCTAAATAATTTTGGCATATCTTTGTTGACATTTAGTCATTTTTATTGATGCACCACGGAAAGCATCCGACCCAGATGCTTTGTACAGCAACTGCTCAGCCTGTGACCATGAGAAACTGCAGAGAACTGTTCACACAGCTCTGCTCATCATGGAAACCAGCCTCCCCTCCATAGACACTCTTTATGCTTCTTGCTGCCTCAGTAAGACTGCAAGCATAATCAAAGTCCACTCCCACTCTGAACGTTCACTAAACGCAAAGTACACTGCAGATGCTGTGGTCAGATCAAGATGTACAAACAAGCTGGATGAACTCAGCAGGTCAGGCAGCATCCGTTAAAATGAGCAGTCAATGTTTCGGACCGAGACCCTTCATCAGGACTGAAGAAGGAGGGGGCAGGGCCCTATAAAGAAGGTGGGGGGAGGGTGGAAGGTGCCAGGTGAAAATCCAATCAGAGGAAAGATCAAGGTGTGGGGGAGGGGAAGCAGGGAGGGGATAGGCCGGAGAGGTGAAGAAGGAATGTAAGAGGAAAGCACTATGGGTAGTAGAAGAAGGCAGAATCATGAGAGAGGTAATAGGCAGCTGGAAGAGTTGGCAGAGTGAAAGTGGGATGGTGGAAGGGAGAAGGAGAGAATTACTGGAAGTTGGAGAATTCGACGTTCATACCAAGGGGCTGGAGGCTACCCAGACGGTATATGAGGTCTTGCACCTCCAACCAGAGTTTGGCCTCATCATGGCAGTAGAGGAGGCCATGTATGGACATATCCAAATGGGAATGTGAAGCAGAGTTGAAGTGGGTGGCAACAGAGAGATCCTGTCTGTTGTGGCGGACGGAGCGTAGGTGCTCGATGAAGCGGTCCCCCAATCTGTGTTGGGTATCGCCGATGTAGAGGATGTCAAGAATTTACTTCTTCTTCTTCTTTCCTAAGATTCCCAAAGCCTTGATCACATTTAATGAACACTGGCCATTACACAGATCACTCAATTTGAAAATAAAACACAGATGATTAATGCCCAATAAGCATGACAAGAAAGAGTAAAGTGAAGAATAGAGCATTCACATGTATTCATTTTCAGTTTATTTCACTCCACCACTTATTTCAGCTCATGACTGTGACGTTGTGATTTCCTTCTGTAACACTGAGTTAGGAAGTTATCTAGATTCTGAGACACTTGCTAACTGATATCTTCAGATTTGGAAAAGCAGAGGTGCTTACGTACCAATCTGTTGACTTCAGTGTTCTTTTTTTCAAAATTATTGCCCCATTCACAATTTTTTTAATCCAATTCCCATGTGAAAGGTGCCCTTGAGTCTTTTCCCACCACACATTCAAAGATCATTAAAAATTGCTGATCAGACACATAATTCTGCACAACCTGCTTCTGGCTTGTTTGCCAATGAGCTTAAATCTGTCAAAGACACTCTGCTAACTGACAGTGCTTCGGGATTACACATTGAACAAACCATCACACTCATGGTAGTTATTCAACAAAAACCAAACCAGTAAACTTAATCATTCTACCATCCCTAGAATGCCAATGAGTAGACCTCCATAACCAGAGAGATTACTGGTAGTTTTATTTGCCGCACGTACATCAAATCATTGAAACATGCAGTGAAAATAGATCCCACCATTGTATATGGTATCATAGATGATGTGCTTTGATAATAAATTATCTTTGAACTTTGAAGTTTGTCGTTTTTGCATCAACGACCAGCCACTGTCTGAGATGTGGAGAGGTCAGCCCATAAGGATCGCCTTGCTTTTGGCACCAACATAGCATAACCACAACTATTCACCCTTACCTCTTTGGAATGTGAGATGAGACAGGAACACCCAGAGGAAACACACACAATCATGCACAAACTTCTTTAAAGGTTCAATTAATTATCGAAGTATGCATGCAGAATACAGATCCTCTCCAGATAGCCACAAAACAGAAAAGCCATGGAAGCAATTGAAAAAAAAGATATCAATACTCCCTCCCCACACACAAAAAGAAAAAGAAACAAAACCCATAACCCCCTCACTCGCACAAAAACTAACAGATTGTACACATGGAAAATGGCAGCTAGAACATCAAACACCAAAACACAACCCCCTCCCTTGTAAAAAAAACCTAACAAACACCCATGTAGAAAATACAACATCATCAAGCCCCCAACTAATAGATTGCCCACATGGAAAAACACCAACAAGAACATCAATCCCACCCCTCCTCAAATCCGCAACCACTCCCTCGCTGAAAAAAACTAACGTATCACACACTCGGAAAATGGCAACAAGTACGTCAAAACCGAATCCCCAAACACTGCCTCACTCAAAACAAACCCTGACCCCCACCACCCAACATGTCAATCAGCAACAAGAAAGAGAACACAGAAAACTGAATTAGACCATTATGAACTACAGTCTGCACCAAAAACAAAATAAATCTTAGAATTTTAATAACGTTCTCCGTCAGCATTGAGGGGAGTGACAGCTCGAACACAACCCTTCTGTAGAGGGTGACACAGCAGTACAGCAATCAATAGATAGTGACCACTCAACACAGTGTCAGAGACATCCATAAAGAGTGACCATTCGACACAACGGCACGGCCATCTGTAGAGAGTGACCATTCGACACAGCGGTATGGCCGTCTGTAGAGAGTGACCATTCGACACAGTGGCATGGCCATCCATAAAGAGTGACCATTCGACACAGCGGCACGGCCGTCTGTAGAGAGTGACCATTCGACACAACGGCACGGCCGTCTGTAGAGAGTGACCATTCGACACAGTGGCATGGCCGCCTGTAGAGAGTGACCATTCGACACAGCGGCACGGCCGCCTGTAGAGAGTGACCATTCGACACAGCGGCACGGCCGTCTGTAGAGAGTGACCATTCGACACAGTGGCATGGCCATCTGTAGAGAGTGACCATTCGACACAGTGGCACGGCCGTCTGTAGAGAGTGACCATTCGACACAGCGGCACGGCCGTCTGTAGAGAGTGACCATTCGACACAGCGGCACGGCCGTCTGTAGAGAGTGACCATTCGACACAGCGGCACGGCCGTCTGTAGAGAGTGACCATTCGACACAGCGGCACGGCCGTCTGTAGAGAGTGACCATTCGACACAGCGGCACGGCCGTCTGTAGAGAGTGACCATTCGACACAGCGGCATGGCCGTCTGTAGAGAGTGACCATTCGACACAGTGGCACGGCCGTCTGTAGAGAGTGACCATTCGACACAGCGGCACGGCCGTCTGTAGAGAGTGACCATTCGACACAGCGGCATGGCCGTCTGTAGAGAGTGACCATTCGACACAGCGGCACGGCCGTCTGTAGAGAGTGACCATTCGACACAGTGGCACGGCCGTCTGTAGAGAGTGACCATTCGACACAGCGGCACGGCCGTCTGTAGAGAGTGACCATTCGACACAGCGGCATGGCCGTCTGTAGAGAGTGACCATTCGACACAGCGGCATGGCCGTCTGTAGAGAGTGACCATTCGACACAGTGGCACGGCCGTCTGTAGAGAGTGACCATTCGACACAGCGGCACGGCCGCCTGTAGAGAGTGACCATTCGACACAGCGGCACGGCCGTCTGTAGAGAGTGACCATTCGACACAGTGGCATGGCCTTCTGTAGAGAGTGACCATTCGACACAGTGGCACGGCCGTCTGTAGAGAGTGACCATTCGACACAGCGGCACGGCCGCCTGTAGAGAGTGACCATTCGACACAGCGGCATGGCCGTCTGTAGAGAGTGACCATTCGACACAGCGGCACGGCCGCCTGTAGAGAGTGACCATTCGACACAGCGGCATGGCCGCCTGTAGAGAGTGACCATTCGACACAGTGGCATGGCCGTCTGTAGAGAGTGACCATTCGACACAGCGGCACGGCCGTCTGTAGAGAGTGACCATTCGACACAGCGGCACGGCTGTCTGTAGAGAGTGACCATTCGACACAGCGGTATGGCCGTCTGTAGAGAGTGACCATTCGACACAGCGGCACGGCCGTCTGTAGAGAGTGACCATTCGACACAGCGGCACGGCCGTCTGTAGAGAGTGACCATTCGACACAGCGGCACGGCCGTCTGTAGAGAGTGACCATTCGACACAGCGGCACGGCCGTCTGTAGAGAGTGACCATTCGACACAGCGGCATGGCCGTCTGTAGAGAGTGACCATTCGACACAGCGGCACGGCCGTCTGTAGAGAGTGACCATTCGACACAGTGGCATGGCCGTCTGTAGAGAGTGACCATTCGACACAGCGGTATGGCCGTCTGTAGAGAGTGACCATTCGACACAGCGGTATGGCCGTCTGTAGAGAGTGACCATTCGACACAGCGGCATGGCCGTCTGTAGAGAGTGACCATTCGACACAGCGGCACGGCCGTCTGTAGAGAGTGACCATTCGACACAGCGGCACGGCCGTCTGTAGAGAGTGACCATTCGACACAGCGGCACGGCCGTCTGTAGAGAGTGACCATTCGACACAGCGGCACGGCCGTCTGTAGAGAGTGACCATTCGACACAGCGGCACGGCCGTCTGTAGAGAGTGACCATTCGACACAGCGGCACGGCCGTCTGTAGAGAGTGACCATTCGACACAGCGGCACGGCCGTCTGTAGAGAGTGACAATTCGACACAGCGGCATGGCCGTCTGTAGAGAGTGACCATTCGACACAGCGGCACGGCCGTCTGTAGAGAGTGACCATTCGACACAGCGGCATGGCCGTCTGTAGAGAGTGACCATTCGACACAGCGGCATGGCCGTCTGTAGAGAGTGACCATTCGACACAGCGGCATGGCCGTCTGTAGAGAGTGACCATTCGACACAGCGGCACGGCCGTCTGTAGAGAGTGACCATTCGACACAGCAGCACGGCCGTCTGTAGAGAGTGACCATTCGACACAGCGGCATGGCCGTCTGTAGAGAGTGACCATTCGACACAGCGGCACGGCCGTCTGTAGAGAGTGACCATTCGACACAGCGGCACGGCCGTCTGTAGAGAGTGACCATTCGACACAACGGCATGGCCGTCTGTAGAGAGTGACCATTTGACACAGTGGCACGGCCATCTGTAGAGAGTGACCAACGGCACGGCCGTCTGTAGAGAGTGACCATTCGACACAGCGGCACGGCCGTCTGTAGAGAGTGACCATTCGACACAGCGGCACGGCCGTCTGTAGAGAGTGACCATTCGACACAGCGGCACGGCCGTCTGTAGAGAGTGACCATTCGACACAGTGGCACGGCCTTTTGTAGAGACTCTCGGTGAATACCGTGGCACGGCTCCCGCTTGGTCTCCTGCATGTTCATCTCAACATTTCTCTTTTCCTTGATGCATTAATTGGTGAGAGACGGAGTCAGTCTTGGCCCTGCACCTTGTCCCTGAGCTGTTCCTCAAGGAAGCTCATGCTCGCGCTCCTTTCCTGGAATTTTCTCAGGTTCAACAGATTGCTAGGTCACTCGATCAAATTCCAAACTGTCAGTCACAAGCTCCAACAAAAATAAGTAGAAGGCATCGAAAAAGTGAAACAATTGACTATCTGGAAGATGTCACAAGAGGAATTATTGTTTGATCGTGCCACCTTGACTGGAAGACCCTTATAGACAGTGGCAGAATTGAACCTGAACTCCTACACTATCATCTGTTTGTCACAATGGTTTCCATGTTCTAATCATTTATTTATTTATATTTAGATATGCAGCATAGTAATAGTCTCTTGCAGCCCCATGAGCCCCTGCAGCCCAGTTACACCCATGTGACAAATCAACCCACTAACCCGTACATCTTTGGAATGTGGGAGAAAACTGCAATACCCAGAGGAAAGCCACATGGTCACAGGTAGCAGTGAGCATAACCTGTGGTCAACGTTTCCTCAAGCTTAGACTTCTAAATATTTCACAGGCTCGGATCTAACCTAATTTTTATCTGTAGCAAATCAACAAGTTCCATCAATTAAAAAGAGATTAGAGTAGGTTTTCTAGAATACTATTTTAAATGCTTCTGGCCACTTGGTAGATCCAATATTAACACAAAATTTGTGCCAATGAATGCTTCAGTTAGGAGCCATTTTTGGATGCTTTCTTGTAAAATTCCACTAAGTGAACTCTCAGTGCATCAGTAAACCGATCACTAAACTGACAAAGCTCAGACAACTTCAATTCAGCCATGAACACTGAAATAGACTTCCATTCATTTGGTCCCATTTATGAAACCTAAGGTATTCTGGAGTCAATAATAATTTTGGTTCTGCCTTGCTCTCATGATATTAGCAAAGCTCATTTTGCCTGGTTTGGATGGTTCAGTTAAACTTTGAAGCAAGCGATTTGACTTTAAACTGATTGGCACTCATTTCTCATTGGCTATTCCATTTGCTTTAAAATACTGCTCAAACTGTTCAATATACAAAATCTAGTTATCTGTTGTGCAATGGAACACATCTATTTTTCCAATGTAGCCAGCTATTTCTGCTTTTTTAATGACTATTATCATTCGGTACTTACTGATTATGAACCCGTGAATTCTTCTGTCTTCTATTTTTTTTTTTAACTTACCCATCTTTCATTTTGTGAAGAAAAACTGCTAATCTGAACAAAAAATGTATTGCATTTTTTTTACTCAAATGTCTCACTGTGTGCTTCAAAAGGTAGGTAGTTGTGTTCATTTTTAAAATATTTAATTGCCTCTGTGATATTTTGTAACTCCAAACCATAAAAGTTATTTGAAATAAAAACAAGGGAGTCCAGAATAACCTATCTAACTTTGAACAACACACACAAAATGCTGGTAGAACACAGCAGGCTAGTCAGCATCTATAGGGAGAAGCGCTGTCGACGTTTCGGGACGAAGGGTCTCGGCCCAAAACGTCGACAGCGCTTCTCCCTATAGATGCTGCCTGGCCGCTGTGTTCCACCAGCATTTTGTGTGTGTTGTTTGAATTTCCAGCATCTGCAGATTTCCTTGTGTTTGCTATCTAACTTTGAGTTTACTTTAAGTGAGGCACGCAGGTTTCACATGGTGGCAGGTTGATGTATGCCATTCATGTACTTCACACATATAACCATAATAAATTATTTAAACAATAAAGAATGCTTGATCAAACAATAAGCAACACACACAAAATGCTAGAGGAACTCAGCAGGCCAGGCAACATCTACAGAAAAGATTAAACAAATGACATTTCAGACTGAGAACCTTCATCAGGACTGAAAGGAAGTTAGATTTTCAGCATTTCCAGATTTTCTCATGTTTGGAATATATTTATAATATTACTCAGAAACTACTGAAATATTAAATGCACAACACACACTAAATGTTGGAGGAACTCAGCAGGTCAGCAGTATCTATAGAGAGGAATAGAGAGGCTGATGAAGGATCTCAGCCTGAAAAGTTGACTCTGTTTCTTTCCACAGATGCTGTCTAATGTGCTCAGTTCTGCTTGCATTTTGTGCCTGTTAGTCTGGATCTCCAGCATTTGCAGAATCTCTTGTGTTTGTGAGAGACTGGAAGATTTGAGATTATTTTCTTTCAAGCAAGGAAGGTTAAAAAGAACCTTTGTTAAATGTCCAAAGTAGGAAAGTGATTTGACAGAATAGTTGGCAAAAACTGTTTCACTATTAGGTAAGCGACATTCACACATAGATTGCTAAAGTGGGAGATAGATAGGAAAATTTAAGCACTAATTGTTATGTGATGCTGTGCTTAATGGAAGCCTGTTCAATAGTAACTTTTAAATTATGTTGGGAAATGAAACATGTGCAAAACTCTGTAGAAAGACCAGGAGGAGGAAGAAGACCAGGCTTTCTTTTTTAGGAGGGATTAGCAGCCCAGGACTGAAGACACTGGAGAGCTGCTGTCAGTGGCCCATGTCCCAGTAGGGGTGATGGTCGTAAGAAGAAGAAGATTAGAAACATCTCAAAAGGATACAATATCATTCAGGAGGATCTGATGCCTTACCTGATTTGGGTGGTAGCTGATTGGTAGGCCTCCTACAAAGACAGGTCCTGTTAGCTGATTGACAAGGTGAGACCAGATATTGTAGGATGTGCTGCTCACTGTGGTGACCCCTGACACTGTGACCACAGCATTGCATGGAAGCAGGTCTTGCCTGTACAAAAGGTTGTAACATAAAATGAAATATTTTCACACTTAAAGCACAATTGTCAAAATCAATTTCATACTCAACCTTTGGCAATTTAAAACATACAAGAAAATATTTTTATATTTGTGTTGATTTAATTCTGAAATATAGTGAACATTTATTTCAGAATGCAATCTTGCAGCCAACATAGCTAGTTCAAAAGAAATTGCATATAATTTAAACCTTCCTTCATTCATTCTGACCTATTCAGATCATATAAGCAATTGCAAGATTCTGCAAAACTAAATGGGTTTATAAAATCAACAAATAGCTCTTGCATTACAAATACATTCTCTGATTTCCTAAAATAGACTTAGAGTACATAACTCACATTATATTCTACATTTGAAATTAAGAAAGTCTAATTTCTGAAGAGGAATTAGATAAATGATTAAATGAGATAAAAAATGTACAGAGCTATGGAGAAAGAGAATGACTAATTGCTTCTGAGTTTCAAAAGACAGTGCAGACAGACTGTGCCAAATAGTTCTATAATTCTAAGCAATGGCATAATGTATGTTTAATGATAAATAGTGAGGCAATTGTACAATGACTTGGAGGCTGAAGGTTACATGGTTGACTTCCTGTACAAAGACTTGTGATTTCAGCCACTTTTGCACAGGTAACAAATGGTCGCACCCCTTTTCTTAGAAGAGTGAGTAAACCAAGCATTTCATGTCATGTTGCTTTGTGACCTGATAACATTCAATGCATTGAGTGAAAATCCATCTGCAGTTCCCAAGAGTTGGGAACAGACTAATCACCAGAGGCTGCAGAACACACCAGGAACTAGCTTCAGTGCTTGGAACCTGCTCCCATTTTTAGCAAACGGAGGAGTTGAAGCAGGTTACAACTGAAATCTGTCACATTGTTCCCCTGAACCTTCAGTCCACTTTGCAAGATTTTCCACAGAAAATTTACTGCAGGGAACTCTTCAGGATTCAAGATTCAAGGCTGTTTAATGTCATTTCCAATACACAAGTGTAAAGTGGAACAAAATAATTGTTACTCCAGATCCAATGTAGCATATAAAAAGCACACTAAGATAAAGAACACAGTAATAAAAGCACAAAAAATGTAAATATATAAGATAGTTTATATACATAGAGTGATTGCATGTCCATAAAGTGATGTTTGGAAGAGAAATGTCTGTGCATAAGATGGCTCTGACAGGAAGTGATAAAATAGAAGTGGTGGGGAGTGAGTTGTTGATCAGCACTACTGCTTGGGGAAAGTCACTGCTTTTCAGTATCTGCTTTTGTTCCTGAATCAGGACAGCAAGTAACAGAATTGAATGCTCAGTAATATCAAAAATCCAGCGACAGGGCAGCACTTCATAGCTTCTGTGAACAGATACTGTAAGTATTCAGATTAAAGAAATGTGTAAAAATAATAGGGTTGTTGTCATGGGGGGTTTCAACTTCTCTAATATAAACCAGGACCTTTGTACATGGGAATTAGAGGGGGCAGAATTTGTTAACTGTATCCAGGATGGTTTCTTAAATCAATATGTGGATGGTCCAATTAGAGGAGGGGTGGCACTAGAGCTTCTGTTGGGTAATGAGCTATTCAGTGGGTGAGCAGTTAGAGAACAGCGACCACAACTCTTTAGCTTTCAGGATAGCTATAGATAAGGATAGGCATGGTCCTTGTGGGAGAGTTTTAAATTAAAGTAGGACAAATTACAAGAGCATTAGGCAGGAACTAAGAAGTGTTAATTGGGAACACCTTTTCTCTGGCAAGTCCACATCAGACATGTGGAGGATGTTTAAAGGTCTATTGCACAGTGTACAGGAAAGGTATGTTTCTTTTAGAAGGAATGATGGGGATGGAAAAATAAGAGATCCTTGGATGATTAATTTATTCTAGAAGAAAAAGGAAAAGTATGTAAAGCTTCAGAATTTAGGATCAAAGAAAGCACAAGAGGAGTATAAAGAAGCCAGAAAAGAACTAAAGAAGGAAATTAGGAAATCCAGGAGGGGCCATGAAAAGTCCTGTGTAAGTACGATTATTGTGAATCCCAAGGTATTCTATACATACATCAAGAGCAAAGGGATAACTAGGGAGTGGGTAGGAGCACACAAGGAGAAAGGGGGGAACATTTGCTTGAATGAAGAGAATGTGAGTGAGTAATTAACGAGTACTTTGTTCCAGTATTTACCAAGGAAAAGGATATAAGGGACCAGGAGATCAGTGCAGTGCAGTCTATAAATACATTACAGCAGTCAGAGGTTAAGGAGGAGGAAGTGATGGGCCTCCTAATGAGTATTAAGAAATATGTCCCCATGGTGTAATGGGATTTACCCCAGGTTATTAATGGAGGCAAGGGATGAGATTGCTGGGGCCTTGGTCAGTATATTCATGTCCTCTCTAGGCACAGGCAAAGTTCTGAGGATCGGTGAGTGGCTAATGTTGTAACTCTATTTAAGAAGGGAATCCTAGGAACTGTAGTTTGGTGAGTCTCACATCAGTTGTACGGAAATTGCTGGAGATAATTCTTAGGGATAGGATATATGAGCATCTGGAAACTCATAGCCTTATTAGGGACAGCCAGTTTGGCTTTGTGTGGGGCAGGTTGTGTCTTACTAACTTGACAGAGTTTTTCAACAAGATGACGAGAGGGATTGATGAGGGTAGGGCAGTGGATATAGACTACATGGATTATAGAAAGCCATTTGACAAAGACCCTCATGGGAAGCTAATCCAGAAGATTAATATGTATGGATCTGTGGTGAATTGGCTGTTTGTATTCTGAAGTGGCTTGCACAGAGAAGACAGAGGGTAATAGTTGAAAGGGCTTATTCATGCTGGTAGTCTGTAATTTGTGGTGTTCTACAAGGAACTGTGCTGGGACCTCTGCTATTTATGATGTATATATATGACCTGGATGAAAATATAATGGATGATATGAACATTATGCTAACACCAGGACTGGTGGAGTTGTGGATAGTGTAGAAGAATGGAAAAAAGTACAGCACAATATAGTCCAATTTCAGATATGGGCTGAGAAATGGTAGATGGAATCTAACCCTGATAAATGTGAGGTGCTGCACCTCAGTAGGGCAAATACAAGGAGACAGTACATTATTAAGAGCAAGATCCTTAACAATGTTGCTGAGCATAGAGATCTTGGGATCCAAGTTCATAGCTCCTTGAAAGATCAATAAGCTGGTTAAGAAGGCTTATGTAATGCTTACTTTAATAGTCAAGGTACTGACTTCAAATGTCAGGAGGTTATGTTGCAACTTTATAAAATTCTGATTAGGCCACATCTGGAGTATTGCATAATATTCTGGCAGGCCCACTATAAGAAGGATATTGAGGTTTTGGAGAGGGTGCAGATGATGTTTACCAGGATGCTGCCTGGTTTAGAGGGCATGTGCTATTACAGAGGATGGATAAACTTGGTTTGTTTTCTTTGGAGCCATGGAAGCTGAGGGGAGATCTGACAGAGGTTTATAAGATTTTGAGATGCATAGATAACACAGGGAGAATCTATTTCCCAGAGTTGAAATGTCTAATATCAGAGGGCATGCATTGAAAGTGAGAGGGGTAAGTAGGGTCAAGGGGGATCTGAGGGGTAGGTTTTTTTACTCAGAGAGTGGTAGATGTCTGGAATGCACCGCCTGGTATGGTGGTAGAGGCAGATACATTTGAGGCATTTAAAGAGATGTTTAGACAGGCACATGGATGTAAGGAAGATGGATGGATATGGACATTGTGTAAGTAGGAGGGATTAGTGCTTGAGTGTTTTTGATTTGCTTTTTGGCTGGTTGGGACAACATTGTGGGTCAAAGGTCCTGTACCTGTGGGTACTGTTTTATGATCTATGTAAATGCGTTTCTATTCTCCCAGTGCATCTGGCGACAAAAGGTGTCTCACCTGATGAGAATATCGAAAGTCCTCCCATCATTGACTCTTGCTGAAGTGTTTACATTCTGTATTTCTGCTGAAGGACTGCATACAAACTGGAACTGTTAAAATAATACATTTTAACCTTATGGAATCAGCTTCACCAGAGAATGAAAGCTTGAAAGCAAAGATAGTTGTTAATCCTAAACAAAACATTTTACTCAGTTAGTGATTTATCTGATATGCTGGGCTCAAAGTGCTCTTGAAGGTACCTTGGTGAAAGAGTTAGTCATAGAGTGAAAGAGTCACAGAGACGTTCAGCTCTGAGGCAGGTCATTCAGCTCACAAAGTTTGCACAACTATAAAACATGTATTTAGTGTCTATTCCATTTAACTTTCCACAACCTACAGACTTACTTTCAAGGACTCTGCAACTCAAGTTTTCAATAATATTTCTTTTTTTTATTTGCACAATGTATCTTCTTTTGCACATTGGCTGTTTCTCAGTTTTATGCATAATTTTTCTATAAATGCTCTTGTTTATCTTTATTTTTCTGTAAATGTCTGCAAAAAAATAAATCTCAACGTAGTATATGGTGACATATATGTACCATATATGGTAAGTGGTGTTATGGTGTATGTACATAGATAATAAATTGACTTTGACATTCCCCACATCCCCATCTTCTCCCCCAGATTCTACTATTGCCAGTGTACAAGGGTCAATTTACAGTGGCTAATTAACCTATCAATCCCAAACAACTTTGGAATGTAGTAGGATCCAGAGCAACTGGGGGAAACCCAGGTAATGACAGGGAAAAAGTGAAGATACTGCACAGATAACAGTAGAAGGTCTGGATTGAACCCAGGTCTCTGGAGCTATCAGTTACCAGCTCTGCTAGCAGTGCCCTTGTGCCACACCAACATCAGTGATGAGAGCACAACTCAAGGACATTACAAGGTCAAGTGTAATTTGACAACTGCCTTGCCATTTTGAGTTCAGAGTTCAAAGTAAATTTATTGTCAAAGTACATATATGTCACCACATATTGCTCTGAGATTCATTTTCTTGCAGGTTTTCACAGTAGAACAACTAAATACTATAGAATCAAAGAAAAACTATACACAAAGCCTGACAAGCTTGTCAATGAGCAAAAAAAAAATAAAATAAAAAAGATTTAAATACTACTACTACTACTACTAATAATAATAATAAAGTAAATAAATAATACTGAGAACTTGAGTTGTAGAGTCCTTGAAGGTGAGTCTTCAGATTGTAGAAGCAGTTCAGTGTTGAGGTAAGTGTTGCACACTCTGAATTAATGTCACATAGCTGAAGGAGGATCAGGTAGTTCTGGACCTGGGGGGGGTGGTGATGAAACTGGACAGGTGGTTAGACAGAGTATGCTCTTGTGGTGGTGGTAATATACCAGAACTAGGATTGCTGCAAGAAAGAACAAAGGTTGAACAAGAGCAAAGGTCCTGTAAATGTAGTAAGACCAGACCTGATGCACTGGGAACTGATTTAGAGAAAGTGGAAACAGCTACTGAAAGATAAATCACTGTCAGAGAAATGGGAGGCCTTCAAGAAGGAGATTCAGAAAAGAGTGGATTTAATGGATAGTGTGGAAACAGAGAAGGTGGGTTAGATCCCAAGAGACATTCTTTCTATTACTGACATAAAAAAAGAAACAATGCTGGCACTTTGGTTAAATAGGGAATTGTGTAAGATTTTGGAATGGAGGAATTAATAAAGAATTTAACATTTTGATAAAGGGAGTCCTATATCCAGAGTCAGATGAGTTTTAGCCCAGACTTTTAAAAGAAATAAAGAAAGAAATTGCTGAAACTTTGACCATCATATTTTAATCCTCCCTGGCTATAAGACCTTCAGACGTGAAAGCCATTTGGCCCATCAAGTCTGCTCCCCCATTCCACCATGGCTGATTTATTATCTGTCTAGCTAAAGAAATTCCTCCTCATATCTCTCCTAAAGGAGCATCCTTGCTATAGAGGTGATGGCACAGAATTTAAGGATTGCTTATATTGGACTGTGGCTTAAAACTTGTTAAGATTGGCAGGCAGTTACTTTACCTTCAGCGGTCAGCAAATTATTCCAAGGGAAGGTATAAAGCTTCATCTAAAAGACAGAGATTAACCATGGATTTACTACTAGGTTACTCTTGGCCAATTTATCTGACTTTTTGAGGGGGTGACAAGAGTGGGGAGGGGCTGGCACTGGCAACAGTCGTGGGGATCAATGAGATAAATACATTTGCTGTAGGGTGCATGGTTTTAATAAGACTTTGATCATGGTCCCACAGGGCAGATTGGACAAAGGCATAAAAGACCACATGATTTAAAGAATGGTAGATTAGATTTCAAATTGACCCAGCAGCAGGAAGCAAGGATAATGTTTGACAACTGCGTTTGGACCTGAGAGGTTGCTAGTGGTGGGATTAATACTTTTGTCCTTTGTTTTACTACAGTATATATTAACATTTTGATGCAAAGACTGGATGAGGAAGTTTGCAGATCAGACGAAAACTGGTTGATGGGGAGGAGGAAAACCTTAGATTCCAGGAAGATATGAATGCTCTAAATAGGGGAAATGGAATTCAGTCCAGAAAAGGGTGAAGTAATGCACATAAAGTGTTATCAGGCAAAAGACTACAACGGCAATAAGTACATGGAAGGAGATTGAAGCAAGCTCACATCTTCTTGAACTCAGAGGTCAGATTGAAAGGGTTCTTTAAAAGGGCACCTGAAGGATCAGATGGGTCTATTGAGGAATATAGGGTAACAAGAAAGGAGCTTAAGCAGGGGCTGAGGAGAGCAAGAAGTGGGCATGAGAAGGCCTTGGCGAGTAGGGTGAAGGAAAACCCCAAGGCATTCTTCAATTATGTGAAGAACAAAAGGATGACAGGAGGACCAATTAGAGATAAAAGTGGGAAGATGTGCCTGGAGGCTGTGGAAGTGAGCGAGGTCCTCAATGAATACTTCTCTTCAGTATTCACCAATGAGAGGGAACTTGATGATGGCGAGGACGATGAGTGAGGTTGATGTTCTGGAGTATGTTGATATTAAGAGAGAGGAGGTGTTGGAGTTGTTAAAATACATTAGGGCGGATAAGTCCCCGGGGCCTGACGGAATATTCCCCAGGCTGCTCCACGAGACGAGCGAGGAGATTGCTGAGCCTCTGGCTAGGATCTTTATGTCATCTTTGTCCACAGGAATGGTACCGGAGGATTGGAGGGAGGTGAATGTTGTCCCCTTGTTCAAAAAAGGTAGTAGGGATAGTCCGGGTAATTATAGACCAGTGAGCCTTACAGCTGTGGTGGGAAAGCTGTTGGAAAAGATTCTTAGAGATAGGATCTATGGGCATTTAGAGAATCATGGTCTGATCAGGGACAGTCAGCATGGTTTTGTGAAGGGCAGATCATGCCTAACAAGCCTGATAGAGTTCTTTGAGGAGGTGACCAGGCATATAGATGAAGGTAGTGCAGTGGAAGTGATCTACATGGATTTTAGTAAGGCATTTGACAAGGTTCCACATGGTTTGCTTATTCAGAAAGCCAGAAGGCATGGGATCCAGGGAAGTTTGGCCAGGTGGATTCAGAATTGGCTTGCCTGCAGAAGGCAGAGGGTTGTGGTGGAGGGAGTACATTCAGATTGGAGGGTTGTGACTAGTGGTGTCCCACAAGGATCTGTTCTGGGACCTCTACTTTTCGTGATTTTTATTAACGACCTGGATGTGGGAGTAGAAGGGTGGGTTGGCAAATTTGCAGACGACACAAAGATTGGTGGTGTTGCAGATAGTGTAGAGGATTGTCGAAGATTGCAGAGAGACATTGATAGGATGCAGAAGTGGGCTGAACAGTGGCAGATGGAGTTCAACCCGGAGAAGTGTGAGGTGGTACACTTTGGAAGGACAAACTCCAAGGCAGAGTACAAAGTAAATGGCAGGATACTTGATAGTGTGGAGGAGCAGAGGGATCTGGGGGTACATGTCCACAGATCCCTGAAAGTTGCCTCACAGGTAGATAGGGTAGTTAAGAAAGCTTATGGGGTGTTAGCTTTCATAAGTCGAGGGATAGAGTTTAAGAGACGCGATGTAATGATGCATCTCTATAAAACTCTAGTTAGGCCACACTTGGAGTACTGTGTCCAGTTCTGGTTGCCTCACTATAGGAAGGATGTGGAAGCATTGGAAAGGGTACAGAGGAGATTTACCAGGATGCTGCCTGGTTTAGAGAGTATGGATTATGATCAGAGTTTAAGGGAGCTAGGGCTTTACTCTTTGGAGAGAAGGAGGATGAGAGGAGACATGATAGAGGTGTACAAGATATTAAGAGGAATAGACAGAGTGGACAGCCAGTGCCTCTTCCCCAGGGCAGCACTGCTCAGTACAAGAGGACATAGCTTTAAGTTAAGGTGAGGGAAGTTCAAGGGGGATATTAGAGGAAGGTTTATCACTCAGAGAGTGGTTGGTGCATGGAATGCACTGCCTGAGTCAGTGGTGGAGGCAGACACACTTGTGAAGTTTAAGAGACTACTAGACAAGTATATGGAAGAATTTAAGGTGGGGGCTTATATGGGAGGCAGGGTTTGGAGGTCAGTACAACATTGTGGGCCGAAGGGCCTGTAATGTGCTGTACTATTCTATGTTCTATGAAATGCTTTCCTTAGTTGTAAGTAAGGCAGAGAATACAATATCATGGAGATTGTGTAGACTCTATCTAGACAGCAACTTGACCATAGTCTAAAATTGTGGTCACTACATTACAGGAGAGACATGAGTGCTCTGGAAAGGACTAAAGGAACATAAGTGAGCACATTGCCAGGGTTGGAAAAATAGTTGCCATGAGGTAACTTTGGATTAGCTGGTGTTGTTTACTTCAGTGGAGGCTGAAGGGAAATTTAATGAGATGAATAAAATTTGAGGGGACTGGGTAGAGTTAATAGCAAAGATTTGCTTTTGAGCTGAGAACAAAATTAAGGGGAATATATTAGAAGTAATTGGTAAAGTGATAATGCAAGTACGAGGAAAGGTTTCACACAAATAGCACTGCCTGCAAGGATAGTGAAAGCCGTAACAACACTTGCACGCATACTTGAAGTGCCCTGATCGACAAGGCTCCACATGCAGCATTAGAAGAGTGTGCTAGACAATCAGAGAGTCATGGAAAGATACAACATGGAAACAGGATCTTATGACCACCTAGTCCACATTGTCCATTTACACTAGTCTAACACAAATCCCATTTTATTCTCCTCAAACCCACCCTCCAAATAACCCCTTCTCCAGCCCTCTCTCAAGTTCTGCCACTCGCTACGAGTAATTAACTTGTCAGTCCAAATATCTTTAGCATATGAGAGACAGCAAGAGTGCCCAGAGGAAGATGACACAGTTCCAGGGAGAACTGAGAAACTCCTTGTAGATAGCTCTGGTTGTCAGGATGGGACATGGATCACTAGAGTTGTGAGGCAGCAATGCTCAGGGCTGAGGCACTGTGCTGGCCAATTGGGCTTTCTTACTTACATAGACGCAATGGGTTGAGTTGCCTCCATTCTGGGCATATATTTTCTTTGATTCTAAGAGTTAGTAGGTTGAATCCCCTCTATCCCCAACTTCATGCAATATTTAAAAGGGATATTGGCTCTCTTTCACTTATTAGACAGTTCCAAAGGGTCAAGGAAACCTTGGATCCACTCCTGTTCATTGGGATCGGAGGAAGATGAAGACTCCTGTGTGAGATCTGCAGACTTTGCCACTGATGAGGCAGGTTTTGCATGATGTGGATGGGTGGATGGCTTGTGATGCAGTCTGCTTCTTTTCTTGTGGATTCTGTCAACTCCAACTGTAGAAACTCGTGCAACTCAATGCTCTCTAGATGCATCTCCAATCAGAGCAGTTACAGAGCACAGAATCTTGTATATTTTTTTTATCATGCTCTTCTCCATGTCCACTCTATCTAGGCCTTTCAGTATTCCATAGGTTTCAATGAGATCCCACCCCTCCATCCTTCTACCAACTCCAGTGAGTACAGGCCTGGAACAACATACAGGCCCAGAACCAAGTATAGTAATAATAAACATTTCCTTTTGTGGGTCCCAGTTGTTATAAGTGTCACACAGTGGGTTCAGATTGTTAGAGGTCTCTTGGCTTTTGGATTCTTAATGTGAGGCCTAATTTCTCATTTGCTTCAGAGGATGAGTCAAGGGTGACTTGTATACTTCAACTGCAAAATAGCATCACAGATAAACAATCAGGTGAAGAAAGCATTTAGTATAATGTCATTCATCAGTCAGGGGATGGAACACAATGTTGAGTGTAGGAGGTGGAACACAATGTTTTACTTGTACAAGGTTTTAATGAGGCCATACTTGGAGTACTGCGTACAGTTTCAGTAATTCTGTTATAAGAAAGATATGGTTAAACTGGAATAAATGTTACGAGGATGTTGCCAGGACTAGAGGACCTGAGGACTAGAAGAAGGGGTTGGCCAAACTTGATTTTTACTCCTTGGAGCATAGAAGAATGAGACCATAAGACACTGGAGCAGACTTAGCCCATTTGGCCTGTCAAGTCTGCTCTGCCATTCCATCAGGGCCGATTTATTATCCCTCTCAACCTCAATCTCCTCTCTTCTCCCCGTAACTTTTGACACCCTGATTAATCAAGAACATATCAACTTCTGCCTTAAATATACCCAATGATTCAGGTTGCAATCTGTATTTGGTAATGAATTCCACAGATTCTCCATCCTCTGGCTAAAAACATTTTTCCAAATCTCTGTTCTAAATGGATGTCTTTCTATTCTGAGGCTGTTGTCTCTGGTCCATGACTGCTCTCACTACCTGAAACATCCCCTTCACATCCACTCTGTATAGGGTGTTCAATATTCAATAGGTTTCAATGTGGTACTCTTATTCTTCTAAACTCTAGCGAGTACAGACCTGGAGTCATCAAACACTCGTCATATGTTAAATGAGGACTAACCTGAGAGAAATGTTGAAAATTATGAGAGGGATAGATAAGGAAGATGGTTGCAGTCTCTTCCCCATGGCAGAGAACACCAAAGCTCACAGGGATAGATTTAAGTTGCAATTACAATACCCTGCCCTTCAACTTTAACCCATTCCAGAAACCAACCTCACCTTTCCTTAAAAATCCATGCAAATACCTCCAAGACCAAGAATACAGGTTCATGCAAAAATTAAATGTAGGATGATTATGAGCCACCTGCTTAAAATAATTTAACTAAGTTATAATATCGAAGACCAGTTATACTACAAAATCTGAATGATGCTTTGGGAACTGATACTGGACAATGTAAAATCATCCATGAGTATATACCAAATAAAATTAAATGTATTCAGGTGCCTCACACCTTTTTTAAGGCAGGATGAAAGATGAAAGATGTGCCATAAAGAATAACCATTCATTACAGTTTGAGTCACTTTAGATTGTACCTGCAAGAAGCCTTGTTCAATAAAGAGCTTGAAGAAGAAAAAATCAGTTGCTTGCTGGCTTTCTACGTAGAAAAGTGTTCCATAGGAGCTGTAGGTCTGGAATCGTACTGAGATGTTGTTTCGAGGGAGCAAGTGGAAACCTAAAAATTCCAAGAGTGAATTCCCATAAAATTGAGCAGAACTGAAATGGGAATCTGTGGAGGGTGAAAGAGGAGAAAGGTGATCAGAGACAAATTACTAAAAATCAAGAAGCAAGCTGCAGATGCTAGAAATCTGAAATAAAATTTAAAAATGGTGGAAATAGTGAGTCAGCCATGCAGCATGTATGGATAGAAACTTTAAAGGTATTTTATGAACAAAGTACATATATGTCACCAGATACAATGCTGAGATTCAATTTTTCTGTGGGCGTTCACAGCAAACACTAGAAACACAACAGAATCAATTAAAAGACCACACCCAATATGACAGACAAACAACCATTGTGCAAAAGACAATAAACTGTCCAAATACAAATGGAAATAATAATACTATTAAATAAATAAACAATAAATATTGAGATGAAAAGTCCATAAAGTGAGTCCATAGATTATGAGAACTGTTGTGTATTTAATATTTTAGTAATATTTGAGTAATATTGTAAATATATTGTTTGATTAAGCATTCTTTGTTGTATAAATAATTCATTACAGTTTTATGTAAAAATATGTGAATGGCATACGTCATTATGGCACTACATCATATATGTGCATCTTGCTAAAGTAAAAATGAAATTAGACATGAGTTATTCCCCAGCTCTCCCATGTTTATCTTTTGATTAGTTTCCAGAGTTACCAAACAAAATAGGAACAGTGCAGTGAAGGAGTGAGTGAAGTTCAGTGAAGTAATTCCCCCCGATTCAAGAGCCTGGTAGTTGAGGGGTAATATAGGTAAGTGTTCCCGAACCTGGTAATGTGAGTCCTGAGACTTTTGTACCTTATCCCTGATGGCAATAATGAGAAGAAAGCATGGCCTGGATGGAGTGCGTCCTTGATGATAGATCTTGCTTTCCTGCAACTGTGCTCTGTGTAGCTGTGCTCAGCAGTGGGGAGGGCTTTACCCATGACAGAGTGGGCTGTGTCCACCACAATTTGTAAGCTTTTCTGTTCAAGCATATTGGTGTTTCTATACCAGGCCATGATGCAACCAGTCAAAATACATCTATAGGAGTTTGTCAAATTTTATGATAACATGCCAAATCTTAACAAACTCCTAAGAAAGTAGAGGCACTGCCATGCTTTCTTCATAATGGCACCAATGTGTTGGACCCAGGACAGATCCTCTTAAATGATAACAATAAGGAATTTAAAGTCTTCACCTCTGATCCCCAGTGAAGACTGCATCATGGACCTTGGGTTTCCTCCTCCTGAAGTCAATAAGCAGTTCCTTGGTCTTGCTGACATTGAGTGAGAGGTGGTTGCTGTGACGCCACTCAGCCAGATTTTCAGTCTCCCTCCTATATGCTAATCCATCACCACCTTTGATTTGGCCAGTGAGTGTTGTCATCAGCAAACTTAAATATTGCATTGGAACTGTACAGCCTCACAGTCATGAGTATAAAGTGGGTAGAGCAGGGGACTAAGCACACTGCCTTGTGGTGCACCTGTGATGATGGAGATTGTGGAGTAGATATTTTTGTCAATGCAAATTGACTGGGGTCTGCAAGTGAGGAAATAGAGAAGTCCAATTGCACAAAGAAGTATTCAGGCCACATTCTTGAAGCTTATTGATTAGATCTGAACGGAGATAGTATTGAATGCCAAGCATAGTTGATGAAGAGCATCCTGATTTATGCATCTTTGCTGTCCAGATATTCCAGATTTGAATGAAGAACCAATGAGATGGCATTTCTTGTTGACCTGTTGTGATGGTAGCCAAATTGGAATGGATTCAAATTGCTTCTCAGGCATGACTTGATATGTTTCATAACCAACAAAGCACTTCATCACAGCACCTACGAAATAGCATTTCAGTTGAAAGGCCTTCCATCAGAAATGAATCATTTACATTTTTTCATGAGGAACTAAAGAAAATGATTGTTCTTTCATTATACACAACCAATTAATGTTTTGGTTATGGAATTAGCTCTAAAGCAACTTGTATTGGCTCTAAGATTTGATGTACCAATAGAATCTTGGGTGGACTGTATAATCCAATGGATGTGATAAAAAGGTCATTCTTCATTTAATCCGTCTTTTGTATTCCTATTGGTTTCTTAATGGAGTATTTCACAAACTGTGGTAATTTGCCTATTTCCTTTAGATGACAAAAGACTCACCTATGACAAGGAAAAACATTTCTCCCAAGTGTGCTGCATGGACTATGGACCATGTCTTAAATCACCTTGTATATTACAACCCAAATACTATTTTCTAAAAGAACTGCATTTTTTATTTCTCATCAATGTTAACAGTCATCACTCTATTCCATAGCTTGAACCCTCTTTATATACAGTATTAGTTTTAAATGTTCCAACCTTCCCTATCATCCCCACCCCCAGCAGGTCACACAATTTGGTTTTACTCTTTGGGATACATTAGACTAGAAAAAGCATCTTCTGCTTCTCCTACCCTATCCCCCAAATCTACCCATCATCCCTCCCTTATTGAGTTCCACTGGGACTCTTCCTTTATTATCACACCTCAGCAGCTGCAGACTCTTGTTTCCACTTACCATATCTTGAAGTTCCTCTCCCCCTTATGGCTCAATATGCCCCCCTTTTTCCCCTCTTTCCTTATTTGTCTCTATCTATCATCTGCCAGTCACTGTTTCCTAACTCTGTTTCTCTTCCTCTCCCACTTGGCTTTATCTGCTCATCATCCATCTCCTTCCTCACCTGGTTCCATCTATCCCCTCCGTACCTTTCTCACCCATCTTTATACTAATTATCTCCCCTCTGCACTTTCAGTCCAGTTGTAGCCTCTTGACCCAGAATGTGGACAATCCTTTTGCTTTCGTAGGTGCTGCTTGACTCCAGCAGTTTGGTCGCTGCTGAAAAATCTATGTGCTGCAGTGTTTATCCAATTGAAAGCTGTAATTTTTCTGCACAATGTACACCATTGACTGGTTTGGCTTACTCTGTCTTTGCTGTGGCAGTCTCACTCTTTTGGCAATTTGCCTCTGATTCCATGGGCTACATTGGTGTGATAGTGCCAGCTGCTGGTTATGCTGGTCCTCTGACAGTCCATAGTGTTGAACATCAGGAGGTGGGTCCAATCAGCAATGAATATTTTCACAGCAGTTCAGCAGCAGCAACTACATTTTTTAAGTTTCTCCCATTTTCCATTTCCATAGCATATCCTTTCCAGGAGTTTCTGTTCTAATGTGAAGATCTTTGTGATTTGGACAGCATGATAGCATAGTGATCAGTGTAATGTTATTATAGTGCCAGCAACCAAGATTCAATTCCGAAATGATCTGTAAGGGCTTTGTATATTCTTTGTGTTTCTCTTGAATACTCCATTTTCCTCCCACCTTCCAAACATGTATGGGTTAACAGGATAATTGGTCACTTGGGTGCAATTGGGCTCCTTGGGGCTAAAAGGGTCTGTTACTCTGCTGTATCTCTAAAAAATGCATAAGTACAGCATATATCACACTGAATATTACCCACCTCCTGTGTCACCAATTCCCTTAAACTTACATTGGGCAGCCTAGAAATATAATCTGAAATATTATTATAATAGCACTGTCAGATGTGCCCACTGTCTCAATGGCTCTCCACACGGTTTTAGACCACCTGGACAACACAAACACCTATGTTAGGATGATGTTCATCGACTATAGCTCAGCATTTAATACCATCATTCCCACAATCCTGATAGAGAAGTTGCAGAACCTGGGCCTCTGTACCTCCCTCAGCAATTGGATCCTCGACTTCCTAACCAGAAGACCACAATCTGTGTGGATTGATGATAACATACCCTTCTCACTGACAATCAACACTGGTACACCTCAGGGGTGTGTGCTTAGCCCACTGCTCTACTCTCTATATACACATGACTGTGTGGCTAGGCATAGCTCAAGTACCATCTATAAATTTGCTGATGATACAACCATTGTTGGTAGAATCTCAGATGGAGACAAAAGGGTGTACAGGAGCGAGATATGCCAACTAGTGGAGTGGTGTCACAGCAACAACCTGGCACTCAATGTCAGTAAGATGAAAGAGCTGATTGTGGACTTCTGGAAGGGTAAGACGAAAGAACACATACCAGTCCTCATAGAGGGAACAGAAGTGGAGAGAGTGAGCAATTTCAAGTTCCTGGGTGTTAATATCTCTGAGGATCTAACCCGGTCCCAACATATTAATGTAGTTATAAAGAAGGCAAGACAGCGGCTATACTTCATTAGGAGTTTGAAGAGATTTGACATGTCAACAAGTACACTCAAAAAGTTTTATACAGTAGATGTACCGTGGAGAGCATTCTGACAGGCTGCATCGCTGTCTGATATGGGGGGGGGGCTACTACACAAGAACAGAAGAAACTGCAGAGTGTTGTAAATCTAGTTAGCTCCATCTTGGGCACTAGCCTACAAAGTACCCAGGACATCTTCTGGGAGCAGTGCCTCCAGCACCCAGGGCATGCCCTTTTCTCATTGTTACCGTCAGGTAGGAGATTCAGATATTCAGATGCCCGAAGGCACACACTCAGTGATTCAGGAACAGCTTCTTCCCCTTTCCCATCCAAATCCTAAATGGGCATTGAACCCTTAGACACTACTTCACTTTTTTAATATACACTATTTCTGTTTTATGCACATTTTTTAATCTATTCAATAAACATAAACTGTAATTGATTTACTTACTTATTTTTTTTTCTCTTCCATATTATGTATTGCATTGAACCGCTGCTGCTAAGTTAACAAATTTCACATCACATGCCGGTGATAATAAACCTGATTCTGATTCTGTATTAATGACTCCTGGTTCCAGATCTTCACCACCAGCACTGTAATCTTAGTTGATGATGGTATAACTTCCAAAAATATTGTGGGACAAATGGAAGGTAGAACAGACGTAGAACATAGGACATTACAGCACAGTGCAGGCCTTTAGACACACAATGTTATGATGACCTTTTAACCTACTCAATCTAACCCTTCCCTCCTAAATAGCCCTCCATGTGCCTATTGAAGAGTTTCTTAAATGTCCTTAATGTATCTGTCTTTATCACCTTCCCTGGTAGCACATTCCACACACCCACTACTCACTGTGTTGCAAATGTTACCCCTAACACCCTTCACCCAATACATTTCTCCAGTCACAATAAAATTATGCCCTCTCAAATTAACCATTGACAACCTGGGAAAATATATCTTGCTATCCACTTTATCTATGTCTCTTATCATCCTGTACACATATATCAAGTCATCTCTGATCACCTTCATTCAAAGTATCCAGAAACCAAACAGCTGTGGCACTGGCAGAGGTTACAGAGACAGCATGGGGCAAAGTCATGAAGATATAGAAACCATCTCACGATCAGAAATAATCTAAAAAGATTCTTGTGCAATTCGGAATTAAATTTCCACTTACTAATCAAAGTGTGAGCCCCCTGTATGTCCTCCAGCTCTAAAAATACTGTAAGTACCATTATTTCAAGCATTAATAGGAAGTGGAAGGGCTTGAACCTAAGAATTGAAATCTTAAAATAACGGAGCACAGGAGCGATGGATGAATGTGAGAGTGCAGATTAGACAGTGGGCAGCAGGAGCTGGAGGAGATACAGGGGGCTCATGCTTTGATTAGTAAATGAAAATTTATTTCTGAATTGCACAAGAATCTATTTCCATTACTTCTGATAGTGAGACATTTTCAATATCTTCATAACTTTGTAATTTTAATACATTTATGCAGAGATGATTTTCCCATAAGTGCCTGTCAGAATTCAATATAGTGAAAGTACAAAATAGAAGAGAATGGCAGAAGACAAATCAGGGAACAGTAGCTGATTTAATATCCAGCAAATGAAGAGGAGGAAGATGGAAAACAACTGGAACCTAAATTCATCAAAGAAGTATATAATTTGATCTGAAACTAAAGTAAGCAATTCCCATCCAATTAATGTTAGTGAAAATGTTGAACAGAATTCAGATGCATAGGTCCATATAGGACTTGTTTCCCCTACAACTGTTCAGTGCAGAAAACTGAATACCTTCTTGGATACAGTAATAGTATTATATCTGCATTTCAAGGGTGATCTAACCCTGATCTCCACTGATGAGACTATTATATCCACTTGTTAATGCAAATATATAATCAGTGTGTCAATACGTAGTGATTATCAATGCATTAGCAAATGAAAGCAGGCAGACATGGTCATGAGGTTCAACTATTGTTCAGACCAAACATCAGAATGGAGAAGAAATATGATGTAAGTGACTGTGACCATGGAATGTTTGTTGGTGCCAGACACAATGGATCACAGAAAACACTGTTCTCCAGGGAATTTTACACACGACAGCTTCTAGAGTTTACAGAGAATGGTGCAAAACCCCCCCAAAAAAACATCTACTGAGCAGCAGTATTGTGGGCTAAATTGCCTTGTTAATGAAAGAGATCAGAGGAGAATGGCCAGACTGGTTCCAGCTGACAGGAAGGTGACAGTAACTCAAATAACCATGCCTTACAGCTATGGTGTGCAGAAGAGCATCTCTGAATGCAGAGCATGTTGCAGCTTGTAGTAGATGGGCTTGGGAACACCACGCCAGGCTCCATTCCTGTAGATGATAAAGTAGCCACTGAGTGTACACTTGGTCATGTTCAGGTCAATTGGCTCTGCATCCTCCAGAAGGTCTTTCTCATTTTCCTGACGGTTGCACATCAGAGATGAAAGCAGTGCTTGACGTGGAATTTTGTCAAACATCTCTGTGGTTGGAACAGAATTTCCATGTGCTGTACTTTGCAGGTAGATTGGAAGGGCTGAATTGACTTACTCTCATTTATATACTGTTGAGCAAAAAAAGGTCTTGGAAAAATAAGCAGTGAGAAATTACTTACGTGGGCAGTAGAGTTACCAACCATGTTTATGATGATTGGTAAAGAATCATTAATTCTCATTAGTTCAGTTGATAAACTATGGGTTGACCAGTTCTAATTTTGAGCAGGTGTTCTATTTCATTTGCTGCATTATAAATAGCTCATACTTGCAACAGGCCTGTGGGGAATGTTACGTACCCGTGACACGTGACAGTGGTACCCTTGTCACGTGACTGGGGTTGAAGTTATACTGGACATGAGGTAATGGTTTTGTGATGGTGGAGTGATGTCATTTTCCCGCCAGTAGAGGTCATGTGACAGGTTTTTTCTACAGGGTATAAAAGGGAGACCCACCCTGTCAGATGGGGCAGTTCGTGGCAGGATTTGCCAAGATGACTTCATGTTACTGTGTGATTTAATGTGATAACGCAGTTTAGTTAAAAATGAAGTTTTATATAATGCCTAAAGTTTAAAAGGTCAGAGCCAACGGTTTCTTTGCTAAAGGAGAGTGAAGTTTGGAAAATGGAGATCAAGAAAAATCGATTTTCGATGGATTGACTTCGACCTTGTGTGATCCTCATTCGGAAGGATTTCGTTTACTATTCTCATGATAGTCTCCGCTGGAAAAAGCGGGAGATTGAGAATATTGTGGAAGGAAGGTCAGTCACTTTAAGTTGTTATATTTAATAAAATTCGACGTGGGAGTTCGACGCTGGGAATCGAAGGACATCGACGTGGAAGAGAATTTACATCGCTTTAAAAAGTCTCTCCTTTTAAAAGTACCGTGAGCTTTTGAACTGTCGGCATATCGTTTTAAAGTCTGTTTTCTTTCGGCATACCGTTTTAACGAACTGAGTTCTTTTCAATACCGCTTTAAAGACTGTTTGGGACTGCAACGCTATTAAGGACTGTTTGAGCAGCTGAGCTCGGATCATTGTTTGGGTTTGTTTACATTTGATGGGGGTTTGTTATCAGTGTTTAATAAACGTGTTATTTGTTATAAAACCCTTCGTCTAACTCATCCATAATTATTGTTGCCTGAATATGTAACAGGAAAAATATCTCATGAGCTCAAGTATAAGGACCATCTGTTGGTTCTGGACCTATACTTGTTGGAGTTTAGAAATATGGGGGTGGGGGGTTCTTAATGAAACCTCTCAAATATTGAAAGGCCTAGGCAGAATGGACATGGGGAGGACCTTTCCTATAATGTGGGGTCTAGGACCAGCGGGCACAGTCTCAGAATACATGGAGATTCTTTTAGAATAGAGATGAGGAGGAATTTCTTTGCAGGAGGGTGGTGGATCTGTGGAATTCATTGCCTAAGATGCATGTGGAAGCCAAGTCATAGGGTATAATTAAATTGGTTAATAGATTCTTGATTAGTCAGGGTGTCAAATGTTACAGGGAGGAAGCAGTAGAATGGGATTGAGAGGGATAATAAATCAGCCATGATGGAATGGTGGAGCAGACTCGATGGGCTGAATAGCATAATTCTGCTACTATGTCTTATGTCTTACAACTGCAACAGAAAATTCTAGCCCATTAATTTGGCTACTCAATAAAACAAAATGACAATCATTTTTAGCAGCTCTTGAAAACTACCTTTCATGATAATAAACAAAAATATGAACAGTTAAGTCCAGGATTCTTGAAACTATAAATTAATGCAGAGAATTCCAAAAGCACAGTGGAGTTATATTTATGCATGATCATAGATTGCCCCAGAGTATTAAAGCCAATGAAATACTTCTGAGGTGTACTTACTGTCACTATAAAAGAAATACAGCAGCTAACCTGCATGCACCAAACTCCCAGCTGTTTTATTTATTCCAAAATAAACCATTCCAACCTCTCCCATCTTTCCTCATGGCTAAAATTTTCTAATCCTGTCAATTTCTCATAAACCTCATCTTCAGAGTAATTACATCTTTCCTGTATGGTACAGATTTGGACACAGTACACAACCTATGCTCAAGCTAATATTGTAAATCATTCTAGCACAATCCCCCTTCTCATATATTCAATGCTTTAGTGGGAAAAAAAGCAACTCATTCACCTTTTCTTCCACCCTATTGTGTAAGGATCTATGTACCATGCAGTCAAGGTTCCTCTGCCCCCTTTCACATCATAGTATTCATCCTTGTCTTGTTGTATCATCCTAGGTATGTTACATTGAATTCCATTTGCCAATCTTTTTTTTTAATTGACCATATCATTGATATCTTCCTCATGCACTGTCTGGGTTGTCTCCAAACTTATGGCATAAATATCAATTTCTCTAGCTTCCAGTAATTTCTTCCTTCTCTCCCTTCTCTCTTTTCCATTCCCTATGATGTCTCCCCTTTTTCCCCTTCTCTTCTCCTCACCTACACATCACCTCCCTAAAACACCCAAACCCTTCTACAAATGCACCGTGGAGAGCATTGTGACTGGCTCCATCACCATCTGGTTTGCGGACTACTGCACAAGAATGAAGTAAGTAGCAGAAAGTTGTAAAAATTAGTCTGCTCTGGCAGAGGTACTAACTTCTGTAGTGTCCAAGACATCTTCGAGGAGCGATGTCTTAGGAAGGCAGCGTCCATAATAAAGGAACCTCATTAGCCAGGACATGCCCTCTTCTCATTGTTACCATTAGGAAGGAGGTACAGAAGCCTGAAGGCACACATTTAGCTACTTAGGAACATCTTTTTCCCCTCTGCCATCCAATTTCTAAATGGACATTGAACCCATAAACACTACCTCACTACTTTTACATTCCTTCTTTTTGCACTATTTATTTTATCTTAACTATTTAATAGGTATATATATAATTACATTCTTAATGTAATTCATTTTTCCTCTATATTTATTTATCATGTATTTCATTGTACTACTGCCATAAAGTTAACAAATTTCACGACATTTGCCGGTGATATTAAACTGATTCTGATTCTGGTGCCCCTTCTTGTTCCCTTTCTCCCCATGATACACTATCTTGCCTATCAAAATCTTTCGACAGCCTTTTGCCTTTTCCACCTATCACCTCCAAGCTTCTCACTTCATTCTCCTTTCCCACAACATTCACCTTACCCCTCAGCTGTTTTCATCTATCATCTGCCAGCTTGTGCTCCTTTCCCTCCTTTCCTCTTGTTTTTCTTGCTTCTTCCCTCTTCCTTACCAGTCTTGATGAAGGGTTTCGGCCCAAAACATCAACTACTTATTCTTCTCCATCAATGCTGCCTGACCTGCTGAGTTCTTCCAGCATTTTGAGTGTATTGCTGTAGAACTTCTTGTGTTTATCCGTATCTTCCTTCAATCCAAATAAAGATTTCATACAGTCAAGCATGCGGAATTTTGGTATCATGAGTCAAATGGTATCCTGTAACCCAAGGTAAGGATATTAGAGAATTATCGGAAAGATAGTACCTCTAATATTACAGCACTCTTTCAATAACGCAATGACAGTGTCAGTCTCCTGGCTAAGACTTCTTGCTCAACCATCTCACTCCACCTCTTGATGGTCATGTGACAGAATAATGTCTGAGAACTCTGAGTAATATCTAACCTGCAGATTTTCTTCCATGCTGGCATGTGAGATTGCATATACCAATCATTTTAAGCTTCAGTCAGTGTCCATGTAAAACCATGTTTTTCTCTGGGCACTACCACCACAAGATTTCTCAATGTTCAAAACAGCTGCAGAGCAGATGCAAAAAGGGGACTATAAAAAAGGCTCCACATTATTAATGGAAAGTCTTCATATTTGAGATGCATATCAATTATTCTTTGTCACTGTATAAAGGCCATAACTATAACCTTAAACAATTTGCATCATATTGTTGGTGTCCTTTCCAATTAAATGTTTATTAAATCAATAAAATTGTTTCTAATGGGTTGATCTTCTGTAGCTCAGTAATCCTGCAACTTCCTTCCCATAGCCAATTGGCCTATGACATAAACAATGTGCATGGAATACCAATTTGAAAATACCAGATGCACATAGTAAGTGAAAATGAACAAGGATTTTAGAATTGCATTCTAAATCCTTTCTAGATTTTAGAATTGTATTCTTCGGTCCCTGTACCGAAGACGCCGCATCCCAGTGGCTCCAATGACTACAGACCGGTGATATTGTCCTCCCACATCATGAAGACCTTGGAGAGACTTGATCTAGAGCAGCTTCGGCCTATGGTTAGGCCACACTTAAACCCCCTCCAGTTCGCCTACCAGCCCCGACTAGGAGTTGAGGATGCCATCGTCTACCTTCTGAACTGTGTCTACACCCACCTGGACAAGCTGGCGAGCACTGTGAGGGTCATATTTTTTGACTTCTCCAGTGCGTTCAACACCATCCGCTCTGTTCTGCTGGGTGAGAAGCTGACAGTGATGCAGGTGGATGCTTTGCTGGTGTCATGGATTATTGATTACCTGACTGGCAGACCACAGTACGTGTGCTTGCAACACTGTGTGTCAGGCAGAGTGGTCAGCAGTACTGGGGCTCCACAGGGACTGTCCTGTCTCCCTTTCTCTTCACCATCTACACCTCGGACTTCAACTACTGCACAGAGTCTTACCATTTTCAGAAGTTTTCTGATGACTCGGCCATAGTTGGATGCATCAGCAAGGGAGATGAGGCGGAGTACAGGGCTACGGTGGGAAACTTTGTCAAATGGTGCAAGCAGAATCACCTGCAGCTTAATGTGAAAAAGACTAAGGAGCTGGTGGTGGACCTGAGGAGGGCTAAGGCACTGGTGACCCCTGTTTCCATCCAAGGGGTCAGTGTGGACATGGTGGAGGATTACAAATACCTGGGGATATGAATTGACAATAAACTGGACCGGCCAAAGAACACTGAAGCTGTCTACAAGAAGGGTCAGAGCCGCCTCTACTTCCTGAGGAGACTGAGGTCCTTTAACATCTACCGGACGATGTTGAGGATGTTCTACGAGTCTGTGGTGGCCAGTGCTATCATGTTTGCTGTTGTGTGCTGGGGCAGCAGGCTGAGGATAGCAGACACCAACAGAATCAACAAACTCATTCGTAAGGCCAGTGATGTTGTGGGGGTGGAACTGGACTCTCTGACGGTGGTGTCTGAAAAGAGGATGTTGTCCAAGTTGCATGCCATCTTGAACAATTTCTCTCATCCACTCCATAATGTACTGGTTGGGCACAGGAGTACATTCAGCCAGAGACTCATTCCACCGAGATGCAACGCTGAGCGTCATAGGAAGTCATTCCTGCCTGTGGCCATCAAACTTTATAACTCCTCCCTCGGAGTGTCAGACACCCTGAGCCAATAGACTGGTCCTGGACTAATTTCCACTTGGCATTATTTAGTATTATTATTTAATAATTTATGATTTTATATTGCTATATTTCTACACTATTCTTGGTTGGTGTGACTGTAACGAAACCCATTTCCCCTCAGGATCAATAAAGTATGCCTATCTGTCTGTCTATAATCTTCGTGAATATAATTCTACATTAATAAATGAATGGGTATTTTAACATGAAACAAAGGAGTGTAGGGCATGAGAAGAGGTCACCCAACCCCTCAGATCTGTCCCATCATTCAATTAGATCATGGTTTTCTAACAATTCATCTATTCTACCTATGTTTATGGTCCTTTACAAACACAATGCATTCCAGTTAATTGGGCCATTAGTTAATCTGGGCAGCCGCTTATTTGGGACACACTTAAAGACAGATAATTAATTGAGAAAATAGCTGGGATTCCTTTGTTTATCTGGGACACCATGCTGCTTAATTGAGATAGGAGACTGTTACTGAAGAGTTTCTAGCTAACATCAGATGTATGCACTTGTGTGCCATTATATACCACACATGCTTCAAGCAAACAGTTTTCATATAGTGTCAGTTATTCATGTTTGTGTTCAAAAGCAGTGAATTTAGTCACAGATAACTGGCAAGAAATAAGCAGTAAGGCAATTCAGAACTGTTTTGCTCACTGCAGTTTCAAGCATTTAGGCTTGGAGATGCCAGATACTGCCGGGAATGAAAATGAAATGATTTCACTGCTTCAGCAACTTAGTAACTATGAAGAATTTGAAAGTCTACATGATCATCTTCAAAGTTACAATAAAAATGAAGATATGGAAAATGCGATCTTCGACAGCATTATCTACAGTACACAAGATGTCTGGGCTGTTTTTGTACAGTCCTCCATTGATAAGTATAAGGGAACTAATACAGAGTTTTATAGTACTGTTGTAGCTTTCGCAGAGTTCTAATTTGATCTGTATTTCATTAAATACGCAATTTGTTACTCAGCTTGTCTTTTCTATACTTTCTTAACTTTGGCTAATTGGAGCAATCACTTAGTTGGGCTAAAATGTACTGTTCCCAATGTGTTCCAATTAACTGGAATCCATTGTAGTTAGTAATCCCTAGGTAGAAATTCAGTTGATCACCAGTCAGAAGAGTTTTGTTTTGGCAAATAAGTTCAGGATTTCCCTTCCTCTTCCTGGGAAGAAGTATTCCATGATATTTTTGAATGATTTGGCTCTAACATTGTTCTAAGCTATGCTCTCATTTTTCTGGAGTCTTTCGCTAGTGGGCATTGTTGCTCTCTATTGTATCAAATTCTTGAATCACCTAAAATATATCTATTAGATCACCCTTTAAATACAAGCCTGGTCTACCCTGAAGAACCCACTTGGTCACTTTCATGTTAATTGGATCTGATAGCCTACAAATCATGGCAGAGATTAAAGCAGTGCTTCAAATGGAATTTAATCCTACCTCTCAATGGTTGGAATAGAATTTCCATCCATTATATTCCATTTCTTCCTACAAACAGCAATGCTTCACTAGCAGTTTAAATTCTTTCTTGTTCTGTAACTCCTAGTAATTTTGAAAATGGACTCTTTAGTTTTACTGCTTCAAGGTTTAAAATCAAGATTCAAGTTTATTTTTCGCGTGTTCATTGAAACATACAGTGAAATACATTATTTGCATTAACAAACAGCACACCCAAGCATGGACATGTCGCCACTAACCCTATATATATATATAAAACCCAAAACATCACTAACACTGACTATTCAGACTTTGTCCTACACATCAAACATTATTCTGTGAAGATTAAACTTATTCCTGGATTAACTAAAGATTTATTGAAAGCTATAATAATTTTAAGATGGGTACGTGCAATTCTCTTCAATAATTTTGGAGACTATCTGTTAGTCCCTTTTCCTCAAATGTAGTCTTCTCTCTATCCTTTTAAATCACAGCAGTTACTCTTTGCAATTCTAAATGGCAACTCTGCTCCTAATGACTTTCACAGCAGGTAAATGTATGTGCAGAATTAAAAGAAACACGTCTTAAAATGATCTTGTGATTTCCAAAATAGTATGCTTATTTGGAATTCTTTGCACATTATCACCCAATTCCCAGCTGCAGTGTGAAGGTCAATCCCAAAGAGTTATGGAAAGAATTCAGAAAGATAATTCAGTGTCAGTAAGGGATGGACATTTGGTATATTCAGCAGAGAAACAGGCCATTTGGCTTACCTTGATTTTAGAGACATCCACGTCTCAAGAAAGAAGTCCAGAAGTGTTATATAATTTACCAGGAAGGAAATCAGTAGTTTATAGACAGTGGGCTAGTTCAGTTCCTGTTTCTGAGTTTTAGCATTGATGTACCATCAATAACTCACGCTGAGATGTAGGAAGCGAGGTATCGGCTTTTATTGACTGGAAGAATGAACAACACTACATCCTGGGGAATGAGGCAGGGCAACAGGCCACAGTCGTCTTTAAACAGGGGTCTGTGGGAGGAGCCACAGGAGCAGTCGGCAGGGGTCTGTGGGAGGAGCCACAGGAGCAGTCCAGACAAGTATATCTAGTTCACCACATTCACCCCCCCCCCCCCAAGTATATTTACAGGTTAAGTCTATCAGGTGGTCGAATCTTTCGCTGCGATCTACGTAGCTCCGGCTGCAATTGCACAGGTGCCGGAGGTGGTGATGGCACAGGTGCCGGAGGTGGTGATTGCACCGGAGACGGAGAGTGGGCTGGTTCTGGCCCAACTGGAGGTGTCAGGGATCCCTCGCGTGTGTGCGAGGCCCCCGGAATAGACGCGTACGAGATGCCCGGTACATGAGCATCGTGAGGAGTCTGGGTGTGGCACGGTGCGTGCGGTGTCACCTCGGGTACAGGGTGCATAGTTACCGTGGAGTGTACGGGGTAGTGGTCTGCTGCTCCGGCGGGCGCCAGGTTGCGGACAGAGACCGTGTCCTCCCGCCCATCAGGCAAGACCACGTAGGCATACTGGGGGTTAGCATGCAAGAGGTGAACCCTCTCGACCAGCGGGGAGTATTTATTACTCCTCACATGTTTACGTAGTAGCACTGGCCCCGGGGACATCAGCAAAACTGGTAGGGTGGTCCCAGTGACAGACTTCCTGGGAAAAGAGAATAGGCGTTCGTGATCCGACCAGTCGCGACCACAGATGGTGATGTTATCTAGATAGGGAAATGTGGCCTTCAGTTTGTACCGGTCCACCATCCGGTCCATCTCCCTCTGGAAGACTGAGACACCATTTGTGACCGGAATCAGGTCAGTGCATATGCGAGGCCCAAGCGAGGTATCGGCTTTTATTGACTGGAAGAATGAACAACACTACATCCTGGGGAATGAGGCAGGGCAACAGGCCACAGTCGCCTTTATACAGGGGTCTGTGGGAGGAGCCACAGGAGCAGTCAGCAGGGGTCTGTGGGAGGAGCCACAGGAGCAGTCGGCAGGGGTCTGTGGGAGGAGCCACAGGAGCAGTCCAGACAGGTATACCTAGTTCACCACAAGCATGATAGGTTTATTCTCTTTCCTTATCTAATATGTTCATACTTACTTCAATTCACTTTATAAATACTGCAGTCTGACAGATATTTCTTGTTGATTCATTACCTCCAAAAAACATGGAATTCCTTACAGGTAACTAAAATAATTGAACTTTAAATTAAGATTACTGATGTTTCTAATACTGACTTATTGGGAAGCCATTAAGACTATGCATTGCCACAGGTAGACTTTCATGCAAAAGTCATGATTTTACATCGTGCCATGATATATTCCATGCGCAACATTCTTTCCCTTTCCTTAACTTGCCTGAAGCCTCCCTGCATCTTTCTCATAATCCTGCCCATTTTGTATCAAGGGTAAGCTTCAATATCTTATTTATTTCTTTATTGAGATGCAGCATGGAATTAGGCTTTTCTGGCCCTTTGAACTATGCTACCCAGCAATCCCCTGATATAATCCAAGCCCAATGATGGGACAATTTATAACGGCCAAGTAACCTACCAGCTGGTATTCGTTTGGACTGTGGGAGGAAACCAGAGCACTCAGACAAAACCACACGTTCACAGGAAGAATTGAACCCGGGTTGTCTGTACTGTAAAGCATTTTTTTAGCCACTAGCTACTGTGCCACCCTATATCATACTTGATCCCCTTATCCAAATTGTTGTAATGGATTGTGAATGTTGCACCCTATTACTAATTCTTGTGCCATCTGTAGCCTCACAACCCAAAGTAATCTATTTATTCTCAATCCTTGTTGCTTGTCCATTATCCAGTCCTCAAGCCACACCAACCATCAGCCCAGTATGGTCTAATTTCAGTTAACAACCTCTTCTGTTGGCCTTATTGAAGGTCTTTTGAAGATCCAAACACATCCTAATCACTAATTAAATTTTATATCTTTTCCACTTGCATTTTAAAAAAAGTAACTGTGTATGACACAAGATGTTTCTTTCAGAAATCCCAGAAAGGCAGGGATCAGAATGGGCTTGTGCTGAGAAGATCATGTCTCACACATCTAATTGAGTTTAGTGAGTAGGCAACTAAGAAAATTGATGAATTGACGAAGACAGAGCATATACATGGACTTTAGTGAGGATTTTAAAAAATGCCCTACATGGAAGGCTGGTCCAGAAGATTAAGGCACAAGGGCTTGAGCTGTATTGTCATACTTGATCCAACACTGGCTTGATGATACGAGGAAGGGGGGATTGGTGGATGGGAATCTGTACCAAAATTGAAGGTGGCATCTGTGTTGTTTGTAGTACATATACAGATATATGATTTGATTGAAATATAAGTTGTCTCATTAGCAAGCTTGCAGGTGGCACAAAAATTGGTGGAGCCATCAATAGCAGAACAGATTGTCCAAGGATACAGTGGGACATAGATTAGCTGGAAAGTTGTGTGGGACAGAGGCAAATGGAATTTAATTCATACAAGAGTATGAATTAAAGAGTAGATTAAAGAATTACAAGAGTAGATAACGCACTTCGGGAGATCAAATTCTGGTAGCACATATAGAGTAATGGGCAGATATTCACTTGAGAAGGGAGAAATTGACAAGGAAATTAAAAAAGAAAACTACTCCTGAACAAAAGTTGAGGAGGGCATAGTGCAGAGAAAGTAGAAATAAATGCTCAGGGATAAACAGTTTTCAGAGAAGTGAAGGGGGAGGTTTAGAAATAGTGAGAAGAAGTAGCCTATAATCACAACATATAAAATGTCTATAAAACTGGAGGCAAAGATACATTATAAGCAAACCGATAGGGAAGATAACACTAAAATGAATCCTTAAAAACTTTTGAATTGTGAATGTACCATTGTAGAAGCCAAAATGGTTAGAGAACGAGAAAGAGGAAGAAATTAGGTGTAATTATTAGAGATAATATAATAGCAGTGGGAAAAAAGCAACGCTGCTATTACAAGCCAGTAGTAGAATGTCTGTGTACAGTGATAAAATTATTAATGAATACGCCTGCAAATAATAAATGAACAATTATGCAAATAATCTATAAGCAACTGAAATGAGGATGGAGGGTGGAGGAAGGAATGTCCAAAGAAATGCAAGCCAATAAGTAATTAAGATGGAATAAGAACCTTTGTGGGGTGAAGTTATTTAGATAGGGCAGATCACTGTAGGGAAGAATGACAATTGTTCCAATAGTACAGTCTCCTTTCTCTGGCCAGTGTTATGCCGTTGGCCCCCTCCTTTGTGAAAATCGCAAGAACTCTAGTTAAGGGGGGGTCAACTGACCCAAGAGAGAGAGACGTGCGAAAGACCACGTTCTCCCAAGAAGCAGAATAAAAGTGACTTTGACTATTGTCTCATGGAGACCACCTGAAAAGCCCTCGGGCAAAGTGGGCTGGTTGAGAGAGAGATCGCATTACCTGCAACTTGATTGACACCTGCGATCCCGTGAAGAAGTATAAAGGCGGGTCTGAGGGGAGGACCCTCAGATGCACCAAGGAAACACACGAAGGAGAAACGCTAGAAATCCTGCGACAGCGTTTTAATAGCTACAGCCGGTGGTGGGGTTCGTGTGCGTCCTTCCCTTGCCTGGGATTGGCGACTTCACCACAGAAGACGGCCTAGCTACAGGGGAAGCCACAGATGAGAGTCCATTCCCCCAACGAGACTTCCGACTACCTCCTACAGGTTGGAAAACCTGTCGGGTAAATGCTTCATGTTCTCTGTCTTTCTAACTAAAAGTGCACCAACGCAACACTTCCGCCGGCAACTAAGTGAAACTGCCGTGATCTAAAAGACTTTTAGATATCCAGTGAACGATATAAAATCTACATTACCCCTAGACGACGATCGAGCTTGTGTTTTGAATGATTATTATTACACCGGTGTTTTAGATTGAGTTTTGATGATCTGAATGTTTTGTATTAACCATACGTTTGTGCCCTTGTTGAATAAAACGGTTGAAAATAGTAGCATCCGACTCAGCTGATCCATCTATCTTTGCTGGTAAGTTACCTGGTTACGGGGTTTTCATAACAAGTGGGGTTCTCGTCCCGGATTTGAAACCAAACGGGAGGGTCAGTGAATCGGGCTGTAAGTCCAAACTTAAATCTGGTTACGCAGGTAGCCAGACGGGAAACCAGCAAAGATGGATGTGTCGGAATTTAGGAGAAACCCGACGGTAGAGGCGCTAGGGAAAGCTACAAAATCAGACTTGGTAAATTTGGCGCAGGCATTAGACCTCACAGCGGTGAAGCCAACAATGAAAAAGCAGGAAGTGCGAAGGGTCATACAACAGCATTACGTTGGGAAGAAGGTGTTTGCAGCTGAGGATTTGGAAAATATTCCCGAAAGGAGATTAGTGAGTGGGACAAATCAGGCAGAGTTGGAGAAAGCAAGGCTGGAACATGAGTTTAAAATAAAGCAGCTAGAAGTAGAAGCAGCTGAGAAGGCTGCAGAGAGAGAGAGAGAGAGAGAGAGAGAGAGAGAGAGAGAGAGCCGAGAGAGCTGAGAGGGAAAAAGAAGCCGAGAGAGCTGAGAGGGAAAAAGAAGCCGAGAGAGCTGAGAGGGAAAAAGAAGCCGAGAGAGCCGCAAAGGAAAGGGCTGTGGAAAGAGAGCATGTGTTCAAACTAAAGCAGCTAGAAGCAGAAGAGAAAGAGAAACAAAGGGGCCATGAATTGGAGCTGGACAGGCAAAAGCAAGAGCGAAGAACTCGAGGGGACGAGAGAGAGGAGGGGTTTGATATTAGTCGGGCATTGAGATTGGTCCCCCCGTTCGAGGAGACGGATGTTGATAGTTATTTCTTGCTTTTTGAAAAGGTGGCCGAGAATCAGCAGTGGCCCAGAGAGCAATGGGTGGCGTTGTTACAAAGTGTGTTACGAGGAAAAGCACAGCGGGTATATACCGCGCTGCCCCCGGAAAGGGACGGAAATTATGCTCAAGTAAAGGAGGTCATTCTCCGAGGTTACGAGTTAGTACCTGAGGCGTATAGACAAAGGTTCCGAAATTTAAAAAGAGGGTGGAATCAAACGTATACCGAGCTAGCCCATGAGAAGGGTGTGCTCTTGGACCGTTGGTGCACAGCTGAAAAGGTGGCCGAGAACTATGGGCGTCTCAGGGAGTTAGTTTTGATTGAGGAATTTAAAGGTTGCGTTCCGGAAGAGATCTGAATGTATTTAAATGAGAGGACGAATCAGTCCATCTCAGAGATGGCTAGGCTCGCAGATGAATATGCCCTAACCCACAAGACAAAGTTTTCCTCGCCAAAAAGTTACCCGAGAGACCGTCGGAATGGTAGGGAAAGTCCGCTGGCTAAGGGAGAAACTCCGCCGGGAGCTAGCACAAAAAGTGAGGATAACAGACAGGAAACCTGGAGATCTCCTGGTTTAAACTGTTTTAATTGTGGAAAGGTGGGACATATTGCATCAAAATGCTTTGCTCCGAGAAAGGAGCCAGAGAGGGAGAGAGCAGCGACCCCTATCGGGCGTGCAGTGGTAATCAGGAAGTTGACAAGAGGGCCCCAGGTAGATGGAGTACCGGAGGGGCGGGAGACATTTAGTTCCGAAGGAACCGTGTCTTTGAGGGAAGGGGACCCCCCCATTCCCGTACGAATTTGGAGAGACACGGGGGCGGAACTATCGTTAATTAGCCATAATGTGTTAAATTTCGGCCCTCGGACAGGGGAGGTTGCCCTGAGAGGAATCGGGAACCAGACCGCGGTCGTGCCTTTGCATAGGGTCTTTCTCGATTGCGAGTTGGTGTCGGGACCTGTGGAGCTAGGAGTCCTGCCGGAGTTACCGGGGGAGGGCGTGGACCTCCTGTTGGGTAATGACCTCGCGGGTGGGAAGATGGGAACCGCCCTGATAGTTGAGGCCCCGCCCATGGAGTCCCCGAGCTATCGCGCATGCGCGGTCACTCGCAGCCTGTCAAGAGCGGCAGCTGGGACAGCGCGCAGTTTGAAATTGGCCCAGACGTTTTTACCGACCCTACACCACGAGGGTTCAGAGGGTGGTAAAACGGAAGGTAGTAAAGTAAAAGGGGGTAAGGGCGAGGAGATAGCTCCCCCCTTAGTGAAGAGAAAGGTCCTAGAGGTAGGAAATAAAGATGAGAAACGGATAAAGCTGTTAAAACGTCCAGAGTTGGACGTGGTTGATCTGTCTGGTTTGGCAGAATTGTTTGGAGAAGTTGAGAGTTCTAAAGATGTTCTCGATGGTCCCGAGAGTGAAATGAGGGCAGTCTTAGAGGAGAAGGGTATCCTTGCTGTGGAGAAGTCAGCTGACATGGCCGAGGAGGTTGTTTCAGCTCGCAGGGTTGCGCCTTCCCCAACAGGGGGCTGCCTGGAGAGTTACTGGAAGGAGGGGGGGACGTTAGAATTTGAAAAAGGTACGGGTGTTGAAAACCTGGAAGAGGCCAATGTCCCGTTTGAGTGTGTCCAAGATGGGGATACACATGGTGCTGAACCTAGTCACGGAACTCAAGGGAAAGGGGGATGTGTAGTTCCCAAATCGAATGAAGAAAATTTAAAGGCTGGACTGATATCAAAAGCAGCAACCAGGCTACAGAGACAATGGCTTGGTACCACAAAGCCTGTGAATCAATTACAGGTTGAGTTGGAAGGTAAAGGGGCCCCACACGCTATTGTTATTCCAGAGTGTGGTGTGAAAAGGCAGAATTTGAAATGCTGTCTGAACGAAGCGAGATCGCTTGCGGATCTTAAATTGGAAACTAATAGCATGACGGGTCCTGAAGAGAAAAACGACAAATTGCCTAAAATTAAGGAATTGGGTGGTCTAAGTTTGGAACACGCTGATAAAATAACTCCTATGAAAGGAGCGGGCGAAAGCCTATTTCGCCAGTGTGCCCAAGATCGCCACGAGGGAATTAACCGGAAAAAAGGCGAGGGTTAATGGGGACGCGATTTTTAAAATAGCAGAAGCCGGTTTTAAGGGATTTTGACAAAGTATGTGAATAATAAAGACAACACCCATGGAAGCTTGACTGTTAAGTTTGAAAGTAGCATAAAAATTTGTCTTTTGCATGAACCTTTGTAGATGTATGTAAGCTAAGATCACACCTCCTTAGTTATGTTGCTGAAGAAAGCAAATAAATAAGGTGGTTATTGAGCTGAAGTTTGATGCTACCAGGCGTTAGTATGGCACTTGAGGTTAAGGTATTAAAGAAAAGGGGCACTTTACTTGTTACCTGTTTAGATACTGACTTGAATGTATAACAGTAGTACTCTGTGAAGAGAAAAGCTTGTGTAGTATGTAGATTCAAAAAAAAAAATAAAAATTCCTGTGTCAACCTGTTTTTAACCGCTGGTTAAAAACCCATTATGGGGGGAGGTGTTATGCCGTTGGCCCCCTCCTTTGTGAAAATCGCAAGAACTCTAGTTAAGGGGGGGTCAACTGACCCAAGAGAGAGAGACGTGCGAAAGACCACGTTCTCCCAAGAAGCAGAATAAAAGTGACTTTGACTATTGTCTCATGGAGACCACCTGAAAAGCCCTCGGGCAAAGTGGGCTGGTTGAGAGAGAGATCGCATTACCTGCAACTTGATTGACACCTGCGATCCCGTGAAGAAGTATAAAGGCGGGTCTGAGGGGAGGACCCTCAGATGCACCAAGGAAACACACGAAGGAGAAACGCTAGAAATCCTGCGACAGCGTTTTAATAGCTACAGCCGGTGGTGGGGTTCATGTGCGTCCTTCCCTTGCCTGGGATTGGCGACTTCACCACAGAAGACGGCCTAGCTACAGGGGAAGCCACAGATGAGAGTCCATTCCCCCAACGAGACTTCCGACTACCTCCTACAGGTTGGAAAACCTGTCGGGTAAATGCTTCATGTTCTCTGTCTTTCTAACTAAAAGTGCACCAACGCAACACTTCCGCCGGCAACTAAGTGAAACTGCCGTGATCTAAAAGACTTTTAGATATCCAGTGAACGATATAAAATCTACATTACCCCTAGACGACGATCGAGCTTGTGTTTTGAATGATTATTATTACACCGGTGTTTTAGATTGAGTTTTGATGATCTGAATGTTTTGTATTAACCATACGTTTGTGCCCTTGTTGAATAAAACGGTTGAAAATAGTAGCATCCGACTCAGCTGATCCATCTATCTTTGCTGGTAAGTTACCTGGTTATGGGGTTTTCGTAACACCAGTAATGTCCGAATTCACTCTTCTCATCTTTAAGCTATTCAACAAACCTGGTCTAACAGCAGGAAAGAACCAGAACAAATGAGGAAGTGAAAGGAAGGCAATAATAAAATGATTTTGCCTTTGCCCTGGGATATTAAATGAGAGGGTCATAAATAATGGTGATCAAGGTTGCAGGCTGGAAACATAGATTTTCATTCTTGTACTAAAGTAGACACAACACCGGCACACAAAGATTTAAAACACCAACAGATTAAAGAAATAATCAAGCACCAAGTACAGGGATAATGGGGAGGGCATCACAAAGGACAAATCAAAATGACAACTAAGACGGGAAAATGGAATGTAAAATGTAAGTAGTTAAGTACTCTCCAGGCAAATAAATAAAATAAACAAATTCAGGCTGAGATGAAGGTCACTGAAGGGTGGATGGGATCAAAATCGTAGATGGCAATGGAAAAATAGAAAGAATTTTAAATAATGACTTTGCATCATTGCTTCAGCTGGAGAACAATACAGGTGGATATGGCTACAGCATACAACTTCCAAATTCAGATATAATCACATCTAAGATTAAAGAAATCTATGGAGCTACTAAATTAACTATTCTGACCCAAAGTAAATTTTTTTAAAAATTCCAAATTAATTACATTCATGTATTCTAAAAGAATTTAGAGAAGAGATAAAGGAGGCTCTGATACACACTTGTAACTATTTGCAACTATCTTGCTCAGCTACAGAGTCTGGTAAGCAGCCAACATAATACCTCTATTTCGGCAGGAGATTGAAACATACCCCAGGAACCCCAAACAGGTCCATTGATGGCAATAACTATTATGGAATCCCTACTTTTCTTCTTTTCTACTAAAGAAGAAAATATACTAATGTATATATAAAAAATTGGGAAGCAAAAAAAAAATTAATATTTAACAGGGCTCTCATAGAGCAAGTTATGTTGGACTAGTCAGGTGGAATTCTTTGGAGAGGGAATGAAATGGCTAGAAATAGTGAATACAGAAGATATAATTTATCAACATTACTGAAAAATCCTCAATAAAATATCAGAAAGTAATATGTGCAGAGTAATGGCTAAAGTAATAGAATGGATAAATAATACTTCCAAGTCAGAAAAAAATAAAGGTAACTATTTAGAGTGGCAGGATGTTGAAAGTGAGGCCATTATGGTTCACAATTATAATGAAGAATGGGCAACAAAGCCAATATTGAGGAGTGTTGTACTAAGTACTGTTCATCAATAAATATCCAGAATGAGGTGCCAAATAATGTTGAACACTGTTTTATACCGCAGTAGGAAAAATAAAGAGATCACACTTTACCTGGAAGCTAGGAATTTAAATAGAGAAGGTGCAGAGGGATCTCAGAGTATGAACCCATAAATCAATATCATTTTGACATCAGTTAATAAAATATTTAAAAAGCAAACTGAATCTGTGGTTATTTGTCCAGGGATAGAACTGTTGTGGAAAAATTACTCTAAATCCTTATCAAACCTTGCAATATTGAGAACTGTTCTGCTTTCTATATTAGAGGAAGGATAGAGAGAGACATAGGAGAGATGGAAATAAAGTTTACAACGATGTTACCAAGAAGAAATGTATAGATAGGATCCTTTTTCACCCTATTACAGAAGGTAGATATATTTTTAAACTTAATGTTTCAATTTAGAATTTCCAAATGATCCCTTCAAAATGCATGATACAATTGATTGACAAAATTAATGCTGCTTGTCATCTTTTTTTTGTTTCTTTGGACGGGCACTGCTACAAATTATTCATAAAGTAAACAATTCTTATTATACCATGATATTTAGGATTTTTAAAATTTGTTTGCAGCTTCCGTGCTGTTTTATTCACTTTTTAAATAAACCCCTTTCACTTCTATGGAAGTTGTTAATCCTGACATGAGTACACAATGGTGGATTTTACAAGATATACATCATGGTGGATTTTACATGATACTCCATGATGTGGACACATCGTTTCAGAGCAACATCTATAGAAAAGAGTAAGCAGTTCATGTTTTGGGCTGAGACCCTTCATCGGGGGGGCTGGGGGGGAGGGGGAGGATAGAGGGCGAGAGGGAGAAATATTGAGTGTTGCAGGGCTATGAGGAAAATAAGTAAAGTTAGAGCAGCATTAGACTGGATAATACAACACAAAAGGAGACTAAGTGAAATGTCAAATAGGCTTATGGCTATTAACGATGACAGGGAACAAATAGGGGCATCAGAGCAGCAGGAACTCAATATTCATAGGGTTTTGATCCTCCTGTCCATTTTTCTCCACAGATGCTGTCTGCCCTACTGTGTTCCTCCAGCATTTTGTGTGTTCTGCAGTTTCATGTATCTACATATACATAAAGTGGTGGATGCAGCCCAGTCCATCATAGGAAAAGTCCTCACACCTTTGAGCATATTTACAAGGAGCACTGCCACAAGAAAACAGCATCCATCATCAAAGACCTCACTATCCGAGCCATGCTCTCATCTCGCTGCTGCTACCTGGAAGAAGGCTTTGGTCCCATACCAGGTTCAGGAACAGTAACTACCCTTCAACCATCAGCTCCTGAACCAGCATAGATAACTTCAGTCATCACAACACTGAACTGGTTTCACAAACTATGGACTCACTTCCAAGGACTCTAGAACGCAGGTATTATGTATTTATTTATTTAATTATTTATTATCAAAGTCTGTATACAGAATACAACTCTGAGATTCATCCTCCCACGGGCAACCACAAACCAGAGAAACATCACGGAGCCCATTCAGGAAAACATCAAACACCCCATGAGCAAAAAAAGAACAAACTGTGCAAATGGCAAAAAGCAAACAGAGAAAACATGGAATATCAAACATCAAAGCAGGAATCTAGTAGTATTCAGTTCAGTATTGCACTGCTAGCCCACTGCAGGCCACAGGGCCAAGCATTCTTCACTGAAGTGCCCCAGACTGGATTGATCACCCCGATCAAAACTGCTCAAAACCAGAAAAACAAAAGAGTAACCAGAATCTAGGAACACATGCAACATGAACTCCAAAGTCTGCCCAAAAGAGTCCACTGCCTCTCTGATCAATGCTTATAATGTGGATCTGAAGACTCCTGCCTTTCCTTCCGACAACAGCGAGAGACAGAGACCGGTCAAATGCAGACCAGTGGTGCCGAACACCCACCTGTCCTCCACTCTCATTTCAGTTGACTTCAACCCTGCTTGACACCTCAATTAGAGAAAAGCAATGGTGTTGATTGTGGGCTCAACATCTCCAGGCTTCCAGGTCTCTAGGTCACAAACTCTGCTCCAACCACACTAAACTCCCTCAGAGCCATCAAAGCATCAGGTTGATCAATCAGTCCAAAACACACCATCAAAATGTAAATCACACGTTCAAATTTCACATGGCTAGTAGTAGAATCTTATTTGAAAGAAGAAGTAAAAGAAGTAGTTTCATGAATTGCCTGCAGGACACCACTGTTGGTCACATTGCTGGCACCATCTTTATAATTTGGAACATTTGTTTTTTTTTGCACATTGATTGTCAATCTCTGCAGTCTTTCATTGATTCTCTTACATTTCTTTGTTCTACTGTGAATGCTTGCAAAAAGTGAATGTCATGGTGGTATATGGTGAGATATACCTTGATAATAAATTTACTTTGAACTTTGACAAGCCAGTACAACAGGGATGAGTGGGCTTTTCAAAATTAAACAACAGGAGCTCATTCCACCACTGTGTTTCTTGCTCAAAACTGCAGAGATAAGGGTGTGGAATAACATGGGATCTTCCCACCAGACCAGGACAGGTAAATTCAATGTCAATATTCTCTTAAGGAGAGGGCGAAGACTGAAGAGCAAAAGAAAATATCTCCCGTTAGATCAATATACTGTTATCTGCAGTTACAATAGCAGTTTAAGAACAAAAGAAAATCTATCTCCCATTAGATCAGAACACTTATCTATAGTTACAATAGCAGTTATAGAACGAAAGAAATATCGCCTAGAAAATCAAAAACTCTGCTATTTGTAGCTACAATAGTAGCTATTTTAGAAATTACTTTCTGTGATTTGGGAACTTTAGGACAAAAGGAACATGGGTTATCTAGCATTTACAAACGGGTTTGGGTGTAAAATGATAAACAATTCAGTACAAAGTGTACTTAACTGTTGTCTTAGCTTGAAATAGTTATAGTGAATTATTATTGTGGGAAAAGTACTACTGACACTATTTGTAAATCTTCACTTGGCCCCTTTCTCTGGGAATCTAGACAACAAAAAACATTGACAACACGAGTGAATCTGCAGATGCTGGAAATAAATAAAAAAACCATGAAATGCTGGCAGAACTCAGCAGGCCAGACAGCATCTATGGGAGGAGGTAATAACGACGTTTCGGGCCGAAACCCTTCATCAGGAGTGAAGTAACATGGGATGGTCGAGGGGGAATAAGAAGTGGGGGGAGGGGTAAAGTAGAGAGCTGGGAAGTGATAGGCTGGAGGGAAATGGGCTGGGGGAAGGTGGAGAATTATGGGAAATAAAAGAGAAAGAAAGGTAGGGCTCGGGGGGAGAGATTATAGTGAGGGGGGGAAAAGAGAGAGAAAGAGAACCAGACTAAAATAATAGACAGGGATGGGGGTAAGGGTGGGGGGCAGGGGTATCAACGGAGGTCAGTGAGTTGGATGTTCATGCCGGCAGGAAGGAGGCTACCTAGGCGGGAGATAAGGTATTGCTCCATCGACCTGCGTGTGGCCTCATCTTGACATGAACATCCAACTCACTGACCTCCGTTGATACCCCTTCCCCCCACCCTTACCCCCATCCCTATCTATTATTTTAGTCTGGTTCTCTTTCTCTCTCTTTTTCCCCCCTCACAATAATCTCTCCCCCCAGCCCTACCTTTCTTTCTCTTTTATTTCCCATAATTCTCCACCTTCCCCCAGCCCATTTCCCTCCAGCCTATCACTTCCCAGCTCTCTACTTTATCCCTCCCCCCACTTCTTATCCCCCCTCGACCATCCCATGTTACTTCACTCCTGATGAAGGGTTTCGGCCCGAAACGTCGTTATTACCTCCTCCCATAGATGCTGTCTGGCCTGCTGAGTTTTGTCAGCATTTTGTGTTTTTTTAATGAAAAACATTGACTCAGCTTTAGGTTAACATCTGACATCTATTGAAGATGCCGCACTCGGACCTCACAATCTACCTCATTATGATCTTGCTTCTTATTTTCTGCCTGCACTACACTTCCCTTGTAGCTGTTACACTTATTTTTCCTCATTCTGTTACTGTTTTACCTTGTACTCTGTAATGAACTGATCTGTATGAACAGAACTCAAGACAAACCTTTCACTTTATCTCCCTACATGTGACAATATTAAACCAATTCCAATGCTTGTTCCAAAGCATTTCATGTCCTCACTAAATAAATAAATACTGCAGCAGTGATTGATGATGTTGCATATGAAAATTTTATCAGTCATTTTGTTTTGGTAAGTTTTAGATGCGCCTCTGTGATAGTAGCAAACAAAACAGTCTACTAAATTAAGTGAGAAACAGAGGATGCTGGAAATACTCAGCAGTTTGGGCAGCGTCCATGGAGAGAATGAATAAAAAGGTTGCTGATCATTTGTCTGTCCTGATGAAACAGAGGGATTTGCTAATGTACAAGGAAGATGGGAGGTTCAACTAAAGTTATTAATCTGACATGTGGGGTGATGGAGAAATTCTGCAAGTGCAGGTCTAAACTACTCCAGGCTCAAGGGAGTGTTGGAACTGTGGGAGGAAAACTTGTCTTTCACAAAACAAAATTGTATCTTGCTTCTGGTAGGAAAAACCGAAAGAGCAATCATTCTGCTAAAAAAATACTGCAGAAAAAATATTGTCTGCAGATAAACAGCAAGCCAGAACATTTGATGAAATACCAGGAACAAGTGCTTTTTGTCATTGTCAAGGTCAGTGCTAATGGTTTAAATGATGAATAGTGCATTACACTTAAATTACAGTCAAGATGACTATGTGAGCGTTTAAATGTAATATGATTCTGCTTCACTTACAGAAGAAAACAAGGACTTTCAACTTGCAAATGTGGAATTACTTAAATCTGAAAGTGTGGCTTGTGTGGAACTTGGCTTTTCTGTTAGACTACTGATTCAATTGGTTCAGTGTGTTGACTATAAAAATGTTGGACTGTAAGCAAGTGTTCAACAGGAATATGAATTCTCCTGGACAGAAAGGTATAGCCCATCATGGATAATATCGTGTCATGATAATGATAATATTCACAGAACATGGTCTGCAGCAATCATAATGTATACGTTAAGTAACAGTATGGCCAGAACTGAGAAGTGTTTAATTCAGAAATGCCCTCAGGTGTTCAGTTACTGAATTGGAAAGGCTAAAGTGCTGAATCAGCTGAATGAGACTGAATGATCTGGTGCAACATATCACTTGATGGACTGCTTCGATCAGATCATTGGTCAGTATCAAATGTTAAATTACTGCATATTCGACAGATACATTCAACAGAGCAAATATGCCAGTAGCTAACATTTGTCATTTTACAGGGGAGTTGGAAGAAGCTGACTATCTTGGAAACCCTAGATGTACACTGAGAATGGCTTCACATAATCCAGTTCATAACTGTGAGTTTTTAGCCATTATGGTTAGCCCAAGCTCATATCAGAGGGGCCTGAATATCTGTACCCTTAGTTTGATTTTCAAGATGAATTAGTTCTACAAGATAAAGAGAACACAGCACCACAGTTAGGGTAGTTCTATTACAGCACCAGTGACCCAGGTTCAGTTGTGCTGCTGTCTAAATGGAGTTTGCACCTTCTCCCCAATTCCAAAGGCAGACAGATTTGTAGGTTAATTGCTCACATAGGTGTCTTTGGGTGGCCTTGGGGCTCACTGGGCCGCAAAGGCCTGTTACCATACTGTATATCCAAATAGAATTTAAAAAAGACTATGTCAGTACCTAAATAAATAAATAAAAATCTAAAATTCAAAAGACAACTGGCTGGACCAATTGTATTAAGCAATGAGCTAATAAGAGTTGCTCAGTCAACATATTTTGGAACAGAAAATTTATTTTCATAATCTCTGAGATCCTCTCAATTGAGGATGGTGATGTGAGAGGGATGAGAAAGTGTGAGGGCAGATCATACCTCAAATACTACTTTTCAAAATGTCATATCAGTGCATCAAATTTTGAAAAATTAGCAACTTTTATTCATTCAACTTTACTAGACCAATAGGGGAAGACTAGAATTAATTTTTGTGAGATACCTGGCAGCACTTCAGATGTACTATGTGATTACTGCAGTAACTTTATCACTGTGGCTAGACTAAATTTAGGAAGAGGCCTTTCATCCGCTGCATCTGCTCTCAGGATGAGGCTTTTCATTCCAGGACAAAGGAGATGTCTTCCTTTTTTAAACAAAGGGGCTTCCCTTTTTCCACCATCAACTCTGCTTTCAGACGCATCTCTCCCATTTCCCGCACATCTGCCCTCACCCCATCTGCCCACCACCCAACTCGGGAGAGGATTCCCCTTGTCCTCACCTACCACCCCACTAGCCTCCAGGTCTAACGTATAATTCTCCTTAACTTACACCACCTCCAACGGGATTCCACTACCAAGCACATCTTTCCCTCCCCCCTTCTTTCTGCTTTCCGCAGGGATCGCTCCCTACGCGACTCCCTTGTCCATTTGTCCCCCCCATCCCTTCTCACCGATCTCCCTCCTGGCACTTATCCTTGTAAGTGGAACAAGTGCTACACCTGCCCTTACACTTCCTCCCTCACCACCATTCAGGGCCCCAGACAGTCCTTGCAGGTAAGCCGACACTTCACCTGTGAGTCGGCTGGTGTGGTATACTGCGCCCGGTTCTCCCAGTGTGGCTTTTTATATATTGGTGAGACCCGACGCAGACTGGGAGACCATTTCACTGAACACCTACGCTCGGTCCACCAGAGAAAGCAGGATCTCTCAGTGGCCACACATTTAATTCCACATCCCATTCCCATTCTGATATGTCTATCCATGGCCTCCTCTACTGTCAAGATGAAGCCACACTCAGGTTGGAGGAACAACACCTTATATACCGGCTGGGTAGCCTCCAACCTGATGGCATGAACATTGACTTCTCTAACCTCTGTTAATGCCCCTCCCCTTCTTATCCCATCCCTGATATATTGTTTTTTCCCCCCTCCTTTTTTTCCTCTCTTTCTGCCCATCACTCTGCCTGTTTTCCATCTCCCTCTGGTGCTCCCCTCCCCCTTTCTTTCTCCCTAGGCCTCCCGTCCCAAGATCCTTTCCCTTCTCCAGCTCTGTATCCCTTTTGCCAATTACCTTTCCGGCTCTCAGCTTCACCCCACCCCTCCGGTCTTCTCCTATCATTTCACATTTTCTCCTCCCCTTCCTACTTTCAAATCTCTTACTATCTTTCCTTTCAGTTAGTCCTGACGAAGGGTCTCGGCCCAAAACGTCGACAGTGCTTCTCCCTATAGATGCTGCCCGGCCTGATGTGTTCCACCAGCATTTTGTGTGTGTTGCTTGAATTTCCAGCATCTGCAGATTTCCTCATGTTTGCACTAAATTTAGCTAGTACAGGTCCACAAATCCCTTATCCAAAATCCTTGGGGCCAGTTGCATTTCAGAATTTTTCGGATTTCAGAATCCCTCCTTATTGGTTCTGAGACCTCCCACGGATACAAAAAAACTTGTATGCTCAAGTCCCTTATTTAATCTATCTGAATGCAGGTGTGCTTTAGGACCCAGCGGCGCTCCAGGCCTACACACATCCTCCTGTATACTTTAAATCATCTCTAGATTCCTGAAAATACCCAATACAATGTAAATGCTATGTAAGTAGTTGTTATACTGTATTGTTTAAGGAATAATGACAAGAAAATATTTTATTTCCAACAAAAACATTCAATAAAACATAAAAATGTATAGCTTCAAACGAACCGAGTCAAATACGTGGTAAATGACTTATTGGAATAAATGTAGAATGTCAGTGTCACTATAAAACTTCAGTAACTTGTCTTTCTGTTTCTTTAAATCATAGACTGTGGTAGTTCCAACACCACATTCTTCAGTAAGACACCGCACGGACACACCACGATCAAGCTTCTGCAATAACTCCACTTTCTGTGTCATTGATAATGATAGATGCTTCCTTCTCGTTTTCTCATTGCTACCCATAGGGGTATCTGCAGCTCTTTTTGACATTTTCACAGTGAAATTAAACACAAAGTCTACAGTGAACACAAAATATCAGCGAACAGCACATGCACGTGCAACCGGTACGAGCTCTGAGCCACAACTGACGTCTGGCGGCCTCTGCTAGTGCTGCCACATCACACCTGAGTGACGTCAGCTGTTGGTGATAAAAACTTTGGTTTTCGGAGCTTTTTGGATTTCAGAATTTTGGATAAGGGATTGTGGATCTGTAGTAACAGATCCTGAAATAATTACAAGTAGCATTTCTTGGTCTCTTCACCGATGCTGTCTAAACTGCTGAATGTGTCCCAACATTTTTTTTTCAGAATTGAAGTATCACCAGCCTTTTTTTGTTTGATTTTCACATTGCTTGTTATATTTATAGCAGGCACCTTTGTAGAGGACTGTAGAGCTTCACTTGTCACCTGTGATTGTTAGCTCATCTAGGGGAAGGAAAGCTCTGATCACAAATCCCTGCTGCCTTGTGTTTATACCCCCTCATGGGGAAGACTTCAAGAATAAAAATTCAGAGTTGGAGTCCCTAAGGCAGTCCTTTGTTGAGTTCAACACTGACCAGCAACTCCAATCATGCTAAACTGTACTGGTCTCTGCCATTCCTTTATATTCATTCGTTGTGTGAAGAGAAGGAACCTGCAACAAAAGCAGCAGCTTGCTCTCTATATCGTACTGCCCTAGCTTGCGTATCTGGATAGCTAGCGTGCAGCATTCATGGTTGACCTCGACTAACAGAGGCTTCACTGCAGAACTTGCAGTGTTTGCCAAGACATGAAATTTCAGATGTACAATCCCATCACATTCCAAAACTCAAAAGCTGCATCCAAAAAATGCTGTCAAAACTATTAAAGGTTTTACACCAAATGGAAGGAGTGTGATAAATCCAAATGTTTAGTTCTGTTAGATTGGTATAATGCACAAGGTGAAGGCTAGCAAGATATGACAACTGAAAGTCCAGCTATGGATCCCACAACAGACATGATTGTATAGAATCCTATCACGTGTACAATTTAAGGACTTTGCCACTTGACAGTACCTATTGTGATTCCCAGCTTGTTTTGATTAAAAAATAATTTTCTTTTAGGGGAAAGATGTAAAAAAAAGGTATGACACAAGTACTGTTTCAGTGATCAGTGAGGCTATTTGATAAGGATGTTTTCCCAAATGTCACTCAACACATTTTGAATTACCAATCATTGTGTGAAAAAGAAATAGCATCAAAAAGCAATGCAGTGGAGGTCATGAACAGAGGTTTTCTCTCAAATCCCTGAACAACATGTACAATATAAATCTATCGACAGTGTGATGTACATTGACGAGTCTGCACATTTCCTGGCTTAAACTGTTGACAATTCCTCTTCCCCAAAATAGCTGGCTGATGCAGTAAAGATCCTCCAGCAGTTCAGCTCTTGTTCCAGATTCTAGCATCTGCAGTCTCTTGGGTGAACATTCTACTGTTGATTTTTTAAACAGTCACCTCCAGAAGTGCTATTAAATAATCTTGAATAAAAGTCCCTTATCTCTGGAAGGAATCCAGGAACTCTCTTCTCTCACCTCTCCAAGGCCTTCACATCTTCCTGAGATGCCATATGCAACTCTCCACCTGCGGCTGAACTAAAACTTTAAAAAAAATTATCACAGCTTGTTTTTGTACTAGATCCCTCCAAAAGACCCAGATTCTTTATTAACAGGAACAATATTTCAAAAAAACCACAGAGAGGAGAGAAAATGCTGTTTGAATGCTGTTCATAGACTTCAGTTCAGCATTCAACACAATCATCCCTCAGAAACTGATTGGAAATCTGAATCTACTGGGCCTGAACACCTCCCTCTGCAACTGGATACTAGACTTCCTGTCTGGGAGATCTCAGTCAGTCCGTATTGGGAGCAGCATCTCCAACACCATCACACTGAACACGGAGGCCCCCCAGGGCTGTGTGCTCAGTCCACTGCTGTTCACTCTGCTGACCCACGACTGTGCTGCAACACACAGTTCGAACCACATCATCAAGTTCACCGATGACACAACTGTGGTGGGTCTCATCAGCAAGAACGACAAGTCAGCTTACAGAGAGGAGGTGCAGTGGCTAACGGACTTGTGCAGAGCCAACAACCTGTCTCTGAATGTGAACAAAACAAAAGAGATGGTGATTGACCTCAGGAGGGTACAGAGCGATCACTCCTCGCTGAACATCGACGGCTCCACAGTAGAGATCATTAAGAACACCAAATTTCTTGGTGTTCACCTGGCGGAGAATCTCACCTGGTCCCTCAACACCAGCTCCATAGCAAAGAAAACCCAACACCGTCTCTACTTTCTGCAAAGACTGAGAAAAGTCCATCTCCCACCCCCCATTCTCATCACATTCTACAGGGGTTGTATTGAGAGCATCCTGAGCAGTGCCTCATTGCCTGGTTTGGAAATTGCACCATCTCGGATTGCAAAATCCTGCAGCGGATAGTGAGGTCAGCTGAGAAGATCATCTGAGAAGATCTCTCTTTCCGCCATCACGGACATTTACACTACACACTGCATCTGTAAAGGAAACAGCATTATGAAGGACCCCATGCACCCCTCATACAAACTCTTCTCCCTCCTGCCATCTGGAAAAAGGCACTGAAGCATTCCGGCTCTCACGACCAGACTATGTAACAGTTTCTTCCCCTAAGCTATCAGATTCCTCAATACCCAGAGCCTGAACTGACACCAACTTACTGCCTTGTTGTCCTGTTTATTATTTATTGTAATGCCTGCACTGTTTTGTGCACTTTATGCAGTCCTGGGTTTGTAGTCTAGTGTAGTTTTTTTCTGTGTTGTTTTTTATGTAGTTCAATCTAGTTTTTGTACTGCTTCATGTAAAACCATGGTCCTGAAAAACGTTGTCTCGTTTTTACTGTGTACTGTACCAGCAGTTATGGTCAAAATGACAATAAAAAGTGACTTGACTTAACTTGACTTGAAAACTATTTAGTATTCACAGGCTCACCACATACACTAGGCCTTCCTGGAGCCTTGTCTTCCCTGGGTTCCCAATGGAGTTGTTGGCTGATTTGCCTTGAAAATACTGCAGCTCATTCATAACTACCCAGTGAGCTTCATGAAGCTGCGACATTTGCATTTTAATCACCAATTAAATGCACCACAGAAAGTTTAGGCTGGTACTTAATGATGTAAGGAGCCTTTTAGTGTTAGGATTTATGGTTTTGCAGAGCTGCTCCAATTTGGAAGTTATTGTCTTATTTCTACAGATGGCTAATTGTTTTCAGACATATTTACGACCACATTTTAAACTTTCTATTTATTATTTTTCTTTTGTCTGACTTTTCTTTCTTTTAATTTAATCTTTCTTTCTATTTTTCCGCTTTTCTTTGAGTAATTATGTAGTGCCAAAGTGTCATACTCAACATTTTAGAAACAACTTTTGCCTCTCTGCCATCAGATTTCTGAATGGGCCATGAACCCACAAACATTACCTTACTTTCTGCTCTCTTTGTTTTGTATTACTTATTACGAATGACCAACATATGCCAGACCTGATTCTGATCCTGTTCTGATCCAGAACAGAAAAATGGCTCTTTGGTTCATCATATCTATACCAGCAATATATTAACATAAATCTCATTACCACTTAGTGCTGGAAATGCAAGTGCTCACCTAGCTATTTCTTAAACCTTGTGGGGTACCTGCCTCTACAATTCACTCCAGTAATGCTTTCCAGTCTCCAGCTCTGGGTGAAGACCTTCCTCAGATTTCCACTTACCCTTATCTTGAACTTCACTTTCTAGTTTTCTTCCATCTATAGACACCAACTTAGCCATTCCAATGCCTGCCAGTCCACTGTTACTTTTTTCCTAATTTCCAGCAGTTCTACTGATGCTTGCAATGCTTATTAATTCTATAATTAACACGCTGCCCCCAGAACTGGTATCTACTTGCAACATCAGCATATTATGTTTCAAGGTAGTTTCTGAAAGAGATCAGAGGAGAAACCAACAAATTAAATGCCTTTCTTTGATATTCAAAGGAGCGGAATTATTGTCTCCTGTCTCTCCTGGAGATGACCACTGATTTCTGAATTGTCCATGAACCTTACCTCACTATTTTTGTTCCCTTTGTGCACTACTTACTTATTCTTACATATATTCCATCTTGTAACTTATAGCATATTTTATATTTCAACCTCCTGCTGCTGCAAAACAAAAAAATTCATGACATACGTTAATGATAATGCCCCTGATTTTGTCTAGTAAATGAATTATACCAAGCCATGGACGCTGGGGCTACAACAGCAGGCCAGAATTTGAATAGCATACTGAAATTGACTGCTAATTCTTTCTTTTCACTACTTTTACAATATAAGACAGGATCATAATGAAATACTCTACACTGGCCTGGATGAGTGCAACTCCCAAGACTTTCAAATCACTTAAAATCATCCTGGACAAAAAACTCCACTTTAATAGCATCTCATCAAATGCATTCATTATTCATTCCCTCCTCCACTGGCAAATGGTTGTATCAGCTGGGTACAACCACATTGCGGGCAGAAGAACAGTTTGCCACAGAAAGCCTGTGTCCTTAGATCCTGTGCAGATCAGCTAGAAGGGGTTTTGGAGACATTTTTAACCTTTCTTTGTTTTAATCGGTAGTTCCCACTTGCTTCAAGGAGACCACTATCATCTTGTTACCTAAGAAAAACAAGGTAACATGCCTTAATGACTACCCATTGTCCTGATGAATGGTCTTCGCTCGAATCATCAATTGTTTATTCTTCTTCATTGATACTGCCTGACCTGCTGAATTCCTCCAGCATTTTCTGTGTTTGTTAATGACTGCAGCCTGATGGCTCTGACATCCACCATCATGGGGCTTCGAGGGGCTATAATGGTGTACATTAACTCCAGCTTCCTAGACAACCTTGACCAACTGTAATTTGCCTACTGCTGAAACAGGTCCACAGAAAACGGCATTTTCCTGGCCCTTCACACGGCTTCGAAGCATTTGGACAGTAAAGGCATCAACATCAGTCAATTTTTATTGTCTACAGCTTTGCCTTCATTACGATGATTTCAAGCAAAATTATCTCCAGACACGTAGACTTGAAACTCAGCACCTCCTGTTGCGACTGAATCCTTGACTTCCTCACCAACAAACAAAACAGGCAAAAATACCCCACACACTTATGCCCCAAAGGGCTGCACGCTCAACCCCTGCTCTACTCCTTGAACACTCATGGCTGCACTCTCAGCCCCTGCTCTACTCCTTGTACGCTCATGGCTGCACGCTCAGCCCCTGCTCTACTCCTTGTACTCTCATGGCTGCACACTCAGCCCCTGCTCTACTCCTTGTACACTCATGGCTGCACACTCAGCCCCTGCTCTACTCCTTGTACGCTCATGGCTGCACGCTCAGCCCCTGCTCTACTCATTGTACACTCATGGCTGCACACTCAGCCCCTGCTCTACTCCTTGTACGCTCATGGCTGCACGCTCAGCCCCTGCTCTACTACTTGTACACTCATGGCTGCACACTCAGCCCCTGCTCTACTCCTTGTACACTCATGGCTGCACACTCAGCCCCTGCTCTACTCCTTGTACACTCATGGCTGCACGCTCAGCCCCTGCTCTACTCCTTGTACACTCATGGCTGCACGCTCATCCCCTGCTCTACTCCTTGTACGCTCATGGCTGCACGCTCATCCCCTGCTCTACTCCTTGTACGCTCATGGCTGCACGCTCAGCCCCTGCTCTACTCCTTGTACGCTCATGGCTGCACGCTCAGCCCCTGCTCTACTCCTTGTACACTCATGGCTGCACACTCAGCCCCTGCTCTACTCCTTGTACACTCATGGCTGCACACTCAGCCCCTGCTCTACTCCTTGTACGCTCATGGCTGCACGCTCAGCCGCTGCTCTACTCCTTGTACACTCATAGCTGCACGCTCAGCCCCTGCTCTACTCCTTGTACGCTCATGGCTGCACGCTCAGCCCCTGCTCTACTCCTTGTACGCTCATGGCTGCACGCTCAGCCCCTGCTCTACTCCTTGTACGCTCATGGCTGCACGCTCAGCCCCTGCTCTACTCCTTGTACGCTCATGGCTGCACGCTCAGCCCCTGCTCTACTCCTTGTACGCTCATGGCTGCACGCTCAGCCCCTGCTCTACTCCTTGTACGCTCATGGCTGCACGCTCAGCCCCTGCTCTACTCCTTGTACACTCATGGCTGCACACTCAGCCCCTGCTCTACTCCTTGTAAACTCATGGCTGCACGCTCAGCCCCTGCTCTACTCCTTGTACGCTCATGGCTGCACACTCAGCCCCTGCTCTACTCCTTGCACACTCATGGCTGCACACTCAGCCCCTGCTCTACTCCTTGTACACTCATGGCTGCACACTCAGCCCCTGCTCTACTCCTTGTACACTCATGGCTGCACACTCAGCTCCTGCTCTACTCCTTGTACGCTCATGGCTGCACACTCAGCCCCTGCTCTACTCCTTGTACGCTCATGGCTGCACACTCAGCCCCTGCTCTACTCCTTGTACGCTCATGGCTGCACGCTCAGCCCCTGCTCTACTCCTTGTACACTCATGGCTGCATGGCCATTTGCTGCTCCAACTTCATCTACAAGTTTGCAGATGGCATTTGCGTAGTGAGTCGTATTTCAAATAATGATGTATTGGATTACAGGAAGGAGACCTGACAAGGATATCTTGACAACAACCTTTCCCTCAATGTCAGCAAAACAAAAGAGCTGGTTGTTAACTTCCAAAGTACACATGTTCCTGTTTATATCTACGATGCTGAGGTTGAGAGAATTGAGAGCTTCAAGTTCCTAGGAGTGAACATCATCAATAACCTGTCATGGTCCAACTACATTGACATCATGCCAGCACCTCAACTGCCTCAGGAGTCTAAAGAAATTTGCCATGTCTCCTTCAAACCTCTCCAATTACTATTGATGTGTCATAGAAAGCATCCCATCCAGATGCAATATTAAATATTAAATCAATTTACTTACAAAGTGCACTGCAACTACTCATCTAGGTTGTTCCAACAGTCACACATGTATCCATGATTACCTCAACCATTAGCAGAGATGCAGGAAAAATCCCCACCTGCAAATTCAACTATCTCTTCCTAGTCCTGATGAAGGGTCTCAGTCCAAAATGTCAACTGTTCAAATCCCTCCATAGATGCTGTCTTGACCTTTTGAGTTCCCCCAGTGTTTTGGGTTTGCTAATCCAATGCATGAGAGGCTCCCTAACCAAGCTTTGGCACAGGAACATTAATGGCTTTACTGTTATCCTGAGAAGTGATGATAAGGGTGAAGAGGGGCATGGATGAGTGGTAACAATGCAGTTTGGAGCCTGGAATAAAGGCTTCCTGCCCTGGTGTATGCACAACATTGAGAACAACATGGAGGACCTTCTGTACCTAATAAAATGGTCACTGATTGTATGTTTGATTGATATATTTGATGATTGATCGTATGGCCGCTCTGGAGCTGATATGTTATTTGTTAAGCAGGGGTGCCATGCGCAATCCTAATCTGATGAAAAATGGACGTGGGAGCACGGAGCACCATCTGGAAATCTCCAGGAAGGCCCTCTTTGTTGCTGCTGCTGCTGTGAGGTCCGGGTCTCTGCTGAGAAGAACAGGCCCCAGTCCTCGGGGTCGCGTTGCCGGTGGCCATTGGCGGGGGCGTCTTAATACACTCGGCAGAGGATGGTGCTCGGAGAAGCTGTGCTGGAGGGGATGGTCGGAGGCTCAGAGGTTCGACAGACTCAGAGTCCGTTGCGGTCGGAGCACTTTCACTCTGTGCTGTGACTGCGAGGCTGAGTTTGACGGAGCTTTCAATGTGTGCTGCGTCTGCAAGGCTGAGTCGGGCGGCGCCGTGGAAGTCCATAGCGGGGGTATTCCCTTCTGCCGCCAGCATGAGATGGCGAGTCTGTCGGGACCCTGGGGACTTGTGGAAACTGTGTGGTGGTTTCTTTCGAACTTATAGTCTTTTAACATCTTTGGACTATTTTTACCGTGCCCATGGTCTGTTTTTTAAAATCAAATTGTGGTATTGTTTGCACTGTTGTAACTATATGTTGTAACTATGTAGTTTTGTGCAGGTCTTGTAGCTTTAGTTTTTGGTTTTGTTTGTCTGATGGATTTGGAGCTCCTTTCCGGGGAATGCGCTAAGACGGTAGCTCGATATTAATATGCAGCAGCCCCTCCAGACTCTGGATTGGGGATTGCCAAACATTATGTGGATTTTCTGGTGTAGTCTACTTTGTCATGTGCTTTGTTGATATCATTCTGGAGGAACGTTGTCTCATTTTTTAACTGCATTGCATTTGTGGTTTTTAAATGACAATAAACTGAATCTGAATCTGAATCTGAATGTTTGTGGTCTTCTGCTGCTGTGGTCTATTCATTTCAAGGTTCAACATGGTGTGCATTCAGAGGAGCTCTTCTGCACACCCAGTGTTGTAATTTCAGTTACTGTCACATTTTTGAACCAGTCTGGCCATTCTCCTCTTACCTCTCTCATTAACAAAGTGTTTTCACCCACAGAACTGCTGATCACAGAATGTTTTTTTTTGCTTTTGGCACCAGTCTCTGTAAAGTCCAGAGACTGTTGTATTGAAAATGCCAGGAGAACGGCATTTTTTGATACTCAATCCACTCTGGCTGGCACCAGTAATTATTCCATGGTCAAAGTCATTCAGATCCCATTCTGACATTTGGTCTAAACAACAACTGAACCTCTTGACCTTTTCTGCATGCTTTTATGCATTGGGTTGCTGCCACATGATTTCCTGATTAGATATTTGCATTAACAAGCAGGTATACAGGTGTACCAAACAAAATGGCCGCTGAGTGTATGATCAGATACCAGCTGTCTACTGTCTATCCTTGTCTTTGTCTCAATTGTACATAAAAGCTACACATTCTAACAACCTGAGAGACATCCTCATCATAGATTCTCCCTTGCATGATCAAGTAGAGAACTTTAATCTGAGGGTACATCTATAATGTTCACCTGGGTGCCATGAAGTTACAAAAGGGGATATGTAAAGTAAGCTTCTTACTCTCGGGTACAGCAAGAGGTTTTTCAAAGCAACACAGGCCACACAAGTCCTTGAACATGCTCTATCACTTAATAAAATCATGGCTAACTCAGTGCTTGGAGTCTAGGCCACCCTTTGGTTCCACTATCCTCTTGACACTTGACAGCAATGAGCATGAAGGCAAGGACTTCCTAAGCATTACGTACATCTGAAAGTGAATCAAGCAGGTTCGTAAGCCAACTGTTAATTTTTCTATTGGGAAAGGAAGAATTACATGTTAAAATATATGATGATTTATGCATCCTTGATCATGGTGTGCCAATTTACAATATATATCCTTGTAGCTGATCATCCTTGTGTACCTCTAGAATTATTGTCTGGACTATTGTCCTGAAGGATGGGTTTATTATACTTTTACAAACAATGACCCAGATAATTAGACTGTTGTCCACACTTTTCCAAGATTAATAGCTGCTTACTGCATAATCAGGTGACAAAATAGGGCAGCCTTTCAAAGGAAAATTATGTTGAGACAGCTTTAATAAATCACAGAACATACTGATCCATAGGGGGAGAAGAGGTAGTCACTGTCATACTGCGGTCAAAATGATAAAAGTAATTAACATATTAAGCACGTGTCGTGTGTGTTTTAGAACGTATCTGTGCTTATGTAATTGGCTTGGGTGGGAGTCGATAGAGGTGACTGCAGTTAATGCTGCTTCAATTATCATTTCACAATTAATAACGAGATCCCACTGTGAGCAAACACTTTTGTTGAGCCTTGCTTCAAATTACACAGAGTGCCTTTTTCCTGCTGATACTTAGTTAAATTGATATATAGTGAAGTTAAAATGGCATATAGCTATTTTCTAAATGTCTTATTTAATGTGTAAGGAGAGAATTGAACTAATGTTTTTGCAAAACTATCTGATGATGCACGTATTTGCTGATACTAACTTTGGTAGCCTTACCTCTTGAAAATGAATTCAACAAAACCCTTGCACTCAAAATCAGTAGGAGCAGAGAATTGATTGTGGACTTCAGGACTTTGGGAGAACACATACCAGTCCTCATTAAAGGGTCAGCAGTGGAAAGGTTGAGCACCTTCAAGTTCCTAGGTGTCCATATCTCTGAAATGTGATCCCAGATTCAACATATTAATGCAATTACAAAGAAGGCTGCATTTCCTGAGAAGTTAGAGAAAATGTGTTATGCCACCAAAGATTCTAACAAATTTCTACAGATGTACCACGGAGAGCATGCTGACTGGTTTCATCATTGTCTGGTATGGAATTGCAAATGCGCAGGAATATAAAAAGCTGCAGAGGTTGTAATTTCAGCACCAGTCTCTCCATCATCAAGGACATCTTCAAAGGGTAATACATCAAGAAAATGGCATCCATCATTAGGGTCCCTCCAGGACATGACTTCTTCTCAGACCTACCACTAGGAAGAAAGTTCAGAAGCCTAAAGACACATATTCAAAGTTTTAGGAATAGCTTCATTCCTTCTGCTATCAGATTTCTGAATGATCTCTGAACCCCATGAACCCTTCATCAATATTTTGCTCTCTTTTTGCATTATTTATTGTTTTATATTTTTGTAAAACTTTAGCCATCAAGTTCCTGAACTGGTGTGGATAACTTCACTCACCCCGACTTGGAATGGATTCCACACCCTACGGAGTCACTTTCAAGCACTTCACAACTCTTGTATTAATCTATCTATTTATCTATCTATTTATTTATTTGTACTGTTTGTCTTCTTTTGCATATTGTCTGTCAGGTTTTGTTTGTGTGTAGTTTTTTGCATTGGTTGTATTATATTTTTCTGTTCTACTGTGAACGTCTGCCAGGAAATGTATCTCAAAATATTAAATGGTGACATATATGTACTTTGATAATAAATTTACTTTGGACGGTTTCACAAGTGTTCTAATTCCACAGGGCTCTTTATAACAAGAGTCATTATAGACGTAGCCTGACTTCTTTTCTTCTATTCTACCTTTACCTTCAACTATTTGTGTATTAATGTGAGAAGGATCAGTGTGAGAGAAGTGAATGCCTGGCCCAGTGATTGAAAGGCCTATGAAAGATTGTGAAAAGCTTTTAGGCTTTTATCTTTGGGACATTTTAAAGATGAGAATGTAATTGCTGATTATTCTGCTGTGTGCTTAATTTTTTAATTAAATGCATTTGTCAGTCAGTTTGCCTGTGGCTACACTCTCACCTCTGCATCTTGTGGGTTCAAAACTTTCAAAAGACACGAACATGAAATCCAGTCTAATGGCATCCTTTGTAAAAGGGTGCAGAATTGAGGCAGCTCAGCACTCAAATGTTCTGATTTTTGAATGAGACATTAAATCAGGGTCTTCACTTCTTCCTCAGATGAACAAAAATTATCCAATGGCACTATCTTAAATTGCAATTTCTTCCTAGAGTACCAGCCATTATTAATTGCTAAAACATCACTATTAGACAAATTAGCTGGGCACATTGATGCTGTTACTTTTAGGTACCTTTTTAGTGTCAACTGATTGTTTTGTTTAGAGTCATAGAGACATAGAACACTACAGCACAGTAAGAGACCCTTTGGCCCATCTAGTCCATACTGAACTATTAATCTGCCTAGTCCCCATCAACCTGCACCCCGCACCCCATAGCCCTCCATGCCTTTCCCATCCACATTCCTATCCAAGTTTCTCTTAGATGACAAAATGAATCCCGCATCCACCACTTCTGTTGGCAACTCATGCCGCACACTCACGACCCTCTGAGTGAAGAAACTCCCCCTCATATTTCTCTTAAAAATTTTACTTTCTCTTTTAACCCAACTTCAGTGTAAAAAGCCTGCTTGCATTTACCTGATAATACCCCTCATAATTTTGTATACCTCTGTTGAATCTCCCCTCATTTTCCTATGTTCGAGGGAATAAAGTCCAAAACTACTCAACCTTTCCCTATAATTAAGGTACTCAAGTCCTGCAACCTCCTTGTAAATTTTCTCTGCGCTATTTCAGTCTTATTGATATCATTCCTGGAGAGTGGTGTGCTAAAAGTGAGAATACAGTTTAAAAATAGTTAATTGGAGCTATTGTTTTTCAGGATGTTCTGAGGTCACATACAGAAATGCAAACTCTCTTTCTTGAACATGCATTTTAGCGTGAATGATTGTGTCAGTATGCTGTAACTTTGGCATGGATAGAAATTCACAACAAGCAGCGCATGCAATCTACTGCAGAAAATAATGTAGTAATAGGCTAATTGTTAATTCTTACACACATTCCTCACATTTACAGCAAACACAAGGTTATAAATTTCAGCTGATTGGAAATGTGAGTGCGCCTATGCAAACAGCACTATGTGAACATAAATCAAGAAAGTGCTCATACTGTAACACCCATTACTCATTCTGCTTGGGTTCTTAAGCAGCCACAAGAGAAAACTATGAGAAACAGACAGAATGAGCTCAGGGAATGGGAACACGACGAGAGGCAAAGTAGACTTTGGAAGACAATCAGTTTGCAATTCCAGTTATACCCAGTGGCTTGCCAATCAAATGCCCACAGCACTGTACAGCAGATGGTGAGTTTCTCAAGCTTCTTCTGATGTACTTTTCCCTTGTGCAAGTGCAGGGCGGGGCTCCCACCCCGGCTGGATACTTAATGACTATCCTGAAAATAGCAAGGCTCTGGACTGCTGACCTGATACACAGGTCTCATTAATATCTAACACCATTTACATTGAAAACAGAACTGTAAAAATCAGATTCGTCTAACAATCCACAGATATTTTATCTGAATGTGCTCTTTACCAATCCTTCCTCCCTTATTTAGCTGTGGCAGTTTTTTCTTTTTTATTGGTTTTAGAGTCATTGCCCACTCAGTCCAGGCTAACTGTCAGTCAGTATTAAACCTATCCCATTTTATCCTTCCCATCAATTCCACAGATTCTATCACTTACCTTCAGGGACAATTCACAGGTTCCAAGTAGCCCATCAACCCACAGGAAGTGACTAACCCGTTGTGGTGAAATACATATACCTGTCTGGACATGCCCCCCCGCTGACTGCTCCTGTGGCTCCTCCCACGGACCCCGGTATAAAGGCAATTGGAGACACCGCCCCGGCCTCAGTCTCCAGGATGCAGTGTGGTGGTCATTTGCTGCTTGTTCTTTCTTCCAGCCAATAAAAGCGTATATCTCGCCTCACGTCTCTGATGCACCATCAATAACTCACTCTGAGACGTAAGAAGCGAGATATCGGCTTTTATTGACTGGAAGAATGAACAACACTACATCCTGGAGAAATGAGGCCGGGCTCAGGCCTCAATCGCCTTTATACAGGGGTCTGTGGGAGGAGCCACAGGAGCAGTCAGCAGGGGTCTGTGGGACGAGCCACAGGAGCAGTCCAGACAGGTATATGTAGTTCACCACAGTCTCCAAGAGTTATTGATGGTGCATCACCCGTTAAATCCCCTTCAAAACTCCCTCCTCTCATCTTTCAGAATCAGAATCAGATTTATTATCACCGGCATGTGATGTGAAATTTGTCAACTTAGCAGCAGTGGTTCGATGCAATACATAATCTAGCAAAGAGAAAAAAAATAAATAAAATAAAACATAATAACAACAAATTAACAAGGAAATCAATTATGTATATTGGATAGATTTTTAAAAAAATGCAAAAACAGAAATATTCTATATCAACAAAAATGAGGTAGTGTACAAAGCTTCAAAGTCCATTTAGGAATCGAACGGTAGAAGGGAAGAAGTTGTTCCTGAATCGCTGAGTGTGTGCCTTCAGCTTCTGTACCTCCTACCTGATGGTAAAAGTGAGAAAAGGGCATGCCCTGGGTGCTGGAGGTCCTTAATAATGGACGCTGCCTTTCTGAGACACTGCTCCCTAAAGATGTCCTGGGTACTTTGTAGGCTAGTACCCAAGATGGAGCTGACTAGATTTACAGCCTTCTGCAGCTTCTTTCAATCCTGTGCAGTAGCCCCTCCATAACAGGCAGTGATAGAACTATATCCTCTTGTCTTTGATAAACCTATAATGGAAAAAAAAATTCTGCTTCTTGATCTACAATATGCCTCTATCACTTCACCAAAATTGTCACGCAGCCTCAATTTTGGGTGACTACTTGACACTGTCTGGGGGCATAGGGGAATTACTTTGAAGACCAAGCTGAAAGTCTACTGTCCTGTCATCCTACACACCCTCCTCTACTCGTGTGAAAATAAAGCACTCCTGTTCAGACTCACACTGTCCCCAGTCCAGATTCCGATGACTCACTCTACTCCCATCCAGATTCAGACTCTTCCTGCCCAGACTCAGACCACTGTCCATCTGACTCTGCCTTCCAGTGCCTTGACACGCTTGTCATTTTATCACAAACAAGCGAAGATCTGCAGATGCTGGAAATCAGATCAACACGCACAAAATGCTGGAGAAACTCAGCAGACCAGGCAGCATCTGATCTCAGAGGATATAGATACTGCCTGGCCTGCTGAGTTGCTCCAGCATTTTGTGTGTGTTATGCCTGTCATCTTGTTATGAACCTGTACTCTGGGGAGTAGCAGCTGCCTCCTTGAGTAGGAATCTGTTGTCTTCTCTCAAAGTGATGGCTTCTTACCCCAATCTTATTCTTCGGTTGTCCATCGGAATCCGATGACAACGTCCACTCCTTTAATGGTGAGATCTTTGATGACTATGCAGTCCTATCCTGGACCCACAAGCTCTATTGCAGGTGGGACATGATTATGTGGTAGAAGTGGTGGTAGTGATGGCAACCATGGCTGCATTTCTCCTGGCTCTCTTCTGCTGTCTTCTGGTCGTTCTTCCCATCTCCAGAATACGAACCCCGTCCCTACACAGCTGTCGCCACATGTTACTGTCAGCAGCAACATCCTCCAGGTCCTCGGGTCTGATCTTGCACTTCCTTAAAGCATTCTTCATCTGATCCTTATAGCGCTTCTTCGACCCTCCAGCTGAGCATCGACCATGAGGTAGCTGGCCGTATAACACTCTGTGGGGTAGCCGACATGGGGGCATCCTTATCACGTGCCCCAGCCACTGCAGCTGACGCTGGGTGATCACGGCCTCAATACTTCTGCAGTTGGTCTTTACAAATATTTCAGTGTGAGGCACCCGCTCATGCCAAGTAATTCCCAGGATGCACTGAAGGCAGCTTATGTGGAAATGCTCCAAGGACTTGATGCGACGGCTGTCGGTTACCCAAGCTTCACAGCTATAAAGGAGGGGGTGACACAGGCTGCTTATCCCAATCAATGCCCTTCTGACAACACCCTCACTCACATCGTGCAGGCAGTCCTGGTGAGACCCTTCAGAATTTCTGGGCCCACAGCTACAGCTGTAGCCCAAAATAGCCTCCTCGAGTGCAAATGAGCAAGCCTAGTCACATCCACTGAGATAGCACTGCACAGAAAGAATGCAAGAAAATAGCAGGTGTAGGCCACCTGGCTCCTTAATCCTGCTCTGCTAATCTGCCCCGGTCATAAGAGCATAAGAAATAGATGCAGGAGTCACCCGGCCTTTAGAGCCTGCTGTGCCTTTCAATAAGATCATGGCTGATATAACTGCGTACTCAGCTCCACCTACTTGTCTTTTTCCCATAATCCTTAACTCCCATAAAATATATAACAGTCTTAAATATATTTAATATAAATAGCCTCTACTGCTTCCCTGTGCAGAGAGATCTATAGATTCACTACTCTCTGCGACAAGCAGTTCCTCCTATTCTCTGTCCTAAATCTATTCCCCTAAATCTTGAGGCTATGTCCCCTAGTTCTTGTCTCCTCTACCAATGGAAGCAACTTTCCTACCTTTATCTTATCTATTTCTTTCATAATTTTATATGTTTCTATTAATTAACATACTTCTGAAGTCTATTGAGTATAGGCTGAGATAACCCAATCTCTCCTCAAAGGCTATAACCCTCTCATCTCCTGAATTAATGCTGTGAATCTCCATTTGTGACCTCACTAGTGCTTTGTACACTTGCAGAATAACCTCCCCCGTCTTAACTTCAATCCCTCTAGCCAAAATTTCATTTGCATTCTTGACTGCCTGTTGCACCTTGAAACTAAACTTTTGCGATTCATGCACAAGCATTCCCATGTCCATCTGCACAATAGCATGCTGCTATCTTTCACTCTTTAATTTATAATCTGGTCTTCTATTTTCTTTCCAAAGTGGATAACTAACATCTCATTTACCAATGCTGTACTCCATCTGCCCGACACTTGCCCACACAGTTAATCTATCTATATCTCTCTGAAGACTCTTTGCATCCTCTGCACTATTTGCTTTCCATCTCAAATTAGTGATGTATCTCAAATTCACTTCTGGCTTTCAAGTCCCCAAACTTTTAAAAATGTATCTGCCTCCTCTTTAAACACATCTAATTAACTAGCCTCCAGAACACTGAAATAGAGAATTCCAGAGGTTCACCACCTTCTGCAGGCAAAAAAGATTAGAAAGTTTTACTTTTTTTTAATGCGACATGGATGTGGTTAGTAATGCCCATATTATTGTCCATTCCTTTTGCTCCTTTATTGAGGGATGCATTTAAGGTTAACCACATTGGTGGGTCATGTAATCACAAATAAACCCAGCTCGATAAGATGGTAGATTTTATTCCATGAAGACATAAGTGAAGCAGATGGGCTTTTATATCATGATATGAATTTTCTTGTCATCATCACCATTGAATTATAGAAACATGTCAGGCCTTTCAGCCCTCCAAGTCTATGCCAACCATTAAGCACTCTCAACTCTGGAATCTCTTACCAGATTCCCACCAACCCCTCCCAGACTGCACCACTTAGCTACACATCAAAGGAAACTTATACAAGTTAACTAGCAAGATGTGCTGTTTTGAGTTACAGGTTTATATGATTTCTTGAATTTAAACTCCACAGCTGCCAAGATGTGATTTATAAGGCATTGGTCAGACTGCTCTTGGATTATTGTGTGTAGCTTTGGGATCCTTATCTAACGAAAGATGTGTTGGTATTGGAGAGATCTAGAGAAGGTTCATGAGAATGATGCCAGGAATAAAGAAAGTTAACATATGAGAAGCATTTGATGTCACTAAGCCTGTACTTGCTGAAGTTACAACGAATTCCACAGATTCACCACTGTAGGAATCCCTCCTCATCTCCATTCTAAATGAACATCCCTGTTTTTTGAGGTTGTGCCCTCTGGTCCTAGATTCTGCCACTATGGGAAGTGTCATATCAACATCCACTGTATCTAGGTCTTTCAACATTCAGTATATTTCAATGAAATCCCCCATCATTCTTCTAAATTTCAGTAAGTATAGAAACACAGCCATCAAATGTTCCTCACGTGATAAGCTCTTTCAATCCTGGAATCATTTTTGTGAACTGCCTTTGAACCCTTGTCAATACCAGCACATTGTTTCTTAGATAAGGGGCCCAAAACTACTCAAAATACTACAAAAGAGGCCTTACTAGTGCCTTACAAAGTCTCAGCATTACATCCTTGTTTTTATATTCCGGTCCCCTTGAAGTGAATGCTAATATTCTATAGGTTTTCCTCACCACTGATTCAGCCTAAGTCAACCTTTATGCAATCCTACATAAGGACTCCTAAGTCCCTTTACACCTCAGTTTTTTGTATTTTCTCCCCACTTAGAAAATAGTCTACACATTTATTCTTTCTACCAAAGTGCATGACCATACACTTCCCGAAACTGTATTCCATCTGCCATTTCTTTGTCCATTTTTCTAATCTGTCTAACCCCTTCTGCAGCCATCCTGCTTCCTCAGTACTATCTGCTCCCTCCTCCACCTATCTTCATTTCATCCACAAACTTGGCTACAGCCAACAATTCCATCATCCAAAATGAAATTCCTCTTCACCTCTATTCTAAAAAGACATCCCTCTATTCTAAGATCACAGATTGTCCCCTGGTTCCAGACTCCCCCACTATAGGAAACATAATCCTTGTGTCCACTCATACAACATAAAAAGAAGCGATCCCAAGATCAACCTCTGCAGAATACCACTAGTCAATGGCTGCCAATCAGTAAAGGCTCCCTTTATTCCCACTCATTGCCTCCTGCCAAAAAGACAATGCTCTGTCCATGTTAGTATCTTTCCTATAATACCACAGGCATTTATCTTGCTAAGCAGTCACAACTGTGGCATCTTGTCAAAGGTTCTTTGAAAGTCCAAATACACTACATCCACCAATTCTCCTTTGACTATCCTGCTTGTTATTTCCTCAAAGAATTGCAAGATTTGTCAGGCAAGATTTTCTCTTAAGGAAATCATACTGACTTGGGCACATTTTATCATGTGCCTTCAAGTACCCCAAAAACTCATCCTTAACAATCCAACGCCAACATCTTCCCAACCACAGAGATCAGGCTAACTGGTCTATAATTTCCTTTCTTCTGCCTCCCTCCCTTCTTAAAGCCTGGAGTGACGTTTGCAATTTCCCAGTCCTCCAGAACCATCAGGTGTTGTCCAGACCATCTAGCTTCCCAAACATCTCTTTCTAGTAGTAGCAACTGCACTCACCGCTGCCCCCTGACACTCTTGAACATCCCACATACTGCTAATGTCTTCCACAGTGAAGACTGATGCAAAGTACTTATTCAGTTCATCTGCCATTTCCTTGTCCCACATTACTCCCTCTCCAGAATTATTTTCCAGCAGTCTGTTATCTACTCTCAACTCTATTTTACTCTTTATATATCTGAAAAAACTTTTGGTATCCTCTTCGATTACTTTTGGGTAGTTTACCTTTGTATTCCATCTTTTCCTCCTTTATGGCTTTTTATCTGCCTTCTGTTGGTTTTTAGAAGCTTCCCTATCCTCTAACCTCCCTGTAATTTTTGCTCTATTATTTGCCCTCTCTTTTGTGTTTATGTTGGCTTTGATGTCCCCTGTCAACCATGGCTGTGTGATCTTGCCTTTAGAGTACTTCTTCTTTGGAATGTATCTGTCCTGCACCTATCGAATTGCTCCCAGAAACTCCAGCTATTGCTGCTCTAGCTGCTCTGGCATCATCTCTGCTAGTGCTCCCTTCAAAACAACCTTGGCCAGCTCCTCGCTCATGGCTCTGTAATTTCCTTTATTCCTCTGCAATACTGATCCTGACTTTAGATTTTTTGACCTAGATAGTGTGGAAGTGGAGTGTATGCTTCTTACAGTGGGAGATTCTAGGACCAGAGGACACTCTGTGACCCTAGATTAGAGGGATGTCCCTTATGACTAGAGATGAGGAGGAATTTCTTTAGCTAAAGTGTGAAGAAACTAATTGTGGAATTCATTATCACAGATGGTTGTGTGGGCCAAAGCATTGAGTATATTTAAGGCAGAGGTTGATAGTTTCTTAATTAATGAGGATGTCAAAGGTTACTGGGCGAAGGCAGGAAAAATGGATTGAGAGGGATAATAAATCATCCTTGATGGAATAGCTTTATTAACTTTGTTAAATAGAAGCTTAGAATGTCAGTAGATTATTTCTTTACTATAGCTTTATCCTCAGGACCAGACATCTTCTAGCATTTAGTAAATGAAGCAACACTGCAACCCAAAGAGCAGTTTCAAAGTTCAAATCTTAAAGTTAATTTATTATCAAAGTATGTATATGTCATCAAATACTACCCTGAGAAAATGGAAGTAATTCTTCTGAACTTCCGGCTCTTTGGGAGCCTGGCAGAACTGCTCAAAGTTAGTACGTGAGATAAATTTTAATATGCAAGTCGTAAACTGCAATTAAAATTATCCACAAGTAGGGCCCATGGCACATTAAGTGCAAACATTATATGAATAAATTTCTATCTCATAGTATTTAATTTAGAGGATTTTAAAAATAGTCAGCTCTCCCCTTACTTCAGGCAGATCTGCCTTGCAAATAATATTGTCTGTTAAGTAATAAACAGATTCATCTGATTTATGATTAGAACTCCCATTAGACCAATTTGAAGAAGCAAACAAAGTTTAAAATGGTTATCACATGGCTCCTTATGATTCCTATGGGTATGGTGACCAATTAACTTTTAGTCTAAAATATTTTGTGCACAGATAAATTTAAAAAAAAAGAATAATTCCATGCCAGATTGTTTTCTGTTCCCAATCTGTTTACCTCCTTCACACAGGGGAAAGTTTCAAGGCTTATGACTGATAATCACTCAAAATGACAGTTCTGTCTCAAAAGGTAGCATTCCTGTTACTGAGGCACCCATTTCCAATCATGTCCCACTCTGGAGACTTGAGCATAAAATCATATAGATACCAGTACAAAATGCTGGAGAAACTCAGCATGTCAGGCAGCATCTATGGAAATGATTTTACAGTCAACAATTTGGGCTGAAACCCAAAACCTCTTCACCCTGATGAAGAGATCTCAGCCTGAAATATCAACTATTTATTCATTTCAATCGATGTGACAGGACCTGCTGAATTCCTCCAGAATTTTGTGTATGTTGTTCTGGATTTCCAGCATTTGCTACACTTCTTGTGTTTAGTTAATGTAGCTGCCAGAGATGTCATATTTCAGATTAGTCTTCAAACTGAGTGCCTAACAAGCACACCACACAGAGTATTGTATTTAGTTTTGGTTGCCTCATTATAGGGAAATGTAGAAGCTGTGGAGAGGGTACAGAGGAGATTTACTAGACTGTTGCCTGGGTTAGAGAACATGAGAGACAAACCGATTATGGACCAGCTGCAAGAATGGGCTGTAAAATGGCATTTGGAATTTAATGGAGAAAAATGTGAGGTCTTGGACTTTAGCAGGACAAACCAGAATAAGACTTACATGGTAAATGGTAGGGCACTGAGGCATGTGGTGGAACAAAGGGATGTATGGATACAGATCCAAACTCTTTGAAAGTGGCACCGTAGTTAGATAGGCTTCAGGGCACTTGGAGGAACATGATAAACTAGACCAAAGTCCATATGGTTTCCTTAAGGGGAAATCTTGCCTGATAAATCTGTTGGAGTTCTTTGAGAAAATAACAGGCAGGATAAATAAAGGAGAGTCAGCTGATTTTGTGTATTTGGATTTTCAGACGGCATCTGACAAGATGCAGCACATGAGGCTGCTTAACAAGATGTGAGCCCATGGTATTACAGAACAGATACTGTTACAACATGGATAGAAGATTGGCTAACTGGCAGAAGGCAAAGATTGGGAACAAAGGGACTTTTTTCTGGTTAGCTACCGGTGTCTAATAGTTTTCTGCAATAACTGGAGCTCGGACTGCTTCATTTCACATAGATGATGGAATTGATGGCTTTTGGCCACTTTTGCAGATGATGCAAATCTAAGTGTTGGGGCAGATAGTGTTGCAGAAGTAGGTGATCTGTAGAGGACTTAGATAGATTGGTAGAACGGGCAAAGAAATGGCAGATAGAATATAGAGTAGGGAAGTGTATGATCATGCACAATAGTTGATGGAATAGTGGTGTAGACTATTTTCTCAACAGGGAGAAAATTCTAAAATCAGGGGTGCAAAGGGATTTGTGCAGTATTCTTTAAAGATGAATTACAGGTTTTGTCAATTGTCATCATCTTCATTATTATGTGCTGTGTCATATGCCATAAGTGATCATGGTCCCATAACAATGATTGTTCTTGGCAAATTTTTCTACAGAAGTGGTTTGCCATTGCCTTGCTCTGGGCAGTCTCTTTGAAAGGTGGGTGACCCCAGCCATTATCAATAGCTTATTGAGATTGTGTGCTTGGTGTCAGTGGCAGCATAACTAGAATGTGAAGTGCATCAGCTACTCATACAGTCTCCACCACCTGCTCCCATGGTTTCACATGACCCCAATCAGAGAGCTAAGTAGGTGCTAATCCTTCCCCAATGGTGACCTACAGGCTAGCAGAGGGAAGTACCCCCTTTGGCAGAGACATATCTCCACCCCTCAAACCTCCCCTCCCTCCAATGGTAAGGAAGGCAAATGCAATGTTCGCATTCATTTGAGGGGACTAGAATATAAGAGCAAGAATGTAATGCTGAGGCTTTATAATACATTGGTCAGACTGCTCTTGGAGCATTGTGAGTCGATTTGGGCCTCTAATCTAAGAAAAAATGTGCTGGAATTGGAGAAGGTCCAGAGGAGGTTCATGAGTATGGTTCCTGGAATGAAAGGGTTAATATATGAGGAGTGTTTGATGGCTCTAGGCTTGTACGCACTGGAGTTTAGAAGAATGACGGTTATCCCATTGGAAACTGTCAAATATTGAACGACTTATATACAGTGGATGTGGAGAGAAGGGTTCTAACAGTGGTGCAATCAAGGACCAGAGAGCACAATCTTACAGTAGAGGGACATCGATTTAAAACTGATGTGAGGAGGAATGTGTGGAATTCATTGCTAAAGAAGGCTGTGGTTCAAGTCATTGGATATACTTTAAGTGGAGGTTGATAGGTTCTTGATTAGTCAGGGTGTGAAAGGTTATGGGGAGTAGGCAAGACACTGGGGTTGTGAGGGATCTATCAGCCATGTTGGAATGGCAGAACAGACTCAATTGGCCAAATGGCCTAAATCTGCTCCTATGTCTTATTGTCTTATGCTCTTATGGTTGTAAAGAGAACTTCTGGCACATTGGCAATCAAAAACATTTAGTACATGAATTGTTAAGTCATGCTGAAGTTTAAGATAGAAAGTCCAAATTTGGAGAATTGCATTTAGTTCTAATCACCTAAAGGTCTCAATGTCCAAACCAATATTTGTCCTTTAAATGTCTAATGTGTTTGTTTGATGGTGGGATGGAGATACATCTCTACCAAAGGAGGCATAAGGCATTTCTTTAATCCACTAGACTGCAAGTCCTGGTTACGTGACCACTGATGCCTGGCAGACAATCTCTGTTAATATTTGGGGTCACCCCTCTTGTAAAGACACTGCCTAGAAGAAAGCAATGGCAAACCAATTCTGTAGAAAAAAATTGAAAGAACAATCATGGTCATGGATAGAAAAAAGAATAAGAACAACTTCACATAGGCAGTGATCCCTTGCTTGTTAGAGACACTCATATACAGCAGGTGAGAGTCTACTGTCCACCACAAAGATACCATTAAAATAGCAACATGGAATGAAGCTAGGGAACATAGCCTCAACATTTGGGGGAGTAGATTTAGGATGGAGAAGAGGAGGATTGTGGGGATTAGGAAAGTGGCTGAAGAGCAGAACCTCCTTGGTAGTAATCTCTGGATTACTCTTGGTGCCATGTGCTCGTCAGGACAGGAATAGAACAATAGTATAGATGAAAGAATGGCTGAGGAACTAGTGCAAGGGGCAGGGTTTCAGATTTTGGGATTATCGGGTTCTCTTCTGGGGATGGTACAACCTGTACAAGAAGCTTGGCTTATACCTGACCCTGAGGGGGATCAATATTCTTGTGGGCAGGTTTGCTAGAGCTGTTATGGAGGGTTTAAACCAATTTGGCAGGAAGATGGGAACCAGAGTGATATGGTTGAGGATGGGATAGTTGGTATATAAGTAGATTTTGTGTTTAGTGAGACTGTGAGGAAGGACAGGCAGATGATAGGGGAAAAGTTGCAATCACAGGGATGAATTGAACAGTAAGATGGGGGCAAAATCAGAAAGGGTGATGAATATATGACTGAAAATGTTAGATTTGAATGCATGCAGTATCCAGAAAAAGGTAGATGATCTTGTAATACAGTTAGAGATTGGCAGGTATGATGTTGTGGACATCACTGAGTCACAGATGAAAGAAGATTATAGTTGAAGCTTAACATCCAAGGATACACATTGCATTGAAAGTACAGGAAGATGGGCAAAGTGGGTAGCGTGGCTTCACTGGTAAGAAATGAAATCAAATCTTTAGAAAGAGGTGACACAGGATTGGCAGATGTGGGGAGAATTAAGAAACTGCAAGGATAAAAAGACCCTGATGGGAGTTATATATAAGCCTCTGAACGGTCGTCAGGAAGTGGGATACAAATTACAATGGGAGATATAAAAGACATGCAAAAAGAGCAATGTTACGATGGTCATGGGGATTTTCAATATGCTGGTACACTGGGAAAATTAGGTTGGTCCTGGATTCTATGAGATGGAATTATTAGAATGCCTATGAAATGGCTTTTCAGAGCAGCTTGTGGTTGAAACAACTAAGGAAAAGGCAATTCTGGGTGTTGTACAATGAACTAGATTTGATCAGGGAGCTTAATTAAAGGAACTATAAGGAGTCAGTGATTATAATATGATAGGATTCACCCTGCAGATAAAGTCAGAACTACTAGCATTACAGGGGAGAAAAATGAATTACATGAGAGAGGTGACTAAAGTTGATTGGAAAGGGACTCTAGAAGGGATGATGGCAGAACACTAATAACTGGAGTTTCCACAAACAATTCAGAAGGCACAGGATAGATACATTCCAAAGTTGACAGAGTATTGTAAAGGGAGGATGAGGCAACTGTGGTTAACAAGTGAAGTCAAAGACAGCATAAAAGGAAAAGAGAAGGCATATAATATAGCAAAATGTATTGGGAAGTTAGAGGATGGGGAAGCTTTTAGAAACCAATAGAAGTCAACCAAAAAGTCATAAGGAGAGAAGAGATGAACTCTGAAGGTATGCTAATCAATAATATCAAAGAGGATATCAAAAGGTTTCTCAGATAGACAAAGAGTAAAAGAGAGATGAGAAAGGATATCAGACCACTGAAAAATAATGCTGGAGAGGTAGTAATTGGGGCAAAGAAATGGCAGACCAACTTAAAAAACATTTTGCATCAGTCTTCACTGTTGAAGACTGTTGAAGGCCAGTATACCAGAAACTTGAGAGTGGCAGAGGGTAGTAATAAACAGAAGGTGCTTGGGAAACTGAAAAGTTTGAAGGTAGGTAAGTCACCTGGATCAGATGGACTACACTCCAGGGTTCTGAAAGGAGTAGCAGAAGATATTATAGAGACATTAATAATGATCTTTCCAGAATCACTGGAATAGATCTGGAGAAATGAAATATTGCAAATGTCACTCCACTTAGTAAGAAGGGAGGGAGGCAGAAGAAAGGATATTATAGGCCAGTTTGCCTGACTTCAATGGTTGGGAAGATATTCAAATCCACAATTAAGGGTGAAATTTTTGGGTACTTGGAGGCACATTATAAAGTAGGCCAAAGTCAGGATGGGTTCCTTAAGGGGAAGTCTTGCGGGACAAATCTGTTGGAACTCTTTGAAGAAATAACAGGCAGGATAGACAGAGGAGAGCCAGTGGTTATTGTTTACTTGGATTTTCAGAAGTCTTTGACAAGGTGCCAAAGATCAAGCTGCTTAATCCAATAAGAACCCATTGTATTATGGAAAAGATACTTACACGGATAGAACATTAGCTGTCTGAAGGAGGCAAAGAATGGGAATAAAAGGGGCCTTTTCTGGTTGGCTATCGGTGACTAGTGGTGTTCTGCTAAGGCTGGTGTTGGGACTGTTTCTGTTCATGTTATATGTTGATAATCTGGATGCTGGAATTGATGGCTTTTGGCCACGTTTGCAGACGATAAAGAGATAGGTGCAGGGCTGGTAGTGTTGAGGAAGCAGGGAGTCTACAGAAGTATGAAGACATCTTGGGAGAATGGGCAAGGAAGTGGCAGATGGAATATACTGCAGGGAAGTATATGGGCATGCTCTTTGGTGGAACAAAGATCTAAATGGGAAGAAATTTCAAAAATCAGACGTGAAAGAGATTTTTGCGGGATTTTTAGAAGTTTAACTTGTAGGTTGCTTCGGTTGTAAGGAAGGCCAATGCAATGTTAGCATTCATGTACAATGTCCTGTGTATGTTACTAAAAAGGGCTTCTTTGGTTTGTTACGAGTAGGAATGCTTCTTTGTCTGTTAAAAGTTTCTCTCGCCATTGTTTCACTTTAGAATGGCTGATATGGTAATTGTATTCACTTGTTAATCAATGGGGAATGTTATTGTGTTTTGTGAGGCTGGGACCTTGGGGGGAGGGGTTGCGCGGGCTTGAGGAGTCCGGAGGGAGACGCCGAGGAAGCAGGACGTGCGCTCGGGAGACCACCGGGGAGTCCGAAGTGGGAGTTTCGGGAGGACGACCACCTAGGAGTTGAGTGGTTCGCTGGATGAGCTCCACCGATGTGCACTAAACTGACTGAACTTTGATAAGTTGGCGCCTTTTGTTTTTTTCTTGTATATATATATATATTGTACTGCCTAATACTCTTTTAATTTTAGTAAACTCTTTAAAGTGTATGTCATACCGGTATTTGTTGTGAGTTTGATACTGCCGGCGGGGGCGCGGGGCATAAACTCGATTCTCACAGCACCTGCGTGAACGGGAGGTGGGGTGGTGAGTGGCTGGATTTCTTTTTCCCCTAGACATATACCAGCCTGTTGGGTAAGTGTTACATTTGTGGGGTGCTCGTCCCGGATTGGATTGTCAGGGGGCTGTGGAATCGCGCAGGTAGTGAGGGAAATGGAGAGAGAGAAAATTGTTCGCTGGTGCCGATTTGAAGGTGTACCGGTACAGTACGCATGCGTAGTGAGCGGAGTGGATTTTCGAGTTTCGGGAGATGCGGTATGGGTAAGTTTGGTGAAGGGTATGGGGCAGGTAGAATTGGTAGCTAGACGGTGTGGTAAAGTGATGGAGTCTAGTTGGGTGTTGGTTCGTACGGGTGCTGACGTCAGGACGTTGGAACTGCCGGCGACGGTCAGTGTACCGGGGGAGGAGGGGCCGTGGGGGCTCCACACCCTCTCCGAGGATGAGGATGAGGAGACATTGGAGGAGGAGCTAGAGCTAGAGGAAAACCCCGGAGGGGTGGCAGGCACTAGCAAAGGGAGGAGGGAGGAGGGAGTCGTGACTAGGCCCCGCTCCCCAGGTAGGGTGGAAGCCTCCGAGCTGGCAGCTGCACTTAACTCCCTGGTGGGAGTGGCCGAGAGGCCACGGCTGAAGCTGGGGGTGTTCTCCGGAGCCAAGCCTACTCCGGACGGGGAGGTGGACTATGAGACCTGGATCGAGCATACGTCCTTGATGTTAGAGGAGTGGCCAGGCTCGGAGGAGGAGAAGAGGCAGCGATTGGTGGGAAGTTTGAGGGGTTTAGCAGCCAAAACAGTTCGGGAATTGAAAGCTGAAAAGTCTGGGGCCTCAGTGGAGGAATGTATAGAAGTTTTGGAGGGAGCGTTTGGGTTGTCAGGGGAACCCTGGCTGCTTTTAGCAGAGTTCCAACGCCTGGAACAATGGAGAGGGGAAAAGCTCTCCGAGTACATATTTAGGATGGAGGGGATGCTCTCGGGGCTGCGGCGCCGGGGGGTAGTGAAGGCGCCTGACGTGGCTAGCGTGAGGATGAGTCAGTTATTCAGTGGCTCTCTGGAGGAGGACAAGGTGGCGTGGACTATCCGGCAGGCTTATAGGAAAGGCCCCCCTCCATCGTTCGGGCAACTGATTAGAGAGGTGCGGGAGGAGGAGAGAGCGTTGGGGCGGAAAAGGGGCGCGGGCCTACGGGAGCGACCCTCAGTGATACAGGAAGTGGTGGCTGGGTGGAGGAATGACAACCCACTGAGGGGTAGAGAATCCCCTCTGGAGGGGAGGGACAGGGGAGGTACCCACTCTCAGGGGCGACCAGTGCAGTGGGTTGGGAGTGGGAGTCGTCCTGGGAGAGGAGGGGCGGCAGGCAGCGTGTGCTTTAACTGTGGGAAAGAGGGGCATTTCAGGCGGGACTGTGGGCGGCCGAGGGTGTGCTATAGTTGTGGAGAGGAGGGACACTTTAGGTGGGATTGTGAGAGACAAGGAGTTCCGCGGAGGACAAGCCCCCCTGCGACTAAGAAGGGGGAGGTGTCGGGAAACTTAGGAGAGGCTCAGAGAGGGAACGGACTGGAGCCTCTGGAGGAACACGTTCCCAGAGATCAGCCAGGGGACCACCGGGTGCCCACCCCTCTATTCCAGATGGGCTGGTAGGACCCCGTGCCAGTGTGGGTCTACGGATAGAGGGAGTTTACGCAAAAGCCGTTCTGGATACGGGATCGCAGGTGACCTTATTGTACCGGTCTTTCTACCACCAATATCTAAAGCATTTGCCCATAACCCCATTTGACGCCCTGCAGATTTGGGGTGTGAGCGAGGGTGACTACCCGTACGATGGGTACCTATCGGTGAGATTGGAGTTCTCGGAGGGCGATGTGGGAGTGTCCGAAGCTATTTAGACGTTGGTGTTGGTGTGTCCTGACCCGGTGGAAACTGGTGGTGCTGCCCTCCTGGTGGGGACTAATTCCCCCGTTGTGCGACGGCTCCTGGGAGCTTGTAAGGAGAAAGCGGGGGAAGACTTTCTGGAGACCCTCTCGGTGCATCCAGTGTTTCGAGCAGTGTTTGAAGAAGGGGTTGCCTCACTAGGACTGGACCCGGAGTGTAAACGCGGGACGGTGTGGTGTACGCAGGCGAGGCCCAAGGTGATCCGACCCGGGGAGGTAGCACTAGTGATGGGGACCCCCAGATTCCCAGGAGTGCCGACGGGCGAAGCCTTGTTAGTAGACGCCCCGGACGATCTTGAAGGGGAGACACGATTTCCGGCGGGGGTGCTGGTGAGGCACGAAGTGCAGAGACCAGGGGTGGTACATGCGAGGCGTATAGCTATAAGTGTCAGGAACACCACAGCAAGAGAAATCACCTTTAAGAGGGGAATGCCGCTGGCACATATGTTCCCGGTGACGGTAATGTCTAGCGCACCGGTGAGGACCCCTAACGTGGAGGGATCGGAGCATCGAAGGAAGCTGACCGCTGAAGACTTTAACTTCGGGGATTCCCCTGTGTCGCCGGAGTGGAAACACAGACTAGTGGAGAAGATGCTGAAGATGGAAGCTGTTTTTTCTCAGGGCGAGTTTGATGTTGGCTGCTCCAAAAGCACTCGCCACACCATCCGGGTGACGGAGGACACCCCGTTCAGAGAGAGATCCCGGCGGCTGGCTCCGGCAGATGTTGAGGACGTGCGGCAGCACCTGCGCAAGTTGAAGGAGGCCGGAATCATAGCTGAGTCCCGAAGTCCTTATGCGTCCCCAATAGTGGTGGCACGGAAGAAGAATGGGCGAGTGCGCATGTGTGTTGACTACAGGACGTTGAATCGGCGAACTGTCCCTGATCAATATACTGTCCCAAGAGTGGAGGATGCGCTGGCCTGCCTAAGTGGTGCGAAGTGGTTCAGTGTGCTGGATTTAAGAAGTGGGTATTACCAGATCCCAATGAGTGCGGCCGATAAAGAGAAGACCACTTTTATCTGCCCGCTGGGGTTCTTTCAGTTCGAACGAATGCCCCAAGGCATATCGGGAGCCCCAGCCACCTTCCAGAGGCTCATGGAGAGAACTGTGGGGGATATGAATCTGTTAGAGGTGCTGGTGTACCTGGACGATTTGATAGTGTTTGGATCGACTCTGGAGGAACATGAGGAGAGGCTGTTGAAGGTGTTGGGCCGGCTTAATGAAGAAGGGTTGAAGCTTTCCCTGGACAAATGCCAGTTCTGCAAGTCGTCGGTTAACTACATTGGTCATATCATTTCGCGAGAGGGAGTGGCTACTGATCCAACCAAGATAGAGGCCGTGACCACCTGGCCGAGACCCCAGAAAGTGGGTGCTCTGCGCTCATTTTTGGGGTTCTGTGGGTATTACCGGCGATTTGTGAAAGGATACGCCAAAGTGTGTCATCCGTTGACTCAGCTGTTGTGTGGCTATCCTCCGGTGGGAAAGAAACGGACGGGGGACCAGAGGCAGGACGCTGGAGGATACTGGAACCCGGCGGAACCTTTTGGCTCGAGATGGGATGATCAATGTGAAGAGGCGTTCCAATCTTTGAAAAGGGCACTGACCCAGGCCCCGGTGTTGGCTTTTGCCGATCCCCAGAAGCCATATGTGCTGCACACGGATGCCAGTCGAGAGGGTCTCGGGGCTGTTCTGTACCAGGAGCATGGCAAAGCATTGAGACCGGTAGCCTTTGTCAGCCGAAGCTTGTCGCCATCGGAGAGAAACTATCCCACTCACAAGTTGGAGTTCCTGGCGCTGAAGTGGGCGGTGGTGGACAAGTTGGGCGATTACCTGTACGGAGCCAAGTTTGAGGTGCGAACGGATAACAATCCGCTCACTTATATTTTGACTTCGGCAAAGCTGGATGCCACAGGACATCGGTGGCTGGCAGCCTTGTCAGTATATGATTTCAGCCTGAGGTACCGGCCCGGAAGCAAGAATGTCGATGCGGATGCTTTGTCTCGTCGGGAGCCGGGGGAACAGGAGAGGGATGAGGAGTGGGAGAGTGTCCCTGCCCCTGGAGTGAAGGCGATGTGCCAGTTTGCTATCACCGTGAAGGCCGAGGGAAGAGGGAGGCTGGAACGAGCCGTGGACCATTTGGGGGGTTTTGACGACGCCATACTCCTAGCTTACTGTGACCTGACCGCACTACGGACTAAACAGTTGCCGGAACTGAGTCCGGGGGAAGTGGCCGCTGCTCAGCAAAATGACCCGGGCATTGGCACAGTGTGGAGAGCGGTCGAGAGGGGGGATGGGGCGTTGGCTGAGAAGGCGAAACACCCATTCGTGCCCCTGTTGTTGAAGGAGTGGTCTCGGTTGAAGTTAAAGAATAAAATCTTGTACCGGGTAACGGCGCCTCCGGACCAACCCCACTGTTGGCAACTGGTTCTGCCGGAGGAGTATCGGCAGGCTGTACTCCAGGCCCTACATGATGATTCTGGACACTTGGGGGTGGAAAAGACCTATGGATTACTCAAAGCCCGGTTCTACTGGCCCCGGATGAGGGGGGAAGTCGAAGAATACTGTAGGGGCTGCAGTCGTTGCATCCGGAGGAAGATCCTGCCCGAGTTGGCGGCTCCACTGTCGCACTTGCAGAGTGTGGGACCTCTGGACCTGGTATGTATGGATTTTCTGTCGATTGAACCTGACACCAGCAACACCGCGAATGTCTTAGTCATCACCGATCATTACACTCGCTATGCTCAGGCATTTCCCACTAAGGATCAGAAGGCGACGACAGTGGCGAAGGTGTTATGGGAGAAGTATTTTGTTCATTACGGCCTTCCCAGGCGAATCCATAGCGATCAGGGGCGGGACTTTGAGAGCCGCCTTATCCATGAATTACTGACTATGCTTGGGGTTGAGAAATCCAGGACTACCCCGTATCACCCACAGGGAGATCTGCAGCCAGAGAGGTTCAACCGGACCCTGTTGGATATGCTCGGGACGCTGGAGATTGGGCAGAAAAGCAGGTGGAGTCGTCATATTGGACAATTGGTTCACTGTTACAATTGTACTCGCAATGATGCTACAGGATATTCGCCCTATTATCTGATGTTCGGGCGGGAAGCGAGGTTGCCCATTGACTTGTGTTTTGGGGGTGAAGTGGGTGAATTACCCGGGAAGTCCCATCTAAAGTATGTGTCTGACATGAAGAGGGAGTTACAGCGGGCGTACGAGTTGGCCGAGGCGGCGGCTACCAAACAAAACCAGAGGAATAAGATGCGGTATGATCGAAAGGTGAAGTTTGTTCAATTATTGCCGGGCGACCGGGTCCTTTTACGGAATTTGGGACTCCCTGGTAAGCACAAGTTGGCAGACCGATGGGCGGCCAGCCCCTATGTAATAGAAAGCCAGATGCCGAACCTGCCAGTTTACCGGGTGAAACCTGAGGATGGGAAAGGGCCTATCAAGGTACTACATCGGAATCACCTGCTGCCGCTGGGTCAAGCGGTGCAGGTGGATACGGAGCAAGAGTGGGAGGTTACGCCCAGTACAAGGACTCTGCGCGGGTGCAGAGAAAGGGAAGAGACCGCTGCTGAAGAGCGGGGACGGGTTCCTCGCCCGGAAATGGCTACTGATTCGGAAGAGGACGACTCAGATGAGTGGCCCCTGTTCCCATTCGCTGGTGCTCCAGTACCCGGAGAGGAGGCTCCTGGCCCTTCCCATACTGAATTGGGTGAGAGGAGGGAAGGTCTTGAGGGTCAGATGGAGAGGCAGCCAACAGTGGTGGGAGAGAGGGTGGAGCCTGAGCGTGAGCCGGAGAGATCTCAGGTGAGGGAGGACCCCCGTGAGGAAGGAGGTGAGGGTCTGTCAGGAAGACCTGGGGTGTCCGAGACAGTGGGTTTGCAGGTGGAGAGGGAGCCCAGGGGGGCAGAAGGGGTATGGAGATCTCAGAGGATTAGGCGCCCCCCAGAGAGGTTGACATATGTGGTACCCGGAGAACCGAGTGTGATTTCTACTGCTTTGGGTAGTTATGTCACTGCTTTCTGCACCTGGGTTGGGTTTTGGGTGTTGCAAGAAACTTTGGGGAACTCTAGTAATGCCATGAGGGCATGACATTTGCTGGTGGGGAGAGAATGTACAATGTCCTGTGTATGTTACTAAAAAGGGCTTCTTTGGTTTGTTACGAGTAGGAATGCTTCTTTGTCTGTTAAAAGTTTCTCTCGCCATTGTTTCACTTTAGAATGGCTGATATGGTAATTGTATTCACTTGTTAATCAATGGGGAATGTTATTGTGTTTTGTGAGGCTGGGACCTTGGGGGGAGGGGTTGCGCGGGCTTGAGGAGTCCGGAGGGAGACGCCGAGGAAGCAGGACGTGCGCTCGGGAGACCACCGGGGAGTCCGAAGTGGGAGTTTCGGGAGGACGACCACCTAGGAGTCGAGTGGTTCGCTGGATGAGCTCCACCGATGTGCACTAAACTGACTGAACTTTGATAAGTTGGCGCCTTTTGTTTTTTTCTTGTATATATATATATATATATTGTACTGCCTAATACTCTTTTAATTTTAGTAAACTCTTTAAAGTGTATGTCATACCGGTATTTGTTGTGAGTTTGATACTGCCGGCGGGGGCGCGGGGCATAAACTCGATTCTCACAGCACCTGCGTGAACGGGAGGTGGGGTGGTGAGTGGCTGGATTTCTTTTTCCCCTAGACATATACCAGCCTGTTGGGTAAGTGTTACATTCATTTAGGAGCAAACTCGAATATAAGAGCAAGGATGTAATACTGAGGCTTTATAAAGCATTGGTCAGACCACTCTTGGAGTACTGTGAGCAGTTTTGGGCCACATATTTAATAAAAAGATGTATTGGCATTGGTGACTGTCCAGAGGAAATTTTGGCCCAAAATGTCGACATTACTCTTTTCCATAAATGCTGCCAGGCCTGCTGTGTTCCTCCAGCATTTTGTGTGTGTTTCATCAGAATGTTCCTGGGAATTAAAGTGCTAATATATGAGGAACATTTCATGGCTCTGGGAGTACTCAACAGAGTTTAGAAGAATGAGGGGAATCTCATTGAAACCTATTTAATATTGAAAGGCCTAGATAGAGTAGGCATGGAGGAGTTGTTTGCTCTAGGACCAAAGGTCACAGACTCAGAATAGAAGGACATACCTTTAGAACAGAGATGAAGAGGACCACAAACATGAGCAACACATAATTCCAAGCAACACATACAACAGAAAAGATTTACAGTTGATGTTTCGGGCCGAGACGCTTCATCAGAACTAATCGGTTTCAGCCCAAAGCTTTGTTTATTTATCTCTGTAGATGCTGTATGACTTGCTGAATCCCTCCAGCATTCAATTACTTGATCTGGGCAACAGCACATTAGTTCCACAGCCCTAACCGAGACATGGCCATCATCTTGATCTGCTAGTAAATAAGATTATTGGTGATTAACAACTCCACTCTACGTGGAATCAATGGTTCTGTAATATTTAAAATTCTTTCTTGTCTAAGATCCATTAATATCTGAATTAAAATGGTGTGAACATTCAGCAGTACTGTAATAGCAGATAGGGTGCATTTTGCCACTTGCTAGAGAATTCCCCACTGTTTTGTGGGTGGGGCTTGAATTGGTTTGCCTACATGACCCTGCATGCCATGCAAACCCAGGATCTTGCTGATTGGGGTGGAGGCCTTTAATCAAGTAAATCTATAAACTCAGGGCAAATGGGCATCTGAGCATTGAGCCTCTGGTTGAAGCCCATTCAACCAACGCAGGGCCATTGTCTTTTCTAAACCTTTGGACATTAAGCTCTGAAATTTGAAAAGGAATCAAAAAAAGATGGAGTTCCACAAATTAATGATGCAGAACCTATACATAATAAAGCTCATTAATCAGCCTTAAGTCACAGTGCCACCTGCATAGTTAAAACGAACAGAGTGTAATTTACACATCCTGTAGATAGATTCTGCTTAGAAGTACAGAACACTGAGGAAACAATATTGCAATTAAACTAAAGCTACCAATCTCAGAAACTGCACCTTGTTTTACACAATGCCTTTACCATCACAAGTTTCATTTTGTAGAGTCATCTAATATATATCCTAAATTTTTCTCCACTCGACTTAAAATTATGTCCTCTAGCATTAGCCATTGTTGACCTATTCATTACTCAATATTTCTATGTCTCTCATAATCTTATGCATCTTTATCAAGTCATCTCTCATCCTCCTTCAATCAAAAGAAAGATGCTCTAGCTCATTTAATCTTTCCTCACAAGACATGCTCTCTAATCCAGGTAGCAACCTGGTAAATTGCCTTGGCAGATTCTCTAAAGCCTCCACATCTTTCCTATAATGAGCCCATTACTCCAGGTGTTGTCTAACTAGTGTCCTATAAAGCTGCAACATTGTGGGTCTTGAACTCATCCCAGACTAATGAACACAGTACATGCCTTCTTAACCAGCCTATTAACCTGCATGAAAAGTTGGACCCCAAGATTCCTTTGTTCCTCCACACTACTAAGAATCCTGCCCCGAAATTTGTCCTTCCAAGATTATCACTTCATACTTTTCTACACTGAACTTCATTTGTCATTTCTTAGCCCAGCTTTGCGTCCTGTCTATGTCCCATTGTAATCTATGATAATGTCCCACAATACCCACAACACCAACAACATTCCTGTCATCTGCAAAATCTTTATGCCATCTGCTTTAGACTTTAAGAGTTTTAATTCAACTTTGACCTATTTTCAAATGCAAAGTCTAGGCATCTCACACCAGTATCGAAATCCCCACCATTATCACATCATCTTTCTTGGATTCTCTATACAGTACATTGGTTCCTGCCTTGTAGAAAACATAACAACCTTCAAGTTGTTCTGTGCACTTCCAGAAAGGTATCACTGGAAAATAAAAGAGGCTTGCATTTTCTCTGTGGCTTTTATGAACTCAATATATCTCAAAGTAACTTTACAGACAATTAAGTGGTTCCGAAGTATTTTAAGGCCGAAACCACAGCAAATGATTTTCACACAAGCTCACAAGCATATTCAGTGAGAGTGACATGACCTGAGCCTCCACTTTAATAATGTTATTTGAAGCATCAGTGATGCCCAGCACTTCATCAACATTTTATCGTGGGACCTTTTAAATCCATACAAGCAGGAGGAGAGGGTCCTGACTTATCGTCTCATCCACAAGACTGCAGCTGTGACATTGCAGCATTCCCTCAGCACAAAGTTGAAGCTCTTCATTACACAAAGTTTCAGAGTGGATTAGATCTCAAGGCTTTCAGACTCAGAAGATGTATTACCACATAAGCCTCATGTAACATGATTAAAGAGGGACACAAGAGATTCTGCAGACGCTGGAAGTCTTGAGAAACACACAAAACTCTGTAGGAACTCAGCAAATCAGGTAGTATCTATGTTTATACCCCTCCTTCTATGCACATTGCGCAATTAACAATTTTTTAACAGTTTTTCTTTTAATTGTCCATACATTTTCATGCAGAGGCCTCCCTAAAGTTCAAAGTTCAAAGTAAAATTTATTATCAGAGTACATACACATCACCACTAATAACCCTGAAATTCATGTTTTCCTGCAGGCATACTTAACAAATCTATAGAGTAGTATCAGTTAACAGAATCAATGAATAACAAACTGTGCAAAGGCAAATATAAAAAATTAGTGATGAATAATGACAGCATGAAATAACAAGACAAAGAGTCCTTAAAGTGAGACCATCAGTTTTGGGAACACCAGAAATAGAATGATTGTAGTTATCCCTTTTGTTCAGGAGCCTGATGGTTAAGAGGAAAACTTCACTCATTTAAAGTATCAATGATGCCCACCGAAATTTGCTTGTACCTGAGAACTATGACTGTCTGCTCACTTTTGGAGAAGTTCCAATGCCTGGTTATAGTTTTGATACAAGAAGTTGTTGGCCTTTAGCATTTTCCACTTTGAAATCTGATTGACATTTACAGCAAAGCATCCTGCTAGAGCTTTAGATGTGTTGAAGACCAGAGTACCAAGACAGGCTCTTTAGTTCTAGTTCATGCCACACTGTTATTCTGCCCAGTCTAAATGTCCCATACCTGGATCATAGCCTCTATTTTCCTCCCATCCATATATTTATCCAAACTTCTCTTAAAAGTTGCAATTGAGCCCATATCCACCACTTCTGGTGGCATCTCAATGCACACTCACACCTCCCTCGGAGTGAAGTTGTTCACTGTCAGATTTCCCTTAAATATTTCAACTTTCACCCTTAACCTGTATGTTCTAGTTCTAGTCTCACTCCAACTTCAGTGGAAAAACCCTATTAATACCCCTCATAATTTTGTATACCTCTATCAATTCTCCCATCGTTGTCCTATGCTCCAGGGAATAAAGTCCTAAAGTCCTAACCTATTTAATCTTTCCCTATAATATAAGTTCTCAAATCCTGGTAACTTTTCTCTACTCTTTCAATCTTATTGATATCTTTCCTGTAGGTAGGTAATCAGAACTGCAAACAATAGTCCACATTCGGCCTCACCAATGTGATCATCATCATTGAACTATCATCATTCCTCACAATAACACATCTTAATCCACAGAATTTTGGGATTGTATTTTAAAGTGAAAGGTTAAATCAAGACTCTGACAACAATTTCAGGTGTCAGTGAAAGATTCCATGACCCATTTTCAAAATTATGTGGGGTTATTATCTCTGGTGTCCTGGCCAACATTTCCATCTCAACCAACACCAGTGAAAGAGAACTCCTGGTCATTATCATACCTTTATTTGTGGCAACTTGTTGTGCTAAAATTGGCCGCAATGTTCACAAATTCCAGTGGAGAAAACGCCAAAGATACATAGAATTACAAAAATAATTCAATGGAGGAGGATATTCAGCCATTACATACAGCCCAGCCACTGAAGAGTTAATGGAACGCACGCTCAATTCAAGGCTGGTTATGACAAGAAGTCCCATTTAAATTTCACTTCAATTACCCTTTCAGGAGAGAGGGAGGAGTCTAAATTTTGAACAATCTTCAAAGGAAAAAAAATGCCTCAACTCTTCTCATCATCTACCTTCTCCTTAAAATCTGTCTCACATCAACTCATCCCCCAGCTGTAAGTTCTTGCCTTCCCTGCCAGAGGAAATGCACCTTTACTGTGAAACGTTCTAGAATGAGCTCAAGCTGTAAAGACACTGTGGAAATGCAAAGGGTTTCTTTCACAAGTTGAATGGCATTAAAGTGGACTCTGTCTACACTGAACACTGCCTCAGTAAATCAGCCAGTATAATCAAAGATCCCATCCACCCAGGACATTCTGTCTTCTCTCCTCTCCCATTAGGCAGAATATACAAAAGTCAGAAAACAAATACCACCAGAATGAAGGACAGCTTCTAACCCACTGTAATCAGAGTCTTGGATTGACCTCTTGTACAATAAGATAGACTTTTGACTTCTCACTTACTTATTTATTATTTGTTTATTTTATTTTCTCTTTTATAGTATGTATTGCATTGAACTGCTGCTGCTAAGTTAACAAATTTCACATCACAGGCCAATGATAATAAAACTGATTCTGATTCTGATTTGATCTGCATAAACAGCATGCAAGACAAGCTTTTCACTATATATTGGTACATGTGACAATAATCAACCATTATCAATAATAGAGCTATGAACTTAATATTTTTTGGGGAACCTTAAGGATATGTATCAACTGGAGTGCCTGTGTTCAAGGACAGGGAGAGAGTGGTGTGCAGTTTTTGACATTATTCATGTCAGACATCAAGTCTTCTGCTTAAATACATGTCTTTTAAACTGGAGACTCTGCAATTGCGTAAATAGTACAGCCCAAGAACCGTATATTACAATCTAATGTTCACTGGCATGGTAGCATAGTGGTCAATGCAGTGTTTTACTGCGCCAGTGATAGTTGCTTAATTTGCAAGGAGTTTGTATGTGCTACTCGTGATCATATGAGTTTCCTTTAGGTGCTCGATTTTCCTCCTACATTCCAAAGACACATGGGTTAAGGTTAGAAAGTTGTCGGCAGGCTGTATTGGCACCAGAAGCAAAGTGACACTTACGGCCTGCTTCTAGCACATCCTTGGATTATGTTGGTCCTTGGCGCAAACGAAGACAAATAAAGCTAATCTTCAGAGTCTTTGAAGATGGCTATAGATGAAATGCCTAACACTTGGCCTTGAGAAAGGAAGATCATCCACTGTCTGGTTGATTCACAAGGATCCTGAATGAAAACAATGATCTTGGTCCAGAAGAGAGAGCCTACTTACTCAAGGAAAAGAGAAAGCTGAGACATGACCTGAAAAAGATTGTTCAGATTAAGTGGAATCATGCAGTCATTGACACACGGCACAGAAACAGTACTTCAATCTCCTAATCCATGCTAACCATCAAGCACCCGGTTACACCGATACCATTTTATTCTCCATATCGTTGTTCCCGGCAAATTCCACCACTCACCAACACACTAGAGGTAACTTACCATGTCTAATTAGCCTACCAACCTATATGTATAAGAAAAGAGAGGCATCTGGGGAAGACTCAGTCACAGGGAGAATGTGCGAATTCCACACAGATGGTGTCTGGGTCAGGATTGAACCTGCCTTGTTGGATTGTGGGGCAACAGGTCTACAGGTGGCACTATCAATAGAACAAACACAGAAAAGGACAGAGAGTTGAGCATTTCTCTGAAACCACACAGATGACTGAAGGAGTATTGTAATATATAAAATATGTAGTCTTTGGCTGAGAGCATTGTAGGCAGGTCCAACGTTTATTGCCCCCACCCCCAGTTCCTTTGCTTCGAATGAGGAGATTAAAAGAGTATTTTAAGAAGTACTTATCAGTTGACTAAATTGGTTGTAGATGAAGCAGACCTGGTAGAGGCAGCAGGTGACTAAACCTTCAGTAAATTAGCTGGCTCATATGAGCATGGTCTCCTTAAATGACAAAGATATTTAAAAGCTACATCTACTTTAATCTAGATTTTTTAAAAGAGAAAATCCAAATTCACAAAATACCACATAATACTTGAACTCCAGTTCTCTTCCAGAACAATTAAATATCAATAATTATCACCTTCATACTGTACAGCTAGTAGTGTGATAATTATTCCAAAAATCTCACAGGCAATGAGATCTCCACTGAAGGAGGGCTGCCTAAAGGAAGAATCTTCTGCCATTTGATTTCTGAATGGACAAGAACCCATGAAATCTACCTCAATACTTTTGCTCTTTTTGCAATACATATTTAATTATACATATAATTTATAGTATATGTTTATGAATTGCACTGTACTGTTGCCCCAAAACAACATATTTCACAACATGCCATGTCATTAATAATAAACCTGATTCTGGATGGTCCGTGCTGAATTATTATGCTGCCCAGCCCTATTAACATGTACCCGGACCACAGCCCTCCATGCCTCTCCTATTCATGTACCTATCTAAATTCCTATTCAAAGTTCAAATCGAAACCATATCCACCACTGCTGCTGGCAGATCGTTGCACACTCTCACCACCCACTGAGTAGAGAAATTTCCCCTTTAAACATTTCATCTTTCACCGTGCGTTTACCCTGTCTATATCCCTCATAATTTTGGATACCTCTATCAAACCACCTCTCATTCTCCTGTGCTCCAGCAAATAAAATCTTTCCCCATAACTCAGGTCCTCAAGTCCCGGCAACATGAAGTTTTAGTCTTATTGATACCTTTCCTGTAGGTACAGTAGATGACCAGAGCTGTACACAATATGCTGAATTAGGCCTCTCCAAAATATTATACAATTTGAAGTTAACATCCCAACTCCTGTGCTCAGTATTTTCTCAGGCAGCTTGTTCCTTATCATAACCAAGATATCTTCTCAAAGGCTGGCAAAATATTGCAAAGCAGTTGTGTTGTGAATGAAAGTGTAAAAAAAATCAGAATGATTAAATGAGTGAACCTAACTTTTTTCTGGGGAATCCATGGTGCAGCAGCTCTATTACTACTGAAGTAATAAATACAATATATCTGTGTTTGTCACCCAACATATTCATAAATCAGTTACTCATGCTGAGCTCAGATAATCTATTAATACAACTGGCATATGTTGTACCATTGGCCAATAATTCTTCATCCACCAAAGCTGGCTGAACGTTTTAATTTGTCATGAAATCGCAACTAATTAAGTTCAGAAAGAGGCACATATAAAAATCAATAATAACTTTGATAGTTTGAACTCTTAAAGCCGGAGAGAAGCAGATTTATTGTGTTTTCTAATCCCTTGCTAGATACTGCATTCTGACGACAGGAAATGTGCTATCACTTCAGATTGCCAACAGGAGTAGTTCTATCATGATTGCCAATGAAATACCAATATTCAAAGTCACATATTGTACGACTGGATAAATGGGCTCAAGTTCACCGATTGCAGCTGTCCTTCATGATTTTTCTCTCCCCAACTTGCTGTCTTCTCTTTATTTTTATCTACTTGTTTGACCTAATTTTTGGTCACCTATTTAAATATTGCATGTTGCCTGGTGTGTAACCCTTTAACATGAAGTCCTTGGCTTTCTGGGTTCTGCAATTGTACTAGACAAGGTGATCAAGGTGCAAGATAGTTGCTAATTAATTAAGTAGGACATTGTAAAATACACATGGGAGAAACTACAAACTATCACAGTACCAGAAGACCATAACACATAGGAGCAGAATTAGGCCATTCAGCCCATCAGCTTGCTTCACCATTCAATCATGAATGATTTTTTTACACAAGAGAGACAAAGAGACAAAGAACAGAGGTATATTTAAAAGAGTGCAAGATAAATGTGTAAAGTCGAAGGATATGTTAACAGGGCCAGACAAAATAGAACAGGAGTTGTTCTATCATGAGAAGTACATCAATAGAGTCTTGCTAGATGAACAACTAATTTTGTCCTGTAATTGGAGGGAGTTGATAATGAGGGTCATTTCTGAGGTTTCAGCACAGTACTAATCATCTGGGGAGAACAGTGACAGATGGAATTTAATTTGAATGTGTACAGCAATGCATTTTGGAAGGTCTAAAAGGTTAGGACATATATCATGAATAGTCTGTCTAGGGAATAATAAGGAACAGGGGGACTTTGGTGCACAAGTTCATAGATCCTATAAGTGCCAGCACAAATATAAGACAGTGAAGACAGCATATGAATGCTGGACTCCATTAAGCTGGGACATGGAGATCAAGCCACAGCATCAGTGTTAAGCGTGGTTCTGATCACCATACTACAGGAAGTACATTGGAGAATGTGCAGAGCATTTGCCTGGGATGAGACAAGGCCAGGTAGACCAGGTTTTCTTTCCTTAGATTGGAGGAGGCTGAGGAGAGATAGATGTTTACAGAAGTTTACAAAATTATTTCAGACATGGATAGTGTGGTTGGTGACAAAACTTTCTCTCAGCAAAGGTAGGAGAACGTGGTTTTAAGGGAGGGCACAAGAGGCTCAGAGGAAACCAGGCGATTCTTTCTCCATGCGGTGGGAGGTTGCAATATAGAACACTTTGCCTGGGCGATGGTAAGGGCAGTTATACACAAAGGTTCAAAGGTTGATTTTTGTTATCAAAGTACATACAGACAGCCCCCCCACACACACACAAAAAGAAAAAGAAACAAAAACTTGTAGCCACAACACTTCCCCCCTGCACAAAAAAAAATCAGTCACCCACATGGAGGAACAACAAGAACATCAATCCCCAGACCTCCAACCCACCAATCGCAACAAGAAAGCATGGGCAAAGGCAGGAATGTGAAAAAAGCGTAGAACTGAATGAGGCCAATATGAACTAGTTAGTTTGAACTACAGCCCAATACATAAATCTCAGAAATTCGATAACATCTCTGAAAGCATCAGGACCCAATCAGGACTCTGAGGGAAGCAACTCAAAACAGCAGCCCCTCTGAGAGCAGCAACTTGGACCAGCTGCCCCTTCATGGGCAGCAAATTGAAATAGCGGGCCCCTCCAAGGGAAAGGACTCGAACCCAGCACCCTCTCCAACAACTGCTCACTCTCCACCACATTTTACTCAATGTTTCAATCTTTCTTGGCATTTTAATTGGCATGAAATGTAGTTGATCATGGCCCCTCATCTCGTCTCTGAGCTTCTCTTTGTGGTTGCTCGTACTCGCATGTTTCTCCTGGAGTTTTCTCAGTGACAGCTGAGCACTAGCTCACTTGATCAAACTATGGACAGTATGTCACAGGCTCCAACAGTTTCAAAAATAAAACAATGATAAAAGGAATAAGTAAAAGACGTAGAACTCACACCTTAAAAGAGTATCTGTATTACCAGAATTACCAGAGCATAGAAGGCAGTGAACGTAGTGCCGACAAATGCATTCATAGGCTCCTGGTGGTAGGCATGGACATGATGGCCTAAAGAACCTGTAAATGTACTGCATGACACTTTATTAAAAATTAGCTTTATTGGTTACATGTACATGTACAGGAGTTTTTTGAGGATGTAACCAGGAAGTTAGACAAGGGAGATCCAGTGGATGTAGTGTACCTCGATTTTCAGAAGGCATTTGATAAGGTCCCACATAGGAGATTGGTGGGTAAAATCAGAGCTCATGGCATTGGGGGGAAGATATTGACATGGATAGAAAACTGGTTGGCAGATAGAAAGCAAAGGGTAGCGGTGAATGGGTGTTTCTCGGAATGGCAGGTGGTGACTAGTGGGGTGCCACAGGGCTCGGTATTGGGACCACAGCTGTTTACGATTTACGTCAACGATTTAGATGAAGGCATTGAGAACAACATCAGCAAGTTTGCTGATGATACTAAACTGGGTGGCAGTGTGACATGTGATGAGGATGTTAGGAGAATTCAGGGTGACTTGGATAGGCTGGGTGAGTGGGCAGAGACTTGGCAGATGACGTTTAATGTGAATAAGTGTGAAGTTATCCACTTTGGGAGTAAGAACAGGAAGGCAGGTTATTATCTGAACGGTGTAAAGTTAGGTAAGGGAGAAATACAAAGAGATCTAGGAGTCCTTGTTCATCAGTCACTGAAGGTGAATGAGCAAGTGCAGCAGGCAGTGAAGAAGGCTAATGGAATGTTGGCCTTTATTACAAAGGGAATTGAGTACAAGAGCAAGGAAATCCTCTTGCATTTGTACAGGGCCCTGGTGAGACCACACCTGGAGTATTGTGTACAGTTTTGGTCTCCAGGGTTAAGGAAGGACATCCTGGTTGTAGAGGAAGTGCAGCGTAGATTCACGAGGTTAATTCCTGGGATGTCAGGACTGTCTTACGCAGAGAGGTTAGAGAGACTGGGCTTGTACACGCTGGAATTAAGGAGATTGAGAGGGGATCTGATTGCAACATATAAGATTATTAAGGGTTTGGACAAAATAGAGGCAGGAAATATGTTCCAGATGCTGGGAGAGTCCAGTACCAGAGAGCATGGTTTGAGAATAAGGGGTAGGTCATTTAGGACAGAGTTAAGGAAAAGCTTCTTCTCCCAGAGAGTTGTGGGGGTCTGGAATGCACTGCCTCGGAAGGCAGTGGAGGCCAATTCTCTGGATGCTTTCAAGAAGGAGCTAGATAGGTATCTTATGGATAGGGGAATCAAGGGATATGGGGACAAGGCAGGAACCGGGTATTGATAGTAGATGATCAGCCATGATCTCAAAATGGCGGTGCAGGCTCGAAGGGCCGAATGGTCTACTTCTGCACCTATTGTCTATTGTCTACATCGAAACATTCAGTGAAATGTGCTGGCAATGCCAATGGCCAACCAAGTCCATGGATGCACTTGGGCAACCTGTAGCCAGGCTTCTGGCACCAACAGATCATGGCCACAACTTACTAACACTTATTCATACATGCTTGGAATGTGGGAGGAGCACCCGGAGGTACCCAGACAATCTCGGGAAGAATGTATAAAATCCCTACAGACAGCGGGTATTGAACCCGGATTACTGGTGTTATAAAGTGTTATGCCAACCACTCCACTATGGTGCCATCCAATTCTTTAGAATTCCTTATTTTAATTATTCTAAAAATGCATCTGGTTCTTACTTACAATTGGGCTGATGCAGACAACACAACTTAATTTTGTGTGCTATTTATCCTGTGTGAAACTAATAATGGTGCGCAAATCTTTGTGCAAATTTCCATCTTCCCAATAATTTTTTGATTCCTGTTTTTGAATCAAGTTATCATTGAGTTGGCAGACCTGTGCTAGAAATGAAATGACTAACACCCATAGAGCACTGTCTTGGAAGTTCACTTCATAGATTGATCAGCTTGCACCCCTAATAAGGCTGAGTCAATCACATCTGCACTGCTGAGCTTTCAGTTATTCCACAGCGCATCTCTGCTTCATCTGCTCCTTCCTACTTTTGAAGCAGGTGGCCAGACCCAGGAGTTAAGAAAAGGGCAAGAAAATTATTTTTGGCAGCTAACTAGTTCTGTGAAGCTGATCTATCTCAGTTTATTTTCAGTGAAATGCAATTCCAAAATAATGGACCAGAGTTATTTGGGACATTTGTGGTTTTCTTTACTCCATTACTTTCCTCTTTGATGATCCTTCTCTCTCTCACCAATTGTCCTTCCTGTCTTATTAAAGAAATCCTTATTTTCCCCATCTTATGTGCTTCATTTCTCTATCCATTCTCTGCTTCATCTCTCCATTCATTGACTGCTCTGTGTCATTTGATTCATTTGAATGAGAACAGTTTCATTTGATTGGCCACTTGTACTCTCTGTTCACCAAGTATTTCTACTTTACACAGAGCAACACACAGAGAATGCAGGAGGAACTCAGCAGATCAGGTAGTGTCTATGGAAGGAAATAAACAGTCATTAGGACCGTAAAGGTAGGAGGCAGAAGCCAGATTAAGGTGAAGGATTACACGATGGCAGGCCATAGTTGAGACCAGGTGAAGGGGGAGGGGGGTGGGGGGTGGGGTGGGGATGAAGTAAGAAGCCGGGAGGTGATAACTGGAAAAGATAAAGGGCTGAAGAAGAATTAATCTAATAGGAGAGGCCATTGGATCATGGAACAAAGGGAGGTGGGGTGAGGAAGGGAATCCAGGGACGGTGATGGTCAGGTGAGGAGAAGAAAAGAGGTGAGGGAGTAATCAGAATGCGGAATGAGAGAAAGGAGCAGGAGGGGAAGAAATTACTGGAAGTTAGAGAACTCAGTGTTCATGCCATCAGATTGAAGGCTACCTAGTCTTGTGTTTTACATAGATCCATCTTATTCATTTGAAAGATGTGTGCATGTTGGCGATAAACACCTGCATATATTGTCCATCCCTGTTCACCCCAGAAATAAGGAGCCAATTCAGTGACAATAACACTGGTGGGTCTGTAGACCTCCTGGGCAAGGGTGAAAGACATTAGGAAACTGGGTGGTTCAATATGAAAATTCAGTAGTTTCATGGTTATTCTTATTGATAGCAGCTAAGCAAACAGTTATTAGTTTCACTCAGGATAAATAGCACATGCAATTAAGCTGAGCTGTTTATACAGTCTCTGCCCAATTGTAAATAACAACCACTTGCATTTTTAAAATACCTCAATTAAAGAATTGTAAAGAATTGGGTGGCAGGGTAGTGTAGCGGTTAGCTCTTTACAGCACCAATGATCCGGGTTCAATTCCCGCCGGCCGTAAGAGTTTGTAAATTGACCCATGATGGTTAGAATGTGACATAATCCGACATTATTTTGATAGAGAAGTAAACTCTTATGTTTAAGGTACTGAATCAGAATCATAGAGCTCTACAGCACTGGAACGAGCACTTTGGCCCATCTAGTCTGTGCTAGATAGTTATTCTGCCTAGTCCCATAGACCACTACCTAACCATAGTCCTGTATACCTCTCTCATCCATGCATTATCCATCTAATACTTCTGTTATGTAGTTTCTGTTTGTTTTAGTACCCGCTTTCTGCAAATTAGCTATCACATTTCCCACAAGAGTGAATCAGAACCAGGCATAGTCCATGATATATGTTGTTTTGCAGTAAATAAAATTATATAACTTACAGGAAATATACTGTATATAAAATTTAAATTAAATAAGTAGTGCAAAAGAGCCAATAAAGAAATAATGAAGTAGTGTACATGGGTTCATTGTTAATTCAGAAATCTGATGTTGGAGAGGAAGAATGCCCTAAAATGTTGAGAGTGTTTCTTCAAGCTCCTGATGGTAGCAATGAGAAGAGGGCGTACCCGGGATGATGGGTATCTTTAGGGATGGATGCCACCTTTTTGAGGCATTGTCATTTGAAGATGTCCTCAATACTGGAGGAAGCTAGTGCCCATGATGGAGCTGGCTGGGTTTGCAACTTTTTCTTATCCTGTCCAGTGGCCCCTCCACACCGAATGATGATGCATGCAACGGGTTAGAATTCTCTCCGTGGTACATCTGTAGAAATTTGTGAGAGTCTTTGGTGACATATTAAATCTTCTCAGACTGCTGTTGAAATATAGCTGCTGTTGTACTTTTGTAATTGTGTCCATATGTTGGGCCCAAGATAGGTCTTCATAGATGCTGACAGCCAAGAGCCTGAAACTGCTCAGCCTTTCCACTGCTGATCCCTTCATGAGAACTGGTGTGTGTTCCCTTGAATTCCCTTTCCTGAAGTCCACAATCAATTTCTTGTCTTTACTGACATTGAGTGCAAGGTTGTTGTTGCGACACCACTCAACCAGCTGATCTATCTTGCTCCTGTACATCTCCTTGTCACCATCCGAAATTCTGCCAACAGTACCTTGTGTCATTGGCAAATTTATGGATGGTGTCTGAGCTGTGCCTGGCCACATGGTCATGGATATAGAGAGTAGAGCAGTGGGCTAAGCACGCATTCTTGAGGTGTGCCATTGTTGATTGTTTGTGAGGATGAGATGTTATTTCCAAACTTCACTGACTGTGGTCTCCCGATGAGGAAGTCAAGGTCCCAGTTGCAGAGGGAGGTAAAGAGACCCAGTCTTTGAAGCTTGTTCATCAGAACTGAGGGCATGAATATGCTGAATGCTGAGCTGTAATCAATAAACAACAGCCTGATGTAGGTATTTCTATTGTCCAGGACTCATCCTCACAAACAATCAACAATGGCACACCTCAAGAATGCGTGCTTAGCCCACTGCTCTACTCTCTATATCCATGACCATGTGGCCAGGCACAGCTCAAACACCATCCATAAATATCTACATCAGGCTGCTGCTTATTGATTACAGCTGGAAAGCCAGTGAGGCTGCATCTACTGTTGCAATCTACTGTGGCGATAGGTAAATTGCAGCAGGTCCAGGTTTTTGCTTAGGCAGTACTTGATTCTGGCTATGACTAATATCTCAAATCACTTCATCACAGTAGATGTGACTGGGTCATAACTGTTATGACAGCTCACCTTGCTTTCTTTGGGCATTGGTATGATTGTCGCCCTTTTGAAGTAGGAGAGAACCTCCAACTGCAGCAGCGAGAGACAAAAGATGCCCTTCAACACTCCCACCTGTAGGTTGGCACAGGTTTTCAATGCTCTTCAGAGCTACCTCATTAGCTATAAAGCTCTTTAGGTTATTACGAGGTCACAAAACCCTTTTCTTATGGCTGTATATCAGAATAAAATAGAATTAGCAACTGAAAGTCTTTAAAATAGTTGGCAACAAATAGAGTTACACAGGCCAGTAACTGTGACAATTACAAGGTACAAGAGCACATTCATCAAGCTTTACACTTTCTATAGCCATTTTTAATTTTCAGTGTAGCTGGAAGCAAATAGTTCCAGGAGACAGTCCATGATAAATGGGTACTCAGAATCATCGTGGTCTAACTAATAGGTACACATTCATATTTTCTCTGGTTTGTTACTTTATGTTTTCACAAACTTCTCTCCATATTATAGGTTAATTCAAAAACATGGTTGATGAGCTCTTTAAACACATTTTTTCCTTTTTCCTCCAGCAAAAATCTAATTATCTTCCATTTGAAAGAACCAATAGTTTCAGCAAACATGGCTTTAGAGGAAACAAAATTTCCTTTATTAAACTGTTTAAAAATTTACTCCCTGATTTCTCCATGCTATACTTGGTTCTTCTTGGACGTTTGAATTTTAATCCCTCCGAAGAGAAAAATAGGTACTATTTTCTTCCCTAACCTTCAAGTGATTGTTTTTCCCCTTTAATCGTCATACTAATTATCTTCCATTAGAAAAAAACAACAGTCTCAACAATCAAACACCTCAAACAGATTTCTCTGGAATCCTCTATAGTTAAGGGTTTAGAAACTTGTATATTAGCATTGAGTAACAGAACACATTCTGGGACTTCTTTGCCTGTGATTTGTACCTTTGTCCTTCAAGGTTCCATGATAACTATTGACTATTTGCAGACCACTGGAACTGGATACCGAGGGTACATTTATCTCTTAACAACTATATCAAATTTAGAACTATTTTAACATTAGTAAATGTGGCAACAAATATAAACATGGATTTGTCCCACCAAAAATATTGAGATCAGTAACCAAGTTATCAGCTTTAACATTGGTATTTCATGAGGAATACTGACCAGACGTCAGGGAGGACAACTCTGCTTTCTCTTCACCCATCTAGTGGCATGGAATTGCAGCTTTTGGGACCTAGGATTAATGCCACACTGTTTCTTCAGCTCTGCTCTGGTTAGTCTACTAAAGTTTGTGTCCAATCTTCTGGTGGGGATATGTGAACTCAGCATTTTGGTGTAAGTGCAAGACTACTACCCATCTGAGTTGCACTTGCAACAAACACTGATACATTCCTACAGTGAAGGACCCTTGGCTAACTGTCTAACATGTCAGGCCACAAGGGATAGATAAGCATACACTGCTGTTGTAATTACTGCCATTACCCATATCCCAAAACACATACTTCTCAACTAATATTTCCTGTGAGTTTCTGGTACCTGCCTAGGGAATTAACACTTAAATATCATTGCTCAGTGGAAGCTTAGAATCACATCCTCTCATTCTGCAGTGCTGGTATAAATTCTTTGATTGTTGCCATGGTTATGAAAGCAGAGTCTTCTGTTTTGATTTTTAGGAGTTACTGTTTAAGAATATCATATTTAGTCTTAACAGTCTTAATGTATATTTTAGTCCTCAGATCCTATCGTCAAAAGAACAGGATGAATTTTGATTTTCAATGACTGTTACAGAACATGGTAATTTGAGGCAGGAATCAATTAAGGTTACAAGGACTCAATGCTGGAAACTGTATTAGCTTCAACCTTTACTGAAAAGACAACAGTCTATCCTCTCATCAAGTAAATGTCTTAATCAAATAGCTTTACATGCCTAGATTTTTAATAAGTACATTCAATACTGGACACATCCAAAACACTAGGTGCAACGGCAGTTGCTAGGCACTTGTTTGTTAGAACATTCAGCAGCTTGTGAAAGGAGACCACAAGAAAATCTAAAGTAATACAGAGTCACAGTAAATGCTCAATCAAACCTAACTATTCCATGGAATATCTCCCACTTCATCTAAAGCAGTTTGTTTTTATCATAAACAAAAATAATAGACCTACTATTTGCTCTGCCATCGGTGTTTATGTGGATGTTTCAGTCATTCTGTAAGTATTTTCTTACATTAACATCCATATATTTCAATTATGCAGTCCCCATCAGAAATAAGTGCTGAAAAGAAAAATAAATGCAGGTGTGGTAAATCTCGAATAAAAACTAAAGTGCTAAAAATATTCCCCAGATCAGAGCATCTGAGAAAGGAAAAACAGATTTTTCAGGTTTAATCAGAACTGGGAAAGTAAGAAATCAACTCAATTTCAAGATCCAGAGAGAGAGGGGAGAGTTGGTTTGGACAAAGGGAGTACCTCTGAAAGGGTGAGTCACGGGTGGGCATGGTGTTATGAGGTTGTTTGCTTGACAGATTAATGGGGGCAGTTGGAGAGAGGACAGAAAAAAACACAAAGCTGTTAAACGCAGGTTATTCTCATTACAGTTAACTTAAACAAAAAAAATTCTGAAAATGCCCAGCAGATCTAGCAGTGTCTACTGGGAGATAAAAATGGAGTTGATTACAGACCGAGAGATGGTCAGTTCTGTTACAAACACAGAAATCAAGTTACATGAAATTTTGATATTTAATATTTACCTATGGAATATTGAAAGGCTTAAATAGAGTGGATGTGGAGAGGATGTTTCCAATAATAGGAGAGTCTAGGATCAGAGGGCAAAGCCTCAGAATAAAGAATGTACTTTTAAAATAGAGATGTCAGGGAATTTCTCTATAGCCAAAGGTGGGTGAATCTGTGGAGGCCAAGTCATTGTGTATACTTAAAGCAAAGGTTCAACGCAAACACGAGGAAATCTGTAGATGCTGGAAATTCAAGCAACACACACAAAATGCTGGTGGAACACAGCAGGCCGGGCAGCATCTATAGGAAGAAGTACAATCGACATTTCAGGCTGAGTCAGGATGAAGGGTCTCAGCCCAAAACGTTGACTGTACTTCTCCCTATAGATGCTGCCTGGCCTGCTGCGTTCCACCAGCATTTTGTGTGTGTTGCTTAAGGCAAAGGTTGATAGCTTCTTGAATAGTAAGTGCATCAATGGTTTTGGGTGAAGGCAGCAGAATGGGGTTGAGATGGAATAATAAATCAGCCAAGATTGAATGATGGAGCAGACTCAATGGGCCAAATAGCCTAATTCTGCTTCTATCTCTCACAGTTTTATAATGTAAATTGTTGAATTAGACATCTAGTTCAAAGAGTAGAGGATAATGCATTACTGTACTTCTTAAGCTCACGTTGAAACTCATTGAGAGAATTCAGGAAGCAACAGCAGAAAGGTTAAAGTGGATTTGGGAATTGAAATTAAGTTAGAAACTGAGGGTCAACCCAGTAGACTGAATGAATGTACTCCACAAAGAAATCAATAATCTTAAGTTTGCTACTAAAGGGTACAGGGTGGACCCAACCCTTTATGTACCCAGTCACCATTTTGTTTGTTAACCATGGTTGTGGGTGTTTCCATGAGAGGGAAGCACAACAGAGCAGGCTGCAGTTCTAAGGGAAGGAAGGCTTTCATATGATGGACTACTGGTCTATTCAAATATCTTTTAAACTTGGCTGGAGACAATATATAGTGAAAGGAGGATGAAATTCTAGTGAAAGGATAACAGAGAAATAATAAGGTTGGTATGTAAATGTACCTTTGAAACCTCTGAAACCTTAATAGCATTATCTAGAATCAGCACAAGAAACAGAATTAATTGGTAAATTTACTTCCACCCCCTATCCTCATCACATTCTACAGGGGTTGTATTGAGAGCATCCTGAGCAGCTGCATCACTGCCTGGTTCGGAAATTGCACCATCTCGGACTGCAAGACCCTGCAGCGGATAGTGAGGTCAGCTGAGAAGATCATCGGGGTCTCTCTTCCCGCCATCACGGACATTTACACTGCATCCGCAAAGGAAACAGCATTATGAAGGACCCCATGCACCCCTCATACAATCTCTTCTCCCTCCTGCTGTCTGGGAAAAGGCTCCAAAGCATTCGGGCTCTCATGACCAGACTATATAACAGTTTCTTCCCCCAAGCTATCAGACTCCTCAATACCCGAAGCCTGGACTGACACCTTGCCCTACTGTCCTGTTTATTATCTATTGTAATGCCTGCACCGTTTTTGTGCACTTTATGCAGCCCAGTGCAAGTCTGTAGTCTAGTGTAGCTTTCTCTGTTTTTTTTATTACGTAGTTCAGTCTAGTTTTTTGTACTGTGTCATGTAACACCATGGTCCTGAAAAACGTTGTCTCATTTTTACTATGCACTGTACCAGCAGTTATGGTCGAAATGAAAATAGAAGTTGACTTGACTTATACACATTAGGATCCCAAGAGTAGTTAATTATTTTGAAAATCATTAAATTTCAAACTACAGGTAAAATAATTAAGTTTTCATTCAGTTTATGTTGGTCTTAAGCACAAAATAAGTTAACTCTTTTGGGTTTTTTTTTAGATATACATAGAGTGCAGATCTGGCCCTCTTGGCCCAATGAGCTGCACTGCTCAGCAATCCACCTGCTTCACCCTGGTCCAATCACAGGACAATTTACAATGGCCAATTAACCTACCAACTGGTACGTCTTTGAACTGTGGGAGGAAACCAGAGCACTTGGCTATGGGGGAGAATGTATAAATTCCTTACAGACAGCACCAGAATTGAACTTCGAACTCCAAAGTCCATGAGATGTAAAAGAATTGCTAAACACTGTGCTATCAGAGAGTTTTCTTTCCCTTTGTGAAATTTGGCTTAGCTACAGAAGTCTATTGTAGAAAGATTTCATGAGATTTATGGGTTTCATTGTTGTTGGCCAAATGTAAAAAAAAGAATGAGCCAGAGAGACCGAGAGGAGATCCGGATCTCTATTGGTTGGTGAATGATGAGATCATTGAATGACAGGTTGATTGATTTCCTTCCCTGCTTACATTGCACTGTAGGCAGTACTTTTTATTTGAAAATAAATAAATAAATAAACAGAGCGGCTTTCTTGTTCATAAAGCATATCTAATTCCAGTTACTTTGTAAGATTATACATTCTTTTGAGGGAAAGAGTTATCATGGTGTACACGTTGTCATAGCTACACTGCCTTAGTTTGTCAGATTCCATTGGAACAAATGAAATGCCAACTTATGACAGCTCAGTGCTGATTAGACTTCAGCCTTCAATATAGTTGACATTTTCTTATTCACCATCAGTAAAAATAAAAGTAAATAGGATAAAATAATATTGCAATAGCTGGACTTTACAATGAACTATCAGTTGATTGATGGGCAATGTTTTTATTACTTCATATCTGGCAGCCGAATGAAAGATATGCAGTTCTTTTTTGCTGGCTCTATAGTAAGGAATAAAGTGGCAGGGGAGAACTGAGAAGCTGACCCACAGTCAGGGAATCATGGACAATGTATGACACAGAAGGTGACCATTTATGTCCCCGTTCATAAGTAGAGATCCAGGAAATTTTGGGATCAATTTTCATTCTTCTATAATTCCAACTTTACTGTATTTTTCTTGTCTGTTGATTCCGTAAGACATAGGAGTAGCATTAGGCTATTCAGCCCATTGAGTCTGCTCTGCCATTCCATCATGGTTGATTTATCATCCGCCTCAATCTTTTTCTCCTGCCTTCTCCACAGCATCCTTGTTCATTAAGAAACTATCAACTTCTGCTTCAAATATACCCAATGACTTGGCCTCCGGAGTCCTCGGTGGCAATAATTCTGCATAGGATAAGGGTGTTGCTGGTTTTACCACATTCTTTGCCATCCTTGATTGTGTGAAAGAGACATTGATGGGCCTCCAGCTTCAACCATGTGTCTGCATACTCCCATAGTGCTACCAGGTAGAGTGTTCTAGGGTTTTGATGGAATAACTACGAATCTAAAGGAACAAGGGTTTTTTTTTTACAACATCAAATGTTGGAAACCTGAAAGGCAAGCGGAAAATGCTGGAAACACTCACCAGAGACAACAACACTTGAGGAGTGAGAAGAAGCAGAGATAACATTTTGGGAAGATGACCTTTTATGCCTTATTTATTTTATTGTTTTGTTTGTATTTGTATATATTTCCTCCTTTTGCACACTCCTTGTTTATGTGTAGTTTTTCAGTGATTCTATTGTATTTCTTAGTTCTACTGTGAATGCCTGTAAGAAAATGCATTACAGGGTAGTATATAGTGACATACATTCAGTAGCCTTGTTATAAGTTGCAAATGCAAATATCAAATCAGCCAATCATGTATCAGCAACTCAATGCATAAAAGCATGCTGACAGGATCAGGATTAGTTATGTTCAGACCAAACATCAAATAAGAAGCATAGAAACATAGAAAGCCTACAGCACAATACAGGCCCTTCGGCCCACAATGCTGTGCCGAACATGTACTTACTTTAGAAATTATCTAGGGTTATCCATAGCACTCCATTTTTCTAAGCTCCATGTACCTATCCAGGACTCTCTTAAAAGACCCTATTGTATTCTTGACCCTCCACCATCATTGTCGGCAGCCCATTCCACACATTCACCACTCTCTGTGTAACAAACTTACCCTGACATCTCCTCTGTACCTAGTTCCAAGCACCTTAAAACTGTGCTCTCTCATGTTAGCCATTTCAACCCAGGGAAAAAGCCTCTCATCATCTTGTACACCTTTATCAGGTCTCCTCTCATCCTCTGTTGCTCCAAGAAGAAAAGGCCAAGTTCACTCAACCTATTCTCATAAGGCATACTCCCCAATCCAGGCAACATCAAATCTCCCCTGCACCTTTCTATGATTTCCACATCCTTCCTGTAGTGAGGCGACCAGAACTGAGCACAGTACTCCAAGTGGGGTCTGACCATGGTCCTATATAGCTGCAGCATTACCTCTTGGGTCCTAAAATCAATTCCACGATTGATGAAGGCCAATGCACTGTATGCCTTTTTAATCACACAGTCAACCTGTGCAGCAGCTTTGAGTGTCCTATGGACTCAGACCACAAGGTTCCTCTGACCTTCCACACTGTCAAGAGTCTTACCATTAATGCAATATTCTGCCATTATATTTGACCTACCAAGATGAACCACCTCACACTTATCTGGTTTGAACTCCATCTGCCACTTCGCAGCCTAGTTTTGCATCCTCTTGATGTCCTGCTGTAACTTCTGAGAGCCCTCCACACTATCCACAACACTCTCAACCTGTGTGTCATCAGCAAATTCACTAACCCATCCCTCCACTTACTCATCTAGGACATTTATGAAAATCATGAAGAGTAGGGATCCCAGAACAGATCCCTGAAGCACACCACACTTCACCAACCTCCATGAAGAAGTCTACAACCACCCTTTGTCTACTGTGGGCAAGCTAATTCAGGATCCACAAAGCAACATCCCCATAGATTCCTACTTCCTCAGTAAGCTTTACATGGGGTACCTTTTCAAATGCCTTGCTGAAATCCATATAAACTACTTCTACTGCTCTACCTTCATTAACGTGTTTAGTCATGTCCTCAGAAAATTCAATCAGTTTCATAAGGCACGACCTTCCTTTGACAAAGCCACACAGACTATTTCTAAACATATTATGCCTCTCCAAACATTCATAAATCCTGCCTCTCAGGATCTTCTCCATCAACTTACCAACCACTGAAGTAAGACTCATTGATCTATAATTTCCTGGGCTATCTTTACTTCCTTTCTTGAATAAGGGAACAACATCCACAACACTCCAATCCTCCGGAACCTCTCCCATCCCAATTGATGATGCAAAGATCATCGTCAGAGGCTCAGCAATCTCCTCCCTCACCTCCCACAGTAGCCTGGGGTACATCTTATCCGGTCCTGGTGACTTATCCAATTTGATGCTTTCCAAAAGCTCCAGCACATCATTTTTTTGAATTTCTATATGCTCAAGCTTTTCAGTCCACTGTAAGTCATCCCTACAATCACCAAGATACTTTTCCATGGTGAATACTGAAGCAAAGCATTCATTAAGTACCTCTGCTATCTCCACCAGTTCCATACACACTTTTCCACTGTCACACTTGATTGCTCCTATTCTCTCACGTCTTATCCTCTTGCTTTTCACATACTTGGAGAATGCCTTGGGGTTTTCCTTAATCCTATTAACCAAGTCCTTCTCATGGCCCCTTCTGGCTCTCTTAATTTCATTCTTATGCTCCTTCCTGGTAGCCTTATAATCTTCTAGATCTTTATCAGTACCTAGTTTTTTGAATCTTTTGTAAGCTTTTCTTTTCTTCTTGTCTAGATTTTCAACAGTCTTTGTACACCATGGTTCCTGTACACTACCATCCTTTCCCTGTCTCATTGGGACGTACCTATGCAGAACATCACACAAATATCCCCTGAACATTTGCCACATTTCTGCTGTACATTTCCCTCAGAACATCTGTTCCCAATTTATGCTTATAAGTTCCTGCCTGATAACCTCATATTTCCCCTTACTCCAATTAAACACTTTCCTAACTTGTCTGTTCCTATCCCTCTCCAATGCTATAGTAAAGGAGATAGAATCCTTTGGGATCACCCACTTTTTGGAGATCAAAATGCTCTCCCACTGAGAGACCTGACACCTGACCAGGTTAATTTCCGAATACCAGATTAAGTATAGCCTCTCTTCTTGTAGGCTTAGCTACATATTGTGTCAGGAAACCTTCCTGAACAGATCTGACAACCTCCACCCCATCTAAACTCCTTGCTCTAGGGAGATGCAAATCAATATTTGGGAAATTAAAATCTCCCACCTCAATAACCCTGTTATTATTACAGTTTTCCTGAATCTGTCTCCCTATCTGCTCCTTGATGTCCTTGTACTATTGTGTGGTCTATAAAAAACACCCAGTAGAGTTATGTTTCCTGTTTCTAACTTCCACCCACAGAGACTCAGTAGACAATCCCTCCATGACTTTCTCCTTTTCTGCAGCCGGACTCTATCTCTGATCAGCAGTGCCATTCCCCGACCTCTTTTTCCTCCCTCCCTGTCTTTTCAGAAACATCATTGCTCCAAGTACTGATCCACGCTCTAAGCTCATCTTCTTTGTTCATGATGCTTCTTGCATTAAAATAGACACATCTCAATCCATTGGTCTGTCCCTTCTCTATCACCTGCCTATCCTCCCTCTCACAATGTTTCCAAGCTTGCTCTATATGTAAGCCAACTACTCCTTCCTCTGTCTCTTCAATTTGGTTTCCACCCCACCAGCAATGCCAATTTAAACTCTCCCCAGTAGCCTTAGCAAACCTCTCTGCAGAATATTGGTCCCCCTTGGATTCAAGTGCAACCCGTCCTTTTTGTACAGATCACACCTGCCCCAAAAGAGGTCCTAATGATCCAGAAATCTGAATCCCTGCCCCAGCTCCAATCCCTCAGCCACGTATTTATCCTCCCTTACTCTACTCCTCTGTTCACTGTCACGTGGCACAGGCAGTAATCCCGAGATTACTACCTTTGAGCTTCTGCTTCTCAACTTCCATCCTAACTCCCTGTAGTCTGTTTTCAGGACCTCTTCTCTTTTCCTACCCATGTCATTGGTACCAATATGTACCACAACCTCTGGCTGTTCACCTTCCCACTTCAGGATATCATGGATTTGATCAGAAATATCATAGACCCTGGCACCTGGGAAGCAAACTACCATGCATATTTCTTTCCTGTGTCCACAGAATCGCCTGTCTAACCCCCAGACTATACAGTCCCCTATCACTGCTGCTATCCTCTTCCTTTCCCTATGAGGAAGAAATGTGATTTAACTGATCTCCTGGGATTGACAAACAGTCTCTAGAGCTTAAAGAGAATGGTGTAAAGAACAAAAAAAAACATCCAGTGAGCAGCAATTCTATGGGCAAAAATGCCTTGTTACTGAGAGAGGTCAGAGGAGAATGGTCAGATTAGTTCAAGCTGACGGGAAGGTGACAGTAATTAATAACCATGCATTACAACAGTGCTGTGCAAAAGAGCATCTCTGAATGCACAACACATTGAGCCTTGAAGTAGATGTGCTGTCACAGCAGAAGACCACACTGGGTTCCACTCCTGTTTCTCACTCAGTGAATATTACTTTGATAATAAGTTTACTTTGAACTTTTGAGGACAATATCAAGAGCAATATAAGTCCAAGACAAGGTGGGGTGAGGGGTACAGACCATTAGTCTGCAAATCATCTTTCTGAAGTATAGTTTGTAGATTTGGGAGGAGCTGTCAGTGTGTGGTACAGGCTAGAGCCATAATGAGCAGGTGGTGAAGAGTGTGAATGATTTCAATGGGGATAAGAGGCTGAGTAATCAGCTTCTACCGAATGATACCAAAGCATATGAGTATTGTTGAAGCTGTACTTATTTACTCAGGCAGAGAATATTGCAATAAACCCCAGACTCCTGCTGTGTTTATGGTGGAGAGGTTCAGAGAAGTCAGGAGTGGAGCCATTTTCTGCAGAATTATTAGCCCCAAATACTCAAATCAACTCCTTTAATGCATCAAGCTAGTGTTAAGTTTCTGGTTAGTGTTTCAGTCGGTAATAACGTTTAAGTACGAAGTGGTCATTAAGCTCTCTCTTGTTAGAGCAGATCATTACCTGGCATCCTTATAATTGGTCTCCAACCTCTATGGTGATTTGCTGTTGGAAGTGATGAGGTTTCATTCAGTGAAGTGCTATCCTCGACATGCTAATTATCAACATTTGGTTTATTAGGGATTATCATTTTCACAATTCACATTCACATCATGTCCACATTTGTACCAAAGTACTGATAATATCTGGAACTGAATAGTTCAAGCAGAACCCAAACTAAGATGGTGGAAAATACCACCTCACAGCGCTATTTGACAACACTTCCTCTCACTTTGCTTAACACTGGGAACTTGCTGATGGGGCAGTAACAATCCTGACTGCACTCTTTTCATTTTTTTTGGATGTGCCATCATACCTGGGCAATGTCCTCCTGTGTCTTCTCTCATTTCATCTTTTTGATGCTAGAATTAGGGTAGAATTCATCTTCCCTGCAATCTCCATCCAATCAGCCTCCACTTTCAAAGAGTCATTGAAAAGTACAGCACAGAAACAGGCTATTCAACCCATCGTGTCCATGCTAAACCATTGAAACTGCTTAACTCCATCGACCTGCACCAGATCCATATATCTCCATACCCCTACCAGTCACGTACCAATCCAAACTTCACTTAAACTTTGAAATCAAGCTGGCATACACCACTAGCACTGGCAGCTCATTCCACACTCTCACGACCCTATGAGTAAAGATGTTACCCCTCCCGTTCCCCTTTCCACCATTCACCCTTAACCCATGAGCTCTAGTTAATCTCACCCAACCTCAGTGGAAAAAAAACTGCTTTCATTTACCCTATCTATACTGTTCAGAATTTTGTATACCTCTATCAAATCTCCCCACAATCTTCTACATTCCAAGGAATGAAATCCTAACCTGTTCAATCTTTCCTTATAACGCAGATTCTCCAGTCCCAGCAATATCTCTGTATATTTTCTCTGTAGCCTTTCAACCTTATTTACATCTTTCCTGTAGGCATGTGACCAAAACTGTACATAATACTCCAAATTAGGCCTCACCAATGTTTTATACAACTTGAACATTATATCCCATCTCCTGCACTCAATATTTTGATTTATGAAGGCCAATGAGCCAAAAGCTTTCTTTACCACTCTATCAACCTGTAACACCACTTTCAATGACTTATGTACCTGCATTCCCTAATCACTTTGTTCTACAGGACTCCTCAGTGCTTTACCATTCACTATGTAAGACTTAACCTATGTGGTCCTACTGAAGTGCAACATCTTGCACTTGTCTGCATTTAACTCCATCTGCCATTTTTTAGCTCATTTTTCCAGATGGTCCAAATCCAACCACAGGCTCTGATAGTTTTCCTCACTGTCTATTACACCCCAATCTTGATGCCATTCACAAATTTGCTGATCCCATTAACAACATGATGAACCAGATCATGGATACAGATGACAAACAACAGCACACCCAGCACCAATCCCTGCGGCGCTCCACTAGTCACAGGCCTCCAGTCAGTGAGGCAACCATCTACGACCACTTGCTGGCTTCTCCCACAAAGTCAATGTCTAATCTAATTTACTACATTATCTTGAATGCTGAGTGATTGAACCTTCTTGGCCATACGGACTTTGTCAAATGCCTTGCTAAAGTCCTTGTAGGCAACATCCACTGCTTTGCTTTCATCAACTTTCCTGATAACTTCCTTGGAAAACTCTATAAGATTGGTTAGACATGACTTACCATCACAAAGCCACGCTGACTATTCCTTATTAGTTTATGCCTATCCAAATACTCATATATCCTGTCCCTTAGACTACCTTCCAATAACTTTCCCACTACTGATAGCAGGCTCACAGGGATAAATTCCTGCTTTATTTTAGAGCCTTTCGTAAATAGTGGAACAACAATAACCATCCTCCAATCCCTGACCCATCACTAATGCTGATTTAAATATCTCTGCTCTGGTCTCTGTAATTCCCCTACAGGGTCCGAGGGAAAACCTTGTCAGGCCCCTGGGATTAATCCACCCTAACTTGACAAGACTTCTCCTCCTCCATAATCTGTATAGGGTCTTTGAAGGCATTGTTGTTTTGCCTCACTTCTATAGACCTAGTCTTTGTCTCCTGAGTAAATATAGATGCAAAAAATCCATTAAAGATCTCCCCGATCTCTTCTGACTGTGCGGATGGATTACCATTCTGATCTTGCAGAGGACCAGCATTGTCTCTCGCAATCCTTTTGCTTTTAACATATCTGTAGAATCTCTTAGGATTCTCCTTCACCTTGTCCTTCACCAAGGCAATCTCATGCCTTGTTTTAGCCCTCCTGATTTCTTTCTTAAGTGTTCTCTTCCATTTCTAATACCCCATAAGCACTTCATTTGTTCTTATCTGCCTATACTTGCTATACACCTTTTTTTCTCAAATAGGGTTTCAATATCTCTGAAAACCATGATTCACTAAACCTGTTATGTTTACCCTTTATTCTGACAGGCATAATCAAGCATTGTACTCTCAAAATTTCTCTTTTGAAGGTCTTCCACTTATCAAGTACATCTTAGCCTGAAAACAGCCGATCCCAATCCACACATGCTAGATCCTTTCTGATACCATCAAAATTCACCTTTCTCCAGTTTAGATTCTCCACCCATGGACCAGACCTGTCTTTTTCCATAGTTACTTTGAAACTATTGGCAATATTATCACTAAGTGCAAAGTGTTCCCCTATACAGACATCTGTCACCTGTCCCGTCTCATTACCTAATAGCAGATCAATATCCACACACTCTTTCATTGGGACTTCTACGTACTGATTAAAGAAACTTTCCTGATCGCATTTGACAGACTCTATCCCACATAGACCTTTTATAGTATGGGAGTCCTAGTCAAAATGTGGACAGTTAAAATCACCTACTATAACAACCTTATGTTTCTTGCAACAATCTTTGATCTCTCTATAAATTTGTTCCTATAAATCCTGTGAACTGCATCTACCTCATTTTGTAGGCTTTTCTGTTCTTGAGTGATGCTGTTTCCAAACAAGGCTGTGATGCAACCAGTCAGGATGCTGTTCACTGCTCATCTATAGAAGTTTGTCAAAGTTTTAGATGACATGTCAAATCTGCGCTAACTTCCAAGGAAGTAGGGACGCTGTCCTGCTTTCACTCCCTTCTATAAAAATCAGCTCTTTGCTTTCTATAGGTGAACCACTCTGAACCTTGTTCGCCTTTTCCGTCTTTAATCTCACAGTTGGTGTCCCGTTCCCCAAGCCAGCATTACTCCCCTCTCAATACCATGTGCCTTTTGAAGGATGTGGCACCCTGAAATGCTTATTGGACTTCCAATGTAGTCCACCCACAAATTTCTATAATTTTTACAGAATAGCTGCACTTAAGTCCACTCAGCATTAGGATTTTTATGCTTTGAGATACATTGAAAGTTTTTTTATTGACAACAGCCCTATTTTGGATGGCAAGGGTTTCATATTCCAAATGGCCTTTGATCAAAGGGTTTCCCGATATCACATCTGAATGGACTAGCATTAATTTTAAAGCCTTGTACACATCCTTTGGAACCCTCAAGTACAAGGCATTTCCCTCATTCTATCCTATTAAGTTTTTAAATTACTCTTTAATATTCCCTGCTCAAGGGAATTCAACCCAAATCATGTAGTTGGGTTTATGATCCCTTTAAATGTTGTTTAAGAAACCTGCTGCCTCTGGCATGTTATCAGGGCAAAAGTGCATGAATTGTTTTTTGGAATACTGAAATAACTATCTGATGGTATAGTTGTTGAAATCTATAAATTACCCACATTGTTTTAAACTGAGGACAAATGTTTCTTTTTCGCCATTAATGGGACCCTGAAAAGAGGACATATGGTGGTAAATTGCCTCCTGACTAATACAATTGAACACATCACTGAGCACAAACTCTGAATGCTGAAATTGTACAACATTTTGTTCTGAAGTAAGGGCTTGTGAAATCATTTGAAGAGCAGGGTGATCTCCAGGTATCTCTGGCATAAACTATCCAATAACAGTAAAACAGATTATCTGCTCAATAATTCACAGATGTGTGTGGGATCTTGTTATGGCAGAAAAAGGCTACCGTATCTCCTACAATGTAAAGATGGAAGCACTTAAATTCCAGTTGTGCAGAGATTTACCAGCAGGCTGCCTGGATTAGAGAGCAGGTCTTACGAGGAAAGATTAAACAAGCTAGGGCTTTTCTCTTTTGAGCAAAGAAGGATAAGAGGTGACTTGATCAAGGTGATAGAGATGTGTAAGATGATGAGGCATTGATAGAGTGGGCAGCCAGGGGCTTTTTCCCAGATTGGAAGGGTCTGCTAATGTGAGAGATCATAATTTCAAGGTGTTTGGAGGGAAGTATTGGGTGGATGGTAATGTTAATAAATATATATATACATACACATATATAAATGCAGTTTATGGTAAATGCTACCAGGGATGGAAACTTTTAGACAGGCACATGGATAAAAGAAAAATAGAAGGATGAGGGAGGAAAGCATTAAGTTGAATGGAGTAAGCTAAAAGGTCGGCATAATTTTGTGAGCCAAAGGGCCTGTACTGTGCTACACTGCTCTTTCAGTGCAGTTGATTGGCTGCAAAGTGCTCTGGGACAGCCTAAGACAATGAAGGGCACAACATACCATAAACTCTGTTGGTTAAAAAAAATCTTACAGTAATCAAAGTCATGCAGCATGTAAGCATGCTCTTCAGACCACCATGCTGATCACCATGCCGACAGGGAAGAATTCATCTCTCTGACACAGTGGTGTCAAGAAAACAACCTCTCCCTCAATGTTGCATAAACAAAGGAGATGGTTGTGGATTACAGGAGGAATGGAGACGGGCTGATGCACCATCAATAACTCTCTGAGACATGAGGCGAGATATAGGCTTTTATTGACTGGAAGAAAGAACAAGCAACAAGCAGCAATTGACCACCATACTACATCCTGGAGACTGAAGGCAGGGCTCAGGCCCGAATCGCCTTTATACCGGGGTCCGTGGGAGGAGCCATGGTCAGTGGGAGGAGCCACAGGAGCAGTCAGCGGGGGGGCGTGTCCAGACAGGTATATGTAGTTCACCACACGGTCTAACCCCTACAGACATCAATGGATCTGGGGTTCAGAAGGTAAACAGCTTTAAGTTCCTCGGCATCCACATCACGTGATCTGTACACACCAGCTGTGTGGTGAAAACGGCACAACAGCGTCTCTTTCACCTCAGATGGTTCAGTAAATTTGGTATGGGCCCCCAAATCCAAAGAACTTTCCACAGGGGCACAGTTGAGAGCATCCTGACTGGCTGCATCACTGCCTGGTATGGGAACTGTATCTCACTTAATCGCAGGACTCTGCAGAGAGAGGTCCAGACAGCTGAGTGCATCTGTTGTTGTGAACTTCTCATGATTTAAGACATTTACAAAGACAGGTGTGGAAAAGTGCCCGAAGGATGATTGGGGGCCAGAGTTATCCCAACCACAATCTATTCCAGCTGCTACCATCCGGGAAATGGTACCGGAGCATAAAAGCAAGGACCAACAGGCGCCTGGACAGCTTCTTCCACCAGGTCATCAGAGTAATTAACTTACACTGATTTGAGTGCATTTCTATGTCACATTGACTGTTCTATTTATTATAAATTATTATGATTGCACATAACTTTAAGATTTTTACTCCTCATGTATATGAAGGATGTAAGAAATAAGGTCAATTCAATATCACGCACAAATGCCCTTTGATCTAAATACCCCAACTGCCCAGATTTTACACACAAGGAGCAAATTACATTAGCCATTAATGAACCAAACCAGCTCTCCGGTTGTGTGAAGAAACAGGAGCAGCCGCAGAAAACACAAGAAAACTCACACAGTCCATGACTGAGCCTGGGTCACCTGAGATGTGAGGCAGAAGCATTGCTTGCTGACCCACTTCTGCTGGAACTTTCTGAAGTTGTTTCGAAGAGGTAGGGGATGGACAACTTATGCTCTGGTATGATTCATACACCAATGCACCGTACATCTGCAAGCCAGCCTAGATTGTGACCTGTCACATCGGCTACTGCCAATTTGACATCAGACGTTGCCATCCAACAAACCTTCTGTTCTTGCTATCAGACTAGATATTCACTGTTGTTTGACTGCTTCTTTAATGTTATTCCCTCAATAGATGCATCCGCATTGTCAAGATTCATGGATAGAAAGTAAGGATAGAAGTTTCAAGCCAGACTTTGTCAGCCTTCAAGCCTTGTGATCTGGACAGGAAGTTTTCCAATTCTGTGTACACTTCATAAAGTGGAAAGCCCTCAGTGAACAGAGAACGATCTGTGAAAAGATGCTGAGATACCTCCCCTTCCTTAAGAAAACAAGTTCTCCTCAAACCCCAAAGGAAAGTAAAAGGTTCAACTTTAATTGGATTTTACAGTAAGTCCAAGTTACTTCTTTTCGCTTTAAGATTTTTAAAAAGTTTCCATTAAACTCTGGGGCCCCCTCCTGCCGCTTTAGTTGGTGCTTGCTACAAAACCTTCCTCTGACCCTGTAGCAGCAACAGTTTCAGGGGAATGAGAACAAAAGCTATGAATGCTAGTACACCAGAGATTTTCTCTGCAGGGGTCCTTACTTTAAATCATTCCAAATAATGAGACCAGAAGTGAAAGGTTTTCTGAGTACATTATTCGATCTCACCACAATTTGAAATGCATCAGGCAACAATTTCGACTAAATCATTCAACTCTGAGAAAAGATTATCTTGAAATTACAGACTTCTTGCAAAGGACTGTCACCCTGGTTTCACTTTGTCAGTACATTGTCATGTTTACTTCACACTGCAAAGATTCTCTTTAAGTTGAATGCCAGTCTTCCTGCCATGATGAAGAAACCACAGCTAATACTTCCACACTCTACCTCCCAATGCAAAATTGGATGAATACATGAAGATACAACTTGTCATTAACATACATCAAAAATGCATGTGCTCTGATCTCCAAATGAGGGCTGAAGTATCAATAAAAATACTAGAAGGCTCATAGTTAATGTCATTAGAAACATAGAAAACCTACAGCACAATACAGGCCCTTCGGCCCACAATGCTGTGCCGAACATGTACTTACTTTAGAAATTACCTAGGGTTACCCATAGCTCTCTATTTTTCGAAGCTCCATGTACCTATCCAGGAGTCTCTTAAAAGACCCTATTGTATCCACCTCCACCACCTCGCCAGTAGCCCCTTCCATGCACTCACCACTCTCTGCGTAAAAAAAAAACTACCACTGACATTTCCTCTGTACCTGCTTCCAAGCACCTTAAAACCGAACCTTCTCATCCCAGCCATTTCTGCCCTTGGAAAAAGCCTCTGACTATCCACACGATCAATGCCTGTCTTCATCTTATATACCTTTATCAGGTCACATCTCATCCTCTGTCACTCCAAGGAGAAAAGGCCGAGTTCACTCAACCTATTTTCGTAAGACATGCTCTCCAATCCAGGCAAAATACTTGTAAATCTCCTCTGCACCCTTTCTATAGTTTCTGCATCCTTCCTACAGGGAGGTGACCGGAACTGAGCACAGTACTTCAAGTGGGATCTGACCAGGGCCCTATACAGCTGTAACATTATCTCTCGGCTCTTAAACTTAATCCTATGGTTGATGAAGGCCAATGCACTGAAGGCCGTCTTAACCACACAGTCAACCTGCAGAGCAGCTTTGAGTGTCCTATGGACTCAGACCCCAAGATCCTTATGACCCTCCACACTGCCAAGTGTCTTACCATTAATACTACATTCTGCCATCATACTTGACCTACCAAGATGAACCACCTCACACTTATCTGGTTTGAACTCCATCTGCCACTTCTCAGCCCAATTTTGCATCCTATCAATGTTCTGCTGTAAACTTTGACAGCCCTTCACACTATCCACAACACTCCCAACCTTTTTGTCATCAGCAAATTTACTAACCCATCCTTCCACTTCCTCATCCAGGTCATTTATAAAAATCATGAAGAGAAGGGGTTCCAGAACAGATCCCTGAGGCACACCATGGTCACCAACCTCCATGTAGAATATGACCCATCTACAACCACTTGCCTTTTGTGGGCAAGCCAATTCTGGATCCAGAAAGCAAGATCCCCTTGGATCCCATACCTCCTTACGCTCTCAATAATCCATATACACTGCATCTACTGCTCTACCTTCATCAATGTGTTTAGTCACACCCTCAAAAATTCAATCAGGCTTGTTAGGCATAACCTGCCTTTGACAAAGCCATGCTGACTGTTCCTGATCATATTATTCCTTTCCAAATGTTCATAAATCCTGCCTCTCGGGAGCTTTTCCACCAATTTACCAACCACTGAAGTAAGAATCACTGGTCTATAATTTCCTGGGCTATCTCTGCTCCCTTTCTTGAATAAGCGAACAACATCCACAACCCTCCAATATTCTGGAACCTCCCCGTCCCCACTGATGATGCAAAGATCATTGCCAGAGGCTCAGCAATCTCCTCCCTCACCTCCCACATAGGCCCTTTCTGGCTCTCCTAATTTCATTCTTAAGCTCCTTCCTGCTAGCCTTATAATCTTCTAGATCTTTATCATTACCTAGTTTTTTGAACCTTTTGTAAGCTTTTCTTCTTGACGAGATTTTCAGCAGCCTTTGTGCATCACGGTTTTTGTACCCAACTATCCTTCCCCTGACTCATTGGAACGTAATTATGCAAAACACCACGCAAATATCCTCTGAACATTTGCCACATTTCTCCATACATTTCTGTGAGAACATCTGTTCCCAGTTTATGCTTCCGAGTTCCTGCCTGATAGATTCATATTTCAAATTACTCCAGTTAAATGCTTTCCTAACTTGTCTGTTCCTATCCCTCTCCAATGTTATGTTAAAAGAGATAGAATTGTGATCACTGTCTCCAAAATGCTCTCCCACTGAGAGACCTGACACCTGACCAGGTTCATTTCCAAATACCAGATCAAGTACAGCCTCTCCGCTTGTAGGCTTATTTACATATTGTATCAGGAAACCTTCCTGAACACACCTGACAAACTCCACCCCATCTAAACCCCTTGTTCTAGGGAGATGCCAGTCAATATTTGGGGAATTAAAATGTCCTACAATGACAATCCTTTTATTATTACACCTTTCCAGAATCTGTCTCCCTATCTGCTCCTCAATGTCCCTGTTACTATTGGGTGATCTATAAAAAAACACTCCCAGTAGAGTTATTGACCCCTTCCTGTTCCTAACTGCCACCAACAGATACTCAGTAGAAAATCCCTCCTTTTCTGCAGCCATGACACTATCTCTGATCAATAGTGCCACACCCCCACCTCTTTTGCCTCCCTCCCTGTCCTTTCTGAAACATCTAAAGCCTGGCACATTCCTGTGCCTAAACCATCCAAATCTCTGTAATGGCCACAACATCATGGCTCCAAGTACTGATCCACAATCTAAGCTTTGTTCATGATGCTTCTTGCATTAAAATAGACACATCTCAATCTATCAGTCTGAGTGTATCCCTTCTCGTTCACCTGCCTACCTCTCTCTCACACTGTCTCCAAACTTTCTCTATATGTGAGCCAATTGACCCTTCCTCCAACTCTTCAGTTCGATTCACAACCCCCAGCACTTCTAGTTTAAATGATCCCTAATAGCCTTACCAATCCTTCCTGCCAGGATCTTGGTTCGCCTCAGATTAAGTGCAACCGGTCCTTTTTGTACAGGTCACACTTGCTCCAAAAAAGGTCCCAATGAGCCAGAAATTTTGAATCTCTGCCCCCGCTCCAATCCCTCAGCCATGTATTTATCCTCCACCTCACTCTATTCTGATACTCACTGTCACGTGGCACAAGCAGTAATCCTGAGGTTACGATCTTTGAGGTCCTGCATCTCAGCTTCCTTCCTAACTCCATGTAGTCTGTTTCCAGGACCTCCTCCCTTTTCCTACCTATGTCGTTGGTACCAATGTGTACCGTGACCTCTGGCTGTTCACCTTCCCACTTCAGGATATTGTGGACGTGATCAGAAACATCCTGGACCCTGGCACCTGGGAGGAAAACTACCATCTGCGTTTCTTTCCTGCTTCCACAGAATCACCTATCTGATCCCCTAATTATAGAGTCCCCTGTTACTGCTGCTATCTTCTATTTCCTATCCTTCTGAGCCACAGGCTTAGACCTCGTGCCTTGCGCTTGACACCTTGTGCCAGAGGTGCAGCCACTGTTGCCTCCCCCAGGTAGGCTGTCCATCCCCAACAGTACTCAATCAGAAGTTCTTATTGTCAAGGGGGACAGCCACATGGGTGCTCTCTAGTGTCTGATTCCTGCCCTTCCCTCTCCTGACTGTCACCCACTTATCTGTCTCCCGAGACCCCGGTGTGACTACCTGCCTATCGCTCCTCTCTATCACCTTCTCACTTTCCCTGACCAGATGAATTCCTTTGAGCTGCATCTCCAGTTCCCTAACCCGATCCCTAAGGAGCTGCAGCTCGACACACCTAGTGCAGATGTGGCCGTCCGGGATGCTGAGAGTCTCCTGGACTTCCGACATCTGACACCCAGTACAGAACACTGGCCTCACAGACAGATTTCCTGTTTGTATTCCTCACAGGTAACTTACCTCACCTTAACCCATTATCGCTGAAGCCTGAATGAGCCAAAGCCCTACCACTGTGCCTCGGATCACTCTGTTGATGACCGCTCCTTTGATGACTGCTCCACTAGGCAGTGTCTCCCTTTTATGCCTGAACCTTCCCTGCTATCTAACTCACAATTGGTGCTCCAGTTATAGCCACTGATAGGCCACATACAAGACAATCCATGGATTGTCACTTTGTCGTGGTGGAGAAGCTTGTGTGTTCCTGAGATCCTGAGCGCAATGACGTTTGGAGCTATGCTCCTGTTAGGGTCACCCCTTGCGGTAAGGTTGAGGGTGAGGTCCCTGACAGACAACAATCCAACCAACACCTCAACGGTGGAACAGGCAGACGAAGTTACTTCAAACTCAATGGCTGTGAAGGTGGATGAAGGCTGCAACAAATCCATCAGCTCCAATCATCGTGGTTTCCATGCCATTGGAATCAGTTGGTTGATTTGTAAAGTATCATGTGCTTCTTGGTGTGCAACATCAAACAAATAAATAAATAAACAAACAAAAAAATAGTAATAATAAAATAATATAAATAATAACAAATAAATAAACAAACAAATACACGCACAGGCATCTTCACTCTGTGATAGATCAATGGAACAAAGACCATTATCCTTGACCTCGAGGGATGGCCAAGACGACAAGAATTAGTAAAAGAATTAAAGAGAAGATAAGGAAATGCATTCTGTGTCCTCTTTACTAGGACAGGAGTGGAACTCGGTGTCATCTTCTGCTGCTGCAGGCCATTTACTTCAAGGTTCATTGAGTAAATGCTCTTCTGCTTATCACTGATGTTACGCATGGTTACTTGAGTTACGGCGTCTTCCTGTCAGCTTGAATCAGCTTGGCCGTTCTCCTTCAACCTCTCTTATTAACAAGGCATTTTCACTCCAAGAACTGCTACTCACTGGATATTTCTTTTGTTTTTATGCCATTCTCTGTAAACTCCAGGGACTGTTGTGCATGAAAGTCCCAGATCAGTAGTTACTGAGATAGTCAAACCACCCCGTCTGGCACTAACAAACATTCCATGGTCGAAGTCAGTTAGTTTACATTTCTTCCCCATTCTGCTGTTCAATCTGAATACCAATTGAACACCTTGACCATATCTGCATGCTTTACTGCATTGAGTTGCTGCCACATGATTGGATGATTAGACAACAGCATGAATGAGCAGGTGTACTGGTGTACCTAACAAGCAGCCACTAAATGTAGTTTATCTTTTGTAATAAGACCATAAGACCATAAGACAAAGTAGCAGAAGTCGGCCATTCGGCCCATTGAGTCTGCTCCGCCATTTCATCATGAGCTGATCCAATCTCCCCTTTAGTACCATTACCCCGCCTTCTCACCATAACCTTTGATGCCCTGACTACTCAGATACTTATCAATCTCTGCCTTAAATACACCCAATGACTTGGCCTCCACTGCCGCCTGTGGCAACAAATTCCATAGATTCACCACCCTCTGGCTAAAAATTTTTTTTCGCATCTCTGTTCTGAATGGGCGCCCTGCAATCCTCAAGTCATGTCCTCTCGTACTAGACTCCACCACCACGGGAAACAACTTTGCCACATCCACAATAGGTTGCTATCATCAGGAAAACAGTGCAAAAAACAGCAGTGCAAGCAGATTCAAAGGTAACTTTCCAAAGAGAATTGGATTTCTAGATAGGGGAAAACCTTGATGCACCCCAGGGAACAGAAATAGAGTGGCATTCATTACTGAGGCAAAGAGTGGGACTTGGCACAGCATATTGAATTGGCTTTTTCTGCAGTGCATCAAAGATTAGATCAGGTTTGGTTGTTTGATTCAGTGCTACTTGACTGATGATGCACCATGACCTGAATAAAATGCAATCAAGGCTATTTCTGTGTTATTTTACAACACACCAAAAGATTGATCAGGCACTTCCAGCCCTTATCTTACTTGAGCACTTCAGGTACACATCAAGTTGCATAATTTCCTGTGCAACAACCTTTTTTGGAGAACTGAGTGAAAATTAGAACAAGGCACCATTTTCAACAGTTTCAGGACAAATGGGCACCTCAAACAGGTAGGAACTTTTCAAAGGTACTGCACTGATTCCCCCATTAAGCTCAGTCCCTTATATTTTAGCTCCCTCCCCCAAAGTAGCATCACACTGCCAACCCTGTACCCAACCCCACAGCCCTAATGACCTCCGTCAGCCCTGGTCCTAACTGCTTATCTTTGAACCACTCACCATTGAGTACATTTATATGCAGCACTACTATAAAAAAGCAGCATCCATCAAGTGCCCTCATCATCCAGGTCATGTCTTCTTCTTGACCCCACCATTGGGCAGATCCACACCCATCAGGTTCAGAAACAGTTATTACCCTGAAACCATCAGGCTCCTGGAGGGACATGCATACTTCACCACTACTCTGAACTATTTCTACAACGTACATACTAATTTTCAAGGACTCTTTACAGTTCATGTTCTCAGTTTTTTGTATTTGCACACTGGTTGGTTGTCAGCTTTATTTATATATAGTTTTTATATTTATATTGGATTTCTCCCTCCCCCCCTCATAATTGCCTGGAAGAAAATAAATCTCAAGGTAGTATGTAGTAACATATACTGTATGTATATAGATGATAAATTTACTTTGAAGTTCTAGCCTCAATTAGCATAGCAATCCTTCAATTTTCTGTATTTTCACCCCTAAAGTTCAAAGTAAAATTTATTATACATGTCACCACATAAAACCCTGAGATTCTTTTTCCTGCTGGCATACTCAACAAATCTATGGAACAGTAACTGTAAGCAGGATTAATGAAAGAGCAAGAGCATAGAAGACAACAAACTGTTGAAGTGCAAGTGGAAATAAATAGCAATAAATAACAAGAGCATGAAATAATAAGGTAAAGAGTCCTTAAAATGAGATTATTGTTTGTGAGAATATCTCAATAGATGAGTGTAATTATCCTCCTTTGTTCAGAGCCTGATGATTGACGGGTAGTAACCGTTCTTGAACCTGGTGGTATGAGTCCTGAGACCCTTGTACCTTCCACCTGGTGGCGACAGCGAGATCATCGTGGCACAGTGTGGCTATATTGACTTCAGCCCAGCATTGTTAAAGGATTGTTGTCACCTACCGTCCTCTGGAAACTTCCTCATGTTCAAAATAAATTTACTGTCAAAGTACACCTACAGTATGTTACCATATACTACCTTGAGGTTAATTTTCTTGCGGGCATTTACAGGGAAAAAAGAAATGCAATATAATTTACATGCACCTGCACACTGAAACTAATAAAAAATAAAATGAACTGGCAACTCGTGGTCCAATTTTAAAGCCTATTTCACTTGGTTGAGTCCTAGACATTTTAAATTGCATTGGGAGAGAAGTGTATTGAAAATACATCATGTCAGATGAAATTCTTCTTTCAGTAAAGAAAAATGTTTTATTTCTAATCTAATTCAAGATACCAGATTAACAAGTAGAAAATATGTAGTACATGAAGTTTGAGTTACAGTATACCAGAGATCAAATTGGGAAAGTGCTTGATTTTCAAATTCGAGCTCAGCTTCTACAGAGGCAATAGATTTCACAGGAGAGAAATTACATGAAATAAATATTGCATCCAGTCATTAATGAGACTAATAAACATTATGATTATTATTAGCTCAATATATACATTAAATGTATGGAAGAATTTGCCTAAAGTTAGGTTTCCATAGCACAGTTTTGTTTATTGTATAAATGATCTTTCACACTAATTACTATTCAATTGCTGACTTCAATAATAAACATAGTATGAGAGGTGTAGATGCCTACAACTGTGTAGCAAGAGTTTTTTAAAAGAAGTCCATCATTGTTTTCTGTGTCCCAATACATCTGATCTTACACTATAATTAAATCTGCATGGATCTTACTGAGCAAAGACAGGTCTTCCACAGTGCTTTATAAATGAAGTTCTTCTGAAACAGTCACTTTGGTAATGATTTTGCAGTTATCTCCCGGAAAAAGCCACACGATAACCGTCAGTTGATCTGTTTCAATCATATTGACTGAGGAATGAATACTTTGCAGAACTCCCCTGCTCTTCTTTGATTAATGATACCAATCTTTTGTATATGCCAAAAAGATAATGAGTGCTGCATTTTAACATCCCATCTGCAACTTTGCTGCACTCCTTCAGTCGTGCAGGAGGACTGTGCACAGTTCCCTGGAGGGCGACTACAATCACCTTACAAAGACATTAGATTGCTTCAAGTTTCAGCTTCATTTATTTATGATGTGTACATTGAAACATATAGTGAAATGCATCCTTTGGGTTAACAACCAACGCGACCTATGGATATGCTGGGTCTGCCCACAAATGCTGCGGCACTTTCTGGTGCCAACATGGCATACTCATCATGCTTGTAAAACACAGAATCCACAACAGCAATATATAAAATACAGCAAAGCTAGCCCCTTACCGCTCTTCCACCAATTCTCTCTCTCTCTCTCTCCACCCCCCCCCCCCCCCAACCACAGGACAGACTGTCTCCGACCTCCCATGGATTAAGACACACAGACACTGGGCCTTTGACTTCCACAGATTTCTCACAAGAAGCCTTGCCTCGTAACACACACAAAATGCTGGACAAACTCAACAGGTCAGGCAGCATCTATGGAGGAGATTAAAAAGTTGATGTTTCAGGCAGAGCCCCTTCATCCATTGATGCTGCCTGACCTGCTGAGCTCCACCAACATTTTACGTTCAGCTGCATTTTGTTCAATCTTTGAAGTGGCCAAGCAAATATGGTTGCTTCCGTGGGTGTACTCTTAGAGAAGACAGTTCACAAGCTGTCAATGGAATGACAGTACATTATGCTACTTCTCTGAAATTTGTCAAACAACAGGAGGGCTCAGTGAGCTACCTTGCAGCTGAAACTGACAAATTGACTGAATACATCAGCAGAGGAAAGGGATAACAAATTACAGCATAATGTCTGCAGCCTACAGCAGAATGCTGATTGGAAGAATTACTTCTCTAAGTTATTTTCCTCCCCTTAAATGAATCTAAAGGATCCTAATATGCCTGAGCCCATGCATCTTCCCACCCACTCCATAACATGCCCATCATAAACAGCTCAAATCTGTTTGAAATAATTTCTTTACACTGAATCTCTGTGACCATCTTTATTCTGAGATTGGTGAATCTGTAGAATCTTTAACCCCAGAAATCAAGATAGATCTCCTTTTTAAATGTGGAGACCGCATGTCTGAACATATTTAAGGAGGAATGTGTAGTACTAGAGGGTGTGGGGAGAGAACAAGAAAATGATATTAAGATACATGATCAACCATGATCTCGTTGTATGGCGGAGAAGGCTTGAAAGATCAATAGACCCATCTTAACTCTTTGTTTGCCCTGGTTTATGCTCAGTGAACTGTAAGTGCAAAATTAATATTTATGTGGTAGTCTCATCATGTTTTCAAAAGGTGTTTGTGCTCTGAGAGAAATTTTTAAAAAACTCTGGCTTTTTAAACTCTTTGGAACTGCTCAGTAGTTTAAAAAGTAAGGCAGGGTATGAGTACCAGAGTAATTTTCTAGACCTCTAAAGAAAAGACACTTTGGCCTGCAGAGGCCCTGAAAGACAATTGCTGCTCTACCAATTCACAGGCCATTCTAATTCAAATAAAGTAGCTCACAGAGTATAATACTGGAGTTAAAGGGTTTCATAAGCATATTCCCTTCAGCTCAGATACTAATAGCTGTACCAAGTCAAATTTTTTAAAAATGGTGGAACTCAGAACAGGACTGAGCACGGGAGCCACCCTGCCCCCCCCCCCCCCCCCCCCACCACAGGGCTGTGTGCTCAGTCCACTGCTGTTCACTCTGCTGAGCCACAAATGTGCAGCAATACACAGCTTGAATCACGTTATCAAGTTCGCCGATGACGTGACTGTGGTGGGTCTCATCAGCAAGAACGATGACTCAGCATACAGAGAGGAGGTGCAGCGGCTAATGGATTGGTGCAGAGCCAACAACCTGTCTCTGAATGTGAACAAAACAAAAGAGATGGTTGTTGACTTCAAGAGAGCATGAGTGACAACTCTCTGCTGAACATTGACGGCTCCTCGGTAGAGATCGTTAAGAGCACCAAATTTCTTGGTGTTCACCTGGCGGAGAATCTCACCTGGTCCCTCAACACCAGCTCCATAGCCAAGAAAGCCCAGCAGAGTCTCCACTTCCTGCGAAGGCTGAAAAAAGTCCATCTCCCACCCCCCATCCTCATTAATTCAACGGAGGTTGTATTGAGAGCATCCTGAGGAGCTGCATCACTGCCTGGTTCCAGAATTGCACCATCTTGGATCGCAAGGCTCTGCAGCGGATAGTGAGGTCAGCTGAGAAGATCATCAGGGTCTCTATTCCCGCCATTACAGACATTTACACCACACGCTGCACCCGTAAAGCTAACAGCATTGTGAAGGACCCCACGCACCCCTCACACAAACTCTTCTCCGTCCTGCCATCTGGCAAAAGGTACCGAAGCATTCGGGCTCTCACAACCAGACAGTGCAACAGTTTCTTCCCCCAGGTCATCAGACTCCTCAATACTCAGTCTAGACTGACATCAACATCATTTATTATTATATTGAAATTTGTCCTCTACTGTGCCTATTGTCTTGCTTATTATTAATTAATTAATTAATTAATTACTGTACTGCCCTGCACTGCTTTGTGCACTTTATGTAGTCCTGTGCAGGACTACATGTAGTCTAGTGTAGCTTTTGTGTTGTTTTACGTAGTTTAGTGTAGCCTTGAGTTGTCTCACATAGTCTAGTGTAGTTTTGTGCTGTTTCATGTAGCACCATGGTCCTGGAGGAACGTTGTTTCGTTTTTACTGTGTACTGTACCAGCACTTTATGGTCGAAATGACAATAAAAAGCAACGTGACTTAACTTGAAATATTACCTTAAAATTAGAGTCAAGTTGTTTAGGGCTATTATCTTGAAGCATTTCTTCACCTAAAAACTATTGGAAATCTGCAATATTGTTACACAATACTGCTCAGGCTTATCATAAATGGATTTTTCAAAATGGAAGTGAATGGATCGTTCTGTTAAGAAAAGAGCAACAAGGCTTGTTGATATGGATTAGTTGGGATTAAAATACAAATCAGTCATGATCCAACTGCATATTTGGAGGATCTCATGGCTTTCTACTAACTTGTGTTTAATGTTTCTAAATAACTTAATTAAAACATTACACAATGACTTGTGGTTTAGAACTGTAACTGTACAAATTAGGGGCTGCATGTTGAATACCTCAATGTAGCATTAAGCTTTGCCAGAACCATTTTAGCTAGGCCTGGCTGAAAATGAATTGCTTTATTAATCTTCAAATGACAAGAACATCATTCTCTTTCCACACATAGTTGATAGAAGATTGATTCCAGCCAAATATTTATTTGTGGAACTCTTGGATGATGCCAATCTGACATGCCGGTCCTCTAGTTTTGGAGTTAGCACTACACTGCTAGAATTTATTTGTCGAAACTAAAATGGTTAGTCACAAGTTACTCAATTAATGCAAGGATAACTATATTCTTTTATTCACCTCTTAGATGACCTTGGTTGTTGATATTGCATGAATTATTAAATGTTTATACTAGGTAGGTCATTCAGGAAAGTGCTAAGCATAAAGAAGTTGGCAGGAAAAACCTTTGCGAACACTACCCACTCTGCAAAGTTCCTTTTCTAAAAGCTCCCTTCTGGGAAGCACTATAGAGATTTAAAGCAAAAACTTAATGCCATCTTTAAAGTTCCTTTCCCAGGCAGATCTGATCAACCATTCTAATTAGTCACCCCTCCCTATTACTCCTATCACTGCACTGCAACTACTTTAAACCATTTATATTGTAAATACATGCTGGTATTTGTATATTTATGCACATTTTATCCATATCCATACTTTAAACTCTATTTTTTATATAATTCTTTGTAATTGTTGAATGTTGTATTCTTCCTTTCACCGTGTCCTGACCAACACACACAGCAAATTCCAAATACAGGTAAATGTAGATGGTAAATAAAGTTGATCCTTGATTCAGGATAGGAACATTGTGGAGGGTCCTTGCAGGTGTCAAGTCTAACCTGGTGCAAGCAAAATCCTCATGACCAATTCAGCCAAGGCAAAACCATTACTCAAAACTACCAGTAGATCATATCTCCAATAATCTCAAAAGGTGAATTCTCACCTGTCTGGTAAATAACTTCAGAGGCCACTTTATAAGGTATGCCTGTAGACCTGCTCAATAATGCAAATATCTTATCGGCCAGCCATGTGGCAGCAATTCTATGCATGAAAGCATGCAGACATGGTCAAGAGGTTCAACTGTTGTTCAGATCAAACATCAGAATGGGTTGGAAATGTGATCTACCGTAGATTCCGGATTTTAAGCCGCTACTTTTTTCCCACATTTTGAACAGCTTTGAACTTTGCGGCCTTTAATCCGGAGCGGCTAATACATGATTTTTTTCATGCCGCCTCGTAAACATTTTGCCTCATAACAGTAGACCAATAAAATTGATGAGTAGTTCACAGAGGTCCAATGAAATTGTACGATAAATCAAGCGCACTTTCACAATTAAATTATTGTAAATCAGTCATTTGTACTCACCCTCATCAACATGGAAAACACTCGAAGCATTGTGCTGCCTTATGGCAGTTACTTAGTTTATAATATTTTCGCTTAGTAATTCATTTTCTAGTTAAAGTTAGAAGAGTTTTAACTATATTTGTTTTCTGTACTACATCGCGGGATGCTATGACGTCACACCCGGTTTCGCAGTGTCTTGTGGGAAAATGCCGGTTTGCGATGAAACGGGACCGAGGGAGGGAGCGCATTACGCGAGCGGCTTTGGATCTGAGCGAACGCTGCTTTTAAGTTAAAGGTGATCAATAACTTTTCCTGGTAGGCTGCAGTATATATATTTTTTACCAGTCGTTAGGAGATATTGGAATGTTGTTCAGTAAAGAAGTATACGCAACGTATATTTAAAAGTAGCCGCGTTACGGGCACGATTCGAAAAAAAGCATTTGCAATATGTATTTGTTTTTGTTACCATATGGATTTAATTAAAAGTTAAAAAAATCCTCACGTGTAATATCTTTCTGTGTAAATATCTCATATTACAACGTGGGACACCTGCGGCCGAAAATCCGGTGCGGCCTAAAATCCGGTGCGGCCTTTACAATTAAAAAATTGATTTTATTTCTAAAATTAGAGCCAGCGGCTTTTAATCAGGTGCGCTCTGTAGTCCGGAATCTACGGTAAGTAACTTTGCCCCGGAATAATTGTTGGTGCCAGATGGGGTGGTTTGAGTATCACAGAAAATGCTGACCTCTTGGAATTTTCATAAACAACAGTCACTAGAGTTTACAGAGAATGGTGAAAAAACAAATAAACAAAAAAAAAATCCAATGAGCAGCATTGCTGTTGGTGAGAACGCCTTATGAATGAGAGGGTTCAGAAGAGAATGGCCAGACTAGTTACAACCATGGTGTGCAGAACAGCATCTCTGAATGCACAACACATTGATCCTTGAAGTGAATGGACTACAGCAGCAGGAGATCATAAATATGCATAACTTTATTAGATAGCTAATAAATTAGCCACTGAGTGCATGCATTTTGCAGTTATGAACTTGAACAAAGTTGAATTCAGCAATTCCAGTCCTCCACATACTGCCTGGCTCTGAGCAACAGATGGGCCTGATGTAGTATACCTGTTTAGAGAATGGTCAGTGCACTTCAAATATCACTTGAAAAATCAAAAATACCAGAGGTGCTCGAAATATGAAACAGCAACAGAAAATGCTGAACACCTTCATTTGGTAATTCAGCATCCATGGTGAGAATCAGTAATAATCTCTCAGCTCAGAATCCTTGAGAATTCTGAGTTAACCCCAAAATTCTCAAAGATACATTGGTGGCAACAAAGCGAGAACAGAAACAAATTCTTCCTTTTAAATGCCTGAGAAAATGAACCTGAAAGCTTATTGGTAACTTGCCAGGAATGTAACAGTTCAAAATGTGAAGAATTAAGAAACCAATGGGCAGTAAAGGACCAAACAGGACATTAAGAATCATTCCTCACTAAGACAGTCAGAGCATCACACAATATTACCCTCTGAACACATGGAACCAGCCCTATGCTGTTTTTTTTTTCTTTCCAAAGATGCAGTTTCATTCACCAAATGTTTCCACCATTTTCTGTCTCCAAGACTTGGGCCTCTGCAATTTCTGCAATTGCATTCCCGACCTCATCCTCAGAAGACCACAGTCAGTATGACCTCCCTGACCATCAACACAGGTGCATCTTTGGGCTGCATGCATAGCCTCCCTCTCTATATATCTACCTACTTCATATGAGAATCACTGATGATTCCACTGTATTTCCAAGAATGTAATGGAGGAATGGAGACAGGCTAACTCCTTTTGACATCAATGGATCTGGGGTTGAGAGGGTGACAGCTTTAATTTCCTCAGCATTCACATCACTGAGGATCTCACGTGGTCTGTACATACCAGCTGTGTGGTGAGAAAAACACAACAGTGCCCCTTTCACCTCAGATGGTTGAAGAAGTGTGGTATGGGCCCCCAAATCCAAAGAACTTTCTATAGGGGCACAATTGAGAGCATCCTGACTGGCTGCATTTGGGAATTGAACTTCCCTTAATTTCAGGACTCTGCAGAGAGTGGTGTGGGCTGCACAGCACATCTGTAGTTGTGAACTTCCCACTCTGCAGGACATTTACAAAGACAGGTGTGTAAAAAGGGCCTGAATGATCATTGGGGACCCAAGTCACCCCAACCAAAAACTGTTCCAGCTGTTACCATCTGGGAAATGGTACCACAGCATAAAAGTCAGGACCAACAGGCTCCAGGAGCTTCTCCCACCAGACCATGTGGCTGATTAATTCATGCTGATACCATTGTATTTCTATGTTATATTGACTGTCCTGTTGTACATACTATTTATTATAAATTACTATAAATTGCACATTTAGACAGAGATGTAATGTAAAGATTTTTACTCCTCATTTTTACTCCTCATGTATATGAAGGATGTAAGGAATAAAGTCAATTCAATCATGTATGGAGACAATGGAGAAGTGTGATGGGTCAGCTTAAGCTTGATGACAGTAAGCTCAAGTCAGGTGAACATACAGTACATTAGTCCTCATTGAGGAAAGCAGCTTCCATATTATCCCACTTGTTTTGTACCAACATTTTGACAACTTTATTCCAAGTGTTCCATGCATTCAGTTAAAGATTCAATTTTGTCTTTTTACTATTCCCTGACAAATTTCCGTTACCATAGACAAGAGGTTCTGCAGATGCTGGGAACCTTGAGCAACACTCACAAAATGCTGAAGGAACTCAGCAGGTCAGGCAGCATCTATGTGGGGCAGTAAACAATTATCTATTCAGGCTGAGAACCTTCAGCAGAGCTGGCTATCATCTATTTTGCTACCTCTTATCACCACTTTCTTTAACTTGTTAACGTTATCTCACCTGTATCCTACCCCATCACTAATGAATTTTAACACGTAATTGCTGCCCTATTTGTGTGATTTACTCAGATCATGGCCCCAGCTTGATCTTATTCCTCCCCCATTCCCCAGTACTTGCAGCAGTCTGACAAATTAAAACGCTCATCTGGGAAACGGAATATATTCATCTCCATGATCTCATTGACTGAATGCCAAACTGCATGCCATCTTTGACAATACATAAATAGAATCTTTCTCTTGATGTACAGTAAACACAATAGTACTATTGAAAGAGCAGGAGATATCCCAGTGACCTAGTGAATACCTATCCATCAACCAGCATTACTAAAATAGATTACCTGGTAATCGGTACTGTGCTATTTGTAAGATATCGCTGTAATAACATTTTATGCATTGTACCACTGACCGTACTTCAAAAGGAACCTCATTCACTCTGTTGCTTTGAGATGGTCTGAGCTCTTGAAAGACATTTGATAAAAATGTTATCTTTTCTAATATCCACAGTGTAAATGAAATGAATCATGAGCAAGAGCAGACTTCAATGATGCACACTGCTCCGCATTTCTCTACCAACCTCTTTCAAAAACACATCATTCCCAGCTTTCCTTCTTGCTGCATTACTCATCTCAGTCTTTGTTCATTGGTAACAAGCTGAGAGTTAACAGAATGGTGCAAGCAATGAAGGAGTCAAACTAGGTGAAGAGATAGGATAGACTCAGGTCTCTGTCATATATATCATCTCTCATGTTACTTCACGTAGTAATTAGTACCTTTAATGCAGTAAAATATTTATAGAGACACACGTTGTCATTGTGTGATAATTTGGAACCTACTGCACTCAGTGACTTTATGGTATTGGTCATCTGTTGCTGTAGCCCACCAGTTCAAGGTCTGACACGTTGTGTATGTATTTAGATCTGCCTTTCTACACACTGGTCATAAAGCGTGGTATTTGAATTACAGTTACCTTCCTGTAAGCTTGAATCAGTCTGGCCATTCTGCTCAGACCTCACTCATTAACAAGGCATTTTTACCCGCAGAACTTCCGCTTGAAGGATGCTTTTTTAAAACTTTTGTACTATTTTATAAGTTCTAGAGACTTCAGGAATCCCAGGAATTCAGTAGTTTCTGAGATACTCAAACCCCACCCCCCCCACCCCGTCTGGCACAAATGGTCAAAATCACTTAGATCACATATCTTCCCCATTCTGATGTCTGGTCTGAGTCACAATTGAACCTCTTGATCATGTCTGCATGCTTTTATGCCCGGAGTTGCTGTCACATGTCGTCTGATTAGATACTTGCATTAATGAGCAGGTGTACGTAATAAAGTGGTAACTGAGTGTATATTCCAATACTAATCATAACCAGCTCATTGTGCCCTGATGAAGGGTCATGGCCCAAAACATTAACTGTTTATTTCTCTCCATAGATGCTGCCTGACCTATTGAATTCTCTCAGCATTTTGTGTGTTATGCTCCAAATTTCTATCATTTTCAGAAACTCATCTGTCTCAAACTGACAGGGTTAGGTGGGTGTGCCTGAAAAGGAAATTTTTATGGCTAATAAAATTATCTTCCACATGGAATGAACTGTACTGGACTTCAGATTTGCTTGACCAGATAAACCATTTCTGTTTTTTATTGCAGTTAATTGAAAGGACAATTATCTACTGTACTTTAGTTTAATAACTAGCAGTGCTGCTCAGAGTGACTGCCAACTATTGCACATTAGTTCTGGCTCATCACAAGAAAGCAGATATGATATAATTATAAATATTTCTACTCATTATTTGCCTATATCAGAGTCAATTATACAGACAATGGTGTCTAATGAAAGTTTGAAGCAATTGCACATCACTAAATGATTAAAATCATATTGCTTTGCCTTGTTCAGTGTCTTACAACCCCCTTTGGATTAACTGCATTATTATTTTTAAAGAGTAAGTGAGGTATTTGTATAAACCACACTCTATTGCATATTAAATGATGCATTATTTCTGTGTTGTCTACAGTGAAAACTAGTTAGTTTGTCAAAAAGCATTATCATGTGACTTTATGAAATTCATATTCATCTCAAGAGCACAAAGAGACTCAAACTGGACATAAAACTCAATGCACTGTGACAATATTTTAACAGCTTCAGCATTAGGACACTGGATAAAATGGGCTATAATAAAACTCCAACTCTCTGGGCACATTCTCGTGCCCAGAGACTTAACCCTTTCCGTTCTGGGTGGAAAACTTTGACAAAAGTGAATAGTGCTCCTTTCACAGTCAGAGTTTGCAAAAAACATCTCAGTTTATCTAGCTGTTGAATCCAAGTTGTTGGTTTTCTTTTTTTTAGTTTAAAAATAGGAGAGAGGAAGACAAGGTGAAAATAATTAAATCAGCAAAAGGAGTATGACAAATATCTCATCAAAAACAGAAACACCAACACAGCGAAAGTTAAAGAACAATTTATAAGCCAGAAAAACTGGAAGAGAGAAAGAATGGTACAAATGGTTAGAAATACCTCTATTTCCTTCATGGAAATATAGCTTTCATTGAAGTATCATAGGATTTACACACCTTAAATCATTGAGGAAAGTTTTATTCTTCTCTACTTTTGAGAAAACTACTTGCTACTATAGAAGTGAGATCCTCATCTGTTTACAACGGTTCCAGTTTTTCACCACTTTGGCACCAACATCAATGCCACACATCTTTTGACTTTGATAGTACAAGATTCAATGGCCAAAACTGTTCAATAGCCTCTTTAAAACAGGTTTTTACTTAATTCTAAAAACACCCAGGAAACATAATTTCTTCAGTATGCAAGTCTACTGAGGAGAGAGATGGGATCCCTTTTTGATATGATGGAGTTAACACTACAATCATCTTCATTACTGCAACTGCATTGATGTACTATGCTGTGAATACAGTGGAAAGACTGTGCAAATGTACATCAGTAAACCAAAAGGAAAACACTGCAAAGTGGGCTATATTCCCAAAGGATCTAAATCTTGAAGATGTTTTCTCTTGTAGAAAATTCTAGAACTTGGGGTCACTGTTAAAAAAATTAAGATCAGCTATTAGGACAGAGATAAAATAATTTTACCTATCTCCAGATGGTAGCAAGTTATTTTAAATTATTTCCTGATGTCATTGAGTATTTAAGATGGAGGCCAATAGGTAAGCAAAGGGTTGAAAAGTTGCTGGTATATAGACAGGAATATGGAATTGAGGTGACAATCTAATCAGTCATGATATTTTTGAAATGTAGGACAGACGAGGGATTGAGTAGTTTACTCTGGTTCCTATATTTTATGCATGTCATTCATCTTTATTTTTAAAATAACATTTGTGCAGATTCAGCACATCAATTAAGACTTTGATAAACATCTATAGATGCACAGTGGATCCTATCCTGACTGCATTCCAAACTGGTATGGCAACAACAGCGCTCAAGGATGGAAAAGCCTAAGAAAAATGATGGATACAACCCAGTTCTCCTGAGGAAAAAGTCGTCCCCACTATTGAGCACACCTGCAAAGAGTGCTGTCACAAGAAAGCAGCATCAATCAGTAAGGACCCCCACCATTCAGGCTATGTTCCCTTCTTGTTGCTACCATTGGGAAGGAGATACAGTAACCTTAGGTACCATGCCACCAGGTTCAGGCACAGTTATTGCCTTTCAACCACTGAGCTCCTGAACCAGTGTGGACAAGTTCACTCACCACAACACTGAGCTGATCAGTGAACACAACCAGTTTCAAGCACTCTACAACTCACATTCTCAGTGTTATTTAATTTATTATTATTATTATTATTATTATTATTATTATTATTATTATTATTATTATTATTATTATTATTATTATTATCATTATTATTTGTATTTGCAATGTTTGTCTTCTTTTGCACAATAATTGCTTGAAGTATTTGTATGCAGTTTTGTTTTATTAATTCTATTGTATTTCCTTGTTCTACTATGAATGCCTGCAAGAAAATGAATCTCAGGGTAGTATTCATTGATGTATATGTACTCTGCTAATAAACTTACTTTGAACTTTTGAACTTTGACTTTAGGGAAGGAGCCAGAGGCAGTCCTCACAGAAGACTTCAATGTAAGAAGTATTGTAGGAAAGGTATACAAACTCAGGACATAGATAGATAGATAGATAGATAGATACTTTATTCATCCCCATGGGGAAATTCAACTTTTTTTCCAATGTCCCATACACTTGTTGTAGCAAAACTAATTACATACAATACTTAACTCAGTAAAAAAAATATGATATGCATCTAAATCACCATCTCAAAAAGCATTAATAATAGCTTTAAAAAGTTCTTAAGTCCTGGCGGTAGAATTGTAAAGCCTAATGGCATTGGGGAGTATTGACCTCTTCATCCTGTCTGAGGAGCATTGCATCGATAGTAACCTGTCGCTGAAACTGCTTCTCTGTCTCTGGATGGTGCTATGTAGCGGATGTTCAGAGTTATCCATAATTGACCGTAGCCTACTCAGCGCCCTTCGCTCAGCTACCGATGTTAAACTCTCCAGTACTTTGCCCACGACAGAGCCCGCCTTCCTTACCAGCTTATTAAGACGTGAGGCGTCCCTCTTCTTAATGCTTCCTCCCCAACACGCCACCACAAAGAAGAGGGCGCTCTCCACAACTGACCTATAGAACATCTTCAGCATCTCACTACAGACATTGAATGACGCCAACCTTCTTAGGAAGTACATTCGACTCTGTGCCTTCCTGCACAAGGCATCTGTGTTGGCAGTCCAGTCTAGCTTCTCGTCTAACTGTACTCCCAGATACTTGTAGGTCTTAACCTGCTCCACACATTCTCCATTAATGATCACTGGCTCCATATGAGGCCTAGATCTCCTAAAGTCCACCACCATCTCCTTGGTCTTGGTGATATTGAGACGCAGGTAGTTTGAGTTGCACCATATCACAAAGTCCTGTATCAGTTTCCTATACTCCTCCTCCTGTCCATTCCTGACACACCCCACTATGGCCGTGTCATCAGCGAACTTCTGCACATGGCAGGACTCTGAGTTATATTGGAAGTCTGATGTGTACTGGGTGAACAGGACCGGAGAGAGTACGGTTCCCTGCGGCGCCTGTGCTGCTGACCACCGTGTCAGACCTACAGTCTCCCAACCGCACATACTGAGGTCTATCTGACATGAATCAACACATGGAATAATACTGTAGCCATTAGCGAGACTTGGTTGAAGGAGGGGCAGGACTGGCAGATCAACATTATGGTGTTCCGTGATTTTAGATGTGATGGGGTGGGGTGGGAATGAGTCGTTATTAGTCAGGAAAAATATCACAGCAATGCCTAGTTGGGACTGGCTGGATAACTTGTCTAGTGAGACATTAGGGGTGGAATGGAGGAAGAAGAAGTGTATGATCATGTTAATATGGCTATATTGTAGACCACAACTGTCCATGAGATTCAGAGGAACAAATTTGTAGCGAGATCACAGACTGTTGAAAGAAACATAAGGTTGTGATAGTAGGCGATTTTAAGTTTCTACATATTGACTGGGATTCCCATACTGTAAAAGGACTAGATGGGATAGAGTCTGTCAAATGTGTTCAGAAAATAGAAGTCCCAAGGAGAGAGTGTGCGATACTTGGTCTGCTATTAGGACAGGTGACAGGAATTTGAGTAGGGGAACACCTTGCATCTAATGATCATAATGCTATTAGTTTCAAAGTAAGTATGCAAAATGATAGGTCTGGTCTGCAGGTTAAGATTGGAGAAAGACCAGTTTTGATGAAATTAGAAAGGATCTGGCAAAGGTGGACTGGGACAGGCTGCTTTCTGGAAAAGATATATTTGGTAAGTGGGAAGCGTAGAAAAGCGAAATTTTGAGTGTACAAAGCTTGTATGTGCCTGTCAGTATAGAATGTAAAGGAAACATGTTTAGGGGACCTTGATCTTCTGGAGATATTGAGGCCCAGTTTAAGAAAATAAAGGATATGCATAGGAGGTATAGGCAGATAGGAACAAATGAAGTGCTTATGGAGTATAAGTAATGCAAGAGAACACTTAAGAAAGAAATCAGGAGGGCTAAAAGAAGGCATGAGATTGCCCTAGCAGACAAGGTGAAGGAGAATCCAAAGAGCAAAAAGACAGCAAGGGCAAAATTGATCCCCTGGAAGATAAGAATGGTAATTTATGTATGGAGCCAAAAGAGATGGGGAGATCGTGAATGGATTGTTTCCATTTGTATTTACTTGGGAGGTGGACACAGAGCCTATAGAGGTGAGGCAGAGCAACAACAAAATCAAGGATCCTAAACACATTACAGAGGAAGAGGGATTTATTAGGGTGAATAAATCCCCAGAGCCTGACAAGCTGTTCCTTTGGACCCTAAAGGAAGGAAAGTATAGAAATTACAGGTGCCCTAGCAGAGTTATTTAAATCATCTTTAGCAACAGGTGATGTAGTAATTTGTACAAAATATTATGTACAACAGGACAGTCAATACAACATAGAAATACAATTGAATCAGCATGATTTAATTAGTCTGATGGCCTGGTGGAAGAAGCTGTCCTGGAGCCGGTTGGTCCTGACTTTTATGCTGCAGTATAGTTTCTCGGATGGTAGCAGCTGGAACAGTTTGTGTTTGGGGGTGACTCTGGTCCCCAATGATCCTTCGGGCCCTTTTTATGCACCTGTGTCTGTAAATGTCCTGAATAGTGGGAAGATCACACCTACAGATGCGCTGGGCTGGCTGCACCACTCTCTGGACTAGGGATAGTCAGCATTGCTTTGTGTGTCATCACGAGCTATTAGAAAAAACATAGAAAACCTACAGCACAATACAGGCCCCTCGGCCCCAAATACTCTGCCAAACATGTACTTACTTTAGAAATTACCTAGGGTTACACATAGTCCTCTATTCTTCAAAGCTCCATGTACATATCCAGGAGTCTCTTAAAAGATCCTATTGTATCCGACTCCACCATCACCGCCGGCAGCCCATACCATACACTCACCACTCTCTGTGTTAAAATCTAACCCCTGATATCCCCTCTGTACCTACTTCTAAGCACCTTAAAACTGTGCCCTCTCGTGTTAGACATTTCAGCCCTGACTATCCAGACGATCAATTCCTCTCATCATCTTATACACCTCTATCAGGTCACATCTCATCCTCCATCACTTCAAGGAGAAAAGGCCAAGTTCACCCAACCTATTCTCCTAAGGCAAGTTTCCCAATCCAGGCAATATCCTTGTAAATCTCCTCTGCACCCTTTCTATAGTTTCCACATCCTTCCTGTAGTGAGGTGACCAGAAATGAGCAACAGGACTCCGTGGGATATGACCAGGATCTAAAATAGCTGTAACATTACCTCTTGGCTCTTGAACTCAATCCCATGGATGATGAAGGCCAATGCACTGTATGCTTTCTTAACCACACAGTCAACCTGCGCAGCAGCTTTGATTATCCTATGGACTCGGACCCCAAGATCTTCCACACTACCAAGAGTCTTACCATTAATACAAAATTCTGCCATGATATTTGATTTACCAAAATGAACCACCTCACACTCATCTGGGTTGAACTCCACCTGCCACTTCTCAGCCTTGTTATGCATCCTATCGATGTTCTGCTGTAATCTCTGACAGTCCTCCACACTATCCACAACACCCCCCATCTTTGTGCCATCAGCAAATTTACTAACCCATCACTCCACTTCCTCATCCAGGTCATTTAGAAAAAAATCACAAAGGGAAGGTGTCCCAGAACAGATCCCTGAGGCACACCACTGGTCACTGACATCCATGCAGAATATGACCCATCTACAACCACTCTTTGCATTCTGTGGGCAAGCCAATTCTGAATCCACAAAACAAGGTCCCCTTGGATTCTATGCCGCCTTACTTTCTCAAAAAGCCTTGTATGGGGTACCTTATCAAATGCCTTGCTGAAATCCATATACACTACATCTACTACTCTTCCTTCATCAATGTGATTAGTCACATCCTCAGAAAATACAGTCAGGCTTGTAGTGCATGACCTGCTTTTCACAAAGCCAGGCTGACTATCCCTAATTACATTATGCCTCTCCAAATGTTCATAAATCTTGCTTCTCAAGATCTTCTCCATCAACTTACAAACCACTGAAGTAAGACTCACTGTTCTATAATTTCTTGGGCTATCTCTACTCACTTTCTTAATTAAGGGAACAACATCTGCAACCCTCCAATCCTCTGGAACCTCTCCTGTCCCCATTGATGATGCAAAGATCATTGCCAGAGGCTCACCAATCTCCTCCCTTGCCTCCCACAGTAGCCTGGGACATAGCTCATCCAGTCCCATAGACCTATCCAACTTGATTCTTTCCAAAAGCTCCAGCACGTCCTCTTACTTAATGTCCATAAGATCAAGCTTTTCAGTCCACTGTAAGTCATCTCTACAATTGCCAAGGTCCTTTTCTATCGTAAATACTGAAGCAAATTATTCATTGTATCCCCGCTATATCCTCCAGTTCCACACACACTTTTCTACTGTCACAGTTCATTGGTCCTATTCTCTCACCACTTATCCTCTTGCTCTTCACATACTTGTAGAATGCTTTGGGATTTTCCTTAATCCTGCTCACCAAGGCTTTCTCATGGCCCCTTCTGGATCTCCAATTTTCATTCTTAAGCTCCTTTCTGCTGGCCTGAAAATGTTTTGGATCTCTATTGTTACCTAGTTTTTTGAACCTTTCATAAGCATTTCTTTTCTTTTTGACTAGATTTTCAACAGCCTTTTGTACACCATGGTTCCTGTAACCTACTATCCTTTCCCTGCCTCATTGGAATCTACCCATACAGAACACCATGCAAATATCCCCTGAACATTTGCCACATTACTGCCGTACATTTCCCTGAGAACATCTGTTCCCAATTTATGCTACCAAGTTCCTGCCTGATAGTTTCATATTAAGACCATAAGACCATCAGATAGAAGAGCAGAAGCAGGCCATTCAGCCTATCAAGCCTGCTCCACCATTCAATCATGGGCTGATTCAATTCTGCCAGTATCCCCACTCCCCTGCTGTCACCCCATACCTTTTGATGCCCTGGCTAATCAAGAACCTGTCTATCTCTGTCTTAAATACACCCAGTGACTCCCCTTACTCCAATTATATGCTTTCCTACCTTTTCTGTTCCTATCCCTCTCCAATGCTATGGTAAAGGAGATAGGATTGTGATCACCATCTCCAAAATGCTCTCCCACTGAGAGACCTGACCAGATACCAGATCAAGTACAGCCTCTCCTCTTGTAGGCTTATCAACATATTGTGTCAGGAAACCTTCCTGAACACATCTACCAAATTCCACCCCATATAAGCCCCTTGCTCTAGAGAGATGCCAATGAGGAGAGCTGTAGACCAAAGGATAGTGGCAGCACAGGAAATTAGGGTGGTAAAGAAAACTTCTGGCACATTGACCTTCATAACTCAAAGTACTGAGTACTGGAGATGGGCTGTTATGTATAATACATTGGTAAGGCCTAACTTGTGGTATTGTGTGCAGCTTTGGTCACCAGGACAGGAGGACCTGAGTCATAAGGAAAGATTGAATAGGTTAGAACTTTATTCCTTGGAACATAGAAGATCGAGGGGAGATTTGATAGAACTATTCAGAAATAATGAAGGGTATAGATGGGGTAAATACAAACAGGATTTTTCCACTGATTTTGGATGGGACCACAGATGTTATGGGTTAAGGATGAAAGATGAAAAATTCGAAGGGAACATTAGGGAAACATTTTCACTCAGAGGGTCATGTGAGTGTGGAATGAGTTGTCAGTGAAAGTGATGCATGCAAGCTCAATTTCAACATTTCGGAGAAGTTTGTATAGGTACCTGGATGGTCTATGGCTATGGTCTGGGAACAGGTTTATGGGATTTGGCAGTTGAAATGGTTCAGCATTGACTAGATAGGCCAAAGTGCCTGTTTTAGAGCAGTATTTTTATGACTCTAAAAATATAAAAAAACAGTTTACTGTTTTTTTTTGTTTTTTTGCACCATTCCCTGTAAACTCTAGATAATGTTGTGCATGAAAATCCCAGGAGATCAGCAGTTTCTGAGATTCTCAAATCACCAACAAACATTCAACAGTCAAAATCACTTAGATCAAATTTCTTCCCCATTCTGATGTTTGGTCTGAACAATAACTGAAACTCTGGACTATGTCTGCATGATCTTATGCATGAAGCTTCCGTCGCATTATCGACTGATTAAATATTTGCATTAACGAGTATGTGTACGGGTGTACCTAATAAAGTGGCCACAGTGTAAAATAGGAGCCAGACGACAGAGGTGAATTGTAATGACAGCTCTGGCTAGCTGCCCAACTGAAAAGGTGATTTGACTCCAACAATCGGCGCGCACTATTAAAACAGCAGTGTATCCTTACACATCAGGGAAATAGGGAATTCAAACTGGCAGGACATGAAACTCATATTTGTAAGGAAAGCAAAGAATATCCAATAAAGGGCAACACTCTGTGACACTGGAGATACTGCTTGGGAAATTTCTGCATTTACTGTCTTTCAAATCCTGCATTTCAAAGTTTGCCTCTGAATTAATATTCCTCACACAATTTGAGAGGGGAAGGCATGAATATCATTGTGATCTTCCATTTGGAACATTGACCCTTTTTCACCCAAGGTAGCTACATCAGTGTTAATCCTTTCAACAGAACTGCCAATTAAAACAGAATAATGTCTTTTCTGTTAAGCAACGATGGTATTTAACTGCATCCACTTAACACAGAAAAGTATTCCAAAGTGCTTTAGCAGTGACATGATCAAGTTGAACATTTGTGCCCAGTGAGGAGGGCATTGGGGGAAGAAATCTGACAAGATTCAAAAGACTGGTCACTCTAAGAAATGGTTTTGAAATAAAAAGGGGGAAAAGGCAGAGAAATGTAAAAAAGATATTGGGTGTTCGTTCTAGACACTTAGGCACTGGTAAATCAAGTCAGTGGCAAATATGTAGTAAATAATGTTAATGAAGCACAAGAGGTAAAAGCTGAGAGGGTTCTGAGATTGGAAGAGATAATATTGCCATTTTTCTTCAAAGTAGTGACAATAGATCCGTTACATCAATATAAGCTTAGACTAAATTCCACTTGATTTAACATTTCATTGAAGAATGGGGCTCTCCCTCAGTGCAAACCTGGGTATATCATCCTAGGGCATCATGTTAGCATAGTGGTTAGCATCACGCTTTTCAGTTCCAGTGATTAGAAGATTGGCATCCAATTCCTGCCACTTTCTCTAAGGAATTTGTATGTTTTTCCCATGACAGCTTGGGTTTCCTCCAGGTGATCTGGTTTCGTCCCACATCCTAAAAGTAAGTCTCTATAACGGAGAGGTACCACCTAGCAGAGAGGTCTCATGTAGCACCATGGCCCTGAAAAATGTTGTCTCATTTTTACTGTGTACTGTACCAGCAGTTATGATCAAAATGTCAATAAAAAGTGACTTTATTTGACGACATTGTGGGAGCTGCATCATCAGAATAGTCTTGAGTCAGGGTAGTAAGGCTTTGGCTTGATAAAGCTTTGCTAAGAACAGGTAGAGGCTGGGTAAGTAGGTAAGTTTATTCCTTATCTCTTATTTAACTTCTGAGAGAATAGGGGGCATGTCTACAGAGCGAGTGTTCTGTTGTGGGTGTCAGATGTGGGATTTCCAGGAGACTTCCAGCCTCCCTGATGGCTGCATCTTCACCATCTGCATTGAGATACAGCTCCTTAGAGACATACTTAGGGAACCTAGCTTGATGACCTTCGGCTTGTTAGGGAAAGTAAAGTACAGTAGTGATAGACAGGTGTTACAGTGAGGTAATCACCCCAAGGCTACAGGAGACAGATAAATGGGTGGCTGTCAGGAGAGGGAAGGGAGAATGTCAGATAGTGGAGAGCACCACTGTGGCTGTCCCTCTCAAAAATATGTACTCCATTTTGAGTACTGTTGGGGGGAACGACAGACCTGGGGGAAACAACAGTGGCCATACCTCTGGCACTAAGTCTGGCTTTATGGCTCAGAAGGGTAGGGACCTGAAGAGGATGGCAGCAGTAATAGGGGACTCTATATCAGGGGACAGATAGGCAATTCTGTGGACTCAAAAAGGAACCATGGATAGTAGTTTGCCTCCCAGGTGTCAAGGTTGGCAATGTTTCTGAACACATCCACAGTATCCTGGAAATGGAGAGTGAGCAGTCAGAAGTCGTGGTACATATTGGTACCAACAGCATAAGTAGAAAAAGGGAGGAGGTCCTGAAAATAGAATACAGGGAGTTAGGAAGGAAGCTGAGAACCAGGACCTCAAAGGTAGTAATCTCGCGATTGCTGCCTGTGCCACGCGATAGTGAGAATAGGAATAGAATGAGGTGGCAGATAAATGCATGGCTGAAGAATTGGATCGGGGGCAGAGATTCAGAGTTATGGATCATTGTGACCTCTTTTGGGGCACTTGGGACCTATACTAAAGGGACAGGTTGCACTGGAATCCGAGGGTGACCAATATGCTTGCAGGGAGGTTTACTAGAGCCATTGGGAGTGGTTTAAACTATATGGCGAGGGGGATGGGAACCAGTATGATAGAGCTCAGGATGAGCCAGCAGGTTTACAAGCAGATGATAAATGCAATTTGAATGTAAGGAAGGACAAGACAATGATTGGGTACCAATGCACACAGAGCAAAGAGTTAGACAGGACAAAATTGAAAAAGGGCAAAAAATACAGGATTGAAAGTATTGTATTTAAATGTGCGTAGTATTCGGATAAAGGTGGACGAACTTGTGGTGCAATTAGAGATTGATCAGTATGACGTTGTGGGCATCATTGAGTCATGCCTGAAAGAAGGCCATAGTTAGGAGATTAATGTCAGAGGATATACTTTGTATCGAAAGGAGAGACAGGAAGGCATAAGCGGTGGTGTGGCTCTGTTGGTAAGAGATGGAATTACATGAAAGAGGTGACATAGAGTCAGAGTATGTTAAATCATTGTGGGAGGAGTTAAGAAACTGCAAGGGTAATAAAAGCCATTATGAGAATTACGCATAGGTCTCCAAATAGTAGCCAAGATGTGTGTTTGAAATTGCAAAGAGAGCTGGAAAAGGCATGTAATAAGGGCAATATCATAATTGTAATGGGGGACTTCACTATAAAAGACAATTGGGAAGATCAGGTTGGTGTTGTATTGCAAGAGATGGCTTTTAGATGAGATGGCTTTTTCGAGCAGCTTGTACTTAAGCTTGCTTGGGAAAAAGCTATTTTAGATTGGGTGCTGTGTAATAACCCAGATCCTATTAGGGAACTTAACATAAAGGAACCCTTAGGAGGCAGTGATCATAATATAATTGAATTCATATTGCAGTTTGAGAGGAAGAAACAAAACTCACATGTATGTATCGCAGTGGAATAAAGGGAATTACAGAGGCATGAAAAAGGAGCTTGCCCAGGCAGATTGGGGGAGGATACTGGCGGGGATGATGCCAGAGCAGAGATGGCTGATGTTTCTGGGAATAGTTTACAAGGCACAGGATAGATATGTCCCACTGAAGAAGCCATTCTCAAATGGCAGGGGTAGGCAACTGTGGCTAACACGAGAAGTTAAGGACTACATAAAAGCACAGGAAAGGACATATAATGTAGCAAAAGTGAGGGTGAAGTTGGATGATTGGGAAGCTTTTAGAATCCAACAAAAGACAACTGAAAAGCTATAAGAAGGGAAAAGATGAAATATGAGGGCAGACTAGACAATAATATAAAGTAGGATACCAAAAAATTTTCAGTTATGTAAAGAGGAAAAGGGAGGTGAGATATGATATTGGACCACTGGAAAATGATGCTGGTGAGGTAGTAATAGGGGACAAAGAAATGGCAGATGAACTTAATGGGTATTTTGCATCTGTCTTCACTGTGGAAGACACTGGCAGTGTGCCAAAGGTCCGTGAGTGTCAAGGAGAAGGAATGAGTGCCATTGTTATTACAAAGGAAAAATCACAAGGCAAACTCAAAGGTCTTAAAATGGATAAGTCACCTGGACCTGATGGACTACATCCCAGAGTCCTGAGAGAGGTTGCTGAAGAGATAATGGATGCATTGGTCATGATCTTTCAAGAATCACTTGCTTCTGGCACGGTCCCAGAGGACTGGAAGATTGCAAATGTCACTTCACTCTTTAAGAAGGGAGTAAGGCCAAAGGTAGGAAATTATAGGGCAGTTAGCCTAACCTCTGTGTTTGGGGAAGTGTTGGTGTCTATTTTTAAGGATGTGGTTTTGAGGTACTTGGAGACTAATGATAAAATAAGTCAAAGTCAGCACGGTTTCTGTGGGGAAATCTTCCCTGACAAATCTGTTAGAGCTCTTCAAGGAAGTAACAAACGGGGGGGGGGGGGTGCAAAGGAGAGGCAATGTATGTCATTAACTTGGATTTTCAGAAGGCATTTGATAAGGTGCCACACAAGACTGATAAACAGAATAAAATCCTATGGCATTATAGGAAAGATATTGGCATGGATAGTGGAATGACTGACAGGTAGGAGACAGCAATTGGAATAAAAGGGACCTTTTGTGATTGGCTGCTGGTGTCTAGTAGTGTTAGTCAGGGATCACTATTGGGACCATTACTTTTCACATTGTCAATGATTTGGATAATGGAATTGATGGTTTTGTGGCAAAGTTTGTGGTTGATATAAAAATAGGTGGATGGGTAGGTAGTACTGAGGAAGCAATGCAATTGCAGCAGGACTTGGACAAATTGGAAGAATGGGCAAAAAAGTGGCAGATGGATTACAGTGTTGGGAAATGTATGATAATGCATTTTGGTAAAAGGAATAACAGTGCAGACTATCGACTAAATGGTGAGAATTCAAAAATCAGAGGTGCAGAGGGACTTAGAAGTCCTCATGCAAGACTCCCAGAAGGTTAATTTACAGATTGAGTTGGTGGTAAAGAAGGCAAATGCAATTTTGGTATTTATTTTAAGGGAATAAAATAGAAAAACAAGGAGATAATGCTGACCCTTTTTAAGGCATTAGTCAGGCCCCACTTGGAGTATTGTCAACAGTTGTGGGCCCCATATTTCAGAAACAATGTGTTGTCGTTGGAGACAATCCAGAAGAAATTCATGAGGATGATTACAGGAATGAAACGGTTAACATGTGAGGAGCTTTTGGCAGCTTTGGGGCTGTACTCACTGGAATTTAGAAGTGTGGTGGGGGGGGGGTGAAACCTACTGAATGTTGAAAGGACGAGATAGGGTGGATGTGAAAAAGATGCCTCCTGTGGTGGGTGTATCCAAAACTAGAAGGCATAGCCTCAAAATTGAGGGGCAACCTTTTCAAACAGAAGTAAGGAGGAATTATTTTTTAGCCAGACAGTAGTGGATTTGTTGAATGTTCTGCCACAGACTGCGGTGGAAGCCAAGTCCGTGGATATATTTAAGGCGGAAGTTGATCGTTTTCTGATTGGTCATTGCAGCAAAGGATATGGCGAGAAGGCAGGTGTATGGGGTTGAGTGGGATCCGGGATCAGCCTTGACGGAACGGCGGAGCAGACTCAAATGACTGAATGGCCTAATTTTACTCCCATGTTTTATGACTAAGTCGGGGGCATGTTATGTTGGCGCCAGAAGCTTGGCAATGCCGTTGGCTGTCCACAGCATATCCCCAGACTGTATCAGCCATTGATGCATACTACACATATCACCATTTGTTTTGAAGCATGTGACAAATAAAGCATATCTTTCTTTCTTGTGCTTGTGTGCTCCAGGCGTTGGAATAGAACAGGAGCCCACAACCTCCTGATGCTGTGGTGGGAAATAACAACTTGTGCTCTCCAAAGTCAATTTTTTCTCAGTCTTTCAAATCCTCCTTGAAAGGGAAATAACTACAAATATCAAATTTCTGAAACCAAAGTTCAGAAGTAAAATGATCACATACATACATATATATCACGTATATATTAACATATACTACCTCATGATTCATTTTCTTGCAAGCATTTAAAGGAAAAATACAATAGAGTTTATGAGCTATAAACAGACAAAGACTGACAAACAACCAATGTTCAAATGACAAACTGTGAAAATAAAAAGAAGTAATACTGAGAACATGAGCTGCAAAGCATCCTTGAAAAGGATTCACAGACACTTTGTCAATAGCAGAGCTATTTGGAACACAGATTAGAAAAACATGCTGCACCTAAATAAATTTTGTAGGTCATTAGAAGGTACAAGATGTCCCAATGTGGTCCAGTTACTGCTTTGGAACTAGATAAACAGCAAGTATGTAATAAAGTTAGCACTTATCACATAGAGCAATGGAAACTTCATTCTTGAGGCACCTTGGGAAAGTAACCCCAATCAAAGAGCTGTCAAGAGCCTCTACCACACATAATGCTTTGTACTAGGGAAGTGCCAAAATAATCATTCACTTTCCAGCACTAATGTGCAACATCCAATACACAAGATCAAGTGTAAGTTCAGTCACTTTAATGGGATCTTATGTAGGGTAGCTGACTAGTAGACCCAGCCATTGATGTGCAGTTCTAGACAATTGACACATTTGTGTGCCTCACTCTACCCCAAGAAGTGGGCTTTATTGAACATGTACTCTATGTTTCAAAAATCATAGCCATCCAAGTTTATTCCTAGATGAATTTCCCAAATGTAAACTAAAGGAAAACCTTCCTGATATTTCATTGCTGGTCGCTTTCTTCTTCCTATCCTGAAGGGCAAGACGATTATTCCTCAATCCACAAGCAAAACAGGTGTTAAGATTGCTGGTAATGATCACACTGAACAAACCCCCACAGTTATCTCACCACCACACTAAATTCTTTCTTGGAAAATATGTGCTGGGCCCATAGGGAAGGTTCAAGGAGAATGAGACTAATTTGTTCAATCGTTTATAGAATGGAGAACCACAACTGCTTTTAAAAATATTTGGATATCATCCAAATTTTATCATGTTTTTTAAGTGCTTCACAACAAATAAGTTATCCTGCAGTCTACTGTGGTGCTGACAGAGAAATAGACATTAGCAAGGGTACCCAGGGAGGACACACTTTCTTTTCTTTGAAAATGCACCGACCCAACAATATGGGCCTTATATTAAATATTGCCCCTGTACAATTTTAAATCAGGGGTTCTTACCCAATACCAGTGATATTAGGTCCAAATCAACTATGTATAACACGGCAAAAAAAAAGGGGTAATCCTTCTCACTTTTAAGGCTATCCTTCAGGTTCATAGATGACTTGCTTCCATTCCTGTTGTCCGAAGTGTAAAGTGGCTGAAGAAGCCAATGTAGGAATAGCAAATTTTATGCAGGTTGTGTATAGATAGATAGCAGGGAATGTGATGTTCTCCTACTCCCACCATTTCCAGTGGGTACCCAAATTCTCCAAGGTGCTCCTTCACCATTTAGACCAGTTATGTTCCCAGGATTCTTTCAAGAGAATGGATAACCTGGATTTTTTTCAAGGAGGCTCTTAGATCATTTTTGAAATGTTTTATATGTTTTTCTGGTAATCTCTTTGTACAACAACTAATATAGAAAGTATGTTTAGGACTGGGTGTCTAGCATGCAAATGATCTCGTTGGCTAGCAGAGTGTACTTCAAGCCTTGATATTTGGGACATACAAGATCCAACAGAAGCTGGAGTGTGGAGTAACACTCAAAATACTGGAGGGATTCAGCAGGTCAGGTAGCATATGTGGAGGGATATGGACAGTTGACATTTTGGGTTGAAACCCTTCATGTAGATTGAAAGGTAGAGCAGAGATAGCCAGTATAAAAAGATGAAGGGAAGGGGTGAAGCAAGAGAGAGTGGATTCAAGTGAAACTGGGGCTGATAGGCAGATGGGGAGAGGAGAGTGGGAATAATTCCAGAATCTGGGAAGTGACAAAGGGCTGAAGATGATGGAATCCGAGGTGGGAAGAGGAACCAGTAAGAGGCATGTGTTGGTGATGGGCAGATGGGAAGGGTGGAAGAGGGAAAAAAGACATGGTGATGAGGACCCTGTAGATCAGGAGGAGAGAAAAGGGAGACAGAGAGAAGATCAATTGTTGGGTATTGGAGAATTTAGTGCACATGCTGCCAGGTTGTAGGCTACCCAGGTAGAATATAAGATGCTTCTCCTGTAGTCTGAGTTCCACCTCAATTTGGTGGTAGGGGAGGCCAAGACAAAGAAGGTGATGCGGGAATGGGAAGGGGAATTGATCACAGCAGACCTACTTGATGTCAAGGAGACCACAATAGGAAGACTGGATGCAATAAATAATACTGCGTTATTTGTATGTAGGACTGCCCCACCTGGAAGGGCAACTTAGGGCTCTGGCTGGAGGCAAAGGAGGAAGGGTAATGTAGACTATCCAAACTGAATATAAAGTGCTGATTCATTAGTTTGCGTTTTCCCTCACCCTGGCAGTGCAAGAGGCTGAGGACAGATATGTTTGTGTGGAAATGGGGTCGAGAATTAAAATGACTGATGTTACCGATGCTGGCCTGGAGGATACTTACCTTGCCAGAGGACCTGGGATAATTTTCTGGAAACAACACTGGTGATTACCTCCTCTTTAGGTGCCTGCTCTAAGATAGTCCATCTCTCAAACTGTACAGCTAGCAATGAGACAGCGAGCAGAATATGAAGTCCTGATCTTCAAACACTCTTATATCAGATAACCAAAAGCACATTGGAATCCGTGCTGAACTTCATCATTTATGTTTGGTTTTGCTGATGAATGAGTCCTAATATATGGAGAGTGGTCCATGTATTCCAGGATCTAGTTATTACGTCAATTTATCTAATTGTTTTATTGATAAAGAGCCATGTTAGTTGACAATCTTTGCAAATGTCCATTTTCTCATAGGCTTAAATGAGTAGTTAATGACATGGAACTTAGTCTCTGAATGGATGTACATGTAAGTTAGATCTACACATCCTTCTATTACACACTTTATATGCAATCAGGTGTAAGAAGTCCAAGCAGAACATTAGTGCTGTATCTCTGTGCATTCTCAAGACATAACAGTGTGAATTGTAATAAACAGTCCTGTTTTGGACAGCATTACTTCAGGTGATATCATGCATAACAGCTTGCTTGCTACTGAGTCTATATTGCTACTAATGGTCCACACACACCTTCTCTTGTGCAGCAACATATCTCTGCACATCTTACACCCCAAAATCATATGCTAGCTTCTCTTCAAGACATCGATGCTTAATTCCCTTCTTACCAATCTCTAGATAAAATTATTTCTCCTGAACTGCTTAATGTTTTTATTTCTGTCCTCAAATTTTGCATTCAAATGGAAACTGCTGTCTTGTTACATCCTTTTATAATTTCCTAAGAGTGCATTTCTTTCATATTAATTACTTCTAGCTCAATTAAACTCAAGGTTCAGAAAAACATGACTTGTCTCAACATGGTGACGGAAATGTTTTTATTGCAAGATGATTCATCACAAATTTGTGATCATATCTGAACTTGTGTTTGACCTCTTCAAGCGGGCAATATGGCTCAGGCATATTTTTTTTGAGTATGTAAACTAACTTCTACTGATAGTACACTTGCCAGCATCAATCTGGTGTTCAAACTTCAATTAAAGACAAAGAAAGCCATTAACAAAATGGTGAAAATGTGTTAGAATAAAGGATATTGTAACATTGAGTAGCAGGTGAGAGGTAAATGTTCAAAATTATAAATTGAATCATTTTGCAATTTTGACTATAAGTTTATGTTTTATAAATAAATATATAAGATAAAAGCTCCTATCAGATTTATTGAAATATTGTCACTTCTGGATAAAAATGTACAAACTTTAAAAGCCATATTCAATTCAGAAAAAAAATAGCTAGAACAACTTTGAAACCTTGCTCAGAATGCCCCTTGGAAATAAGATCAATTGCAATCTGCTCAGGATGAAGTTACTGGTATAGTCTTTGGAATTCTTCACTAATTTTCTATGGTGATTGTGAAGTGTTTCTGTTTGAAGGAGATGGTTATTCTTTAAAATTGTTGCTTAATTTGTGCAACAAGTGAACAAAAGAAAGAAAAGATACCCTGATGCTTTATATAATTTTACCTGCTTGACAGCCTTCTCCTTCGTGCTGTGATGAGCAGTGACATTTCACTTCTCCGATATCCAAATCCTCACAGGTTGCCCCAGCCAGGCAAGGACTATCTGCACAAGACACCATTGTTGCTAGGGAGACAGTTGTCAGGGAGATGTCAGGGGCATGTACAGAAGAAGGAATAATTGATGGCCAGACATCTGAAACAATAGAAATGTGTGTTAGGCGTCAAACATCACAATATTAAAAAAATGAGAACTGTCATTAAACAATGTCACGTGGTAAGATCACTAAATGGAAATATATTTTAGAATGATATAGCTGTGAAAAGGATAATAAAAATGAATAACCTTATAGCAAGTTTTCCAATTAATCATTATCTCCATTTCAACATACCCAGCCATTTTTTTATTCTCATGATTTATCACCATGAGTAACTAATATTGCAGGGAAATAGGAGCAGATTTGATTAAATAAGATCACTTGATACTTCTGGTTTCTTATATCTTCCTTCACCATGACATTCTGAGTGAATATCATAAAGCCAGACACAGATGTTCTCACTTATTTAAATGTCATTGCCATAAGCATGTGCTAATGATAAATCAGTTGAATGCAGAGAAGTTCACTGTGAAAAATCAGTGGGATTAAGCTTCTGTAGTGGGATTAATTTTAGTGGTGAGTGTAATGATTTACAGCGCCAGCAATCAAGGTTCAATTCCTGCCACTATTCGTATGGTCTCACTCTGACCGTATGGATTTCCTCCAGGTGCTTCGGTTTCCTCCCACATCCCAAAGGTTCATGGGTTAGTAAGTTAATTGGGCACTTGGATGTATTGGAAAAAAGTTGAATTTCCCCATGGGGATGAATAAAGTATCTATCTATCTATTTGGGTGGCACAAGCTCATTGAGCTAGAAGGACCCATTACCATGCTGTATTTCTAATTAAAAATAAAATAATATTACAATCTACTGTAAAAGCAGTGACAGAAAGATTTAATCTAATTTATTACCAAAGTTGGTGTTCCAATCCATGGGTCTTGATTCTTAAGATACAGGATGCAAGGTTCATTGAAACCAGTATTTCTGTTAACCGTACAAATGGCACAATGGAAGATTCTCAGGTGTTTTACAAGGAAGAAAACTGCCATTGGCAGTTAAACAGTTTACACAATTGTACCATGCTATGTTGGAACTGGAGGTATGATGGCACATGCGGGCTGCCCTGCACAATCTTCACTGATGTGATTTGATGCATAACAATACATTTCACTGTACATTTTAATATTTTGATGTGCATGTGACATATAATGCTATTTTTTAATCAACATTTTCTGTGCATTGCTCCAGATTTCTAGTGTCCACAGAATCTCTAGTGTCTAGTTCATTTTCAGACTATGTTTAAGTCTCAAAATTCAAACAAGATTGCACTTAGGTTTATATAACCATAGCAACAGTGCAGAATCTCACCACATTGGCAATTACCAAGGTAATGGCCAACTAATGCATCATTCACAATACATATTGTATAGTGTTTCTAGTATTACAAATATTCCCAACACTTCTCATCTCTCCATTGAAGTTGGGTGAAAGGATCGTGATTGGAAGAGTTTGCTATTTCAAACTGTTTTAAAGTGAAAGAGAGAAATGTTTGACAAGAAAATTCTAAAGCTCAGGGCAATACATACATAAAGTACAGGAGGAACTCAGCACGTCAGGCAGTATCTATGGAGCACAATAAAGAGTCAACATTTCAGGTCAAAAACATTCATCAGAGCTTGAGAGGAAGGGGGAAGAAGCAAGAATAAGGCAGAGTACAAACTGGCAGGTGATAGATGAGACCAGATGACAGATACAGTGAATGGGTGGGTGGAGGATTGAAGTGGGAAGCTGCAAGGTGATAGGTAGAAAAGGTAAAGGGCTGAAGAAGAAGGAATCTAATAGGAGAGGAGAATGGACCACAGGAGAAAGGGAAGAGAGAAAATCAAAAGGTACCAGAGAAAGGTGAAACTAGGGGCCCCAACAAGCACAGCAGAGTGAGAAAATGGACAAATTTGGAAGAAAATTGAGTTAAGATTTATTGAAGGTTACAGAGCAAAGAAACCATACTACCAGTTTCATGGACAGCTTCTATCCCACTGTTATCAGATTCTTCAAAGGACCTCCTGTAGGATAAAATGGACTCAAACTCACAATCAATCTAGTTATGAACTTGCACCTTATTGCTTATCAGTGCTGCACTTTCTCTGTAAGCGTATCATTTCATTCTACATGTTACTGTTTTACCCTGTTCTGCCTCAATGAACTATGTAATGATTTGATCTGAATGAATAGTAGGCAAGACAAACTTTTCACTGTTATCTTTGTAGGTGACAATGATAAACCAATACTAATACCTGGTGTCACTCCTGTACACCTTGGGAATTATGCAGAGCATATTATCTTAGAAGTGCCTCTGAGCATTGGCAGCTCTAATAATATCATCTATGTCATTATTGCAATAAGGTGCCACCTTACATTATTTGCTAAACTTCTAGCAAAGCTAAAACGAACAATCTCAAACTATTGCGTGCAAGTACGGAATTAAATGATGCAGTAAAAGTAGCTGTTAGGGTAAGTACTGGAGCAGGAATGAATGTTAAAGGGTTTGGAATGGTAAAAGCCAATACTTCATTACCTCGGTAAGGGTGACCATGGGTGAAATTTCCATCCCTCCTTGTTTCTCTTCCCTTAAGAACATCCTTAAAAGCTAGGGCACTTAAAATCTATCCTAACATTCAACTCTATGCCACAGATGGCTGTCGAGGCCAAGTCACTGGGTATTTAAGGTGGAGGTTGTTAGCTTCTTGATTAGTGGAGATGTTAAGGGTTACAGGGAGAAAGCAGGAGAGTGGTGTTGACAGGAACAACAGATCAGCTATGATGGAATGGCAGAGCAGATTAGATTGGTCAAATGGCCTAATTCTGCTCCTGGGTCTTATAGTTTTATGATTTGGTTTTAGATGACATTAAACTGCCATGAAGCATCTTCTGTGTTGAAGAAAAGTTATTGTTTGTTGTTCAAATCTGTCTGCAAATTGGACATCTGGTTTCTCCATTGAAAGAGAAACATAATGAGATGTTCTGAGGATAGTGGGGGTTGGGCAAAATGCTAAATACGTATTGGCCACTTCCGTCGAACAACATTAACCTTCTGACACCTGAGTCTGTGATTCAAAGACAGAATGAAATTAGACATTGAATGAAAATTTGAAGAACTGCAGCTGCTGGAAAGCTGAAGAGAAAACAGAAAATGCCACAAAACACTCAGCTTGTCAGGCAGCATCTATGAAGGGAAATGAACAGATGACATTTCAAGCAAAAACCCTTCACCAAGACTAGAACGGAAGGGTGTAGAAGCCAAAATAAGAAGATGAAGGGGTGGAGAGGGACAAATACATGTTGGTAGGTGTAAGGTGAGAGTAGGTGAGGGATGAAGTGGGTGGGTGAGAGGTGGGATGAAGTAAGAAGCTGGAAACTGATTGGTGGAAGAGGTTTAAGGATGAAGAAGAAGGGCAGTGGATAATGGAAGAAAAGAAAAGAGGAGGAAACCAAAGGGAGGTGATGGGCAAGTGAGGAGAAGAGGTGTTAGAAGGAATCCATAATGAAGAATGGTAAAAAAAAAGAGAAGGGGGAGAGGGGGGAAATTAATGGACGTTAGAAAAATTGACTTTCATGCAATCACGTTGAAGGCTGCCCACGATGTGCTGTCTCTCCAACCAATGTGTACTCACCATGGCAATAAATGAGGCCATGAACTGACACATAGGTATGGGAATGGGAAGTCAAATTGAAATGGGTGGTCACTGGAAATTCCCGGCTTCTGTGGCAGGTGGAGCAAAGGTGCTCGATGAAGCAGTCTACCAATCTATGTTGAGTCTCACCATTGTAGAGGAGGCCGCACTAGGAACACACTATATATAGTAAATGACACCAACAGACTGAAGGTGAAGTGTTGCCTCATCTGGAAGGACAGCTTGGGGCTGTGAATGGTGGTGAGGGAGGAGGTGTAGGGGCAAGTAAAGCACGTCCTTAGGGGTAAGCTCTTGGAGAGAGATCAGTGGGGGGGGGGGGGGGGTTGAGTGGACAAGGGATCATGTAGAGAGCAATCCTTATGGAGAGCAAAAAGTGAGGGGGGTAGTGGTAGGGAAAGATCTGCTTAATGGTGGGATTCCATTTTTTATATATCAAAATAAACATTGTGATCCTGTTGTACATGACGGATATTGCAGAGAATGATGCTCTCGATAAGGAGGCTCATGTGGTAGTAGATAGGGACCTTGGGAACCTTGTCCTTGTTATAGCAGCAGGATGATGGCTGAAAGGAGATGTGTGGGAAATGGTGGAGACATAGCATTGATTGTACAATGTATTCATATTGGCTTACTGTGTCACATGTAAATTTTGTCTTGCAGACTGTCTATGCAGATCCAATCACCACACAGTGCGTTGAGCTGGAATAAGGTAAAGCAATAACAATCCAGAATAAAAGAGTAAAAGCTACCGAAAATGTACAGTGCAAGTAACCAATAAAGTGCAAGATCATTTTGAGGTAGATTGTGAGGCTAAGAGTTCATCTTATCGCACAAGAGGTCCATTCAAGGGTCTAATAACAGTTGGATAGAAGCTGTCCTTGAACCTGGTGCTACATGCTTTGGGGCTTTTATATCTTCGACCCAATGGGAGAGAAGAGAAGTGAGAATGTCCAGGTCGGGTGGTGTCTTTGATTTATTGGCTGCTTGACCGAGGCAACAAGAAGTATAGTGAGAGTCCATAGAGGAGAAGCTAGTTCCTGTAGTGTGCTGTGAGATTAGTTACCAATTTTCACCTCATCAGCATACTGTTTCATTTGTACACAATACCAAAGCTCTCTGAAATTGTCGAGCAAGACACTCAGTTTAAGGGCAATTAAAGATGGGCAGTAAATGCTGAAAAGGTAATAAATAAAATGAAGTTTAAAAAGAGGCCCACTTTTAGGAGCAGACAGCGTCGGTGTGGGCAGCGGAGTGCTGGGCTTTGGCTCAGCGGGCTTCGATGCAAGGGGACTTTGGTGAGAGGAAATCAGTGAGCCTGAGTACGTGCTTGCTGAGGTAAAAAAGGTAAGGTCGATAGGTACTTTTTTCATTTATTCTGACTAATTTGGGATCAGGTAATGGGGGAGACAGTTAGAGCAGTGGTGTGCTCCGTATGTGGGAGGTCAGGGTCAACACAGTTGTCCCTGATGACCACACCTGCAAAAGGTGCATCCAGTTGCAGCTCCTATCAGACCGAGTTAGGAAATTGGAGCAGGAGCGGGATGAACTACGGATCATTCGGGAGGCAGAGGCAGAGATAGATAAGAGTTATCAGGAGGTAGTCACACCGAAAACACAGGAGGTAGGCAAATGGGTGACAGTCAAGAGAGGCAGGGGGAGCAGACAGAGAGAGCAGAGTACCTCTGTGGCCGTTCCCATCAACAATAAGTATACCGTTTTGGATACTGTTGGTGGGGATGACCTACAAGGAACAAGTTGCAGTGGTCCTGTCTCTGGCACTGAGATTGGACCCTCGACTAGGAAGGGGAGGAGGGAAGAGAAGAGAGCGGTATTGATAGGGGATTCTGTAGTCAGGGGGGCGGATAGGAGATTTTGTGGGGAAGATCGGGAGTCTCGGATGGTATGTTGCCTCCCTGGTGCCGGGGTCCGGGACATCTCAGATTGGGTGCAGGTTATTCTCGAGAGGGAAGGCAAAAACCCAGAAGTTGTGGTCCATGTAGGGACCAATGACATGGGTAGGATGAGTGAGGGGGTCCTGCATAGTGAGTTCAGGGAGTTAGGTGCGAAGCTGAAGGGAAGGACCTCCAGGGTAACAATCTCAGGATTGCTACCTGTGCCACGTGCGAGTGAGGCAAGGAACAGAAGGATTATACAGATTAATACGTGGCTGAGAGGATGGTGCAGGAGAGAGGGCTTCAGGTTTTTAGATAATTAGGCTTTGTTCCAAGGAAGGTGGAATCTGTTCCGACGGGATGGTTTACACCTGAACTGGAGTGGTACTAACATTCTTGCAGGAAAATTTGCTAGTGCTGCTCGGGGGGGTTTAAACTAAATTTGCAGGGGGCAGGGATCCAGAATGTGAGAGAGGATAGCGAGATGAAGAATAAAGGACAGGTGGGGACTACACGGTTTCAGAATATTAAGTGTGTAGTAGAGAAAGGTGAGGAGGAACAAGTGATAAGGAGGACACATGTACAGAGGGATGGTCTGACGGAACATGGAGTTAAATGTGCAGAAAGAATAAGTAAATTTTGGAAGGACAACAAAATTCAAGGGGCGTATAGCTCGATGGGAGTTCGGGGAGCTGGGTTAAGCCCAATAGGCAGCGATTTAAACAGAGAGAGGAGAAATGGGCTAAAAATTCTGTATCTAAATGCACGAAGTGTCAGAAATAAGGTGAATAAGCTTGAAGCTCAGGTGCGAATGGGTAACCATGATGTTGTTGGGATAACGGAGACATGGCTGCAGGGAGATCAGACCTGGGAAACGAATGAACAAGGGTATACGTGCTATCGTAGAGACAGAAATGTGGGCAGAGGGGGTGGGGTGGCCCTGTTGGTGAGGAATGAGATTCAGTCCTTTGCAAGGGGGGACATAGGATCAGGAGAAGTAGAGTCTGTGTGGATAGAACTGAGGAACAGTAAGGGCAAAAAGACCCTAATGGGTGTTGTCTACAGGCCCCCAAACAGTAGCTTGGATATTGGGTGCAAGTTGAATAGGGAGTTAACATTGGCATGTGGCAAAGGTAATGTTGCAGTAGTTATGGGGGATTTCAACATGCAGGTGAACTGGGAGAATCAGGTTGGTGCTGGACCACAGGATAGGGAGTTTGTAGAGTGCCTTTGGGATGCATTCTTGGAACAGCTTGTACGAGAGCCGACCAGGGACAGGAGTATTCTGGATTTAGTGTTGTGTAATGAACAGGATTTGATAAGCGATCTTGAAGTAAAGGAGCCATTAGGAGGTAGTGACCATAATATGATAAGTTTTTATCTGCAATTTGAGAAGGATAAGGGCAGATTGGAGGTGTCAGTGTTGCAGTTGAACAAAGGAGACTATGGAGCCATGAGGGAGGAGCTGGCCAAAGTTAAATGGACGGATATCCTACTAGAAAAGACAGTGGAACAGCAATGGCAGGTATTCTTGGGAATAATGCACAAGGTGCAAAATCAATTCATCCCCTGAAGAAGGAAGGATTCAAAGGGGGGGAAGGGGCCACAGTGGTTGACAAAGATTGCATAGCATAAAAAAAAGAAGTATGACAGAGCTAAGGTGAGTGGGAAGACAGATGATTGGGAAATTTTTAAGGAACAACAGAACTTAACTAAAAAGTCAATACAGGGAGAAAAAAATGAGGTACGAATGCAAGCTAGCCAGGAATATAAAGGAGGATAGCAAAAGTTTTTTTAGGTATGTGAAGAGAAAGAAGATAGTTAAGAACAATGTTGGGCCCTTGAAGAATGAATTGGGTGAAATTGTTATGGGAAACAGAGAAATGGCAGAAGAATTTAATAAGTACTTTAGATCTATCTTCACTAGGGAAGACACAAGCAATCTCCCAGATGTATGGATGGGCCAAGGACATAGGGTAACAGAGAAAATGAAACAGATTGACATTAGGAAGGAAACGGTGGTGAGTAGACTGATGGGACTGAAGGCTGACAAATCCCCAGGTCCAGATCGTCTGCATCCTAGGGTACTAAAGGAGGTGGCTCTGGAAATTGCGGATGCATTGGTAATCATTTTCCAATGTTCCTTAGATTCAGGATCAGTTCCTGAGGATTGGAGAATGGCTAATGTTATCCCACTTTTTAAGAAAGAAGGGAGGGAGAAAACAGAGAACTATCGTCCTGTCAGCCTGGCATCGGTAGTGGGGAAGATGCTAGAGTCCATTATTAAAGATGAAATAGTGGCATATCTAAATAGCAGTGATAGGATTGGGCCGAGCCAGCATGGATTTACCAAGGGCAAATCATGCTTGACTATTCTATTGGAGTTTTTCGAGGATGTAACCAGGAAGATAGACAAGGGAGATCCAGTGGATGTAGTGTACCTCGATTTTCAGAAGGCATTTGATAAGGACCCATATAGGAGATTGGTGAGTAAAATCAGAGCTCATGGCATTGGGGGGAAGATATTGACATGGATAGAAAACTGGTTGGCAGATAGAAAGCAAAGGGTAGCGGTGAATGGGTGTTTCTCGGAACGGCAGGTGGTGACTAGTGGGGTGCCACAGGGCTCGGTATTGGGACCACAGCTGTTTATGATTTACATCAACGATTTAGATGAAGGCATTGAGAATAACATCAGCAAGTTTGCTGATGATACTAAGCTGGGTGGCAGTGTGACATGTGATGAGGATGTTAGGAGAATTCAGGGTGACGGGTAGGCTGGGTGAGTGGGCAGAGACTTGGCAGATGACGTTTAATGTGAATAAGTGTGAGGTTATCCACTTTGGGAGTAAGAACAGGAAGGTAGATTATTATCTGAATGGTGTAGAGTTAGGTAAGGGAGAAATACAGAGATCTAGGAGTCCTTGTTCATCAGTCACTGAAGGTGAATGAGCAAGCAGCAGGCAGTGAAGAAGGCTAATGGAATGTTGGACTTTATTACAAAGGGAATTAAGTACAAGAGCAAGGAAATCCTTTTGCATTTGTACAGGGCCCTGGTGAGTCCACACCTGGAGTATTGTGTACAGTTTTGGTCTCCAGGGTTAAGGAAGGACATCCTGGCTGTAGAGGAAGTGCAGCGTAGATTCACAAGGTTAATTCCTGGGATGTCCGGACTGTCTTACGCAGAGAGGTTAGAGAGACTGGGCTTGTACACGCTGGAATTAAGGAGATTGAGAGGGGATCTGATTGCAACATATAAGATTATTAAGGGATTGGACAAGATAGAGGCAGGAAATATGTTCCAGATGCTGGGAGAGTCCAGTACCAGAGGGCATTGTTTAAGAATAAGGGGTAGGTCATTTAGGACAGAGTTAAGGAAAAACTTCTTCTCCCAGAGAGTTGTGGGGGTGAGGAATGCACTGCCTCAAAAGGCAGCGGAGGCCAATTCTCTGGATGCTTTCAAGAAGGAGCTAGATAGGTATCTTATGGATGGGGGAATCAAGGGATATGGGGACAAGGCGGGAACCAGGTATTGATAGTAGATGATCAGCCATGATCTCAGAATGGCGGTGCAGGCTCGAAGGGCCGAATGGTCTACTTCTGCACCTATTGTCTATTGTCTATTGAAACAGACTGGCATATATTGTCAATAAGACCAATACTTTTTCTTTGAGGTATATTAGCAGTACAACTCCTCCCATGTCCAATGTCCGTCAGGAGTAAGAAATTGATTCTGTATTGCATTTGTTTTTGGGCAGCGTGCCACTAACCATACAAATTTGCATTGGATGGGGAACTGTACAGCATCACATCATAAGAAATAGGAGCAGATTTTGGCTATTCAGCCTATTGAATCTGATCCACCATTCCAGAATGACTGGTTTATTGTCCCTCTCAACCCCATTCTCCAGCCTTCTCCATGTAACCTTTGAAGCCCTTACTGATCAAGAACCTAACAACCTCTGCTTTGAATACACCTAATGACTTGGTCTACATGGCCGTCTGTGACAATTAATTCCACAGATTCACTATCATTTGGCTAAATAAATTCCTCCTCATCTCTGTTCAAAAAGGTCATCCCCGTATTCTGAGTCTGTGCCATCTGGTCCTAGACTCCATCACTTTGAAAACATTCTCTTTAGGATGATAGATCCACTCTATCTAGGCCTTTTAATGTTCCATAGGTTTCAATGAGATACCCCCTCATTCTTCTGAACTCCCATGTGTACAGACCCAGAGCCACCAAATACTCCTTATATGTTAACCTTTTCATTCCTGGGATAATTTTTGTGAACCACTTCTGGATTCTCACCAATTCAGCACATTCTTTCTTAGATAAGGGGCCGAAAACTGCTCACAATACTCCACGTGAATTCTGTCACATGAACACTATTGAGTTAAAAATTCAACCTGCAGTCTTATTGAAAATTAAGGGGTGAGCTGATTGTAATGTTAAAGATGATTAGAAGGAGTGAATTGACTAGGTCAAATTTTGGCATAACAAAAATGTAGGAGCTGTTCCTTTCACATAAGCTACTGAAAATCTGAAAGGCTCTCCCATCAAAACTGTCAAATGGAAATTTCAGAACTGGTACTGTTAGATTGTTTATTGGGTGAATAATAACAGTAAGTTCATGAAAGGTTAAAACAACATTCTATGTACTAAATAATTGTTGGTACAGAATCAAGAATAAGAGTTACTCTTTCTTCACCAATGGAAACTTTTGGGCATTTTGTTCCAAAATTATTGTCATTGCTTGGCATTTTACACTGTGACATTTTCAGCAATTATATTCCCTTTTAAAATATCTGTTATGTTGAATGCACAGGAAAGGATGAATTTATTTTCTTTCAACTAATGGTCAGTGAATTGGAGTTTTCTTAATAGTTGTAGCAATTTGCAATCTGACATTTCCAAAGCTCGGGCAAGTTTGAAAGTAAAATACAAATATCTTTCTGTCAGGAAGCTTCTTCTGATTAGATTCACAAATAAAAATAATCCTCCAGCATCAAAAAGAAAAATGCCAAATTCAGAAGAGGTTATCGGCACTTCAAAGCAATAACACAGGCCTTTTTACCCATCAAACAGATCAGACAGCATCTGTGGAGAGAGAAATACGAGTTAAATTTTCCTGTCACACTGGGAAAAAGAAAGAACTTTAAGTTTTAACTTTCAAAGAGGATGGGATGGAAGATAGGTCAAAGAAAAAAATTCTGACGAGTTAGGTTGCGGTTTGCCATATTGATGAAAACAGCTGTCTGAAAGATTGAGGGCACAGAAAGAAAATGAATAAATGCACATGTAAAAGTTGTGCAGTGAAAGTCAGAGAAGGGACAATGCATATGAGGCAGTGTTATCAGGGAGTAAAAAACTCTATTAATCCAGATGGATGACCTGAACAATAAACTTTGTTCCTTATTCCACAAATGCTGCGTGACCTATTGAATGTTCTCAGCATTTTCTCTTTTTACTTCAGAGTTCTAGGATCTGTAGTTTGGTTATTTCCATTGTCAGTGTTCTGTACTATATTGGGAGCCACAATCTCTCTCTACCCCCATAGTCACTTTGTTCTTTTTCTAGAGAATGGAGAACCATCATTACTCATTCCTGTTCTCTTCCCCCCCAGTTCGCTCTCATAAGTAAGAATTCTTTTGGTTTGGTGAAAAGGAATATTAGTACCTTCATATTGGAGCAATCCTCTCATCATCTGGAGAAACATATAAAAGTTTGCATGGAAAGGTAAAGCAGGTCATTAAAAGAGGAATAGAGGGATGTCCTAATAAAATGTCTCAGCCCAAAATGTTGACTCTTTTTTCCTTTCCTTAGATGCTGCCTGACCTGCTGAGTTCCTCTAGCATTTTGTGTGTGTTACAATGGAAGGTGGAATATGTGAATAAGGAACTTCTGCTTTGACTATACCAGGCACCATTAAGGCTATACATGTAGCTGGTCTTTATTTCTTTCATTTAATCATAGTCTTTTTAATCAAGGAACGATTTACCTGCCTTAGCAGAACTGCAGCCAAGATTCATTTATTAGATTCTAGGGATGAGGAATTTATTTAGGAGGAAAAGAATAAGCTCGTCAGAACTGAGATAAATAAGGCATATGGCTTCAAGATTCAGGAGAGCAGATTTAGGACAGAGATGAAAAGGAAACATTTTTCCTAGTGAATCTGTAGAATTTTCTGCCCATATGGTAGTAGTAGAAGTGACCTCATTAAGTATACTTAAGACAGTTAGATTGTTGCATGGTCTAAATGGAAATTATCTCAGCTGTGGAGAGTTCAGGCCATTCTATTAGTATTTCCCTATTAGAAGATTTCCTTGTCCCAAGACTCAAGCAAGTGAACGTTGTTTGCAATTTCTAAGACAGACATGTTCTTCTTTAATTAAAGAATCCAAGACTTAATTAGATTGCAGTCTAAGTTGAAATTATCTGTCCTGTACAACTATGACACAGAATGCCATGTTTTCATTTAACAAGCAGAGGGTGAGGGAGCAGTACTGAAGGAACCCCAAATCCCTCAGGGGAGCTGTTGAAGTTCACTGTGCAACTATCACTATGAAACCCCTGCTGTGTTGTGATCAGCAAAAGCCACTGTACAGACACTGAGGTAGATCTCAACTTCCTCTGCTCTCCGCCTGGTTCATGCGTCTCATCTGATGCCAGGATTGATCAAGGAACACAGTCCAGCGTGTGGACTGGCACCATAGGCCAGAGTGAGCCTGAGAAAAGAATGGTACTAGGGATTTTATGGGAGCTGGAAACAGGGACAGATGTCTGGTATACGACTATCCAATATCAAGGAACAAATGATGGACGCATCCAGAGAGACAGACACAGGACCAAAGGATCAAAATCTATGTCTGCTCTGTTGGGTATAGATAAGATCTGGGGAGCAGAACTGGCAGGGACCTATACAGGTCTGTCACTGTACGGTACTGACTGGGAAGGATTTGTCAGTGTAAAACACTGGGGTGCAGTACTGATGGTTTGTGTACAATACCAGGGCACAGTACTAGTTGGGATAAATCTTTCACTGTACAACACTGAGGCACAACAAGAGAACATTGAAATAATTGTTTTTGGTGCCAAAAAAGAACAATTAAAAGTCAGTACTCGCTTAGAACCCCTGTCGTTACAGACCAAAACCCAAGCCAGAAACCTTGTTGTTATGATGGAATCTGACTTAAGTTTTAACTACCACATTAAGACAATTACAAAGTCAGCCTACAGCCATCTTAAAAATATAACAAGAGTTAAAGGGCTTATGTCTCAGCAGGGTCTAGAAACACTCACCCATGCATTTATTTTTAGTAGGCTTGATTACTTAATGCCGTTTTCAAAGGCCTCTGTAAAAAGAACTCCCTCAGACAGCTGCAGCTCATTCAGATCACTGCTGCTAGAGTCCTCACTGAGACCAAGAAAGTAGAACCTATCACTCCAGTTCTCAGATCACTACATCAGCTTTCTGCCTATCGGAGGATTGACTTTAAAATATTACTCTAAAGCACTGAATGTTCTTGGGCCAAAATACATCTCTGATCTCCTGCTGCACTATGATCCTTCCCGAGCTCTCAAGTCGCCTGGGGCGGATCTGGTTACCATCCCCAGGGTCAAAACTAAACATGGTGAAGCAACTTTTAGTTGCTATGCTCTACATATCTGGAATAATCTTTTAGACAATCTGAAATCTGCCGCAACTTGAAGCTCTTTTAAATTGAGGCTTAAAACTTTTTTCGCTGTACTTTTAATTAGAATCTCCTGCATTGTAACTTCAATTTATCATATCGATTTTTTGTGATTTTATTCTCATATATATTGTCTGAAATTTGATACTTGGATTTTATATCTTATTCTATGTAAAGCACTTTGAATTGCCTTGTGTTTGAAAAGTGCTATACAAATAAACTTGCTTGTGTTTTTGCTTACAGTACTGGTGGGAATGTGTCAATCAATATACAAAACTGAGGTACAGTAGTTATGAGGAAGGGTCTATCACTGTATAACATTGGGGTAATAGTGCTAGTGGGGATGGGTCTATCAATACAAAACACTGAGGGACAGTACTGGTCAGCTCAAGCCTATCACTGTATGTGGACATGAGCTGGAAGGCATACTTGCGTATCTTTTTGTTATGCAATGGGGGAGAAAGACTGAAAGACTTGCATCAATATATTACCTTATGTGTCTTTGAAACATAGAACATAAAACATTATAGCACAATACCAACCTTTGTCCCATAAACCTACTCCAGAATCAAACTAACCTTTCCCTTCCACAAAGCCCATAAAACCTCCAATTTCCTCGGATCCTATCTAAGAGTCTTAGAAATGTCCTTAATATATCTGCCTCTACCACCACCATGGCAGTGAATTCCAGGCACCTACTACTCTCTGTGTGTAAAAGACCTACCCCTGACATCTCCCCTAAACTTTCCTCTGTTCATCTGGTATTGTCATTCTTAAAATGTCAAGGATCTTCCTTTGGTGCACGTAAAAGCTCCCATGATACTATTGCTAAGAACAGTAGATGTCATGGAGTCACACATCTCCAAAACAGGTCCCTCGGCCATCATCTCTGCGGCCATCATCCAGCACTTTATTCTCCCATCACCCACCAATATTTAGGGTAATTTCCAGTGGCTAATGAACTTACCAACCAGTGCACCTAAAGGAAGCCTGTGAGGTAGATGGAAGCAGACAGAATATCCAGTTGGCAATGACTGGATGCACTGAAGGGCCTGGTTCTGTTCTTTGGTAATTTATGCTGTAGTACTCTATGACCATGAGGACACACAAACTCTGCACAGACAGCGACTGAAATCAGGATTGGACCCAGGATGTGGAACTATGAGGCACTCTGTAGAACTATTTTAGGTACCGCATGTCCATAATAAACTACGGAGTGTATGTTCATGATCTTCAGCTTCTGTAGCCTATCCACCTTGATGTTTAATGTGTTGTGCATTCTGATGTGCTCTTCTGCACACCACTATTGTTTGCACCATTCTCTGTGAACTCCAGAGATTGTTTTGTGTGAAAATTCCAGAGATCAGCAGTTTTTAAGAAATTTGAACCATCCCACCTGGCACTAACATTCATTCTATGGTCAAAGTCACATATATCACATTTCTTCCTCATTCTGGTATTGGTATGAACAACAATTGAACCTCTTGACCATGTCTGCTTGTTTTTATACAATTGAGTTGCTGCCACATAATTGACTGATTAGATACTTTCATTAACGAGCAGGTGTACAAGTGCACCTAATGAAGTCATTGATTGTATTGTGAGCCATGTAGCTAGCTGCCCATAACTACTGTACTTCAGTGTTGTATGTTGTATATATGTTCTCTCTGGAATTCTGAGATTTATTTATCTTGCAGTCTATAATCATCAATACAGATTTTCTGGACATATTTTTATTTGTAGGACCTTACAGTCTGTATTAAAACATTCCCTACATGAAAAGACTCCACTTTTGTGCAACAGTTCCACCACCAGAGCATTCAACTATCTGCATCAGTACCAGTTCTGCAGTGGAGACCTGTTTTGATTAGAATATATCCTGATAAGCAGCCTGAATATCATTGTTTGTCAGTTTGAGTCTTTAACCTTGTTGCACTGTCACGGTTTAATATAGAACAAAATAAGTAAAAAGTGCCCTTCGCAATGCCCCACAGCAGCTTAATTCCAAGAAGTACATGTTAATATGCTATTCACTGTGATAATGTAGGAAATATGTGAGTGCTTTCAAGAAGTTATGGTTGATATTATGACATGGAGGCAGTTTATTGTTATTGAAAAGTGCAGAAATTCTCCTTGATAACTGCAAATTTCCTGGTTCCTTACATCCAATTTCCAATGGTGGTTCAAAGGAAAATGACTTTGTTTTCCAACATATTGCATTGAGGTAAATGCCCACTTGATTCAAGTAGCACCACTCTGAATATGATGCAGAAAACTCTTGGCTTGAGAAAGCTCAAGTCCTTGAGAACATATGATTTAGGCTGACAGTCCAATGTCAGACTTAGCATGAACTGCACCATTGTTCATTCCATTACAAATGTCTGAATGGAGTATCAAATGGGCCCTTTGCTCTCTCAGCTGGCTACACTATTCTATTTAAATTTCAGAGATGTACTATTCCCAGCCCACCAGCCCAGCGCTCCAGTAAACAGTTGTTCATTACTAACTTCACTGAAATAGATTATCTGGTCATTACTCAAATTGCAGTTAGTGGGACGCATACAAAATGCTAGAGAAACTCAGCTGGTCAGGGCAGCACCTAATGGAAAGGAATAAAGAGTCGACATTTTGGACTGAGACCATTCAGCAATCCTAATGAATTGTCTTCGCTCGAAAAGTTGACTCTTTATTTCTTCCTTTAGATGTTGCCTGACTTGCAGAGTTCCTAAAGCATTTTGCGTGTGTTACTCTGGATTTCCAGCTTCTGCAGAATCCTTTGTGTTTATGCATTTAGTGGGAAATCACTACACACAAACCAACTGTGGCTTGTGACAGTTTAAAAATATCACTAAGCTTCCAAGGAACAAATTTAGTTTTAAAACACTTTGGCATATGTGGAAGATCTGAAACTTCTTATGTATATGAACATTTTAATTTTGATTAGTTTTTTCTGATGGTCCAGACAAGTTTAATGTGTATTGTATATTAAATGTCACTTGGAGAATAGTTACGGTAATCACAGAAAGCAGAGACAAGTGTCGGCACCTTTCTAATGACAGAAATGGAAAATAAGAAGAAGATTCTGCATGTTCTGACCTAGGAATCCTATTTAGTCTAAGATTGAAGTATGACAATTGAAATGTTCAAAATATCTGTATTATTTTAATGCTTTTTAATGAACTATAACATGAAAAAAAGTATAAAACATACAGAAAAATGAGCTTGACTCAACTTTATTTTGTGTCAACTCTGTCAGGACGTTCCAGGGATGGAAGCTTTGTATTGATACATCCGATGAACAGCCATCACTTGGTGCACATTGTTGGATTCAAGCTGGAGAATGTCGACCAAAATTGGCCCTAGCAGCAGGATAGGTAAGAAGAGGAATACAGAGGCCCGGCCAACCAATCTGTAAGCAAGCTCAGTCCAACCAGATTTCTCTTCTCCTTTATCACTTGTAACCCACGTATTATCTTCTCTAAGCGTTCTTCCAGGTTTTTAACAGACCATGTTTCTAATTATTTGCTATAATTAAAGTTCACACAACGTATTTCCTTCATTCTGGTAGCAAAACTTCTTCCATGTTCCCACTATTGAGTACATCTACATGGGGCACTGTCACTGGAAAACAGCGTCATTTTTCAAAGACCCCCACCACCCAGGACATGATCTCGTCTGGCTGCTGCCATCAGAGAGGAGATACAGGAGCCTTGGTTCCACAATTCCATGTTAAGGAACAGTTATTAATCATTAACCATCAGACTCTTGAACCAAATGGGATAACTTCACTCAGTCCATCACTGAACTGTTCCCACTACCTACAGACTCACTTTCAAGGACTCTTTATCTCATGTTCTCAATATTTATTGCTTAGTTATTTATTAGTATTAGTATTATTTCTCTTCTTGCTTTTTTTATTTGTGCAATTTGTTGGCTTTTGCACACAGGTTGTCTGCCCATTTGATATGGTCTTTTATTGATTGCATTATGATTATTGGGTCTATTGAGTATGCCTGCAAGAAAATGAAAATCAGGTTTGTATATGGAGACATATACATACATTGATAACACATATACTTTTACCATATCAAGGATCAACTTTATTTGCCAAATAGAATTACACACTGGGTGATGGGTTGGAGATACATCTCTACGAAAGGAGATGTAAGGCACTATTTCCTTTTGCTAGCCTGCAGGTCACTTTAGCCAAGGTGTAGCACCTGATTAGCTCCCCTGATCAGGATCATGTGAAACCATGGGAGCAGGTGTGGATGATCATATGAGCATCTGGTGCATACTACAAGTCCAGGTTATGCAACCACTGACACAAGGTAGACACTCTCTGAAAATATTGATAATGGCTGGGGTTCACCTGTCTTGTAAAGACACTATGCAGAAAAGAAGGCAATGGCAAACTACTTCTGTAGAAAAATTTGTCAAGAACAATCCTGGTCAATGACAATGATCACCCATATCATACACCATGGTACATGATGATGATGGTGATAATATTTACACTTATTAGGAATTTGCTGTGGTGTGATGGCACAACATGCAGTAGAAAACAATGACATTCAACAATGATAAAGAATAAATTATATAAAAATAAGTCAGAGTAGTATGGATTTGGAATAAATTGTCCATCAATATGTAAATACCAGCATGTATTTATAATGTAAACAACATTAGAAAAAGTGGTTTAAAACATTTAGTGTGCAATGACTGAGGTAGTAGACAGAGGGGATTGGGGAGGGCTAACCAGAATGATTGATCAGATTAACTGCCTGGTTGAAGAAACCTTTAATATGGTGTTAGGTTTTTGTCTAATAGCCCTATAGCACATTCTAGGGCTGGTTGGTGGTGTAGTGGCATCAGTACTGGACTTTAAGGCAGATGGTCCTGAGTTCAAACCCAGGCAGTTCCTAACCTGGGCAGCAGCAGTATCTGCGCTGAAGAAAGACCTGGCAATTTACTTCTGTATCTTGTCATGAAAACCCAATGGACCCTAGGTCAATGAGGTCACGAAGAGTCGGACTCGACTAAATGACTAAACAACAACAAGCACATTCTAGGAGGGAGCTTTTGGAAAAGGCATTTTGCTGGGTGAGTACCTCATCTTACTACATGTTGATGGATTTGGAACTTAAACTTTCTCTCAGTTTTGCATTTGTGAAAAACAGCAGAAAACTACAGCTAATTCCTAATAGGGTTTCATAATTATACAAAGAACATTGCATTGAGCAAAAATGAATTATTCCTTTGGACTGAAACAAATTTCTTTAGGATATTGGTTATTAGTCTGGTTATGGCAGAGATGTTCCCTACTGATATTTCTCTGTGTGATTTTGAAATTTCCCCACTGGCTTCACCAGCATTTTCTATCCTGCTGATGCTACTTCAGTATCAAACTTCCCTATCTCCATAGTCCCGATAGCGTGCTGAAGCTTTTGAAAGGTATTACATGAGATAAGTTGCTGGGACTGGACAAGGTATTTCCCAAGCTGGTGTAGGAAGTGAGGGAGGAGATTGCTGAGCCTTTAGTGATGATCTTTGCATTATCGATAGGGATGGGAGAAGTACCAGTGGATTGGAAGGTTGCAAATGTTGTTCACTTGTTCAAGAAAGGGAGTAGAGATAACTCAGGAGATTATAGACCACTGAGTCTTACTTCAGTAGTGGGTCAGTTGTTGGAGAAGATTCTGAGAGGCAGGATTTATGAGCATTTGGAGAGACATAATCTGATGTGATAGTCAGCATGTCTTTGTCAAGGGCAGGTCGTACCCTACGAGCCTGACTGACTTCTTTGAGGTTGCAACAAAACACATTGATTAAGATAGAGCAATGGATGTAGTGTATATGGATTTCAGTAAGGCATTTTATAAGGTTCCCCATGCAAGGCTCATTCAGAAAGTAAGGAGGCATGGTAGCCAGGGAGACGTTGCTTTGTGGATTCATTATTGGCTTGCCCACTGAAGGCAAAAAGTAGATGTAGATGATTTGTATTCTGCATGAAGGATGGTGGCCAATGGTGTTCCACAGGAATCTGTTCTGGGACCCCACCTCTTGGTGATTTTTATAAATGACTTGAATGAGGAAGTGGAAGTTTGCTGATGACACAAAAGTTGGGTGTGTTGTGAATAGTCTGCAGGGTTGTCAGAACTGGGTTGAGAGGTGGCAGATGGACTTCAACCCAGACAAGTTTGAAGTGGTTCATTTTGGTAGGTCAAATTTGAAGACAGAATGTAATATTAATGGTAAGACCCTCGACAGTGTGGAGGATCAGTGAGATTTGGGAGTCTGTGTCCATGAGGCACTCAAAGCTGATGTGCAGGTTGACAGTGTTGTCAAGAAGGTGTATGGTGTGTTAGCCTTCATCAACCATGGGACTGAGGTCAAGAGCCATGAGCTAATGTTATTGCTATATAAGACCTTAATTAGACCCCACTTAGAGTACTGTGTTCAGTTCTACTCACCTCACTACAGGCAGGATGTGGATACAATAAAGAGAGTGTAAATGAGATTTATAAGGATGTTACCTGGATTGGAGAGCATGCCTTATGAGAATAGGTTGAGTGAATTTGGCCTATTCTCCTTGGAGTGATGTAAGTTGTGAGATAACCTAAAAGAGGTGTATAAGATGATGAGAGACATTAATCATATGGATAGCCAGAGGCTTTTTCCCAGGGCTGAAATTACTTACACAAGGGGGCATAGTTTTAAAGTGCTTGAAAGTAGGTACAAGGGGAATGTCAGAGGTAAGTTTTTCACACAGAGAGTGGTGGGTGTGAGGAATGCACTGCCAGCAATGGAGGTAGAGGTGGTTACCAGAGGGTATTTTAAGAGACTCTTAGATTGATACATGGAGCTTAGAAAAATAGAGGGCTATGCAGTAGGGTAATGCTAGGCAGTTTCTAGAGTAGGTTACATGGTCAGCACAATATTATGGGCTGAAAGGCCTGTAGTGTCGTACAGAGTTCTATGCTCTGTGTTCTAAACCAAGGTTGCTCCCATAATATTGTTATAGTGAGGGATGGATGAAAGGAAACATCTATGATCAGATGAGGCATGATCAAATAGGTTAATGGAGGATTAAATACATTTCAATGTTTGTGTTATCTGTTGCAAACACAAGGCTGTGTGACACTTGTGAGTCATAGAGCACTACAGCAAAGCAACATGCCTTTCAAACTATCTAGTCCAGACAAAACTGTTATTCTGCCTGACCCTGTAGATTAGTAGCTGGACCATAGCTGTCCATATCCTTCTGACCATGTACTTACCCATACTTCTCTTAAATGTTGCAATCAAGCCTGCATCCACCACTTCTACTGCCAGCTTGTTTGACACTTGCAACATCCTCTGAATGAAGAAGTTCCCAGAAATGTTTCACCTTTCACCCTTAACCTACGACCTTTAGATCTAGACTCACTCCACCTCAGTGGGACAAGCTTGCTTGCATTTACCCTATCTATACTTCTCATAATTTTGTTTACCTCTCTCAAATCTCCCTCACCTTCTCCTACACTGCAATAAATAAAGTAACATAACTCACATCCTCAAGTACTTGCAATGCCCTTGTAAATTTTCTCTGTAAAATTTCTTATTCCCCTTTTCCCTTTTGAAATAGGGTCACTGTCCTGAAACATTAGCTCTGTTTCTCTTTTCACAGGTACTGCCTGGTATGCTGAGTGCTCTGAGCATTTTCGGTTTTTATTTCAGATTTCTAGCATCTGCAGGTTTTCTTTTTCTCTTTAGATTTCCAACATCCGGGGAACTACCGTAGATTCCGGACTACAGAGCGCACCTGATTAAAAGCCGCTGGCTCTAATTTTAGAAATAAAATCAATTTTTTAATTGTAAAGGCCGCACCGGATTTTAGGCCGCACCGGATTTTCGGCCGCAGGTGTCCCACGTTGTAATATGAGATATTTACACAGAAAGATATTACACGTGAGGATTTTTTTAACTTTTAATTAAATCCATATGGTAACAAAAACAAATACATATTGCAAATGCTTTTTTTCGAACCGTGCCCGTAACGCGGCTACTTTTAAATATACGTTGCGTATACTTCTTTACTGAACAACATTCCAATATCTCCAAACGACTGGTAAAAAATATATATACTGCAGCCTACCAGGAAAAGTTATTGATCACCTTTAACTTAAAAGCAGCGTTCGCTCAGATCCAAAGCCGCTCGCGTAATGCGCTCCCTCCCTCCGTCCCGTTTCATCGCAAACCGGCATTTTCCCACAAGACACCGCGAAACCGGGTGTGACGTCATAGCATCCCGCGATGTAGTACAGAAAACAAATATAGTTAAAACTCTTCTAACTTTAACTAGAAAATGAATTACTAAGCGAAAATATTATAAACTAAGTAACTGCCATAAGGCAGCACAATGCTTCGAGTGTTTTCCATGTTGATGAGGGTGAGTACAAATGACTGATTTACAATAATTTAATTGTGAAAGTGCGCTTGATTTATCGTACAATTTCATTGGACCTCTGTGAACTACTCATCAATTTTATTGGTCTACTGTTATGAGGCAAAATGTTTACGAGGCGGCATGAAAAAAATCATGTATTAGCCGCTTCGGATTAAAGGCCGCAAAGTTCAAAGCTGTTCAAAATGTGGGAAAAAAGTAGCGGCTTAAAATCCGGAATCTACGGTACTCTTGCTAAAACTGGAATTTTGGAAATCTACTGATATCTTTCCTTTAATTATTCCTGCTTTCAAAGCCTTTTTGCATTCTCACACATGTCCATAAAAGGCAAAGCAATGAAAATATGAAAAAAAACTTTAACAGCTGTTAATCCACATCCTGGGGTCTATTCGGTGCTCAACTGTACAACTACTGTTTAGTCCCAAGATGTCTGCAAACGGAACAAATCTGTATAATGATCAATTCATCTCTTCTGACAGCTAAAATTAACTCATGATTTCAAATATGTCAGAAAAGCACACAGCAGCCAGTTTCCAAACAAGAGGTCAAGGGAATAGGAAGAGAAGGCAGAGGTGATGAAGGCAACCATAAGATATGGTGTTGCACTGAAAGCAGGCATTTTTGGAAGGGGAAAAGACAATACAACTGTGTGACAATGAGTCAACATTCATGAAGAAATTACAAGAACCGGTGGGCAGTACCTGTGAGATTTGGCGATGTGAGAGGTTGGCTTTCCGGTGGTGGTACAAGGCTGTGATCAAACATTGAGGATAAAACGGTGGTACTTCCAATAGAAGCAGCAGGTAGCCATGGGAATCTCTCTGATGACACGGCTGTCATTGAAGGCGAGATGCCTGTGCAGAAAGAGAGCTGTTATTGTGGTGGGAAATTAAATCAACTGCCACAGGTTACAAGTGCTGACCACTGGAGGAAAAGGACAAGTAAGTGATGCATTCCACTTCAGTGTTAACATTTTTAAGCGTAACAGAAACACAATTGTCTTTAATATACTGTGGAAGCAGAAGCTCTATCTCTTACATGTCCAAGGCTGAAAACATATATTTCTATAGAAAGTGTTACATGGGTTCTCTTGCAGGGAATAATTAAAGAAGTAACATACCTATTTATATTAAAGATCATTTGAGCTCCCAGTGATATTCTTTTGCATAATAATCTGAAATGATGTCACAACCTATGGACTCACATTTAAGGACTTGACAACTCATGTTCTCAGAAAATTGAAGAGGAATTTCTTTAGCCAGAAGGTGGTGAATCTGTGGAATTCATTGCCACAGGTGGTTGTGGAGGCCATGTCACTGGGTATATTTAAAGTGGAGGTTGATTGGTTCTTGATTAGTAAGGGCACCAAAGGTTATGAGAAGAAGGGAGGAGAATGGGATTAAGCGGGCTAATAAATCAGCCATGATGCAGACTTGATGGGCTGAATGGCATAATCCTGCTAATGATCCTATGGTCTATTACTTATGTACTGATTTATTTATTATTAATATTACTTTTTGTATTTACAAAGTTGCTCTTCTTTTGCACATCGGTTTAGTTAGTCTTTGTAGTTTTTCATTGATTCTATTGTATTTCTTTGGTCTACTGTGAGTATACATGAGATAATGAATCTCAGGGCAGTATGTGCTAATATATACATACTTTGATAATAAGTTTACTTTAAACTTTAAATTTTTTAATGTTGCTGTCCAAAGTGAAGATTTTCATAATTGCGTCAAGTGTGTAATTTTTATTGACCTCTTTGCTCATCTTCCCACGCTTCTGGCATATCTCCAAAGGTTCCTTTAGTCATCCTATAGACACCCCTACCTTTCTACAGACTTTATTCTGTTCTCTTTGGTGTGGTAGTTTGCTAAGCCCCAATAGCATACATCAGCAATAGAATGAGATAGCCAATAAAAAGAGAAGAATTTTTCTTTTGTTGTTGAGCTGTTGTGATCTGGAATGCACAGACTGGAAGTGTGGAGGAAACACAACAGTATCTTTGAAAGGGGAGTTGGTGATGAAATATTTGCAGGGTGAAAGGAAGGGGAATGTGTGACTACCTGAAGAATTTCACCAATTTCCATCATCTGGAAGATCTGCGAGGTTCTGTGACCAAAAATACTGAAACAATGAAAACATCTCACAGAATAGAAATGAATCAAAGTCCTCACATCATCTAGAAACAAGAATGTCATTAGTAGAGATACTTCAAAACCAATCATGTCAAAAAACAGATGCCAAGATAAAAATCTAAATCAAAATAGTTTCAAATTGAAATCTACATCATTGCAAACAAAAAGGCATAAGCTTTCATCTCTGCTTTTGCATCTTTAATGTATAGTATAAAGTTTCAGCATTTTAAAATGCTAAAATATGAATTTTATCATTTTTAATTGATGTCAGGCCACATTTTGGTGACCAAAGGTTCAGTGAGAGATAAAATTTAAGAAGAATCCAAAAAAAAACAGAATGAAAGAGAGAACCATGAAAAGGATCATGTGAGAATACCAGCTATTAAAGCCAATGCAGCAAAATGTAATGAAAGAATTTGTGGGTCGATGTAGGGTCAGGACAGTAGGACAGAAAGCGAACTCAGAGACATCAAGGGAGGAAGTCACAAGATTCTTCATCAGTTAAATCAGAAAATGCTCCAAACACCCAGTAGGTCAGGCAGCATCTAATGGAAAAGAAACATACTGAGTCAAAAACCAAGTTAGGGACTTCGTGACTCTTCACAGATACAGCTTAACCTGCTGAACATTTCGGGCATCTGTAATTTTTGTTTTTTTTTCAGATTCTTCAGAAAACCTAGAATGTATGTATTAATCCACACATGGGGATTAAACACATGAATACACAGCAAAGTTAGTACATAACATAAAAGCATTAGATGCAGCTCACTAAACCTTGTAAAACAACTCTAAAATGGTGTTTCTCTAGATATATGCTAAATGAAGCTCAAATATAACAATGGTGATGCCGGTAGGTATGTTCCAGCAGGATTAACTTACTAACTGAAACTTAAGTTTTGTTGGCATGATTTCCTTCTTTAACATTAACTTGAAAATGTGAATCACCTTCCATCCCCTGGAGACACCTCTTAGTAGAGGCAGGCATCGACAAGGAAATTCATCGTCATCACCAATGCCCTAGCACTGCCTTTAGCTGTTCAAGGAAAAGTGTGTTGGAAAAACAAGACTTCAAAGTCAGCACAAAGCTGATGATCAATAGGCAGCAGTGATCATTGGCCTCCTTCGTATTTTTGAGCCTAGGATGATCTACTGTAGACATCTCAAAACGGGTAAGATGCTGCAAAAGTGTTCAGACCCACTGGTAGGATAAGGAAACGAAGGTCAATGTCCTTTCCCAGAAAGGTGGCACAGTTTCATAATGATTAGCATAATGCTTTAGAGCGCCAGTGACCCAAGTTTAATTCCCAACACTATCTGTAAGGAGTTTGTATGTTCTCCTCATGGCTGCAGGGGTTTCCTCTGGATGCTCTGGTTTCCACCCACATTCTAAAGACATTTGGGTTAGTGTTAATAAGCTGTGGGCATCCTACGTTGGCGCTGGAAGCATGGCAACACTTGGAGACTGCCCCCAACACATCCTAGATCTGTGTTGGTTGTTGACACAAATGACACATTTTACTGCATGTTTTAATGTTGTTCTGTACATGTAACAAATAATGCTAATTATTTCTCTTTTGCTGAAGACTGACATTGCTTAACATCTTCTTGATATGGATGTTACTTGCAGTTTATCACTCCATGCCTGCATAATGACTTCCTCTTGCTGCATGCAGGGATGGACTGCTTCATTTGCTTTGCATTTACAAATTGATTTGAATGTTGTGCAATTATCAGAAAACATCCCACTGCTGCCCATTTTGTGTTCCAAATTGTAAACTAAACTATATTTTTAAAAGGGATGAATTCCTGTACTGATCATTAAATCTTCAAATAGATTGGGAACAATGAACTTAATGATAAGTTCAAGGAATGCATTTAAGACAGTTTCTTGGTAACATACATTGTGAACCCAACTGGGAACTGGCTTTTTCTAATCTGTTCATGTATCATAAAACTGAATTGGTTCATGATCTCTAACAAACGATCTTCTGGGGAAGTATGATCGTAATATTCAGTTCGTATTTAAAATATAAAATTAGATGAGAGACCCAGAAGTAATTTATCCAAGTTTGTTTATGATAAAAAGTTTGTTGGAAAGTTGTCATGATAAAACAAAAAGTGCCAACAAAATTAATTTAAATAGTAGGCAGAAAGATGATTGATGAAAATCGTGAAGGAAAAGTATGGTTAGTCACCTTGTCAGGACCTATAGAAGAGCAAAGTAGTGTGAAACATGAAGATCTGAGATCTGAGGGCCCTTGAATGAAAAAAACAGTAAAATACCATATGAATACCCCACATAATTAAGAAATTAAATAGAATGTTTAAAGCAGGTTGTTCAAAGGTTTGAAGTTGGGCAGAAAGTCTGAGGTTAACAAATAGATTAGCTACGATCTAATTACAAGGTGGTGCAAACTCAGGAGGCCAAAAGGCCTCCTCCTTTTCTACTATCTAATTCTTCCACAGCACATGGTGAAATATGATGTCCTCTGTATAGTACAGAGGACAGGTTCTTTAGCATGAACAATCTACATGAACACCTTGATATCCAGTCGGCTCACACTGACTGAGCAGGTCTAAACTATCTAATAGATGTTCCTCAGTACAAGAATTATGGTTGAATTGGTGGGACCCCCTGTAAATAGGAATCTTGTGAAGAGTATTGAATCAGCAATCTAAACTACTAAATTGTTTATGATCATAAGTAAGATTAGAAACATGAGAGATAAATTATTGAATCCTATAAACAACAAACTGGAGATATTGAGGGAGGATTCACTATCATCTTGGAGGAGTGACTGGACAGCATTTTCAACAAAGTCCTTCACACACATAGAAGCTATTGATTTTTGCAAAAGAAAGACAATATATTTCAAGATGTCTTTGGTCATATTCTTGGAAACAATACAAATGAACACTCTCCCCTGCATGATGTAATGCAAGGATTGATGGAAAGACATAACCATACTGATAATGAAAAGGAGAGAAAACCATTCCCTAACATCAACACGTGTTGACGTGAAGCTATCCCCCTACAAACTGCTTTCAGTTAAAGGACTGCTCTTTGTTTTTTATTTGGTAATGGAAGCTTTCATAAAGGGCTGCATGGATAATTTTGCTATTTTGGACCCAAGGAAAAGAAAATAAAGAAATGAGGGAGGATGGGTAGGAGGAAGGGAGATTTTTCAGCATGGACAGCATTTTGCTCTGGGCTGGTTTTCTGAAATTACAGAAAATAGTACTGTTAAAAGAAACCATTATTAATTCTTTCATAGGCAAAAAGGTTCTGTTGAGTAGATGAATACTGGCCAGTAAATCATATTCTTAATAAACGTGTAAGTGGAATTTTAGTGACCTCAAGAGTTTAGTAAATGTAAACCCTCCAATTATTCATAGCCTGTGTGAGGCCACTACTCAGAACAAACGGCACTGTTCAAATAAGGTGTATTAAATTTTCTAAATCAAATTTACTGCCCTGAATCAATATAAAATATATGAATTACAAATCTGTGTCGCTGAAATGTTCAGAGAGTCTTTTATATTCCGAATCAGTGGAGTTACTACCACAATTACATTTTCTAATTGAATCTTATACAATTTGCTATCTCTGTCAGGAAGGAATAGAACCCCTACAGGTATATGTGACAAATCCTACAAAGCTTCTTCTGCACTTTAAAACTTACTCTTTATTTAAAGCATCAGCTGCCTTTAAACAAGAGAGTGTATGTTATTTTGTATAATGGATATTTTTATTGTCCATTTCCTTTAACAGCTCACAATGGTTTGGAAGTAAGTTGAAAGCTGAATGTAGGCAACTTACTGTGTTTCAGACTACAAAACAGGGCGTCGGAGCTCAGAGTTTAATACTAATGCAGTCTCCAAGGAGTTTGTTCATTTTCCTCGTGAGCACATAGGTATCCTCCGGGTGCTCTGGTTTCCTCCCACGGTCCAAAGGCATACTGGTTAGTAGGTTAATTGATTATTGTAAATTGTCCTGTGATTAGGCTAGGGTTAAATAGGGAGTTTGCTAGACACTGTGACCCGTTGAGCCTGTTTTGTGCTGTACTGCTAAATAAATATGTATATACACTTTAGGATGCTGATCCACCAAAGTTAGCACCATTAGAGAGGTGTGGCGTTATTGCTAAATTACCAGAGTAGTGCTGGATTTTCTTATCTTAAACTTGCTATCACACAGGAAGAGGTTATTTGTCCTACTGGGCATATGTCAGATCCTTTTAATCACACTTCACACCTCTCCCGCCCCTTCCCCTTCTTTTCTTGAAGCTTTTTCCTCCCTGGACACAGACTGATACTCTTTTTTTTACTCTTTTGCCTCTTATCTACATTAAGGTGTAATTCGTAGTTGCCATAATCCTATCTGCATACCTTTGTCATTTGGTGAGACAGATGAAAACTCGTGCGGTCCCAGAGAGAAAATGCAGGCGCTGCACTGACAAGAACTGAGGTCAGAAATGAACTCAAGACCCTGCGGCTGTGAAGCAACAGCAGCAACCACTGCCCTACAATTCTGAACTATTGATCCAGAGACATGTGATTGAATCCCACCATGGCAGAAGGGAAATGTAATTTCATGCAGTTAGAAACTGGAACCAAAACCAGTCTCAGAATAAATAACCCATGTCATAAGCAGCCCTGCGGTTCACTAATATCCTTCCGGAAACAAACGGGTCCTTGAATTTCTGATCAACAGACCACAGTCAGTATGGCTGGGCAGCAATACCTCTGTCATGATTACTTTCAATACTGGTGCCGCACAAGGCTACATCCTCAGCCCCCTTCTCTACCCTCAACAATGTCTTAGGTTCTGCTCTAACTTCATCTATAAATTTGCAGATGTTATCGCCATAGTGGGCTATGTTGCAAAGAACAATATGTCAGGGTACAGGATGGAGACACGTTGGCATGGCAACCACTTTTCCCTTGATGCCGGCAAAACAAAAGAGCTACTTCAGAAAGTGGGGTAGTGTACTATCTGCTGTTTTCATCAATGGTGCTGAGATCAAGAGTGCTGGAAGTTTCAAGTTCCTAGCAGTATACATCATCAATAGCCTGTCCTGGTCCAATCTCATTGACACCACAGCCAGGAGAAGTTACTAGTGCCTCTGTTTCTTCAGAAACTAATTGGTGAACTCTTTCCATCATGCTGTTTAATTCCTTTGTAGAGCTGGATTGACAGTCTGACAGCATCGTGTAGAGAGATTATACCTTTGGAAAAATCTATTGGTACCTTTTTTTCACCATATGATTTAAAGTCATTTTACCGTCTTTAGAAATAAAGGAAACAAGATTAATGATACAGTACCAACAAAGAGAGGTGGGTAAGTTCAGATTGATGTGAGGTTGGAAACAAAGCACTACTGAGTGGAAAACCATGGGGAAAGATTGGTTCTAAATGAAGCACAAAGAGCCATTTAACAGCTTTCCTTGTTTTTCAGCTCTGTAATTTAATAAATTGCATATTTCCTGCTGTCAGCTTTCTAAACATCTGTGGGAGATGATGGACATGGGGCAAGGTCAGGCAGATGCGGCTAAAATGATGCAGTCCTGTAGTGGCAGGTTGTGAAGGCTGATGAAGCAAAATGTTCCAGGGGTGTGCAAAGAGGAAACCTTCCAGCACCATTGTGAACAGGGTCTGGGGCAGCAGTTCAGTCCCTGAACACAATCCAATCAAACTGTACCAGACTCCTTCCATATGACCAGAAGACTATTAGACATAGGAGCAGAATTAATCTGTTCAGCCCATCGAGCCTGCTCCACCATTTCATCACAGCTGATTTGTTATCCCTCTCAACCCCATTCTGCTGTCTTCTCCCCATAACCTCTGGTGCCCTTACTAATCAGGAACTTATCCACCTCCACTTTAAATATACCCAATGTCTTGGCCTCCACAGAGATCTGTGGCAATGAATTCTACTAACTCAATAATCTCTGGTGAAAGAATTATCATTCCTAGGAGCAAAACATTTCAGAATCAGAATCAATTTATTATCTCTAGCATATGTTGTGAAATTTGTTAACTTAGCAGCAGCAGTGCAGTACATGATAATATAGAAAGAAAAAATAAATAAATAACCAAGTAAATCAATTTCAGAAAGAGTATATATGCATGTATATTCAATAGATTAAAAATAGTGCAAAAGCAGAAGCAATATACATTTATAAAAGTGAGGTAGTGTTCATGGGTTCAATGTCCATTTAGGAATCGGATGGCAGAGGGGAAGAAGCTGTTGATGAATCGCTGAGTGTGTGCCTTCAGGCTTCTGTACCTCCTTCCGGACAGTAACAATGAGAATAGGGCATGCCTGGATGATGGAGGCCCTTAATAATGGACATCGCCTTTCTGAGGCACCACTGTTTGAAGATGTCTTGGACATTATGGAGACTAGTACCTAAATTGGAACTGACTAATTTTACAACTTTCTGTAGTTTCTTTCGGTTCTGTGCAGTATCCCCTCCCCCATGTACATTCAAGAGGTCCAGAATACAAGAGCAAAACTGTGATGCTGAGGCTTTATAAGGAACTGGTGAGGCTTCACCTTGAGTACTGTGAACAGTTTTGCACTCCTTATCTGAGAAAGGATGTGTTGGCATTGGAGGGGATCCAGAGGAGGTTCGCAAGGATGATTCCAGGAATGAAAGGGTTATCATACGAGGAATGTTTGATAGCTCTGGGTCTGTACTCGCTGGAATTCATAAGGATGAGGGCAGATCTTAGAGAAATCTTTCAAATGTTGAAAGGCTTAGACAGAGTAGGTGTGGATAGGATGTTTCCCATGGTGGGAGAGTCTAGGACAAGATGGCGCAGCCTCAGGATACAGGGGCGCCCTTTCAAAACAGCGATGTGGAAAAAATTATTTAGCTAGAGGGTGGTGAATTTGTGGAATTTGTCACCACATGCAGCTGTGGAGGCCTGGTCATTGGGTGTATTTAAGGCAGAGATTGATAGGTTCTTGATTGGACATGGCATCAAAGGTTAAGGGGAGAAGGCTGGGAACAGGGGTTGAGGAGGAGAAATAAAGGATCAGCCATGATTGAATGGCAGAGCAGACTCAATGAGCCAGATGGCCTAATTCTGCTCCTATGTCTTATGGTCTTATACCAAACAGTGATACAGCCTGTCAGAATGCTCTCCACAGTACATCTATAGAAGTTTTTGAGTGTTTTAGTTGACAAACCAAATTTCTTCAAACTTCAAACAAAATATAACTACTGTCTTATTTTCTTTATATCTTCACTGACATGTACCATAAATTCCCAGCTGACATCCATATCAACAGTAAAGACCTGGAAGCTCAAATCTAGTAGATTTGCTCATGAGTTTCCTGGAATCAAAGTTTAAACTTTAGGAGGTAACTATGACTAAACCTGAGAGAATATTCACTAGGGCATTGAAAATATATTTTTCATTTTCTTTGAACATTTTAACTATTAACTTCAGGAGATCTGGGAAAGAGGAACTCTTTGAACCTAAAGGAGAACCAAACAGGGAGAGCATGTGTAAATATAACCATATAACCATATAACAATCACAGCATGGAAACAGGCCATCTCGGCCCTCCTAGTCCGTGCCGAACTCTTAATCTCACCTAGTCCCACCTACCCGCACTCAGCCCATAACCCTCCACTCCTTTCCTGTCCATATACCTATCCAATTTTACCTTAAATGACACAACTGAACTGGCCTCTACTACTTCTACAGGAAGCTCATTCCACACAGCTATCACTCTCTGAGTAAAGAAATACCCCCTCGTGTTTCCCTTAAACTTTTGCCCCCTAACTCTCAAATCATGTCCTCTCATTTGAATCTCCCCTACTCTCAATGGAAACAGCCTATTCACGTCAACTCTATCTATCCCTCTCAAAATTTTAAATACCTCGATCAAATCCCCCCCTCAACCTTCTACGCTCCAATGAATAGAGACCTAACTTGTTCAACCTTTCTCTGTAACTTAAGTGCTGAAACCCAGGTAACATCCTAGTAAATTGTCTCTGCACTCTCTCTAATTTATTGATATCTTTCCTATAATTCGGTGACCAGAACTGTACACAATATTCCAAATTTGGCCTTACCAATGCCTTGTACAATTTTAACATCACATCCCAACTTCTGTACTCAATGCTCTGATTTATAAAGGCCAGCGTTCCAAAAGCCTTCTTCACCACCCTATCTACATGAGACTCCGCCTTCAGGGAACTATGCACTGTTATTCCTAGATCTCTCTGTTCCACTGCATTCCTCAATGCCCTACCATTTACCCTGTATGTTCTATTTGGATTATTCCCGCCAAAATTTAGAAGCTCACACTTCTCAGCATTAAACTCCATCTGCCAACGTTCAGCCCATTCTTCTAACCGGCATAAATCTCCCTGCAAGCTTTGAAAACCCACCTCATTATCCACAACACCTCCTACCTTAGTATCATCAGCATACTTACTAATCCAATTTACCACCCCATCATCCAGACCATTTATGTATATTACAAACAACATTGGGCCCAAAACAGATCCGAGGCACCCCGCTAGTCACCGGCCTCCATCCCGATAAACAATTATCCACCACTACTCTCTGGCATCTCCCATCTAGCCACTGTTGAATCCATTTTATTACTCCAGCATTAATACCTAACGACTGAATCTTCTTAACTAACCTTCCATGTGGAACTTTGTCAAAGGCCTTGCTGAAGTCCATATAGACTACATCCACTGCCTTACCCTCGTCAACATTCCTTGTAACTTCTTCAAAAAATTCAATAAGGTTTGTCAAACATGACCTTCCACGCACAAATCCAAGCTGGCTACTCCTAAACAGATCCTGTCTATCCAGATAATTATAAATACTATCTCTAAGAATAGTTTCCATTAATTTACCCACCACTGATGTCAAACTGACAGGTCTATAATTGCTAGGCTTACTTCTAGAACCCTTTTTAAACAATGGAACCACATGAGCAATACGCCAATCCTCCGGCACAATCCCCGTTTCTAATGACATCTGAAAGATCTCCGTCAGAGCTCCTGCTATCTCTACACAAACTTCCCTCAAGGTCCTGGGGAATATCCTGTCAGGACCCAGAGATTTATCCACTTTTAAATTTCTTAAAAGTGCCAGTACTTCCACCTCTTTAATTGTCATAGGTTCCATAACTTCCTTACTTGTTTCCCACACCTTACACAATTCAATATCCTTCTCCTTAGTGAATACCGAAGAGAAGAAATTGTTCAAAATCTCTCCCATCTCCCTCGGCTCCAAACATAGCTGACCACCCTGATTCTCTAAGGGACCAATTTTATCCCTCACTATCCTCTTGCTTTTAATATAACTGTAGAAACCTTTCAGATTTACTTCCACCTTATTTGCCAAACTAAACTCATATCTTCTTTTAGCTTTTCTAATCTCTTTCTTAAGATTCCTTTTACATTCTTTATATTCCTCGAGCAATTCCTTTACTCCATGCTGCCTATATCTATTGTAGACATCCCTCTTTTTCCGAACCAAGTTTCTAATATCCCTTGAAAACCATGGCGCTTTCAAACCTTTAACCTTTCCTTTCAACCTAACAGGAACATAAAGATTCTGTACCCTCATAATTTCACCCTTAAATGACCTCCATTTCTCTATTACATCCTTCCCATAAAACAACTTGACCCAATCCACTCTCTCTAAATCCCTTCGCATCTCCTCATAGTTAGCCTTCCTCCAATCAAAAATCTCAACTCTAGGTCCAGTCCTGTCCTTCTCCATAATTATATTGAAGCTACTTTCCATTTGGCAATGAATGAGAAAACAGAATGAGCAGTGGATGAACCAGCAGTTAGTGTTCATTCGGGGTGATGAAGGACGGTCATGGTTTGAGGAAAACTCTCTCAAAATGGTAGCATGCCTCTCCAGGGGCATGCTACCCCTGGAGGAGCAGGGGCCTCTCCAGGTCCAACAAAGGGTGCAAATGACAGCAACACACACAAAATGCTGGTGGAACACAGCAGGCCAGGCAGCATCTATAGGGAGAAGTGCTGTCGACGTTTCAGGCTGAGACCCTTTGTCCTGATGAAGGACAAATGTTTGTTTTGCACTTTTTTCTTGTGATCACAAGACACTTTTGGACATCACTAATACAAAATATTGTAAGCTCAGTTCCCCTACACCCCAAGCCCTCACAGATATACTCTTATCCTGCACTGGTCACTTTTTCATCTTTCATTGCTGCTATTTATGCCACTATTTGTTTATTATAATGGTGCCAGTAACATTATTAACATGCACCTTTACCGTATGTCAAACTGTTAATCATTCAGGCCATGCCACTCATGGACTTGTGCTAATCTTATATTGTGACTGCATATTCTGGATGGTGATGACTGTGTGTAATTAAATATACTATGTTTTGCACCTGGGCCCCAGAAGAATGATGTTTCATTTAGCTGTATATATGTGTATGGTTGAATAATGATAAACTTGAACTTGAAACGGTCCAGAGGAAACCTCCAGGAATTCATTCACCCAGAGCTGGCAACCCCAGCTGGACCTTGTTGACAAATACTTCAAATTTTTTCCAGGTTTAATGCTCACACTGTGCTGCCCACTAGGTTCTGAAGAAAAGGAAGGGACATTCACAAATATAGGAACAACAGTGAGTATCTGGTGAATGAAAATGATCTGGTGTTGGCAATGCTACTGAAGCTATTGAAGCTTGATGATAACGTTGGACACCCTAAAGCTAAGAAAAACAAGACTGAATTTCAAAGTTCTCTCAAAGTTAATGCTCAAGAGGGAGGTTTAGGGTTGTAATTTATAACACCAGACACCAGACCTCTGCTCACTGCAGGACCTATTTGGTCACAGTGCATTGGTTTCAGATCCATTATACTAAAAGGTCTCTCCTAAGTTCTAGCTTACTTTTATCTTCTTCCTCAGAAGGGAGATATTATATCTGAGCTCTTTTATGTACCCTTTACGCAAAATACTTTAGTGATAGAAAGTAAATACTGGTGTGGCAATAGCTACACAAACAAGCAAAATGTATTAAATTCCTGTACCAGTAAAAATATAGAAGATGGTTCCAACCATCTTCTTCTCAGTGGAGGTGTATACATACATCTTTCTAAAATCACCTTTGTTTATCTCCTCATGACTTTGTTTTGTCCTGTGCTTCAAGTGTCCAAGAGTTATAATGGTGTCTGCTTCGGGCCTCCCAACTCCACTAGTATTTTGTTTAAAGATAGCTTTCAATCATCTGAATAACCATCTTAATTTGATCTGTACTTTAATCAGAAGATATAATTCTTTCCCCATTCATTGGAAGGAGCATGGGAACACAGGTGAGGCCACTCAACCCAGATCTGTTCCATCATTCAGTCAGAGAATGGAGGAATGATAGGACATATCCCAGCTGAATATTAACATCATCTACCCACTTTGGTTCCTTCAACTATAGATATTAATTATCATTTTTATTTGATTCCCTCCCACCTCCTCTAGGGGTTGAAAGATGTCCAGACTTCCACTGTCACTGTATGAGAAGAGCTCCTACCTTATCCCCCTCTTCAGCTTGGTGCTCAGATTAAGGTTATGCCACCCTTGATCTGACCAAGATGAGTTGGTTGCTCACCATTAACACAAACAGTTCTATCATTTTAAAATGTAAGGCAACATCTATGGAAGGGAATAAAGAGTTGACATTTCAGGCCAATACCCTTCGTCAGTACTGCCCATTCCAATGGAGAACCTTGCCCCAAGACACTTATTCTTTGTTCCTTTCCATAGATGCTGCCAGACCTGCTTAGATTCTCCAGTTTCTGTGTGTGTGTGTGTTACTCTGAATTTCCAGCATCTGCAAAATCCCTTTTGTCTAACATTTTAAAATCTCAATTGGTCACCTTTCAATCTTCTAAACTTATTCTAAGTAACTTTATTATCAGACTATATTAATATTACCATACTAGCTTGAGATTCATTTTCTCACAGGCATTTACATGAAAAATTAAATACAATTGAAGTGAAACAAACAACTTTATGCAACCAGGATGTATAGTTTTAGATTAGATTCAATTTCATTGTCATTGTGCCGAGTACAGATACAAAACCAAATGTAGTTAGCATCTAACCAGAAATGCAAAGATTATTTACAAAATAACTGTGAATAAAAAGTAAGTGCTACAGCATATAAATATAAAAGTACTGAGACAGTACAATATGGGTGCAATACTGCTTAGTGCTGTGATATGAGGTTCAGCAGGGTCACAGCCTCAGGGAAGAAGCTCTTCCTGTGCCTGCTGGTGCGGGAGTGGAGGCGCCTGTAGCGCCTACCGGATGGGAGGAGAGTCAAAAGTCCATGGTTAGGGTGAGATGCAGATGAGCTCCACCCTTAGTCCCAATGTTTACAGTGAATCAAATGCCCATCCATTCCATGGCCCATACATCCCTACTGGCCTGCAGCAGGCAGCAAAAAAAGCACCAGCTCTGCCACTCAAATCCTTCACATCCCAATGAAATACCACCTTGAGCTTCTTAGTTGAGTGAAAATAACTCCCGTACTAAAAGGCTCTGTTCTGGAGTCTTCCATCACTGTGCTCATACTGCTGAATTTACAGTGTTTGCTCTTGATGGCTTTTGTGACTTTGCTATAGTGGACAAGAAAATGGAGCTACACTAACCCTGTAGCTGTGGTCTAATATGAGATGCTATAAATATATTACAGATTCTGTCAGTTTGCCCCATTTCTTAAAGTACATAATATATATGGGCTTTCTTCAGAGCTTTATTTACTCTATTTTCAATAAAATATGTGTTTAAAATGCTGGATTGAGACAGAAATAAATAGACAAAATCTTTTTTCCAGTGACGTCTAGGTCTTTAACCTGGGGCCAGAGTGAGCTGAAAGAACATGAAGGGAGAAGGGACAATTTCTTTTACTCAGTAGTTTTCATAACCTGGAATGCATTGCCTGAAAGCAAGTTCAATAATACTCTTAAAAAGGGAATGCACCCATATTTAAGAAACACCATTTTAATGGATCAAAGAGGAAAGAAGAAGCTATTTAGAAGTGGGACTGTATAGCTCACTGAAAGGCTGGTCCAGGGATAATGGTGAGGAGCACAAAGATGGCACAAAAGCTCCATGATTCCAGTGGAGAATGTGAAGTGTGAGCAATTTATGTAAAATGTTTCTTTCCCTCTTTTTATTTCTACTTAAGTAATTGAAATAGTTTTGTTTTAAAGAGATTAAAGATCGCTTTCAAGGTCAGCTTTATTTGTCATATGTGCATCAAATATCAAAACCATCAGTCAATGACTTACACAGTTCAAAGATTGTGGGCAGCCTGCCAGTGTCACCATAGCATGCTATAAAACAAGCTATGTTCTATGCTCCATGGTAATGGAGTGGTTAGCGCAATGTTATTACAGCTTGATGTGTTGGTGTTTGGAGTTAATTTCCGGCACTGTCTGTAAAGAGTTTGTACATTTTCTCTGTGACCACATGGGTTTCCTCCAAGAGCTCTGGTTTCCTCCCACAGTCCAAAGACATACTGGTTAATAAGTTAATTGTTCATTGTAAATTGTCCTCTGATTAGGCTAGGGTTATATAGATGGGTTGCTAGGCAGTGCATTGGACTGGAGGGACCTGTTCCAAGCTCTATCTCTAAATAAAAGAATTAAAATACAATGTCCATAACTTCCCTAACCCTAACCTGTAAAGGACTTAGTTAAACAAAGTATTTCAGAGGCTTGGTGTACCAAATGAGCTTTCCCAATGTTCCAGTTCTCCTTTGACACAGTCACTGTGTGATTTTATTGAATTCCTTGAAATTTAAATTCCCCACTCTCCTTGTGGGATTTGAACTTGTGCCTCCAGTCAATAGGCCAGAACTCCAGCTGCTAGTGCAGTAAATTAACCACAGTGCTGTTGTGTCCATAACAGAGTTTGTGAGAGATGTATAATAGATGGTGGTTTGACACTGCCCATTGATCACTATTGCACAATCACCCTCCAATCTCCCTATTTCTCCTCTTCCTTCTGATGGACTATACTTAAATGTCACAATAGATATTGTGTTCTGCTCCTTGACTGCCTGAAGTACTGAATTTAGTGTGATTTTTTGCACAATATTGGAATTTCCTGATTTCCAGATAAAAAATAATATTTTGTACCTTGAGGCATAGTTTAGCAGTTTTGTATTCTTGACAACATCCACAGTAGACAAAGCATCATTTAATGTTTTGTCTCTTAGATACAAAGTTACATTCAATACCAAAATCAATTTCTTAAAAATCATCTAAACTTAATTAAAATCATTGTTGGTCATGATTACATACATAAAACAGAGTAAATTGCATAATAACAAACTACATCCAACTCAACCCCTACCTCCACACCCTTCCTTCTCCAACACCTGCAACACAGGAAAGAACAAACCCCCAGCATGAGGTGAGGTCCAGCAAAGTCAGGTGGAATTCAGCATTCCTGTTGGCACTTGAGCAAACCTGATCCACAGCCTCTCAGTCTGGAGAAGCAAGGTCATGGCCAGTATAATCATTGCAGAGATCTAGACAGACCAGGCTGGGGCTGCAGAGTGCCCCCAAACTATTTCTGATCATGGACTGAGAGGCAGGCTGGGAGGATTTGCCATTCTTCTCACACATCACTGCCAAACATCACTGATTAATTGGCATTGTTATTTCTCCTTTCATCTGTCATGGCATTGGACACCATTCCATCTCTAAGATATCAGGGACCTTTCCTTCTCTAAGGGTGGCTTGTGAGGGAGGATAAATTGAAACTGCAGAGGCAGCACCTGAACAATGCAGCATTCCCTTGGTTTGAGACTGCAGTATATACTCAAGTACCTGGATTTGAACTCTACCATCGTGCATAACTATTAGAAGAAAATATTGGCTTAGTTATAAACTTAAGCTTACTCAAAACATTTCTACTTGATTCCAAATGGACACCAAATACAATACAGCCATCACCGCACTCTTTGCTGATTTATTTTGTCTTCCAATACCCACTTAACATCACTGACCTTGTGTTCAAACCTGAGGAGCAGTCCTTCCCTGTCTCCAGCAATGCTTTAATGCCAACCCTCACACATTTCAACATACACAAAATGCTGGAGGAACTCAGCAGATCAGGAAGCATATGTGGATATGATTAAACAGTTGACATTTGGGCTGAGGCTCTTCATCAGGGCTGGAAAAGAATGGGGAAAGTGCCAGAAGAAAAGGGTGGGGGAGGGGAAGGAGGATAGCTAGAAGGTGATAGGTGAAACCAGGTGGGTAGGAAAGATAAAGGGTTGAAGAGAAAGGCATATGATTAGACAGGAAAGTGGACCATAGGATAATGGGAAAGAGGAGGGGACCCAGGGGGAGGTGATAGGCGGATGATAGAAGGAAATATTAGAAAAGGTGGCCAAAAATGTGGACCAGAGAAATAGCTTTGAAGGAATACTAAAGGAGGAAAGACGGGTGGAAAGTTCCAAGAAAAAGTTATAACTCCTCAATCATGAGGCAAAAGACTCTGAAATGTCTGAGGTATTTCCTTCTTTAATTCGCCTTTATAACCTTTATTATTTTACCATGTTAACAATGATCTATAATCTCAAAATGGAAGTCAATTCTTTTTCCATTTGACTCTGCTATCTTTAAGAGCTGTATCTAACTCTTTTTTGAAAGCATCCAGAGAATTGGCCTCTTCTAGCTTTTGAGGCAGAGCATTCCATAGATCCACAACTCTCTGGGTGAAGAAGTTTTTCCTCAACTCTGTTCTAAATGGCCTACCCCTTATTCTTAAACTGTGGCCTCTGGTTCTGGACTCCCCCAACATCAGGAACATGTTTCTTGCCTCTAGCCTGTCCAATCCCTTAATAATCTTATATGTTTCAATCAGATCCCCTCTCACCCTTCTAAATTCCAGTGTATACAAGCCCAGTCACTCCAATCTTTCAACATATGACAGTCTCGCCATTCCGGGAATTAACCTTGTGAACCTATGCTGTACTCCCTCTATAGCAAGAATGTCCTTCCTCAGATTTGGAAACTAAAACTGGACACAATACTCCAGGTGTAGTCACATCAGGGTCCTGTACAACTGCAGAAGGACCTCTTTGCTCCTATACTCAACTCCCCTTGTTATGAAGGCCAACATGCCATTAGCTTTCTTCACAGCCTGCTGTACCTGCATGCTTACTTTCAGTGACTGATGAACAAGGACACCTAGATCTCATTGTACTTCCCCTTTTCCTAACTTGACACCATTCATATAGTAATCTGCCTTCCTGATCTTGCCGCTAAAATGGATAGCCTCACATTTATCCACATTAAACCGCATCTGCCACGCATCTGCCCACTCACCCAAACTGTCCAAGTCACACTGCATTCTACGAACATCCTTCTCATATCTCACACTGCCACCCAGCTTTGTGTCATCTGCAAATTTGCTAATGTTACTTTTAGTCCCTTCATCTAAATCATTAATGTATATTGTAATTAGCTGCGGTCCCAGCACTGAACCTTGCTTAACCCCACTAGTCACTGCCTGCCATTCTGAAAAGGACCCGTTAATCCCTACTCTTTGTTTCCTGTCTGCCAACTAATTTTCTATCCATGTTAGTACTCTACCCCCAATACCATGTGCTCCAATTTTGACCACTAATCTCCTATGTGGGACATTATCAAAAGCTTTCTGGAAGTCCAGGTACACTACATCCACTGGCTCTCCCTTGTCCATTTTCATAGTTACATCCTCAAAAAATTCCAGAAGATTAGACAAGCATGATTTTCCCTTTGTAAATCCATGCTGACTCAGACTGATCCTGTTATTGCTATCCAAATGTGCAGTTATTTCATCTTTTAAAATTGACTCTAGCATCTTCCCCACCACTAATGTCAGGCTAACTGGTCTATAATTCCCTGTTTTCTCTCTCTCTCCTTTCTTAAAAAGTGGGATAACATTAGCTAAACTCCAGTCCTCAGGAACTGATCCTGAATCTATAGAACATTGGTCCACTATTTCTATCGCCACCTCCTTAAGTACCCTGGGATGCAGACCATCAGGCCCTGGGGATTTAGCAGCCTTCAGTCCCATCAGTCTACGCAACACCATTTTCTGCCTAATGTGAATATCCTTCAGTTCCTCCGTTACCCTAGGTCCTCTGGCCACTATTACATCTGGGAGATTGTCTGTGTCTTCCCTAGTGAAGACAGATCCAAAGTACCTGTTCAACTCATCTGCCATTTCCTTGTTCCCCATAATAAATTCACCCGTTTCTGCCTTCAAGGGCCCAACTTTGGTCTTAACTAATTTTTTCCTCTTCACATACCTAAGGAAGCTTTTATTATCCTCCTTTATATTCTTGGTTAGCTTACTTTGGCTAGCGTACCTCATCTTTTCTCGCCGTATTGCCTTTTTAGTAATCTTCTGTTGCTTTTTAAAAGTTTCCCAATCCTCTGGCTTCCTGCTGATCTTTGCTATGTTATACTTCTTCTCCTTTATTTTTATACTGTCCTTGACTTCCCTTTTCAGCCATGGCCACAGACATTCTATCTGTGTAGCCTCCAATCTGATGGCAGGAACATTAACTTCTGTAACTTCAGGTAATATTCCCTCTTCCCCTTCTCTCTTTTTCCATTCCCCACTCAGGCTCCCCTCTTACCTCTTCTCTTCTTCTCACTTGCCTATCACCGGCCCCTAGAGCCCCTCCTCCTTCCCTTTCTTCCATGATCCACTCTCCTCTCCTATCAGGTTCCTTCTTCTTCCTTAGCTTTTCTACCTATCAGGTCCCAGCTTCTCACTTCATGCCCCCCTCCCTCACCCATTGGCTTCTTTTATCACCTTCTAGCTTGTATTCCTTCCACCCACACTCGCCCCCCCCCCCCCCCACCGTCTCCTTCTTATTCTGGCTTCTCCTTCCCTTCCTTTTCAATCCTAATGAAGAGCCTTGGCCTGAAACATTAACTGTTTATTCATTTCCATCTGTGCTTCCTGACCTGTTGAGTTCCTCAAGCATTACTTCACTCTGATGATGCTGTCTTATTTTCATCATTTACTGTTTTTAATGTAATCTTCATGGCAGCTTCAATAGCTTGCTTTACTCTGATTTAAGCTCCATTGATGAAATACTACTTCTTGGACATTCCAGTGAGGTTAGAGCCATCATTGAAGACAGTAAAGGAGCTGCAAGTGCATCAATTTTCTCCATGAAACAAATATGCAATGGCGATATCATTCTGAACTAGAGAGCATGTCATATGAAGACAGGTTGATTGAGCTAGAGTTTTCCTCTTTGGAGCAAAGAAAAATATGATTTGATGGAGGTATACAAGATGATAAGGGTCTCTGATTGAATGGTTAGTCAAAGATTTATTTCCCAGGACTGAAATAGTCATAATTTTAAGGTGATTGGAGGATGTTATAGGGGGAAATGTTAGAGTAAATTCTTTATACAGAGAATAGCGGGTACACAGGATTAGATAGATAGATAGATAGATAGATAGATACTTTATTCATCCCCATGGGGAAATTCAACATTTTTTCCAATGTCCCATACACTTGTTGTAGCAAAACTAATTACATACAATACTTAACTCAGTAAAAATATGATATGCATCTAAATCACTCTCTCAAAAAGCATTAATAATAGCTTTTAAAAAGTTCTTAAGTAGTTTACTTAAATACATTAAATACAATCAACCCCGGCACTTTAACATATCTTACTCCTGGCGGTTGAATTGTAAAGCCTAATGGCATTGGGGAGTATTGACCTCTTCATCCTGTCTGAGGAGCATTGCATTAATTACCTTGCCAGGGTGGTAGTAGAGGCAGATATATTAGGGGCTTTTAAGAATCTTTTAAGTAGGCTCATGGATGATAGAGAAATGGAGGAGTATGTCAGAGTGAAGTGTTAGGTTGATCTTAGAGAAGGTTAAAAGTTTGGTACAACACCATGGCTAAAGGTCTTGTACTGTGCCGTAATGCTCTAGGTTCTACGTTCTATGTCGTTCATTCATTTTACAACTAAATAATTAAGAAAGAACATAAGAAATAGGAGCAGGAGTGGGCCATCAGGCCCATCAAGCCTGCTCCATCATTCAATAAGATTATGGTTGATCTTGCTATGGACTCATCTCCACCTACCTGCCTTTTCCCCATAACCCTTAAAGCCTCTTCTATGCAAAAATCTCTCCAAGGTTGTCTTAAATGTAATTAATGAAGTAGCTATTTCATTGGGCAGAGAATTCCACAGATTCACTGCTCTCTGGGAAAAGCAGTTCTTCTTCATCTCCTTCCAAAATCTACTCCCCCTAATCTTGAGGCTATGTGCCCTCGTTCCAGTCTCACCTACCAGTGGAAACAACTTGCCTGCCTCTATCTTATCTATCCCTTTCATGATATTGTATTTTTCTAAAAGATCTCTTATCATTCTTCTGAATTCCAGCAAGTATTGTGTCACACAACTCAATTTCTCTTCGTAGTCTAACCCTCACACCTCTGGAATCAACCTGTTGAACCTCCTCTGCACCACTTCCAAAGCCAGTATATCTTTCCTCAAGTAAGGAGAGCAGAACTACACACAGTACTCCAGGTGCAGCCTCACCAGGACCCTATATGGTTGCAGAATAACCTCCCTGCTCTTAAATTCAATCCCTCTAACAATGAAGGCCAACATTCCATTGCACCTGCTGTTACGTACCCGTGGGTATCTTGTACTTGTCACGTGACAGTGGTGTTGAAGATATGCTGGACCTAAGGTAGTGGTCTTGTGATGGTGGAGTGATGTCATATCCCCACCAGTAGAGGTCATGTGACAGTTTTTTTTTACAAGGTATAAAAGGAGGACCCCTCCCTGTGAGGAGGGGCAGTTCATGGCTGGATTTGCCATTTTGACTCCATGCCACTGCGTGGTCCGATATTATGACGCAGTTTGGTTGAAAGGTGGAGTTTTATTTAATGTCTAAAGTTTAAAAGGTCATTGCTGGCAGATTCTTTATAATACTGCCAGTTAAAAATCAGTGGAGAGTGAAGATTGGAGTTCGGGAGCTAAAAGATCGAGGAAAGTTGATTTCAACAGTGAAACAGGTTCGACCTTGTTTGATCCTCATTCGAAAGGAATTCGTTGGCTGTATCTGTGCTAACCCCTGCAATAATAGCAGAAAGGATTGGGAACAGTTTTGTCAAGGAAAGGTCAGTGCCTTTAAGCCGTTTCATTTTCATCTTCGTAAATTCTCCGGGAAAAGTATAGCGACTGGAAACCGCAGCAACACGACATGAAAGAGAATTTAAATCGTCTAAAAAGTCTCTCCTTTAATGGACTGTAAGCACTTTAAACTTTCGCAGTACTACTTTGAAGAACTGTTTTTGCAACATTGCTTTAAGAACTGATTTCGCTTTATCGCTTTAAGAAATGTTTAAGCTGCCGCACAGCAGCTGATTTCCGGTTACGTTAGTTGTTTGTTTACTTTTGGGGGTTTGTTTTTCAGTGTTTAATAAATGTTTTATTTGTTATAAAAAACCCTGCCTCACTTATATAGTTATTGTTGCTGAATCCGTAACACTGCAAACCAACCTTTTGTTATTCATGCACAAGCATTCCCAAATCCCTCTGCACAGCAGCATGCTGCGATTTTTACCATTTAAATAATAAACTGCTCTTTCATTTTTCTTTCCAAAGTGGAGGACCTCACAGTTACCAACATTGTACTCCATTTGGCAGACCCTTGCCCACTCACTTAACCTATCTATATCTCTCTGCAGACTCTCCATATCCTCTGCACAATTTGATTTTCCACTCGATTAAACCTCCTCAGCCATATAATATCCCAAAAAAATTATTGATCTCTACCTTTGACTTGCTCAACGACCAAATAACCACAGATATCTGAGACAGAGAATTCTGAAGACTTATAACCTTTGGCATAAAGAAATTTCTCCTCATCTCATTTCAAAGTGACTGACCATGAATGATCATTATGTATCTTCTGTGCAATGTGAAATGCTGTCAAAGGTATGAGATGAATTACAGATATAATTTGAAATGTAATCACTAGAGAGAGTCGTGATTCCAAAAATAAAAGTTCTGACATATACAAACAACAAGATTACAAACCTGTTCACACTTTCACATACCTCCATTATCAGATGAATTTCTCCAAGATTCTCTGTCCTGGTGATCCACAGTGCTGCCTGACACCACAGACACTGCTGAAGTCAATGTAGGTGTGACAAGGGATGCTGCGATAAGTGTTGCCAAACCAGGGTTTTCAGTATCAGTGGTAGAGGAAATTGGAAGGCAGCTCACATTGTTAAGGCCATCAACACACTCATAGCCCACTGGGCAAGAATAGATGAAGCAATCATTGTAGTTTTGCTCACAATTTACTCCCTAAAACCAAAAGGAACAAAAATAGGGTAGTTTATAAACTATTCAATCTCAATAATATTTTCACAAGCTTCCTGGCAATTTATAATACACTAATTACTAACTCACAGACTCTAGAATACATTCCTTCTTCTCCCCAGATAATTGTTCTTTGTTTTAAAGGAATGCCCTCACTCAAAAAGAATCGGAATCAGATTTATTATCACTGTCATATGTTGTGAAATTTGTTGTTTTGTGGCAGCAGGACAGTGCAAGACATAAAAATTATTGTATGTTACAATAAATTATTAAGTAAAGAAATAATAAACAAATAAATAAGTAAATTAATGATTGAATTAATTAATAGAGAAATGAATATATGAATAGTATGGAAGAGGAATAATGAGGTAGTGTTCATAGGTTAAAGAACCGTTCAGAAATCTAATAGCAAAGGGGAAGAAGCTGTTCCTAAAATGTAGAATGTGTGTTTTCAGGCTCCTGTGCCTCCTCCATGATGGTAATAATATTTTTCCTTAAGTAAGGAGAACAGAGCTGCACGCAGTACTCCTGATACATGAAATCTGTTGTTTTGTGGCTACAATATTATGCAACAGATTTAAATCAATCATTCAATCAACCAGTCATGTGGAAGATGAATAGTCAGGAAGTGCTGATGCGTTCATGGACCATTCTGAAATCTGATAGCAGAGGGAAAGAAGCTGGTCCTATAGTGTTGAGTGTTGGTCTTCAGGCTAGTATGGATCTTTAGATCGAACACCACAATGCTTGTGAAGAGAAGGGTGCATATCCTGGTTGGTGAGGATCATTTATGATGGAAGCCACCCTCATTTTCTTTACAGAGGCTTACTGACCTACTGTGTGCTTTTCTACTCTTTTCTCTGAGTCCTGGCTTAACGCTTTGGAACTACTGTTTTGAATATCATTAAAAGTGCTAAGGCATTTCATTACTACACACTGAAACAAAAATTGATATTGAACCATATAATGGTAGAAGACCTTGAGGGAGGATGAATGTTATGAAGCCATTTGCTCTCCTCACACTGATTTTTATTGTAGTGATTATGATGAGGAGATGAACCATAATTTGGGAATAAACTGTAATCGCTTCACATTGACCCTTTAATGCTATCAGGATGTCTTTCTCTGAACAAGCAAAAGACCCAAATACTAATCTCAGCTACCACTTACTCTTGCCCACACTGCACAAGAATATGTGTATCCTGGACGGGGCACCTGAGGACCCACCAAAAGAAAACCCCACAGGAGAACATTGTACTCAACTGGAGTGATTGTACCAATACTAGCAAAATAATCTAATCACATACACTGTATAAGCAGACTAAGATATGTCATATACTAAATTGTTTTCAGACTTGAATTCAAAATTTGCAATCAAAATGAATACTGAGTCCAAAATTATGAGGCTGTTAAATTTTTCATTTCTTATTTCAATTTTCACTTTCAAATGATGCTTGAGTAGTGTGCCCGTAATTACAGTTCTAAATCAGAGAGGTCTTGGTAATAGCCACAGAGATCACAATGCATGATTAGTTCGGAACACTTGACTGAAATGTAGGAAGCTCATCAGTTTTGATCTGCTTACTTATTAGAAAGATAACAGCATGCTGGCAGCACTAATCCTGTTGTTTACTGATTGCGCACCTCACCTTGTGTCCCGTGAGTAACTTTCAAATGGTGGCTACAGCGAGCATGGTGTCTTAAAGGGAAAGTGCAATGTTACTGGAGTTGGTGTTGAGAGATGAGCAGGGAGTTACCCTAACCCTGGAACTGGTAATGATCAGTGACATTGAATGGAGTGCTATTCAAATTTTTTTAATGCATCACTTAAGCTATCTTAAAGTAGGTCATGTCTTAGAATACAGAACAAGAGCACAGAACGTCACAGCACTGTACAGGACCTTTGACCAGCCCCACCACCGTATTTCCAGTCAGAGTCTCCAGTACCTAAATGTAATGTAGTGGTTCGTATGTACCATCCTCCTCAGCACATACATGGCTCCTCCATAGAGAGGTTAAGCGCACCAAGTTCCTGGGAGTACATAACATGGATGTCCTCAGTATCACCACCCTGAATAAGAAAGCGCAGCAGTGCTTCCACTTCCTGAGGAGAAGTGAGGCTTGCCCCCACCAATCATAACTGAACTTTACAGGAGCATCCTGACAAGCTGCATCTGCATCTGGCATGTGAGCAGCAGAGCATCGGACTGGAATTCCCTACAAAGGAATGTGAGAATGGCCATGAGGATCATAGGGGTCTCCCTACCATCCATCAGAGACATTTATCAGGAGTGCCACATACGCAAGGCCCTTAGTATTAATAAGGATCCCACCCATCCATCCAGCATCCTCTTTCACACTCTACCATCAGGCAGGAGAGACTGATGCATAAAGAAACGGTCAGGATGGGATTCAGCTTCTTTGTTCAGGCCGTTAGGCTTCTGAACTCCCTGCTGCCTCACATTCAATGTGCCACCAGATAATTTGTACTGTACTCTTCAATATTTAATTTCTGCACTTTACTTTGTTTATCTATATGGAATTCATTTGCAGATTTAATTCTTACTTTCTTAAGTTATTCTGTGTTTTACATGCGTTATGTGTACAAACCTCTGTGCTTTATATCCTGGTCTGGAGAAACATTGTCCAGCAGGAAATATTTAAATGATAATAAATTTGACTAAACTTTCTGTACATTCAATCAGTCTATGTATATATAATAAACGTATGTATTTATATTTATTGTTTTATTGTGTTCTATATATTTTTTGTGCTTTTTTAAACACTACATCAGACTGGAATTTACAATCATTTCATTCTCCTTTACACTTGTGTACTGAAGAATGACAATAAGCAATCTTGAAAACATGTGCCTATCTAAGAGTTTCTAAAATATCCCTAATGTACCCCGAATCTCTACTGCCACCCCCGGCAAGGCATCCCACGCACCCACCATTCTCTGTGTAAAAAAAACACACCTCTGACATCCCCCCTATCATTTCCTCCAATCACCTTAAAATTATGCCTCCTTGTATTACCTATTTCCATCCTACAATAAAGTCAGGTCAGGTTTATTGTCATTTAATGATATACATGTATATAACAAATATAATCATATAATGTATACAGAAACTAGTCAGCATTTCTCCGAACCAGGGTGTAAAGCACTGTAGTACACATAACACATAAAAATTTATGAAGGTAGGGATAAAATCTACAGATGAATCAGACATAAACAATGAACAAAAGTGCACACAGTAAATACTGTAATGTATGGACAGATTAACCAGTGGCACTTCAAATATGTTGCAGCAGGGAGTCCAGAAGCCTAATGGCCTGAGGGAAGAAACTATTTCCCATTCTGACTGTCTCTGGCTATCCATTTGATCCTCCTTTGCTCAAAATGGAAAAGCCCTAGTTCTCTCAAACTATCCTCATAAGAGATGTTCTCTAATCCAAGCAACATCCTAGTACATCTCCTCTGTGCCCTCTATAATTCTATCTTCGGGAAGTCATTTAGACGCACCCACAAGAGGTTCAATGTCTTCAAGTACGTGATCACAGACTGAAAGAGTGTTTTCAAATCACTATCACTTGGATGACAACCTCAAACCCTACTCAATTTACTGTACCCTATGAAGTTACCATGAGGACATAAGAACATAAGCAAGAGTAAGCCATTTGGTTCATTGTGTCCCCTCCACCATTCTATGAGATCATGGGTCTTTTATTTTAACCTCATCCTAACTTCTATACACTAACCATATATCCCATTTTATTCATTATCTTTTGATCAGTCTGAAAAATATAACAAAGAAACATAGAAAAGCTACAGCACAATAAAGGCCATTTGGCCCACAAGGTTGTGTAAAACATGTCCGTACCCTAGAAATTACTGGGCTTACCTGTAGCCCTCTATTTTTCTAAGCTCCATGTACCTATCCAAAAGTCTCTTAAAAGACCCTATCATATCCGCCTCCACCACCATTGCCGGCAGCCCATTCCACACACTCACCACTCTCTGCATAAAAAAACTTACCCTGACATCTCCTCTGTACCTACTCCCCAGCACCTTAAGCCTGTGTCCTCTTGTGGTAAACATTTCAGCCCTGGGAAAAAGCCTCTGACTATCCACACAATCAACGTCTCTCAACATCTTATACACCTCTATCAGGTCACCTTTCATCGTCCATCACTCCAAGGAGAAAAGGCCGAGTTCACTCAACCTATCCTCATAAGACATGCTTCCCAATCCAGGCAACATCCTTGTAAATCTCCTCTGCACCGTTTCTATGGCTTCCACATCCTTCCTCTAGTGAGACGACCAGAACTGAGCACAGTACTTCAAGTGGGGTCTGACCAGGGTCCAATATAGCTGCAACATTACCTCTTGGCTCCTAAATTCAATTCCATGATTGATGAAGGCCAATGCACCATATGCCTTCTTAACCACTGAGTCAACCTGCACAGCTGCTTTGAGTGTCCGATGGACTCAGACCCCAAGATCCCTCTGATTCTCCACACCGCCAAGAGTCTTACTGTTAATACTATGTTCTGCCATCATATTTGACCTACCAAAATGAACCACTTCACACTTATCTGGGTTGAACTCCATCTGCCACTTCTCAGCCCAGTTTTGCATCCTGTCAATGTCCTGCTATAACCTCTGACAGCCCTCCACACTACCCACACCACCTCCAACCTTTGTGTCATCAGCAAATTTACTAACCCATCCCTCCACTTCCTCATCCAGGTCATTTATAAAAATCACAAAGATTAAGGGTCCCAGAACAGATCCCTGAGGCACTCCACTGGTGACTGACCTTTGTTGTTTTCCTGTACCTCTGCTATTTCCTTTGGTTCCGCACACACTTTCCCACTGTCACATTTGATAGGTCCTATTCTTTCATGTCTTATCCTCCTGCTCTTCACATACTTGTAAGATGCCTTGGGGTTTTCCTTAATCCTGCCTGCCAAGGCCTTCTCATGGCCCCTTCTGGCTCTCCTAATTTCCTTCTTAAACTCCTACGTGTTAGCCTTATAATCTTCTAGATCTCTACCAATACCTAGCTCTCTGAACCCTTTGTAAGCTTTTCTTTTCTTCTTGACCAGATTTATTACAGCCTTTGTACACCATGGTTCCTGCACCCTACCATAATTTCCCTGTCTCATTGGAACTTCACACAAATATTCTCTGAACATTTGCCATATTTCTTTCATACTTTTCCTTGAGAACATCTGCTTCTAATTTAAGATTCCAATATATCTGATATTTGATATAAGATACCTGTTATTTGTTAAGCGGGGTGCCATGCACAATCCTAATCTGATGAAAAACGGACATGGGAGCACTGAGGAACATCTGAAAATCTCCAGGAAGGCCTTCTTTGTTGCTGCTGCTGTTGTGAGGTCTAGGTCTCTGCTGGGAAGAACAGGCCGCTAGTCCTTGGGGTCGCGTTGCCAGTGGCTGGTGGCGGAAGCATCATAGTGCGCTCAGCAGAGGGCGGTGCTCGGAGGGCTGAGCTGGAGGGGATGGTTGGAGGCTCGGAGGTTCATCGGACTCAGAGTCTGCTGCAGTCCGGGTGCTTTCACTCTGTGCTGCGTCTGCGAGGCTGGGTTCGATGGAGCTTTCATTGTGTGCTGCGTCTGCGAGGCTGAGTCGGGCAGCGGCGTGGAAGTCCATAGCGGGGTATTCCCTTCTGCCGCCGGCGTGGGATGACGAGTCTATCGGGACCCTGGGGACTTGTGAAAACTGTGTGGTGGTTTCTTTCGAACTTCATAGTCTTTTAACATCTTTGGACTATTTTTACTGTGCCCATGGTTTGTTTTTTTATCAATTATGGTATTGTCTGCACTGTTATAACTATATGTTGTAACTATGTAGTTTTTGTGTAGGTCGTGTAGCTTTAGTTTTTGGTTTGTTGGATGGTAGAGTTGGTCTCCTGACTTGGTGTGTCTGGGTAGTTTTGTTTTGTCTGGTGGATTTGGAGCTCCTTTCCGGGAAACACACTAAGATGGTAGCGCGATATTAATACACAGCAGTCCCTCTGGACTCTGGATTGGGGATTGCCAAACATTATGTGGAATTTCTGGTGTAGTCTGTTTTGTCGTGTGCTTTTGTGATATCATTCTGGAGGAACGTTGTTTCATTTTTTAACTGCATAGCAGTTGTGGTTTGTAAATGACAGTAAACCGAAATTCAATTCAATACAATTTCCTGCCTGATAGCCTCATAATTCCACTTACTCCAATTAAATGCTTTTCTAACTTGTCTGTTCCTATCCTTCTCCAATGCTATGGTAAAGGAGATAGAATTATGATCACTATCTCCAAAATGCTCTCCCACTGAGAGGTCTGACACCTGACCAGGTTCACTTCTCAATACCAAATCAAGTACAGCCTCTATTCTTGTAGGCTTATCTACATATTGTGTCAAGAAACCTTCCTGAACCCGCCTAACAAACTCCACCCCATCTAAACCCCTTGCTCTAGGGAGATGCCAATCTATATTTGGGAAATTAAAATCTCCCATCACTACAACTTTGTTATTATTATACTTTTCCAGGATCTGTTTCCTTATCTGCTCCTCGATATCCCTGTTACTATTGGGCAGCCTATAAAAAACACCCAGTAAAGTTACTGACCCCTTCCTGTTCTTAATCTCCACCCACAGAGACTCTGTAGGCAAACTCTCCATGTCATCCACCTTTTCTGCAGCCATGACACTATCTCTGATCAACAGTGCCATGCCCCCACCTCTTTTGCCTCCCTCCCTGTCCTTCCTGAAACATCGAAAACCCAGCACTTGAAGTAACCGATCCTGTTCCTGAGCCATGCAAGTCTCTGTAATGGCCACCACATCATATCCCCAAGTACTGACACACGGTCTAAGCTCATCAATCATTGGGTGCATTTAAGGCAAAGATTGATAGGTATCTGAGTAGTCAGGGCATCAAGGGGAGATTGGATCAGCTCATGATGAAATGGCGGAGCAGACTTGATGGGCCGAATGGCCGACTTCTTCTCCTTTGTCTTATGGTCTCATCCGCATTGTTCACAACACTCCTCGCGTTAAAATAGATACATCTCAAACCTTTAGTCTGAGTGCTTCCCTTCTCTATCACCTGCCTATCCTCCCTCACACTCTGTCTCCTATCTTTCTCTATTTGAGAGCCAGGTGACTCTTCCCAAGTCTCTTCAGTTTGGCATCTGAGAACATTTCTATCACATAAAAACCTTTGATTTCTGTCCACACAAGCATGACCTTTATCAGGTGACAGACCTCTTGGTGGGAGAGCATTTTGACGAGAGTGACCACAACTCCCTTAGCTTCAGCATAGCTATGGAAAGGGATAAAATCAGACAAAATGGTAAAGTGCTTAACTGGGGAAGGGCTAACTTTGAAGGGATGAGGCAGGAACTAGCGAGAGTTAATTTGATAACAGATGTTCAAAGGGGAAAGCACAGAAGTAATGTGGGAGAAGTTTAGGGACCACTTGAGCTGGGTTCAGGATAGGTTTGTCCCACTGAGGCAAGGAAAAAATGGTAGGAAAAGGGAACCGTGGCTGATGAAACATGTGAGGCAACTCATCAAGAGGAAAAAGGAAGCATATGTCAGATATAAGAAGCAGGAAGTAGGAGGGGCTTATGAGAAATAAAGGGTAGCCAGGAAGGAGCTAAAGAAAGGACTTAGGAGAGCTTGAAGGGGGCATGAGAAGGCCTTGGCATCTAGGATTAAGGAGAACCCCAAGGCATTCTACGCATATGTGAAGAATAGGAGGATGACGAGAACGAAGGTGGGACCACTAAAGGATAAAGAGGGCAACATGTGCCTGGAAGCGGAGGAGGTTGGGGATGTTCTAAATGAATACTTTGTTTCAGTATTCACAAGTGAAAAGGATCTTGATCAGGATGAGGTCGAAGTAGAGTGGGCCTGTGTGCTGGACAATGTGGAGATTAAGGAAGAAGTGCTGGATCTTCCTAAAAACATTAAGATTGATAAATCCCCAGGGCCGGATATGATATATCCCAGGTTGTTGTGGGATTTGAGAGAAGAGATCGCAGGAGCATTAGCTATGATCTTTGAATCCTCTTTGGCTGCAGGGGAAGTGCCGGAGGACTGGAGAATGGCAAATGTAGATCCCTTGTTTAAAAAAGGTAATAGGGAGAAACCTGGGAACTATAGACCGGTGAGACTTACGTCAGTGGTATGCGAACTACTGGAAAGGATTCTTAAGAATAGGATCTACGAGCATTTGGAGAAGTACAGTCTACTCATGGATAGTCAACATGGCTTTGTGAACGGAAGATCATGCCTCACGAGCCTGATTGAGTTTTTTGAAGATGTAACAAAAGAAATTGATGAGGGTAGGGCAGTGGATGTGGTCTACATGGACTTTAGCAAGGCATTTGATAAGGTCCCTCATGAGAGACTCATCCAGAAAGTCATGAGGCATGGGATATGTGGAACCTTGGCTGTTTGGATAAAAAAATTGGCTTAAAGGAAGAAGGCAGAGGGTAGTTGTAGAAGGAAAGTATTCTGCCCGGAGGTCGGTGACTAGTGGAATGCCGCAGGGATCTGTCCTGGGACCCCTGCTATTTGTGATTTTTATAAATGACCTGGATGTAGAGGCGGAAGGATGGGTGAGTAAGTTTGCAGATGAGACAGAGATTGGAGGAGTTGTGGATGGATCTGTAGGTTGTTGAAGGTTACAAGGGGATATAGACAGGCTGCAGAGTTGGGCAGAAAAATGGCAGATGGAGTTCAATCCAGACAAATGTAAGGTGATGCATTTTGGAAGGACAAACCAGAAGACTGAGTACAGGATTAATGGTTGGTTACTTAAGAGTGTGGATAAACAAAGGGACCTTGGGGTTCAAATCCATACATCCCTCAAGGTTGCTGCGCAGGTTGATAGGGTAGTTAAGAAGGCCTATGGGATGCTAGGCTTCATAAACGGGGGTTGAGTTCAAGAGTAGAGAGGTCATGTTGCAACTCTACAAATCTCTGGTGAGACTGCACTTAGAGTATTGTGTTCAATTCTGGACACCTCATTATAGGAAGGATGTGGAAGCTATGGAGAGGGTGCAGAGGAGGTTTACCAGAATGTTGCCTGGTTTGGAGAAAAAGTCATATGAAGCAAGGTTAGCAGAGCTGGGACTTTTCTCTTTGGAGCATAGAAGAATGAGAGGGGACTTGATAGAGACAAGATTATAAGAGGCATAGATAGGGTGGATAGTCAGTACCTGTTTCCCAGGGCACCAATAGCAAACACCAGAGGGCATATGTACAAAATTAAGGGAGGGAAGTTTAGGGGAGACATCAGGGGTAAGTTACCTACACAGAGGGTTGTGAGTGCCTGGAATGACTTGCCAGGGATGGTGGTGGAGGCTAAAACATTAGGGGTATTTAAGAGCCTCTTGGACAGGCACATGGATGAAAGTGTCTCTCCTGTAAGATCAGAGCAATTAATAATCTAGTATTGCCTAAATGTCTGCTTTGTGGGGACTTGCTGTGCATAATTTGCCTTCTCTGGTTCCTGTCATACACTAACATATCAACATTACATCATTCGTTGTGAAACTATTTAGTGAACACATGGGAGGCATGCTACATGTGCAAGCCTTTCTTTCCAACTGGATGCATGGAACCACAGAGATGGTTTTTGTGGCAGGTTTTCAAAACCAGAATCAGGTTTATTTTCACTGACATATGTCATGAAATTTGTTGTCTTGTGGCAGCAGAACAGTGTAATACACAAACATACTATAAATTAGAATAAAAAATATACACTCAGTAGACAGTTTATTAGGTATAGGAGGAACCTAATAAAGTGACCACTGAGAATATTTCTGCATGTTCACTGTCATCTGCCCATTCACTGCAAGGTTTGATGTGATGTGCATTCAGAGATGCTCTTCTGCACACTACTGTTGTAACACATGGTTATTTGAGTTACTGTCACTTTCTTGTTAGCTTGAACCAGTCTGGTCATTCTCCTCTGACTTCTCTTATTAATAAGGTGTTTTGCCACAGAACGACTGTGCACTTGCTGTTTTTTAGTTTATCGCACTATTCTCTGTAAACTCTGTAGATTATTGTGTGTGAAAATCCCGGGAGATTAGTAATTTCGGAATACTCAAACCACCCTGTCTGGCACCAACAATCATTCTACAGTTAAAGTCACTTTGCTCATATTTCTTGCTTGGTCTGAACAGCATTTGAACCTCTTGACCATGTCTGGACTGAGTTGCTGCCACTTGACTGGTTGATTAGTTTTTGCATTAATTGCAGCTGTGCTGTGTACCTAATAAAGTGGCCACTGAGTGTTGGGTTCATTGTCAGTTCAGAAATCTGACCGCAGAGAAAAATCTTCATAGTGTTATTTCATAGTAAAGGTGCGAACAAAACACTATTGAACTGAGCTGTGCAGTCAGTTGGTGACTCACCACAAATCCTGGGCTGCAGAAGCAGGTGTAGCCAGGCCGGGGAGTCTTCTGGAAACAAACACCACTGACACATGGATTTGGTTGACATTCATTAATGTCCACTTGGCAGTGAGATCCTGTCCACCCTGTCAGAAAACAAAGAGACAAAAACTGTATAATATGAGAAAGATTTGAAAACTGAGAGACATTCATACAGATGAGGAAGGAGTGGGGGTTTGAAGAACAATTTGAGAATGGTCTGGGAGAAACTGGCCTTCAATAAGTCACAATTAACTGGAGCTCATCACAAACTCTGTTGCTAATCCCCAAACTGAACTAACTTAAAAACACAAGAGATTCTGCAGATGCTTGAAATCCAGAGCAATGCACACAAAGTGCTGGACAAATTCAGCAGGTCGGGTAGCATCTATGGAGGCAGAATTTTGGGCTAAGACCCTTCACTGCATCTCATGTTGAAGGTTCTTGACCTAATATGTTAGCTCTTTATTCCTCTCCATAGATGCTGGCTGACCTGCTAAGTTCCTCCAGTATTTTGTGTATGTGACTAATGATGAAGGGTCTCAGCCAGAAACCTCAAGTGCTTATCCCTCCTCATTGGTGCTGATTGAGCTGCTGAGTACATTCAGCAATTTGTTTGTGTTGAACCCATCATTCACCCATCATTCCTGTAATCAGCATTGCCCTCTGGTATCTTTTCAGGTTCTCTGATTACCGGTCTGCACTTCTCTATAATCCTGCAGGTCTTTGGTAGTTATTACTGAACGATTGCCGATAAGGCTTCAGGCTGACACTACTATCTGCTCCTACTCCCTCCGTAAATTTCCTCTCTGGTTCCTCTAAGATGCTCTGTGAATAAACTTACCCACTGAACCACACTTAGGTCAGCTGCCCTCCCACCCCCAGGTCTTTGTGGATATCTGTCTCTGATAAAATTCCTGTGCAGTAGAGTGGGATATTTAATGCACCAATGTTCAGTACAAAAATAACTGCAGAATAAATACAGAAATGATATGCAGTCTCCAAGGGAATTATTCCCTTACTTGCACAACTGCAGATAATATTTGTTAATGATCATAAAAAATTATAGAAGATTGGATTTGAGAAATAAATAAAAAGTTGAGCACCTGAAATAAAACATGATAAAAATCACTGCTAATTTGAAGCCTAAGTATAAATATAAATCCATGAAAGGAGAAGGTTATTAAATCTACTTTCATTCTCACAACACCAGAATTTTATATATAAAAAAACTGCCATTTGGATGATCTGTAAGAAATGTCATCTCCTGAAAAGATGACAATGATGTTTTGATATCTTACCTTTGAAGACTTGTATTAATCTCTTAAACTAGAAAATTTAGGACAGCGTACGAATTTAAATTTCACCCAGCATATTATACTATGGACTTTTCTACAATTCCCATATCTTCTATCTCCCTACTTCCCACAGCTTAATCTTAGATTCTATTTATACAGCGCGGAATAAGCCCTTTTGGCCCTTTGAGTCACATCGTCTAGCAATTCCCCAGTTTAATCTAGCCTGATCTCAGGACAATTTAAAATGACCAACTGACCTACCAACTGGTACATCTCTGACTGTGGGAGAAAACTGGAGCACCCAAAGGAAACCCACACATTCACGGGGAGAAATTACAAACACCTTACAGGCAGCGGTGGGAATTGAACCCAAATCACCGATACTGTAAAGCGCTGTGCTAACCACTATGCTACTGTGCTACTAGCTTTGATTATATAATGTTTACAAACCCCCGAGTTTTGTTTTCCCTATTGTACACTCAGTGGCCACTTTATTGGACACAGGAGGCCCCTAATGATCTGGCCAGTGAGTGTGTAATGTCCGCAAACTCAGATGTAACTGCATTCAAGTTTTGTTTTCCCTGTTATATACTTTTGCTCTGAAGAGCAGATGGCAAACTCTATGACTTGGCTTACATTTCAAATTACTGGAGTGTGGCTCAGTCAGGATGTCAGGGGTGTTGTTCCTTTTTTCAGAGACTTAAATCTCGGATGACACTCCAATACTCTTCTTGCTGCACTGTGAGAGAGACCTTCCATGACCTTGGGAAGTCCCTGCATGCTTCACAGCTAATTAAGCCTTTTCAAAGTGCAGTCACTGTTGCAATAGAGGAAGCGGGACAGCTAATTGCAAACAGCAAGACCCCACAAAAAGAAAGTGGCAATTCCAAAACATCTGTTATAGTGCCATAGGATCCTTTACACCCAGGAGAGGAAAGATTGGAACTAGATTAGTCTGAAAGACATATCAGCTGTCTCCGCCTTCAACGCACCACAAGCTGCTACATTAAATAATCCATAACAACATTTTATGTGATGTGAAATCTAAATATAGCAGGAGATTTGATGTTTGTTACACTTAATGACACTTTATCAAACTTTGAACCTTCACGCAAACAACTGAGCAACTATCTGTTTTTACAGAGGACTTAACAAGAATATTTTATTTAAAGAAGGATAGTTATTGAACTGTGAATCCTTCTCTTTCTTCCTCTCCTTTCAGGCCTTTAACTCTTCCTTCTATCACTTCCTGAACTCTTACTTCATCCCACCTTCCCCCTCACCTAGTTTCACCTATCACATGTCAGCTTGTACTCCTTCCCCTCCATCCAACCCCTCTCCCCACCTTACTATTCTGGCTTCTTCCTCCTTCCTTTCCAGTCCAGATGAATGGTCTCAGCTCAAAACATCAACTTAAAAGTTAATTTATTATCAAGGTACATATATGTCACCACATCACCTAATACAATCTTGAGATTCATTCTCCTGCAGGCATTCAGGTTAAATACAAGAAACACAACAGAAGCCTGAAGACACACACTCAGCGATTCTGGAACAGTTTCTTCCCCTCTGCCATCCGATTCATAAATGGACATTGAACCCGTGAACAATACCTCACCTTTTTAATATACAGTATTTCTCATTTTTGTACAACTTTTAATCTATTCAATATACGTATGCTGTAATTGATTGATTGATTTATTATTATTATTTCTTCTTCTTCTATATTATGTATTGTATTGAACTGCTGCTGCTAGGTTAACAAATTTCATGACACATGCCAGTGATAATAAACCTGATTCTAATTCTGATTCTGAGAATCAATGACAGACCGTCACCAACAGGACAGATAATCAACGTGCAAAAGAAAACAATCTGCAGATACAGAAAGAAAAAAAACAAATTATAATAATTGTTGTGTTCTTTAAATGTACCGTGGGTTACTAAGAACAAACCATATTCTGGAAGAATCAAAACTAGAACTTTCATTTAACAACAAACAGCAACCACGTCTTAACATACAAGTTTCTCGATCATTCTGCCATTTCTGCGATGCTCATAGCTCCGTCCAATCACATTCTTACACGTGACATGTGATATCACCACATCTTCCTTTCCATAAAAAGAAAAGCAATTTGCAACATTAATCAAAACAAATGCATAATTTAACCTGTCTCTATCGGTCTCTCTGGGGCTTTACGAACATGAGTAGACCTTCTAAGTGGTTCCACAGTTCTTGTGTTTTGTTGGTATTTTCATGTTTTGTCTGGTCTGCATCAGTCAACGGAAATTCTGAAGTTGGCTTTTTCTTGAGGTCTTTGCGATTTCTTCTTAACACTGCTCCTTCTTGTGCTTGGACCATGTATGATCTGGGTTGTACTTCTTCAAGTACTGTAGCTTTCAGTGTCCATGTGTTCATTTTGTCTTGTATCCTCACTTCATCTCCTTGGTGCAGTTCAGGTAATGGATGAGAACATCTGTCAAAGTATGTTTTCTGCTTTGCTTTGTGTCCATCTTTCCATCTTTTCACTTGTTCACCTCTCTCTGTTCTCAGAAGACTCTCATTTATTGGCAGATTGGATCTCAAATGGTATCCCATCAAGAACTGAGCTGGTGAAAATACGATAGGCTAACAAAGCTTTAAAAAATCACCTCCACTATCTTTTGCTTTGTGCATCAGCTTCTTGATAATTCCTACTGACTTCTCAACTAATCCATTGGACTGAGGGGAAAAATGGACTCGATGTTGTATGAACAAAGCCGCATTCCTGAGCGAAATGTCACATGCATTCACCGTTGAATTGTGGACCACTGTCAGGTACACCATGTCTGAAAAAACAGATTAAAAAACTAATTTCATGCATGTAATTACATTATCTGCTGTTGTTCTGCACAAACCATACAGTTTAGGATATAAGGAATAGTAATCTGCTATTAATAGATAATCTTTGTTGTCAGTTACAAACAGATCAATGCCTACCTTCTGATAAGGTCTCTGAGGACTAGGATGTGGATGCAGTGGCTCCTTAAGGTTGCTAGGTTGGTACTTAAAGCATATTCAACAAGAAGACATCACTTTCTGCACCCTTCTCTTACTTCTCAATGCCTAGGTGGCCTTCATGAATTTTCCCAAGCATTTCTTTTCGGAGACTTTATGAATGACAATTCTGCTACATTTGTACAATATCTCATCCACAACATAAAGTTCTGATCTGTGGTTCCAATGTTCTTGTACTTCTGAGGTACAGTTCTGCCTATTATCTGGCCATCCATCCATCACCACTTGTATTACCTGACTGAGAATTTTGTCATTCTCTGTCTCAAGACGCAGTAGTTATAACTTTTTGGGAGCAACAGGTACAGTTTCTATGACCATATCAATAAATACCTGAACATCAATAATGTTCCTGTGACTGTTTTTTGTTGTTAGATCCACAACTCTGGAAAGTGTGTCAGCTGTGTACATGAATTTTCCAGGTGTGTATGACACATTCAATGCATACCTTTGCAATTTGATCATCATTTGCTGAATTTGCAAAGGACAGTCACTTATTTATGATCGATTTCAACATCAATAGATTGCCCTGACACAAACTGATGAAATCTCTCACAAGCAAACAGAATACTGAGCAATTCTTTTTCAAGTTGGGCATACCTTGTTTCTGGATCGGATAATCCACGAGATGCATATGCCACTGGTAGCCATTCCTTATCATGTTTCTGGAATAGTACTGCCCCTAAGCCTGCTTGAGCTGCATCACATGAGATTTTGATGGGTCTCTCAGCATCACAGAATTTCAACACAGGTTCTTTGGTGAGCACTTCCTTGAGATTTTGCCATGCCTTCTCCTGTTCATGATTCCGGCTCTATTAATTTTTCTTTTCTGTTAGCTGCCTCAATGGAGCAAGCTGTTCTGAAAGATTGGGTATGAATTTTCCCATGTAGTTGACCATTCCAATAAACCTTTGAACATCCTTTTTACATTGCGGTCTTGACATGTTCTCAATAGCAGAAACCCTCAATGGATTAGGATAAACACCCTCTCTGCTGATGATATCACCCACAAATGTATGTTCAGTCGCTCCTAACTGACATTTGTCTTTATTCAACTTTGCCTTGCGTGTTGCCTCAAAGTCTGGCGTCATGCTCTTGATTAGATGATCCCCAAACAATAATATTGTCCATGGAAGTATCCATGCCCTCAATGTGCTCATATAGCATGTGAATGGTTTTATGGTACACTTCAGGAGCTGATGCAATTCCAAAAGGAAGCCTAAGAAAACAGTATCTGGCAAAAGGAGTGTTAAAGGTACACAACTTTGAACTCAGTTCATCTAGTTTAAGTTGCCAGAATCCAGAGGATGCATCTAATTTACTAAAGTACTTTGCATTAGCAAACTGTGACATAATTTCTTCATGAGTAGGCAATTTGAAATGCTCTCTTTTAATGGCTCAATTCAAGGCTCTTGGATCTAAGCAAATCCTCAGTTTTCCATTTTTCTTATCAACAATAACAAGCGAATTGACCCATTCAGTCGGTTCATCAATTTTTTGTATGACTCCTAACCGTTCCATTCTGTCAAGCTCTGTTTTCAATTGATCACATAATGGATGTACTACTGGTGGCACTGTGTTGTCAATTTTAATCATGTGCTCTCCTAGAAGGCAACCTAGTCTTTTGAACAAGTCCTCATACTCTTTCATCAACTCACTGTATTCTGACTCTGTGTCACTGTCCAGGACTAAGACTCTTTTCACCAAATTCAGTCTCTCACAGGCAGATAAACCCAATATTGACTGTACATTCTTAGGCACAATCACAAATGAAAGCGTGTGTACCATATTTTAGTGTGATACTTTTGCCACACATGTTCCTTTAACTGGAATGTCTGCACCTGAATACCCAGTCACTTTTAAATTTGTTTGATGTAACTTTGGTCTTGGCTTTAATGCATTAAACTCAGATTCTGCAAGAACATATACTTGTGCTCCAGTATCCAGTTTAAACAGAATGATGTTTTGGTCCATTTGCAATGGCATAGACCAGTCATTCTTACTTTTTTGTTTTCACAAAGCACATCGTTGTAAAACACCTCACTTTCATTTTCAAGCGCTGCATTTACTTGTTTTATTTTGTTTCTACTTCTGCAAAAGTGTGAAAAATTATTAACCTTACTGCAGACGTTGCATACTTTCCAATACGCAGAACACATTTTAGGTTGGTGCTGCCGCCCACAGCGATCACAAAGTTTTTTTCTTTCAGATGACGTCTTGCTCTCCGTCGGTTTCATTGTCACTTCATTATTTTTTCTAATATGTTTGCGCTTTACAGCATCTACGCTGCCATTCTTGATAAAAAGCTCTTTAGCCTGCGACATCACAGTCTCTGAAGCTTTGCAAAGAATTTTTACGTCTGGTTCTCTTTAGAGTCTTTCTCTCAGAGCGTTTTCCAGAATGCCGCAAACAATTCTGTCTTTAATGAGAGGGTCCATCAGCTCTGCAAACTCACAAGTTTTACTGTGGTTTCTCAATTCTGTAACAAATTGATCAATTGTTTGAACAGTTTTCTGCTTACATGTGAAGAATTTATATCTCTCATACGTCACATTGTGCTTCTGTATACAAAACGCTTCAAACTTGTCGATTATCATTTTAGATTCAAATTATCCCCATTCTCAAAAGTAAAATGGTTATATACCTCAATTGCGTCATCCCCAATCACATGGAGTAGAATGGCAGCTTTCATTTTTTCCGTTTTTTTCCCTGCTCCGATCGCAGATAAATAAATTTCAAAATGTTGTTTAAATCTTTTTCAGTTTTCAGCTACGTTTCCAGTCAGCTGAAGTGTTTTTGGAGGTTGCAAAACTTCCATTCTTAAAGCTGTTAGCAAACAATGACAAAGTTTGTGTATTTTTTCCAATTATCTTCACTTCTCCTGTGTTAGTGAAATGAATTATTCTTCCAGACCATCTTCTGACACCATGTTGTTTTCTTTAAACATACCGTGGGTTACTAAGAACAAACCATATTCTGGAAGAATTAAAACTGGAACTTTTATTTAACAGCAAACAGCAACCATGTCTTAACATACAAGCTTCTTGATCATTCTGTCATTTCTGTGCATGCTCATAGCTCCGTCCAATCATGTTCTTACATGTGACATATGATATCACCACAATAATAATAAATAAATAAACAATAAATATCAAGAATATGAGATGAAGAGTCCTTAAAAGTGAGTTCATAGATTGTGGGAACAATTAAGTGATGGGGCAAGTGAAGTTCAGTAAAGTTATCCCCTCTGGTTCAAGAACCTGATAGTTGAGAGGTAATAACCATTCTTGAACATGACAGTGTGAGTCCTGAAGCTCCTGAACTTTCTTCCTGAAGGAAGTAGTGAGAAGACAACATAGCCTGGGTGGTGAAGATCCTCGATAATGGATGCTGCATTCCTGTGACAGCGTTCTGTGTAGATGTGCTCAATGGTGGGAAGGATTACTCCCGACTTTAATCGACTGTTTAATCCCCTCCATAGATGTTCCCTGACCTGCTGAGTTCCTCCACCATTTTGTGTATTAACCTTTAATTTCCTGTCTTTTGTCTCTCTCTGGTTTCAGACACCTGTCACATTTCTCCCTCACGGATGCCTTTGATAGAAATGTATTCACCTCTGTAGATTTAGTTCTGTTCTGTAACTTATAGTAATATTTTATGTCTTAAACTGCACTGCTACTATGAAACAAGAATTTTCACAACATATGGCTTTGATAATAAACCAGATTCTGATTCTGAACTCAGAAATATACACAAGCAGTGTGTGGGAGAGGATCACAGAAACTGGAGAGCAAGGAGATGTGGCAAGAATGGCTGACTCCTGGAGTCCATGGACCCACCAAATCCACTTGGTGCTAATTAACCTATCTAAAGCAAATACTGTACGTAACAGAGAGCCATTAAGTTCTGTCCTACCCCTTGGAAATAGTTTATTCAACTCACTGGCTCCATGCTGACCAATGAACACTTATGTCTATCTTCCAACCTTTAAGGCCAAGGCAATTCAGGTACTGGTCTGGACATTCTTAAATGTGATCTGCTATTCTGCTTCCACTTTTCTTCGGCAGTGTATTCCACTCTGGACAAAAAGTTCCCCCTCAGGACCCCTCATTAGCTTTACCACAATCTATGGTCCCTAGGTTTAGACCAAGAGACATAAGAGCAGAATTAGTTCATTCAACACATTGCATCTGCTCTGCCAATCCATGATGGCTCATTTATTATCCCTCTCAACTCCATTCTCCTGCCTTCTTCTTGTAACCTTTGATACCCTTAATAATCAAGAAACTATCAAACTCCTTTTAAGCGTACCCAATGTCTCGGCCTTCAAAGCCATCTGTGGCAATGAATTTCATGGATTCACCACCCTCTGGCTAAAGAAATTCCTCTTCATCTCTGTTCTAAAGGATCATTACTCTATCCTGATGCTATGCCCTTTGGTCCTAGACTCCCCCACTATGGGAAACATCCACTTCATGCCCAGTCTATCTCGACTTTTCAATATTTGATAGGTTTCAATTAGATCCCCTCGTTCTTCTAAGTTCCAGAGAGTCCTCCCTCCCCACCCCCTACCTTCTCACTCCATCCTTTCATGTCTTGATGAAGGGTCTCGGCCCAAAACTGCAACAGTTTATTCCCCTCCATTGATGCTGCCTGACTTGTTTTGTTCCTCAAATATTCTGTGTGTGTTAACCAAGATTTCCAGCATCTTCAGAATCTCTTGTCTTTATGGACTATGAATCTGCTTCTGTACTTCCAGGAACTGTGGTGTTTTCTAACAGTTGCAGTTTATCTTCTTAATTAAAACAGCACTTTGATTGAGAAATGACAGGTGTAGGTGCTACTAAATTACATGTTAGGTTGGCGGGAGCAAAGACACATTTGATATCTTTATTTCATTATTAGATATTCATTGACTGCATTGAGCTATGGAGGCCATTTTTATTAAAATAAAGCTATATATTTTGTTAACAGAATGAAAAGCACTTTTCACGTACAAAGAGTTTTTTGTAATCTCAGGTATCTGAAAGCTTGAACACAATTTTTCAGAGCCATCCTCTGATTGTTTCAAGATTCAGGGATGTGGAAACCATAGAAAATGTGCAGAAGAGATCTAAAAGGCTGTTGCCTGGATTAGGGAGCATGCCTTATGAGAATAGGTTGAGTGAACTCAGCCTTTTTTCCTTGGAGCGACGGAGGATGAGAGGAGACCTGATAGAGGTGTATAAGAGGCATTGATCACGTGGATATTCAGAGGCTTTTTCCCAGGGCTGGAATGGCTAGCACAAGAGGGCACAGTTTTAAGGTGCTTGGAAGTAGGTACAGAGGAGATATCAGGAGTAAGCTTTTTACGCAGAGAGTGGTGAATGCGTGGAATGGGCAGCCAGTGACGGTGGTGGAGGCAGATATGATAGGGTCTTTTAAGAGACTCCTGGACAGGTATATGGAGCTCAGAAAAACAGAGGGCTATGGGTAACCAAACCCTAGATAATTTCACAGGTAAAGACATGTTCGGCAGCACAGCCTGTATAGTGCAGTAGGTTTTCTATGTTTTCTATTTATATCAGAAGTTACAAGATTTACCCCAAGTTCTCTTACAAAACCAATTCAAGATACTTAATGAGGCATTTCTTACACATCTAATGAGGGCTATGGATATTTTTAATGTAAGGCATTAAGACTATAAGGCTATAAAACATAGGAGCAGAATTAGGTCATTCGGTACATCGAGTCTGCTCCGCTACTCCATCATGGCTAATCTATTATCCCTCACAACCCCATTCTTACAGAAGTTTTTTCACTGTACCTTAGTACATGTGAAATTGTAAACCAATTTTCCAATATGGAAAGGCATTTGTAGATTATTCTCCAACCTGAATGCATATTACTACTCATTTAATCCCGATTCTCAACGCTCATCGGGGAAACTGATGTGGCTTTCCTGTGAGATAAGTCAAAAAGGCGAGAAGAAATCCAAACAGATAAGCTTAGCTACTTTCCTTATGGAAGTACAATGACTTAGAGTTCTCCTGCCAGGACCTGCAAGAATAGCTTCAGCCATTCATAAGAAGCTGGCCACCAGGACCAAGTTCTTGACTGAGGCATCTTGTCGGCCCCAAAACCTGGCTGAAGTAATGTACAGGAATAATTGTTAGTAGCACAACGTAACTGAAGGCTTACCTTGTGTACAGATGCATGAGTAGCCATTCACATAGTCTTGGCAAAATCCATTGTTGAAGCAAGGGCCAGAATTACATTCATCCATCTCTTTCTCACAAAACTGCCCAGCAAAACCTGAAAGACACCTGCAGGAAGACAACAAAACATTTTCAAAGTCATATCATTAGGTCATTGACCAAATACCAGACCACGTTTTGAAATGCCAAGCCAATGTAACTTCATACGGATCAATTTATGAGGACAATCTCGCATTCCTTTAACTATATAATATCTAGGAATGATTGAAAAAGTTTCAGAATAATGGACTCCCCACTCCCAGCTGAGGAAATAGTTTGTCTCAATCATTTTCATCTGCTCCTAAAAGTTTTTAGAATCAGATAGGGACAATTGAAGCAAACAATCTCCTTTGGTGGGGGAGGGTAGTCCATCGAAATAGGAGGAGAATTCATCAAAATGAAAGGCAAGATCTTCAAATTAGTGCCATGTTGTTCAAGGATAATGAGAGGAAACTGTATTTTGAACAAAGTCTTCTGAAAAAATTGAACCTTCCGTCAAAAAGCTGCTGAGACTGGAAGCCAATTGAAAATTTCGGAACTAAGATAAATAGAGTTTTGTAAGTTGAGAATACTGAGGTAACAGAACCAATAGAGTTAAGATATAGATCAGCCATGATCTAATTGAATGGCAGAACAGGATTAAGATACTAAACATTTTACTTGATTCCTATTTATTGGAAATGTGACAATCCTGAGGTAATAATAGCCACAATAAAGATCTTTAAAAGATCCATCTCATATTTTATTAAACCTATAAAAGAATTATTTCAAATGGCTGTTGTCTCCATCCCAAAGGCCAATATTTTACAATCCTTTTCAAGTAGGATTGTACTATAATTTTTGATTTGTGTCCTATTTCACGGTTCCCTGATCAATCATTTGATGCTTTGGTTGGGTAGTTTGCTGTCATCAGAAATAGCTGGGATTTACAAAGGGCCAGAAAGGTGATTGTACCGTAGGAAGAATCGTTCATTTAATTTAGCACACTGAAATGCATTAGGTTCAAGCATGTATTATTTCTTTAGTAATTGGGAAAAGGCTTTCAATAGATTTGAATTACATTCCATTTTTGAATTTCCAGAGGAAGTGAATTTAGGGTTTAGTTTCAAAAGTGGATTACAGTTTTCGTGATGGATTCTGAAGCACATTTTGTTGACAACAAAGAATCATCAACTGCCTGTACCATTTGCTACAGATAGACCCAACGATGTCTTCCTTTCTCCTTTCACTGAGCTGCCTTTGTTCTGCCTGGGGCAGGACTTAAAAAAAATCTTCGTGGGTGGTTCTCAAATAAAATCAATCTTACGACGCCTGAAGTTTTTCACTTTACTTTGATGATCTTCAAAATCTTTGTGACCCATCCTTTGGTTCTGTGCTGGTAAACTGCCAGAAAAATTACTTTCAAGGCAAGCTTAACTAAAAGAAAAGAAGCCTTTTTATCTGTGATGAGTAATGACCACATGAGCTAATTCACCCTCTGGACTATACTTGTCTGAACAAGTGAACAACTGGACAGAGAATCTGATGGTAAAGAAGAACCCTTTGAGGAGTTTTGACACTACTTGTTAGTTGCAAAACCTTCCTTGACACATAAAGACAGTTCCTGCCCAGTGGCAAAGCTTTTGTTTAACTTTGTTTCAGTCATATCAGAAAGGGTTCTGTTGTGTTGGGTGTTTCATATATCGCCAATGTATATATAAAACAGAAATGCCTGTATGCATCCTTGAGTGTCAGCTGAAAGTAAACCACTAGCACATACCTCGGAGTAAGATTTAGCTCTCAGCTTTTCAAGTTCAAAGTTCAAAGTAAATTTACTATTAAAGTACGTATGCTGTATGGCCTCATATACTACCCTGCAATTTTTTTTCTTGCAAGCACTTACAGTGGAACAGAGAAATACAATAGAATACATGAAAATCTACACTCAATAAAAACTGACAAGCAACCAATGTGCAAGAGAAGGTGAAGAGAAAACAAAAAAATAATAAATAAATAAATAAATAGTACTGAGAGCATGAGTTGCAGAGTCCTTGAAAGGGAGTCCAGTGCTCATTTCAGGGGTGAGGTAAGTGAAGTTGTCCGCACTGGTTCAGGAACCTGATGGTTGAAGAGTAATTACTGTTCCTGAACCTGGCGGGTGTGGGACCTAAGGCTCCTGCACTTCTTTCCTGATGGCAGCAGTGAGAGAAGAGCATTGCCCATATGGGGAGGGGCCTTGATGATGAATGGTGTTTTCTTGTGGAAGCATTCCTTGAAAATATGCTCATTGGTGGGGAGGGTTTTTCCTGTAATGGACTGGTCTGTATCTATCGCTTTTGGTAGGCATATCCAGGCTGCGATGCAACCAGTCAGTATATTCTCCATAATGGATCTACTGAAGTTTTTTCAAAGTCTTAAATGACATACCAAATCTGTGCAAGATTCTGAGAAAGTAGAGATGTTTATGTGCTTAAGTTCAGTAAATTGAATCCCATATCTGGGCTGACATTTCAGTGCAGTACTCTGATATCCCTGCACTCAGAAGATAATTCTTTGTTTGCTTCGGGCAACATAGTAGCATAATACTTAGCACAATGCTTTACAATGGCAGTTCTAAGAATGGGGTTTGATTCACATCGCTCTCTGTATGGAGTTTGCATGTTCTCCCCTTGACTGTATGATTTTCCTCCAAGTGCTCCAGTTTCTTCCCAAGTTCCAAAGATATATGGTTAGGTTTAGTGAGTTGTGGGCATGCTATGTTGGCACCAGAAGAGTGGCAACACTTGCAGACTGCATAGCACAATCCTAGCTGATTTGATTTGATAGAAATGATGCATTTCACTGTGTGTTTCAGTGACAAATAAAGCTAATCTTTAATCTTAAATCTTTAATATAAAAGAATCCAGTTCTATATCAAAAACCACAGAAAAGAGTGGAGCCTGGACCTTGATGAGGTGAAGAGGCCATGAAAGATTATACCTGTGATTGATCCACCAATTCAAGATGTCTGTATCCCTCAGAACAATTGGGTGGTGCTGAAAGTATGACCTTCAAGCGTTCATGGAGAAATTAGAGATGCAAACTTCATATCAAACATTCTCTTAGCTCCAGTCAGCATTTTAGTGAAAAGGACAACTGTCAGGGCTGAAGCAGGCTCTGTAGTTAATGAAATCCTTGATAGCTTGTTCGTCCCAGAGAAGCAGAACTGAACCATGTCGCTGACGCTGTAATGGTGTTGCACCAACTGCTATGGTACTATGCTGCTGCAACTACAGAGGAATTACATAGCTATAGAGTAAGTAGAAGTCATAAACAACTAGACATATGTCTACTCCAGTCACTCACAAGTAGCAAATTTCAAATTGCTCATCTTTATCATCCAAGCAGAAAATGCAGCCTCAATAGGGAGAAAGTGATTGGGCTCATTGAATGTAGTTTACAATGAGATATGTTACATTGGAGGACAGCTCACGTTGCAGGACAACATGGTGAAGAAGCATTCAAGGATTTTCAAAGAAAGCAAAAGCTGATACCTGTGATAGAACTACATATACCTGTCTGGACATGCCCCCCAGCTGACTGCTGCTGTGGCTCCTCCCACAGACCCCGGTATAAAGACGATTGGAGACACAGCCCCGGCCTCAGTCTCCAGGATGCAGTGTGGTGGTCATTTGCTGCTTGTTCTTTCTTCCAGCCAATAAAAGCCTATATCTCGCCTCACGCCTCCGAGAGTTATTGATGGTGCATCAATACCTCTGAAGATCTATCCTGGGCCTAACACATTGATGCAACTACAAAGAAGGCACACAGGGAGTTATACTTCATTAAGAGTTTGAAGTGATTTGATATGTCAACAAAGACTCTAGCAAATTTATACAGAGGCAGCATGAAAACCAGTCTAACAGGTTGCATCACCACCTGATATGGAGGATCCAATGCACAGAATTAGAAAAAGCTGCAAAGGATTGTAAAATCAGCCAATTCCATCATAGACATTCTTGTCCCCAGCATTGAGGGTATCTTCAAGAGTCGATGCCTCAATTTCAAGTTCAAGCTCAAGTTTAATTGTCACTCAACCAAATATCTGTACTGTATAGAGTTAAATGAAACAGTGTTCCTCCAGGGCCAGGGTACAAAACACTGTACATACAATCTCACAAAGCACCCTCACATAGCATATATAGTTACAAAACTACATATTGTCACAAAAAATATTAGTCAAAGTCCCTGATTGATTGTGCATGGAATGTTGCCCTGGAGCCATGTTTCTTCAGAAACAAGCATGTAGCCTTTTCTCATGATGCACTAGTGCAATCCAGCTTATCTTACACCGAGTGAAAACCAACAGGAGGGTCAGCCCACAACCTAGCAGGGATGCCAGAGCCCTCGCCGCACCTTCCTTCTTACCCACGCTGCCTCTGACACTTCTTTCCTGGGTGGCTGCAACAGGCAACGCCGTGACATGAGGACCTGATCCATTCAGCAACCAAGGCCACACAGCTCCCCCGCCGTTGGTCTTCCCATTTAAAATGAATTGGACTTGCAGTATTTTACATGTCCAGTATTCAAGGCTAGTTTAGGAAATGAGAACAATGCAAGATACAGTATGTTCATTGCAGACCATATCCAGTATTCTATTGTCCCAGAAGGAAAATAGAGCCAGAGATGAGACCATTATTCTCAAAGTTATACGATACTATTGGCCCATACCCATAACTGAACTGCCAAAACCAGGTGGCAGTGCAGAAGTATAGTGATTATAAAATAACTATTGATCAAGTACTTACATGTAACTCACTTGATGCTTTGCCAAATGTAGAAGATTGGTTCAAAAGGTTGACATAAGAGCAGATCATTTCAAAGTTAGATATAATAAATGCTTACATTCAATTTAAATAAGATGTAGAGTGCAATTCTTATTTAACCATTGCATGCCTGGGGCTCTTTCAGCCTCAGTTTAGTGTTTTTTTTCCAGTCCAGAATTGTTCAGTGTGTAAAAAGAATTAATACATTTGCTGAGGAATCAAGGGAATCCCCAATCTCAGACAGACATAGTCATGATGGCAGGCTGAGAAAAGTACTCCAAAGTTTGGAAAAGCATAGAGCATGTGTTAAATCTCACAAGTGGAATGATTTATAAATGTATGGAATATTTGGGCATAGTGTAGAACAGAATAGGTCACTTCCCACCAAGCCAAGGTAAAGGATGATGTACCTGAGGATGCACTAACTCCTCTGAAAATCTCTGAGTTCAGATCACATTAGGGTTAGTGAATAACTAATATAAACTAATACTGAGCTTGGCACCATTGTTGAATTCATGAGTGGCCTGTTGAAGAGAAGTATTTCATTATACAGGATAATTATTATGATTGATAAAGTATTCACAAGTTGTTTAAAAGTCATCCTGCAGGGAGTACCATGCTTGTACTGTATTATATGTTGAGAGTGGGATGCGTCACCACATGGTATTCCAGCAGTGATAGACCAGTACCAAGCATCATACACTCAGTGGGCACTTTATTATGTTCTTCCTGTACCAAATAAAGAGGACACTGAGTGTATCTTTGTGGTCTTCTGCTACCGTAGTCCAGCCATTTCGAGGGTCAACATTTTGTGCATTCGGAGATGCCCTTCTGCATACCACTGTTGTAATGCATGGCTATTTGGTGTCCTGCCGAAGGGTCTCGGCCCGAAATGTTGACTGTACTCTTTTCCATAGATGCTACTTGGCCTGCTGAGTTCCTCCAGCTTTTTGTGTGTGTTGCTTGGATGTCCAGCATCTGCAGGTTTTCTCTATTTGTGTTCGTTCACGTTGTCTTGAATCAGTCTGGGCATCCTCTTCTGACCTTACTCCTTAACAAGGTGCTTTCACCCATAGGGCACAACAGTAGCACTGCAATCAATGCATTGCTATTACAGCTCAGGGCATCGGAGTTTGGAGCTCAATTCTGATTTCATCTGTAAGGAGTCTGCATGTCCTCCGCATAGAATGTGTGGGTTTTCTTTGCGTTCTGCAGTTTCCTACCACAGTCCAAAGACGTACTGGTTAGAAGGTTGATTGATCATTATAAATTATCCTGCGAGTAGGTTTCAGGGTTTCAAGGTAAATTTATAATCAAAGTACATATATGTCACCATATCACAACCCTGAGATTCATTTTCTTGTGGGTATAAACAGTAAATCCAAGAAACACATAGAATCAATGAAAGACTGTATCCAACAGGATGGATAAACAACCAATGTGCAATAGTCAACAAACTGTGCAAATGGAAAAAAAGAAAAATAAATAAATAAACAAACAATAAATATTGAGACGATGAGATGATGAATCCTTGAAAGTGAGTCTGCAGTTTGTGATAACAGTTCGGTGATGGGGTGAGTGAAGTTGAGTGAAGTTACCCCCTCTGGTTCAAGAGCCTGGTGGTCAAGGGGTAGGAACTGTTCCTCAGCCCGATAGTGTGGATTCCGAGGCTCCTGTACCTTCTTCCTGATGGCAGCAGCAAGAAGGGAGCAAGGCCTGGGTGGTGGGGGTACTTGACGATGGATGCTGCTTTCTTGTAACAGCACTCCATGTAGATGTGGTGGAGAGGTTTTGCCTGTGATGGACTGGGCTGTTAGGGTTAAAATCAGGGGTTGTTAGGGGTTGCTGAGTGGTGCCAGCCAAAGGGCCAGTAAGGCCTATTCAGTGCTTTATTTCTACATAAGTAAATAAATAAACTGCTGACTTTCTCTGTTGACTCTAGAGACTAGTGTTTGTGAAAATCGCAGGAGATCAGCAGTTGCTGAGATACTCAACCCACCACTGTCTGGCACTAACAAACATTCCACCATAAAAATCACTTAGATCAGATTCTTCTCCATTCTGATATTTGGTCTGAACAACAACTGAACCTTTTAACCTTGTCTGGCTGCTTTTATTCATTGAGATTGGTTGATTAGATGTATGCATTATGGAGCAAGTGTACAGGTGAGCCTAGTAAAGTCGCCACTGAGTGTATATTTGCTATGTTCTATCAATCGCACACCCTCCCCACCTCACAGACAGACAAGTAGCTGGAGAGGCAGACAGAAACACACACGTTGCAGGTAAAAGGACACACACCCCCTTCTCTACTACCTAAACTGATTTGGGTGCTGCCTTGGCCTGCTGAGTTCCTCCAACATTTTAAATTTTGTCTGTGTTGCTTGGAATTCCAGCATTTGCACATTTTCTCTTGTTTATATCTCTCTTTGACACTTCTGTTGAAGGGGTCTGAGATTTAAAACTCTTTCTCCTTCCACAGAAGTTGATTGGTTGATCTGCTGAATGGTTCGAGCATTTTCTGTTTAGTGTTTAATTAACCTGACACACGTTGTATGAGAAACAGAATCAACAGAGGGCTAAAACTCATATCTTGTTGGGCAGAGATGCCTGAAGTGAAGACTCATGAAGCAGGTGAAGGCCACTGCTCTTATGGAGAAATCTCTGCAAAGATTTACACAGAACATGCCAAAGTCCTCCCAGAAAGAATTAAAATTTTGGTCAAGAGGGAACAGTTAACCAATGGTTAAAGTTAATCTGTGAAAGGAAGGAAAGAAACATGCTAATTTTCCAAAGTTGTGATTCTTTTTCTCAGTGTTTATCAGGAACACATTTCAAGAATTTAGCTCATTGTCTTTTCTGTAATCAAAATATTATGTAAAGATTATAATCAGTTAAACTGACTGAATTTCAAAATAACTCATAACTATTTATTGGGACTGAGATGTAATATCACGGATAGAGGAATATATCAATTCACTTTGCATTTATAAACCTTTTTATGGGTTCTTCCCCAAATCAAACATCATCCATACAAGCAGCTCTACTTCATTAGGAGTCTGAGAAGATTTGGTGTGTCAGCAAATATTGCAGTAAAATTTCAACAGATGTATAGCATTCTGGCTGCTTGTATCAATGCCTGACATGGAGGCTCCAATGCACGGGACCAAAAGAAGCTGTGGAGGCTTGTTGACATAGTCAGCTCCATCATGGGCACAGCCATCCCCTCCATTGAGGACATCTTCAAGGGCAGTGCCTCAAGAGGGTGATATCCATCATTAAAAGCCCTCACTGTGAAGGATGTGCTATCTTCTCATCACTAACATCAGGGAGGAGGTACAGGAGGCTGAAAATCCACATTCAGCATTTTAGGAATAGTTTCTTCCCTTCTGCCGTCAGATTTCTGAAAGATCCATGAACACTGCCTTGTTGATCTAATTCTGCATGGTTTATTTATTTATTTGCTGTAACTTACTCTTTCTTTGGTTTTGCACTGTACCGCTGTCATAGAATAACAAATCTCACAACAGATGTCAGCGGTAATAAACCCAATTCTGACTCTGGTTCCTAATTTAGAAGTATATCGCAGATCTTCTTCAAGGCTGGTTCTGACCCTAGAGTTTTCTTACCACCAAAAGAACCATGAGAATACCTAGAGAAGACCTTCTCAAGAACAATTAAGGATAGGCAGATAGGGCTTGTCAATCATGCCTACTCTCCAAATAATGAATAAATGAGAGAAATGTTCTGTTCCTAGTGGGGCATTGGTTGCATCAAGGCTCAGCATCTGTGACAGGATAGCTCACTTCAGAATCCAGAGAAGTAGAGGGTAATCCTTGTGTCCCAAGATCCAGTTCTATGGCTACAGAAAACGCCTGGCAGCCTCTGAGAATGATCTCTGTAGATGAATGTCTCATGTCATTTCCTTCAATCATGAGGATATTTTGATGATCACAAACAAGCTTAATGTTGAGGAAGAGTGAAAAAAGGCCAGGTTAAAGAAGCAAGCCCTTGTGGGAACATGGATACAGTCAATGGCAGCTGGCATTCATAGAAATTCAGCAAAGCCAATATATCGTGCTCTCCACCCCTCCTCCCACATGTATATGAACTCATGGGGATAGGCTGAATAGGTTAGGACTTTACTGCTCGGAGTGCTTGAGAGTGAGGGCAGATAAGACCATAGGATATAAGAACAGAATTGGCTATTTGGTCGAGTCTGCTCCACCATTCAATTGTGGCTGATTTATTTTCCCTCTTTGCTCCACTCTCCTGCCTTCTTCCCAGTATCTTTTACACCCTTACTAATCAGGAACGTATCAACCTTTCCTTTAAAATATACCCAGTGAATGGCCCTCCACAGTGTCTGTGCCAATGAATTCTACATATTCACCACCTCTGGCTGAAGAAATTCTGCAACATCTGTTTTAAAGGGATGTCCTTCTATTCTGATTCTGTACCCTCCTGTCCTAGACCTACTCTCTACAGGAAACTTCCTTTCCACATTCACTCTATCTAGGCAATCCAGCATTCAGTAGGTTTTAATGAGATTCTCCTTTATTCATTTAAAATCCAGTGAGTACAGGCCCAGAGCTGTCAAGCATTCCTCATATGTTAGTCCTCTCATTCCAAGGTTCAATCTCGTAAACCTCTTCTGGACCCTTTCTAATGCCAGTACATCGTTTCTTAGACATGGGGCCCAAAATCTTATAGAGGTATACAGAATTATGAGGGGTTTAGGTAGGGTGAATGCATACAGGATTTTTTCCACAGCTAAGGTGAGACTAGAACTAGAGGGCAGAGGTTATGGGAAAGGTGAAGTATCTAAGGAATTCTGACAGGGAGTCTCTTTATTCAGAGGGATGTGAGAGTGTCATACATCATAGAGTACCGCAGCACAGAAGCAGGACCTTCTATTAATCTGCCTAATTTCATCAAACTGCACCCAGACCATTACTCTCCATACCATTTCCATCCATGTACCTACCCAAATTTCTGTTATTTGTTGAAATCAAACCCACATCCACCTCTGCTGTTGGCAGCTCACTCCACCCTCTCAACACCCTCTGAGTAAAGAATTTTCCCCTCACGTTCCTGATAAACATTTCACCTTTGACTCTTAACATATGACCTCAAAGTCTAGTTTCACCCAACCTCAACAAAAAAGCTTTACTTGCATTTATCCTAACTATGCACTTTTGTATACCTGTATCAAATCTCCCCTCATTCTCCTACGCTCTAGGAAATAAAAGTCATAACATATTCAATATTTCCCTATAACTCAGGTTCTCAAGTGATTGCAACATCCTTGTCAAATTTTCTCTGCACTTTTTCAATCTTATTGATATCTTTCCAGTAGGAAGGTGACAACAGCACACAACACTCCAGATTAGACTTCACCTACATGTTATACAACTTCAACAAAACATAAAAGCTCCTGTATTCAATACTTTGTTTTATAAACACCAATGTGTCAAAAGCTCTTTTTGCAACCTTAGCTAATTGTACCGCCGCTTTGAAGGAATTATAGATCTCTAGGAACAAGCTGCAAGAGGAACTAGTAGAAGACATTTAAGAGAAAATTGGATAGGGACATGGATGAGAAAGGTGTGGAGAGTTATGTTCCAGGTATCGATAGATAGGACTAGGCAGGAAGCCAAGTTTGCACAGACTAAATGGACCGAAGGCCACGTTTCTGTGCTGCAGTGCTTCTTGACACTATGAATCTATTTGTGAATGGACTACCTTGCTGATGCAGCAGTGAGGAGCACATTGGTTGCCTGGAGAAGTCCTGCAGCATGGAAGGGGAGAGTGGATTGACCTTGGTCTCCATGAAAATGCTAGCCAGTCATGTCAGGTTGGCCAAGAACATCACTTATCTCAGTGATGAAAAACTTGAAATACCTGAGCTTGCAAATAGATTTTTTGTCAGAGAAGTCTTGAAGAGGCTCTTCACCCATGAGCAAATCTGTGTCTCCAGTCCTCAGCTGTTAATTCATTCTGAGTAGCTGGTCTTGACCTTAAGGAATAGAATGTTTCCACCAGTTAGGCGGCCACTGAATGCATTTCTCAGCAGCTGAAAAGTTTCATGTGGAGTGACGACAGTAATGCAACAGCCATTTTGCACAAACCAAACTCCAAACACAGCATCTATCGTATAATCTGATCGTAAGGAACATGGTTTGATGTTATGTATCAAACTGGACAACTGAGGGAAGCTTCCTTGCTCATCTCAGAGAGCGTTCTAGGCTTTGGTCTATGCCTCATTGGGAACATCGGGACCTGAAATTATGCAACGCTCTCTTAGTTTTGCATGATGTGTGTGATGTGTGAGGGATGAAAATAGTCTGGCTGACTTCTAGAATAGCAAGGAATTTTAAGCATTGATACTTTTCAAATAAGTTTAACAAAAAGATGTGCTTTCTCCACAAAATCTTATGATCTACTGAAATAATTTTTTAAATATTAACTGTTATTGACATTTGAAATATTTTATTCTAAAGTACTGAGTATCCAAGGGAATGATTTAAATAACAATCTCTAATATTTATTTTATGACCTAAAAATTCAATTTCTGATGACTAAAATCTAATTTATATCATATTTCACCTCTGGATAATTGAGGCTGTGTATCATTTATAAATCAAAGTGAGAATTCTTTATTTGTATAGCTGCCATTAATTATTAGAAGAATCTTTTGAATATTCTTGGATCTCAAAAAGGCAATTTCTATTTACCTTAATCACATTCCTTGGCCAAATATATATTTTATTTTCCCCTCTCTTGAATATAAATCTCATTTACTGCCTGTTTTTTCACTGTGTCAGACTCATTTTCTCAAATTTATATTTGGACAGCGACACATTATTGAGGAGGCAAAAGGAATCACAGACAAAATGTCAGTGAAGAGTTGAAATATGGCCTTGTCATGGGATTTATATGAAAAGAGTTTTACTTTTATCATCAGCCAATACGAGGTGCCCTGACATTAGAGACATACATTTTAACAGGTTTCTCCTTTTCCGATAACCTTTCTATTATCTTAGCTCCCATTCTTCAGCCAAATTATGACAGACATTTTACCCCGCTAAATTAAAAATAATGAAATATTGATCAGCTTGATCATTATATCAATGTTTACAGAATTCCTTGTAGTTCTGCCTATCTCTCAAGATTATGAATGCAGAACAAGAGAAATATTAAACTGTTGTATTTATGATTGTATCTGGTAATGAGTCCCAATCAGACACTCAATTGAATTTTTTCCCCATATTTTAGATTTTATGTTTGTATATGCTTAAAAATGAGAGAAGGATGCTAAATGAGCCAGCAGGTTCTGTGCATTCTTCGAATACTGTGACAACCTTAAGAACTTGTATGGAATATCAGAATGAGCAAAGGAAAGATGATGCAGCCTCAGAATACATTTTAAGACAATGTTCAATTTGATAAAATCCTAACTTGGAAAGATATAGAGGCAGGCAAGTAGTTCGGTGAAAGGAAGAGGTTATAAGGTTGTGAGGTTCGGAGATTGTCAGCTTCTGGGAGGCCTTTGGTTTTTGTCTCCTTTTCCTCAATACCTAAAGGCTTTGTGTGAAAAAGCCACTTTATCATGATCCAACTTGTTGCTTGAACTCACCACCTGATAACTCTGCCTCCTTTAACTAAGCTGTTTTGACGTAGAGGGCCAGATGAGCCGAACCTGAATGCCTGAGACATCCCCTGAAGCTGACTATTCCACAAGAAATAATGAGACCTCAGGCTGTGGAGCCTGAGGCCCGGTCCCAGATCATCCTGAAGTCCTTCCATAATCAGAACTATTCAAATAGTGTTGAACATTTAACCTTAGAAATTAACAAAACTAATAAAAATGAACACTGAAATAGGCTTAAATTTTACAGTTTGGGAACCACAATGAAATGATTGGAATTGTGCAACTTACAGCCACAAGCCCTGGTAGAAAGCTGATGGGCCAGATTTAGTAGGTATAGCCTCTCAGCCAGGTACGTCAGTATTCTGCCACAGGATTTAGAGCTGGCGCAGAAGATGAAAAGCTCTATTCCACCACTACCATCGGAGAAGAGATGCAGAAGAGTTAGGCCCAAAACCACCAGGTTCAGGACCTTCAATGTTCCTGAACCAGCATGGATAACGTCCTTCACTAGAACTCCAACTGATTCTGCAACCTGCAGATTCCCTTTAAAGGACACTATAACCCACACTCTCACTTTTAGTATTTTTATTTGCCCAACTTATCTACTTTTGCACATTGGTCGTTTGTCAGTTTTTGTTTATGTATTGTCTTTCATAAATTCTATTGTATTTCTTTATTTTCTGTAACTGCAAGAAAATGAATCTCAAGGTAGGATATGGTAACATATACGTACTTCGATAACAAATTTTACTTTGACTCTGACTTTGATGTGCTGGCTTCTGAGCTCTGATTTATCGCTGACTTTCAAGCTTTGATTATCGGGCAAAGAAGTACAAGATTCAAGCTTTAACATTGTTTATTGTCATTCTTCAGTACACCAGTGTAAAGAAGAATGAAATGATTGTTACTCTGGCCCCGATGCTGCATTAAAAAAAACACAATAAAGCATAAAGAACAGTATAAACCACAATAAATAACATGATTGAAATCTCCTTCAATTATGAAGAGAACATCCAGAGAAGGGAGCTGATGATACTGTACAACTGTAGCCAGCAATGACAGACTCAACAGTAAACTCCCTGAGCAGTCAATATGGCCAGCATTCAACTGTATGATGTTCTGTTGCTACACAATGGTGACTGACCACTGGAGAAGAGTCCATGCTCTTTGGATTCTTCTGTGATGAACTGATGAACTGAACCACGAGTTGGAGAAAGATGACAGCCCTCCCTGGCATTATAGACCACCACTAGCCATTCACTGTACTAGTGCTGGACAGTTTTGTGTTGAACTGATTCAGTCAGGCTGCTGTCTACAAGAGGGCTGAGTTTGCCCTCAGTTTTGTAGGCTTTGTGTGTGCAATTGGACTGGGATTCATTTGTAAAATGTGTAAAAGATTGGGGAGCTTCAAGGAGAAATTGCATTCATTGTAACTCCTTTACTCCAGTACAAAAAACATTGCTGGAATCTAATTTCTATGGTAACACTCCTCGGATGAATTAGTTGCAACTGCATATTTCTACTGGTTTTACCCTTGGATTGGATTATCGTGCATAGAAAGAATTTGTCTGCATGCTACCTATGCCATATATGAGTACATTGAGGCAGTAAAACAGAAAGTAGTGGATACAGCACAGTCCATCACAGACAAATCCCTCTCCAGTATTGAGTGCATTTACAAGGAGTGCTGCCACAAGAAAGGAGCGTCTATAGAATCATCAAGGACAGCCACCATCCAGGCCATGCTCTCTTATCAGTGCTGCCATTGGGGAAGAGCCTCCTCATTTTGAGTGAACAGAACTGCTGTTGAGCTCAGCCTAACTCAGTGTTATTTTCATTACAAGGAATATATATTGAGTCGTGACTTCTTTTGCACATTTGATGTTTGTCAGTCTTTACTTATGCATAGCTTTTCATATTATATTTCTGAATTTTCCCTTAAATGCCAGCAGGAAATGAACCTCAAGGTGGAATGTGGAGATGTATACTGTACATCCTTTGGTAATAAAGTTAGTTTGATTTTGAAAATAGAGTGTGACAGCTACAGAGCAAGCACAGTGCTGGTAAACAAAGCGAGGCCACAATGAGGAGATCAAGAATTTGTCATTAGTGTAGCAGAGATCTATTTAAGATCCTGAGTACAGCGGGATAGAACTTGTCCTGCCATTGTAGAACTTGTTGAGGAAGCTCCAAGGGTTAAGATAGATATTTTGCCTGGAAGACTTAACTGGTGATTTTTAGAAGGTGCTGAATGTAACTAAAATAAATACAAAAAAATGACTGCACCAATGCGACAGTGAATTGTCCTGCATGGTTATTTCAGTCATTTAAAAAAACTTTTCAAAATTGGTGGATTGACACTGTCAATGCCTTTTTTATTTGTGATAAACATTTTAAAATGCTTCCCATTTGCTCTGGTCCATGGAAGATTTAGCATTCAGCGACATGTATGTGAGGTTGAGTGGAAACTCAAATACAGCTTTTCAGAAAAGTGCAATTTGCACCTATTGTACTTCAAAGAAACCAATCTCTTTCCTGCCAAGACTTTGACAAAGGTTTCACAACAACAAATGTGGCATAAATAACACTTCCAACAACATTTATGAAGCTTGAAACATAAAAGGGCACAGCAGTCCTCTCCTTTGGTACCACGCCCACCAATCAAAACATTAATTCCCTACAAATTAGCATGTAGTGGTTGCCATGTGAACCAGTTACAAAAATGATTTTCCGTTAATTAGCCAAACTACACTGACAACAGACACTCAATAGATTCTGCAGATACAAGGAACACATTTTTAAAAAATTTACAGACAGAGCCTCTTGCAGTCCAATGGCCTGCACTGTTTCATAACATCCATGTGACCAAATAACACATACATCTTTGGAATGGGGGAGGAAACAAGAACACTTTGAGGGAACCTATTAGTCACTTGGAGAACATACAAACATCTTACAAACAGTGGCAGAAATGAATGCAGTCTCTGCTTCTGTCATAACATTGCGTTGATCATTATGCTACCATAGCGCTACATCTTCAGCAGCACACACAAAATGGAGGAACTCAGCAGGTCAGGCAGCAGCTATTTAAAAAAATAAACAGTAGAAGCTTCATCATGACTTGAAAGGAAATGGGCAGAAGCCAGAATAATAAGGTGGGAGAAGGGAGAGAAGTACAAACTGGCAGATGATAGGTGAGATCAGGTGAGGTAGATGGTGGGTGGGTGGATGATACGAGAGGCTGGGACGTGATAGGTGGAAGGGATGAAGCACTGAAGAAGAAGGAATCTGATGGGAGTGGATGATACCATGGAATAAAGGGAAGCAAGAGAAAGAATGAGAAGACCACCAGAATGGACACAAATGCAAATAAAGAGTGCGAAGGAACGGAAGTGAGTGGTTATGATAAGTTAGAGAATTCTATGTTAATGCTAACAGGCTGGAAACTACGCAGATGGAATATAAGGTGTTGCTCTACCAAGCTTCATGGCAGTAGAGGAGGGAGAGGAGGTATCCTCACAACATCCTCCAAATTCTACTAACAAAAATTAAAAGGCAGTAGGTTCCCCTTTGCTCTGCAGGTTCCCTCCAAATCAACACCTTCTAACTTGGAAATATGGCACCATTCATTTGGTCTTCACTTGGGCTGAATTGCAAGGCTTCTTCATTATGAGAGCACTCTCACCAGAAATCTGCAGTGGATTAACAAAACAATTCACCACCATTTTCTCAAGGGCAATTTGTGATGGGGAAAAAAGTGAATAGAGACAAATGCAGAAGCAAATTTATTCTCATTAAATCAAAAAACCTTCAGACATTGGAAATCTGAAATAAAAACAAGAATTCTGGAAACACTCAGCATGTTTGAAGAGAGAGAAAACAAATATTTCAAATTGATGTCCTTTTATCAGAAGGAGGAAATATTTAGATTAATGTAATAGTACATTATTCTTGCCTTTGCATTATTTCTAAGCATTCTAGATTCAAAGCAAACCCCTCTGTAAATGGGCCAGGAAATGAACATGATTTTCTTGAGATTTACGCAATCCATTATGCTGACAACTTGTCCTTTGAACTAAGGTGCGTAGGTTAATTAGCCATTGTACACCCAGCGGCCAATTTATTAGGTAAAATGGTACACCTGCTCATTCATGGAAACATCCAATCAGCCCATCATGTGGCAGCAACTCAATGTACAAAGGCATGCAGACCTGGTCAAGAGGTTCAGTTGTTGTTTAGACCAAATGTCAGAATGGGAAAGAAACGTGATCTAAGTGACTCTGACCATGGAATGATTGTTGATACCAGACAGCGTGGTTTGAGTATCTCAGGAAATGCTGGTTTCCTGGGATTTTCACACACAACAATGTCTACAGTCCACAAGAATGGTGCGAAAAACAGAAAAATCATCCAAGGAGCTGCAGTCTCCTGTGGATAAAAATACCTAGTTAGTGAGAGTGGTCAGAAGAGACTGGCCAGACTGGTTCAAGCTAACAGTAAGTTGACAATAACTAAAATAACCAAGTGTTACAACAGTGATGAGCATTAGAGCAACTCTGAATGCACAAGTCAAACCTTGATGTGACTTGGTGACATGCAATTTTACTTAGAATTTTGAATGTGTAGCCAATAGCCATTATATTAGTCTCAGGAGTACAGAAGTGGCCACTGAGTGTAAGTTGTCCCAAGTCAGTAAACATGTAGTAGAAAATGGGGGTGGGGAGAGTTGATAGGAATGTGGGAAAAATAAAATATGATTAATTTAAGTGCTTGTTTGATTATCAGCACAGACTCAATGGACCAAAGGGCCTGTTTCCCTGCTGTATGACTCTAAAGCTCTATGCCTAAAAATAGGAGTTTTTAAGTGAAGCAGAAATGACCTGGAAACAATTGTGTTGATAATTAATGATAACGTCATTAGCTTGAAGACAGCCACAACTAGCATAATATAATGCAATGTTGTGTTCTGGGCTGAACAATGCATGCTATTATGCATTGAGCTGCTGCCACATGATTGGCTGACTAGATATTTGTAGTAATAGAGTGGGTGTACCGTTGTACCTGGGTGAGTTGCCTGGAAGGAAATCCCTCCTGTTGATCCCTCCCACTTATGGCCGACCCTTATCCTGCCATCAAGCCTCCTCTACTCCTTTTCTTTAGCCTTCACCTCATCTTCCTTTCCCTCCTGTTCTTCAACTGGAGAACAGAAAAGAGCCTGATGAAGACCTGCAGCCCACAGCACACTATTGGGAATTGACACCAATTCAGCCATGTACTGCAGGTCTTCTTCAGGGCAGCTGAGACAACTGATGTTTTGTTTTGATTTCAAAAATAAACTTTATAATATCGATCTACCTACAGTATATCTATCTATCTTATGGTCATATGGTGTTTGTATTTATATATCCATCACATATACACAAAAGTAGCACTCCATGAGACCATAAGATCATAATATATATTTTCAGAATTAGGCCTTTCGGCACATTGAATCTGTTTGCCATTTAATCATGGCTGATTTTTTTCTCTACATTAAACATATCCAACAACATGGCTTCCACAACCCTCTAGGCAATGAATCCTACTAATTTGCTACACTTTGGCTGAAGAAGTACCTCCTTACCTTAATTCTAAAGGGATATCCAAGGTTGTGCCCTCGGATCCCAGACTCTCCCACTATAGAAACATTATCTTGACATTCACTCTTTTCAGACCTTTCAGCATTCGATAGATTCCCCCCTCATCCTTCTAAATTTCATTTTGATTGGCCACTCCTCTCCACAGCCCCTCAGCTCCCTTCATCACCCCATGCACTGCCACTTCATGCTTACACTCCACACCTCATACCCACACTGATACATTCACTGTCCTAATGTTTTTTCATATGCCCTGCTGGTACTTAGAAGAGTTCCTCTTGCCAAGAATGACTTTGTCACTTTATCATTTCCTGTCATGGTCACCTAATGTACGAATATTCCTGCACCTAGTGTCACTTTATGTACATACAATTAGTCTATGTAAATAAGCTAATTTTATGACTAAACAGCTCAGTTATTCATACATTGCGTTTTATAGGATTGTTTTTATATTTATATTTATTGTGTTTTTATGTTTATTCTGTACACTTTATGCTGCATCAGATCTGGAGGAACAATTATTTTTCTCTTTTATACTTGCGTACTGAAGAATGAGAATAAACAATCTTGAATCTTGAGTCCAGACCCAGAGCCATCAAACAAGTCGCATTCGTTAAAATGACTCGTACATTAAGTCTTTCATTCCCAGGATTATTCTTGAGAACCTCCCCTGGACTGTCTCCAGGATAAGCATATCGTTCCTTAGATATAGGGTTCAGTATTCCAAATGCGAGCTCATCAATGCCTCAGCAATACATATTTGCTTTCATAATCTAATCCACTCATAATGAATGACAACACTGCATTTCCCCTCCTTACTGCTGACTCATTCTGCAAGGCCGTGTTGTGAGCTCCATTCCAACTTTACAGTATACTGCTAATTTCTGCAATTTCCTTCACATTTATTTTTCAAGTAGCTGATAGTATACAATTGTATTTCAATGTTATATTGACTATTCTGTTGTATATACTACTTATTACAAATGACTATAAATTGAACATTGTCCATTTAGATGGAGACGTAATGTAAAGATTTTTACTCCTCACGTATGAGAAGGATGTAAATAATAAAGCCAATTCAATTCAATTTAAGCAACACACACAAAATGCTGGTGGAACACAGCAGGCCAGGCAGCATCTATAGGGAGAAGCACAGTCGACGTTTCGGGCCGAGATCCTTCATCAGGACTAACTGAAAGAAGAGATAGTAAGAGATTTGAAAGTAGGAGGGGGAGGGGGAAATCCAAAATGATAGGAGAAAACAGGAGGGGGAAGGGTGAAGCTAAGAGCTAGAAGGTGATTGGAAAAGCTCCTTCAGTTCAGAATTCAGAACACTGAATTTCCAGCATCTACAGATTTCCTCGTGTTTGCATTTTCAATTCAATTTAATTAATCTTAAGGAAATGCTGAACTCAGTCTCACAAGTGCTTTAGCACCTCTGATTCTTGAATTCTCTGTCTGTTTAGAAAATTGTCTACACCTTTATTGTTCCTACCAAAGCACATTACCCCACTCTTCCCAGTGCTGCATTCCAATGACACAACACCAAGTTCTTTGCATTCTGTGTATGTACATTCAATCTGTACATTCAGTGCTGTTGGTTCTATACACAGCAGTGTTAGCACATTTTTCTTTGTATAAAGATAGCACTATTGCCAATCACTTGAATCCCTGGAGTGACATACCCTTCTCTTATTTGAGATTTACTCCTCTGAGTGCCCAGTGTTACGTACCCCGTAACTAGGTCACTTACCAGCAAAGATAGAGAGGTCCGTTGAAGTCTGATGGTACTAATTTTAACAGTATTTATTAGTAAAGATTCACAAAAATAATATCAATGCAAACATACAGATAATATACATTGTCAATACTAAATTTAAAGGTGCGGGTATAATAATAATCAATAAGAAATAAGCTCTATCGTTGTCTAGGGGATAATGAGTTGTCTGATGGAAATATACAGTTCACTGCAGTTCCACAAGCTGCCGTCTTTTGGTTGTCGCTGTGTTGCACTTTGTTGGAGAGAGAGAGAAATAGGAATAGAATGGGAACAGTTACCCTGCGGGTTTTCCAACCTTTTATGAGTTTGATCCGTCGGAGTCTCATTGGGGGTGGCCGTTCACTTGTGGCCTCTCCTTTAGCTAAAGCCGTTCTTCCGTGGTAAGGCCGCCAATCCCAGGCAAGGGAAGGACGCACACGAGCCCCCACCGGCTATCGCTCTTAAACGCTGTCACAGGATTTCTAGCGTGTCTTCTGGTGCGTCTGAGGGGCTGTTCCCACAGACCCTCTTTTTATCCTGACTCACAGGGGCTCAGGTGTCAATCAGGTTGGGGATGATGCAATCCCTCCGCCAACCTCCTCTTTGGTTCACTGCCTGGGGCGTCGATGCATCGTCCAGGATGCAATACACAAGTCCGTCTCCAAGAGACAATAGCCGGCATCAATGGGTCCGCCTCTCAGAGGCCACGGCACATTCCAACGCCTTGTGGATTCTGTATGTCTTTCTCTCATTTCCTGGGTCTCCTGAATGGACTCAATAGTGATCTTGCGATTCTCACAAAGGAGGGGGCTAACCCCGCACCCTTCGGCCCCTCAGAGCTGTGGTACATTCATAACACCAGTAAATGGAGGATGTTAGTGTTGTGCTTCTCCACACCACTTTGCATTGGCTGCGCTGAACTTTCAGTGCCAGTCAGCACCATTCCCTTATATTATCTTGCTGAGCTGGAAGACCGTCAAGTTTCAGGAAGACCAAAAGAAATATTTCACCGAGATGGTGGCCCTCCAGTAGCACTTGCTTTCCTTTGCTGATGTCCACTGAAGGCAGCTGAAGCATTTTTTCAACAGGTCAAAGGTCAGTCCTGAAACAACTCACATAATATCACTGCTTTCACTCCACATTACCACCATAGTGGGCCATTTCTCAAATCACAATGAGTCAGAGTACAGAAGGAGATAGTGAGCTTATTAACGTGGTGTCATGACAACAACATTTTCCTCCATGTCAGGAAGACTAAAGAACTGAACTTCAAGAACGATGCAGTGCACATGCTCCTGCATAACATTGTTGAGGTTGAGAGAGTCAAGAGCTTCAAGCTCTGAGGAGCGAGTACCACCAATAGATTCTCAAGTTTCTACCATGTAGACACTGCTGCCAAGAAAGCTCACTGAAGCTTCTATTTCCCCAGGAGGCAAAGGAAACTTGGCGAGTCCCCATCGACCTTAACCAATTTATATTTATGCCTCTTAGAAAGCATTCTATCCAAATGCATCATGGTTTGGTATGACAGCTGCTCTACGGGTGACCACAATCAACTCCAGAGAGTTGAGGACACAACTCAGCATATTGTAAAATCCAGTTTCACCTCCATGGACTATATCTGTACTTCTCACTGACTCAGTAAAGCAGCCGCCCCTGTCATTTTCACTTCTCCCCTCTTCCATCAGACAGAAAATACAATAGTCTGAATGCGTATATCACCAGACTCAAAGACATTGTCTAACCCATTATTATAAGACTATTGCATGACTCGCTTGTATAATGGGATGGATCTTGACCTCATAGTCTACTTTGTTATGATCTTGCACCGTAATGCCTCCCTGCACTGACTTTCTCCGTAGACGTTACACTTTATTCTGAATTTTCTTATTATTGACCTTGTTCTACCTCAATGTACTGTGTAATCAATTGATTTGTGTGAACAGTATGCATGACACTGCATCCTGGTACATGTCAAAGTCAAATTAAACTTACTATCCAAGTATGTACAAGTTACCATATACTAAGTGAGAATTCATTTTCTTGCAGGCATTCACAGGAAAATAAAGAATTACAATTGTATTTATTGGAAACTATACAAATATAAAGACTTACAAATAAGTAATGTGAAAAGAAGACAAACAGTGCAAATAAACAAAAATACAGCTCAAGTTGCTCCAGAGTTCAGAGTTCAATTCTAGTGCCACTTGTCAGGAGTTTGTATATTCTCTCTATGAGCTATGTGGGTTCCCTCCGGGTGCCCTGGTTTCCTCCTACAGTCCAAAGAAGTACCAGTCATTAGGTTAATTCATCATTGTAAATTGTCCTGTGATTAGGGTAGTGTTAAATAGGTGGGGTACGGAGCAGTGTGGCCTGTCCAGTGCTTTATCCCTATAAATAAATAAATAAAGCTGAGAGCACAAGTTGTAAAGTCGTTAAAAGCGAGTCTCTAGGTTGTGGAATCAGTTCAGAGTTGTGGTGAGTGAAGTTATCCAAGCTTATGGCTGTAGGCTAATAATAGTTCCTGAATCTTGTGGTGTGGGACCTCAGGATTCTGTACCTCCTACCCATTGGTAGTGGAGAGAAGAGATCATGATCTGGATGGTGAGAGTCCTTGATGATGGGTGCTGCTTCATGTGACAAATAATAAGCCCGTTCCAATTCCAATGTTGTCCAGGTGCATGATAGTCAGCTGCCAGTCTTGCTGTATTGGTTTACTTCCATCTGTCGCCCTGTATCTGTGTAGAATGAAAAGATCACTACTGGCAGATTATCAGGTGCTGGTCTACATGTTGTTTTACCTTTGATCATACATCAGAGAAACACTCAAGGACTGGAAACCCTTCTGTTCCAGTATGTGGCAGAGTCTACAAGAGCAGAACAACTTAATTTGTGCTATCAACAGAACTGGAACTGCATGAAGGACTGAAATGTCATTAGACCACATGCATACTCTGCTTCCTGATCTCTGACAACAGGGAATATAATACGGTTGTTTGTTTGTAGAGTGTCAGTGACCTGCCATATGCAGCAGTGGATGACAATTATCTCCATATCTATACAGGAGAGGGCAAGCTCACTGGCTTCATTAAATTTTTAGCCACGGGCTGCGTATAATGTTGCAGTTGTGGCTCAAACATGTGGCAAGTTTCAAGGAAGATATTGTTTGTTGCTGAAGTACCAGAAAGAAGTTTGCTCGCTGAACACACTGGGGGATAACAACTCTCACTGAAAACTCTCCTTCCAATCATCTTCCAGCTACTCTTTCATCCTCCTTCCTTCTCCATCTCCACCTCTTTCCTTCCCCTATCCCTCCTCTTCCACCATTTCAACTCTCCCACAACATGCTCTGCCATGTATATTTCAGGAATAAATTCAATGAATGAAAGAGCGAAGAATCAAAATCAGAATCAGGTTTACTATCAATGACGTGTCGTGAAATTTGTTGTTTTACGCAACAGTATAGTGTAAGATCTAAGCATTACTATACAAAGAACAAAAATAGATAAATAGAGCTAAAGACAAACAATGAGATGGTATTCATGGACTGTTCATAAATATGATGATGTTTGGTCTGAACAACAACTGAACCTCTTGATCGTGTCTGGATCCTTTTATGCATTGAGTTGCTGCCACATGACTGGCTGATTAGAGATTTACATTAACAAGGTGTACAAGTGTATCGAGTAAAATGGCCACTGAGTGTATTTTTTGTGTTACTACGTAATTCCTTTTCCTGCCCAATAGTGAATGCTTCTATTTCTCAGCTCAATCCTCTATCTCTTTCCTTCGTACATTGTGCTGTTTGCTCACTGTAAATTATCTCTGAAATCTCTGCAACCTAACTGCAATGCAATAACTCAAGCAGCTCCATGAAGCAGTAAATTTCTGGCAGTTCAGATAATTCTTTTTGTTTCTGATGTTACCCTCATCAGGTTAATGACTGTTTGCAGAAGTTACATCCCCAGATTTCTGTCATAGATACAGCCAGCTAGATAAATTCACGCAGCTCAGGGATTATTTACTCACTCAACTTAAATCATATGAAGTTCACGGCATGGACTGGAAGGAAGTAATAATGAAATACTATTAATAAATACTATTGTTTTGGAACATGTACATCAAAGCATACAGTGAAAGGGATCATTGGCACCAATGATCAACATGGTCTGAGTATGTTCTGGGAGAGCCCACAAGTACCATGATGTTTCCAGTGCCAACATTGCATGGCCACAACTTACTAATGCTGACCCATACATCTTTGGAAAGTGGGAGACAACCAGAGCACCTGCAGGAAACCTATGTGGTCACAAGGAGAACATACAAAATCTTCATGGACAGTACTGGGTATTAAACCCTGATTGCTGATCACTGTACTGTAATAGTTGTACACTCACTGCTGCGATACCTTGCCACTGTTGTCTGATGACTGCAAAAATGTAAAACCTCTAATTAGTAAGACAGTATTCCATGCTTTGCATTCTATTCACTATATATGACAGGAAGGAAGTATTGTGACTTCTCCTTCTTGGCCAGTCCCTTGGGATTGAGAATGAATTGCTATCACATGGACTCTGAGGTAGGTGATGATGCCAATGTGGGAACCACAGACTCTTCAACAGAAGAGGAGCCTGATGGAATTGCAGTGGGTATATAAATTCATAGGAATATAGGAGCAGAAGTAGGCAACTCAGGCCCTCATGTCCCACTGTTCAACATGATCACAGCTGAAATAAGCAATCTACTGGAGGAACTTAGTTGGTTGAGCAGCATCTGTGGGGTTGGAAGGAATTGTCGACATCTCGAGTCAAAACCCGGCATTGGGGCTTTGACCCGAAACATCGACACTTCCTTGATGCTGCTTGATCTGTGGAGATCCCCAGCAGATTATTTGTTCCACCAGATTCCAGCACCTGGAAGCTCTAGTGTTTCTGATTACAGCTGATCAGCCTTTCCTTTATTTAAGTGGAATTTGAGGGAGATCTTCACTCTGATGACGAAGCCAGTGTAGAATGAGCTGCCAGTAGAAGTGGTAGATGAGAGTACAACTGTAACATTTAAGAGAATTTAGGATAGGTACATGGATGAGAGAGGTATGCTCCAGATGTAGGTAGATGGGACTGGGCAGAAGACCGGGTTGCCATGGACTAGATGGACCAAAGGGCCTGTTTCTGTACTGTAGCACTCTATGACTCTATTACTCCTTGTAAATTCTAATACTTCCTCACTTGGAAATTTACATTAAACGTATTTTATGAAACATATTGGAATATTTTATATTTTAAAAATAGAAGTTTTATTGTTGTTGATGATCGGTTCCATTTTACTATAATTAAACTGTCTGACTATTAACCAAAATTTCATACAAGGATGAAAAAAGGTTATCAAAATAATATTTTTCTCTTGATGTCGTTACAAAAAAATACAGTATATTTGCAAAGCAGTCTTAAAGTGTTCATCATGTCCTTGAAAATTAACTGCTGTGGCAGATTAATGTACAACCTCAGCTATTGTTTTAGCAGTTAATTAGATCAGAAGCCATTTATTGTGTTGTGTACTGTGGGACACAGAAAGCATTACTGCATGAAGATGCAATAAAATAATGCACACTCATTGTTTGCCATGCCTCTGAGGTGTGTGTCTACATGCTAGAATTAAAGATAAAACTACAGTGAAAACTTCAACTAAGAACCATACTCAAAAATGAAGAACTGGAGTGCTTCAATAATTAATCTATTTTATTTTCAGTATCTTAAATAATTAAAAGACTTAAAAGCATTGGCACTAATAGGAAAAGCTAAAGAAGGTCTGCTGACAGAACACTACGTACTTAACAGTGTAACATTACCTTCTCTTAAATATTTCAATTAATTTACTCACCCCTTGAGAGGCTTGGGAAGGGGAGAATGATGCTCTCTTCTGTAATTTGGACTCAACCCGAAGATGTAAATATAAATTGAATACAGAAAAGGAAATGCATGTAATTTCAATGCACGCCGCAAGCTGGAGCAGCTCAGCAGGTCAGGCAGCATCCATGGAGACGAATAAACACTTGATACTTCAGGCTGAGACCCATCAAGTCCTGGTCAAGGATCTTGGCCCAAAATGTTGACTGTTTATCCTTCTGTCTGTGTGATGCCTGACATGCTGAGTTAGACTATTGAACCATAAGACATAGGAGCAGAATTAGACTATTCTGCCTAATTATGGCAGATTTATCACCCCTCTCAGTCCCCTTTTTTTGCCTTCTCCCATCTGTCATCGAGGACAGATTGCATTCCCCAGCATCGAGGACATCTTCAAAAGGCAATGCCTCAAATAGGTGGCACCCATTAATAGGGACCCATGTCACCCAAGACATGCTCACTTCTCATTGCTACCATCAGGGAGGATAGAAACATAAAAACATAGAAAACTTACAGCACAATACAGGCCCTTCAGCCCACAATGATGTGCTGAACATGTACTTACTTTAGAAATTACCTAGGGTTACCCATAGCCCTCTATTTTCCTAAGCTCCATGTACCTATCCAGGAGACTCTTAAAAGACGCTATTGTATCCACCTCCACCACCATCGCCGGCAGCCAATTTCACACACACACCACTCTCTGCATAAAGAACTTAACCCTGATATCTCCTCTGTACCTACTTCCAAGCACCTTAAAACTGTGCCCTCTCATGTTAGTCATTTCAGCCCTGGGAAAAAGCCTCTGACTATCCACACGATCAATCCCTCTCATCATCTTATACACCTCTATCAGGTCACCTCTCATCCTCCGTCGCTCCAAGGAGAACAGGCCATTCACTCAACTTATTCTCATAAGGCATGCTCCCCAATCCAGATAACATCCTTGTAAATCTCCTTTGTACCCTTTCTATAGTTTCCACATCCTTCCTGTAGTGAGGTGACCTGAATTGAGCACAGTACTCCAAGTGGGGTCTGACCAGATTCCTATGTAACCTGTATAGGATGTACAGGATCCTGAAGACACACTCTCAATGTTTCAGGAACACTTCTTCCCCTCTGCGATGAGATTTCTGAATGGGCAATGAACCAACCCATGAATACTACCTCACTAATTTTTGTTCTGTTTTTGCACTCTTTTAAAATTTAATTATATATATAATTATGATTTATAGATATTTATGTATTACACTGTACTCCTGCTGCAAAACAACAAATTTTATGTCATATGCCAGTGCTATAAACCTGATTCAGAATATTTAGTAATTCATTTAATGTGATGGCAATGAAAAACATTTGCAAATTCTGGAATCTGAATTGAATACAGCAAATTCAGGAAACATTCAGCAGACCAGGCAGCACACATGGATAAAGAAACAGAGTTAACATTTCAGGTCACTCTTTAGTAGAACTATTCTGATGAAGGGAGCAGGAACTAAAACTAAAATGAGGAACTCTTTCTGCAGATGCTGCCTGATCTGCTATGTGTTTCCAGCACTTTTTTGTTATATTGGTGGCTTCTTGATTTGCAGGTTCCAACACAGGAACATTCTTCTCGATTTTTTCTCTCATTTTAAAGATTGCAATTCAGTTACTTTATAGATTGCACTTTCCTTGCAAGAAGAAGCTTTGCCTTTAATTTTTCCTGATAGCTGTAACCTTTCATTTCTGGATATCATCATTGTAAAACATAACACTCCTTTGAAGAACATTCAAATGATCAGAACAAAATACCACAAGAAAGACAGATTGGTATCATATACTCAGTGCTCTTCATTTTTATTGATATCTGCTCAGCTACAGATAAACTATGGAATTGGCAAGCCCTTTTCTGTGTAGGGCATAATGACCTTTTTGTGAATTGATTACTAGATTTTCATTAGTCACAAGCTCATAATAACTTACTTGAAAATAAAAACGATTACCATAATGAGTTGGACAAATGGCACCTCAATCATTAGGATTCTCTTTCCCCTGGGTGCTCTGTTCTCCCTGTTGCCTGCTACTTCTTCATGCTCCCATTCACAGACCTCTACTTGTTCCCACTTCAGAGAACTAAGATTAGCTTTATTTGTCCCATGTACTTCGTAACTTTGAAACATATAGTAAAATGCATTGTTTGCATTAATGAACAAGGCAATCTGAGGATGTACTGGGGGCAGCTGGCAAGCGTTACCATTCTTCGGGCAGCAACACAGCATTCCCACAACTTACAACCTGTACATTGTACTTCTCCATTTTCCTCCTGCATACCTTCCGCCCAATTCTTCCCTTGGGTTGAGGATGTGCAGGGGCAGGCCACAAGCGTCACCATGCCCCTGGCACCAACATAGCAGGCCAACTACTTATTATCTGTACACATTTAAAATTTATTTGGAAGGAAAGCAGAGCACCCGGAGGTAGCCCACATGGCTAAAGGGGGAATGTACAAACTCCTTACAGACAGCAATGGGGATTGAACCATGAAATGCTGCCACTGTGAAGTGTTACACTAACTGTTACCTTACCATGCTGCTTCACACATTGTACACAGTCTAAGAATGGGAAGAGGGAAAGGGGAGACTTGACTCACATGGTATCCAGGGGAGCAGGAGAAGATAATGTATCCAGTGAGATTTTTCTTGACACTCGATTTAGTTCACACCAGATCTTCATCTCACCTGGAGTAACAAACAAATTGCTAGGGGTCCTCAGAGGCTGACCAGTGTATATAGGTGGGGCTGAGAAGAAGAATTCTCAATGTTTTAAATTGAAACTGCATCAGGGCTACTTGTATTCTGTCCTTGAGATTTAAAAGCCAATATTCCAGAATGCTTGACAATTACTTTCTATTCTTTTCTCTTACACTCTCATGATTTACATGTAACAGGTCCCCAAGTCCTATAGAGTCTCTTCTAAGAATCCCCAGTTTTCTTCAGTCCACCACTAGTGACCAACTGCCCATGCCACTTTGGCATTCCCTCCATAAAACAGCTCTACTTTGCTCTTGAAAAATCACCTAAAAGGCCACAGCTGAGAAATTCCAGTATAAAACATAGTGAAACCCACTGGCTTCCTTGGCCGTGTAAGTCTTGGGAAAATGCCCTCTGGTCCCACCAAACCCATGAGATTGAGACGGCTCTCCCACCCCAAACCCCGGTTTGTGTGGAGGCTGTGTAATTTGCTACCCCGTTACAAATTAGTGCCACGAAATAACAAACAGTACACTGCATATGATTAAAGGAATTATATGTATGAATCTTAACTTAAGGGTTAGTAAAGAAAACCAAAAAGAAAAGGGCCCATTTTAATTAAACAGTCTAATGTGCACACATTGGAGCTCACCTTGAACTTCTCTGTCACTCACACACTGGGCCCTCGGTCTGCGTGAAAGCCCACACAACATCACTCATAATCCATCTCGAACAAAGGGGTCTCCCATCGGATCGCATTCTACGACCGGTTCTGTCCAGCACCTTCTTTCTTCAGCTCCCACTGAACAAAAACCCAAGACCAACCTTACTGTCCCTCACCAAGAAAACCTCCCTCTAATTGGATGGCACTTCATCCCTCATCTTTAACAATGGCCTAAACAGGCTGAATACAGAACAGACTGCTCTTACAGAGCTGCTAAATGAGATGCATAACAGCATAATGGATGTGAACCAGGGCATTACAATAGCAATCCAATGGGCTAAGCGACTGAATTTAATTTAAAGCCACAATGTTGTCACATTGTGAACTGAAGCTCTAAGAAATCTGCTGTAAGTCCCATGAGCATGTGATGTACCAGCACTGGGAAGCTTTCTGCCCAGGGCAGAAATGGGTAATATAAGGGGCCATAGCTTTCAGATGTTTGGAGGAAAGTTTAGGGCCCCAAACAGCCCTTCCAGGTGAAACAACACTTCACCTGTAAGTCTATCATGGTCATCTAATGAATCCGATGCACACAGTGTGGCCTCCTCTGCACTGGTGATACCTGACATAGATTGGAGGACCGTTTCATCTGTAATGAGCAAGATCTCCCGGTGGCCACCCATTTTAAGTTCAATCCTCATTCCAATTCCTCTAATGCCAAGATAAAGTAATTCACAAGTTGGAGGAGCAACAACTCATATTCCGTCTGGGTAGCGACCAACCTGATGGCATAAACATTGATTTGTCTAACTTCTGGTAATTTTTACCCCTCTCCCTTCTCTTTTCTTCCATTCCCCAATCTGGTTCCCCCTCACCTCTTCTTTTCTCTTTCCCTGCCTATTGCCTCCTGCTGGTATCCAAACCCACAATCCCTTTCTCCCATGTCAACTCTGCTCCTTCAATCCATTACCTTAAACTGCCTCACCCACCAACCTACATTCCCCCTCACACAGCTTCACCTATATCACCTTCAAGCTTGTACTTTTCACCTCCCACCACCTTCTTATTCTGGCTTTGTCTCTCTTTCTTTTCAGTCTTCATGTAGGGTCTTGGCCTGTGGACTCTTTATTTCTCTCCAGAGATGCTGCCTGACCTGCTGAGTTTCCCTAGCACTTTGTGTGTGTTTCTTATGAAACTACATACCTAGTCTCTGTTGTCACTTGCATTACAAGTCTCATCTCTTCATCTAATTGAATCTACAGCATTAGTGAGGGTGAATCTGTGAGGTAGGGCACATGGTAAGCTAACTTTGTTGGCTCCTGACCCAAGAAGTTCTGTTGCTGTCCAGATGGTGGGCAGAATTCCCACCCTGATCATGTTGCACTACAGTGACTGAAGAGTTGGTTCAACATTCATGCAATTGTGCCAACAAATGGCAAAAGCCATTGGATCTCAAGAAATTTGTAGCCACACACACAAAATACTGGAGGAACTCAAGAGGCTGGGAAATATCTACAAAAAAGAGTAAATAGTCAATTTTTCAGAATGAGATCATACGATCATAAGATTGAGCAGTAGAATTAGGCCATTTGGCCCATCAAGTCTGCTCCATTATTTCATCATGGTTGATCCAATTTTCCTCTCAGCCCCAATCTCCAGCCTTCTCCCTATGTCCCTTCATGCCCTATCAAGAATCCATCAACCTCTGCCTTAAATATACATACCAACTTGGCTTTCACAGCTACCTGTGGCAAAAAAAAATCAACAGATTCACTACTCCTTGGCTAACAATATTCCTCCTCCTCTCCATTCTAAAAGGATGCCCTTCTATTCTGAGGCTGTATCCTCTGGTCTTAGACTCTCCCATCAGAGGAAACATGCTCTCCACATCCACTCTATCAAGGCCTTTCACCATTTGATAGGTTTCAATGAGATCATCCCTCATTCTTCTGAATTCTAGTGAATACAGGCCAAGAGCCATCACTCTTCATATAACAAGCCATTCAATCCTGGAATCATTTTTGTGAACCTCCTTTGAACTCTGTCCAGTTTCAACATATCATTTCTAAGATAAGGGGCCCAAAACTGTTCCCAATACTCCAAGTCATCAGGATAGGAAAGAAAGAGATGTCAGTACTGAATAAGAAGGTGGGAGAAGGGGAGGAAGAAGTACAAGGTAGGGAGGTAATAAATAAAACCAAGTGAGGAGGAGGGGTGAAATAAAAAGCTGGAAAGTTGGTTGGTGAAGGAGATAAAGGGCTGGAAAAGGGGGAATCTGATAGGAGAGGACAGAAGATAATGGAAGAAAGGGAATGAGGAGAAGCACCAGAGGGAAGTGATGGGCAGATAAAAAGATAAGGTGAGAGGAGGAAGCAGGAATGGGAAATAGTGAAGGGGCAGGCCAATGATCAGAAGTTCATGGCATCAGGTTGGCGGCTACCTTGTAAGCAGCATCGGGAGCACCAGATGCAATAAATGACCCCAACAGACTCACAAGTGAAGTGTTGCCTCACCTGGAAGGGCTGTTTGGGGCCCTGAATGGTGGTAAGAGGGGAGGTGTAGGGACAGGTGTAGCACTTCCACTTGCAGGGATAAGCACCAGATGGGAGATCTGTGGGGAGAGACGTGTGGACCAGGCAGTCGTGGAGGGAACGATCCCTGCGAAAAGTGGAGAGGGGTAGAGAGGGGAAGATGTGCTTAGTGGTGGGGTCCTGTTGAAGGTGGCGGAAGTTGCAGAAGATAATATGCTGGATCTGGAGGCTGGTGGTGTGGTAAGTGAGGACAAGGGGAACACGGTCCCTGTTGTGGTGACGGGAGGATGGGGTGAGGGCTGAAGTGCAGGAGATGGACGAGATGCGGATGAGGGCATCACTGATGACGGCAGAAGGGAAACCATGATTCATAAAGAAAGAGGACATTTGAGATGTCCTGGAATGGATAGCCTCATCCTGGGAGCAGATGTAGCGGAGACGGAGAAACTGGGAATAGGGAATAGCATTTTTACTTTTGGCAGGGTGAGAAGAGGTATAGTCGAGGTAGTTATGAGAGTCCGTGGGTTTATAGAAGATGTCAGTGGACAGTCTGTCTCCAGAGATGGAGACCAAGAGATCGAGAAAGGGGAGAGAAGTGTCCAAGGTGGACCAAGTGAATTTGAGGGCTGGGTGAAAATTAGAGGCAAAGTCGATGAAATTGACGAGCTCAGCATGGGTCCAGGAAGCAGCATCAACGTAGTTGTCAATGTAGCGAAGATACCATCTTATATACCACCTGGGTAGTTTCCAGCCCCTTGGTATGAACATCGAATTCTCCAACTTCCGGTAATTCCCTCCCTCTCCCTTCCACCATCCCACTTTCACTCTGCCTCCTCTTCCAGCTGCCTATCACCTCTCTCATGGTGCTGCCTTCTTCTACTACCCATAGTGCTTTCCCCTTACGTTCCTTCTTCACCTCTCCTGCCTATTCCCCATCCCTGCTTCCCCTCCCCAACCCTTGATCTTTACTCTGATTTGTTTTTCACCTGGCACCTTCCACCCTCCCCCCACCTTCTTTATAGGCTCCTGCCCCCTCCTTCTTCAGTCCTGACGAAGGGTTTTGGTCCAAAACGTTGACTGCTCATTTCCATGGATGCTGCCCGACCTGCTGAGTTCATCCAGCTTGTTGTATGTGTTGATTTGACCACAGCATCTGCAGTGTACTTTGTGTTTACCAAGGAACTAATTGTTGTGCTAATTACAATGCTTTTCCTGCAGTTATAAAGACCCAAAACTATTTAAATTCCTTCATATAATTTAGGGATAGGTTAAGGACGAGGTTTTACCTGCTTTCTTCTTCAAAATCCAGCCTTATGATTTCTGAGTAATTTTGTTCTGTTGATAATTATACCAGTTTATAGCATTGATTTTCTTGTGATTATTCTCATCTGGTTCATTACATGCCAGCAACAGTAAAAATATACTATACTTGTCACTAAAGCCTAATTAACTGCATTGTAAACAAACTTATTTAAAAAGAACAGACATGAGAGATTATGAGGATGCTGGAAATTCAGAGCAGCACACACTCAAAATGCTGGAGGAACTAAGAAGGGGAATATACAGTCAATGTTTCAGGCCAAGACCCTTCATCAGATCAGACCTGAAGAAACATCCAGTCCTGATAAAGGGACTTGGCCTGAGTATATGAAGTAAGAAGCACAGAACATTAAAGAAAAATATTAAAAAGCCCTCAGACTAACTTATATGCAGAAGGAATGAGATTCTACCTTTAAATTGTTCTCAGCCTGGGATGGCAAGACAAGCAGAGGATAATCCGTGTGAACAGTTTAAGGCCTTCATCTGATGAATGAGAGTTCAGCCTTTCAAATAAAGGACAACCTGTATTTTCATAGCATCTTTCTTCACCTCAGGTCATTCCTTGACATTTTGTAGCCAGTGTAGTTTTTTTTTATATACTGTAGGAAGCACAGAAGTCAGTTTGCCGAATGGAACTGTGACGAACAACAGCATGTTTTTTATTGTTATACATGAGTGTTGAATATCAGCAGCGACAATGTTCCACTTTTTGAAAACCGTAGCCTCAAGCAAAGTATTCTGTTAAAACAGCATTTTATGGAGTGCCTTGTCAGTTTTTGGTGAACCTGGTTTCGGCAGCTCCCTCAATCCCAGGTGGGAACAACCACAATGAAACACCCTCATTGCTCACTTTATTAAGCACACCTGTACACTTGCTCATTAATGCAAATATCTAATCTACCAATCATGTGGCAGCAACTCAGTGCATGCAGACATGGTCAAGAGGTTCAGTTGTTGTTCAAGCCAAACATCAGAATGGGGAAGAAATGTGATCCAAGTGACTTTGACCACGGAATAATTGTTGGTGCCAGATGAAGTGGTTCGAGTATCTCAGAGGCGACTGATGTACTTGGATTTTCATACATGGTAATCGCTAGTGTTTACAGAGAAGGCGCAAAAAAACCCCCACAAAACAATAACGTCCAGTGAGCGGCAGTTCTGTGGCCAGAAATGCCTTGTTAATGAGAGAGATCAGAGGAGACTAGTTCAAGCTGACAGGAAGGTGACAGTAACTCAAATTACCATGCACTACAACAGAGGTGTGTAGAAGAGCATTGCTGAATGTTCAACACATTGAACCTTGAAGTGGATGGGCTACAGCAGCAGACAACCAGACCGGGTTTGAAGGTGTTCCTAATAAAGTGGCCAGTGAGTGTGTAGTGGTCAGAAAATCTAGAATGACATCACTGCCCTGCAATGTAATAGAGTGCAGAATGAGGAGGAAATTTCTATTCTCTATGCTTAAAAGGGATTAATTTTTCCTCTCTGGAAGCAGTAACAGAAGATGATTGTGTTAATGTTAAGGATATCCTGGGAAGGTGTTACACTGCCATGCTGACAGCTGAAAAGAAACAAACCAGTAAGCTTAAGGAAAGATTGCCTCAACTAAGAGGAAATGGAAGGCCCAGAATTCCTTGCAATAGTAAAGGTTTCTCTTGTGAGACATGTTTTTTCATCTTGATTAGGAAAAGATCACTGTATTGAGATGTCATAATCTAATGCAATGTAATACAGAGCTTAACGTTTTCTGACATGCTAACTGGAAGTGCTGAGGGACCAAATTTCCTGAGCACTTGACAATTAATGAATCACTAACAAAGAAGAGGCTTCTAAAACTGCAAGTTGTAGTTTGTGAGAGATTTATAGTTACAAAATGTCAGGATGTGGAAGTGAGAGGAAAAAAATGAAGAGAAAATGATGTTATTGATGCGCTGTCTGTTACATGCTAAGGAACAATGACCTTATCACATACGGGGGAATTACTTTAAAATTATGTAAGTGCATTTTGAATGACACCAGCTCAAGACAAAATTGCTTAAGTAGTTAAAAAGAAGGAATCTGATTTGACAAAGCTCAACAAAAACTGCAAATAGATTTCTTAACTGGATGAAATTATGAATTGAAAGGGCCTGACTTCCCAATATGTCTGGTACTCAGCTCATGATATCACTGGAACAAAACACTTCGAAAGGCTATGTCTTAATTGCGTTCTTGTGTTAGCATTATCAAACTTAGATATAGCTAAAAGGCAACAAGACGTAGAACCAGAATTAGGCCATTTAGTCCATTGAGTCTGCTCCATCATTTCATCCTAGCTGATCTATTATCCCTCTCAACCCTATTCTCCTGCCTTCTCACCGTAACCTTTGACACACTGACAAATCAAGAACCGATCACCCTCAGCTTTTTTCCAATGACTTGGACTCGACAGCCATTTGTGGCAATGAATTCCATAGATGGCTGAAGAAATTCCTCCTCATCTCTGTTCTAAATGGATGTCCCTCTATTCTGAGACTGTGCTGTCTGGCCCAAGACTCTCCCACTACAGGAAACATCCTCTCCACCTCTACTCTCTCTAGATACATGGTAAGTGTATCCCCATGCTATCAATTGTGGAAGTGTGGGTCAAGAAATTTGTCTACATAATGCTCAACTAATTGCAAATGCAGGCTAAGAACAGTGTTAATGAAACTGATGAGCATCTCAGTGTGAGTTAAGATCAGTCATTAATGGGTAAGGGCTTTTTGATGCAAAGACTTCATGTAGTCAGACACTGGTTTTCCACACCAAACTGCTCCAAATTAATTTATGCCTAAGGCAGAAAAATGGTTTGGCACAGCCAAGAAGGACCAAAAGGCCTGTTTCTGTGCTGTAATGTTCTATGGTTCATCTCTGACATTATCTTCAGCCACAGTAGTTTGAATCACAAATGGTCCTGCTCCCACTGAAAAACCACAGTGCTTGAATAGAGTGATAGAGAAATGCAGCACAGATACAGGGCCTTCAATCTCATCAGTTAATGTTGACCACATTACCCATCCTGTTAATTGAATTCATATCCCTCTAAGCCCCACCCTTCCAGACACCTATACAAGTGCTTATTAAATTATACTATTGTACCTGCCTTGAACATCCTGCATGAGAAAATTGCCCATTAAATCTTTCTTATCTCACCCTAAACATATTGTATCCCCTCTGGTTTTATACTGCTATCTTGGGGAAAAGACTGTTACCATCTACCTTATCTATGTCTCTCATAATTATAAACACCTTTATAAGGACCCATCTCATTTTCCTATGTTCCAAGGAATAAAGACCTTCCTGGCCAACCTCTCCCTATAACTTAGGCCCATGAGTCCTGGCTACATCATTGTAAGTCTCATCCATTAAAGATGCTTGCAAATTTCTGCAGATATATAGTGGAGAACCTCTAAAGCACAAGAACACAAGAGGCTGCAGAGGGTTGTAGACTCAGACATAACTATCTCCACCATCAAGGATATCTTCAAGAGGCAATGCCTCAAGAAGGCGGCATCTATCATTAAAGACCATCACCATCTGGGACTTGGCTTTGACTACCATTGGAGAGGAGGTACAGTAGAAGAACCCAAATATCAACACACATTTTAAGAACAACTTCTTCCCCTCTGCAATCAAACAGTTCATGAACACTACCCCATTATTTGACTTTTGCAGTATTTATTTATTCTGTAACCTATAGTAATTTTTATGTTTGTCTAGCACTCAATGACAACCACAGAACTTCAAATTACACAACATATGTCAATGATCATAAACCTGATTTTAAATCTGATTCTGATTTTGAGTCTAATTCTAATTTAACCATGCCTTTCCTATAATGGTAATCAAAATTGTACACAGTACTCCAATGAGTCTCACCAATGACAAACACAACTGCAACATATGTCCCAACTCCTACACTCGGTGCCTTGGCTGATGAAACACAATATGGTAAAGTGTCTTTCTCACTGTCCTGTCTTTCTGTGATGTTGCTTTCAATGAACTATAACATATACCCCTAGGACTCTCTGTTCCATTACACTCCCTATTGTCCTACCACAGTCAATACAGCACCATGGTTTTATTGTAACGACCTTCAGACAAGTGGACCCAGGTGCAGAATTACCTCTGAACTCTATAGTAATGATGAAGATTTATTCAAAGAATAATACAGGAAATAATCACGCTAAGGGCTCATTTACTCAGGACTTGAGCACACAGGTGATAGTTCATACAGAACTCAAATCTAGGGCTCAGTGATGAGCACTGGCCCAGAATAATCTTAAATAGAACATAAAACACAGGAAACCCATGCGGGTTGAAATCAAAAACTAATCACTGAAAAACAAGAAGTATCAAGAAACCCATCTTTACATAATGAGCATAATGAAAAACATAATGATGGCTTAATGATAAAAGTAGTCTTTGAATAACTCTAATAAACTCAAATAAATGATGCTCAGGTGTGTCGAAACCTGCTGCTATCCAGTGTCCCTCGCTGGTCCGAAGAGTTCATGACAGGTCACCCCCTCACAGCTCCCATGACCAGCACCTGACTGCCCAGGGTGATCAGGATACTTGATATGGAAGTCCATGATTAACTGAGAATCCAGAATGTCCTGAGAATGAAGCCAACATTGCTCCTTCGGGCCTCAGCCTACTCAATCTACAAGATGTTGTATCCTGCCATGAACACAACAAGAGTTCTGTAGTGTCTAACTGTTTATACTTGTTGCCCATTGATAAAGTGAGGATGGGGAGGAGCAGGAGCCAAGGGACTGGGGAGTACAGGCCTGAAGCGAGAGATATGAAAGGTGGGATGGATGCACAAGGTTCTGGGTAACTGTAAGTGATAAGTCACCAGACTGATGTTTTGGATAATCTTGAAAGCATCAATGTATTTGGGAGCTAATTTCCAAGTTTCTACCTGCATGGGAAGGCCAAACCCACTGGCCCAGACAGAATGTAGGACCTGGTCACCTTTGATGGTTAGCCTATTGCTGCTGCTGTTGAGAGTTGGTTACTAAAGTCGATTTTGCCTTAGACCACGTCTGTCTGTATCCCTTAATCAATTATAAGTAGCAGGGACACCCACCTTAGACTCCTGCTCTGGGAATAGTGGTAGTGTGTAGGTAAATTGACATTCAAAAGTGCACATTACAATGGAGGAGTGAAAAGATAATCCTGTGTGAATTCTGCCAAAATAAGATGGAGTCGGATTTCCTGAGGCCAAACACCTTAGCGATTTCTCCAAATCCTGACACACTTTTCCTGTCTGCCCATTAGTCTGTGAGTGGAATCCAGAGGATAAACTAACAGTTGTCTTGATGAGAATTTGGAAGTGAGTTGCAGGCCACAGTCCAAAATGCTATCCCAGGGGAAGCTGTGAAAACGGAAGATATTTTGCATCGTCGGTTTGGGGAGAGGAACAACATGATAAGCCTTCAAGAACTGCTCCACGAGAATGATAATGACACTATTCCCTCAGAAAAGAGGAAAGCCAGTGATAAAGTCCATTGAAATATGTGACCACAGACAAGCAGGAGTAGTTAGAAGCTGTAAATGCCTTTGGGGCAGTGCTGCAGGTTCTTTAATCTGGACACACACATCGCAAAGACATCTTTAATGTCTTTGATCATGCCTGGCCAACAGCACCACCTCTTTATAAACTCTAGAATAAGTGAAACTCCGGATGTCTGGCCATGATGGAGGCATGCCTGCATTCAATACCTGAAGTGGACCACCTCAGGGACAAAGATATGACCAGGTGGCCCATTCATGAGGATTAGCCTCATGTTGTTCCTGTGCCATCCACACCATGGCTTGTCCGCCCCCCCCCCCCCCATCTAATGGGAACCACCAACCTAGAAAAGGGGTGAATGGTCTCTAGGACTTCCTCCTTATCTGGCGTCTCAAACTGCCTCGAAAGAGTGATTACCGTAGATTCCGGATTTTAAGCCGCTACTTTTTTCCCACATTTTGAACAGCTTTGAACTTTGCGGCCTTTAATCCGAAGCGGCTAATACATGATTTTTTTCATGCCGCCTCGTAAACATTTTGCCTCATAACAGTAGACCAATAAAATTGATGAGTAGTTCACAGAGGTCCAATGAAATTGTACGATAAATCAAGCGCACTTTCACAATTAAATTATTGTAAATCAGTCATTTGTACTCACCCTCATCAACATGGAAAACACTCGAAGCATTGTGCTGCCTTATGGCAGTTACTTAGTTTATAATATTTTCGCTTAGTAATTCATTTTCTAGTTAAAGTTAGAAGAGTTTTAACTATATTTGTTTTCTGTACTACATCGCGGGATGCTATGACGTCACACCCGGTTTCGCGGTGTCTTGTGGGAAAATGCCGGTTTGCGATGAAACGGGACGGAGGGAGGGAGCGCATTACGCGAGCGGCTTTGGATCTGAGCGAACGCTGCTTTTAAGTTAAAGGTGATCAATAACTTTTCCTGGTAGGCTGCAGTATATATATTTTTTACCAGTCGTTAGGAGATATTGGAATGTTGTTCAGTAAAGAAGTATACGCAACGTATATTTAAAAGTAGCCGCGTTACGGGCACGGTTCGAAAAAAAGCATTTGCAATATGTATTTGTTTTTGTTACCATATGGATTTAATTAAAAGTTAAAAAATCCTCACGTGTAATATCTTTCTGTGTAAATATCTCATATTACAACGTGGGACACCTGCGGCCGAAAATCTGGTGCGGCCTAAAATCCGGTGCGGCCTTTACAATTAAAAAATTGATTTTATTTCTAAAATTAGAGCCAGCGGCTTTTAATCAGGTGCGCTCTGTAGTCCGGAATCTACGGTAGTTTTCATTCTTGGAACCTAGTCTGGATGTAATGGTTAGATTGAACCTATTGAAGAACAATGCCATGTGAAGTTGATCACTTTCTGCTGGGTCCATGAATAGCTGAGTCCTGCTCAGATGAGTGGATCCAGGTACAGAGCAAACTCAGAACACGGCGGTAGAAATTAGTGAAGAAGATTTATTCAAGGAATAATCAAACTAAGAGCTCACTTATTCAGAACTTGAGTACACAGGGGCGAGTTCACACAGAACTGGAATTCAGGATTCAGCGATAAGCGCTGGCCCAGAATAACCTTAAATAGAACATAAAGCACAGGATACCTGTGTAGGTCGAAATCAAAAGCTAATCTCTTAAGAACAAGAAGCATAAGGATACTATATTTACATAATGAGTATCATGAAAAACACAGTGACAGCTTAATGATAAAAGTCGTCATTAAGCAACTCTAATAAACTCAAATAAATGATGCTCAGGTGCAATGAAGCCTGTTGCTACTTGGCGCCTCTCACAGGTCCGAAGAGTTCATGACAACTGTGGCTTAGTCTACTTGCATTCAAGGGAAGTCAGTACTTTTAGCAAATCCAGTGTCTGAAATGCCTCCTGACTTTCACTGAAATCAATGCAGTGTAATGCATTGCAATCAATGCAATGCAAATACCTATGACCAATGAAGTCATCAATTCCACACTAGGTACTTGGACAAAATCTGGATGCTGCCAGGTCAAGATTGAGTGAGTGATGAGGAGTTGAAAGTGTCTTTAGGCTGAGTATGTGGCTACCCTTTCAAGTTAATGTAAATGATTTCCATGATACCATTTCAGAAAGAGTAGGGAAATTCTCCTTATGGTCTGAGAGAGCAAATGTTACTCAATTAACTGTCCTAAATGACTATCCACTCATTATTATTGTAGCCAATTGGGCTCTTGCTTTCAATTTCTGCCCTTGGAGAATATCTCTGGCTATCCACTGTTCTATGCTTCTCATCCAGGCAGTATCCTGATAAATCTCCTCTGCACTCTCTCTAGAGCTTCTACATCTCTCCTATAATGAGGCCAATAGAACTAAACGCAATATTCCAAGTGTGGTTTTATAGAGCTGCAACATTACCTCATGGCTCTTAAACTCAATCCTTCAGCCAATGAAGGCAACACACCATTCACCTTCTTAACAACTGTATCAACTTGTGTTGCAACTTTGGATGTGGATCCCAAAATCTCTCTGATCCTCCATCCTTGTTGGAGAAGAGTTCTCTGCCATCAAGCACATTGGCTTGGTCATGGCTGAGTTTGGTGTAGAGGAAAGTGCTCTCTTATGCATCCGATATGATTTACCAAGTATAGGACTGCAATAGAGATTTCGGAGTAAGATAAATAGTACCAAAAGTTGTCAACATTTCCTGGATATGGAATTATATTTCAACACATCATCACTTCACTAAATGATGAATTTTAACTTTAATAGCATACTCCTTACACTTGTATACAGGAAATGACATTAAATGATCATGAATCTTGAATGTAAAGTGAAACATAGTGAAATGCGTCAGTTGGGTCAACGGACAACACAATATGAGATGTGCTGGGGACCGCCCACAATTGTCAATATGAGATGTGCTGGGGACCGCCCACAATTGTCAATATGAGATGTGCTGGGGACCGCCCACAATTGTCAATGTGAGATGTGCTGGGGGCCGCCCACAATTGTCAATATGAGATGTGCTGGGGGCCGCCCACAATTGTCAATGTGAGATGTGCTGGGGGCCGCCCACAATTGTCAATATGAGATGTGCTGGGGGCCGCCCACAATTGTCAATGTGAGATGTGCTGGGGGCCGCCCACAATTGTCAATATGAGATGTGCTGGGGGCCGCCCACAATTGTCAATATGAGATGTGCTGGGGACCGCCCACAATTGTCAATGTGAGATGTGCTGGGGACCGCCCACAATTGTCAATGTGAGATGTGCTGGGGGCCGCCCACAATTGTCAATGTGAGATGTGCTGGGGGCCGCCCACAATTGTCAATGTGAGATGTGCTGGGGGCCGCCCACAATTGTCAATATGAGATGTGCTGGGGGCAGCCCACAATTGTCAATGTGAGATGTGCTGGGGGCAGCCCACAATTGTCAATGTGAGATGTGCTGGGGGCCGCCCACAATTGTCAATGTGAGATGTACTGGGGGCCGCCCACAATTGTCAATGTGAGATGTGCTGGGGGCCGCCCACAATTGTCAATGTGAGATGTGCTGGGGGCCGCCCACAATTGTCAATGTGAGATGTGCTGGGGGCCGCCCACAATTGTCAATATGAGATGTGCTGGGGGCAGCCCACAATTGTCAATGTGAGATGTGCTGGGGGCAGCCCACAATTGTCAATGTGAGATGTGCTGGGGGCCGCCCACAATTGTCAATGTGAGATGTACTGGGGGCCGCCCACAATTGTCAATGTGAGATGTGCTGGGGGCCGCCCACAATTGTCAATGTGAGATGTGCTGGGGGCCGCCCACAATTGTCAATATGAGATGTGCTGGGGACCGCCCACAATTGTCAATGTGAGATGTGCTGGGGACAGCCCACAATTGTCAATATGAGATGTGCTGGGGACCGCCCACAATTGTCAATGTGAGATGTGCTGGGGGCAGCCCACAATTGTCAATGTGAGATGTGCTGGGGGCCGCCCACAATTGTCAATGTGAGATGTGCTGGGGGCCGCCCACAATTGTCAATGTGAGATGTGCTGGGGGCCGCCCACAATTGTCAATGTGAGATGTGCTGGGGGCCGCCCACAATTGTCAATATGAGATGTGCTGGGGACCGCCCACAATTGTCAATATGAGATGTGCTGGGGGCAGCCCACAATTGTCAATATGAGATGTGCTGGGGACCGCCCACAATTGTCAATGTGAGATGTGCTGGGGGCCGCCCACAATTGTCAATGTGAGATGTGCTGGGGGCCGCCCACAATTGTCAATGTGAGATGTGCTGGGGACCGCCCACAATTGTCAATGTGAGATGTGCTGGGGACCGCCCACAATTGTCAATGTGAGATGTGCTGGGGACCGCTCACAATTGTCAATATGAGATGTGCTGGGGACAGCCCACAATTGTCAATATGAGATGTGCTGGGGGCCGCCCACAATTGTCAATGTGAGATGTGCTGGGGGCCGCCCACAATTGTCAATATGAGATGTGCTGGGGGCAGCCCACAATTGTCAATGTGAGATGTGCTGGGGGCCGCCCACAATTGTCAATGTGAGATGTGCTGGGGGCCGCCCACAATTGTCAATATGAGATGTGCTGGGGGCCGCCCACAATTGTCAATGTGAGATGTGCTGGGGGCCGCCCACAATTGTCAATATGAGATGTGCTGGGGGCCGCCCACAATTGTCAATATGAGATGTGCTGGGGGCCGCCCACAATTGTCAATGTGAGATGTGCTGGGGACCGCCCACAATTGTCAATATGAGATGTGCTGGGGGCAGCCCACAATTGTCAATGTGAGATGTGCTGGGGGCCGCCCACAATTGTCAATGTGAGATGTGCTGGGGGCCGCCCACAATTGTCAATATGAGATGTGCTGGGGGCCGCCCACAATTGTCAATGTGAGATGTGCTGGGGGCCGCCCACAATTGTCAATGTGAGATGTGCTGGGGGCAGCCCACAATTGTCAATATGAGATGTGCTGGGGGCAGCCCACAATTGTCAATGTGAGATGTGCTGGGGACCGCCCACAATTGTCAATATGAGATGTGCTGGGGACCGCCCACAATTGTCAATATGAGATGTGCTGGGGACCGCCCACAATTGTCAATATGAGATGTGCTGGGGGCAGCCCACAATTGTCAATGTGAGATGTGCTGGGGGCCGCCCACAATTGTCAATGTGAGATGTGCTGGGGGCCGCCCACAATTGTCAATATGAGATGTGCTGGGGGCCGCCCACAATTGTCAATGTGAGATGTGCTGGGGGCCGCCCACAATTGTCAATGTGAGATGTGCTGGGGACAGCCCACAATTGTCAATATGAGATGTGCTGGGGGCCGCCCACAATTGTCAATGTGAGATGTGCTGGGGGCCGCCCACAATTGTCAATATGAGATGTGCTGGGGACCGCCCACAATTGTCAATATGAGATGTGCTGGGGGCAGCCCACAATTGTCAATGTGAGATGTGCTGGGGGCCGCCCACAATTGTCAATATGAGATGTGCTGGGGGCCGCCCACAATTGTCAATGTGAGATGTGCTGGGGGCCGCCCACAATTGTCAATATGAGATGTGCTGGGGACCGCCCACAATTGTCAATATGAGATGTGCTGGGGGCCGCCCACAATTGTCAATATGAGATGTGCTGGGGGCCGCCCACAATTGTCAATATGAGATGTGCTGGGGACCGCCCACAATTGTCAATATGAGATGTGCTGGGGGCCGCCCACAATTGTCAATGTGAGATGTGCTGGGGGCCGCCCACAATTGTCAATATGAGATGTGCTGGGGGCCGCCCACAATTGTCAATGTGAGATGTGCTGGGGGCCGCCCACAATTGTCAATGTGAGATGTGCTGGGGACAGCCCACAATTGTCAATATGAGATGTGCTGGGGGCAGCCCACAATTGTCAATGTGAGATGTGCTGGGGACCGCCCACAATTGTCAATGTGAGATGTGCTGGGGGCCGCCCACAATTGTCAATGTGAGATGTGCTGGGGACCGCCCACAATTGTCAATGTGAGATGTGCTGGGGACCACCCACAATTGTCAATGTGAGATGTGCTGGGGACAGCCCACAATTGTCAATATGAGATGTGCTGGGGGCAGCCCACAATTGTCAATGTGAGATGTGCTGGGGACTGCCCACAATTGTCAATGTGAGATGTGCTGGGGACCGCCCACAATTGTCAATGTGAGATGTGCTGGGGACCGCCCACAATTGTCAATATGAGATGTGCTGGGGGCAGCCCACAATTGTCAATATGAGATGTGCTGGGGACCGCCCACAATTGTCAATGTGAGATGTGCTGGGGGCAGCCCACAATTGTCAATCTGAGATGTGCTGGGGACCGCTCACAATTGTCAATGTGAGATGTGCTGGGGGCAGCCCACAATTGTCAATGTGAGATGTGCTGGGGACCGCCCACAATTGTCAATATGAGATGTGCTGGGGGCAGCCCACAATTGTCAATGTGAGATGTGCTGGGGACCGCCCACAATTGTCAATATGAGATGTGCTGGGGACCGCCCACAATTGTCAATGTGAGATGTGCTGGGGACCGCCCACAATTGTCAATATGAGATGTGCTGGGGACCGCCCACAATTGTCAATGTGAGATGTGCTGGGGGCAGCCCACAATTGTCAATATGAGATGTGCTGGGGACCGCTCACAATTGTCAATGTGAGATGTGCTGGGGGCAGCCCACAATTGTCAATGTGAGATGTGCTGGGGACCGCCCACAATTGTCAATATGAGATGTGCTGGGGGCAGCCCACAATTGTCAATGTGAGATGTGCTGGGGACCGCCCACAATTGTCAATATGAGATGTGCTGGGGACCGCCCACAATTGTCAATGTGAGATGTGCTGGGGACCGCCCACAATTGTCAATGTGAGATGTGCTGGGGACCGCCCACAATTGTCAATATGAGATGTGCTGGGGACCGCCCACAATTGTCAATATGAGATGTGCTGGGGACAGCCCACAATTGTCAATATGAGATGTGCTGGGGGCAGCCCACAATTGTCAATGTGAGATGTGCTGGGGACAGCCCACAATTGTCAATATGAGATGTGCTGGGGGCAGCCCACAATTGTCAATATGAGATGTGCTGGGGACAGCCCACAATTGTCAATATGAGATGTGCTGGGGACCGCCCACAATTGTCAATGTGAGATGTGCTGGGGACCGCCCACAATTGTCAATATGAGATGTGCTGGGGACAGCCCACAATTGTCAATATGAGATGTGCTGGGGACAGCCCACAATTGTCAATATGAGATGTGCTGGGGGCCGCCCACAATTGTCAATGTGAGATGTGCTGGGGACAGCCCACAATTGTCAATATGAGATGTGCTGGGGGCCGCCCACAATTGTCAATGTGAGATGTACTGGGGGCAGCCCACAATTGTCAATATGAGATGTGCTGGGGGCAGCCCACAATTGTCAATATGAGATGTGCTGGGGACAGCCCACAATTGTCAATATGAGATGTGCTGGGGGCAGCCCACAATTGTCAATGTGAGATGTGCTGGGGACCGCCCACAATTGTCAATATGAGATGTGCTGGGGACAGCCCACAATTGTCAATATGAGATGTGCTGGGGGCAGCCCACAATTGTCAATGTGAGATGTGCTGGGGACCGCCCACAATTGTCAATATGAGATGTGCTGGGGGCAGCCCGCAAGCGTTACCATGCTTCAGCCATCAACATAGCATGCCCACAACTTACCAGCCCTAATGCGTACATCTTTGGAACGTGAGAGGATACTGGAGCACATGGAAGAAACCCACATGGTCACAGAGGGAACATAGAAATTCCTTACAGTTAGTGACAGGAATTGGACCCTGTGCTGTAAAGTGTCACATTAACTGCTACACAGCTGTGCCATACATACATGGTAATGTGGAGAACTGCACTGGCTGATGAACTGACATGGATCATTTTACAATGCATTTATACACAAAGCCTGCTACAGAATTGTTGAACTGTCCACCAGCACCATTCCTGCCTGGATGGGACAGAGCTGAAGAGCTTTAACCTAGATGGTTGGTCACGAGATTGCTTGGGTGGGTCTTTTCCAAACAGACCTGTGCTCTTATTTCACCTAAATGGTACTTCGATGTAAAGGATAGAGGCATAGGTTAGAGTTACTGGATCTCCATTAAATGTTATATAGGAAAAAGAGATTTGCCAACAAGGTGTCATTTAACAGGTTTGAGAAGAGTACTGATGAAATTTCAGCAATTAAAGGTGAGGGGGAAGGATGAGGAGAAACTGTGTGTTCTAAATGTTCCTCCACCCGGCTCAGTGGTAGAATTTTATTACAACCGGTATTTACAAATTAAGATAACAGCATATTTGGAAAGAGGTGAAATCATCGGACAAAGTCAGCATGGATTTGTGAAAGGAAAATCATGTCTGACGAATCTTATAGAATTTTTTGAAGATGTAACTAGTAGAGTGGATAGGGGAGAGCCAGTGGATGTGGTATATTTAGATTTTCAAAAGGCTTTTGACAAGGTCCCACACAGGAGATTAGTGTGCAAACGTAAAGCACACAGTATTGGGGGTATGGTATTGATGTAGATAGAGAATTGGTTGGCAGACAGGAAGCAAAGAGTGGGAGTAAATGGGACCTTTTCAGAATGGCAGGCAGTGACTTGTGGGGTACCGCAAGGTTCAGTGCTGGGACCCCAGTTGTTTATAATATATATTAATGATTTAGACGAGGGAATTAAATGCAGCATCTTCAAGTTTGCGGATGACACAAAGCTGGGCGGCGGTGTTAGCTGTGAGGAGGATGCTAAGAGGATGCAGGGTGACTTGGATAGGTTAGGTGAGTGGGCAAATTCATGGCAGATGCAATTTAATGTGGATAAATGTGAGGTTATCTACTTTGGTTGCAAGAACAGGAAAACAGATTATTATCTGAATGGTGGCCGATTAGGAAAAGGGGAGGTGCAACGAGACCTGGGTGTAATTGTACACCAGTCATTGAAGGTGGGCATGCAGGTACAGCAGGCAGTGAAAAAGGCAAATGGTATGTTGGCATTCATAGCAAAAGGATTTGAGTACAGGAGCAGGGAGGTTCTACTGCAGTTGTACAAGGCCTTGGTGAGACCGTACCTAGAGTATTGTGTGCAGTTTTGGTCCCCTAATCTAAGGAAAGACATTCTTGCCATAGAGGGAGTACAAAGGTGGTTCACCAGATTGATTCCTGGGATGGCAGGACTTTCATATGAAGAAAGACTGGATCGACTAGGCTTATACTCACTGGAATTTAGAAGATTGAGGGGGGATCTTATTGAAACGTATAAAATTCTAAAGGGATTGGACAGGCCAGATGCAGGAAGATTGTTTCCGATGTTGGGGAAGTCCAGAACGCGGGGTCACAGTTTAAGGATAAAGGGGAAGCCTTTTAGGACCGAGATGAAGAAAAACTTCTTCACACAGTGAGTGGTGAATCTGTGGAATTCTCTGCCACAGGAAATAGCTGAGGCTAAAGGGATCGGGGGTATGGAGAGAAAGCAGGTACAGGGTTCTGAGTTGGATGATCAGCCATGATCATACTGAATGACGGTGCAGGCTCGAAGGGCCAAATGGCCTACTCCTGCACCTATTTTCTATGTTTCTAAGTAAAAGATTACTAATAAACTCTTAATTTCTATTAGCATTTCTGATCAAAAAGGAAACACCTCCGATTTCTAATTTTTTTTGAGTTTTATATTTCACTCTCCTGGACACAACTGTTCATACAGTCAACTGTACTGAAATTCTGGCTTCAGGTGAAGCACTTTATGTCACGTGTTATGTGTGAGAGATAGAGTGTACTGACACAGATTTAAAGAATTCACCCACAGGCATCTTCCACTTCAAAGAACATCTGCTCTGTAGATCCTTATAAGGGTTTTTGGACCTTTTAGAAAAAAGAAGCAGGCTGTCTGTTGGGATTTGCAGTTTTGACTGCAGCTAATATCCTGCCATTCAGTTCAAGGGCATTAAAGGTGGGTGGGTAAACGTTAACATGCCATGATGGCTGGATCCTGTAAAGTTAATAAATTAAGAAGGTTTTTGCTATCAGTTGACTTTATAAATTGAGCTGATTTTTCAATATAAATTGAGTCAGCTTTAACCTGCTTATGTCCAGATTTGTTCACTGATTACAAGATTATACAAATCCATTGAACTTTGAGTACCAACACCCAATATGTATATTCATTACACAATTGTCTATGCTTAACAAGCTACATCAAGTGATTTTGGGGCGGTGGGGAGATTTATGGGGAAAGATTGGATATATTTAAGGGGGACCTTATTAATGAGCAGAAGAGTGCTGAAATCATGCTGGATTGTAATGCAGTGTTAGAGTGGACCTGTTGCAGTGATGGCTGATTTCCAAAAGAATTTGTATATTCAATTATATCACAAAAAATCTAATTTCTTGTAAATGTCACTAATCAGCACAGAGAAAAGCAGATTAGAACTGAATTCTGAGGATAGCTTTAAGAATGATGGTTGTCCTTTCCATGAATATTAACTTACTTCTGTGCCTCATTAAGACAATTAGTTCCTTAAATAAAGCTCAGCAGGCACTTAAATAATTTTGAAGATTTCTTTTGGAAGAATTGGACCTTACTGTAGCTTCCGTAAAATAACACAATTCCATTCAAATAACCCTGACAGCAATGTAAATTAATTGACATTAACTTAGCAGCATGCAACTATAAAAATTAAACATAATTAATATTCAGAAGGCAAGGGAATGCAAAATGTATTAGAGTACTTGAGGCCACGAAGCAATACATCAATTGACCATACAGTAGACCATAGGACATTGTATAGCACTATACACTTAATTTGGTCTACAATGTTGTGCCGACCTTTTAACTTAGTCCAATATCAATCCCGCTCTTCCCTCCCACAGCTCTCTTTTTTTAAAATCCAAGTGTTTGTCTAAGGGCATATTAAATTTCCATAATGTAACTGCCTCAGCCACCAGCTCTGTCAGGGCGATCCATGCACTCACCCATCTCTGTGTAAGAAACCAAATTCTGACATCTGACACTTTCGTCCAATCACCTTAAAAATATGCTTTCTCATATTAGCCAGCCATTTCTGCCCTGAGATAAAGCTGCACAGTATCTTTGACTCTTATCATCTTGTACACCTCTTTCAAGTCACGACTCATCCACCTTTGCTCCAAGGAGAAAAAGTCCTAGCTCACTAATCCATCCTCATAACACCTTTAGAAGCTTTTAAAAACCAACGAAGGCAACTAAAATAGTAATTAAAAAGGTAAAGATGAAATATAAAAGTAAGCAAGCCAATAATATTAAAGAAGAAACCAATAATTTCTTCAGATACATAAAGTGTAAAAGAGAGGGAAGTGTTGATATTGAACTTCTGGAAATGGTACTGGAAAGGTAGTAATGGGGTACAATGAAATGACGGATAGACTGAATAAGTATTTTGCATCAGTTTTCTCGTTGGAAGATGCGAGCAGTATGATGGAAGCTCCAGGTGTCAGGGGTCATGAAATGTGTGAAGTTGCCATAAACTGAGAGAAGGTTCTTCAGAAATTGAAAGGTCTGAAGGTAGTTAATTCACCTCGACTAGATGGTCTACACCCCAGAGTTCTGAAGGAGGTGGCTGAAGAGGTCACAGAGGCATTAATAATGATCTTTCAAGAATGACTAGACTCTGGAATGATTCCGGAAGACTGGAGAATTGCAAATGTCACTCCACCGTTCAAGAAAGGAGAAAGACAGAAGAAAGGAAACTGTAGGCCAGTTAGTCTGACCACAGTGGTGGGTAGATGTTGGAGTTGATTATTAAAGATGAGATAACAGGGTACTTGAAGGGGCATGATAAAATAGGCTGTGTTGGGACTGATTATTTTTTCATTATATGTCAATGATTTGGATAATGGTTTTCTTGCAAGGTTTGCAGATGATATGGTGGAGGGGCAGGTAGTTTTGAGGAATTAGAGAGGCTACAGAAAGACAGACAGATTAGAAGAATGGACAAAGAAATGGCAGACGGAATAATGCTGGGAAGTGTATGGTCATGAACTTTGGTAGAAGAAATGAAATAGATGACGATTTTCTAAATGGAGAGAAAATACAATAATCTGAGGTGCAAAGGGACTTCGGAGTATTTGTGCATGATTTCCTAAAGGTTAATTTGCAGGATGAGTCTGTGGCAAGGAAGGCAAATGCAATGTTAGCATTCATTTCAGGAGGGCTAGAATATAACATCAAGAATGTAATTTTAAGACTTTATAAAGCACTGGTGAGGCCTCACTTGGAGTATTGTGAGCAAATTTATCTCAGAAAGGATGTGCTGAAACTGAAGAGGGTTCAAAGGAGGATCACAAACATGACTCCAGGATTGAATGGCTTGTTATATGAAGAGCATTTGATGGCTCTAGCCCTATGTTCGCTGGAATTCAGAAGAATGAGGGGTGATCTCATTAAAACCTATCAAATGGTGAAAGGACCTGATAGAGTGGGTGTGGAGAGGATGTTTCCTCTGATGGGAGAGTCTAAGATCAGAGAACACAGACTCAGAATAAAGGGCCATCCTTTTGGAACAGAGATGAGAAGGAATTTCTTTAGCCAAAGAGTGGTGAATCTGTGGAATTTTTTGCCATGTGCAGCTGTGGAGGCCAAGTCTTTATGGTTTTTAAGGCAGAGATTGATAGATTATTGATTGGACAGGGCATGAAGGGATGCGGTGTGAAGGCAGGAGATTGTGGCTGAGAGGAATGTTTCATCAGCCATGATGAAATGGCAGAGCAGACTGAATGGGCCAAATGGACTACTTCTGCTTCTATATTCTATGGTTTTATGATCCTAAGACGTGCTCTCTAATCCAGTCAGCATCCTGGCAAATCTCCTCTGCATCCTCTCTAAAATTTCTCTTCACTTCCTATAATGAGGCAGCCAGAATTGAATACTCCTAAGTGTGGTCTAACCTGCCTTTCAGAGAGTTGTAACAGTCTTGATGAAGGGTCTTGGCCTGAAACTTATTCTTTTCCATAGATGCTGCCTGGCCTGCTGAGTTCCTCCAGTATTTCTTGCGTTTTGTTTGGATTTCCAGCATCAGCAGATTTTCTCTTGTTTGTGATTGGATAACTAGTTAACTTGTTTGCCAGAAAAAAAAGATGTAATGCAGTGCTTGAGTCAGGATTATGGTGGATCAGAAAGATAAAGGATTTTGCAGGTGCTGGAAATCCAGAGCAACACATGCAAGATTCTGGAGGTACTCAGCAGGTCAGGCAGCATCTATGGAAGGGAAATGTTGACTGGTTATTCCCTTCTGTAAATGCTACCCAGTCCACTGAATTGCTCTAGAATTTTGTGCATTGTTCTAGTAGATCAGGGTTTCTGCTGAGCACCTTAAAAATATGACTAATTTGTAACACTTACTCTTCAGTCTATATAGTTATCTATATACGGCAATGGAATCGAATTTGGAACACTTCATTGTCGAAAATATATTTCACAGAAAGCTGTTAATGTGCAAAAGATGACAGACAAGCTAGACTGATAACATTCACTGCGCTTAGTAATGAATAGGTTGGACCCATTTATTCCAGGACTGGTGTTACAGATTTGAGTTGTCTGCCAGGGTGGCAATTCTTTATAATGTGAGTGAATGGATCATGATTAAGGTACAATTGAATTCAATACTGGGATCAGGCATGCATTTATCTGCAGACTGCTGCAGTTCTAAGGTAACTTAAATGAGTTTTCCTGAATCATTTGAAATGTGGCCGTCATTACAAGGTGTCTAAACTTCCGATCCTGACTTGGAAACAAAAGTATCAATCAACTGATCAATACCATAAGATAAATTATGTTTTCCCTCAGGCTCTGCAGCTTCCTGTGTTAGTAGGATAAGAGAATGATTTCCTTTACTTGAGCAATTTGATTGAATTCAGTCATAGTCACCAAGGGTTTCTTTCATTGTAATTTAGCTAGCCAGTTAACTAACAAAAGCCCATTTGTGCAAAAGTCCATGAGTTATCAGTATCGCAACTGTGTCTTTCAGTCAAACTCCCATCTGACTTCCACTTTATGTGAGTAGAAATCAGATTTTGTTTGTTAATTCTTCTGGGAAGCACAATGGTTTATACACTTAATAATTATGACACAGAATTTGTTTCACCAGGTGAGCCTGGCTCCCAGCAGGACAATCCTATTTTTTTCTCTTCCTATAGTCAGTGGCCACTCTATTAGGTACCTCCTACACCTAATAAAATGGCCACTGAACATATGCTTGTGGTTTTCTGCTGCTATAGCCTGTCCACTGGGACAAAAATGTGGTCAGAAATGCTCTTCTGCAGACCACTGTTGTCATGAGTGGTTACTTAAGGTACTATAATCTTCCATTCAGCTTGAACCAGTCTGACCATTCTTCTCTGAACCCTCTCATTAAGAAGGTGTTTTCGCTCATTAAAATGTTGCTCAATGAATTTTTTGTGTTTTTTGCACTATTCTCTATAAACTCTGGTGACTGTTGTGCATGAAATTCGCAGGAGGTCAACAGTTTCTGAAATACTCAAACTACTTCATCTGGCACCAACAGTCATTCCATGGTCAAAGTAACTTAGATCACGATTCTTCCCCTTTTGATATTTATTCTGAACAACTGAACCTCTTTGCCATATCTGTGGCCACATGATTCACAGATTAGATATTTACGGTACTTGAATGGGCAGGTATCCAATTGTACCTAATAAAGAGGCCATTGAGTGTATTTTCCTGTGGTCCTGCAACCTATACTCTCATAATTGTCCATCAACTCCTCTTTGATTCTTCTGCCACTAGCTAAGATAATCAAGTAACCTTCTAGATAGGACTTTGGGATGCTTACAAAACCCAATGCCACCCTGCTGTTCTACATATTACACACTGCCACACACAGTATTACTCTACCATATTCTGATGGAACATGCAGTATAACTGGAAGTTAATGTCATGGCCTCTAAAGTACCCTAAAGTGCTGGTGTAACAAAGGAAAATGCTCAAGCCCAATGTCTTCTTGTGTGATATCACATATTTGTTCTTTGCCGACCCTCATAAAGGCTTCCATTGGTTTGTGCATTTGAACAAGCTGGACCCAAATAGAAGTGCTTTGTGCAGCAACACACAAAATGCTGGAGGAACTCAATGGATCAGGCAGCAGTTCTAAATGAAATGCACAGTACACATTTTGGGTTGACATCCTCCATCTGGACTGGAAAGAATGAGGGGAGATAGTCAGTGTAAAATGGTGGAGGGGGTGACAGGTTGATCTAGATGAAGAAAGGGTAATAGGCAAATGAGAGTGGGGGACAGTGGGAGTGGCATCAACAGGAGGAAGATGATATGGAAGTTGGTGGAATCTGATGGAAGAGGACATTGGAATACAGCATAAAGGCGGGTCATGGAATAAATAATCTTTTAAGTAACACAAACAAAATTCTGGAGGAACTCAACAGGCTAGGTAGCATCTATGAAAAAGAGTAAATAGCTGACATTTTGGCCCAAGATCCTTCATCAGGACTTGTAAGGAAGAGCAGAAGGGTCTCGGTCCAAAACATATTTTCCATAGATGTTGCCTGGCCTGCTGAGTTCTTCCAACATTTTGCGCGCAACACTTTGGATTTCCAGCATCCGCAGATTTTTTCAGTTTTGTGAATCCTTTAAGTTACCGGCTCTCACTACAATGGAATTCAAGGGTGAAGGAGAATTTTAGAAGCTTTACATGACTTTGTTCAGAAGAGATGATTAGGGTTGCAGACTCTGGCTGGGCATTTCCTTGTGGTATCATGAGCTTCCTCTGGATGTTCTAGTTTCCTCTGACATTCCAGTCGTTTATGGTTAGAGTAGGTTGGTGATGTATGTTGGCTCCAGAAGCATTGTGATTCTTGCAGGCTGCCCCCAGCACAATCCTCAGAATGTGTTGGTCATTGATGTCAAATGAAGCATTTCAGTATATGTTTTGATATTTCAATGTATACGTGACAAATAAAATTAATCTTTAAGTCTTTTTTAAAAATCTGCAACTCATGCTTCGATTGATCATCTAGCATGTCTCAATTTCTGACGTAATCCTTTTCCATTGCTAACTGAAACTCGAAGAATAATTCTTAGCAAGTCAATTTTTCTCAACCAGATTCTAGAGGTTTTAAAAGAACATTACTTTTTAAAAAAATGTTTCTTGCAATCACATTCCAGAGACTCCGGCATGATATGGAAAACATTGTTTGTGACGGGATCAATGATGGTTTCCAATTTATCTTATTAAGGTTGGACTAGAGGCAGTTGCCAAAGCAAAACATTGGTCATGATGCAACATTTCTCAGGGAGGAATGAATGTTCTTTATCCTTTCAGAAGTTGTTCATGCTCAAATTGAAGAATGCAGGCTTCTTGAGGATTAATGGGCACAGGCATCCAGATAAAATGATTCAGTCGTGCACTCCCCGAAGGAACATTGATATCTCAGCACTGCACACCCTTGATGGAGACAGTCACACAGACAGCATTCATTCCTTTACATCATCTTCCACTCACAGTTTGCCGGAGATTGGTAAAATTCTCGTGAAGTCAGAATTCAAATGAGTTATCAAGGAAACAGTTAAATTAAGACTGCCTCCTGTGAAATTAACCATCTTACTGCTTGTTTCTTAATCCACTGATGCTTATTAAGGGCGATATCTGGGAAGACGGTTTCAGGTACCTGTATATGGATTATTACTGATCAGGGTTAGTGAATACTGATAAGTTAAATTATGACATTCATTTCTTTGATGTGGTTCAAGCAATAGACCGTCTATTCTTGTTTCACAGTCCTCCAAGGCTCAGGAAAATCTAAGCCTTTTTATCACACTTTACCCTGCTGCCTGAGAGTCTGGACTTGCATTGCAAGTGAGAAGCAGCAGGGTTGAAGTTTGAGTCAGAATTCCTTCCCTTCTATCCCCAGTCTCTGTTTAGGGTGTAGGAGGTTAAACTATTAGATTACTATCTAGAGGCTAGGAGCATCAGGCAGCAAAGGAATTTAATAACAAGTAAATAAACAAATTTGGAGTAAAGCTGGCATCTGTAAAGGTTCATTGACAAGTGAGAGAAAATCTGTAGATTTTCAAGCAACAGATCTGGAAATCCAAGCAACACACACACACAATTCTGGAGGAACTCAATAGAGCAGGCAATATCTATGGAAAAGAATAGAGTCGATTTTTCAGGCCGAGATCCTCCATCAGAACTGGAGATTAAAAGATGAAGAGTCAGAGTTAGAAGGTGGGGGAAGGGAGGAAGAAACACAAGATGATAAGTGAAACTGGGAGGGGTGAAGTAAAGAGCTGGGAACTTGATTACTGAAAGATATACCAGGCTGAAGAAGGGGAAAATCTGATAAGGGAAGACAAAAGACCATAGAGGAAAGAAAAGGAGGAGGAGCTCCGGAGGGAGGTGATGGGCGGGTAAGGTGAGAGAGGGAAATAGGAATGGAGAATGGTGGAGGGGAGGGCATTACTGGAAGTTTGAGAAATCGATATTCATGCCATTAGGTTGGAGGCCACCCAAACGGTATATAAGATGTTGCTCCTCCAACTTGAGTGTGCGCTCATTGTGACAGTAAACATACCGGAATGGGAACGGGAAGTGGAATTAAAATGGGTGGCCACTGGGACATGTGATCATGAAACTACCAGTCAGATAAAAATAAAACAATTTGTTTACTAAATTCATCAGAGGAGGAAATCTGATGTCTAATGTATATTGTTAAATGATAGGCCATTAACTGCTTGATAATTGAGGGATAATTGGGTCTATGCAATATATGTTGGAACTGTCACCAGTGTCTAAATCCTGTTAATATATAAACAGAACAAAATGCTCCTGTAATAATCTAACTGAATTGCCACTAATGATGATTGGAAAACAGACTATAGTAAGATAAATCTCTATAGAGACTCTCCTATGAGCACTATGGTAAGTAATTCATTTCCAGATATTCTTGAATCACTGGAATACTAGCTTTCTGCTGTGGACTATGTCCAAGATGATCAAAACTTTAGATTTAGTGTATTATTTTAGCATACTGTTCAAATCTGGATCACTGTAATTGTGATTTTGTCATCAATAGACATGGTCTGGAGTTTCTCCTAAGAGGTTTCTATAATATGAAAAATAAATGCAGAAACTTGAATGATTGGAGAAAATTTGGAATATACAAGTTGCCCATGTGCCCTCACCTTTTTTACAACTACCAAGGTTCAAAGATCGAAGTTCCAATTTCAAAGTAAGTTTATTTTCAAAGTATGTACACTCATTGGCCACTTTATTAGGTACATCTGTACACCTTCTCAATAATGCCAATATCTATTCAGCCAATTATGTGGCAGCAACTCCATGCATAAAAGCATGCTGACATGGTTCCGTATTTGTTCAGACCAAACATCAGAATGCGGAAGAAATGTGATCTAACCAACTTTGACTGAGGAATGATTATTGTTGCCAGAAGGGGTGGTTTGAGTATCTCAGAATCTGCTGATCCCTTGGGATTTCTTTTCAAATCTTTTTATTATTATTATCCAAAATAACAAGAGTACATCAAAGTAATTAACACTTACAACGTCTCAAAAGGGGAAAAAAAACAATATTAAGGATTGAAAAATATGGTGACACAAGAAAAGAGAAGAAAAGAAATAAAAACCTGACCAAAGCAAGAAAAACATGAGGAAAAAAAAAGAACCCATTATGTGTTCAACCCTGGAGCCACATGTCATACAAAAAGCTTCTAAAGGTAAACATCAAACCGCCAGCAAAAAAAATTACACCAAAATTTACCATTAGATCGTGGAGGAAATCTTATCAATTAACTCAAATGGTAGTAATGAGCAAATGAACCTCATCTTTTCTCAAAATCAAACATAGGTTCGAAGGTTTGACTTCTAATTTTCTCCAAACTAAGACATAACATCACTTGAGAGAACCATTGTGACAGAGTGGGATCCGATGTATTCTTCCAGTTCAACAGAATGACCCTCCTAGCTATCAATGTAACAAACGCAATAACATGTTGGTCAGACAAAGAAATACCACAGATAATTTGAGGTATTATTCCAAAGAGCACAGTTAATTTGTTAGGTTGTAAATTAATTTTAAGTACACAACAATCTCTGGAGTTTACAGAGAATGGTGCGGCATGATGTCATAGTGGTTAGCACAATGCTTTAGAGTACCCGCAACCCAGGATAATTTCCTGCCGTTATCTGTAAGAAGTTTGAATGTTCTCTGTGACTGCATGGGTTTCCTCCAGGTGCCCCAGTTTCCTCCCACAGTCCAAAGGTAAACTGGTCGGTAGGTTAATTGGTCATTGTAAATAGTCCCATGATTAGACTAGGGTTAAATTGGGGGTTGCTGGGTGATGGGGCTCAAAGGTCCAGAAAGGCCTATAAATAAATTTAAAAGAAACATCCAGTGATCAACACTTCTGTGGGAGGAAACCTCCTTGTTAATTAGAGAGGTCAGAGGGTTCAAGCTGACAGGAAGTCAACAGTAACTGAAATAACCATGTGTTGTAATAGTGGTGTGCAGAAGAACATCTCTAAATGCAAGGCATCTCAAATCTTGAAGTTCATGCACTATAGCAGCAGAAGACACGGACATGCACGCAGTGAACACTTCATTACATGCAGGAAGTTTCTAATAAAGTGGCCACAGAGTGTATATGTCACCAGATACTACCCTGAGATTCATTTGCTTGCAGGTATTCACAGCAGAACAAAGGCATACAATAGAATCAATGAATAGCTGCACACAAAGACTGGCAAGCAACCAGTGTGCTGAAGAAGACAACTCAAAGCCTCTGTCTGAACAAACCTTCACCCACAAAATTAGGCAAGCACCCACTCTCAAGTGAGATTATCTTCAATTACTGTGGTGAACTACATATACCTGTCTGGACTGCTCCTGTGGCTCCTCCCACAGACCCCTGCTGACTGCTCCTGTGGCTCCTCCCACAGACCCCTGTATAAAGGCGATTGAGGCCTGAGCCCGGCCTCATTCTCCAGGATGTAGTGTTGTTCATTCTTCCAGTCAATAAAAGCCGATATCTCGCTTCTTACGTCTCAGAGTGAGTTATTGATGGTGCATCAATTACATCCGTCAAAAATCTCAGAGGTTTCTTAACATTGTGGAAAAGATTTTCAGGCCCATTTGGAGATGAAATCATTTTTCTGCTTCTTACTGCAATGTTTTGAGTGTTTTCATTTAATTTATCCCTTGCAAGTCCTGCTATGTACTGTTTATTTCAATGGATTTTTTTATTTTTGAAGTCTGTGTCACATTAATTATTGAAAAATTTTCCTTATTTGCAGGTGATTCAGCATGCTGTGCGAGGATGATGTTCAAATGATCTGAAGTTTAAGCATTCACAGTTAAGGAAGAAATATACTGTTCTAGGCCTTTGTTCTGTTCAATTTAAGTTCAGTCACGTTCTAATATGATGAAGGAAGTTCTTGGTTGTAGTTTAAAAATGTCACATTAGATGCAGTTGGAGGGACAAAGGAATAAATAAAGGTATACATTTTAGGCATTCACCATACTCAGACTATCATGGTGGCAATTACTCTATCATAGACAGATTGTACTGAGTCTCCACAGAATAACTGGCTTTCAGAAATCTGCTCCTTACTTTAAAACTCAGGATGGAATCCAGATGGTATTTAGAGGAGTATAGCAACTAAATCTAAAACAAGTAACTGTAGCAGTAGTAAAACCTCCATGGCAACCTACACCAAATGTTGGTTCAAGGATGAAGTTTGAGAACAGGCTGTAGAAATACAAATAGCTGCTTTTAGGCTTGGATGGAAATAATTGGACTGGCTTTAAGTGTAAGGCTTGATAAAACTGGTGTTGTATTCTGAAGCAGGAAATATAATGGGTTCAAATTGGTTTCAGTTATACATTCAACAAGTTGTCAACAAGCCTATCGAAATGAGTACTGAGGACATTTTACTGCAGAGTTAGTGTTATAACTCATGCTTCTGAGCAGTGCCTAGGAATGGTTCGTCAATATCAATATGTATTATTAACCTCATATAAATCACATGTGAGAGTCAAGAAAAACAAAATAGCATACTCTTAGTTCCTTAGACTCAAAAGTATATCAGAGCAGTGGAGATACTCAGAAATGAATGACAAGTGTGTTTGGGATCGTAGATGGTAGGCAATAAGAGTCCAGAGAATTTTGCTGTTAGGTGTTTGTATGAATAAATCCAAGATGAATTGTTCTACACATGAGATCCACTTTGTATTGAAGAAGAAGAGAAGAAAGCCCTTAACTCTGAGTGGAGTCATCGGGATGCTGTCATGACGCCGTTTTTTTTAGTAGGCTTTCTTGTTTTTATGAGGCTGAGTTGCTAGCTCGACGCTCAGCCCAGCACGGATGGAAAGCGTGCAAGGGAGCCGGCTGGATTTGAACTTGAGAGCCTTCGCTCCGAAGTTCAGCGTTGATGCCACCACTCCACCAGCCGGCCACTTTGTATTGAGATCTATTTATTTTTAGTAGTATACTCTGGCTATCAGACTCCTCAATACCCGAAGCCTGGACTATCACTTTGCCCTACTGTCCTGTTTATTATTTATTGTAATGCCTGCACTGTTTTTTGTGCACTTTATGCAGTCCAGTGTAGGTCTGTAGTCTAGTGTAGCTTTCTCTGTTTTTTTTATTACGTAGTTCAATCTAGTTTTTTTGTACTGTGTCATGTAACACCATGGTCCTGAAAAACGTTGTCTCATTTTTACTATGTACTGTACCTGCAGTTATGGTCGAACTGACAATAAAAGTTGACTTGACTTGACTTGGAAGGAATGGTTCCTGATCAGATAATGCCTCAGAGATTAAGATCTCACATTATTGTTCTTACCTCCATACACTCTTCCATCCCCAGTATTTCAATTCTAACCTTTTGAGCACCTTAGAATTTCAGCATTCAATCTGCATCTGGCATCCAACTGCATTAGAATATTAAAAGGTATGGATGAGGAATTCAGCAGTCAATGTGCTAAGGCAAGAGCAAAGTCGAAATAGATGGTCACAGTGATACCATAGATAAGTGGGTCTGAAGTTCACAAATGCCAACAAGATTATGAATAGGCTAGTTCATTGCAGTCAATTTCTGCTACGAATTTGAATGTTGCGAGGTAGCTCAAACATAGGAAGGAGATAATGATAATTCCTTGGACAATATCAAAGATAATTTGGTGGATGAAGAAGGATCTCAGAGGTTGATAAAACAGCATGCAATTAATTCCCTAGAAACAGTCAATGTGTTCAAATAATAATTCCCTGACCTAAAATGCTGCTTCCTTCTCCACTAAATCCACTGACCACTTCCGGCATTTTCTGAATTTTAGTATTTTAAACACTGTGCTATCTTCTCACAACTTACTTAGATCTTCTACTTTATCTGATAGGAATGGCTAATGCAACAAGACATAATTTTAAGGTGAATGGAAGAAAGTACAGGAGGGATGTTAGAGGTATGTTCATACCACTGATAGATGCGTGGAGTGCCTTGTCAGGTAAAGGCAGGTATATCAGAGGCATTTAAGAAACTCTTAGACTGGAACATGGATTTAGAAAAATCAAGAGTTATGTAGGAGGGAAGGGTTAGACTGATGTTAGAGCGGGTTAAAAGATGGGCGCAACATCATGGACAAATATCTAGTACTATGCTGTAATGTTCTAAGTGAAAGGTCAGGATAATATTGTAGGTCAAAGGGCTTGTACTGTGGTGTAAAATTCTCTGAAAAAGATCAGCACAACATCATAGGTGGAAGGGCTTGTAATGTTCTATGTGAGGGGCTGAAGCTTCTATATTTTGTTTCTGAGCACAAGCACACTCTCTCAAGCTGACACTCAACCTGCAAAAGTATTCACAGAGCATGCAAGTCAAGACACAGCAAAACATTTATCATTCTTGACATCAGTGCACTATCTACAGTTAATGAGGAGTGCTGAAACGATTGCTTTTTTTCAAACAGTATTATTTTCACTAATCTATCAAATACCACAGTCCGGAAAGGAAAACAGACAATAAACCAAAGATAGTCTTTTGCTAATGAAGGTTACAAGGATCAATTTAAGCTGGCTGTTAAATAAACTTGGAGCTATTCGTACCTTGACTCATTTACCCAGCCAACTTGCATTTGGCACTTTTAATTTTAGTGCCTGAAGAAGATCTCTGATTTTTGGTGTTGAATTTTGCCATTGATATTTTTACAGGGAGTTTCCAGATTCCCATATGTGCTTTGTGCAAGCAAGTGCTTCCTGAACTCTGTAATTGTAAGGTTACAGCCTCTTTCATCTGTGTATTGTTAGCAAAGGGAATTGTTACACTCCATCTACACCATATATGTCAAACTCAAGGCCCGCGGGCCAAATCCGGCCCATGGTGGAATTATCTTTGGCCAGCAAGATAATATCTAATTACTATTAAAGCTGGCCCCAGTAATCGAAGCGCCTATGGCGTATGATATGGCTAATGCTGAGTTTATTCAGGTACCAGGATTTCAGGGTTTTTAGTGTTTATTCGGCAGTCTTGCTTGGCAGTCTTCTTCATAAGAAACGGAATTTGTAAAGTGAAACACTTTATAGTTATAGCAGAGACTGAGACACATGAGAGCAGGCTGAAAAAACGGAGGCAACGAAAGCTGCGTTCGCACGCGTCCGACTGATCCGGCCCGCATGAAGCTGCATTTTGCTCAATCCGGCCCGTGACCTAAAATGAGTTTGACACCCCTGCTCTACACTATCAAATCTTTAATCAGCTTAAAGGTCATCATTATTTTGCATCTTGATCGTTCATCAACTGACTTTTACTTGATCTATCCTCTTAATAATCATACAGTCCCATTTCACATCTATCTGCCTCTGGCTGACTAGAGAAATGGGCCTTAGTGTGTCTAAAATAAACATTGTCACAAATATTCAATCTGAACAAGCTGATCATTGCTTTTTATTTTTTTAAATCTATGTACATGCAGTCTGGGAGTTTCAAACTGAATGTATGCAATTGCGTAAACTTTACAGAAAAATTATGCTGCCAAACACTACATTCAGCCACACTGTGATATCTGCCAAAGGAGGTTTTATTTCTTGTCAAGTTAGTGGTTGCAGACAAAAATAAAATTGAAAGTTGCAAAATCTGCAGAAAATCAATGAAATAACAGATGACAAAAAGGCTGTGGTTGACAGAACAATCTTGGGATTGAGGCCAAAAGTAAAGGACTGTGATAGAAAAGACAAATAATCTGATTTGGTGCAAGGTTAGGGAGGTCAATTTATAAATGAAAGAGAAAAGGGAAATGTTACTGTCAATACAAACACATTCCAACTGTACTGGATGTGCCAGTTAATTGAGTTCTTGTTAATAGGATCTCACAGGAGGCTTTGGGGCAGGCTAGTTTCTCCCAGTGCTTTTCAGTTCAGTGACCTGGCTTTAACTGGCATGGAACAGATAAGGTAGAAGCTTCCTTTTGCTCCTTGGTCTCCTATTTGACATGAAACATATTGAATATTGAAAGTCCTAGATAGAGAGGATGTGGAGAAGATGTTTTCTATAGTGTGGTATTCTAGGACCAGAGAGTACTGCCTCAGAATACAACAACATGCCTTTAGAACAGGAATTAAAGGAATTCTTTCACCAGAGGGTGGTGAATATGTGGAATTTGTTACCACTGCCGGCTGTGGAGGACAAGTCATTTGGTACATTTAAAGCAGAGGTTGATAGATTCTTGATTAGTAAGGGCATCAAAGATTATGATAAGAAGGCAGGAGAATGGGGTTGAGAGGGACAATAAATCAGCCTTGATGGAATGTCAGGGCAGACTTGACGGGCTGACCGGCCTAACTCTGGTCCTATGTATATGGTCACATGGTCTTATGATTTTGAATGGTTTCAATAAATTCAAAAGCAAATACTTGCCATTATACAGCACCCAGTAGGGTTTCTAGAGTCCCAAAGCATTATGATGAGCATTCTTTCTTAAGTAAACATAAAGACAACTGATAATGAAATAAAACAAGCAGGAACAATGGTTATGCAAGGGGATGGAAGACATTTTCAGTTCAGCTTGATATCAAAGAGTCAATTAATGCTTCACTGTCCTCCCTTGCCAAACATGCTAAAATAAGATTTGGATTAAAGTTAAGTTTAGATTTATTTGCCATATGTACAGTACACCGAAACATACAGTGAAATGCAATGGGTGTGTCAAATCAAATCAGCAAAGATTATGCTGGATAGTCTGCAAGTGTGGCTTGCCATGTTTCCGGCACCAATGTAGCATGCAGACAATTTATTAATCCTAATCTAAAAGTCTTTAGAATATGGGAGGAAACTAGAGCATTTGAGGAAACTCATGCTGTGACAGGGAGAACATGCAAACTCTTTACAGACAGTGAGGGGAATCGAACCCCGATCTTCAGCTGGTGAGCTGTAAAGCATTGTGCTGACCTCTGTACTACTGTGCTACCCCACTGGCACATACTCATGGCTCCAGGCTAGTGCTGCTTCCACTTCTGTTCAAATGTGACAGTTTTACTTTATTTCTCAAGTGCAAATTTAATGTTATTATACAACAAGAATATAGCCTTGCCTGTACAGAAACATGTTGGTGTTAGTGCTATCACACTGCAATTCTATTCTGAACACAGTAACTTCACCGACTTTTTTTCTTCTCATTAGTGAAGAAATCAATTTAAGTCAAATGCAGGGGCAGTCCTGTGCTGTGGGACTCTTCCAACAAAGAGATTGTTTAATCCCCTCAACACAAGATGTGTCTGAAATTAGTCCCAAAATCAAAACTCCCCCCAGTCTCTCGATCACCTTGCTCCGATCGTATCTCTGTGAAGTGGTACATAACATGCATTAAAGCAACTGCAAAGTACAGCAAAGCGTGCAGAGATTTCTCTTTACAGCCTTCATTATATGATGGTCCTTGCTCTAATAACACTTGGAAGTTCACCATGATTGCAGAATTGGCTGTTATTAATGGGGAAATCCCCTTGTGAATAGCCTATGTAGCAGAATCAAAAATTGGTTCATTAGGAACAAGTTTATAGTTTTGCCACATGTCATACACAAGGGAAGCCTTCCATCCATTGCTGCAACAGGAATTAAAAATGTCAATTCTCTGAAGGACAGCTAAAGTAACTGAAGCACTGATTCCTAATGATGTGTTCTCCTGACAGGTGATGTGCTTCACTTTTTTCATGTCATTATAAATTGTTTCTATTTTAATTTTGCATCTTTCTTTCAGCATATAATTATACTTGCACAATAATTCATGTTGCTTTAGTAATGAAAACTTTTTGAAGGCAGAATTCCTGCTCGTTCTTTCTCAGCCCTTTATCTTTTCCATCTATCACCTCCCAGCTTTTCACTTCATCCCCTCTCCCCCATCTATCTATCTTCCCCCTCACCTGGCTTCACCTATCAGCTGCCAGCTTGCACTCATCCCTCCCCCTCCTGACTTGGTTATTCTGACATCTTCCCCTTCCTTTTTAGTCCTAATGAGATGAAGGGGAAGGTGGGTGGGTGGGGGAGGGGGCAGGGTGAAGTGAGAAGCTGGGAAGTATAGGTGGAAAATGTAATGGGCATGAACATTTTTAGTCCTAAATTAGTCCTATTTTTAGTCCTAATATTAATCAGCCAAAATAGCCAGCTTATTCCCCTCCATATATGGTGCCCCACTTGTTGAGCTTTTCCAGCATTTTGTGTGTTGCTCTGGGTTTGCAGCATCAGCAGAATTTCTCGTTGAAAATTTAGGAAAGCTCAGTTTTGGACACCACCATTTTAGTGAAGAGTTACTTGTCTTATTTATATGTAGAGGGCTTTGAGATGATTCTGATATTTGACCTGGGCTCTCAAGGCATGAAGGCAAAGGTCTGAAAGAGGCAGCTGCACCAAGTTTGCAGAGGGACCTGAACATGACACTGAAACCCTTATTAGAGCCCACAATGTGAATAATTCAGCACCTGATCCTCGAATGGCAGACCTGATAAAACTGCTTTGTCACATCTTCAGCATCCTGGGTTCTATTTTGACCTCTAATGCTGTCTGTGTGGAGTTTGCATGTCCTCCTTGTGACTGCAATGATTTGGGTGCTCTGGTTTTCTCCAATATCCCAACAATGGTGGCTTAATTGGCCACTGTAAGTGTATTGGTGAATGGTGGAACTTGAGAGGAGGTCAGCAAAATATGGGGAGAATAAGATGGAAGTGGTGTGTAATTATTGTAAATGAGCAACACACACAAAATGCTGGAGGAACTCAGTAGGTCAGGCAGCTTCTATGGAGAGGATGAGCAATTACATTTTTGGGCTGAGACACTTAATCAGGACTGTAAAAAAGGGGGGAAGAAGCCAGAATAAGAAGGTAGGGGAGGATATGGAATACAAGCTGGCAGGAGATAGGTGAAGCTAAATGAAGGGGAAGGTGGGTGGATGGGGGAGGGGGCAGTGTGAAGTGAGAAGCTGGGAAGTATAGGTGGAAAATGTAACGGGCATGAACATTGGTTTCTCTAACTTCCGGGAATTTCTCACACCTCCCCCTTTTCTCTTTTTTCCATTCCCCACCTGGCTTCCCTCATACCACCTCTTCTACTTATCACCTCCCTCTGCTGCCCCTCCTCCTTCCCTTTCTCCTGTGGTCGACTTCCCCTTCGACCAGATTCCTCCTTCTTCAGCCCTTTACCTTTGCCACCTATCAGCATTTTATGCATATTACTCTGAATTTCCAGAGTAATACATATAAAATCTGCATATGCAGGATATCTTCAAATTATTGCAAATGATTGTTTGATGGTCAGCAGGGATTTAATGGGCTGGAGGGTATATATCTGTGCTCTATGACTCTAAGATGTTCATGCTATCAGAATATCAGAAGCATTTCAAGCCAAAGTACATTCACTGTAGATCTGGCCATAGGCCCAGTCCTGGTGCAGACTAGGTTCAATCAAGACTATGTTATTGCTTCAATGTACTCCTCCATTTTCCTTGCTACAATATTGTTGTTCATCTCCAACAAGTTCCACAGTGAAGTGGAGTTAATTGACATGATGAATGGGAAATTGGCCAACCACCGTTGCCTGCTCTCCAGAATGAGATCCAGCAAACCACAGTCATCAAGCTGTAGTGGGTGGGCAATGCTTATATATTGTGTACGATCAAAGGTCGAACTCTGAGTTATTGCTGACTTGTTTGCTGATGTCAGTGAGACAATGGGCCTTGCCATAAATGTTCATAAACCACAGTTTATCCAACACCAAGCTTTATTGCTTAAGTTATTCAACAATAAACTCAAAGATGAAATCTTGGAGGACCCTACAAAGGATTGCAAAGACTACTGAGAGGAGTATCAGGGTCTCTTTCCCACCCTCTGAGATATTTATCAGGTACGCTATATATGTAGGACCCTCAGCTTTGTGAAGGATTCCTCACATCATTTAACAATCCCTCTGACTACTACCATTAAGCTGGAGGTTCTGTTGCATCAGGACATGAAATGTTAGGATAGGAAACAGCTTCTTCCCCAGGCTGTAAGAGTACTAAGTTCCCTGCAACATACAAGTCTCATCGTACATGAAGTGCCTGTAGCATCGTACTGTTTACTTCTTAACATATCATAAATGGACCAAATGTTAAATATCAATCATATTATTTGTAAATTTATTTGTGGTAATATTACTTTATGTGTTATGTGTAGGTGATATGTACTATGTCATGCACCAAAGTCCAGGGGAACATTGTTTCATTTGATGGTATACATGAATATTTTTGAATTACAATAAACTTGAAGTTAAACTTTTCTCCTCTCTTTCCTGACTCCTGGCAAACAATGATATTGAGGAAGAAATTCACAGTCACGTATAGTGGGCTCATATTGCCTTTTGACTTGTAGGGATAAAGAGTTTGAGGATCAATGCAGACGAGGTTAAAAGGAGGACAGGAAAAGGAATCCCATTTGGTAAAAGGAAGGTGGAAAGCAGAGGGATAGGGAGCAAAAGGCATAATGGAAACAAACTAAGAGTAATGAGCGGTACACTTAATTAGGTACTTCCCGTACTAGGTTTTCTACCATCATAGACTATCCACTTTAAGGTTCAATGTGTTGTACATTCAGAGATGCTCTTCTGCCATGTGTAGCTATTTGAGTTACTGTCTCCTTCCTTGTTCCAATCTGGCCATTCTATTCCGACCTCGCTCATTACCAGTCATTTTCACCCACAGAACGGCCACTTACTGCATCTTTTCCTTTGCTTCTTGCACCATTCTCTGTAAACGCTAGATTCTGTTGTACATGAAAATCCCAGGAGATCAGCAGTTTCTGAAAAACTGGCACCAACAATAATTCACAGTCAATTATATCACATTTCTTCGATTTTGAGGCTTGGTCTGAATAACAACTGGACCTCTTGACCATGTCTGCAAGCTTTAATGCATTGAGTTGATGCCGTGTGATTGGCTGATTAGATATTTGCATTAATAAGCAGGTGTACAGGTGTACCTAATAAAGTGGCCACTGAGTGTATTCTCGGTGATTAAACGGCGTGCAGGAAACAGAACACTGCCAAGTATGAAAAGTGTCGGAAACAGAGCTCAGATGGATGAAAGGAGCAGGGTGATCAGAACAGTGTAAATAATTCCAGCATTAAAGAAAAGTAAATAGATCAATGTTAGAAAGAAAATGTAATTATTTCCAGTTTACTCAGCAGCAGAGGTTAGGGAAGTAGAGCTGATACTCCCTAGAGCAGAAAATGTTCAAGCGAGATTTAATTGAGGTAATGAAATGATTAAAGAAAGGTTTACAAACAGTAAACAAGAAGAAACTGCTTTCACTGGTAGGGAGGCTTGGAAATCACAGATGGAATGATTTAGCACAATTTACAAGGACTCAGAGGGGAGACAAGGCATAACGTCTTTATGCTGTTATGTGTCACCTGAAAGGATTTTGGTAGCAGACTTAGAGCTCAGTGACGATGTTCAAAATCTCCACATCATCTGACGGGAAGGAGTATGCCAGACCATATGGAGATTTTAGGGGAATGGGATGAGTTGTATAGCTCTTCCATAGAGCTAGCATGGATACAATAGGCTGATTATGATGTACTGTGCTTTGATCCTGTGACTCTACTCACAGAATGATGCAGTCCCATAGAATCATGTAGTAGCACACATGATGGCTCACCATAGTCATACCCATCATCTGCAATAATCACACATTTACCAGCACTTGGCCCATAGATGTTTAGCCTTAGTGATTCATTGTTAACCTAAATACTTCTTAAATATTATGAGTGTGCCTGCCTCTACCACCTGGCTCTTTCTCAGATCTGCTCTTAACCTCTTATCCCTGTTATCCCTAAACCTATGCACTCTGGTTTTAGCACTTCTAGATCTTAGGACTTTGTTCCCTGGAGTGTAGGAGAATGAGGGGAGATTTGGTAGAGGTAAACAAAGTGATGAAGGGTACAGATGGGGTAAATGCATGCGGTCCTTTTCTACTGAGATTGAGTGAGACTATAACTAGAGGTCATAAGTTAAGGGTGAAAGGTGAAATGATTAAGGGGAACCTGAGGGGAACTTCATCAGTCAGGCGGTGGTGAGAATGTGGAATGAGGATCTGGACCAGCTGGAAAATGGACTGAAAAATGGCAAATAGAATTTATGCAGTCAATTGCTAAGATCAACCAGAGTTGGTCTTACACAGTAAATGGTAGGGGATCGAGGAGTGTGATAGAACAAAGGGATCTAGGAATACAAGTTGATAATTCATTGAAAGTGGCATCACATGTTGATAGGGTTGTAAAGGAAGCTTATAGCACATTGGCCTTCTTAAATCAACGAATTGAGCAGAGGAGATGGGATGTTATGTTGAAGTTGTAGAAGACGTTGATGTTGCCTAATTTGGAGTGTTGTGTCCAGTTTTGGTCACCTACCTACAGGAAAGGTGTAAACAAGGTTGAAAAAGTACAGAGAGATTTACAAGGATGTTGCCACATCTGGAGAACCTGAGTTATATGGAAAGATTGAATAGGTTAAGACTTTATTCCTTGGAATATAGAAGGTTGAGTGGAGATTTGATAGAGGTATACAAAATTATGTGGGGTATAGATGATGTTATTCAAGCAAGCTTTTTCCACTGAGGGTGGGTGGGATGATAACTGTATCATGGATTAAGAGTGAAAGGTGAAGAGTATAAAGGGAACATGAGGGAAAACTTCTTCAGTCAGATGGTTGTAGGAGTGTGGAACAAGCTGCCAGTGCAAGTGGTGCATGCAAGCTTGATTTCATTGCTTAAGGGTAGTTTGGATAGATATATGGATGGTAGGGCTATCATCCATATAGGAATGATATCCTGGAGGGCTATGATCCCAGTGCAGATTGATGGGAGTGAGCCATTTAAAAGGCTCGACATGGACTAGTTGGGCCAAAGAGACTGTTTCTATGCTGTACTTCTCTATGACTCTATGACTAAATCCCTAACGAGCAGTTACCATTCCTCTTTGGGTACAACACCACATGGTATAGTAACTGCTCTGCCAGACTGTAGAGAGCTCTGGACATAGATCAGCACATTACAGAAACCAGTCTTCCCTCTTTTGACTCTGTCTATGCTTTTCACTGCCTTAGTAAAGCAGCCAGAATAGCCAGAATAATCAAAGACACCAACCACATTAAATATTCTCTCTACTGCCTTCTTCCATTGGGCAGAAGATAAAAAAGGCTGTAAGTATGTACTACTAGGCTCAAGGATTGCTTCTTCCCCAGTAAGATAAGATGGATCCTTGACCTCACAATCTACCATATTAGAATCTTGCACTTCAATATTTATCTGCACTGAACTTTCTCTGCAGCTTTTACATTTTATCCTGTATTGTTATTTACCTTCCTCTTCCTCAATGCGCTGTGTAATGGATTGATCTGCTTGAGCAATACGCAAGGCTGCCTCTCAGTACATGTGATAACAATGAACCATTTCCAGTTCTTTAATGTACCAAGCAATTCAGCCACGAAGTCAGCTCAGATCAGCCCCATGGCAAGCAGACTAATCGTCTAACTCAGAATGGTCATCTGACCTGCCCTCCATCCTGGACAGAAAGAAGCTGGGTGAGATCTTGGCCTTTGTACTTTAGTCCAGAACAAAGCAAAAGGGGACAGTTGTGACTAGAGCAGTGGTTCTCAGTGTGGGCCATGTCAGATTTTGTTGGTGTCACAAGTGAAAACCAAGGAACTGGGGGCCACAGGACTTTCTGAATGGGCCATGATAAGTTTATTGTTTTAATGAAATATTACTAAAATATATACATAGAAAAGAAATGAATATATGCAATATAATTGGAACTCTGAATGAAATAGATGGGAAAACATGCTAGATGATGCACATGAGGCAGTCAAATTGCTTAGCCTGTGTGTGTGGTGGTGGTGGGGGGGTGCGACACATCAATCTTTATTTCTGCCCCTCCTTGACTGCACAAGTTACCATTCGCATCCTGCAGGACGGCCTGCTGAGCCTCGCTCCACATCCTCTGCCAAATTTCAAAGTGCACGTTGGGTGGGGCCGACTGCAGCAAGGCCAGTCAGCTTGCAAAGCATGACATGAACATTGCAGTTACTGCAGAGGGGTCATGTGCCAGGAACAGCAAACCCTGCAGTATGCTAGTGCATCACTATCTACGCTGCAACTTCTATACTTATCACATGGAAAAAAATTGAGAGGACAATAATGGCTGTCAACTTCATCAAATCAAATGTACTTCAAGGGCATCTTTTTCAGCAATTTTGTGTGGAAAACTAAAAGGATTTTTAATGGTACCTAATGCATACAGAGGCCTAATGTTTATCAAAAAGTAATTGTATTCATTGCTTTGGTGCACTTTGGGATGGTATTGTAGCATTTCTAACTAATATGCAGCTTTGAGAAAAAAATTGCAGCTGCTAAATCTGACATATTTTCTGCTAAGACCCACTCTTCTATAAGACATTGGTGAGGCCAAATTTGGAGTATTGTGAGCAGTTTTGGTCACCTAATTACAGGAAGGATATTAATAAGCTTGAAGAGTGCAGAGAAGGTTTACAAGGATGTTGCCAGGACTTGAGAAACTGAATTACAGAGAAAGGTTGAATAGGTTAGGACTTTATTCCCTGGAGCATAGAAGAATGAGGGGAGACTTGATAGAGGTATATAAAATTATGATGCGTATAGCTAGTGTAGTGTTCTCGCTCAGGTGTAAGAGAACGCTGAACTAAACACTGAGGTAAACCGTCGTCAATGAAAACAGGATCGCAGTAAGATTAACCGTTTACTGTTCACTCTTCCACATTAACGTATGGTGAAAACTGTTGATAAAACAATACAAGATTTGTACAGTATTTGTTTCCTTCTTGATATCACATTTACATCGTAAATACTTGCAAAAGTAAACTACAACAACTACATTACATTAAAATGCAGCATACAGTCAGAATCTACTTACGCCATTGACTGCTTTAAATACACTTCAACACAAACTATCCGCAACTCTTTAACTAACGAAAACATAAACCTTATCAACCGTCATTACTTTTAACAGAATCAGCGTTAACATTTTAATTCAACATATCGATTATCTCATGAACTTACGGCGTTGCTTCACTATGTTTCTAATGCGTAGAAAGACAAGTTTTCTTGCGCTGATCTTGCACATGTGAGCCCCCTCCTTCCCGTTTCTCCAAACCGGTATTTTCCCACAAGCCGCGGCAAAACCGGATGTGACGTCATCGCATGCCGCGATATATCACAGACAACGAATTTACTTTAAACAATCCTAGCTTCAACTAGAAAATGCTAACAAACGAATTACTAAGCAAAAATACAATAAACTAAACAAATGCCATAAAGGCAACACAGATAGAGTGAATGCAAGCCAGCTTTTTCCACTGAGGCTAGGGGAGGAAAAAAAAACAGTGGATATGGGTTAAGGGGGAAAAGTTTAAAGAGAACATTCAGGGGGGCTTCTTCACACAGAGAATAGTGGGAGTGTGGAATAAGCTGCCAGGTGAAGTGGTAAATGCGGGCTCACTTTTAGCATTTAAGAAAAATTTGGACAGGTACATGGATGAGAGGGGTATGGAGGGATATGGTCCAGGTGAAGGTCACTGGGACTAGGCAGAAAAATGGTTTGGCACAGCCAAGAAGGGCCAGAGGGCCTGTTTTTCTATGGTTCTATGATAGATTTGAAATACTGAATTTCTTAAACAAACAGTTACAAGGTTTAAAAAAAACTGCAACTGAAAATCACGCGAAGAGTCTTTCCTTGGAAGACTCAAATTTTTCAACAGCAATATTGGACATCGCAAGTTTATGTAATTTCCTTCACTAGAGATGGAATTGCAAGATAATGATCTAATTGTTTATCTTGATCATTTGAAACAACTGCTCACCGATACGGAATTTCAGTTCAGAGGCCTGCTGGAGATATTTATTCCAGATTGGGTGGTGGATCAATTTGGGGTGAATGGGAATAATGTTGACACCACAGTGTATGAATATCTTACAGAGTGACATCACAGCTCAAGCAAAATTCAATCTCAGCAAGCAAAATTTCTGGATATCTCATGATATTCAAAGTAAGCTCCACAGCTCTGGGAGAAAGTAAAGTTGTTTTCAGCTGGATTTTCCACCTCTTATCTAGTTGATTGTGGTTTTAATCAAGTTCTTCACCTGCTATTAAAAGCTCATAGCCACATCCCACCACATACCTATGAACTTGGGACAATATATAATGCCAAACCATGTGTTTATGAGATATGGGAAGAAACCCATGCAGTCACGTGGACAACATACAAGCTCTGTACAGATACTATTGAAGGGCAAGCTTGAATTACGTTACTGGTGCTTTGAGGCAGCATCTGTATCAGATGCTGGCCTTTTTCCAATTTTCCCCTTTACCACTGTCCGTTAACCCTTCAAATTAAAGCAATCATTGGCTTCGAACAAAATAAAAAAAAAAGATTAACAAATATGACTGGAGCGCAATTTCACTAACCAACAGCTGAAGTTCATGCCTGGTCCATCCTTGCATATTCCCCCATTGAGGCAGCGGGTAAGGTTCAGCATGTTGCCTTTACAAACGTCAAGGTCAGTTTGGCAGTTCTCACCACTGTATCCGTCCAGGCATGTACAGCTATAGGCATCAACTAGATCCTGACATGTTCCACCATTCAAGCAAGGGTCAGAGCTACACTCCTGCAAGAAACACAACATTAATTAGACAACAACCAATCGCATATTGCTTTCATGTAGTAGGTTTGATCCAAATGTTACTTCCCAATAAGAGAAAGAACTTTCTGCTGTATGCTGTTAAGCAGTACTAAAGCCAATAAATCCCAAAGTCTGAATGATCTATACCCACAAAGGCGGCGGCTATGGGGATGGTGAATGCTTGAGTTATCATCATCTGAATTGTAAAGTTTCCAGAATGGTTCCTGCTGTTGTAGGATGGCTGTTACAGGGGAAAGAATCATGAAGGCCAATGATTAGTAAATAGAGATGTGGACTGCACTAATATGGTAACAGAGAACCACAGACAAAGCCTATTAGAAGAGACATGGAATGCAGCAGCAATGATACCTAAGTTTCAAGAACTCCACTAATTTATGTTATAGCATGCACCCGTTGTTGAAATAGAAAATTGGATTTGCTGCTAGACCTGTGGATAATCATTTTATTCTGTATACTTGCATGCAACTTAATTAAGTCTTCCTGTAGCCACTATTCTGTTATCAAAATGTCATTTTACTGATAATCTTGTCAACTGAGAATGTAAAAGCTGTATTAAATTCATGCTGAGGTAGATCAGATTTGACTGGTCTCCTGATGCGCACAGATTTTTAATAAATTGCCCGTTATTTCAAACACCAGCTCCATGTGATCTTTCAGTTTGTTTCTTCTGAGGCAAACAAACCTGATTCCACCATTTAAGAAAGAAGAGACAGAACAGACAACCACAGTCCTGTTAACCTAGCATTGGCAGTTTGAAAAAAATTGTAATCTTTAATAAAGGATGTAACGTCAAGACACTTTGAAAACACTAAAATAATTGAACAGAGTCAACATAACTTTACAGAAGGGAAATAATGCCTCTTTAATGGACTGGAGTTCTTTGAATGTGTAACACAAGAGTAGATGAGAAAATGTGATGTACTTTGATCTCAGAGGCATTTCAGTAAGATCCCACACAGGAGATTGGAGAAGGAGAAGGAAGCAAACTGAATGAGTGTAACAGACTAGTGTAGATGGAGAACTTGTTGGCCGATAAAAAAGATAGAGTAGGAATAAATGGAACCAATTATACACAGTCTCTGTCAATGATCTCAGTAAGGGAACTAAATGCAACATTACCAAATTTGCTGTTGATGAAAAACTAAATAGGAACGTGCACAGTAATGAGGATGAAAAAATACTTTAAGCTGAGTGGATAGGCAAAAACTATGGCAGATGGATATCAACATGGACATATCGACTCAGTTCTGGTGGAAGGCAATTGACCTGAAAAATTACTTTGTATTCTCCTTCCACAGATGCTGCCTAAAGTGATGAGTGTTGCCAGCATTTGCTGTTTTCCAGAAACAAAAACTCTGTTAATCTCTGCCCCGGTGTTTTCTTCCCGTTCGTGCCCAATATCCAGCATTTATCTGTTGAGAAAAAGAAATGTACCAAGTGCCAAGATGAAACCAAATGCAATCTTCCGGTCGTAAGCAGCATAGAAAGCATTGTCAAGCACCGTACAGTATTGTGCAAAAGTTCATATATGTAGCTAGGGTGCCTAATACATGCGCATAGTATCGTAGTAATTTTATGCATTTGGAAACTGCCCTGCAGTGGACAGGAAGGCTCCTCAATGGATAGTCAAAAATGCCCAATGCATCACTGCACCAGATTACCCACCATCAAGGACATACAGTATATATAGAAAGGTGCTGGAAAAGGGCCAGTAACATCATGATTGATCCCACCCACCCTGCTCATAGAATGACTGTCCCAGTCCCATCAGGAAGGAGACTATGTAGCACCCACATAAGGACCACCAGACTGAAAAACAGTTACTTTCCACAAGCAGTAAGGCCTGCTGCTTCTGCTGCTGCAAAAAAAAATCAAATTTCATGACATATGTGAGTGACAATAACCTTGATTCTGAGATGGGTCTCAATTTTGGAATGAGAGTGGGAAAGAGACAGGAAGAAGCAAATCATGGTTGGGAAAAAGGGGAAGGTAGAGGGAAATTATGGTTGAAGAAAGGGATAGGGGAGGAAGCAGGAAGCACCAGAGAGACATTCTGTAATGATCAATAAGCCAATTGCCTGGAATCAAATGACTTTGCCTGGTGTCTCAGGGTTGGGTGCGTCTGAACTGGGGCCAACCAGTCCCCCACCCTGGCACTCCTTCTCTGCCACCTGTCCGATGTCCCTCCTGCGGTAATCCAGCCTTGCCATTCCCAACATCCTTTGCTCTTGTCAGATTTATAAACTTGCTGCCCACTCCACGTTGACAAATGCAGTACTGTTTCAAAAGTCTTACACACTCTCGCTATATATACACGTATGTGTGTACCTAAGACCCAAAACTTCTGCACAGTTCTGTATTTCACATGGAGTCACTGTCACTGTCACTGAACTAAAACCAATGAACTCAATCTAATATTTTGTCAAGCTGACATGATTCGGTATAGATCACCTTTGATGGTGATCTTGCAGTGATTTAATACCCTCTGTGCTTGTTTACCACAAAGCACAATTCATGGGAAGGATCATCAGTTTAAATCTGTGTAATGCAAACCCAATGGAATTGTTACCAGTATCCCAGCTCAAACTCATTCCTTAGTCTAAACAGATTACCTGGTCACTATTGTAAAACTTGGTGTTCAACCTTCCTATGTTCCAAAATTGGCTGTCATTTCAAAAAATCTTAATTGCCAGTTAAGTCCATTGTGACATGAATCATACTCAGATACTTTGCCCCACCAAGTCCATGTAAGCCATCAATTACCCACTTCCATTTATCCACTAATCTGTTTTCCCCACATTCCCATCTTCTCAACTTTGATTCTACCACTTGTCATCATTGTGGATATGGGAGACAGCTGAAAGATTCAAGATACAAGATTGTTTAATGGCATTTTCTGTACTCAATGTAAAGGAGAACAAAATATTGTTACTCCAGATCTGATGTTGCACAAACATAATGAAAAATACAATAAATATAAATACATAATATAGCTTATATACAGTACGTAGATTGATTGTATGTCCATACAATTATGCTAAGATGTACATGAAGTGACTGATGGGAAATAATAAAGTAGAAATGGAGTTAGTTGGTGGAGGGGTTGATCAGCCTTACTGCTTGTGGAAAGTAACTATTTTTCAGTCTGGTGGTCCTTATGTGGGTGCTACATAGTCTCCTTCCTGATGGGACTGGGACAGTCATTCTATGAGCAGGGTGGGTGGGATCATTCATGATGTTACTGGCCCTTTTCCAGCACCTTTCTATATATACTGTATGTCCTTGATGGTGGGTAATCTGGTGCAGTGATGCATTGGGCATTTTTGACTATCCATTGAGGAGCCTTCCTGTCCACTGCAGGGCAGTTTCCATACCAAGCAGTGATATGCTCTACTTTGGTTCTGTAGAATGGATGTGCAAAGTCCAGCTCCCTTCAGTCTCCTCAGGAATTAGAGATGATGGTGAGCTTTCTTGACTGTCTAGGATGTGGTATAGGACCATGAGAGGTTGTGTGTGATAAGCACTCCCAAGAGTTTACAACTGTTTGTAATTTTCCACTGCCTTGCCACTGATATAAAGGGGGGGGGGGGGGTGAGAGTGATGGAAGTTCTCCTGAAGTCAATAATCATCTCCTTTGTTGACATTAGGGTAGAGGTTACTTGCCTGGTATCAGGCCTTGCGCTCTTCCACCTGCTCTCTGTAGGCTGTCTCATCTTTGCCGGTGATGAGCTCCACCACTGTCGTGTCACCGGCAAACGTGATGATGTGGTTACCCTGATGTTTGGCCATACAGTCATGTGTGAGCAAAGTGTACCGCAATATTTTCAGCAACAGCCCGGGGGTGAGGATAATGGGGAGGGAGCAGCGCTGAGACATCCTGACTCTCTGAGGGTGGTGTTAGATGGTGATGTATGAGGGATATTAAGATACTCTTGGATAGGCACATGGATGGAACAAAAATGGAGGATTATAAGATATGTAGGCGGGAAAGGTTAGATTGATCATGGAGAAGGATAAAAAGTCAAACAACATCTTGGGCTAAAGCACCCTCCTACCCTGTGTTCTATGTTGTCCTGTGGAAAACCCAATCAGTCACTGTGAGGACATACAAACTCCGCACATCAAGATCAGGACTGAACCTGGATTGCTGGAGTCATACAGGCTGAGTCACTGTGTCACTCCAGCTGGATGTTCTGTGGTCATGAAACACATTGTATGAAAAAAAACTATTTTATTTGATTTCTTTTCAACATGGATAAGGAGCCTAATAACAAATCCAGTCGGCTCTAAGACATAGGAGCAGAATCAGGCCATTTGTCCCATCATTTCTGCTCCGCCATTCCACCATGGCTGATTTGTTATCCATGTCAAACTCATACTCCTGCTTTCTCTTTGTAACCTTTGACATCCTGACTAATCAAGAACCTATCAAGCCCCACTTTAAATATACCCAATGGAGCAGCCACTTTTCTTCCAATGGCAGGGTGTAGCTCAAGTTTTTACAATATTTGTGAAACCTTTTCATAGGACAATGAATAAATTACTTTTGATTTTATATTTTGTACTGGCTACCACCGCCCTCCTGAACTCAACAATTTCAATAGAAGGTGGTCCATCTAGTTTGCCTGATGTCATAGATGTTATAGGTCCTGTCTGAACTTCTAAGTGTTTCCAACATTTTCTTATTTATGAATATCCTTACAATATACATACCAAGGGGCCATTTCAGTCCATTAAGTCTAAGGCAATTTACAGAGCAATCGCATTCTCTGCATTAATTTTCCTCGTAACTTATTTCCCTCCTGCACCGGATTCTAACATTCACTTAAACTCTTTTCTATTTAAATTTCAGATTTTCGGTACCTGAAGATTTAAAAAATTTTTCATAACCTGCCTATTTCAATTTCAGTCTGTCAGTTTGTGATATGTGCTTGAGAAAACAAGATTTCTTGTTTACAAATCTCCTAATAGTTCCAGTTCAAGTTATGCACATGCATATTAGCATTACAAATGTATGCATATTGCATTTTGGACTTATTCTTTCTGCAAATATATTGCCTTGCTTTTATATGCATATTTTTTGCTACATCTACCCATGCTTGAATGTTGTAGATCTTGCAGCTTCCGGATATAATCTGTTCATGAGCTAAGAGCATCTGAATAAAAGTCAACACCATCCAGTTATCCATGAACATCCCTGTTTCAGATCCTATGATAGTGAAAGGATGATTAATGAAGCCTTGTACATTACTCAATGGAACCAAAGCTATGATGTTTAGCCTCCAATAACCACAGCCACTTGTCAGTGTGCTGGGTATGACTCCAACAAGTATTGAATTTTCCCCAAATATAAATGAAAAATGCTAGAAACTCAGTAGTCAGGAAATAATTGTGGGAAAGTAAAGAGTTAATGTTGCAGGTTGAATAATTTCCTTCTTGTGTCTGATTTCTAGCAGCTGTGCTATCCCACTTTTGTGTAAAATAAATGCATTAGGTGTCAAAATGAATGAATTGCAAATTTGTTGTGTCAAATGATAGAGAACAGTTTTCAAACTGAAAAGGTAACAGTTTCTCTTTCCTTAGATGCTGCCTTACTTGATATTTTCAGCAGTTTCTATTTCACTTCAGATTTCCATCATCTGCAGCTTTTGATTTTCATTTCCAATCTTTCCAAATCAAATTGAATTTAATTTTTTGTAAGCTTTTTGATAACTTTCACTTTCTTCTGCAGCAAGGAGTCAGAAAGTTGTTGTACAGGTATTCAGGTACATTAAACCTTTTTTTTTAAAGTAGGGAAAGCAGAAATAGATTTTCCATGGGGAATTTTGTATGGTCCCTGTAACTTTTCTTTATATAGTATGTTATGACTCCCTGCCAGGAGAATTATTACAATATGTGGTACAATCTAATTGAATTATGTAACTTATTCAAAATATAAAATTCGCTAATTTGGTGACCGTCAAATGTTTTATCCCAAAAGATATATAATAACGGCTTCTGAAAGGTCAATATTTAAAGAAAAAAATAATTTTAATGATAATGAACTCATCATTTTTAATTGGCTCCTTGTTGTACATTCCCCTGAGTTTCAGATATTTATAATAGAACACAGTTCATGGAGACAAAAAGCATCTTTACCCAAAAGAGATTATCAATGTTCCAACTGAAAAATACGACACATTCCACTATACAGTATATTTTGAAGTTTCAATGTACCTTTGACTGGAAATTAAACTGAAAATCAAAAGGAAAATGTTAGAACGGTCTGATTGATAGATCACAATGAAGAGGGAATAGGCAGGCACAGAGACAGAAAAGGAAAGTGAGAGAGAAAGAGAGAGAGAAAGATAACAGATGTTGAACAGTGAGGCAGACAGACCAGAGAATCACTAAGTGAAATGAAGAAGGAAAGAGAAGGCTGATGGAAAGAAAGAAAATTGAGGGAGAGCGGCTGAATCAGAGATAACTGTAGATATTGAAAGAGACAGGTAAAGAAAGAAAGGTGCGGGAAAAAGATAAAGAGTGAAAGAGAGAGAAAGTAAGAAGTGTGTGACTTAACCTGGCAATGATGGCACATCAAATCTGTCCCTTCACTTTATTACAGCTGTATTAATGTCCTTGTGGAGTGTTATTTATGAGTGGGTAGCTTCAGTTGGTGTCAATGAGCATTAGGGAAGATAACTGTGTTCAAAGCAAGGCGCTCATTGGTTCCATCTGCTGGGAACCTTTGAAAGAATTCACAATGGAACATTGCAGTGTGCAAACACTACAATTTTTGTAAATGTTTCTGGATAACTAGGTGAACAATATGTTGGGAAAGATAGAGATCCTAGCTGCTCAGGGTTTGGGAAGTAACTCAGACATATTGTAACATACCAACGGGAGAACATCACCATAATATTAACAGCAAAAATACTGTATCTAGAATATTAGTGCAGTGTTAAAAATATTATCCTGCTTGTACATTCAAGGTTAGCAACAATATCAATAAATCCCACACAAAATCTGGAGGAGCTCAGCAGGCCAGGCAGCATCTATGGAAAAGAGATACAGTTGACATTTCAGGCAGAGACCCTTCTTCAGGACTGGAGACAGAGATGAGGAGTCAGAGTTAGAAGGTAGAGAAAGGAGAGGAAGAAAAACAAGGTGATAGGTGAAACTGGGAGGAGTAAAGTAAAGAGCAGGGAAGTTGATAGATGAGAAAGATACAGGGCTGGAGAAGGGGAAATCTAACAGGAGAGGACAGAAGGCAGAAGGCATTTGGAAGAAAGAAAAGCGGGGTGGGGGGGGGGGGGGGAATCACCAGAGAGCACCGGCAAGGAGATAAGATGAGAGAGGGAAAAGGGGATGGGGAATGGTGAAAGGGAGGAGGATGGCCACTACCAGAAATTCAAGAAATCGATGTTGATACCATCAGGTTGGAGCTATCACTTGCACAATGTCTTGTGTTTATGGAACAGTCAAGGTACCATTCTACACCTATGGCTGATTTCAGAGAGCCACCTCCGTGGAGTCATTGAGTGCTACAAAACAGGAGCAGGCCCTTCAGCCCATTTTGTTTGTGCCAACCCCTGGTCTTCTGCCTAGTATCATCAACCTGTACCAGGATCATACATAACCCTCTCATTTATGTACCTATCCAAACTTCTCTTAAAAATTACAATTGAACTCATGTCTACCACTTACAATGGTAGCTTATTCCACACACACTATCAATATAGTTATTATTAACCAAAAGAAACTACAAGCTAGTAGGCAATGATACTTTGGATTATTGTCCAATAGTTTGTGTGTGCCTTGCTTTCTTGGTTGCATGCTTATCTTGTCTTGTTACGCCAAGTGGTTCTGATTGCAAGCTGTACAAAGCAAAGCCCTGCTCTCTAGGAACTTAATTGCCTGGGTTCTCTGCACACTGTTTGTAAACTACCCATGCCTGCACATTATCCTAGCCTTGCCTTGTCATGACATCCACAAGACACAGGTGCTCCACAAAACCAAATGCGTATCTATGTTTGGCTTCTCCGTTGTAGAGGAGATCAACATACAAACACTGAATACAGTACAGCAGACAGGAAGAAGTGCAAGTGAATTGTTGCATCTGGAAAAGGCTACCTACGTCCCAACACGGCAGTAAGGAGAGGTGAAAGTACAGGCATTTCACCTTATGAGCTTGCACGGGCAGGGATTGTTCACTTTAATATGTTGAAAGGAGAAAGAATGTAGTACAAATAGCAACAGAAAGACTAAAAGAAACTAACAGCAGTGTGGGCAGAATCTGTGGAAACACCTCAAAGTTCAAAGTGAAGATACTTATATGTCACCATATACTACCTTGAGATTCTTTATCTTGCAGGTATTCACAGTAGGACAAAAATACAATAGGATCAGCAGAAAACTACACACAAAGACTGATAATCAACCAACGTGCAAACACAGAACTACTACTACTATTAATATGCATGAAACTAAGAAGTTGAAAATGGTGATTGTTGGTATGAAAGATAAGGACCAGGGAGCTCTGATCTCATATTGTCCAGAAGGAGAGGGGTTGAGAAGTGCAGGAAATCAAAGCAAGGGCTCTGTCCACTCAGACAGAGGGGACACAATGGTTCAGGAAGAAGGAAGAGACTTCAGGGGCACCTGTGTAGAATTTCACATCATTGACACAAATGTGATGGTGAGGAATTAGGAGAATGGAGTAGAGTTTATCATTTGCCATTTACTAATAAAAGTTTGGAACCTTTCCATCCCAGCATCCTTCATAGATATCTTACTTCCTGCAAAAAACACACTTAACACAGTTCACTTTAAAAGCAAAAACTGCATACTGGACATTTACAGTTACAGAAAATACTTTAGACACTCCCTAGGTCAGGCAGTGTCTGTAGAAGGAGAAGCAGATAATGTTACACGTCAAGTAGGGATTTTTGAGAATGATCCCCAAAATGAAAGGGTTTAACATATGAGGAGCATTTGATGGGTCTGGGCCTGTACTCACTGGAGTTTAGAAGAATGAGAAGGGATAACTGCCTGCCATGCAAACCCTCATAGTTCACTTGTAATACACGCTATGCTCAATATGTTGATATTGAACATAATGTACATTCTCAATTCATGAGCAAGCCTTCATCCAAATGAGCATCTGTAACATTGATAAAAATGATTTTATGGCCTGGAAGCCTGGCAGAGGGTGAGGTGCAATGAGGGGACTAGGAAAGAGATGGTGAGGGAAAGGGAGGTGTGCATGGAGCAGGGGTTGCTGTCTTTTTATGCCATTGGCCCCCACCTTTATCTGTGGGGTCCGTGGACCTCAGGCTGGGAACCCCTGGCATAGAGTGATAGATCATGGATATTGACAGATGGAGGGAGAGAAACAGGCACAGATAAAGGGTGGGAGAGACAGAGATAAACATGTAATAGAGAAGCTCAGAGAAAAAGTGGATTTTGAGACAGGACCTGTAATGATAGAAAGCATTGTTTCCTTAAGTTATGTTAAATAATATTTATATATAAATAATGTATAGCTGTCAGCTTTGTATTTGTGACTGATAACAGTTAAGAACAATGTTTTCATTTTTAACTTTCAGCTTTGTAGTTAAGCATTTGATGGCTGACTTTGTGTTGCAGATTTATTTTTCACTGAAGCCTGAAGGACTGATCGTATTTCAACCATCTGTATTTCATTGTGGCAGTAGCTGACAATGATAAGAATTGTTGTATTAAATATATAGAATGCAGTATATGGGCTCGCTATTAAAGTTGCATTCAACCATTTCACTTTTTAAAAGAATCATGCGTGGAGACTGGGGCAATATGAGTCTCATCCATCTTAAGGAATTTCATACTGATAACTGAATAGGTTTGAATTTTCATAATCACTAAAAAGCTAAGGCAATTCCCAAGTATTCACTGACCATATCTTTCCCAGATGCTTTCACTGCAGGATAGGGTGGCAGTTTTGTTTCAGCAAATTAAAGCATACATTTTCAGATAGGGGGTTAGTGAACACAAGAATGTACAATTCTGCTTTGCTGAAAATAGTGACGTTACAGTGAATTCTGGGCTGATGTGTCTATCCAGTCCCCAGACTGAAGCAGTCCAGTTGCACTTGTTTGCTCATGGCATCAAAGTAAGTTAGTCATGAAGAAGAATTGAAGATTCCCTGACTTCTGCTTTAGTAGACTATAACAAAAGCTGAGATGCTGGCACACTGGGATGCCCTTCCCTGGACAGGATTGTGCAGCCAGAGTCAATTAGGCAAAACAGATACAGTCTGAAAAAACCATCAGATCACTTCTGACCTTGAACCACATGGTGACCTTAATGTTGCCAGAAATTCAGCCCTGTATAACATTTTCTCTGTTTTTTGGCTCATTGCTGTATATTGATCTTAGAATAACAATCAGTTTATCATCACTGACATATGTCACAAAATTACCTGTTTTGCAGCAGTACAGTTCAATGTGCAAAAAATTACTATAAGTTACGATCAGATAGATAGATGAATAGATATACAGATAGTGCAAAATGAGTTCAAAATAGTGAGATAGCATTCATCGGTTCATGGACCTTTCAGATACCTTTTAGAATTAGCATTATGTGTCACATGTACATCAAAACACCAAAACATACAGTGAAATGAATTGTTTGTTTTCAAATCAAATCAACAAAGATTGTGCTGAGGATAGCCTGCAAGTGTCCCCACACTTAAGCCACCAACATAGCATAGCCACAACTCACTAACCCTAACTGTTCGTCTTTGGAACGAGCTGATGGGCAGAACGTACAAACTCCTTACAGAGAGTGGCAGCACTCAGACCCCCTTTAGTGAATACGGGCGCTGTATTGTGATTGCGCTAACTGCTATGCTATCTGGACCCTTCACTGAGTCCATTAGTAAATGGGTTTATTCAGAAACACAGCATGGTTTTATTTGTTGTTAAGTCAGCAAACCTGGTTGGTGTCCTTTAATATTGAATATTTATGGTATTCATACACAAGCAGCAAAGTTATTCCAGGTTTGAGGCAATGGGGTGTAAATTATAGATCAGTTAAAGTGGCCTGTCCTCAACATGTTGATCAATGGCTATGCTGTTTCAGCTAAAACTGAGAGTCCCCTTCACAAAGAAGGCGTATTTCAATAAGGATGCCAACTTTGACTGAGCACTCTGTACATAAACGGCGTCCAGAATCCCTCATCCTTTTTTATGCCTCGCGCACCCAGATTCTGCCTTACTGTCTTGGTACCCCTCACAGAGAGAACATATTTCTGCAGGAATGACATTTGTCTGCAACACAAATGTTCTGAGGCATTTAAGTTGGTAATAAGTGGCTTGAACGTTCACTGAGTGTGCAAGTGCAGTGTGTCTTTAAACCTTTACATACCAGAAAACAGTGATAAAAATGCATTTGTGAAGACACTTGACAGTATGTTAATATTTATAGAGATTTCCTGAGTGTGCCAATATTTGTTAGTAGTTGCCAAACAGTATGTTAAAATATGGTGCCTTTCATCCCTTTCTTAATTAACTTTGTACTGTAAATAGAGTTTAAACAAAGACTATTTAATGGATTAAATATGCTATAACTGTATGATTTTGCAGTATACCACTTAAAATCCATTTCCTTCTCACCAGCCCTGCAACAGAACATCTAACATGAGTCTTCTCATCTGAATTTAGTCCTTGACTTACATGTAACAGCCCTGGGCCTGTGCCAACATTTCCTCAGATTTATGCTTTTCCATTGAATTTATTCCCACTTCCATCAGCTCCTTCTCTTCCTTGATGTATCATGTTCAGTGCTCACTTCATAAAGCATGTGCCTTGCCACTTCTAGTTATTAACAATGATTCCAAATTAGGGGTTTGTGTTAATAGGGAAACAAGTGACAACAAATTACAAAGACATCTTAAGCAGTTAGGGGTGGGCTAAATAATGGTAAGATGGATTTTAACTTAGAAGTAAGTGTAAATAATACATCTTGAGCAGTGTTGACAAGTCTTGTAAAACAGAGGGACCAGGGAGTGCAAGGACACAAATGGACATGCAAGTTAACAGAACAGTGAAGAAAGCATTCAACATGCTAGCCTTCATTGGTCCCCTCAAGACCCAAAACATTCTCTCTTCTCAATGCTACCTACCTTCAAGGAGGAGGTACAGGAGCCTTAAGACACACACTCAATGTTTTTGGAACAGCTTCTTCCCCAGTGCATCAGATTGCTGAATAGGCTATGAACCCATATACATGACTTCACCACCTTTTCATTTTTTTTGTTCTCTTTTTGCACAAATATTGTAATTTATAATGTTAATGTCCATTGTAATGTACTGCTGCTGGAAAACAATACATTTCATGGCTTATGCCAGAGATATTAAACCTGATCCTGATTCAGTGAGGGCACCGAGTTTAGGAGTAGTGATGTTATGTTGCAATTATACAAGTCAATGACGAAACTGCATCTGGAGAATTGCATACAGTTTTGGTCACCCTGTTATAGAAAAGACATTGCATGGATGCTGCCTGGACTAGAGAGCTTGAGTTATAGGAAAAAGTTGTCTATGCTGGATTTTTATCGCTGGTGTTTAATCCTTGGAACATAGGAATCTGAGAAGTGATCTCACTGAAGTTTATAAATCAGGAGTGGTATGGATAAGTTGACAGTCATAATCTCTTCCTTTAGATCATAAGCTATAGGAACAGAATTTGGCCATTAGGCCTATCGAGTCAGTTCCGCCATTTCCTCATAGCTGATCAATTTTCCCTCTTAGCCCCAAATTCCTGCCTTTTCCCCAGATCCCTTCATGCCCTGACCAATCAAGAATCTATCAACCTCTGCCTTAAGTACAGACTTGCCCTCCACAGGCAATTGCGACAAAGAATTCCACAGGTTCACCGCTCTTTGGCTAAAGAAATTCCTCCTCATCTCAGTTCTAAAAGGACGCCTCTCTGTTCTGAGGCTGTGTCCTCCGGTCTTAGGTTCTCCCACCATAGGAAACATTCTCTCCACATCCACTCTATCCTTTTACCATTCAAGAGATTTCAATGAGGTCACCCCTCATTCTTCTGAATTTCAGTGAATACAGGCCCAGAGCCATCAAACACTCTTCAGATTATTAGCTATTCAATCCCAGAATGAGTTTTGTGAACTTCCCTTGAACCCTCTCCAGTTTCAGCACATCCTTTCAAAGATAAGGGGCCCAAATCTGCTCACAATACTCCAAATGAGGCCTCACTAGTGCTTTATAAACCTCAACATAACATCCTTTCTTTTACTTTCTAGTCCTCTTGAAATGAATGCTAACATCGCATCTGCCTGCCTCACCACTGACTCAACCTGAAAATTAACTTTTACGGAACCATCCCAAATCCCTTTGTGCTTGTTTTCTTGTATTTTCTCTCTATTTGGAAAATGGACTACCCTTTCATGTTTTCTACCAAAGTGGATGACTGTACACTTCCTGACACTTTACTCCAACTGCCACTTATTTGCTCGTTCTCCTAATCTGTTTATGTCCTTCTGTAGCTTCTCTACTTACTCAAAACCACTTGCCCCTCCACCGAGCTGCTTATTTTCTGCAAACTTTGCAAAAACGGCAGCAGCAGTCAGTGGGAAGCTGAATGATTAGGAAGCTTTTAAAATCCAACAAAAACACCTAAAAAAGCTATAAGAAGGGAAAAGATGAAATACAAGGACAGACTAGCCAATAATATAAAGCAGGATACCAAAAGCTTTTTTTTTCAGTTATATAAAGAGTAAAAGGCAGGTGAGAGTGGATATTGCACCACTGGAAAATGATGCTGGTGATGTAGTAACGGGGGTCAAAGAAATGGCAGATGAACTTAATTGGTACTTTGCATCTGTCTTCACTGTGGAAGACACTAGCAGTGTGCCAGGGGTCAGTGAGTCTCAGGGAGCAGGAGTGAGTGCCACTGCTATTACAAAGGAAAAAATGCTCAGCAAACTCAAAGGTCTTAGGATGGATAAGTCACCCTTATTTCAAAGGGAATAGAATTTAAAAGCAAGGAGATAATGCTGAGTCTTCATAAGACGATAGTCAGGTCGCACTTAGATGTCAACAGTACTGGGCCCCATATCTCAAAAAGTCTGTGTTGTCATTGGAGAGAAGCCAGAGGAGGTTCACGAGGATGATTCCAGGAATGAATGAAGGAGTTAACATTTGAGGAGCGTTTGGCAGCTTTGGGTCTGTATTCACTGGCATTTAGAAGAATGTGGGTTGATCTCATTGAAACCTATCAAATGTTAAAAGGACTAGACAGGGTGGACGTGGAAAGGATGTTTGCTGTGGAGGGGTTATCCAGAAGTAGCCTCAAAATTGAGGGACGACCATTAAAAACAGAGGTAAGGAGGATTTTTTTTAGCCAGGGAGTAGCAAATCTGTGGAATGCTCTGCCACAAACTGCGGTGGAGGCCAAGTCCGTGGATATACTTAAGGCGGAAGTTGATCATTTCCTGATCAGTCAGGACATTATTGATATGGTGAGAAGGCAGGTGTATAGGGTTGAGTGGGATTCAGGACCAGTCATGATGGAATGGTAATGCAGACTTGATGAGCTGAATGGCCTAAATCTTCTCCTATGCTTTATGGTCTTAACAAAGGGTTGAGATGTTCAAAACCAGAGGGCACAGATGTAAGATAAGAGGGGAGTGATTTAAAAGAGACCTGAGATGTAACTTCCTTACATACATACATGGTTGTGATCATCTGGAATGAACTATCAGAGAAAGAGGTCGAACTGAGCACAATTGCAATATTTAAGAGTGATGCACCATCAATAACTTTTGGAGATGTGAGGCGAGATATAGGCTTTTATTGGCTGGAAGAAAGAACAAGCAGCAATTGACCACCACACTGCATCCTGGAGACTGAGGCCGGGGCGGTGTCTCCAATCGCCTTTATACCAGGGTCCATGGGAGGAGCCACGGTCAGTGGGAGGAGCCACAGGAGCAGTCAGTGGGGGGGGGGGGGGCGTGTCCAGACAGGTATATGTAGTTCACCACAAAGAGGCATTTGGATAGATGCATGAAGGCAATGGGCCAAACGATGGTACTTAGAACTAGAAGGGAGAATGCTGTGGTCAGAAAGGAACAGTTGGGCCAAAGGGCTTGTTTCCCTGCTGTATTGCACCATAATTATTACTTTAAACATTAACATCAGTATAAGATACCAATTTTCTATCTGCTCAAAAGACCTGAATCTGGATCTGAATGCCTTAGTGCCCAACTGTACCAATCTATGACCTCTGACCTTGACCCTGCTAGAGGTAGAGGACAAGGACATTAAAGACTGGCCAATTGGCAGGTTGGTATTTCCACTGCGTAATTATACGCCTGGTGCCAATGTGCAGTAACTTAGTGCCGTTTAATGCCTAGAGCATTGAGGATCGTGTCATGTGATTAGCTGAACTCTAGATGTGGCACCAAAGAGGGTACCTCACATACCAACGTTGCTGCATTAGTTTAAATTACAAGCTATCTTTGTGTGTTAGAGATACATAGCATTGTAGGCTTGGTAACATTGTTTACAGAAACTTCCAAAATCAGTTTAGAGTAACCATATCAATAAACAGCAACATCTGTCGGAGCTAGAGTAAATATGACTTAATTTTTTATTGATACTGTGATGCTGCTGAATTAACCCACATATACAGAGTGTATTGGTCACCTTCTGGCAAAACGCTGGACTAATCTTATCCTACACAACAAATGGAGAACACAGATACCTCGAAAGCAGAACAAAATAACCCATCAAATATGCATGGACGTTGACTGACCCTTTAAAAAAATGGAAGCAGGAGTGAAATTCCGCTGTGTTTCTTGATGTCGGTATGGAGGGGAGCTAGGCCACCCAATTCGGCTTACTGAAGAGTCTGAGTTGAATGGACCTGCTGGGCTGAATGGCCTAATTCAGGTCTTAGGCATTATGGAATGCACTCTTTGGGCAATGCTTATGATTTCTGGGAGCACACTGTATAGGAAAGCATTGGGGATCAAGCTAGCTCTTGAAGGTCTGTAGCTTGCTATTAACTTACCTCAGCAGAGTGTTGTCACATACAGTTGACATCAATGTTAAAATCAGTGCCAGAAAAGCCCAGGTAAGTATGGCCTTCAGTAGGTTACATGCAGTTACTACAGACACACAGTGAAGGTTGTCAACAAACAAAATCAAATGTCCAATAAATACATCTTGGGCTTCCAGACGGGTACAGGTAATGATGATACCCGATGTTTCAATGATAAACTCTGCCATCTTCATCAGGGATGATGCCTGGGCCTAACTAGTTCAGTGGAATTTATACTCCTGTTGTCCGTCCCTCTTGGTTGGTTAGTCCTCATTCAGTTAGATTTATGCTCTCCCACCCTGTTTAGTATCGAATTTCAGTTCTTACTTAGAGCAAGATCTTCATCTTCGATAAAATTATTTTCCTGTAGTTTTATTTCAATGGCTTCCTTTACCAGACAGTGCTAAAAGCCATTAGTGTGGCACATTAGGTTTGTGCCATCAAAGTCAATCCTTTGGCCACTGCGAACGCAATGTACAGCTACCACTGATCTCTCCAGGATACACTCCTGTGCCCCTTGATGCAGGTTTCCACGTGGTGTCTCGTTTGGCTGATACACGCTGCTCCACAGTTACAGGAAGTCTTCTAAGTGTCAATCATCCCGAGTCCAAGATCACCTTTGACCTGCATAAGCTATGATTTGAGCTTCTGTACAGTTTTGTGGATACTATCAATCAGGTATTTCTTCAGGATCCCGGCAATCCTTCTAGAAACCATGGAAAAATCAGGAAGACAGGTAGTAACAACAGTTTCCTGCTCATTGTTATGTTTCTGTTGGCCCTCTTAAGGGCCCAATTGATTTCCTTCATCTTGTAGCCATTCTGTAAGAACACTGTGCATAATCATATTATTTCCTTGGGGAAACTCTCCAGGTCCGAAATTATTTTTCCATGGTTAATCAAAGTAGAAAGAGCCACTCTACATTGGGAGGTGTGATGGTGGCTGTCATTTTGAGGTATATGTCCGTGTGAGTGCGTTTCTGATAGATGCCTTGTCCAAGGCTACCATCCGCTTTCCATCGTAACCAGGAATGGGAGGCAATAATTTTTCTCCATCTCCATCGTAATTTGAATGTCTGGATGTATACTTTCCAGATGGTTGGGGAATTGTTGGAGTGCCTGGAGTCCATCAGGCCACACTACGAAGATGTCATCAATGTATCTGAAAAAGCATTTGGGCATAAGGGTGATAAACTCAGCACCCTCTGCTGAAAGTCCACCATGTAGAAATTAATAATAGCCAGTGACAAGGGCGACCCCATGGCAACTCTGTCCGTTTGTTCATAGTCATTCCCTTAAAGAGGAAGTATGTTGGTGTAAGCGTCTGTTCAAAAATGTCAGTGGTACCCTTATCAAACATTGACCTCAGGAGGACCAAGATGTCCTTAATGGGAACTCTTGTGAACAGGGACACCACATTAAAATTGCCCATTATGTCAGCTGGATGTTGGTTATCATTTTTATGAAGTCAATCAAAGTCATGATGTGATGCTCACAGCCCCCAACAAAGGGAGACAACATGGTCAGTAAATGCTTAGCGAGGTAGTAAGTTGGAGAATCTACCCCACTGATGATAGGCCTCAAAGGGGAACACTCCTTGAGTATCTAAGGGAGCCTGTAAAGTCCTGGTGGTACCCGTGCATGAGGCAGAGGTTTCTTGCAGATGTCTGCTGGCTGTCTGGATTTCATCCTCATAATCGAACCTGTAGCATCCCATTGCAGAGCTCTGTGGGTGGGATCATTCAGAATCTGTGATATTCCTCCGGGGATATCAGGAATGTTACAGTTCCTTTATCCATTGGTAAAATCATGATGGCTAGGTTCTGACATAGTGTCCAGAGAGTCAGTCAATCTCCATTTGTAATGTTTGGTTTTGGCATAATAGTTCTTTTGAGAGCGATGCAGCCATCTATCCTTACCTCCTTCATGGTATCCGGCAGTAATTTTTGGATTGCTTTCTCTACTCTGCCAATGTAAGCCCTAGGGAGGGGATCTCTCCTTGTGTATTTTAGGTAGCCTGTAAAGTCTTGGTGATACTGGTACCTTATCAGGACTACATTGCTAGATTCCAGTCAATCCCACTTACAGAGTTCTATAGCAGAATCCCATAGGTTTGATTGTGAGGATGACCTCCACTCAGTAAATACTCAATAAATCTATAGAATGATAACCATAACAGAATCAGTAACAGACTGGCCAACTAGGGCATTCAACCATTGTGCAGAAGACAACAAACTGCAAATACAAAAGGAAGAAATAATAGTAATAACAAATATCAAGAATATGGGATGAAGTGGCCTTGACAGTGAGTCCATAGGTTGTAGGAACAGTTCAATTATTGGGCAACTGGAGTGAAGTTATCCCCTTTGGTTCAAGAGCCTGATGTTTGAGGTATAATAAGTGTTCCTGAACCTGGTGGGGTGAGTCCTGGGGCTCTTGTACTGCTGATGGTAGCAGTGAGAGAGAGAATGTCCTGGGTCGTGGGGGTCCTGGATGATGGATGCTGCTTTCCAGTGACAGCATTTCATGTAGAGGTACTCAATAATTGGGAGGGCTTTACCCATGATGAAGAATTTTCTATTCAAGGGCCTTGGTGTTTATGTGTCCAGCTGTGATGCAGCCAATCTTCACTACACATCCATAGAAGTTTGAAAACATTTTAGATGTCATGCTGTATCTCTGCAAACTCTTTCGTAAGTAGAGGCACTGCTGTGCTTTCTATGTAATTGCACTTACATGCTGGGCTCAGGACAGGTCCTCAGAAATAATAATCCCTAGGAATTTAAAGTTGCTAACTCTCTCCACCTCTGATCCTCCGATGAGGACTGGCTCATGGACCTCTGGTTTCCTTCTCCTGAAGTCTGTAATCAGCTCTTTGGTTTTGCAGACATTCAGTAAGAGGTTGTTCTTAGGATACCACTCAGCCAGATTTTCAATCTCCCTCCTGTATGCTGAGTCATCATGACCTTTGAGTCAGCCTACAAGCACAGTGCCATCACCCTCCAGCTAAAGAAATTCCTCCTCATCTCCAATTTAAATAGATGCTTCTCTAGTCTGAGGTTATGGCCTCTGGTCCTGGACTCCTCCACCTTAGGAGACATCCTCTCCACATCTACTTGGTCTTGGCCTTTCAACATTCGATAGCTTTCAATTAACCATCCCCCCTCCCCATCCATTCTTCTCAATTCCAGCAGGTAACGGTCCAGAGCCAACAATCACTCCTCATAAGATAAGCCTTGTACTCCCCGCATCATTCTCATGGACCTCTGCTGGACCCTCTCGAATGTCAGCATAACCGTTCTTAAACAAGGAAGCTCAAAACTGCTCACAATATTCCAAGTGTTGCCTCACCAGTGCCTCACAGCACTACAACCTTGCTTTTTTATTCTAGTGCTCTCAAAACAAACATTAACATTGCATTTCCCTTCCTCACCACAACCGCACCTGAAAATGATAATTTAAAGAATCCTGCACGAGAACTCCCAAGGTAATTTGCCCCTCAGAGTTTTGAATTTTCACCCCATTTAGTATCTAGTCTGTGCTTTTATTCCTTCTACCAAAGTGCATGATCATACACTTCCAGACATTGTATTCCATTTGCCACTTTTTTGCCAATTCTCTTAATCTGTCTAGACCCTCTGCAATCTCCCTGCTTCCTCAACACTACAGGCTCCTCTACCTATTTCATATCATCTACAAACCTGGCTACAAAGCCATCAATTTCATCATATAAATTATTAACATACAATGTAAAGGAAGCTGTCCAAACACCGACCCCTGTGGAACATCACTAGTCTTTGGCAACCAATCAGAAAAGGCTCCTTTTATTCCCACACTTTGCCTCTGTGCAATCAGACAGTGCTCCATCTATGCTAGTATCTTTGCTGTAATACCATGGGCTCCAAACTTGTAAAGCAGTCTCATGTACAGTACCTTGTCAAAGGTCTTCTGAAAATCAATGTACTGATTCCCCTTTGTCTATCCTGCTTGTTTTTTCCTTAAAGAATTCCAATAGATTTGTCAGGCAAGACTTTATCTTAAGGAAATCATGCTAATTTTGTCCTTTTTTATCATGTGCCTCCAAATACCCTAAAACAGCATCTTTAACAATTGACTTCAACATCTTCCCAAACACTGAATTCAAGTTAACTGGCCTATAATTTTCTTTCTTCTTCCTCCCTTCTTTCTTGAAGAATATTCACAATTTTCGAGTGCTCTTGAATCGTGCTAGATACTATTGATTCTTGAAAGATCATTACTAATGCCACCACAATTTCTTCAGCTACCTGGGGTGTAGACAATTTGTTCCAGGTGACTTATCTAACTTTAGGCCTTTCAGTTTCCAAGCACCATCACCCGAGTAATAGCAACTGCACTCACTTCCGCCCCCTGACATTGTCGAACATCCAGCACACTGTTAGTGTCTTCCACAGTGAAAACTGATGTAAAATATTTATTCAGTACATCCATATTTCCTTGTCCCCCATTACTACCTCTCCAGCGTCATTCTTCCAGCAGTCTAATATCTACTCTCATCTCTCTTTTACTCTTTGACATTGTTGGCTAGCCGACCTTCATATTACATCTTCTCCCTCCTTATTGCTTTTTTAGTTTCTTGCCAGAACCCATCCAAACAGTTCAGTGACAGGGGTTGAACTATTTTTCTTGGGCACAGCAAATAAAATGCGATTGATGAATGAATTCAGAGTCCAGTTAATCAGCACAGCACTTCAGTCCATTGAGACTATACCAGCCCTCAGAGTGAGCTCAACTTTCTAATCATCCATCTATTTCCCAATAACTTAATCTCTCTCAATTGCCCATCAACTTCCTCCCAGTTCTCCTGTCCATATTAGGAGAAGTATGTTGTTTCCAATTTACTTAGATATGGGAGGAAATTTACCTGTCACACAGAGAATGTGCAGACTCCACAGAGACACCTTTGAAGATCACAATTGACCTTGGGCCACTGGATTTGTGAGGCAAATCTGTATCCATACTACAGCAGATGCTCAGGCAGAGAAATGCTGCCAGTGGAAAACTCATAACTGCAAGCCAAGGTGACACCTCAAACTCAGCAACCAACAACATTTCAAGGTACAAATGGGACTAATCAGCTACTGTGAGACTGCTCACAGAAAGCAGCAATGTCATCAGCAAAATTTAAGATGAAGGGAAAAACATGGATAGAACTAAAGACCAGTTAGGAAGACGCAAGAGTCCTACTATATAATTAATGTTAAAAGTTTGAACGTCCAGCTGAACAGAAGCTCATGAAATGCAAGAAATAATGTTTAATGTAGAGTACAAAGGTGTTACACAACCTCAAAAGTAGCATCTGTCACTGGAGATGCTTCTATCTCCTAAAGTCAGGGAGGTAATTGAGATAAAAATATATGTTTGAGAAAGAGTATCAAGAATAATTTATCCAGAGTAACATGACACGCATGCCGCTAGTAGGGTGGTCTCATGTATTTCCCAGCAATAGGGCAGGGCAAGTATCGATACTACCTCATATCTTTCACAAATAGAATTAAAAGTTTAAAAAGTTTATCTTGATCTTGGTGTTAGCCTCGCACACAGATATTTTTAACATCTGTGCTACCCTGCAAAAGAAGTCAAAAACCCAGCTGATATTATATAATCTATTCACACTACCTGAGCCTGCAGTGCAAGATTTTGGTGGTGAAACATGGAAATCTTGGTTCATTTAGAAGGAAGAACTTTGAATACTTCTGAACTCTTAATTCACAAACTCTGGCTAGCCATTGCAAATGGCTGCTACGGGCACTGATATTTGACCTAAGTGAATGAAGCAGCCACCTGTGTAACTCATCAATTTTCCCTTGGTCCAAGTTCTCCCAGTTTTGATATAAATGATATAACAAAATGTTGGGCAAACTTGCGTTGCTTTCTCTTGAGTGGCAGAGGCTCATGGGAGTGAGAATCAGGTTTAATCTTGCTTGCATATTAAACCTGCAAAAAAGACCAATAAAAAAGAAAACATAGTGACGTAGTATACATGAGTTCATTGTCCATTCTGAAATCTGATGGCGGAAGGGAAGATGCAGTTCTTAAAACATTGAGTGTGTGCCTTCAAGCTCCTGTACCTCTTCCTTGATGAGGTACAGGAGCTTGAGAAGAGGGCATGTCCTGGGTGATGGGGGTCCTTAATGATGGATGCCATCTTTTGAGGCATTGTCTATTGAAGATGTCTTCAATGCTGGGGAGGTAATGTCCATGGTGGAAATTGCTAAGTTTACAGCTTTCCGTAGCTTTTCTGTAGCAATGGCCCCTCTATATCAGATGGTGATGCAACCAGTCAGAATGCTTTCCATGGTCCATCTGTAGAAATTTTCAAGTGTCTTTGGCAACGTACCTAATTTTTTCAAGCTCATAATGAAATGTAACTGCTGTCATGCCTTCTTTGTAATTGCATCAATATGTTGGGCCCAGGATGATCCTTAGAGATGTTGACATCCAGGAACCTGAAATTTGTCACCCTTTCCACTGCTGATCCCTCAATGAGGACTTATGCATATTACCTTGACATCCCCTTCCTGAAGTCCACAATTGAATCCTTAGTCGTACTGATATTGAGGGTAAGATTGCTATTGTAAAACCATTCAACCAGCTAATCTACCTGTTCTGTATGCCTCCTCATCACCATCTGAAATTCTGCTAACAATAGTTGTGTCATTGGCAAATTTATAGATGGAGTTGAAGCTGTGCTAACCCACACAGTCGTGGGTGTAGAGAGAGTAGAGCAGTGGGCTAAACATACATTGTTGAGGTACACCAGTTTATTTTAATGAGGAGGAGATATCTTTCTGATCTGCACTGACTTAGGTAGCCCAATGAGGATGTCAAGCATCCAGTTGCAGAGGGTGGTACAGAGGTCCAGGTTTTGGAGCTTGTTGATTAGAACTGAGGGGATGAATATTTTGAATTCTGAGCTGTCATCAATAAACTGCAGCCTGAAGTAGGTATTGCTATTGTCCAAGAGATCCTTGGATGTGTGGATAACCATTGAGACTTCATTTGCCATAGACAAAATTGCAGTGAATCTAGGTCCTTGTTTAGGCAGTCTGTCAGTACACAGACAGTATCTTGTTCCCAGCATTGAAATGTCTAATACTAGAGGGCAAGCATTTAATCTGAGAGTGAGTAATTTCAAAGAAGATAAAAGAGGAATTTTTCTTTTACTCAGAATGTGGTGGGAATGCACTGCCTGAGTTGGTGCGAGAGGTAGATACAGTGGGGACTTTTGAGAGACGTTTTGATAGGCACATGAATGTGAGGAAAATGGAAAGATGTAAGCTGAAAAAGTTAGTTTAGTTAGCCATTTGATTGCTAATTTAATTGGTTCAGTGCAACATTGTAGGCTGAAGTGCTCATTCCTGTGCTGTGTTCTATTTTCTGTGTTTAATGATATGGGAAGATTAAAGTGCAAATCAGTTATGATCTCAGAAAATGCCAGAACTACTTTTCTCCAAAGAAGTAGACCAAAGCTAAGTCCATCATTGTCATCTTGTCAGCCTGCAGTGTAAACTCCTGTTCAGGTAACACATCTGATCTAAGTTATTTATATTCAGAACAAGGATCTTCTCGTTTTGCATCATTTAACATTAACACCATCATTTTATACTTCAATCTCTAACAGGTATTCATCCCCTTGACACAGCCACATTGCCCATGGCTTCCCCTATCAAGAGCCTGAGATACAATTTCAAGCTGCACAGAGCTGTTCCTCACTGCAATAGGTGATTGGCAAAGTGACAATTCAAGAACAAATATCAACCAATTGTTTTGATGGAACTGATAAATATTCACCCATGTGGATTACCAGTTAAAGGTTGTGAGCAATGAATACCTGAAGCCAAAGTTAAAAATTTGAGAAGTATTTGCTTTAAGAGATTAAACAGAAACGAGTCAGTGATTACAATGCTAATTATAGCTAAATCTATTCTAAGTACAAATGAATAAAGTTCTTAAGTATAATCAGACCCCTGCTACCTTCTTACAAAACACTCTTTTCATGCCTAATTTGGCACTTTGCTTATTGTGTTCTTTATTTTGCAATTTGGCAAGTACATGTACGGGCACGTGTTTTTGACACATCCTTACTAAATCAAGACTATCATTACACCAGCAACACTCTGCCTCTTCAAATATTTAGCTCATAAGCATGCACCAAGTTTATTGTTCAGAAAGTAAGCATCACAAGCTGCCGCAAGCATCTTTTTCTTTCACTCGTGTGAGTTATGTAACCCTGGAGTGTTTGGTGATTTTTCTAATATCCTCTAGTCACCTGTTCAAAGTTCAAAGTAAATCTATTATGAAAGCATGTATAACCGTATGTCACCATGAATGCTGTTCGATACATTTTCTTTCAGTTATTCACAGTGGAACAAAGAAATCAATGACACGGACAACCAATGTACAAAGAGCCGATCTGTGCAAATACAAAAACAAAAGATAGCGAAAGATATGTAAGTACATTAAATAAATAAATAACTGAGAAAATGAGTTGTAGAGTCCTTGAAAATGAGTCCATAGATTGTGAAATCAGTTCAGAGATGAGGAGAGTGAAGTTATCCACACTGATTCAGGAGCTGTAGGTAATAACTGTGTTTTGAACTTTGTGGTGTGGGACCTAAGGTTCTAAAATCACCCTTTCACACTGCATGTCAGCTCGGTTGATCTTTCTCTTCACTTTCCAAACAATGGGGTTCACCAGCGAAAAAGGCAGCACTGATGAACTGTTCAACCAATCAGGTTTGGAGGGCCCCAACCCTTCCACTCTAATCACATGATCTTGCTTTTCCAATGATTGGCTTTCCTAGTTTGTTTCCAGTGTGTCAAGCTGAAACATCATTTCTCCTTTCACAGTTACTATCTAAGTAACTATATACTTACAAAGTTTTGTGCTTTTATTTCCTGTTTCTAGCATCTGCTGTTCTTTCTGATTTTAATTAACTTACTTATTGTTAGCCTAAAATGATTTGTGTTCACTTCAAGACAATTCAAGTCTACTTTACAGAGTTCACAGCAGCCCATTTGCAAATAGGGTTGGAATACGGCCATTGATACAAGTGCAGGAGTGCATCAACATACTATTCTCAATACACCTTATAGATTCCAGTTTGCTCTTTTGTACTATAATACTCTATCAATGAATGATGGTTCTTTCATTGACATTGACATTCTTATTTCAGGCCACATTGAAGGCCACACTAAATGCACATCTACTTTTGACAATGTCTGATGATTGAGATATAAGCTGCTACAGAGAAATAGGTAACATTTTCCATTTTAAGCTGGCGCTGGTGAAGCCCAGCTACCAATTACCAGCAACAAACAAAACAAATAATACAACTAAATACTTTATTAATAACACTTCTTTTGTAAAATTTATGGTAAGTGAACACACCGCAAACAATAGAGAGGTTTGTGAAAGCAAAACTGAGTTGAGGATCCAAATGTGCGGGTGTGAGGCGAAGTCAAGGTGAGGTCAAGGCACATTAGATGCGAGGTCAAGGAATATTTGAGGCAAAGTAGGGGTGAGTGGAGCTGAGCAAATTCAGAGAGGAGGAAAGGCAGATTCGAGGCCCGTCCACCTAAAATGAGGGAGGTTTGATGGATCTAAGTGCCAGACCAAATTGGAAAGGTCGGGTATGGGCTGAAATGTGGTGGGGGGGTGGGTCCAGGTCCAGAGCGTATTGATGTGACAGGGCGTGGAACCTAGTGCAACGAACGACCTGATGTTTGGACGATTGAAACGCGGGGACAGATGGATTGAAAATGCAGGGTATTGGGATAAAAGGCAAGGGCCTGCTCTGACAGCCCTGGGCTTCGTATCTATGAATTCACTTTTGTTCTGAATATTATTTGGTTACTTTTATAGTTTGTACAATTTGCTGTTTTATTTTCCCTTTCTGCCCAATGGATATTTGATGGTCTTTTTTTTATGGGTTCTATTGTGTTTCTTTGTTTTGTGGCCGCCTGTATGAAGACAAATCTCAAAGTTGTAAAACGTACACATACTTTGATAAGAAATATACTTTGAACTGTGAACTCAGAAATCACAGTGAAGCAGGTTTAAGAGGAACAACTTCTTTCCTCTTAAATCCCCTTTAAAATGTCTACATTCTGACTTAAAACTATACTCATTGGCCTTACTGGGCATGCCTGTACACCTGCTCATTTAATGCAAATATCTAATCAGTCATCAGAATGGGGAAGAAATGTGACCTCAGTGACTTTGATTGTGGAATGAGTGTTTGTGCCAAATAGGCAGGTTTGAATATCTCAGAAACTGCTCATCTCCTGGGATTTTCATGCACACCAGTCTCCAAGGTGTACAAACAAAAAAGATATATGCAGTTCTTGAGCGAAAAAACTTTTTTGTAATGTGAGATTGGTCAGACTGGTTAGAGCTGACAGGAAGATGACAGTAATTCAAATAATCATGAGTTACGAGAGTGGCATGCAGAAGAGCATCTCTGAATGCACAACACATCCAACCCTGAAGTGGATTTACTTACATTTACTTCTGAGAAAAAAGAGCTACGTCTAAATGATATTTTGTTTATTTAATGTTTCTGTGAGTTCAATGGATTTTTTTTTAAGGAAGACATGTTGAGATATGTAGCTAAATGATCATCCTCAAAAGACCGAATTCCCCTTCCTGATTTTTTGTTCCTATGTACTATTATGAGTATAATGTCAGCAGAATGCTAACTGTACCTCTGTTAACTCTAGAAAAATGAAAAACAGTAGACCTTATTTTTGGGTGCCTCGGGAATGAACCATTTGCGCTGTTATTTTGAAATCTGCTTGCAGTTATAGCAGCTATAAAGCCAGAAGCTGGGTGAAACTACCTCCTGGAGACAGACTTCTGCCTAATACTAATTTGAGTGATTTTACATCTGAAATACACTGAGCAGACTGTGAAGTCAGCGACATTTTGCAATGATACGAGAGGTGCTTCGCTATTCACTTCAGTGCTCTACTAAATAGAATGAAGTACAGCAACACACACAAAATGCTGGAGGAACTCAGCTGGTTAGACAGAATTGATGGAGAGGAGTATTGTTTATTCCTCTGCTTTGAAGCTGCCTGACCTGTTGAGTTCCTCCAGAATTTTTTTTGCCATGCTCTGGATTTCGAGCATGTGCAGAATCTCTTCTGTTTCGAATGGAGTAGGTTTTCAAACTACATCAGTGATAATTTTATCAAGGTGGAACTGAACTGGAAATGGATGTTGTTGTTGAGGAAGTCATCAGTATTCTTCCCAGTAAGTAAGCTTGGGAGCTTGATAGCCATTTCATGGATTTCATGATAGGGTCTTTAGCAGCTGTGTGAATTTGTCTGTTCACACCAGTCCCAGATGAATAATCATCCGGAAGGCCCTGCTTGAAAGCATTCTCAATTTGGAAGCAATAAGAAAACCAATTCTGGCTGCCAAATGTAATCTTTACCTGTTGTGTGTAATATTGGCTGTTCTTACACTCAGCTTGTCTTTTTATCAATCCATTCCTTTTCTGTCTTCTTATTGGATTTGGGCCTCTCCATTTAGACTTCTATCCTGCTAGTTTACTACTCAAATCTATCTTCTTACCATTTGTAAATGTCCTGATATATAAGTCTTCTAAACTGGTTTAACAATCTCTCTATCCATCCAAATTTAATATATCTTTTGTACATATCTGGCTCTTAATATCGATCTCCTGTCCATTATGCCTGTACACTCCACACTCATAGCCACTATATTAGGTACCTCTTGTACCTAACAAAGGGGGCACTGCGTGTATGTTCGTGGTCTTCTGCTGCTGTAGCCCATCCACTTTCAAGGTTCAACATGTTGTGCATTCAGAGATGCTCTACTACATACCACTGTTGTAACATGTGGTTATTTGAGGTACTGTCATCTTCTCATCAGCTTAAACCAGTCTGAACCATTTGCTCATAAACAGGCAATTTTTTTTGCCCACAGAACTGCCACTCACTGGATGGATTTTGTTTTTCTCACCATTCTCTGTAAATTCTAGAGACTAATGTGCATGAAAATCCCAGGGGAACAGCAGTTTCTGAGGTACTCAACCCACTCCATCTAGCACCAACAATCACTCCACGATCAACGCCACTGAGATCACATATCAGGATGGGATAGTAGCGTGATAGCTAGCACAACACTTTATAGTACAGGCAATGAGATTCAGTTCCCATGTTCCGTGCAAGCATTTTCTAGGTTCTCCCCGTGACTGCATGGATTTCCACCGAGTTGCTCTGGTTTCTTCACACACTCCGAAGCTGTACTGGTGGGAAGGTTGACTGGTTATTGTAAATTGTTCCATGATTATTTATTTATTTAGAGATACAGTGCGAGCCACACTGCCCAGCAACTCACCTATTTAACCCCAGCCTAATCACAGGACAATTGGCAATGACTAATTAACCTAAGCTAGGAACAAATCGGGAGATTACTGGGCAGCGTAGCTCAAAGGGCTGGAAGGGCCCGTATCTCAATTAATAAATAAACCTTCTCCATTCTGATGTTTCGTCTGAACAACAACTGAACTTCCTGACAACGTCTGTATGCTTCTATGCAGTAGGTTGTTGCCAAATGATTGGCTGATTAGATATTTGCATTAAGGAAATGGTGTACAAGTGTACTTAATAAAATGACACAGAGTGTATCTAGCCACTTCACTAGCCAGAATCAAACAAATCTGTCAATATACTGGCAGTCACATGTTAGTTTGTCTATCCACTCATTAATTATCTAGTTAACTCTTTTTCTGTTCATCTCACCATCCAACCTAACCCCTGTGGTGAACTACATGTACCAGTCTGGACACGCGCCCCTGCTGACTGCTCCTGTGGCTCCTCCCACAGACCCCTGTATAAAGGCGATTGGAGGCACTGCTGCTCCCTCAGTCTCCAGGATGTTGTGTGGTGGTCTCTTGCTGCTGACGCTGCTTTCTTCCAGCCAATAAAAGCCTACCTTGACTCACGTCTCCGAGAGTTATTGATGGTGCATCAATTTTATTAGCTGGAAATTTTAAAACATGGAAAGTATTTTACATCCGGAAAAATTGGACATTGATCCTCAGGCCCCAGAAGCAGCTATTGCCTTTGAACTCTGGCTTGCATGCTTCCAATCATACTTGGAAGAGATTCCCGTGACTGAGCCTGCCACAATGCACAAAATCCTCCTCTCCAGAGTCAGTCCGAAGGTATACCCCCTTATCAGGAACCTGCCAACCTACAAAGGGGCACTGGACACCCTCAAAAGACAGTACCTGCGGCCGGTGAACACCGTCTACGCAAGACATCACTTAGCGACGCGACGGCAGTGGGCCGGAGAGTCGAGCGCTGAGTTTGTCCGGGCCCTACAGACACTCATGCGGGCCTGCGACTGCAGGGGACTGACAGCGGGACAGCATGCAGAGCTCCTGGTAAGAGACGCCTTCATTACGGGGATCAGGTCAGTGTACGTGCGCCAGCGGCTGCTGGAAAACGCCGATCTTACCTTACGCTCGGCGATCGAGATGGCCGACACGTTGGAGGCTGCACTGCACAACGCTGACACTATCCAGCTGCGCAATCTCCTGCCGGCTCCGTGGACGCCGCAGACCCCGCCACCCGCCGGTGAATCGACCTCGGCCGCTGCCAGCCGCAAGTCAGTGCACTCCCCGCAATCGACCACAGCTGCTGCCAGTCGCAAGTCCGCGCAGTGTTACTTCTGCGGACTCGAAAAGCACCCCCGAAAACGCTACCCGGCCCGAGAATCTACCTGCTTCAGCTGCGGAAAGAAGGGCCATTTCGCCAAGATCTGTAAGTCTAAACCACGAGCAGGGTCGAGCAGCACCTCGTGCGAGGCATGGGGTCCACCATCTCGCCTGCCCGCCTCGTGCAATGCATGGGGGTGGCCATCTTTGTCGGCGCCACCTCGCCGCGCCACCAACCCAGGGGTGCTTACCGGGCACCAAGACAGCGATTCAACTCTGGCCTCCGTGACCCTCAACCAAAGCGCCCCACACCAGCTCGCAAGGTCAATGATGGACATTCTGGTGGAGGGGCACAGGACTAACTGCCTGTTTGACACGGGCAGCACTGAGAGTTTTATTCACCCGGACACGGTGCAACGCTGTGGACTCGTGACACGGCCGGTAAGCCAGAGGGTCACCATGGCTTCTGGATCGCATTCCACAGACATCCGGGTGGGTTGTGCAGCGACATTGGTGGTGCAGGGCACAGAATATCGGGACTTTGCGCTACTGGTCATGCCTCAACTGTGTGCCCCTGTGCTATTGGGGCTGGACTTCCAGAGCCACCTAAAAAGTGTGACTATGGCATATGACGGGCCCCTCCCACCACTCACTGTCAGGAACCCTCAGTTTTGTGGGACTTCGTCATATACCCCGCTACTGACCACACACACACACACCGACCCCCACATCCCACCCAGCACCATGCTGACAGCTGCGCTACTGACACCACTTGCAGCCTCTCCACCCTCAAGATCCCTCCCCCACCGCTGTTCACCAACCTGACCCGCCGACTGTAAACCTGTGGCAACTAAAAGCAGGAGGTACAGCGCAGGGGACAGGGCCTTCATTCAGTTGGAGGTGCAGCGGCTGCTCAGGGAGGGGATCATTGAGCCAAGCACAAGTCCTTGGAGGGCCCAGGTGGTTGTTGTTTCGACCGGGCAGAAAAATAGGATGGTCGTGGATTATAGCCAGACCATCAATAGGTTCACGCAGCTTGACGCGTACCCCCTACCCCGCATCGCGGATATGGTCAACCAGATAGCTCAGTACAAGGTGTACTTGACCATAGATCTGAAATCCGCTTATCACCAGCTCCCCATCCACCCGGAGGACCACCCCTACACCACCTTCGAGGCGGGCGGCAGGCTCTATCACTTCCTGCGCGTCCCCTTCGGTGTCACGAATGGTGTCTCTGTCTTCCAGAGGGAAATGGACCGGATGGTGGACCAGTGCCAACTGAAGGCCACATTTCCATATCTGGATAACATCACCATCTGTGGTCACGACTGGCTGGATCACAACACCAACCTCCAATGATTTTTCCAAGTGGCCAAAGCCCTGAACCTTACCTATAAGAAGTAAGAAGTGTGAGGTGAGAAGTGCTGAGAAGTGTGAGGTTCTACATTTTGGCAGGAATAATCCAAATAGAACATACAGGGTAAATGGTAGGGCATTGAGGAATGCAGTGGAACAGAGAGATCTAGGAATAACAGTGCATAGTTCCCTGAAGGTGGAGTCTCATGTAGATAGGGTGGTGAAGAAGGCTTTTGGAACGCTGGCCTTTATAAATCAGAGCATTGAGTACAGAAGTTGGGATGTAATGTTAAAATTGTACAAGGCATTGGTAAGGCCAAATTTGGAATATTGTGTACAGTTCTGGTCACCGAATTATAGGAAAGATATCAATAAATTAGAGAGAGTGCAGAGACGATTTACTAGGATGTTACCTGGGTTTCAGCACTTAAGTTACAGAGAAAGGTTGAACAAGTTAGGTCTCTATTCATTGGAGCGTAGAAGGTTGAGGGGGGATTTGATCGAGGTATTTAAAATGTTGAGAGGGATAGATAGAGTTGACGTGAATAGGCTGTTTCCATTGAGAGTAGGGGAGATTCAAACGAGAGGACATGATTTGAGAGTTAGGGGGCAAAAGTTTAAGGGAAACACGAGGGGGTATTTCTTTACTCAGAGAGTGATAGCTGTGTGGAATGAGCTTCCTGTAGAAGTAGTAGAGGCCAGTTCAGTTGTGTCATTTAAGGTAAAATTGGATAGGTATATGGATAGGAAAGGAGTGGAGGGTTATGGGCTGAGTGCGGGTAGGTGGGACTAGGTGAGATTAAGAGTTCGGCACGGACCTAGGAGGGCCGGAATGGCCTGTTTCCGTGCTGTGATTGTTATATGGTTATATGGTTATAACAGGGACAAGTGTGTGTTCGGAACCACCCGACTCACTATCCTTGGGTATGTCATGGAGAATGGGGTCATTGGCCCTGATCCCGACCGTATGCGCCTCCTGTTAGAACTCCCTCTTCCCACCACCCTGAGATCTCACCGACGGTGCCTGGGCTTCTTTTCCTGTTACGCACAATGGGTCCCCCATTACGCAGACAAGGCCCGCCCCCTGGTCAAGTCTACCACTTTTCCCCTCTCTGCCGAGGCCCATGCGGCCTTCAGCCGCATTAAAGGGGAGATTGCCAAAGCAACGATGCATGCGGTGGACGAGACCATTCCCTTCCAAGTAGAGAGTGACCCCTCCGATTTCGAGCTGGCTGCTACCCTCAATCAGGAAGGCAGGCCAGTAGCATTCTTTTCTCGTACCCTTCAAGGTCCTGAAATTCGGCACTCCGCGGTGGAGAAAGAAGCCCAGGCCAAAGTGGAAGCTATTAGGCACTGGAGGCACTATCTGGCCGGCAAAAGGTTCACCTTGCTGACCGACCAGCGCTCGGTTGCGTTCATGTTCAGCAACCAACAGCGGGGCAAAATCAAAAATGATAAAATTTTGCGGTGGAGAATAGAACTCTCCACCTACAACTATGATATCCTGTACTGGCCTGGAAGGCTCAATGAGCCCCCTGATGCCCTATCCCGGGGAGCGTGTGCCAGCGCGCAGCTTGACTGGCTATACGCCCTCCATGCAGATCTTTGCCACCCGGGGTTCACCTGATTTTACCATTTCGTGAAAGCCCGGAACCTGCCTTACTCCCTTGAGGACATCAGGACGATGACCAGGGACTGCCAAGTCTGCGCTGAGTGCAAACCGCACTTCTACCGTCCTGAAAAGGCGCAACCAAGGCCACCCGCTCCTTTGAGCGACTGAGTGTTGACTTTAAGGGCCCCCTTCCCTCCACCGACCGCAATGTCTACTTTCTCAACATTATCGACGAGTACTCACGGTTCCCCTTTGCCATCCCCTGCCCCGACACCACTGCCACGTCCGTCATAAAAGCCCTGCGCCAGCTCTTCACTCTGTTTGGATATCCCTGCTATATCCACAGTGATAGAGGGTCCTCCTTTATGAGTGACGAGCTGCGCCAGTACCTGCTGGCTAGGGGCATTGCTACTAGTAGGACCACGGGCTATAATCCCCAGGGGAATGGACAGGTGGAGAGGGAGAATGCCACAGTGTGGAAGGCCACACTTTTAGCCCTTAAGTCAAAGGGGTTGCCGGTCTCTTGATGGCTGGAGGTCCTCCCTGAGGCACTCCACTCCATCCGCTCTCTGTTATGTACATCCACCAATGCCACCTCTCATGAGCGCCTCTTTTCTTTTCCTAGGAAGTCTGCCACTGGGACCACCCTACCGGCTTGGCTGACGTCCCCAGGGCCAGTGCTGCTCCGGAAACATGTGAGGAGCAATAAATACTCCCCGCTGGTCGAGAGGGTTCACCTACTACATGCAAACCCCCAGTATGCTTACTTGGTCTTACCTGATGGGCGGGAGGACACGGTCTCCATCCGCGACCTGGCACCCGCAGGAGCAGCAGATCACTACCCCGAACACTCCACGGTAACTATGAACCCTGTACCCGAGGTGACACCGCGCACACCGAGCCCTACACAGACTCCTCACGACACTCCCATACCGGGCGCCTCACACACACATATACCGGGCACCTCGCACACGCATGAGGGATCACTGACGCCTAATGGGCTGACACCTCAAGTCAGGCCGGAACCAGCACAACCACCATCTCTGGTGCAATCACCACCGACACCTGTGCAATCACAGCCGGTGCTACGTAGATCGCAGCGACAGATTCGACCACCTGATAGACTTAACCTGTAAATATACTTGTAAGAAACTTCGCCCCATGGGGACTCTCTTTTAAAACAAAGGGGGGGGTGAATGTGGTGAACTACATATACCTGTCTGGACACGCCCCCCTGCTGACTGCTCCTGTGGCTCCTCCCACAGGCCCCGGTATAAAGGCGATTGGAGGCACTGCTCCTCCCTCAGTCTCCAGGATGCTGTGTTGTGGTCACTTGCTGCTGATGCTGCTTTCTTCCAGCTAATAAAAGCCTACCTTGACTCACGTCTCTGAGAGTTATTGATGGTGCATCAACCCCTTGCCAACCCAAACACTATCTGGATATTGTCTATTGGCCCACTTACTTCCCTGTTCATTTGTTTGTAAAATAGAGAGAGCAACAATGTTTGGAACTGGAATCTTGACAAAGCCGTTTGAATGAAGGAGGTGAATTAACTTTTATGTAAATCTTTACACTCTAAAATACATGTGACTGATGTGAATTTTGGGGAAAAAAATGAGGATTTTATTTTGATTAATTTAGAGATACAGCACAGTAACAGGCCCTTCTGTCCCAATGAGCCCACTTGGCCCAGTTACACCCATGTGACCAGTTAACACACTGAAACATATGTTTTAGCATGTAGAAGGTAACAAGAGGAAACCCACATAGTCTCGGGGAGACCATTCAAACTCCTCACAACCCTAGGTTGCTGATGCTGTAATAGTGTTATACTGACAGCCATACTACTGTCCTGCCCTTAGAAAATGAAACTACCTCAGTTGACAAGGATGGGAATGGAACCTATACATGCAGAGCACAGTGAATTAGCAATCCATATATCACTCATATGCCTCATTGCATTGAATAAGAACTGAAAATGCTAGAACAGTACAGTACCATAGTGGTCAGCACAATGTTTTACAGAACAGGCAACCCGGGTACAATTTCCACTGCTGCCTGTAAGGAGTTTGCATGTTCTCCTCACGACCATGTGGGTTTCATCCGGGTGCTCCGGTTTCCTCCCATAGTCCAAAGTCATATCAGTTGGTAGGGTAATTGGTCATTATAAATTGTCCCATTATTAGGGTAGGATTAAGTTGGGGGTGTGCTGGGCAATGCAACTCGAAGGGCCGGAAGGGCTTATTCTGTGCTGTATCTCAATGAATAAATAAATACAACTTAGCAGGTCAAGTGTATTAAATTAGTTAATGCTTCAAACTTGAAACCTTACATCATAGCTGAGAAAAGTAAAAGAAGTTTTAGTAGCAAAGAAGGTAGGGAAATGAAAGGAACAAAGGGGTTTTCTCTGATTGGGTAAAATAGTGTAGCCATTAAGGAGCAGTTGAACTTGTTTGAATATGTAATATCTGAGCACATTGCAACTTGCAGGACTCAATATTGACCTGTCTGACTTAAGATAACTTGCTTCTTGGTTCTGTTTGTCTTATCAGTGGCCATTTTTAACTGTGATCCCTTTCACTTGCTTTTCCCTTCCTTTGTATATTCTCTGCTGCTGGGTTCGTTCCAATGGGCCAGACGGTTCAACATCACCTGGACCTTACAACATTAGCTACACTTTACACAGACAAAGGTGGTAAACTGCCCATTATGGTCATATCATTTCATAGGATAACTGACATTCCCTTTCTTCTCCACCCATTACTCTCTCCTGCCTTCTCTGCCACTTAGACTAACTTGTTTTAAAGATAAAGGTTAACTTTATTTTTCACATGTACATTAAAACATACAGTGAAATACCTCAATGATCAGCACAATCTGTGTATGTGCCGGGGGCAGCCGGCAAGTATCACCATGTTTCTGGTGCCAGCATAGTTACTAACCTTAACCCATACATCTTTGAAATGTTATTTCACTATTTTCAGGTCTGATGAAGGGTCTCAGAACTGAAACATTAACTGCTTCTCTTTTCACAGTTCCTGCCTTACCTGCTGAATTCTCCAGACATTTCTGTTTTTTTTAATTTCAGAGCATCTGCATTTTTTTTTCATTATCGGAATAAAAATGGTCTGGTGTAGCTTTATTGCAAATGGAAGCTTAATTGTTACCATAGACACAATTGGCTGAATGGCCCTTTTCCACACTCTGACTCCACATGGCTCTGGAATTACCATCTAAATCACATTATCTCACTCTCTGTGCCTTTGATTAAGGTCTTGATCAACCATTTGGTGGCACTGGGCCTGTACTCATTGGAGTTTAGAAGAATGAGTGGTGGTATCTCATTGAAACCTAATGAATATTGAAAGTATTAAATAGAAAAGATATAGAGAAGATGTTTCCTTCAGTGGAGGAATCTAAGTTCAGAGAGAACAGCCCCAGAAAAGAAGGACATCCCTTTAGAACACAGATGAGGAGAAACTATCTCAACTCGAGGGGAGTGAGTCTGTGAAATTTATTATCACAGATGGTTGTGGAAGCCACTGCTTATATCTAAAGCAAAGGTTGTTACATTCTTGATTAGTAAGAACATCAAAGATCACAGGGAGAAAGCAGGAGAATGGGGCTTAACTATAATGGAATGGCAGAACCGGCTCAATGGCCCAAATAGCCTAATTCTGCTCTGACATTTGATGGTTTTATGGTCTTTGATTGAATGGGAAGCAACCTAACTCTTTTTTCTACACTGAAGTTATAATAGAAATTCAACGGAGATAGGGTCAGATATTAGTTGTGGTTACAAATAATCCTGCTAATGAAAAAAAAATTGCAGACATGCTAAACCTGAAATAAAAGCAAAAAATGCTGGAAAAACTCAACAGGCCAAACAGGATTTGTGGACAGAGAAACAATTTCATGGATTCTACAACTCAGGTTCACAGTATTATTTATTATTACTATTTTTATTTGATTTGCATATATTTGCATAGTTTGTCTCCTTTTGCACATTGGCTGCTTGGCAGTTTTTGTTTATGTGTAGTTTTTCATTGATTCTTCTGTATTTCTATTCTACTGTCAGTGCCAACAAGAAAATAAATCTCAGGGTAGTATATTGTGACATATACAGTATGTACTTTGATTTTTTTTAAACTATCATTTAATGTTTCAGGTCCAAGTCCCTTTCTCGGACTCAGAAAGAAAGAAAACAAGTTAGTCTGAACTTTAGAGGAGGTGAGGCAGAATGAATTCAGAAGTACTCAGCAGGTCAGGTAGTATCTATGAAGATTAAAAACAGGATGAATATTCAGGTGAGGAGAAATTTCTTCATATTCAATTACTTTACAGCAGAATTATCAATAGCTGGAGCAAGGATAGAAGCTGAAAAAGTGGAGAGATGAGGAAAGGATGAATAGTAGATCAGGAAGGATAAACTTGGAAAGGATGACAACAGAAAACAAGAGTGCATTGTAATGTGACAAGAAATCGGGGATCGGCTTGAAAGCGAGTAAATGGAAGAATCCTTGCCAATAAATGCTGTCTGGTAATTGACAACTGAATCATCACCTGGATTCACCTGTCACCTGTCCTCTGCTATCCCTACCATTTTGTTCTAGCTTCTGTCCTTTCCTTTCCAGAAATGAAGAAGAGTCTCAATCCAAAACATCAACTCACAAACAAGAGAAAATCTGTAGATGCTGGAAATCCAAGCAACTCACAAAAAATGCTGGAGGAACTCAGCAGGCCAGGCAGCATCCATGGAAAAAAAGCACAGTCGACATTGCTGCCTGGCCGGCTGAGTCCCTCCAGCATTTTGTGTATGTTCTCAAAATATCAACTGTTCATTTCCCTCCATAGATGCTGATTGAACTGCTGAGTTCCTCAACATGGTGTGTGTGTTGTTAACTGAAAAAAACAAGGGCAGTGGTTATTGAAAAAGTTGTTGTACTCTATGTCGAATGAGTGTGGAAGGCTGTAAAATGTCTGATTTAAAGATGAGATATGAATCCTCAAATTTGTGTGGGTGGCTATGGATAGAGAAAGTAGAACGTGAGAGAGATAGAGAGTCAGAATGACTAGATATACTAGGTGCAGTAGGCTGAACAGAAATCTTCCTCAAAGTAGTTTTGCAAGCTGCGTTCGGTCTCCCACACACATACTGGATTACGAAATTTCAATTTAAAGGGCAAGGAAATTTTGTTGTTTTATCCCAGAGGAGTATCTGGGGTCCTTGATGAGGAAATAAATGAGCAGATTTTGCACTTGTTCTCACAAAGGCAAATTCCATAATTTTCTCTTTTCGTTACAGATTTCCAGCATCCTCAGAATCTGCACTATGTGTACTTTGTACTTGTATCTTGCAAGGATGTAAATGAATCAGATGAAGCCCTCATGTAATTGTTCATCGTAGTCAATGTTTCAGCTTATCTTATACTGTAACTGCCAAGGGGGATCAGGCCCAGGAAAGCTCCCTGGACTTTACTCTTTTTAACCTGATTCACCCTATGATTAATCTCCCCATATTTCTGCAATGTACTTTCTCAGACATGGGCATCAATTTCTTTGATTCTTTCTGACATTAATCTATACAGTGACTAGCATGGCTTCAAGATGTGAGAAGTAACCAGATCATTCAGTGGGAACTGATGCAATCACAGAGGGAACATGCAGACTCCACACAGACAGCACTGGAGGTTAGGACTGAACTCAGTCCCTGGAGCTGCAAGTAAGTAGCACCAGCTACCATATCACCCAATTATTTAGTTATTTGCTTTACAATCACTATGATGGATATTTAATTGTATATAGTGTAGGAAGTGTTGTGAAGTTGCTTCACTTTGCCCAAATAACAAACCTTTATTGTGCTTATAAACTGCTGGAGTTCTTGTTTCCAGTAACACGGATCTCTTCGTAATGTGCAAGCAGTTAATGGCTGCAGCTGACAGCTTATTTGTGCTTAATTACGCATTATGTAGTGTTGGCAATTTAGAGTATTTAACAGGGTGTAGCAGTACTAAAGGGCACTCAGTGCTGTAACTTTTCTTCCAGATACTGTATGTACAATTCCCAATTGACACCAAGGCAGTGGAAGGGAATATTTGGAGTTATAAGAGAGAGATCAATATAGGAAGGAGATTGAAAATTTGCTTGAGCGGTGCCACAAATCTCTCACTCAATGTCATCAAAACCTACGAACTGATCATCAACAGCAGGAGGTAGAACACAAAGGTCCATGAGCTAGTCTTCATTACAAGAAAAGATCAGTGGCTTTAAATTCCTTGGCATTAACTCGTCAGAGATTCTGTCCTGCGACCAGCACAAGTATTATCAAAAAGGAGGCTCAACAGCACCTTCTGTACGAAAATCAAACCCAAGGTATTATATAGTAACATATAGGTACTTTGATAATACACTTACTTTGGAATTTACTTTGAACTTGAACTTGTTGCCTTGCTTTATAAACAAAAGCGATGTTTATATGGATCAAGGACTTTAAGAAGAAAATCAGGCCAATTTCAATGTTCCTTGAACTATCATCTTTGCACCTTTTGTGGATTATTTTTCCCCATTTCAGATTTGGCCATTTTGGCCATACCAATAATCTGGACCTTGTAGCTGTTCTGGAATGCAGAGTGAATGAGTAATGAGCATGGAGATCAAATCCACATAAATGTTTACTGAAGGGACTGAAAATGCTGGAACCTGGAGTAAAAAGAGGAACTCATTGAGTCAAGGAGCATCTGCAGAGGGAAACGGGCAGTCAATATTTTGGCTTGACTAAATACCTAGATGAATGGTCTCAACCTGAAGTATTGACCTCTGTAGTCCATTTGTCCAGTTCCCTCTACAGATGCTAACTCACCAGTTAAGTCCCTCTAGCAGTTTGCTTTTCTACTCCACATCAATGATTTTTGCAAGAGACTACTAACGGGATATCTGAAGCAAAAAGAATTAGAAAGATGTAGGTGCAGGTGGAAAATATAGTGACGGCTCTTGCAAAGTATAAGCACCTGTCAATTCAGAGCAGGAGGTTTGAATAACTTGCTTCTGTGCTGAAGTTTCTATGTAGTTGATAATTACAACTTCATTTAGTTCAATTTAAATTCAATTTAAAAGAATCAAATTAGGATAAGGAAAGTCTGTGGGGGTGAAATTCATCTTGGGCTGTAACAAATCCTGGGGCCCATTTCATTAACACAAGCAATTCTGCAGATGCTGGAAATCCAGAGTAGCAAAAACAAATTGTTGGAAGAACTCAGCAGGTTAGGAAACATCTATGGAGGGAAAGTAACAGTCAAGCAATGGGTCGAGACCTTTCATCAACGTTGATTTCTTATTCTTTTCCATAGATGCTGCCTGATCTGCTGTGCTTTGCAGTGTTTTTGTATTTTGCATGCAGCCCATTTCATTCTCTGCTCAGTATCGATTCATTTTCAAGCCACTGAACTTTGCATTCCTCTAAAAGGATTTGCCTTTGTTTAACATTATTTACAATCTTTCAATGTCCTAAAGTGTTTGATAGCAAATGAGGTAAGTTCTGAATTTTGATCACTGCTTTCAGATAGTAAACTTGAGACAACGTGTAGCAATGAAATAAGTGATTATGTTTTCATTGATGTTGTTTCAGGGAAAAACATCCATTTTGACATCAAGGATATTCTTCAATGTATTCATTTTTGGGAGATCTGGGTGTCACTGCAAAGGCTGGTATCATTGCCCATTGCAAATCATAGCTGAGAAGTGGGAGAGCCACCTATTGAATTGGTGCAGTCTATTAATAGTACTGTAGGGCAGGGAGTTCTTGGATTTACAGTGAAGCTGAGGACTGGTGACCCCCCTAGGTCAATGAGCTCCCCCTGGGTCGATGAGTCCTGAGGTTGGAGGCCTATGCCAAGTCCAGCTTTCGGAGCCTGGTGTTCGGAGTCCCATCATCAGTGAGTCCTGGAGCCGATATCAAAGATGGAAGACTGACTACAACTCCGGAAGTCAATGTCAGATGGCCGAAGCCCTGGGTCTGCATGTCCGCTAGTCTTCTGGGGAAGACAGAAACAGAATGTCTTTCAGTCCACTGGGGCCTGAAGATCTGGAGGAGCACTATCCTGGAGTTGTAGCCTGTCCATGTGTGAGTGGGAGGGAGGAAAAGAACTTGTCGTTATGTTGTTGTTGTTGTTGCTTTGTTGTTCAGCTGAACATTGTGTGCACGTGATGCTTGTGCCAGAATGTATGGTTACACTTACAGGCTGCCCCCAGCAAATCCAGAGGTTGTGTTGGTTATTAACACAAATGATGCACTTCGCTCTATGTTTCAATGTGTGTGTGATAAATAAATGGAGATATACAGGCAGAACATTGTATGCTTGGAGGTGACCCTGCAGGTAATGGTGATCACAGGCATTTGCAGCTCTTGTCCATTTTGGTTTGTGAGGTGTTTTCAGAGTGGCTACAATGCATTTTGTCCATGGAATCTACTGAAACCAATGTTTGCTTGTAGTGGAGGGAATGAATATTAAAGGCTGGATACCAATCAAGCTAGTGTTTTGTCCAGTTTGGTATTAAGCTTCTTCAGAGCTGATGGAGCTGCAATCATTCAAGCAGGTTATGGGTATTCTATCATGCTTTTGGGGTCCCTTGCAGATGTTGGAAAGGCCATGGGATGTCAGGGGAGAGTCACTTGCTGCCTCTGACCTGCTCTCGTAGCCAGTGCGTTTTTATGGCTTGTCCTGTTATGATTCCGATCCATGCTGACCATCAGAATATCGATGGTGAGGGACACAGCAATAGTAATGGTTGGATGTTGGAGATGGCCATGGTCTGAATTGCAAATATTACTTGCCATTCATCAGACCTTGTCTGAATGTTGTCTAGATCTTGATGCAATCTGGTGCAGGCTGCTTCATTTGCTGGGGATGTTGCTTATCTGATAGAACGTGCCTGTGATGATGGTGCAAGTTAATTTTTCCCATCGCATCTGCAAGAGCATGTACTTGTGCATATTAGAATAACCATGGCATTGACTTTGACAATCTACCTTGCGGTACGGCAACAACAGCTGGGCCTTGAGCACAAATGGAATTGAAGTGTAGTCACTGGAATTAAAGGCAGCAAGCAACACGTGGCTTTTGAGGTTTAGTTCTCTCTTTTCAATTGATGCCTGAGCAACCCAAGTATGTGCAGGAAAAATAAATAGGCACAATTTTGAATGCAATTATCTCTCTTGCTCTTCCTCTCCCTTCTCTCCTTCCTCCCTCGATGACCTCCTACTTTAGATGTAACTTATAACTATTTCATCAACTATATCCACAATGGAATCTTTGTTAAAAAAAATCACTGTCAAAACTACACTACAGCAGCTTATAGAAAAACGCTGAATGGAACCTACTTCAATATCGGTGTCACATCTTGGACCCATCCATCCTGATTCACAATGGCAATCAAATCCATCCACCAAGTCTGTGCAGCTATAGAATAAAGTACAAGGTGTTATTTAATTATTAGATTGAGTTACACTCACTGGCACCAAATAGATAATCAGACAATCATGTGGCAGCAACTCAATGCACAAAAGCATGCAGACATGCTCAAAAGGTTCAGTTCTTGTTCAGACCAAACATCAGAATGGGGAAGAAATGTGGTCTAAGTGACTTTGACTGTGGAATGACTGCTGGTGCCAGATGAGATTGATCAGACTTTCGATCTCCTGAAATTTTTACATACAACAGTCTTTTAGAGTTTACAGAGAATGGTGTGATAATCAAAAAAAAACATCCAGTGGCAGTTCTGTAGGTGAAAACACTTTGTTAATAAGAGAGGCCAGAAGAGAATGGCCAGACTGGTTCAAGCTGACAGGACGGTAATTGTAACTCACATAATGACACCCTCCACCTGGCCCTAACCCACCTGGACAAAAAAGACACATACATTCGGATGCTGTTCATAGACTTTAGTTCAGCATTCAATACAATCATCCCTCAGAAACTGATTGGAAAGCTGAGCCTATTGGGCCTGAACACCTCCCTCTGAGATCTCCCAGTCAGGAAGTCTAGGATCCTGTTGCAATCAGTCCGGATCGGGAGCAGCATCTCCAACACCATCACACTGAGCACGGGGGCTCCCCAGTCCACTGCTCAGAGTGCTCAGTCCACTGCTGTTCACTCTGCTGACCCACGACTGTGCTGCAACACACAGCTCGAACCATATCATCAAGTTCACCGATGACACCAATGTGGTGGGTCTCATCAGCAAGAACGATGAGTCAGCTTACAGAGAGGAGGTGCAGCAGCTAACGGACTGGTGCAGAGTCAACAACCTGTCTCTTAATATGAACAAAACAAAAGAGATGGTTGTTGGCTTCAGGAGGGCACGGAGCGACCACTCCCTGCTGAACATCGAGGGCTCCTCGGTAGAGATCGTAAAGAGCACCAAATTTCTTGGTGTTCACCTGACGGAGAATCTCACCTGGTCCCTCAACACCAGCTCCATAGCAGCATCTCTACTTTTTGCGAAGGCTGAGGGAAGTCTATCTCCCACCCCACATCCTCATCACATTCTACAGGGGTTGCATTGAGGGCATCCTGAGCAACTGCATCACTGCCTGGTTGGGAAATTGTACCATCTCGGATCGCAAGACCCTGCAGTGGATAGTGAGGTCAGCTGAGAAGATTATCGGGGTCTCTCTTCACGCTATCACGGACGTTTACACTACACACTGCATCCGCAAAGGAAACAGCATTATGAAGGACCCCATGCACCCCTCTCCCTCCTGCCATCTGGGAAAAGGCTCCAAAGCATTCAGGCTCTTACGACCAGACTATCTAACAGTTTCTTCCCCCAAGCTATCAGACTCCTCAATACCCGAAGCCTGGACTGACACCTTGCCTTACTGTCCTGTTTATTATTTATTGTAATGTCGGTACTGTTTTTGTGCACTTTATGCAGTCCAGTGTAGGTCTGTAGTCTAGTATAGTCTAGCTTTCTCTGTGCTTTTTTTATTACGTAGTTCAGTCTAGTTTTTGTACTGTGTCATGTGAACCATGGTCCTGAAAAACATTGTCTCATTTTTACTGTGCACTGTACCAGCAGTTATGGTCGAAACGACAATAAAAGTTGACTTGACTTGACTTGACACGTTACAACAATAGTGATCAGAAGAGCAACTCTGAGCACACAACACATCAAACCTTGAGATAAATGAGCTCCAGCAGCAGAAGTCCATGAACATACGTTTAGTAGTCACTTTATTAGGTACATAATAAAGTGGTCATTGAGTCTATATGCAAATATAATATGACAATAAGGAATGCGGAGTGTGTTTAAGACAAGAAAGAGTGAATTGAGAAGGGTTACAATGTAAAATGCCATTTTATTTATTTCATTTTATTTCTATCTCTCTATGTACCTATTTAGAGATATAGCACAGTAACAGGCCGCCCCGCCCAACAAGCTTCACCATTCAATTACACCCATGAGACCAATTCAGCTATGAACCCATACTTCCCTAGAATCTGTGAGAAAACTGGATCACCTAGAGGAAACCTAAGCAGTCATGGGGAAAATGTACAAACTCCTTTCAGACTGTGGTGGAACTGAACCAGAGTCGCCAGTGCTGTAATAGTGTTATGCTAACTGCTACGCTACAGTGTCATCCTTTTTTTGATACAACACTCTCCATAAATTAACACAGGTGGATCACCCTCTCAAAACTACTAAAAATTAAGTCAGGTAGGAGGTCAATAAAGAAGACAGACCAGGAACCTTGGGATATTTGGATTCCAGCTACAGGTAGCTCTATGTGCCAGGCTTCATCCAGTGGATGTGGCACAGAAACAACTCCTCACCCAAGCTATCCTGCAAGGCACTGTCAATATCATCCATTCTTTATTTTCGGTTCTGTAGTAGTACTGATTGGGTGGTACGGTGGAGATATGACTCTACCAAAGGAGATGTATGGTGTTTTTGCACTAGCCTGCAGGTCACCCTTGAGCAAAGTGTAACAACTCCTTAGCACTTGGATTGGGGTCACATGAAGCCACGAGAGCAGGTGGTGGATATTTGTACGAGCAGCTGGTGCATATCACAAGTGCTGGATGAGACCACTGACACTGGGCAGACAATCTCTGAAGAATATTGATAATGGCCAGGGTCACCCATCTTGTAAAGACATTGCCCAGAAGAAGGCAAAGGAAAATCACTTCCGTAGAAAAATTTGACAAGAACAATCATGGATATGGAAATGCCATGATCGCCCATGTTATACAACATGGCATATAATGAACGAATGAAGTAGAACTGAGCTTGTCTATGCAAAAGTTTGGGCTTTTTTCAAGTCCTTAGTTTATACCACATACTGTACGTGGGAACAATGGAAGTTTGCTGGATCAAGTGTATTTTAACTCCCTCCCAACCTTTTATTCTCATTGAGAGGTTGTGGCTGGGTGGCCTTAAGTCTCTAAACAATGAGAAATCCTGTATTGATTGAATCAATGCTGTCAGTACTTCACGTGCAGGTATTGAATAGTGCAAATATTTAGTTAGCTGATTGATACCAAGGCATGGTCTCATGAGCAATTACTTCTCTTTGCCAGTTGGACAGAACTCCCTTTGGGCTAGTCGTTCCTGATTAATGTAACACATCATGGCACAAAAACACTCAGTAATAACTGGGTGAAAAATATTAAAAGATTGAATACAGAAAGTGCATCAGTAAACCCATCAGCATCAGGAATAAACAAGGTGATTAATGCCCTACATTACACTCACAGCTTTTTGAATGCTAACAATATTGCTATTAACTGAACTGGTATTCATTTGCACCATTTTCAGGATTTATATTGAGATGAAAAGTAACATTTTCAGTGCAAATGAAAATAGAATAATATTATTTCTAGTTTACGTGCATGTTAATAATACAATATTTAATTCACCTCTGCCTTTGTCAATTCAAATGTGAATCCTTTTTTCTTGATATTTCCTAGGGATCTAGGATGATTTGCTTCACCACAGTTGGGTATTAGAACACAGTATGAGACCTTTGATCCATGATGTCAACCTATATACTGTAAGCCTACTGTACAATCAATCTAGCCCTTCTTTCCTGCACAGTCTATCACCCTCCATTTTCTCCCACCACTCATGCACCTACCTAAGAATCTCTACAACAAGTTCCTGTTCAATCAGCCAATATCACCACCTGACCGTGCATTCCAGGCACCAATCACATTTTGTGTAAAAACAAAACTTCCTTTGACATCTCCCCTAATCATTCCTACACTCACCTTAAACTGATGTCCTTATGTGATGTCCTTATGTCCTTTGTCCATCACACAAATCTGACAGAGGGGAGCTTGGGACCAGTGACAATGAGGTCCAGGGCAATAGGGAAATAAATAAGGATCTGGGATTCAGAGATGGGGAAGGAGAGGAACTTGGGGCTGTTGGGAGGGGGAGAACACTGGGCTGGTTATAAAAGAGTAGCTTATATACCCACACTGATGGGTTCAAAGTCTGCATAAAATCTGATTCATATTATGTTGAAGAAGTGCATTCTGTATCTGGAAGGAAATAGATAGTTGGCCACCTTGCCTGGAAACTATCCAATAATGTAGCAATGTTTATAGAAGAATAAAGGGCTTTATAAGATGCTGAGTCATACGCAACTCCACCAAAGTATTACATTTCCCTTTGTGGCTTAATTGAAGGCACACATGCTTCGATGTCAGGAGGGAGGGGATTAAGGGTAGATTTCAGAAACTTGAACCCAGAGTTTGATCTTTCATTCTAGAGCAGTGCTGAGGCACTACTTCTGAAATTTGTCAGTGTCTAAAGAGAGCTTGTGCTCTTGCTTCCAAGTGCTGTTGGTAAATGCAATACAGAGGAATGTAGAACATAGGAGTTTAGAGCACAATACAGACTCTTCAGCCCAGGATGTTGAGCTAAGATCAACCTAACCCTTCCCTGTCACTTAGCCCTCCATATTTCTATTTTCCATGTGCCTATTTAAGGCAGAAATTGTAGGGAAGGAAGAGGTGCAATTGGAAATGTATCACTGGTCAAGCTGGGGATGGGGGTTTATGGTCATGGGTGCGACTGGCATTTAGGAGAAGAGGACTGATGTTTAGGGTACTGTCGGATGTTCTGAGGGACTATCTAGTTTGATTGGACTGCAGATCAGAAGTGCTGAAAGAGCTCGACTGGGTGGGGGAAGGCAGCCACTGCAGATGTTCAATTTTGTTGAAATTAAACTGGGAAGTGCATAAAAATATACCACTTGACAATCCTATTTTAACTTCATCTTTCCATCTCAGTAGAGCATCAAAAATCCCACTACAAACACAATAGAGTCTTCAGATGCTGGAAATCTTGAGCAACACACAAAATGCTGGAAGAATTCAGCAAGTCAGGCAGCATCTACAGAGGAGAATAAACAGTCAATGTTTCAGACCAAGACCCTTCATCAGGACTTGAAGCGAAGGTAGCAGAAGCCAGAATAAGAAGGTGGTGGAGGGAAGGAGTGCAAGATGTCAGGTGATACGTGAAGCCAGGGGTGGGGATGGTTGGGTGAAGGGAATGAAGTGAAAATCAGGGAGGTGATGGGTGGAGTAGGTAAGGGCTGAAGAAGAAGGAATCTAATAGAAGGGAAGGAGGAGGGGCACCAGAGGGAGGCGATGGGCAGGTGAGGAGAAGAGAAGGGGTGAAAATGCAACCAGAATTGAGAATGGAAAAATACAGATGGGGAAGAAATTACTGGACGATAGCTCCCCATTCTTGTTTAACTTCTGATAATTTCTCTCCTCCCCCCCTCTCCATTCCTCTCCACAGAAGCTGTCTGACTTGCTGAGTTTCATTTTGTATGTGTTGCTAATCACCTTTCAGAGAAGAGCAGTGGACGTCTTCTGAGATGTCCTCATCAGAAACCAACAAACACATTCTCTGGTTATGATCACATTGCTGTTTTTGAGTGCTTGCCAGGTACAAATTTGCACACGCTATTTTATTACAACAGAGGCCATGTTTCAAAAGCCCTTCTACTGAGGATGTAGAAGACTCCCAAAGCATACAAGTCATTCTTTTTAAGACAGAATTGTAACATTAGAATTGGCAGCATTGCTATTCCCTTAAAAACATACAGATTTTGCTCTGGCAAAACAAAACAGGTGAGCATTAGTTTAAAATATTAATCGACACTAGAAGTGCGAAGCACTTGAATTTGTCTACTCATTTCAATCTGTCAATTATAACAGCTACTTTCAGCTATATTAAAATCTAATTATTCCTCATTTATTAAAAGTGTCCTTTTGCTAATGAACACAAAAGAATGAACAGCTTGTATCAATATACAGCATCTGCCATCCTTTAAATTATTTCTTTTTATAAATGAACTGTAAGAAAAATGATCTTTACAATGACTCTACACTAGGGAATTAGCTCAAGACATTTGTATGTTTATTATGAAAGAAAAGAAATGTACTGGTGATACTCTAGATTACTCTATGGTGTAACAGGACTCTTGAATTCAATGCTGCATCCTTGCATCTCAACAACAAAGGTTTTATTAAGATAAAAATCTCATGTATATGCACTTGTTCTTTAGTCAACACTATTTTCCCAAAGTTAGCTCAAGTTAGATCATGGAAATGTAGGCATTAATTATAGAACATAGAACAATATAGCACAGTACAGGACTTTCTGGCCCACGATGTTACATTGACCATTTAAACTACGCCAGGGTCAATCTCACCCTACATTCTAATTCTACAATCTAATTCCAATCTAATCTAACCCAATCTATTTGCATTCCATTTTTCTATCATTCATATACCTATCTAAGAATTTCTTAAATGTCCCTAATGTATTTGCCTCTACCAATACCCAGGGCAGCATGCTACACATACCCACCATTCTCTGTGTAAAAAGGTTACTTCTGACATCCTCCCTATACATTTCCTCAAATGACTTTAAAAGAAACCTCCTCGTATTAAACATTTCTACCCTGGGAATAAGTTTCTAGCTATCCATTTGATCTATGCCTCTTATCATCTTGTATACCTCTATCAAGCCACCTCTTATTCTTCTTCACTCCAAAAAAAGTACTAGATTACTCAACTAATATTCAGTGAAATTCATAATTCCACAAGTGTAAAGTAACCAGTGCTGTAATCTGGACATATCCACATACACTTGCACAAAGTGATTTAATTAGCGTGGCAAATTAATTCTAATTGCCATCCTCTGAAGAACCCTTTAGAATTAAGCAAATTTTTACTTTAATTTCCAAAATAATCAGTAAATGCTTCGACATACATTTTCATTCAATTTTAAGTACTTAAAACCAAGTTATTTAGAGCTAGTGTATTAAGTCACAGATTTCAAATGTTTATTTAATTAAAACTATGCCATTTTAACTATATTGGTAAAGTTTCATGAGAGAATCATTCTTAAATGTATCATGGAATAGTGATTCAAAAAATGTTCCTATAGACTATATTTTAACATGGACAAATTTTAACCTGAAATAAAAACATATCTTCTCAAAACGTATCCTAAGCTCATCTTTAAGGCTCTTGCAGTGAAAAAGTCTGAGCCTGAGAAGGTAACCAAATGAGATGCCTAGTAAATCTGACCTTTCATGCTTCACTGCTTTTCATGTGCCTTTGCCATAGGCTCTGGAATTCCTGCCCTGCAGCTCTCCATTTCTCCTTCCACTCAGTTAAGATGCATATTAAGAACTTTGTCAAAGCTTTAGTTGCCTGCCCTGATGTGCCCTTTCGTGGCTCTGTAAAAAGCTGTTTGCTAATCCTGCTGTGAATTGCACTGAACACAGAAGTTCAGTATTTAATTTGGAGGTGTCCAGTGTCATAGTGCTCTTCAGTTCTGACAAGACGCATCAACCTGAAACAGTAACATTATTTCTCTTGCCACAGATGCTGCTAACTTGATAAATATTTCTCCAATTTCTGCTTTTATTTCAGATTTATAACATCTACAATATTTTGCTTTTAAAGTCCATGTGTTAAATTCTGGAGTACAGAGTATGCTGCTTCCTCATGCCTCGAGTGTTTTTGCCATTCCTCTCCTTGCCTTGAGAGACATTGGACAGCAACCTTGCCATTTCTTTAGCATGTGTCTGTTTTGTACAGGAAAAGAGTTGCCAGCTCAATGCTCAACCCAACATGGATGGAAAGTATGCAAGGAGCCAGTCGGATTCAAATCCAGGATCACTTGCCTCAAAGTCCAGTGCAGATGCCACTATACCACTGGGCAGTGATGTCCCAAAACACCTAGGTTCAATCCTAACCTCTGGAGGAGCTTAAACATTCTCCTAGTGATCCCATTGGTTGGATCTGGATGCTTTGACTTCCTCCCACATCCTAAATACAGATTACTCAGTTAATTGACCTGAAAATTACCCCTACTGTGTGTTGGTGGTGGGAGAATCAAGCAAGAATTAATGGGCATATGCAAGAAAATAGGTTACAGGGAAATTTGCGGGAGAATGGGAATTCTCTCACAACTGGCATAGGTTCACTGAGCCAAATGCCCTTTATCTATGTTGTTATGAAGTATGAAGTGTGTCAGGTTTGACTCAATGGTGAACTGGATACCCACCTCAATTCTGACACATTTTATCCCCTGCTGGATGGTTTGCCCCCTCCTCTACAGCAGATAAAATAAAATGTCCTTTTGGTGCCAGCCACTCTATAACCAGCTACTTCAGAACAGAGCTCAAGGTAGTTCTCATCTCCCATCTTAGGAGATTAACCTCACGGATGGTTCATCAAACAAACGTCATGGCTGAAGTCTGTCAGTTTCACACTCCTATCTCCCCTACATAACATATGGTGTTGCCTGTTTGATAGGGACAGTAACTCAGATATTTGAAAAAATTTATAGGATGGATGGAGAGAAGCTTGTTTCTCTGCTGGAGGTATCCAGCACCAGACTGAAGAACCCAACATTAGGCCTACATCACTTTTGAGGATGACACTTCTGCATCTTGTGCTGCCACAGAAAGTAAGTTCTAGAGATACATCAAGGAGAATAAAATATGTTTTTCATGCCACCACAGCAAGAAGCAGTTTGAGCCAAGTTGCTGTTGTAATATTCTCTGTTTATTTATAAAAAAGAGTATTCTCTTCCCAGAATTATGGTTACAAGATAACCTGAGCTTGTGGTTCAATACAGTACCATGATGTTGCTTTCCGTTCAATATCATGTAGATGTTGAAAGGCTTATCATTTGAACTTACGTGCCCTGAAGACAAGGGTTGGAGGCACATTCATTTACATTGTGTTCACAATTTGCTCCAGCAAACCCCTTCAAGCAGACGCAGCTGTAGAGACTGATACCATCGATGCACGTTCCCTCATTATTGCACGGAGCAGATGCACAGTCATTGATATTAACTTCACATCTGCTACCTGAAAAGGGGAATACAGGAACACATTAGCTCTGTTGTCGATTGGCCCACCAACGTATTTAGTGATTGCATCTTGTGACTAATGCAGCAGAGGAATTATTCTTTCAGGGATAGAGAAATGACAGAATCAATAACCCATACAAAATGGCCCTTTTTAAATATTTTTAGTGAATTAATTATTTTAGAGATGCAGACCCTTCTGGTCCAATGAGCCATGTCACCTAGTAGCCCACCTATTTAACACATAATAAACAGTTGATGTTTTGGGCTCAGACCCTTTTCAGGACTGAGTTGGAAACATATTCCCCTACCCTCTCAGTCCTGAAGAAGGGTTTCAGCCCGAATCTGCCTGACCTGCTGAGTACCTCCGGCATTTTTTGCGTGTTGCTTTGGATTTCCAGCATCTGCAGATTTTCTCCCATCTGCCAATTTACACTCTTTGGTATGTGGGAAGAAACCACAGCAAATGGAGGAAGCCTTCATGATCGCAGGGAGAATGTGCAAATTTCACACAGTCAGTCTTGTACCCGGCTGATTGGAGCTCATCTATCTCCAACACTCCTCTCTGAGCTGTGACACTGTGCCCTCCACTGTCATCTTCTGCTCACCCCACTCCTCTCACCCACATCATCTCACTGCACCGCAGGTGGCATGACGAGGATATTCAATGAACAGGAATTGGAGGAGAGCAGGAACCGCGGAGGCTGTAAGGAATGTCAATAGGATCTCTCAAAAAAATAAATCTAGAACCTCAAGCATGGCATGGGCTAGAGGAAGTCAACTTACAAAGCTTTGATAGTTCTAAAATTAATAAAGTACATTTTATTAAATGTTAGCTATTACTGCTGATGCCATGGATTACCTACTATTCTATTTTTAATACTATTTTAACACAATGAGACAGCATTTTGGTAAAAGTTAAATATATCTCATTTCAATTTAGTACTGTTTTATCACGAGACTAGAAAGAGTTACATCCAGTTTTAGCTACCCAAGGAATTATTATTAGAAATAAAAACATTGGACAAGATTAAGATGACATATAGCTCAGGGAAATCACAAGAAATACCAAGACTAAAATCCATCAAACTAAAATAACTTATCTAATAAAGAAGAGATCACAAATGTCAACAATTTTGTTTTATTTATTTATTTTTAATTTGTATTTAGCGATACAGCACCGACAAGTTCATCTGGCCCAATGAGCCACATCACACGGTAACCCCACCTCCTTAACATCAGCCTAATCACCAGACAATTAACAATGACCAATTAACCTATGAACTGGTATGTCTTTGGACTGCGGAAGAAGACTGGGGCACCTGGTGCAAAGTCATATGGTTCAGAGTTGCACTGGAATTGAACTCTGAACTTCAGAATGCCCTCAGCTATAATACCATTGCACCAACCGCTATACCACTGTGGTGTTCAATTTTATTTATTTAAAAAATCTTGTTTTTGAATTTCTGAAATCCTGTGAAGTTTTGAGAGGGAATTGTAAAGCATAGCATATGTCAGCAAGAGCCATGAATGGTAACTGGGAGTTTCCAAGAAATTTGGACAGGAAGAGCATGAAAAATTTAGAGAACTGTGGGACCAGCAGAGATTACAGGTATATGCAGGGATAGGAGATCTTAAAATGTGCATTCGAAGAATAGTATGAGGTTAGGTGTTAATTAACAAAATCTGTTCTGTGGATGAATATTTTCCTAAACAGATGGAGTCCCTGTTATTGTAAAGTTAATAATAATTACTACAACAAATGTGAAGTGCCAGTTATACAATGCCACATTCTATGGGGAAAAGGCAGAGGAGTGGAGATGTCAGGAAGAACTAGATCAATCCATGACTGAATGGCGAAGCAGACTCAATGGGCCGAATGGCCTACTTCTGCTCTGATATCTTACGGTCTTATGCACTGCTTAATTTTACATAAATGCTTATGCTGATAAAACATAAACATGAAGCTCAAATGTGGCATATTGGATGAGGTAAAGTCTGACAGCAAAATAAAAATGTATCTTTAAATTATGCTTAGGTCTGCTTATATATCTTTTCCTTTGACAAAACTTAATTGCAATTGACAAATGGTGTGTGCGCTCTGTCTGAAATCAGACAAGAGGCCAACAGAGATATTGAAAGGCCTAAAAAGAGTGGATATGGCAAGGATGTTTCCAATAGTAATAAAGTCTAGGACCAGAAGATGTCCCTTTAGAGCTGAGATGAGGAGGAATTTCTTTAGCTAGAGAGTGATGTATCCATGGAATTCATGGCCACAGATGGCTGTGGAGGTCAAGTCAGTGGGTATATTTAGAGCGGAGTTTGATAGGTTCTTTACTAGTAAAGGCATCAACTGTTACAGAGAGAGGTAGGAGAATGAAAAGAGGGAAACAACTTAGCCTTGAATGGTGGAGCAAATTCAATGGGGCAAATGGCCTAATTCTGCTCCTATGTCTTATGGTCTTATGATACGAGACTGCACATCCTGCTTACTTGGGAACTTGACTTTTTACCAATATTGTATGGCTCCCCTCCCCTCCACAATAGAAACCTTAAAGGCAAAATGTGGCTGGATTCCTTTAAGGTAACAGGAGCTTCTGTAGTGCAGTGAGATCATGTGGGAGATACGGGGTGAATAGAAACATAGTCTTCAAAACATGGTGACAGAACACTGCCAGCACAGTCGTGTGGCATTATTAGAGCACTAGCGACCCGGGTTCAAACCTGCTGCTGTCTGTAAGGAGTTTGTACCTTTTCCTGTAACCATGTGGATTTTCTCCAGGTGCTCTAGTTTCTAACCACAGTCCAATCACATATGGGTGAGTAGATTAATTGGTCATGTGGGTGTAATTGTGTGGGTGCAGGTCATCGGGCTGGAAGGACCTGTTGTTGTGTGGTATCTCTAAGTAAATAGATAAAATCAAGTACGAAAAAATCTGCAGATGCTGGAAATTCAAGCAACACATACAAAATGCTGGTGGAACGCAGCAGGCCAGGCAGCATCTATAGGAAGAAGCACAGTCGCCGTTTCGGGCCGAGTTCCTCCTGACGAAGGGTCTCGGCCCGAAACGTCAACTGTGCTTCTTCCTATAGATGCTGCCCGGCCCACTGTGTTCCACCAGCATTTTGCGTGTTGAGATAAAATCAAGTCCTTGGCTTGGCTTGCCATTGGAACTGATAAATGCTACAAACAAGCCTGATATACAGACCTATTGAAAACAAAAATATCTAAGGGGCCACATCATGTTCAGTCCATTTCATCATTTAGATTCATCATCTATGATCTCAGTGTGCCTACACTTGGCTGGCAGAGGTGTGCAGGGTTGAACTTGGTTGTTTCCATTCACAGGAGACAGGAAGCAAGGTGCCACAAAGCCTCAGCAGTTAGTAGGCCCCAGTCAGCATCAGGTCTGGCTCGGCAACAAGGTAAGAGCAGAGCCACAAATCAACACTGGCAGATTTTTCTTCTAATTTGCTTACATTTCACCGATATTTTGACATTTGAAAACTACTAAGATTCCTGCTAGTTAGTCATAAAATACATGTAAAAAAATAATATATTGATAAAACACACAACAAAAGTAATATAATTTTAAAAGAAAAAGCCGTGGCATCTCTCTATAACTGGGTCTAGAATCCCCATGAAGGTAGCAATTCTGCACCAAGTTTGCCTGGAGTTGGACTAGAGAGGCAAATTTATCAGCATATTACTGGAGAAGCCCAGCCAATATTGGACAGAATCAGCTTCTAGTCCAGGAACAGTGCAGAGTGACAGAACTGACCGTACTTCTAATTCCAGCATACAGGCAGAGACTGAAGTCCACAGGACCAGTGGTGAGGACTGCGAATGTATGGTCAAGGGAGGCGGAGAAGTGCTTTCAGAACTGCTTTGAACTGGTGGATTGAAACATATTGAGGGATTCATCTTTAGATCTGTATGAGTAGGCCAGACTTATCACTGATTTCCTGAGGACCACTCCAGTAAATCCCTACTCTACTCTGTCCACACATCGTGTTGTCTCATAGCATGGCCCTGGAAATTCTCACCTGAGTTCTAGCCTGGCTTCTTGAATTCTGTGTCGTTGCCCAGACTTGTAAGAATGCGTCTCTCCATTTGGTTGAAGGGTGTCCATTCCAAGATGCCCCAGCATCTGGCCCCTATATTATGCTCTGACAATGTGTTCTCTAACTTTGAAGCAGTAGAGGGCACTCTAAGGCTAAATTTAAGGAGCATTCTGAGAAACCAGCAGAATCTGAGCACTTCCCGTCTGGAATTAGTCAATGATGAACAACCTGAATAAGCCCAGGCTCATAATTAACTCAAGATGTACTGTGTTATTTTCTTTCAAATATTTGAGTGGTACTGGATATTTCATTCAGTTACTATCAACATTTCAAGTGTGAGGGAGCATGCTAAAAACCTACAGTTACACAGGGGCAATACAATGCTTTCTTGGATGCCTTGCAGCCAACACAACAGCAGAAATTCAACAATATTGTACTTGCTTTTAAAAACAGAACAGGAGCCAAAACACTCATCTTGCCTGATTTTGCTTTAGAGTTACAGTGTGGCGGGACACATGCCAATACTCATAGAGGGATCAGAAGTGGACAGAGTGAGCAGTTTCAAGTTCCTGGGTGTCAAAATCTCTGAGGAACCTAACCTGGTCCCATCATATCGATGCAGTTATAAAGAAGGCAAAACAATGTCTATACTTCATTAGGAATTTGAAGAAATTTGGTATGACAACAAATACACTCAAAATCTTCTACAGATGTACCATAGAGAGCATTCTGACAGACTGCATTACTGTCTGGTATGGGGATGGGGGTGGCTACTGCACAGGACCTAAAGAAGCTGCAGAGGGTTGTAAATTTAATCAGCTCCAACTTGGGTACTAGCCTACAAAGTACCCAGGATATTTTCAAGGAGCGGTGTCTCAGAAAGCCAGTGTCTATTATTAAGGACCTCCAGCACCCAGTGCATTCCCTTTTCTCAATGTAACCATCAGGTAGGAGGTACAGAAGCCTGAAGGCACACACTCAGCGATTCAGGAACAGCTTCTTCCCCTCTGCCATCCAATTCCTAAATGGAAATGGAACGCTACCTCACTTTTTAAATATATATTATTTCTGCTTTTTGCATGACTTTTAAGCTATTAAATATACATATACTGTAATTGATTAACTTATTTATTTACTATATATTTTTTCTTCTTCTTCTATATTATATATTGCATTGAACTGCTGCTGGTAAGTTAACAAATTTCATGACACATGCCAGTGATAATAAACCTGACTGAATGTAGTAACAGGCCCTACTGGCCCAACAAGTCATGCTGCCCTATAACACCCATGTCACCAATTAACCTACTAACACATACATCTTTCTGATGGGGGAGGGAGCCAGAGCACATAGAAGAAACCTATGACTTCATAAGGGGAACATAGAATTTCCTTACAGACAGCAGCAGGAATTGAACCCAAGATGATGGTGCTGTAAAGTATTGTCCAGGCGTCGTGCCGCTTAACCTATCCTACAAGGATTGTACTGTGACTATGATAAGTAGAGAAAAGAGGCACGCAGGTCCATACTCTGATGCAGCTATTAGATCCACTGCACACACTATCGGAGAGCTGGGTTCAATCCTGACATCAAGTGCTGTCTGTGTGGAGTTTCTACATTCCCTCTATTACCACATGTGCTTCCTCCAGGTACACCTACTTCCTTCTACATCCCAAATATGTGTTGGTTGGTGGGTTAATTAGCCCCCATATGTCATACAGGGGTGAGTGGTTGATTTTGGGAGAATTTGATGACAAAGTGGGGAGAGTAAAAAGAAATGAGATTATTATAGGATTGGTGTAAATAGGGCATTAGATGGCTAGTGCTAATTCAGTAGGTCATACACCGTATCTTTTGAAACCACAAGGTCCTTCAGTCAGAAGAAGTAAATATTTACAGATCCTAATGCTGATACAACCAGCTCCCTGAGCAGAGGCAGAACCAAAGAAAGACCCAGACCTGATTAACTATGTTCAGGAGAATGAAGTCTATATGCACCTGAGCCAACTAACCCTGAATGTCTACAGGGAGGCTGCACTATTTGAAGTGTGTCCACCTGCATGCCAGTCCCCAAAACAATGCAGTTCTGGACAACCTCCTCTTCTTATCGCTGCGGTCTCGATTACTGGCCTTCACTTCCTCCTTTACCTCATCCTGCCTCTTCCCTGATCAGCCTTTTCACAACTCTTGCGAAAGGTGCCTGGCAAAAGCTGATTGCTCCTGTGAAAGGATATTTGGAATTATATTGAACTGCTTTCAGAAAGCTACATCTTTCATCATTATTTAGGACACATGTCAGCCAACTGTTTTCAACATAAAACAGTAATATATTTGCAGAGCCAAAAAGGCAAATGAAGTAGACAGTTAAAATCGATGCAACAGTCCCTGAGGAAATCAACAATTTGAGGAAACATAGTAAAAAGAGAGTTGAGATTGAAATATTTTAAAAGAGAGAAGTTTACTTTGCCCATTGGACCTCAATTTCTAATATCCTTTTAAACTACAGGATAATTTACTCAAGCTTTGCAATGTTTTAGACAATGTAGCTTGGAGCTCATTAAAATGCTGGGATAATCTTTAATGTAATTAACCACAATATAAAACATCACTTGTTGAAGTCATTGGTCAAATGGAAGGGTACCTCTTTGATTCTTTACATTGCTTATAAAATAGCCACTCCTGGATTTGCTATAATGTCCAATGATTGAATTCTGGGAAGAAGCAGATTAATGCCACTGTTCCATTCTCTGTCCTTAGTTGGTCTCAATGTAAATTAATGGCAGTGCCATGCCCTTATCATCAGTGTGTTGAACTTCCTTCCTCTTTTGTTCTCTGCCACAAATATCAATCAATCATACTTCTAAGGCACTGCATAGCTTTGGTCCATTGCATTCATGTACTTGTCTTTAAAAAAAAAAGCCTCAGACCTGATTACTCCAAAATTCTTCTGCTCAGTTTCCCATCCTCCAGTCTGAAAATCTCAGCTCATTCAAAACCTGCTGCTCAGTCAATCTCAGGCTCACTGATCTATCACAGCTCCTTGCTTGCAAAGGGTCAGCTTCCAACTGTGTGGTTAATTCTTTCTTTACCCCTCAACTTTGTTAATTACAGTTGTCCAATCTCTGAATCCAGACTTCTTTGCAATCCCCACTCCCAGCTTTCCATAAGACCATAAAAAAAGGAGCAGAGTGATGGCATTTCGCCCTACCAAGTCTACTCCACCATTCGATCATGGTCCCTCTCCAATCTCATTCTCCTGCCTTCCCCTTGTAACCTTTTACTCCCCTACTAATCAAAACCCTATTAACCGCTACTTCAAATATAGCATAAATATACCTACTAAATGTATCCTTTTGTTTTACCTTTGACAGCAGTGTTTTCAACTGGCTCTCCCTTCAGTTCTCTCTGAAACCCTTGGTATCCATCAGGCAGCTGTGACTGCTGCCTTCCTATCTGCTCCTTAGAACCAGATATCTCAAGGCACAAAATAACATAACGTCACTGCTGTAAACTCTCTAAATTCACAGGGAAGGAAAAATGAAACAACTTCATTGTCCTCTTCGAGGCCAACATCTGGGAGGCTTCAGGCCTTAGCCACACTCAGTCAGCCAGCCAAACTGGTCACATTGTTCACTTGCCAGAGACTAGAGCCCTAAAAGAATCAGACTATTCCAGACACTGTCATGGGAGGAGATGACCAGGTGGATAAAGAAAATGATTCAAGGATGAGCAACATCTCCATTGCTCCTGATCTTCAATATCTGCATTTTTTTAACAAAATTCCAACAGCTTCTGGCATATGACTGCTTAAAGCAGAGAAGAAGCATTCAGAACGGCATAAAGAACATTCTGAGACCATCATTAGAAGCACACAGAAGCTTTCCATCAGCACCATCTCCCAAACTATCCACCCACTCCCTTTGTGTTCCATTTGTGGTTCCTATATTGGCCTTATCTGCCAATGAATTGCATCCCCAGTCCCGAATATTGCTTGAGAAGACAAGTGCACCTTGTTCTGACTCTAAAACAAGGGTGACCTTTGTTTCTAGACTTCTACTTGGTTAAATAAATAGTCATTGGTAGCCCTCAGGGATGCAGGAATTTTCAGTGCAGACTTACTGAATTTATGTGGAACGACCTGGGAGTAAACAGTGGTGTGGTGCTGCAGACCCTGAGTTTGTAAGCCAGTTTAATTCCCCATACAAAGGATTAAATAAAGAATCCAGACTTCTCAAAAAATCTTGATTTCTTCCTTTGTCATCAGACATCCTTACTTTTCCTTTCATGTCTCTGTGAGGTACTATTCAACACTAAGCATGACAATTCCAACAATTCTTTGATCTTTACAGCAACATCAAAGTTAATATTGATTTTCAGTTAAAATTTTAAGCATTCCAATCTAAGCAAGTTAAAACTGATTACTTAAGTACATGATATTTGCATACAAGGATCTAATTCTTTTCCTTCTAGCATATATTTTGGATGATGCTAACTGCACTGGGTGTAAACTTACCTTGACGGGATCTACATGCCAAAATAGAGAGTCGATGGAGGAGAGTGCAAAAGGAGTTGTTCTGTCTATTCTACAGTAACACCATAGTTAACATTTTACCATTTGTTTCAGTGGGCAACATAAGCTGCTCTGAGATAAACTTTTGTGTGTTTATGTTTAACTACAAAAGCTTGGGCTACATTTCAATTCCTGAACATTTCGTATGGTACCAAGAGTGTGTTGCATACTGGAAGGATTCTTCCTTTCAGTTGAAACATTGGGCCAGGTCACCTAACTCAAAGTCAAAGTCAAAGTAAACTTTCCTTCTGAATGTAGATCTTCTCAAAGATTTCATGAAAAATTAATGTAAGAGAGTTTTCTTCAATGTCTTATACAATATTTATCTAACAATCAACACACGTTATCCCCTTACTGTCGCACTGCGGTTTACAGCAGCTGGCATCCCACAAATTTCCTGCCATGCTTCCTGCATCTTACATCATCACAGATCTCACTTCAGAAGAACTTCATTGGTTATAAATTGCTTTGGGATACCCTAAAGAGATGTAAGGTGATGTATAGCATCATGGAATTATAACAGCACAAATGATCATTAACTCTTTGAATCCTACCCGGTCGTGGTAGGGCACTCTGTTCAGACTCACTTCTCCCCTTTTCCCCATGGTCCTGAAAATTCTTTTCTATCAAATCCATTTTAATTAGATAGGAAACCACAGTGTTTTTCTAACATCTTACAGATAGTAAATTTCCAATCAAAACCACTCTGTATTAAGAACAAGGTTTTCACCACTATGTCCTTACTTCTTTCATTCAACATTCATGGGCTTTTGAATCATTACAAATTCCCTCTGCCTGCCCTGTGTAAACCATTCATGATCTTGCCTGCCCCTAACAATTCCTTCTGAACCTTCTTTATTACAAAAAAAAGGAAAATAAACTGCAGCTTCTTCTACCCAACCTTGCAACTTTTTCCCGGTGCCCAGAATTGGACTTTGGATGACAATGTGAAATGGGCACTGTGACTCAACACTTGTGATTGGTTGTACCCATTTTCATTTATATTGAAGTTGAAGGAAACAAAAAGCAGAGAAGATTTATCACCACAAAATCATAATGAACAGTATTTGATGTACTAATTTATTTGAAGCCTTGCCAATTTTAAACTCGGATTCAACATAAATTAGCTTCCTGCTTTTTTTCCTCTCTAGCTCCATTTCTGATATCCAGGATCCCAAATGTCATTGAAGGAGCGCAATAAGATTTAATAGATCTATTCCAAGGTCGAGGAGAGTTGTCCCGAGAAGAACAATTAAGCAGACTAGGTTCACATTCTCTTGAGTTTAAAAGGATGAGGTGTGATCTCATTGAAGCATACAAGACCTCACAGGGGAGTTGCAGGGATAATTCCCCAAACAAGGACATTCAAAATCAGGGTCATAGTCCTGAAAAAGGACAAGAAGAAATATCCTGGTTCTGTTCAATATACAGTGTATATGTACTTGAATAATAGGACAGGGAAAAGTTGTTAAATGGGTGGGGTAGATGTCGGTAAGTGGTGCCTTCAGTGAATAGTAAAACGTTGCCAATTGGTATGATGAACAGTTTCACTAAGGTAAGCCTTCTGGTGACCATGCATATCATCAAGCCTAAAGAGGTTCTAAGTTTGTGAAATTCACAACAAAACATTCTCCTGGATCAGGTTCAATTATCTCGTTGAGCATGACAGGATGTTCTCAGTTTGTATCAATCCTCTACCCTACTCTAAAACTGCTCTAGGTTTTAATCTCAGGAAATACAATAATCCATGTTGGGGAGGGGAGTATCATTGCTAGTGTTATGGTGTATTGATTGAGCTGGATAGACCAGGTCTTTACTAGTTTGTTGTTTCCATTACATATAAGACTGTTGGTAATGTTTGCTACTTAAAATGGTAATCCACGTGTGGAGCCAAAACAGACAGGGGAGATCTTAAATAAATTCTTCGCATCAGTATTTACTCAAGAGTTGGACACAGAGTCTATAGAAGTGAGGTATCAAATTCATGGACGCTGTACAGATTACAGAGGAGGAGGTGTTTGTTTACCTGTGGTAAATCAGGGGGGATAAATTCCCAGGGCCTGACAAGATGTTCCCTCGGGCCCTATGGGAGGCAAGTGCAGAAATTGTTGCAGCCCTAGCAGAGATATTTAAATCATGCTTAGCAACATGAGTAGTACCAGAGGTTTGGAAAATAGCCAGTGGTGTTCCGCTGTTTAAAAAAGGCTCTAAACATAAATCAGGAAATTATTGGCCTGTAAGTCTGATATTAGTTGTGGGTGAGTTACTGGAAGCTATTCAAAGGGACTGGAAATGTAAGTGTTTGACCATAAGACATAAGAGCTGAATTAGGCCATTTGGCCCATCATGTCTACGCCACCATTCAATCATGGCTGATCCTTTTTTCCCCTCCTCAGACCCACTCACCGACTTTCTCCCCGTCCAATCTTGATGCCAAGTCCAATCAAGAACCTATCATGCTCTGCTTTAAATACACCCAATGACCGGGCCTCCTCAGTTGCCTGTGGTAACGAGTTCCACAAATTCACTGCCCTGTGGCTAAATAAATTTCTCCACATCTCTGTTTTAAATCTCTGTTTTAAATAGACATGGACTGATTAAAAATAGTCAGCATGGCTTTGTATGTGGTAGGTCATGTCTAACCAATCTTATACAGTTTTTTGAGGAAGTTACCAGGAAAGTTAATAAAGGAAAGGCAGGAGATGTTGTCTACATGGACTTTAGTAAGGTATTTGACATGGTCCCGCATGGGAGGTTGGTCAAGAAGTGTCAGTCGCTCGGCATTCAAGTTGAGGTAGTAAGTTGCATTAAACATTGGTTTTGTGAGAGAAGCCAGAGGGTGTAGTAGATGGTTGCCTCTCCGACTGGAGGGCTGTGACTAATGGTGTGCTGCAGGGCAGTGTGCTGGGTCCATTGTTGCTTGTTGTTTATACCACTGATCTGGATGATAATGTGGTTAACCAGATCAGCAAATTTGTGGATGACACCAAGATTGGGTGTTTTGTGAACAGTGAGGAAGGCTATCATGGCTTACAGAGGGATTTGCATCAGGAAGGAAAAAGGGCTGAAAAATAGCGGTTGGAATTTAATACAGACAAGTGCAAGGTTTTGCAATTTGGTAGGCCAATCAGGGCAAGTCTTACTAGTGAATGGTAGGGCACTGAGGAGTGCGGCAGAACAAAGAGATCTGGGAATATACGTCCATAATTTGTTGAAAGTGGCATCACAGGTAGATAGGGTTGTTAAGAAAGCTTTTGGCACATTGGCCTTCATAAATCAATGCATTGAGTACAGGAGATGGAATATTCTGTTTAAGTTGTGTAAGACATTGGGGAGGCCTGAATTGGAGTATTCTGTGGAGGTCACCTAACTACAGGAAAGGTGTAAACAAGGTTGAACAAGTATATATAAGATTTAAAGATACTTTTTCCGCACTTTTTAAAGTAAATTTTAAGCCTAATCCTTTGATCGCCTTAGTTGGTATTGTTGGAGGGGAAGATATCATTTTGAAGACATCTGACCTGCACATTCTGGCTTTTATCTCTCTTATGGCTAGGAGGGCACTCTTGTTTAAATGGAAGGATGCTGCTCCGCCTAATCACACTCAGTGGTTACGGGATGTTATGGCATGTTTAAATTTAGAAAAGATTTGTTGTTCAATTTCTGAATCTAACCAAGATTTTCAAAATTTGTGGGGACCGTTTTTAAATTATTTTCAAAACCTTTGACTTCCTGTTAAAGTACAGATGCTGGTTAATAGCATATTTTACTATCTGATAAGGTTTTTTTTTTCTCTTTTTGTCTTTACCAAACAGCTTCGGCTTTGGTAGTGCATTTAGATTTTTATATATGTATATATAAAACTATTCATCTCTCAACATATGAATTAATCTAATCTACATGATTATAGGGTAAGAAGTTCGTTAATGTGATTCAAACATAATGTATTTCGTATTATTATATCTTTCTTTTGTTTTATAATTGTATTTTCTTGAACTCTGTATTCTTTTAATATAGAAATTAATAAAAATATTGAAAAAATAAAGGATGCTACCAGCAGTGGGGGACCTAGTTTTAAGGAAAGATTGAATTGGTTAGGACTGTATTCCTTAGAACATAGAATATTGAGAGGATATTTGATAGAGGTATTCAAAATTATGAGGGGGATAGATAGGGTAAATGCAAGCAGGCTTTCTCCATGGAGGTTGGGTGGGACTGCAACCAGGGGTCATGGGCTAAGGGTGAAAGCTGAAAAGTTTACAGGGAACATAAAGGGAAAGTTCTTCATTCAGAGGATCATGAGACTGCCAGCACAAATGGTGTATGCAAGCTCAATTTCAACATTGAAGGAAAATTTGGATAGGTGCATGGATGATAGGGGTATGGAGGGCTAAGGTCCCAGTGCAGGGCAATGGGAGTAGGCAGTTTGGATGGTTTGGTATGGACTTGGTGGGCCCTGTTTCTGTGCTGTACTTCTCTCTAAAATTAGTTTGTTTATTGTTCAGTTTTGATTCTGGGCCTAAGTTGACTTTCATCAAATCCTCGAATACACTCAGTGGCTATTTTATTAGGTACACCTGCTCATTAATGCAAATATCTAATCAGCCAATCAAATGGTAGCAACTCAAAGCATGAAAGAGTGCAGACATGATCAAGAGGTTCTGTTGCTGTACAGACCAAATATCAGAATGGGGAAGAAGTGTGATCTAAGTGACTGTGATCGTGGAATGATTGTTGCTGTCAGATAGGGTAGTTTGAGTATCTCAGAAACTGCTGATCTCCTGTGATATTCACACACAACAATCTCTAGAATTTACAAACAGTGGTTTGAAAATTTAAAAAAAACCTGGTGAACAGCATTTCTTTGGATGTAAACACTTCAATTACGAGAGAATAGCCAGAATGGTTTAAGCTGACAGGAAGGCATCAGTAACTCAAATAATCATGAATTACAACAGTGGTGTGCAGAAGAGCATCTCTGACTACACCACACATTGAACTTTGAAGTGGATGGGCTACAGCAGCAGAAGACCATGAGCATATACTCTGTGACCATTAATGAGATAGCTAATAAAATACTACTGAGTGTATATTTTGGAGGGTGTCAAATGATATAACCTGTCTGATGAGAAGGGAAATACTGTGCTTACTTATAAGCAGAGTTGTAACATTTTGTATTTAATTAAGTTTGCTGGGACTTTTCTGATGGTCCCCAGACCTGCTACCTCAACTGAGCCATACTCAGTGAATGAACCAGTTACTTTTTTAATAGCTCTGCACAGAACCTGCAAATTGTATGACTTCCTTAAATAAAGACAAATTAGTTACAAAAATGTAATGCTGTTAATTTATTGCCTGGGATCATTTTTATGTTGTATTCACTGTCCCATGCTGAAACTGTTTTATGAGTTTTATTTAAAACGTAATTTACTGCTTTCTGAGGATTTCTAGGCGGAACCAGATAGATTTTGATCAAGTGACGGGCTTTATCTTCATATGCGTTGCAATACCTTGATTGCAAGGATTACTGATTAGCTTAAACTCAAGAGATTCTGCAGATGATAGAAATTTTGGGCAACACACCCATGAAACGCAAGAGGAAATTAGCATTTTAGGCAGCATCTATAGAGGGGACTAAAGAGTTGGCTTTTCAGGCTGAGATCTGCTCCTGATGAAGGGTCTCGACTGAATTGATGACTGTTTATTTCCCTCCATAGGTGCTGACTGACTTGCTGAGTTCCTACAACATTTTACTAGCTTTTAGCCACTTATCGACAGACATCCTGCAGCAATGGTTGTTGTACTGTGCATCAACCACTGAAGGGGGAAATTCACAAGCAGCTCACTCAAAAGGTCAATGAAGGACCATTAACTCACCTCGCAGACACACTGATCTAACTTCGAAATAAGCAACATTCCTTCATCCATGTAGATTGAAGCTCTGAAATAGCTGAGGATAAAGGTCAGATAATCTACAATCAGACCATTCAGAAATCCCGATGGTTCTGTTTTCGGATTACCCAGTAAAATTTCCTGCATTCCATTTTGACTCTTTATTTTATTTTATTTAATGATACTGTGCAGATTATGCTCTTTCAGCCCTTTGAACAGTGCTACCCAGCAACCCCTGACAACCTCAATTTAATACCAGCCTAATCATAGGGGAATTTACAATGACCAATTAACCTATTCAGTAAGTCCTTGGATTGTGGGAGGAAACCAGAGCACCTAGGGAAATTCACATACATCACGCATTCCACGGGAGGACGTACACATTCCTTACAGAGGATATTGGATTGCTGTCCAAATTCTGACACCCCAAGCTGTATTAGCATTGCACAAACAGCTACGCAACTATAGCGCCCAGGGATCCTACCCCTGTGCTTCCTTCCAACTCACCCGGGCTCCAGTTCCTGTACTTCCTTCCAACTCACCCGGGCTCCAGTTCCTACACTTCCTTCCAACTCACCCGGGCTCCAGTTCCTACACTTCCTTCCAATTCACCCGGACTCCAGTTGCCGCACTTCCTTCCAACTCACCCGGGCTCCAGTTCCTACACTTCCTTCCAACTCACCCGGGCTCCAGTTCCTACACTTCCTTCCAACTCACCCGGACTCCAGTTCCTGCACTTCCTTCCAACTCACCCAGGCTCCAGTTCCTGCACTTCCTTCCAACTCACCCGGGCTCCAGTTCCTACACTTCCTTCCAATTCACCCGGGCTCCAGTTCCTACACTTCCTTCCAATTCACCCGGGCTCCAGTTCCTACACTTCCTTCCAACTTAGCTCGACTCCAGTTCTGATGCTCCCTGCCAAATCACCTTGGATTAAGTTCCCACACTCTATTCCACCTCACTTAGGCTCCACTTCCCATATTTAAATTTCCAACTCATCTGGGCTCTAGTTCCACACTTTGTTCCAACTTATTTGGGCTCCAGTTCCCACACTCCTTTCCTATTCATCTGGGCTCCAGCTCCAGCACTTTCTTCCAACTTGCCAGGGCTCTGGTGTCTGTGTTCCTTTGCAATATCATGACTATGGTTTCTGCACTCTCTTCCAGCTTTGTAGAGTTCCAGCTTCTGTTCTCCATTTTCACACGTTAGGGTCAGTTTACGTGAACTTCTCTGACTCATTTCCTATGCTCTCCTTTGGATGATCAGTTTTCTCTCACCTCCTTTGTACTCAATGGGCTCACTGCTAAATGTATCATACTGCAGTGTAACATCTGAAAAATGATGTACTAATCTGTTGGATAACACCAGAAGTTGGAAAATTAACTGGACTGAATCAAAGTTCCGAGTATGCCAGGTTATTGGAGTTTTCTGTACTGGGAGCACTTTCACTGGACTCTTTGGAAAAATTCAGGACAGAGAATCAATTTGAGCTATGTACTGGCAACTTAGGATGACCAATAATTGTTGGCACCTACGTCTGAACAACAAGTAGAGAAGATAACCTCCTTGTTCACTTCAAATGTAGGTCAATTGACCAGTGAAACTGGCAGAACTTTTATTCCTCTGCTTCATGATTTTAAGTTCAAATTCAGTCAAGAGCGGTGGCTGTAAGCCTCGCAGCTAAATGTAACAACAAAATGAACCCCAGAAGCCTCAGTCTGCTTGCTTAAGGTTGCAACTTAGCAACACAGAAAGTGAGTATAATTCGACAGCAGCCAACACTGAGTTGGCAACCTTGTTCAGAAGCCACCGGGATAAATGGAGGGAGAAATAAAAATATCTCATTAAACCTCTAAATGAAATGCTAAATGTTGCCAATCTAAAATGTAGCACCCCTGACAGTGCACTGGGGTGCCAACCACCGTTCTGTGCTGGAGTGTCTGGAATGGGTCTCGACCCATAACCACCTGAGATTCAAGAGAACACTCAGTTCTAGCAGGTAGAGATCACAGGTTTGGAAGGTGCTATCGAATGAGTTTTGGTGAGATAAATTAAATTCAAAGTAAGTTTATTATCAAAATATGTAAATGTCACCATGTTTTTGTCACCTTGAGATTCATTTTCTTGCAGGCATTCAATAGAATAGATAAATACAACAGAATCAATGAAAAACTACACACAATGAGTAACAAACAACAAATGCAAAATGTAAAAGACAAACAGCAAATAAAGGATAAGTAAATAAATAATACTGAGAACTTGAGTTGTAGAGTCCTAAAAATGAGTCCATAGGTTGTGGAACTACTTCCGAGTTGAGGTGAGTAAAATTATCCAGGCCGGTTCAGGAGCTTGATGGTGGAAGGGTAATAACTGTTCCTGAAACTGGTATTGTGGGACCTAAGGCTCCTGTACCTCTTTCCTGATGGTAGTAGAGAGCTTGGCTGGAGGGAACACACTGTGAAATGCGTTGTTTGTATCAAATTAAATTAGTGAGGATTGTGATGGGCATTGCACAAATGTCACCATGTTTTCAGTCGCAACATAGCATGCTCACAACTCCCTAACCCTAACCTGACACTTTGGAATGTGAGAAGTAACTGGAGACCCTGGAGGAAACCCACCCGGCAACAGAGAGAATGTAAAAGCTCCTTATAGATGGCAGGAATTGAGCTCCAATCTTACAGCTGGCTTTGTAATAACACTCAACTAATTTCTGCACTACCATGCTACCACTAACAGTGATACTAATGCCATTGAATGTGGGTGATGATTCCTGGATTTTCTCTTATTGGATATTGTCAATGCCTGGTATTGATATGACCTGAATGTTATTTGCCACCTATCAGGCCAGGTCTAGCTATTGTATACGTCTTGCTGCATTATTGGACTGCTCCATTATTTGGAGCAGTTTATTGTATTTTTTGCTTTGGACTTCTTCATTATTCATTCTAGAGTTCCTCTTGTCCTTACCTACCATTCCATGAACCTTCACATCCAGCATAACATTCTCCGCAACTTCTTACATCTTTAATGGAATCCTCCAGCAAACACATTTTTATCCCAATCCCCATTCTCTGCTTTTGGCAGGAATCACTCTCTCCGTGATTCCTTTGTCCACTTATTGCCCACTAATCCCTCCCGGTTCTTATCCCTGCAATCAGAAAAAGACCTACACCTGCCTATTCACCTCCTCCTTCACCTCCATTCATGGCCACAAATAGACTTGAAAGGTGTGGCAACACTTCCACTGTGAATCTGTTGGGATCATCAACTGTGCCCAGTGTCCTGATGCAGCCTCCCTACATTGGTGAAATCTGACATATATTGGGGGACCATTTTACCGAGCACTTTCTCTCCATGCAGAGAAAGCAGGACTTCCCAGTGGCCAAACATCTTAACTCCAACCCCCACTCCCCCTCTGGTTTGTCAGCTGTCTTGAAGATGCCCCTCTGAGATTGGAAGAGCAACACCTCATATTCCGTCTAGGTAGCCTCCAATCTGATGACATGAACATTGACTTCTCTAACCCAGTATTTTTTCTCCTTCCCGTTTTCTCTTCTTCCATTCCCTACTCTGGCTCCCCTTACTTCTTTTCTTCTCCTCACTTGCCTATCACCTCCTATTGGTGCCACTCTTTCTCCCCTTTCTCCTATGGTCCACTCTCCTCTCCTGTGAGATTCTTTCTTCTTCAGCCCTTTACCTTTCCCATCCATCACCTCCCAGATTCTCATTTTATCCCCTCTTCCCAATCCACCTGCCTTCACCTACCAACTTCTAGCTTGCACTCCTTCTCCTCCCCCAATCTTTTTATTCTAGTTTCTTCTTCTTTTCTTTCCAGTCCTGATGAAGATTTTCAGGCCAAAATGTCAACTGTTTATTCCTTTCCATAGATGCTGCATGACCTGCTGTGTTCCTCCAGTATTTTGAATGTGTTACTAATTATGGTGATGGATCGAAAGGTCTCTCACATATATATAAGCAAAGAGTAGGAGAAACAGTAGCAAATCAAAATATATTTAAATGATGTCTAGAGTAGAGACTGATATAATAATGTATTAAGAAATCTAACCCCACTCTCCACCAACAGATGATAAATTGTAAAATACTAATAAAACCTCAGCAGTTCATAGATGGAAGCATGCTTCTGCAAACCAGTCAGAACTGACATCTTGTCACTTCCAAATATAATTAAGAAATCAAATTCTGTAAATTTCTAGCAAGATCATCTTCACATCTTATGCAGAATTCATAATCAAGAATAAAATCTGTGAGCAAGTGTGGTAAAGTGTGGTATGCAAATGATCCACACATGTAAATGATTTAATGATTTTATCACATACATGGAGTAAGTACAAGTGTTGATTTTAGATTGACTGCAGTCTACACACATCCTGAAGCTTATGTTCCCTCCCAGGGATTACTATAGAAAGGATTTACCAGCTCCAGAGTACTAGCCCACTAATCAGTGCAAAGGTGTACTCTTGATTTCCCAATCTCCCAAATTCAGAATACAAGAACATCCCTGCGGAGCAGAGAGGAGGATTTCTTCAGCCAAAAGGAGGTGAATCTGTGGAATTTGTTGTCACAGACATTGAGAGCTTTTTGAGTAGTAATTAGTAGATGGTCTAACTATGCTCCTATGTCTTCTTATCGTATCTACTTCACCATGATCATTGCAGATAATATGTAGACCTGAACTAAATTTTATCCATAACTATAACTCTATTACCTGCATTATGTTTTTCTTTTTACTGTCTTGCTGTACCTACATGTGGAATGACCTGCCTGGAAGGCCTGTATCTTGATACATGTGACAGTAATAAACCAATACCAATACCAAACGCACTACAATTGATGACAAGGATAGTCACAATAATGAATATGTATCACCTTTCAGAAATTTTAACAAGCGCTAACTGAACGCCTCTGCTCACCTGCACAGATCACAGCATTTCCAAATCCTGCACTGCCTTGGCAGAGGAACTTGCACAGGTGTCGAAAGATTTCTGGACACACAAAGTCAGTAAATCTATGCATGTGGTGCCAAGTAAAAGACAGACAGGCAGAAGGTATAAATGCTATTGACAGGAAGTCAACAGAGAAGTGAGCATAAGATAGTCGAGACCATTATGTGAGTTCTCATGCATACAAGGAAACAAGCAATATTTACAAAGTGATAAACAGAAGCCATTCTGCAGATGCTGGAAATATTGAGTAACACAAAAAAAATGCTGAAGGAAGTCAGCAGTTCATGTAGCACCAATGGAAGGAAATAACCAGTCGATGTTTTGGGCTGAGACCTCCATCATAATTGGAAAGGAAGAAATCAGAACCTAAAATAAGGAGAAGGATCTTTGCCCAAAACATCTGTAGATGTTGTTTGATTTACTGAGTTCTTTCAGTATTTTGCATGCGTTGCTCAATGTTCACAAAATGAAAGATCCCATTTGAAATATCCAGCCACTTAATATTACTTTTGGAGTGATAAGGTTCTTCCTTTGAAAGAGCTGTTCCTAGGACAGTGATCTGTTCACTGTTTACCTGCACTGTACTTTGCTGCATGCATTTTCAATTATATTTTATTAACTTATTTATAGTTTAAGATTTTTGTTTATGTGCTATAGAGATAAATGTTGCGTGGGTGCATTGTGGTCTGGAGGAATGTTATTTCCTTTGATTGTATGTACAGTTGGATGCCAGCAAAATTGTATGTGAACTTGAGATTGGCCTTGAAGCTGATAGCATGCTAACTAATTTGGTGACCCTTCAGAAAGCCAGAGTTATCTGGAAATTGGAGGAACAGCCTAAAAACACATAAACTCAACTGGACAGTGAGGACACTTAGCTAACAGGCTAATATAGATGGGGAGTTAGACAGAGCAAAACTACAATTGTATATGCCCCCACTGCAAGTGGAAATGGTGAGACTGAGACAACTTCAAGATAAAATGACAAATAAAAATCATTCTGTAAAATATTGATATCATGAGTAGAGATACCAGCAGGCAAAAATTCAGACATCCATCTTAGGTAGAAATTACAGTTAATCTCAAGATATACTCTTGTCAAGTATTTGAGGATATCATATATTCTGTTATTAGAACAAGGAGAAAATTATTGCTACTGCAAAATAAATCCTTGCATTGTTGAAAAGATTTAGAGTTGACTTCATCAATTCAAATAAATGTAAATGAGTTCATATACAACCAGAAATTGTCAATGTCAAAGAAAAGGTTGATGCCAATGGTTTACAAATCTTCAGGAGAATCAGAATCAGGTTTATTATCACCGGTCCTTTAACATCTGCCGGACGATGTTGAGGATGTTCTACGAGTCTGTGGTGGCCATTGCTATCATGTTTGGTGTTGTGTCCTGGGGCAGCAGGCTGAGGGTAGCAGACACGAACAGAATCAACAAACTCATTCGTAAGGTCAGTGCTGTTGTGGGGGTGGAACTGGACTCTCTGACGGTGGTGTCTGAAAAGAGGATGCTGTCCAGATTGCATGCCATCTTGGACAATGACTCCCATCCACTCCATAATGTACTGGTTAGGCACAGGGGTACATTCAGCCAGAGACTCATTCCACCGAGATGCAACACTGAGCATCATAGGAAGTCATTCCTGCCTGTGGCCATCAAACTTTACAACTCCTCCCTCGGAGTATCAGACACCCTGAGCCAATAGGCTGGTCCTGGACTTATTTCCACTTGACATGATTAACTTATTATTATTTAATTATTTATGGTTTTATATTGTTATATTTCTTCACTATTCTTGGTGTGGCTGTAATGAAACCCAATTTACCACGGGATCAATAAAGTATGTCTGTCTGTCTGTATGTAACGTGAAATTTGTTAACTTAGCAGCAGTAGTTCAATGCAATACATAATGTAGAAGAATAAATAAATAAATAATAATAAGTAAATAAATTACAGTATACATATATTGAATAGATTTTTAAAAAGTACAAAAAAACAGAAATACTGTATATTAAAAAAAGCGAGGTGGCGTCCAAAGGTTCAATGTCCATTTCAGAATCGGATGGCAGAGCGGAAGAAGCTGTTCCTGAATCACTGAGTGTGTGCCTTCAGGCTTCTGTGCCTCCTACCTGATGGTAACAGTGAGAAAAGGGCATGCCCTGGGTGCTGGAGGTCCTTACTAATGGACACTGCCTTTTCTGAGGCACCGCTCCCTGAAGATGTCATGAGTACTTTGTTGGCTAGTACACAAGAGGTGTGAAAATGTGGTCAGACTTATATATGTTGTGGGCTTTGGTTATTTCAGATTACCTCAGATTCTTATTCCACTTAGCAATGATGTTTTTACCAATGCACGAGCTGCTCAAAAAATCGTAACAATGGATTTGGTTTGGAAATTGAAATAGATTTTGGAAGTGGAGACAGATTGAGAATCAACATGAGACTTTTGCAAACAGTTCAGTCCTTACTCCTGCGTAATGAAACATAAGGATACTAAACCATGCCTGAAGTTATGTAGTGTCATCAGTTACATGTGGATAATGGCCTAGAGAATCCGATAGCTTTTGTATTGTGCGTTTTAAATTAAACAGAGTGGAATTATATGTAAAGTGAAAGAACTCTCAGCAGAAGGAGTAAAAAAAAGTTTCACTAGATTTTCTCTATCCATAAGTAAAAAGACCATGTTATAAATCAATATTTTTTCTTTGAACACATCTCATCCATTTCAGGGTGGGGTTCAGTGAATGCAACAGAACAAGAGTGGCCTCTGTTCTTGACTGAGATTTGACAGGAACTTTGTCTGGTTGCTTGGAGCAGGGATAGCACCACAAGCTGATTTTGCCCTCACTTTACACCTGTAAGTATAAATGTCCAATAGCAATAACTAGATAGTGAAGACAAAAACAGTACTCTGGGGAACATTCCTCTTGCCATCCTGGGGGGTGGGGGGAGGAGAGAGGGAGAGAGAGAGTGAGCGTTTGTGTGTGTGAGTGTGTGTGTGTGTGTGTGAGAGAGAGAGAGAGAGAGAATCTGTGCTATTATGCTGAATGAGAAATAATCAAACATCTACCAATACTGTACAACCTGTGGCCCAGGTGACCCATTTCAATGCATCAACCACTTGTGCTGTGAGAGACAGGAAATGAATTTAAAATATTGGCCTTGTCAGGAACAATCACTACTTAGAAAGCAAATTTGTAAAAAGGGGAAGATTTGAAGATAATTCTCAGTTAACACTATCTAACGCTCCTTCGCCATAACTCTCTCATTCTCCATCAAATGCATTTGTTTTTCACTCACTTTTGCTGAGCTTGTGGCTCTCCCTATGTCGTGTCTCACTCCTTCACTTTGCCTCTTTTTCTTTACCTGTTCAGTAGTCTTGCATGTTTTTCCCTGCTTTTATTTTTTTCTCTCTGTCATTTCCCCTCAATCTCCAGCCTGGATATTCTTCTTTCTGGATTATTCCTCCCTTTTCATCTGTTTTGCAGCTCTTATCTCAACATCAGTAAGACCAAAGAGCTGATTGTGGAATTCACAAAGGTTAAGACAAGGGAACACACACCAGTCCTCATAGAGGAATCAGAAGTGGAGAGTGAGCAATTTCAAATTCCTGGGTGACAATATCTTTGAGGATCTAACCTGGTGCCAACATATCGATGCAGCTATAAAGAAAGCATGACAGTGGCTATATTTCATTAGCAGTTTGAGGAGATTTGGTATGCACATAAAACACTCACGAATTTCCTCAGATGTACTATGGAAAACATTCTAACTGGCTGCATCACCATCTAGTATGTGGGAGTGGGGTGGGGGGTGAATTGGAGGTTACTGCACAGGATTGAAGCTAGCTGCAGAGAGTTGTAAAATTTGTCAGCTCTATCATAAGCACTTGCCTCCTTAAGTATACAAAACATCTTCAAGGAGCAATGCCTCAAAAAAGCAGTGTCCATTATTAAAGACCTCCACCACACAGGTTATGCCCTCTCCTCATTGCTACCATCAGGAAGGAGGTACAGAAACCTAAGGCACACATTCAAAGATATAGAAACAGCTTCTTCCCTCTTCCATCCAATTTCTGTATGGACGTTGAACCCATGAACAAAACCACACTACTTTTTTGGTTCCGAGTTTTCACTGCTTATTTAATTTCTTCCTTGGTTGTCCATCAGAATCCGATGACGATGTCAACTCATTTATCGGTGAGATCTTTGATGACTGTACAGTCCTCTCCTAGACTCACAAGCTCTATTGCAGGTGGGACATGTATATGTGGTAGTGGTGGTAGTGATGGCAACCATGGCTGCATTTCTCCTGGCTCTCTTCTGCTGTCTTCTGGTTGTTCTTTCCATCTCCAGAATATGAACAAACACGAGGAAATTTGCAGATGCTGGAAATTCAAACAACACACACAAAATGCTGGTGGAACACAGCAGGCCAGGCATTATCTATAAGGAGAAGCACTGTCGACGTTTCGGGCCGAGACCTTTCATTGGCTTCAAAGCAATATAGGGCTGGCTTGAAAACAACAAAGTTAATGTCCTGGAGTGGCTAAGTCAGAGTCAAGACCTCAATCCAATTGAGAAGTTTTGGCTGGAATTGAAAAGGGCTGTTCACTCATAATCTCCATGCAATCTGACCGAGCTTGAGTAGTGTTATAAAGAACAATGGGGAAGATTTGTAGTGTCCAGATGTGCAAAGCTGACAGAGACCTATCTACATAGACTCAAGGCGGGTAATTGTTGCCAAAGGTGCATCTGCTAAATACTGACTTAAAGGGGTGAATATTTATGCAATCAATTGTTTTCTGCTTTATATTTATAATTAATTTAACTCACTTTGTAGAGATGTTTCACTTTATCATGAAATAATCTTTTTCTGTTGTTCAAAGTAAAAAAAAGGCCAATTTAAATCCAGTGTGATTCAATGTTGTAAAACAATAAAACATGAAAACTTCCAAGGGGGTGATCACATTTTAAGGGTGTGTGTGTGTGTGTGTGTGTGTGTGTGTGTGTGTGTGTGTGTGTGTGTGTGTGTGTGTGTGTGTGTGTGTGTGTGTGTGTGTGTGTGTGTGTGTGTGTGTGTGTGTGTGTGTGTGTGTGTATATATATATATATATATAGGTGTCAATTGTAAATAATTTAGTTTTAGACATATGAGCCCTATGTATAACCTTGAACTGCAAAAGGCAATGGCGAGCACGTAAAGAGGTTGAATGAACTGATTTAAGGATTGAATCCCAAACCTCACCAGACAGAGAAATATCTAAATCATGCTTACAAGCAGTTCTGATTTTATCGAAGGGGGCACACCTCAAGGTCATTAACTTATCGCGAATAGTAAATATTCAACCTTTGCCCAATGGGTTCATACAAAGAAACAAGTTCACAACGTTTTTCTCAGGCATCTCAGGAAAGTCTGATATTAAACGGTTAATAAAACATCTAATTTGAAGATATCTAAAGAAATGAGTATCAGGTAGGTTAAACTTTGCAGAGAGTTGTTCAAAAGTTGCAAAACGATTATCAATGAAAAGATCTTCAAAGTGCCTAATGCCCTTTCTGTACCAGTCATGAAATGTTAAGTCTTGCATAGAAGGTCGAAAAAGATGGTTATGTAAAATAGGACTAGAAAGAGAGATGCTCTTATATCTTCTGAACTGAGCTCATATTCTCAAAGTATGTCTAATAAGAGGATTAACAATTGGTCTAGGCAAATGACAAGCAAGTGCAGATCCAAGAAGTGCAGAAATGGAAAGATCCTTACTAAAGTTCAACTCCATTACCACCCATTATTGGCAGTCAGGCTGATTGTGAAAGAAAAACCAAAAGTAAGACAACAAATATTGGCTGCCCAGTAATATAAATGAAAATTGGGCATGGTTCAACTCCATTGCCACCTTCCCTTTTAGGTTTTTGAAGGTGAACTTTATTAAGTCTGTAACATTTGCCCTTCCATAAATAGGATGAAATAATAGAATCTAACAAATCAAAAAAAGCTTTAGAAATAAAAATTGACAAAAATTGAAATAAGTATAAAAATTTAAGGAGAATGTACATTTTAACAACATTAATTTGACCTACCAGAGACATAGACAGGTGTGACCACTGTGCCAAACTCTGTTTTGTAGAGTTTAAAAGATTAGTAAAATTTTCTTGAAAAACTCTTAAAATTCCTTGTTACTGTAATGCCAAGGTAAGTAAATTTATTATTTACAGCTTTATAAGGGAGGTCATGAAATTCTGTGGCTGCCTGTTAAGCAGACAAATCTGAAAGTTGTATAATTTACAGACACTTTGATAATAAAATGTACTTTGAACTTCTGAACTTTAAAACTGAATGATGTACTCTTTGATCCAGGCTCTAACTCAAATGTCTCTTTTTCTGGTGCTCTTTCTCTGCATGAAGAGGGAGGAATCAGCCTGCCTGTTGTGAGTAATGCACAGACAAACTGCCATATTATTCACAAATTCCAAAAGCATACATCAGTACCGACAGGAATATACTTAGAAAAAAAAACAGAACTTTAACCCTTACATACTCTTCTGGTCAAATTTGACCTGTTTTGACATTTGACAGCATTTTTTTTAGCCAAAATTTGATGAATTTTCCTAAAGTGACCCAAAATGCACAAAAATGAAAATATTTAAAGATTTTTATACCTTTGTACAGGTGCTACAAATTGTTGTACATTGAGGCTGCTCCGGGTCAAACTTGACCTGTATTTATTGAAATGGATTTTAGATTTCTAAAACATTAATTAAGGATTAATCACCCATTTATTAATGTCAGATAGGCTATTTATACCTTTTAAATAAATCTGTGGTTCAAAATTTAGTATAGATACTTGTTATGAGGGGATTCTTGGACCGAGTCAAAATTGACCCGGACCATAATGTGAGGGTATAGTGTTACGATCCAGCAACAATGAATATATAATTGAGACAGGTTTTTTTATAAAAAATAAAACATTTATCAAACACTGCTAAAACAAATGACTAACTTAACCGGAAGTCAACTGCTATAAGGCAGCTCGAACAGTTCTTGAAGCGAGAAATGTGAACTCAGTTCTTTAAAGTAGTATTGCAAAAAGTCCAAAATGATTTACAGTCAGTTAGGAGAGACTTTCCTTGATGTAATAAAATCCTCTTTCGTGACGTTACCGCTGATCCCAGGCAAAGTATGCTTTGCTGAGGGATTTACGATTGAAGGAAATAAAACGGCTTAAAGGCACTGACCTTACCTTGGCAAAACTCTGTGTCCAGATCTTTCTGCTTTCACAATGCAGGAACTATCTTGGACACAGGTTACTAACTCCTCGTACGAAGATTAAATAAGATTGAACCTGTTTACCGCCGACATCAACTTTTCTCGATCCTCCAGCTTCCCGAACTTCAATAAATCTTTATTCTCCGACTGGACTGAACTGGCAGAATTGTAGCAAAACGCTGGCAATAGCTTTTGAGACTTAAGGCAGAAAATAAAACTCCACTTTAAAACAAAACTGCGTCATAACATCGAATACACAGCAGAACGGAGTCATTGATGAATTCAACCACGAACTGCCCCGCGTCATAGAGAGGGGTTCTCCTTTTATACGCTGTTGAAAAAAGCTATTACATGACCTCTCACTGGCGGGAAAATTACATCACTCCACCATCACAAGACCATTACATCCTGCCCAGCAGAGCCTTAATTACATCATGGTCATGTGACAGTCACAAGATATCCACAGATACTTAACAATAGAATATGAACAGGTTGCCTGGGTTAATTCAGCTCAAGATGACTGGTTTGCTGATTGCTTGAAATAACTGGGCCTAAGCAAGGATCTGGACCTGCTGCAATATGCATTAGGTCTACAGCAATGCAGTCTCACTGGCTGTCCATGTGGCCTTGGATAACCTGAACATCAGGCTCTTGTTAATTGATTACAGAACAGCATTCAACACAATCATTCCCTCAGCACTAAACAATACATTTCAAAAATTGGGCTCGGTATCTCCTGCAACTGAATCCGTGACATTCACAGTCAACGTGGATCAGAAATAACATCTCCCCTCACTGACAATCACACAGGTTTGGAAAAACACTGCAGTGGGTTGTAAACTCAGCCAGCTCCATCATGGGGAGTAATCTCCCGACCATCAAGGACATCTATCAGTAATGACATCCCTCTGCCACAACCCAGGACATTCTTCTCATTGCTGCAACAAAACAAATTTAACGATGTATTTCATTGATTCTGACACAGATTCTAGAATGTTAAGATGTGCAAGGAATCCAGGGTTTACTTGTAACTAGGGATCTCAATGCAATCAACAATTCCACTATTTTCCTCTGCAGTTTTTCTATATACTCTTACAAACTTAGGATGAAGGTCTTTCTTGTCTAACATCAGACATAAATTTTAAGCTTAAGTGGAATTATAAATGTCAATTTGCTGATACAGAAGCAAGCAGAATCAAAGATAATCAAATTAAAATAAAGGACTCATTTGTCCTAATTTGATTTTGATTTGATAGGAGATAGTTTGAAGGGACGCAGCATCAAGACAAGGTGTATAAAATCTATGTTAGGTCAGCAGTTATTTACAACCTGTGATTATACATTGATTGCATTGAAGCTAGGTGAGCTTAGGAGAGTGTATATTTGACAAAGTGAGCATACTGCCAATATTTAATATATTTTGGGACGAGACGCTTTAGCAGGACTGGAGAAAAAAAGATGAGACATCAGAGTTTGACTCCTCATTTTGTTTTCTCTCCAGTCCTGCTGAAGGCTGATAGATTGAAATATCAACTGTACTCTTTTCCATAGATGCTGCCTGGCCTGCTGAGTTTCTCTAGCATTCTATGTGTGTTGCTTGGATTTCCAGCATCTGCAGATTTTCTCTTGTTTTTAGTATTTAATACATTCTTCTTTTTATGCAGGCCCATCCATTATCAAGCTTAAGAAGGACTCTCCCTATTTATTACAGAAATAAGAGAATTGTTAAAGGCTTCTCTTATGACTTATTAGTGTATGCACTTATCCTCTAAACAAAAATGCACAACATACACTGAGTGGCCACATTAAATACTTTCTGTATCTAATAAAGTGGCCCTTGCATGTATGTTCATGGTCTTCCCTGCTGTAGCCTATCCACTTCAAGTTTCAATGTAATCTACACTCAGAGATGCTTTTCTGCACACCACTGTGGTAACATGCTGTTATTTGAGTTACTGTCATCTTTCTGTCAGAGTGAACCAGTCTGGCCTTTCTCCTCTGACCGCTCTCATGAACAAGGTATTTTCACTCACAGAACTGTCCCCTATTGCATTTTTTTTTTACAACATTTTCTGTAAAAATCTATAGAATTTGGTGCATGAAAATCCCAGGAGATCAGCAGTTTCTGAGAGACTCAAACCACTCCATCTGGCACCAACGATCATTCCATGGTCAAAGTCACTTCGATCACATTTCTTCCCTATTCTGATGTTTGGTATGAATTACAAATGAACCTCTTGACAATGTCTGCATGCTTTTATGCATTGAGCTGCTGCCATATGAGGTCGTTACAAGTAGCATTTCCAAGTATATTAATTCTGTTTCATTGTTGTAAAAGAATGCATGGACATCTAATAGAACCTTTTGGAATTCTTGCAGGTTTCCACGGTGTATTCAATATTTCAGTAATATTTGTGTAATGTCCTGGTTCATAGTTTTACTCTTGTGCTGTTTGTATTTCATTTGGCAGTTCTGTGAGAGCTGCTTGTTTTCAGCTTGCTCTGTTTTCAGCTTGCTCTGTTTTCAGCTTATGATTGGGTTATTGTTGAAGGTAAGAGAAGAGGAGAAATGTGTGCCATCCAATTAGGATGGTTGAATTTAAAGGCAGGTTTCTCTGGTGAGAGACATGAAGGTTGGGCTTGGGACTTTTGTTTGAGAGGAGATGTAGAGGGAAGACACCAGAGAGAAGAGGTTGTAGGATTCAACCAAGCCTTGGACGAGATCAACTGAGGATCCGTGACTTGGAGAAACTGTGAGATCCAACTTGTGCACATTAGACTGTTACGTTAAAATGGGCCCTTTTCTTTTTTTTTGTTCTTTCTTTACTAGCCTTTTAGTCAAATTAAGAATTATAAAGATAAATCTTTTAAGCATATGCAGTGTAACTGACTGTTAATTTGTGGCACTAGTTTGAAACAAGGTAGCGAATTACACAACATTCAAGCTAACAGGGGTTTGGGGTGGGAGCGCATCTCAATCTCACAAGTTTGGCAGGGCTAGAGGTTGTCTTCCCTAGGCTTATGCAGGCAAGGAAACCTGGGTGTTTCATTTGCATAATATTGTAAATACATTGTTTGATTAAGCATTCTTTGTTTACCTGCATAATTCATTTCGGGTTATACGCAAAAAGTATGTCAATGGCTTACATCATTACACTGTCACATTATACATGAGAGCTTCACTTAACAAAAAGGGAAAAGATAACTAAGTTGACAAGTATCACAGTTCCTACGTTTTTCTTTCTATTGGTTTCTGGAGTTACAAAACATAAGAGTGATGACCAGGAATTTTAAAATGAACCTGAGCACAGCATGTTTTTCATTGGAAGGGGACAGAGATGTTCATGTTAAAAAAAGCAGAAGTGAATGAAATTAGCAAACAATATGTACACCCAAAGGTTCATAAACAGAGAGTACTGGGTGATAACAACAAATTTTTAAAAAGTAGAAATAGTTGGCTGCATCAGAAAAATAGATACACAAAAGAAAACTGGATGATGCATACTGAATGAATGCTTTGAAGCAAATGAAACAGCTGATGAAAAACCAGTGTCAATGTTGTTGAGTGCCATAGTGGAAAAGCATGCATTTTGCTTAGGAGTTGAACTGCTTCAACCAAGCCAGCCAAAATTAGCTTTGATGATATTGCGAACTTAATGCAGGAACATTTAAAATCATTGTTGATTGCAGAATGCTCTAGAGTAAAATAGTGTTAACTGAAAATGCCACATCCAAGTTTTACAAAGCCTGCCTGGTTCCATATACCATCCATGATGAAGTAGCAGTGAGATAGATCACATGGAGGCTGAAGTAATTGTTTCCAAGACTGAATGGAGCCCTTGGACAATGCCAGTAGTCCCAGTAGCCAAAGAGGATGGGTCTGTCAGTATCTGTGGTGACTTTAGAGTCACCATCAACCCAATACTGAAAGTAGATCAATACCCTCTGTCCAGTATAGAGGATATCTTTGCAAACCTTTCTGGAGAGTAAGATTTCAACAAGGTGGACTTAGCTGAGGCCTACCTACAGATGGAGATGGAAGAAGAGTCCAAAGTGTTTCTTACAATAAACACTCACAAAGCACTTTATTGCTATAATAGGCTTAGTTTTCGAGTAACGTCTGTACTTGCACTCTGGCAGAAAGCTATCGACCAGATGCTGCAAAGCTGCCCAGGTACCTGATGACATCCATCATTGTTACCGATGAGGATGACGATGAACATCTCCAAAATCTCAAGATAGTGCTAAAAAAATTAGAAGATTATGGGCTTAGAGCACAATGCATCTAGTATGAATTACTTAAACCAAACATCGCTATCTGTAGTTACACCATTGACGCACAAGATTTACACAAACGTTAAATGAGAAAATTCAAGCAGTGGTGGATGCCCTAAGGCCAAAGGACATGTCACTGTTGTGCTTCTTCTTAGGATTTGTCAATTGCTATAACATGTTCCTGCCAAACCTGGCATCTGTGCACCACCACTTGAACACAATCCCTCACTCGCTGAGGGGTTGGAAGTCTTTTATGCCTGATTAATGCGCAGAACGAAGTGCTGGTGAGGAACATATCCCTCTGAACCACCCCCCCCCCCCCCCAACCCCCTGGAGGAGCAGACACTCTGTCTGGCTGAAGCTGAGGTAAACAAATCCTGGCCAAAGTCAACCCACGCATAGCTGGGGGGCCGAATAATATACTAGGTTGGGTTCTGAAAGACTCAGCAGCCCAGCTGATAGAGGTGCTGACGGATATACTCAATATCTCTCTGGAATAATCCATTGTCCCCTCGGTTTTCAAGGTGGCAACCATCATTCCAGTGCCAAAGAAGGCAACTGTAACCTGCCTAAATGACTATTGTCCAGTGACATTAACATCAACTCTTATGAAATGCTTTGAGCAACTGGTCATGGAACACATTAAAGCATTTCTCCCAGCTACACTGGATCCTTCCCAGTTTGCTTATAGCTCAAATCGAACCACTGATGATATAATCGCTTCTGCCCTCCGCTCTGTCCTTTCCCACCCGGAAAATGGGGTCTCATATGCCAGACTGCTGTTTATAGACTTTATTTCAGTGCTCAACACTATCACACCCCAGAAACCAGTCGGGATGCTGTCCTTGCTGTGTCTCAACACCTCTGTGCTGCCATTGGATGCTGGACTTCTTAACAGCAAGACCACAGTCAGTCCATATGGGAAGCAACATCTCTTGCCCCACTGAGCACTGGTACTCCCCGAGGCTGTGTGCTCAGCCCCCTGCTTTTCACACTGCTGACACAGGATTCAGCACAAATCGTGTCATCAAGTTTGTGGATGACACAACAGTGGTTGGCCTTATCAAGAACAATGATGAGATGGAGTATGGAGAAGAAGTGGAGTGGCTGATGGATTGGTGTGAGAAAGGCAACCTAAGCCTGAACGTGGAGAAGACAAAGGAAATCATTGTGGACTTCAGGAAGGTGCAGACAAAGCACCACCTCTGCAAATGCATGGCTCCTCCGTAGAGAGAGTTTAGTGTGCTAAATTCCCGACAGCTCATTTCACGGATGACTTGAACTGGTCCCTTAATATCACCTTCCCGACCCCAGAAGATGCCAGGAGCAGTGGCTCTCCATCCCTGGAAATTGCTTGCATTCTGGTAGAGGATTCATGTAGATTTTGCCAACCCATTCATGGACACAAGTTTTTTGGTCGTAGTGGATGTAGATATAGAGTGGCCAGGAGTGTTTCCAATAAGCTCCTCTACAACCTCATGTGTTGTTGATGTGTTGAGAAGACTTAAGGACTGGTATTCTAGAACACTTAGTCAGTGAAAATGGACTATAGTTTGTTGCAGAACAGTTTCAATCATTCTTGAAAATAAATGGAATAAGACATTACGTCAGCACTGTACCACCCAGCTATGAATGACATGGAGGAAAGGTTTGTCCGGAATGCACTGTGAGCTATGTCAGCAGAACACACTGCACTGGCACTGAATTGGAAGCTCACTAACTTCCTCCTTGTATATTGCAATGCAGCACACTTCACAACCAACTACTCTCCAGCTATGGTGTCCCTGGGTGCTCCCTTGCGCTCACGTTTGGATCTCCTCAAACCCAATCTCAGAAGGAGTACGCAGGACAAGCAGCTGAGACAAATTGAAGGCCCCTCAAACAAGGAGTTTCAATCCTGGACAAGCAGTCCTAGTGAGGGACTACAGAATTGATCAAAAGGTGGGGGGGTACTTGGAAAGATTAAGGACCGAACTGGACCACTCTCCTACATAGTGGATACTGTATCTGATATTATCTGGAAATTACACAATCAGTTGAGGAGAGTAGAGTCATTTTTTTAAAGAAAAAAAAGGTGTCCAGGGATGTCAGAATTACTTTCTTCACTCCAGAGTTAACTCACACAACCACCACAGAGAAGGTCTCAGAACCTGAGATTGTTTCATAGCCATAGATCTCACCTGCCAAGCAGAGTGACCCACCACCCCCTTGACAGGAAAGATGTTAACCCAGAAAAGTAAGAAATCCTGTGATTAAGTAAAAAGTGATTAAACCTTTCGGCCTGAATGTAACCACACAATAGATGACTGGAGAGCAATAAGTTACATATTTGAGTTTACATGCATTCTATATTGTTGGTTTATAGCTAAGTGCGGAGGAGTGTAGTGCATTTAATATTTCAGTAATATTGTAAATATAGTGTTCCCATGAATACTACTGCACAACTTTTTTATTTCTGTTACTTTGCACTACTTATTTTAACATAACTATTTAATACATATGTGTGTGTATATATATACATACACACACACACTCTTAATGTAAGTCATTTTTTCTCTATATTTATTTATCATGTATTTCTTTGTACTACTGCCATAAAGTTAACAAATTTCACAACACGTGCCACTGATAGTAAATCTGATTCTGATATTGTTCAATTAAGCTTTCTTCATTTGTTCACATAATTCATTATGAGTTATATGGAAGTGCATGGATGACCTATGTCATTACACCACCACATTACATGTGAGCGCCTCACTAAAATAAAGGAAACAAAAATTAGGTATCAACCAAAATTAATATCCTGACCCCAGTGTTTTTCTTTCAATTAGTTTCTGGTGTTACAAAACATAACTGCTTCAGTGGGTTGTATGAAAGGAAAGTATTTCCCCGGATGATCAGTGTAAATTAATGGGTCCGTTTTCAGGTTCAGGAGTAGGCTGTCTTGGATCGAGATGAGAAAAAAACAGTTATTCATGTAATAGGTGGCAAATATTTAGTATCATCTCCCCTGGACAGCTATGGAAGGTCAATCTGTCAGTTCATTCAAAATAAAGGTCAGTAGATTTCTGGAATTTGAGCGAATCAAGGTTTATGGGAAATGTCACTTGCAGAAAATTAGTCATGACATAATTAAATTGCAGAGCAGGTGCCCAGGGATAAATGAATTACTCCTGCTCCCATGTTTTTTTAATAGACACAGTGTGGCATGGCAGCAGAGCGCTAAGTATCAAGGTGCACACTGCCAGTGATCAGAAGATTGGGGCTCATTCCTCACTGATGGCTGAAAGGAGTTTGAATGTCCTCCCTGTGAGTGTGTGGGTTTCCTCCAGGAGTTCTGCTTTCCTCCCATATTCTTAAAAAGACATCTGGGTTAGGATTAGTAAATCATGGGCATACTCGATTAGTGCCAGAAGTGTGGCAACACTTGTGGGATGGCCGCAATGCACGATGGAAATGACACATTTCACTATATGTTTTGATCTTTCAATGTATATGTGACATATAAAGCTGAGCTTATCTTTATAGACCGGTTACAAATATACAGTTTATGATGTAGACAGTGAAAACAACTAGAGGAATAACAAAGGTAGTTTGAAAGATCTCCTTGATGCCTTGACTAAGCATGGCTGACAAATGATACTGATCATAGGACTTTGAAATTCTGCGGACAGGGTTTGAACCCAGCTTGGTGTTGAAGTGTGTCTGTGGGCAAAAGGAAATATTGAGTGGAGCAACACAAGTGAACGAAATGACAGCTCAAGGGCAGTTATGTTTTGTAGACAGGCTACATGAAAACTATTGAAATGTTCTTTATTACCAATAATAATCTCCAAGCAAAGAGATCATGTTGGAACCATGCTGCTATGAGAGTGTCAATTTCAAGGACTTTTTATCACATTATCTCACATTCTCAGTATTTATTGTTATTTATTTATATTTGCTTTTGCAGTTTGTTGTCTTCTGCACTCTGGTTGATTGTTTGTTGAGCCTGTTATAGTTACTATTCTATAGGTTTGTTGAGTATGCCCATAGGACAATGGATCTCAGGGTTGTATATTGTGACATATACAGTATGTACTTTGATAATAAAATTTACTTTGAAATTTGAACTTACTTTCAACGTTAATAATCTCCAGAGAGATCACATTGAAACCATGCTGCTGTGAGAAGGTAGTAACGCTGTTCTGCATTCTGAGACCTATTGCAGGTGACCCAGAGATATACAGAGATTGGGGGATTATTTCAATTATTCCATTTGAAATTGCAGAGAATTCAAAGCTCAGCATGGGGAATCAAAGAGCAGGAGAAATGGCCAACAATTATATTGTTGCATTAAAAGGATTTATCCTCATATTGCAAGTTTTATATTGTAAACCTCTGTGGAATAGATTCATGCCTGGTTAATGTGACAAACTTATTCAGTTCATACTGTGCGGTACATTTCATCTGACTTGCAGTATTGTAACCTTACTCTCTTCTTGCTACTGCCATCAGGAAGGAGATACAAAAGTCCTTGGTCCCACACCACCAGGTTTAGGAACAGTTATTACCCTTTAATCATCAGGCTCCTGAACCAAGAGTGGATAACTTCACTCACCTCAACTCTGAACTGGTCACTGAACACGACCTATGAACTCACTTTCAAGTACTCTACAATCCAGGTTCTAGGTATTATTTGCTTGTTTGTTTATTTATTTCTTGTATTTGCTCCGTGTGATTTTTCTGTATATTAGTTGCCTGTGAATTTTTGTTTTTCTATGGTTTTCCATTGATTTCATTATATTTCTTTATTCTACTGTGAATGTCTGCAAGAAAATTAATCTCAGTGTAATATATGGTGACAGATACATAATTTAATAATAAATTTACTTTAAACTTTAAAAATTGACAGAAGTGCAGCGGAAAAAAACCAAGGAGCTTCATCCATCACCAGATAACAGCATGATGCTGACTTCGAGTCAGAAGGTGCAGCAAAAACTCAATTTCCAAAACAAGGATAGTTCCCTGTAAGGGCAAATGGCACATATCATTGCTGTGGAGGCAACAGCAGCTACTCACCATGCAGAAAGGCACACTTCTACAACCAGCCCATGAGCACCTTGCACAGGTTGGACCACTTCAAATCTGGACACACAACCATCTAGCAATGGAAATCCTGAAATGTCCACAGATCAAGGATACTCGAATAGGCTTGTCTTTCTCAACAACATAGAATGCTACAGCATAGCAACAAGCCTTTCAGTCACAATGTCATACCAGACCAATTAAATTAATAACCAAATGGCCGACAAACTTATCGCTTCTGTCTACACAATGTCCGTATCCTTTCAGTTCCCTCATATTTACATGCGCAGTAAAACCCCTCTTAGAATCTCTAAAGTCTCTGTCTCTACCACCACTCCTGGCAACGTATTTCAGACACCCATCAGTCTCTGAATTAATAATTTGCCCCTCACATTTCCTGTGAACTTACCCCCCTCACCTTAAACACACATCCTCTGGTATTAGACAGTTCATCACTATGAAAAAGATACTATCTATGCTTTTCAGAATCTTATAAACCTCTATCAATCAGATACCCCTTCAGCCTCCGCCACTGCAGAAAAAACAACAGCTATTCACAGAGATTTAGACGACTTGGTATCAACATTGAAGTATAGAACAGAACCCATTCCAGACAGGCCATGTTGAAAGACAATAATAGAGGTACTGAGTGTCATTATAAGTGGATCTGAATTGGGCACAGCAGCAGGGTGTACAGTTAAGAAAATGCAAGAGGCTTTACTAGAACATATTGAAGAAATATGTGATGATGAATTAATATGGAGCCGAGAGAGAGAGAGAGAGAGAGGACACAGATCATCACTGTGTTGAGTCAAGACGTAACACATTTATCACATCAAGAAGTAATAAGATGCAAGAGATGCTAATAGCTGTAGAGAGGTCCAAGGAAATCAGTAAACAGACTGGATCTGTGATTGTCATATATCTGTGAAGCACTCTTTCAAAGTATATACATTAGTATGTAAATATTATTTTGATTTGGGTATGCATGTAATGTAATGATGTCACTATAGAAGCATTGTAGCATGTCCCAGTTGTTACTGTGCGACAAAATCAACATGTTTGTTCCAGAGCTCTGAGAGTTTACAGCAAACAGCACATAAGATGGTCTCGCAGACTGCCACCAAATGTATAACATATACATGAACACAGATGCACAAAGTGACAGAGCTAAGCACAAGAGATGACAGAGGCATGTATTTGGGAGCCTATGCCAATGCATGTGCTCCCCTATAGATAGACTCAGAATTGTACCTAAAATCTCTTACAAAAATGTAACACACACAACACACAATCACTACACAGAGAAACACACACCCACACACACACACTGAGTGGCTACTTTATTGCGTCCACCTGTACATCTGCTCATTAATGTAAATATATAATCAGCCAGTTATGTGACAGCAACTCAATGCGTAAATGCATGCAGGCATGGTTAGGAGGTTCAGCTGTTGTTCAGATCAAATATCAGATGGGGAAGAAATGTGATCCAAGTGACTTTGACCATGGAATGATTGTTGGTGCCAGATGGGATGGTTTGAGTACCTCAGAACCTGCTGATCTCCTGGAATCTTAACACGCAACAGTCTCAAGAGTTTACAGAGAATGGTGTGAGAAAACAAAAAAAAGAAAACCAGTGAAGAGCAGTTCTGTGGGCAAAATCACAGTGTTAATGAGAGAGGTCAGAAGATAATGGCTAGATTGAACCAAACTGACAGGAAGGTGACAGCAACTGAAATAACCACAGGATATACCAAATGAAGTTGCCTCTAAGTGCAGATGCTGGCCACACAGACACATACACTCAAATATCTCATGTGTTATGGTACGCACATGATTGCACCAGCTTTCAGGGTCTAGATGCTCCAGCTCTCTGGAATGTGGATAGCTGGTATGGTCCCTTTGAAGACTCAGCACCGCCCTGCTAACTGACTGCCATATTTTGGTGCCAATTTTTTTTATATTTAAAGAGCACTTAAACTGAGGTTAGATAGAACATAGAAGCAAAGAAAACCTATAGCACAATATTCTCGTAAGGCATGCTCCCCAATTCAGACAATATCCTTGTAAATCTCCTCTGTATCCTTTCTATAGTTTCCACATCCTTTCTGTAGTGAGGTGACCAGAAATGAGCACAGTACTCCAACTGGGGTCTGACCAGGGTTCCATGTAGTTGTAATATTACCTCTCGGCTCTTGAACTCAATCCCACGGTTGATGAAGGCCAATGCACCATATGCCTTCTTAATCGCAGAGACAATGTGTGCAGCAGCTTTGAGTGTCCTATCGACTCGGACCCTTAGATCCAATCCTCCCATATAAAAGTCAAATTGAGTTCTTTCTCCCAATCCTATTTAATCTTAAGTAAAGGACGTTTATCCCATTGTAATAATAAATTATAAATTCTTCCAATAGAACCTTTCAACGAGGGGTTCATATTCATAATAGTATCTCACAAGTCAGCCTCCAATGTGTAAGGAAAATTACTTAAATATTTTTGTAAAAAATGTCTAACTTGAAGATATTGTAAAAAATGTGAGTATGAGAGAGAATACTTATCGGCTAATTGTTTAAAAGACATCAATCTGCCTTCTTTAAGTAAATCCAAAAAAGAATTAATACCTTTATTTTTCCAAAGTAAAAGAATTGGATCACTCCAAGAAGGTTTAAAAAGGTAATTACGATAAATTATATTACAAAGTTTAAATTTTTTAAGATTAAAAAAATTGCGGAACTGGAGTCAAATTTGTAAAGAATGCTTAACCACAGGATATAGGTTTAAATTAGCAACTTTAGCTAATTATATAGGTAGAGCAACTCTGAATAACAAAGTTAAATAAAACTGTTTCACAGCTCTCAGTTCCAGGTCTACCCAAATTGGCCGATCATTCCTATCACCCCAATATAACCAAAAGGACGTATACCACAAATTAACAGCCCAATAATACATTCTCAGATTAGGCAAAGCAAGACCTCCATCCTTTTTCAACTTTTGCAAATGACATTTACCAATTCTTGGTCTTTTATTATCACAAGTAAAAGATAGAATAATAGAATCAATCTGATCAAAAAACTTCTTAGTCAAAAAAAAGGAATATTCTGAAATAAATATAAAAATTTTGGTAAAATCATCATTTTAACTACATGAATACAACCAACAAGTGAAAATGTAAGTGGGCTCCATCTACGAAATGAATACTTCATAGAGTCCACTAAATCAGGAAAATTGGCCTTATAAAGATCCTTATATTTTTTAGTAATTATAACATCTAAATATCTAAAAGAATCCATAATTTTAAAAGGAATATTATCATATATAGAGACAGATTCACTTAAAGGAAGTAATTCACTTTGACTAAAATTTATTTTATATCCTGAAAAGTCTACAAATTTGTCAAATAATTTTAGCAGAGCAGGAACAGATTCTTCAGGCTTAGAAATATATACCAATAAATCATCAGCGTAATGAGAGATCTTGTGCATGGTCTCATTCACAAAAATCCCATGAATATTTTTGGCTTCACGAAGAGCAATAGCAAGGGGTTCTAATATTAAGTTAAATAACAAAGGACTTAATGGACAACCTTGTCTTGTCCCCTGTGATAGCTGAAAAAAAGGAGACCGCAAACAATTTTTCTGCTTAGTCCCACTGACCTGCACCAGGACCATATCCTTCCATACACCTCTCATCCATGTACCTGTCCAAGTTTTTCTTAAATGTTAAAAGTAAGCCGACATTTACGACTTCATCTGGCAGCTCATTCCACACTCCCACCACACTCTATGTGAAGAAGTCCCTCCCCCAATGTTCCCCTTAAACTTTTCCCCTTTCACCCATAACCCATGTCCTCTGTTTTTTTTTCTCCCCTAGCCTCAGTGGAAAAAGCCTGCTTGCATTCAGTCTATCTATACCCATCATAATTTAATATACTTCTATCAAATCTCCCCTCATTCTTCTATGCTCCAGGGAATAAAGTCCTAACTTATTCAACCTTTCTCTGTAACTCAGTTTCTCAAGTCCCAACAACATTCTTGTAAACCTTTTCTGCACTCATTCAACCTTATTAATATCCTTCATGTAATTCAGTGACCAAAACTGCACACAATACTCCAAATTTGGTCTCACCAATGTCTTATACAACCTCACCATAACATTCCAACTCTTATACTCAATACTTTGATTTATAAAGGCTAATGTACCAAAAGTTCTCTTTACTACCCTATCTACCCGTGACACCACTTTTAGGGAATTTTGTATCTGTATTCCCAGATCCCTCTGTTCTACTGCACTCCTCAGTGCCCTACCATTTACCTTGTATGTTCTACCTTGATTTTTCCTTCCAAAGTGCAATACCTCACACTTGTCTGTATTAAACTCCACCTGCCATTTTTCAGCCCATTTTTCCAGTTGGTCCAAATCCCTCTGCAAGCTTTGAAAACCTTTCTCACTGTCCACTACACCTCCAATCTTTGTATCATCAGCAAATTTGCTGATCCAATTTACCAAATCATCATCCAGATCATTTATATAGATGACAAATAACAATGGACCCAGCACTGATCCCTGTGGCACACCACTAGTCACAGGCCTCCACTCAGAGAAACAATCATTCACTACCACTCTCTGACTTCTCCCATTGAGCCAATGTCTAATCCAATTTACTACCTCACCATGTATACCTAGCGACTGATTCTTCCCAACTAACCTCCCATGTGGAACATTGTCAAAGGCCTTACTGAAGTCCATGTAGACAACATCCACTGCCTTCCCTTCATCCACTTTCCTTGTAATCTCCTCGAAAAACTCTCCTCGAAAAAGATTTGTTAAACATGACCTATCATGCACAAAGCTGTGTTGACTCTCCCTAATAAGTCCCTGTCTATCTAAATACTTAGTACTTAGTACTCCTTCCAATAATTTACCTACTACCGACATCAAACTTACCAGCCTATAATTTCCCAGATTACTTTTAAAGCCTTTTTTAAACAATGGAACAACATGAGGTATCCTCCAATCCTCCGGCACCTCACCCGTGGATACAGACATTTTAAATATATCTGCCAGGGCCCCTGCAATTTCAACACTAGAAGTAACTTGAGATCTCTGCTGTTAAACCTTTCCACACAGTACCAAAGAGGCTGCAGAGAAAGCACGTGAGCTTGCAGGCATACAATACAAAGATTTAGCAACATCTGAGAAAAGACATTATGTAGCCAACACGTTAAATCAAGCCTACTTCAAGGTCATAAAATGTTTGAGATAATTGGAATGGCGAGATATTATCCAGTCTTTCAGGTATTGAATGAGGAGGTTACCAGACAAAATGTTATAAAAACATAGAAATATAGAAAACCTACAGCACAACACAGGCCCGTCGGCCCATAATGCTCTGCCGAACATGTCCTTACCTTACCTAAAAAATTGCCTAGGGTTACCCATATTTTTCCAAGATCCGTGTACCTATCTAGGTGCCTCTTAAAAAACCCTATCGTATCCGCCTCCACCAATGTTGCCAGCAGCCCATTCCATGCACTCACCACTCTCTGTGTAAAAAATTTACCCCTGTCATCTCCTCTGTACAAACTTCCAAGCACCTTAAAACTGTGCCCTCTTGTGCTAGCCATTTCAGTCCTGGGAAAAAGCCTCTGACTATCCACACGATGAATGCCTCTCATCATCTTATACACCTCTATCAGGTCCCCTCTCATCCTCCGCCACTTGAAAGGGAAAAGGACGAGTTCACTCAACCTATTCTCATAAGGCATGCTCCATAATCCAGGCAACATCCTTGCAAATCTCCTCTGCACCATTTCTTTTTATCTAATAAATTTTTTAATGAGTTTCTACAATGCGAAAAACAAAAAAAAGTAAAGAAAGGTTTATACAATGCAAAACAAACGTATCAAATGTACAGTTCATAACAATTAAGAAAAAGCACCCATAGTAGAATTATATAAAATTAGTCACCACCCCACCCTCCCATTACCCAATTCCAAGCTAACTTTACGATATATAAAAAAAGTTAATCAGAACTTCTATCACCACAGAGCTGTATTTATAAAAAGAAGTTATATTGTCTCCTACCTGAACTATAATATGTCTACACATCAAAAGAAAAGGTAAATCTTAACCGAAAGAAGCTGGAAGTACGGGATTTAAATGCAAAAGAAAAAAGGGAGGGATGCACCCTTAATCTAAAAGGGAATTATGAAAATATTCAAGGTCCCTACACCTTTTGGAACTTCACGTCCGAATTAAGAAGTGAATAATGAATCTTTTCAAGGTCTAAGCAGGACATAATGTCTTTAAGCCATTGAGCATGAGTGGGTGGGGCAGCGTCTCTCCACCTAATAAGAACCACACGTCTGGCCGAAAGAGAGGTGAAAGACAATATACAACACTTAGTCAGAGTCAGATGCATGTCAACTTCTCCCGAAGTGCTGAGAAGAACAATCAGAGGGTTAGGTTCCGAGTAGCAATTACGTATATGAGATAAAGTTTTTAAAAAATCTTTCCAGAATTTCTCCAATCTAGGACAAGCTCAATACATATGAATAAGGGAAGCCTCTCCCCCTTTTCACTTATCGCAACAGGGACTAATATCTGGATAGAATCGCGACAATTTAGTTTTAGACATATGAGCCCTGTGTACAACCTTGAACTGTAAACGGCAGGGGCGAGCACATAGAGAAGTTGAATTAACTGACTTGAGAATTGAATCCCAAACCTTGTCGGATAGAAGAAAATTTAAATCATGCTCCCAGGCAGTTTCAATTTTGTCAAAGGGGGCTCGCCTCAACATCGCTAACATATCTGAAATAGTAGAAATTAAACCTTTACCCAATGGGTTCATATGAAGAAACAAATCCACAACATTTTTATCAGGTACCTCAGGGAAGTTTGATATTAAGGGGTTGATAAAATGTCTAATTTGGAGATATCTAAAGAAATGAGTGTTGTTAGGTTGGCCAAACTTTACAGACAGTTGTTCAAAAGTTGCAAAGCACTTGTCTATGAAAAGATCTTCAAAGTACCAAATGCCCTGTCTGTGCCAGTCTAGAAGTGTTCATAGAAGACTGAAAAAGATGATTATGTAGAATAGGACTAGAGAGAGAAAAACAGTGAACTCCATTATATTTTCTGAGCACATATTCTCAGAGTGTGTCTGATTAACAATTGATTTAGGCAAATGGCAAGGAAGTGCGGATCCGAGAAGTGTGGAGATGTTTTTATTAGAGTTCAACTCCATTGCACCCATATTGGGCAGCCAGACTGACTATAAAAGTAAGACCAAAAGATAAGACAATGTATTTTGGCTGCCCAGTGATATAACTGAAAATTGGGCAAGGCCATACCACCTACCCTTTTCGGTTTCTGAAGGTGAGCTCTCTGCACCGTTTCTATGGTTTCCACATGCTTCCTGTAGTGAGGTGACCAGAACTAAGCACAGTACTCCAAGAGGGGTCTGACCAGGGTCCTATATAGCTGTAACATTACCTCTCAGCTCTTAAACTCAATCCCATGGTGGATGAAGGCCTTCTTAATCACAGAGTCAACATGCACAGCAGCTTTGAGTGTCCTATGGACTCGGACACCAAAATCCCTCTGATCCTCCACACTGCCAAGAGTCTTACCATTAATGCTATATTCTGCCATCATATTTGACCTACCAAAATGAACCACTTCACACTTATCTGGGTTGAACTCCATCTGCCACTTCTCAGTCCAGTTTTGCATCCTATCAACGTCACACTGTAACCTCTGACAGCCCTCCGCACTATCCACAACACCCCAACCTTTGTGTCATCAGCACATTTTCTAACCTATCCCTCCACTTCCTCATCCAGGTCATTTATAAAAATCACGAAGAAAAGGGATCCCAGAACAAATTCCCAAGGAACACTACTGGTGACCGACCTCCATGCAGTATATGACCCGTCTACAAACACTCTTTGCGTTCTGTGAGCAGGCCAATTCTGGATCCACAAAGCAAGGTCCCCTTGGATCCCATGACCCCTTTCTCAACAAGCCTTGCATGGAGTACTTTATACAGTACATCTACTGCTCTACCTTCATTAACGTGTTTAGTCACATCCTCAAAAAATTCAATCAGGCTTGAAAGGCACAACCTACCTTTTACGAAGCCATACTGACTATTCCTAATCATATTATGCTCTCCAAATGTTCATAAATCCTGCCTCTCAGGATCTTTTCCATCCACTTATCAACCACTGAAGTAAGATTCACTGATCTATAACTTCCTGGGCTATCTCTACTCCCTTCCTTGAATAAGGGAACAACATCTGCAACTCTCCAACCCTCAGGAACCTTTCCCATCCCCATTGATGATGCCAACATCAACATCAGAGGCTTAGTAATCTCCTCCCTTGCCTCCCACAGCAACCTGGGGTACACCTCATCTGGTCCCAGAGACGCATCCAACTTGATGCTTCCCAAAAGCTCCAGCTCATCCTCTTTCTCAATATCTATATACTCAAGGTTTTCAATCCGCTGCAAGTCATCCCTACAATCACCAAGATCCTTTTCCGTAGTGAATACTGAAGTTAAATATTCATTAAGTACCTCTGCTATTTCCTCTGGTCCCTTACACACTGTTCCACTGTCACACTTGATTGGTCCTATTATCTCGCACCTTATCCTCTTGTCTTGATATACTTGTAGAACGCCATGGGGTTTTCCATAATCCTGCTCAACAAGGCCTTCTCATGGCATCTTCTGGCTCTCCTAATTTCATTCTTAATCTTCTTCCTGATAGCCTAATAATCTTCTGGATTTCTATCATTACCTAGTTCTTTGAACCTTCTATAAGCTTTTCTTCCTGACTAGATTTTCAACAGTCTCTGTACACCACACTTCCTGTACACTAAGATCCTTTCCCTGTCTCATTGGAACATATCTATGCAGAACATCATGCAAATATCCCCTGAACATTTGCCACATTTCTTCCATACATTTCCCTGAGAACATCTGTTCCCAATTTATACTTCCAAGTTCCTGCCTGATAGCTTCATAATTCCTCTTACTCCAATTAAATGCTTTCCTAACTTATCTGTTCCTATCCCTCTCCAATGTTATGGTAAAGGAGATAGAATTGTGATCGCTATCTCCAAAATGCTCTCCCACTGAGAGACCTGACACTTGACCAGGTTAATTTCCCAATACCAGATTAAGTACAGTCTCTCCTTCTGTAGGGTTATCTTCATATTATGTCAGGAAACCTTCCTGAACATACCTAACAAACTCCACCCCATCTAAACCCCTTGCTCGATGGAGATGTCAGTCAATATTTGGGAAATTAAAATCTCCCACCATGCCAACCCTGTTATTACACCTTTCCAGAATTTGTCTCCCTATCTGCTCCTCAATGGCCCTGTTACTATTGGGAGGTCTATAAAAACACCCAGTGGAGTTATTGACCCCTTCCTGTTTCTAACTTCCACCCACAGAAACTCAATAGACAATCCTTCCATGACTTAATGTCTGGTGAGTGCATGGAACACCCTGCAGGGGTGGTGGTAGAGACAGATACATTAGGGGCATTTAAGAAACTCTTAGATAGGCTCATGGCTGATAGAAAAGTGGAGGTCTATATAGGAGGAATTGATTTCTCAAACATTAAGGGCTGAAGAACCCATACTAGGCTATAATGTTCAAATATTCTTTACAGATGGCTGCTTGTATAAGAGCAGCCTGGCTCAATGATGAGCCAGTATGCATTTTAGCCAACTTTATCTGAACCAGTCTTTTGATTAATTGGGCAATGTCTAACATAGAACTAGAACTATGAATCATTCTTCCTCTTCATACCTTCCAAATAAGTTATATTCTGGATTTAGGAATATCTTTTCTGCTATGACCAACTATTCTTTGACAGAAGATTCACCTTCAGTGTCATGGATGATTAAGTATAAGCCTGGCAGTTGTAAACAAATGTCATCCTTTAAAGAAAGAAATATTTTGAAGCAACATGCATAAAATGCTGGTGGAACACAGCAGGCCAGGCAGCATCTATAGGAAGAGGTACATTCAACGTTTCGGGCCGAGACCCTTCGTCCTGATGAAGGGTCCTGGCCCGAAACATCGACTGTACTTCTTCCTATAGAAGTTGCCTGGCCTGTTGCGTTCCACCAGCATTTTGTGTGTGTTGCTTGAATTCCCAGCATCTGCAGATATCCTCGTGTTTGCGAAATATCTTGAAACTTGCCTATTTAAGACTGTTTCTCTGATTTCTGGCTCTGGTTTTCGCAAATAATGCTAAACATAACCCATAAAACTGTACTGTAACATAGAATGAGAATAGAATATGTGATGTGTATTTAGAGAGACACAATGGAGAATATTATGACAAGACAGGTCTACTACTCATATCATAACTTTTACACAATTCTGGCTGGCAGTATCTCATTTTTAAAGATCAAAACCATGAGCCCTCATCCCATCAGTTGCCCAAATCTGAAGGTCTGCATTCCTTCCCTAAAGCTCTCTGCTTCTCCTTATCCAGTTTGTCCTTTAAAATCTCCTTAAAATTTACCCTTTTGATCAAATTTTTACCTGTAACTTTTTATACAATTTTTCATGCTCTTGAGAAATGTCTTATGATATTATACTGTAACTGGAAGCTTGTACAAATGTAATACTTTAGTCAATTGTACTTTCCTATTTCTAAATGTCCTTATGGCCTTAAGGGTGTTGAAAAGGTTTTGTGGTGAGATCAGCAGGATTTTGTTTGCCCAAGAAAGTCTTTTATTTTTTTCTCTTCTGATTGGTTATTGTTTTCATTTGCAAAATCCTTGCTAAACACATGCTTCATATATCTTTATTTCCAACAGTGTGAAAGAATGGCTTGGTAAGCATGTTCTTTCTATACAAAAGCAAAACTTATAACAGATACTTATAAAAAGTATAACAGATGCAGAAAATCTAAAATGAAAGCGGAGAATGCTGGAAGGGCTCACCAAATCAGGCAGTATCTCTGAATGTCAAAGCATGGACATGTTGAAACTTCATGAAGCTAACACATTCACACTTTCATTCTACAGATTAAGCCATAGCAGATACATCCTTTGGTCTGAAATACCCGAGATGATAAACTGACCTTCTAATCTGGTCACTGACAAAGATTCTTGTATCATCACTAGTAAAGATAAGGTCTTGGAGGACTGAACGGTAGCCAGTGTTGTTCCTTTGTTCAAGGGGAGAAATGGAAATAATCCATGAAATTTACAGCTGGTGAACTTCACATCAATGCAAGTGAATTTCCTGGAGAGGAATTTAGCGATAAGATTTATGCGCATGAGGTTGCCTGAACAGAGCCAGTCAGCATAGATCTGTGCAGGGCAGATCATGTCTTACAAAACTGGTTGAGTTTTCTGGGGAGATGACAGATGTGATTAATGAATATAGATCTGTGAATTGTTAACTAGATGGACTTTAGTAAGGTCTTTGACAAAATCCCACACAGTAGGCTGATGCTGAAGGTTGGAAGGCAAGGCATCCATGGCCACTTGGCAGTTTCGATTCAGAATTGGCTTGCTCATAGAAGACGGAGTAGCGGTGGAATGGTGAAGGTGAAGGACTGTGACCAGTGGGGTTGTTGCTGCAGGTATAAAAGCTTGGCTGGGTGTATTGCTTGAAAATCTGGTCACCCCATTATGGAACGATGTGGTGACTTTGGAAAGGCTGCAGATGAAATTTACCAGGATTTACCATTTAGAGGGTATAAACTGTATGGTGAGTGTGAACAACTTTGGGTCGTTCTCTCTGGTGTGCTGTAGGCTGAGTGGAGATCTGGTAGAAGTTTGTAAGATTACAAGAGTCATAGGTAAACCATCAAAATCTATGTTCCATGGTTGAAATGTCAAGGACGTGAGTGGGGGAAGTTTGAAAGGATGTGTGGGGCAAGTTTATTTTCACAGAGAGAGGTAGGTGTCTGGAGTGGGCTGCTGTCATGGAAACAGATATGATAGGGGCATTTAAGAGGCTGTTAGATGGACAACTGAACCAGCAGAGAATGGTGGGATATGGAGCAGGCACAAGCAGATGAGAATTTGCTTGATATGCCATTGTGACTCAGTGGCTTGCTCCTGTCCGACATTCTATGTAAAAGAAAAACAACCCTGGCTTATCCGCTCTTTCCACATGGCTATTATTTTTCAGTCTATGCAATATTTTATTTAGTATCCTCTGCACCTTCCCCAGTGCAATCACATCTTCCCTGTATCATAGAGTCATAGAGAAGTACAGCACAGAAACAGGCCCGTTGGCCCATCTAGTCCATGCCAAAACCATCTAAACTGCTTACTTTCAACAACTTACATCGGGACCATAACCTTCCATATCCAAACTTCTCTTAAACATTGAATTCGAGCTCCCATGCACCACTTGTGCTGACAGCTCATTCCATACTCTCACCCTCTGAATGAGAAAGTTTTCCCTAATTTTCCCCTTAAACTTCTCACCTTCCAACCTTAAACCATGATCTCTGGTTGTAGTTCCACCCAACCTCAGCAGAAAAAGCTTCTGGGAAAAACCCTATCTGTACCCCTCAAAACCCTATTCCCCTGTAACCAGAGCAGGATGCATAACTTGGTTAAGAGTAAAGTATCCCTTTTGTCTTCCAATCTGTCTAATTGTGTCTGTGCTACTTGGCTCTATCTGTAGCGAAGAAAGAAATGTCAATGTTTCCATTAAGAGTGTGCAATAATTCCAACCATTGCCAATGACAGAGGCCAAATCCATGAAAATGTGACTATTTTAGGTGGGCATCTTGGTCAGCATGGATGAGTTGGGTGGATGGCCTTTTTAAATGCTACATCACTCTATGATTTTATCTGCAGAGAAAGAAAGTGTCAATGGGTGAATTGTGTGAAGTTGAGAGAGTGCAGCATTTCCAAAACATAATTTTTGCTTGTACTCCCTGATTTCACTTTCTCCCTACTCTACAAATATCTGGTGGGTGAGAGCTCACCAATGTGATGATGTCAAAATGAATGCTTTTGTTCCATTTTATCGGTTTCAGTTTGATATCACCACACCTGAGAAACCAATGCTATCAAACTAAACCCGACAGCTTCTGGACACGGTAGTGAGGAAGATTCAAGCTATTCTGTGAGGTTTCGATGTCAATAATAGAAAGAGGACAAAAACAGAGGACTGAAAAACTGAAAAATATGTTTTGATTAAAATGTATATTTATGCACCTGTTTTTGATTTAAAGTGCTCCCTCAGGGTAAACTGCAAGCAGCAACAACAATAATAAACAACACAGCTCTTATTAACTGCTGCATATTTTACAACAAACAGTAATAACTGACATATTGATTTGAATGTCTTCTCTTCATTATTCAAACGTGTGATTGCTAAATTCACAGTGAATGAGTGCATTTTTTCATTCCTATAAAACACTGACACAAACCTAATATAAATGTCTGCACAGGGCATAAATCACTTCATGCACCTTTTAATTGTCTCTTCAAGACATTTCCATAAAACGACTTCTCGAGATGCCTTGCCAATGAATTGCTTCTAAAAGGAAGAACTATTATCATGGTAACATTGCCATATTTCAGCAATTCGAAAATGGACGGTTTCGATATCATCGACCTCTCCACTGGTGTATAAACAAGAACATTCTATATCCAGTTGCTTCGACACTCCTGCTGCAAAGGAAAGAGCAAAGGAACACCACCAAATAACACAGATCAATCATACCGGTGTCCAGGATGAGCTGCCTTAGCGACTATTGCCCGGTAGCTACTCCCAGCTACTATGATGAAGTGCTTTGAAAGGATGGTTATAGCAAGAATTAACTCCTGCCTGAGCAAGGACCTAGACCCATTGCAACTTGCCTACCAGTACAACAGGTCTACAGTGGACACAATCTCAATTGTGCTGCACTGGACTTGGGATCACCTAACCAGCAGCAATACCACATCAGATAGCAGTTTATTGATCAGAGATGTACCGAACTGCTGCTGCAATAAACAAATTTTACCACATATGTCTGTGACAATAAACCTGACTCTGATTCTGGTAATATGATTATGATCACCTGTTTAAAACAATTTCACCAAATTATAATACCCAAGGCTAGTTTTACTTTACAAAATCAGATTCCAAAGTTATACAGTCTTTTAGTACAGAACAGTGGCTATCCAATAATGAGGGCCTCTCAGGGAAAGTCACAAATTTGGGTATTACATTGCCCCTCACAAATCTGGCAGTGTCATTATATCTAGAAATAATTCAAATACTTCCTAAGTTCGTGTAAAATCAAACACATTAAAAGCAAATTAAAATACTGATATACATACTTGCCTTTAGACTTAAACAAGAAAAAGACAAAGTCCAAGATTTTGGTCCTGAATTGATTATTCCCGGTAGGATTTTGTCTAATATTTCAGAAAGCTGTTGAAAGAGCATTATATCTGTATGTTCCCAAGGTAAGTACTCTATGGAGATGTTACTATTCTCAGCAGAGCTTGGGGGAATGAAAGTAATAATTTGCAATGTACTGAGCAAGTACCTAAAATGAAATTTGCTGTTTTGGGAATTAAGATGTCCGTGTCAGACTTTAATCTCCAAAGGAGTGTGCTCTTCAGAGCCGTGTTCTCTTTCAACTTTATTAAGGCTGAATTTGTAGTGCAGAATTAAGAGGAAGGAAAAACATTCCTATAAGTTTAGATGAATAATTAATAATAAGATTAATTACAATCCTTAAACACATTTAAAAATATTTTCATCAACAATTGTTTTTTGGAGTTTATCTTACATAGTGAGATATCCTTAAGTGTCTTCCAGGAACAGTTGCAAAAGAAAAATTATGTTAAACCATACTTCTGAAATAAGAAGTGTTAAATTTCAAGGGACTTAAATGGAAAGGGATGGAAAGGACTGGGAGGGGAGTTGTGGAGGTTAGAGTCTTGTGATACAGAGTCTCTCCAGTGATGATGGAGAGATGGAAATCCAGAATGCAAAAGACAGGAGAGGCAGAGATCACGGATATTTATAAGTTACAGAGATAAGAGATGTTGCGACTGCAGAGGGACCTTAAATCACAAAACCAGATGGGCTTGGCTGGCATACATTGTGCACCTTTGTATCGCTAAGCACGGTGTTTCAGTTGCATCTCCCTGTGACAGAAGAGAGACGGAAATACACTTGCTGCATTAGCATTCACATAGCATTTGTGTACCTGTAAATCCATGGGAACAGAGACACTGGAAGCCTCCAGGCATATTATAACAGCTGCCATTGTTCAGACAAGGTAGAAGCACACACTCGTTCACATCCAGTTCACATAATATCCCGTAGTAACCCGTCGTACAATTGCATTGGAACCTGAGGGGGAAATGTATACACAAACACAAATTAAATCAATAATATCAATCAACCAAGTGTGAGTGATAAAAACACCTTGTGTGTTATCCATCTGGCTATTGATTTTGGTCTTGGGTCTATTCAGATACAGAGGTGGTATAATTGGTTGACATTGTTAATTTTTATTTGTACTGCTACCAGAGCAAAGTTAATTTGTTTCAGACATTCTTTGCCTTTCATCAGAGGTTATATTGGAGTTAAAACTAATTACTTATGCACAAAGAGTGAAGTTTGAAGAGAACTACACATTGATGCAGCCATGAAGAAAGCACACCAGCTGTTCAACTTCACTAGGAATTAGAGCAGATTTGGTATGTGACCAGAGACTTTTGTGAATTTCAATAAATGTATGGTGGAGAGCATTCTACCTTTTCACATCAATAGGACGCTCCAGTGAACATGATCACAAAAGAGTGCAGAAGGTTACAGATGAAGCCAGCTTCATCATGGGCACAACGCTCCAGGCCACTGAGCTGCATCAAGAAGGCAGTATCCACAAGATAGTGTGACATAGGGGCCAAAATAGGCTATTCAGGCCCATCAAGTCTACTCCACCTTTCTATCATGGCTGATTTATTATCCCTTTCAACCCCATTCTCCTGCCTTCTCTCTGTAACCTTTGATGCTCACGATCAAGTGCATGCCACCTTCCCAATACTACTGTCTGGCAGGAGGTACTACAGGAACCTGAAGACCCACACTTAATGATTTAAGAACAGTTCTTTCCCTCTGCCATCAGATTTCTGAACAGTCTGTGAATCCATGAACACTACCTTGCTATTCCTCTTTTTTGGATTATATTTATTTTGTAATTATATTAATTTTTATGATCTTGCACTGTACTGCTGCTGCAAAACAGTAAATTTCACATCATACAAGCCCGTGATAAGAAACCTGATTCTGATACAGACAGATATTGGATGGAATGCCTGCATAAGTCTTAATAGTTTTATGTTAATAAACTGGCTCCAAGGTCAGATTAATTATTTAGTGCTAATCTCTGATTCCATTGGTAGACTGCAAGTTTATGTTATGTTTATCTGACTCACAGACACACCCCTTAAAGAAATTATGCATTTTCCCATATACTGTATATATATTTCAAATGTCATCCGTGGAAAGAGTTAGGAATACCAAGTTTCTGAGAGTACTCATAATGGGCAATCTCACCTGGTCCCTGGGTACTGCCTCTTTAGTCAAGAAAGCACAGCTTTGTCTCCACTTCCTGAAGAAATTGAGGTGAGTGAGACTAGTTTTTACAAAAGCACCACTGGGAGTTTCCTGATCAGCTGCATCACCATATGGAATGGGAATTGCAAAGCATCTGACCACAAGTCCCTACAAAGGATTGTGAAGACTGCTGAGAGGATCACTGGTGATAACTCCATCCAAGATATTTCTCAGGAGCTTTGCATATGCAGGGTCTTTAGTAATGTCAAGGATCCCTCCCATCCCTCCCACGATCTTTGAACTCCTGCAATCAGGCAGGAGGTACTATAGCGTTAGGACATGAGAAGGTAGGATGGAAAACAGCTTCTTCCCCCAGCCTTCGAGACTACTGAACTCCTGGCCACCATCCACATCTCATTACCTATGAAGCACCAGTAGCTTTATACCATTTACATTTAAAATTGTGTCATATTTGCACTTTATGCTAAATTGTTAATCTTCTGGAATATATTTTGTAATTTGTTACTTTATTTGTGGTAATATTACTTTATGTGTTGTGTGTAAGTTATATGTACTGTGTTGTATCCCTGATCAGGAGGAACATTGTTTTGTTTGGTAGTTGTACAAGTATACAGTTGAATCACAATAAACTGAACTTGAACCTGAAAGGAAGAGTAACATTTAAGGTGGGTGTCCAATCACGAACAAGAGAAAATCTTCAGATACTGGAAATCCAAGCAACACACACAAAATGTTGCAAGGACTCAGCAGGCCTTGCAGCATCTGTGGAAGAGAGTATTGTCAATGTTTCAGGCCAAGGCATTGACTGTACTCTTTTCCATAGATGCTGTCTGGCTTGCTATGTTTCTCCAGATTTAAGGTGGGTTTATGGGTTGGGATAGAGGGATTCAGAGTTTGATGACAGTAGGGAGAAAATTGAGATTTAGTGGACTGTATGTTTTTAGATCCTAACATTATTGATGGTAAACTGTATGAAAGGCATTGCTGTGGGACATTTGGGATCAAGGCAAAATGCTGGTGATTCCTGAGCTTATTGATAGCACTTTCATATCTAAATCATAGTCACAAAGTGTTGCAGTACAGAAGCAGGCCTTTTGGCCCATATAGTCCATGCCAACCTGTCTTATTGCCTAGTCCCATCAACCTGCAGCTGGCCCACAGCCCTCCATACCTCTGTCATCCACGTACCAACCCAAACTCCGTTTGAGTGTTGCAATTGAACCCGCATCCACCACTTCCACAGGCAGTTCATTACACACCCACAACATACTGTGAGCGAAGTTTCCCCCTCAGGTTCCCCTAAAATAAAATTGTGACTTCTCATGATTATAGTCCTCAGGCAGTTGAATTATGGCTGTCACTCAGAGTACCTCTTTCTAATTGAAGACAGGGTAAAGTGAAGATCAGCCAACATTTCATGATCTCACCCACAAGAAGAACTTTGGTGGGAAGGGCAACTTGTGAACATTCAAAATGAAAGAGTTGAGTTGGACATTAAGTGCAAACATCAGTCATGGTTCAATAGATTGCGCATCTGCTTCTGAGGCAGATTCAAATCTCAGTTCAGAGGTAAGCAACCCCAAACACTCCAAGACAGTACAGACGAGTTGGAGGTGACAGTGAGCTCAGGGACATATTGGGAAGAAAGTGGATGACAGTACAATTTCAACAATACTAGTGATTCAAACACACTGGCAAGATAATTAACTTACTTTCACCCCTTTGAATTGCAGAGCCCTATTAAAAGTGCTGTTTTTTGAAGACACTAAATCAAATTATACTCCAAGCATTAGCCAATCTTTACCCCTTAAAAGATTTTCTAATTATTATCATAATTCCATTTTCAGAAGCTTGCTGTGTACACATCGACTTCTGTGTACCTAATATTGCAGCAGTAACTACGCTTCCAAACAAAAAAAGAGGTGTGAATACCTGTGGGATATTCACAAGTTATTAAAGTCACAATATAAATGAGAATATTGTCCTTTATCTGCAATATATTAACTTTCTATTTTCAGGTTACATTAGGAAAGACACTGCACGTGAGGACAGGTGCATAGTATAACTTTATTGAAAGTGATTGTAATCGCTGACAATGAATGCTGGGAATATTCACAGATTTTATTGTAAATTTGTATTTTGGGATCACTGTTACATGCTAGGATTAAAAATAGGATCCTTGTAAATTTCCCCTTGTAATAAGAATTAAAGCTAAAACTTCCAGAACATTTTAATTGCTTAGTTTTCTCCTTTCTGGCTATTTCTGTCTGAATTGCGAGTTCTGATGATTTCCAGCAGGAGGTGCTCTTGAGCTTAATAGTGTAGCTATGTCAACACCTGGTTATGCAGGTGTGATTTTGCTTATTCCTCACTGTCAAAGGGGAAGTAACACCTGGGGGAAGTGTGGATTAAAGTCAAGGCTACGATGTGAGGTTAAGTCTCTGAACAGCACTCCACTACAACACAACTCTCCCTCCTGGGAACGTAAAGGGCACAGGACTATTCCCTTCAGGTTTGCTGCTGTGAAACAGATTAATGTGTCTGGCTTGGATATTCCCACTGATTTACAGAGTTGAGCAGATTTAGTGGCAATTCTATTTCAAGTTGAAACCTCACTTTTTGAATGTGTAAATATTGGACGAGGAGATGGACAGTGAGCCCACCAATCCTGCCCAGTTAATTCAATTAGAACATGACTATACATTCAGTCCTTCTCTGTGTATTGGTACCTTAACCTTCAATACCATCAAACAATAAAATTCCATCAAGTCTGATTCTTAAAAATTTTAACAGGTTTTGCTTCAGGGTGGGGAGGAAGAAGAGTTCCAGATGCCAACTATTTTTTATGTGATGTGCATATCCCTGAGTAACCTTGTTCTAATTTTAAACTTTGTCCTCTGGCCAGGAAGGACAAAACATACTTTCTCTCCCTCTAACATAACTAATTCACCTTCAACACCCTAAATAGATATATTTTTCATATTTTCTCACAACGTGGAAAAAGGTCATTTGGCCTATCAATTCCATGTTAGTTTTCAAAGCAATCTGTTCTCAAGCACACACCAGATAATACCACCTGATTATTCACCGTTCTCTGAAACTGGGGGCAATTCATAATAGGCACATATCCTCTGACCACCAAAACTAGGGGCAATTCATAATGGGCACATATCTTCCTACCATATCTTTGGGATATGGAAGGAAATGACAGCACCTGAGGGAAAATCTGCAAGGTCATGTGAAAAGTATGCAAATCCCACACAGAGGACGCCCATGGTCACCATCCAAACTAGGTCACTGGAGCTGTACTATCTGGAATCAATGCAGTCTGACCTTATAGCCCTGTCTTCATTCTGACAAACCTTAGTTGGATCTCCTCCATGGCCAGGATTTCCTTTCCAAAGAGTGGTACGCACAACAGAATTAAATAATCCAAGATCACAGTACAGAAAAAAGCCGGTTAAAATGACCTTTAATGATTGAAAATTTCAAGAGGTGAGTGACTCTGAATTTTGAAATCTCAATTGATAGAAGAATATCAGAGTTATATTATATATTCATATTACAACAATAAAATGAACTTTTATACCTTTGATTTTTTGAAATTGCCCTTTTAAAATAACCTACCTTATGGTTGGAATTCTTCCTACAATATCTGATACTGTCGGTTTGGTGATGATTATTAATCTTGCCTCAAAATATACATCAGCTAACAATTTTGCCCTTTCATTCTTTCCCTCATCCATCTCCACTAATTCCTTCAAAACTGTCCATCCTCAAGCAATTTTCTAATCTTGTGGAAAGTCACATTCACTTCACTCCACAGCTGCAGCCCGGATGTTGAGTTCCAAGGACTTACTATTTTATTATAATTAAAAAGCTGAACTATACAAGTTAACATTTTTTTCTTTTTCTCAAACATACAGGAGTTTTCAGCGCTCCTGAGCTGTGGGGATAATTTTATGCATTCCCACATTTTTAATTTGTGAGTCCTGCAGACAACATGTTGTTAGACTTTAGCAAATCACAGCCAGCCTTGGTGTTCCTGTGATAATAAGGCTTTAACACCTTTTAAAACAGCTAAAGAGATATTTAATTGGTACAAGTGGTGACATGTTTGTAGCCAAAGCAAAGGTATAACTTCAGCGTTTACCAGCCCTGACAAATGAAAAGGTTATATACTAATCAAATACTGATTAAATAATAATCCTTGGAGACACAAGAGGCTGAAAATGCTGGAACCTAGAGCCAAGAAAGGAGTTTCTGGAGGAACTCAGTAGGTCTGGCATCATCTATGGAAGGAAATGGACAGTTAATGTTCAGGACAGGACACTTCATCTGCATCATTAGAACTGAGGGGAGATGGTCAATTTAAAGAAGTGAATGGGAAGGGTGAGGCTTCAGCTGAATTCCGGTGAGGAAGGTGAGTTGATAGGCAGATAGAGTCATGTGGAGGGGGGAGTGTAGAAATAGTGACAGAAATTGGGAAGTGATAGGTGGAGGCAACAAAGGGCTTCAGATCATGGAATCTAATAAAAAAGGAAAGTGAACCAAGTAAGGGAGAGATGGAGGACATTGGGGTGAGTGACCTAGTGGGATGAGTTTGTGGGAGATGGACAGATGGATTCAATGTGGGAGGGTAAAGAGACGTGGTGATAAGAGGCTGAGGGTGGTTTTGGAAAGATGGGTGTGTGTGAGAAGAACTGGATGGATCAGAAAGAGAGATGAAGAAACAAGAGGGAGAGCAGGTTACCTGAAAGTGGAGTATAATAACTCTAAATATGTAATTGTTAGTGGATGCGCTAAAGACCTGGTGAAAGTGGCTTGTAGTGGAAGGTTTCTCAAAACCCAATCACATACCAAATCTAGTTTGGTATATTTCTGGAAGATGAGACACCCATCTCAAACATTCCAGAAGGACCATCCATTCCTACATCACCCCACAGTCCTGCCTTTGGTGACATGACATGTCCAATATTACAACACTTTGCCTTCACTTGCCAATTGAAGAAAGAACTGTCAGGAACCTAAAGCATGGAAGATGGCCTTTGGCTCTTTTTGTCCATTTATAAGTGAGCAGGCTCTTCACTACTTAACTGGATATTGATCAAGCTGTCTATTGTCCAACTTCCAATACTGCTGTTACCAATATTCAAGAACATGGAAAACATGTTTTAATTCTATAATGAGGTATTTCTTGAATTGTTTGCAGAATTATCCTATAGTTTAATTATTAATTCCTGGGGATTTCAGGAAAATCTTGTAGCATTGTCAACCTGATGATACGCCCAGCAAGCATGAAATGATGAATTTACAAAATATAAAAGTAAATGTATCTGATCGAATCAGCTGATGTAATTACAAGGCTCATCACAACAGCTATTGAGTTTCAACTCTTTATGGAAAGTTTTGAAATACATCAGGGGACTGGATAGTTTGATTGACACATTTTCAGCTGGTAAATGAATGTGATGAATTGAACTAGTCAGTAATTCCAATTTTCTCACAGGCTAATCCTGACTGACCCCATAATCTGCATGCAGAAACTGACAGTCGGCAGTTACTCATTCTTTTCATGAAAGATATCTTGTTGATGTTGAAGTCAAGGTCACCATAGTTCCACCGATTAACCTATCCATTAAGGTAGGATATTGATACTGTTGGTACAGGCATTGCCCAGAGAGACATGGAGCCAAAAGTATTCAGCTTTGATTCCTAGGCTGTGATGAATTAACTGATCAACAGGAATTTAGCTGGCAATGGAATTATAGATCCTTAGTCAGACTAAAAGGGGGAATTAGAAGATAAGCAAAGTTTGTTGGACCCCCGAACATTATAAGGTGTTTGAAACGTTAAAGATCTGCCTGCTTTGATAAACTTAAAGATGTAATGTCAGGAGATGTAAGAGCAAGAGAGTTCCTTTGTTGACCAGGCCTAAATTTATTTCCTAACTAATACCAAAATGCAGATAGTCTTGTCATTATAGAATTGCTGTTTGGGATTATGCTGAGTATAAATTGATTGTTATATCTCTGGAATTACAATGGTGTCTTTTCCTCCGTGTCCATCTCCCATCAATTGAAGATGACTTGTTCTCATTCCAATTTTAGGCATGGAGAATTCTGGTGCATTAATTCTTTTAGATGGCCACCACCTATCATGTGGGCTGGACTGAGCAAAGTTATGGTCAATATTAAGGAGGTCCAAGCTGATTTGAGAAAAGGATATACCAATGACCCTCCTATACAGACACACCGATACAATATCTGTAATGGACCGTTAAGCGCTTTGGGACATATGGAGGTCATGAAGTCACTATGCCCACTTTTGAATTTCTACTGAACAAAACATTTGGAGGTCAAAGATGGACAGAATTAAATTTGTACAGGATATTCTGCTGGGTGAATCACATAAGATACAAGAGGAATGCAGAAAATATTTTTGAGGAACTCAGGAGGCCAGGCAGCAGCTGTGAAGGAGAATAAATGGTCAGCATTTTGGGCCAAGACCCATCATCACCATTTGTGTGTGTTGCTCTATCACTTGTATTTATGAGATGCCAGAGGAGCTCAGCAGATCAGGCAGCATCTATGGAGGGAAATAGTAATGGACATTTTGGGTTGAAACCCTTTGTCTAGACTCTGCGCATCCTCTTCTACAGTCTATTGTGTCATTATCCTGTCTGGTGAGCTTGCTCTGCCAATTTAGTTCTCTCAATCCACACAAGAAAGGTCCACTACCCAAGTCATTGAGAGCAGTCTCCGTTGCTACTATTTTCCATTTTCACAAAGATAAGATGGGGAAATGAAAGAAGGTCAGCTTTAATTAGTGGCCAATTTCCAAGAGTAGTCCTTCCTTTGTATCAAGTTATTGAAGAGGATGATCCCAGAACCAGCAGAAGAGGTACATGGCCAGATAACCTGCTCCATGCATCTCATATAGTGGATGGCATCCTCAGTACAACATCAAGCAGTAGGTTTGTGGTTCTTACGATGGTTTCATTTCAATATTTTACAAAAATAACTTTCAAGTGGCAGTTCCTGACTTCTTTCTCCACAGCAGTTAATGGAATCAAAGTTGGGAGAGATTTTCTTCTGGCAGCTCTCCCACTGTTAAGACCATAAGATATAGGATCAGAATTGGACCATCTGGCCCATCAAGTCTACTCCACAATTTAATCACGGTTGATCCAATTTCCCTCTAAGCCTGAGTTTCCTGCTTTCTCCCCGTATCCATTCATGCCCGGACCAGTCAAGAAACTATCAACCTTTGCCTTAAGTATCATAAACACTTGGCCTCCACAGCTGCCCGTGGCAATGAATTCTACAGACGTCACCACCTGGCTAAAGAAATTCCTCTTCATCTCCCTTCTAAGACGATGCCCGTCTATTCTGAGGCTGTGTCCTCTGGTCTTAGATTCTCCCACCACAGGAAGCATACTCTCCACATCCACTCTATCAAGGCCTTTCACCATTCGATCAGTTTCAATGAGGTCACCCCTCATTCTTCTGAATTCTGGTGAATACAGACCTAGATCCACCAAAAGCTCTTCATATGACAAACTGTTCAATCCTGGAATCATTTTTGTGAATCTCCTTTGAATCTTCTCCAGTTTCAACAGATCCTTTCTAAGACAAGGGGCCCAAAACTGCTCACAATACTCCGTAAGGCCTCACTGGTGCCTTATAAAGTTTCAACATTACATCCTTGTTTTTATATTCTAGTCCTCTTGAAATGAATGCTAACATTGTATTTGTCTTCTTCATCGCAGACCTAACCTGAAAATTTATCTTTAGGGAATCCTGCACAAGGATTCCCAAATCCCTTTGCATCTCAGTTTTTTTGTATTTACTCTCCATTTAGAAAATAGTCAACTCTTTCTTTTCTTCTACCAAAGTGCATGACCATACACTTCCCGACACTATATCCCATTTGCAACTTCCTTGTCCATTTCTTAATCTGCCTTAGTCCTTCTGTGGCCTCTCAACTTTCTCAAAACTACCTATCTCTCCACCTATCTTCATAATGACTGCAAACTTTGCAGCAAAGCCATTAATTCCATCGTCCAAACCATTGACATATAATGTAAAAATAATCGGTCCCAACACAGAACCCCTGTGGATCACCACTAGTCACTGGCAGCCAGTCAGAAAACCTCCCTTTATTCCCACTCATTACCTCTTGCCACTGCTTTATCCATGCTAGAATCTTCCCTGTAATACCATGGATTCATAACATCATGTGTGGCATCTTGTTAAAAGCCTTCTGAAAATCCAAATACACAACATCAACTGTTTCTTTTTTGTCTATCCTGCTTTTTACTTCTTCAAAGAATTCCAACAGATTTTTCAGTCAAATTATCAGAATGTAATTATCAACCTTTATATAAAAAAATTAAGGAAGATGTGGCAAGATGGAGCCTGATTCCTTTTTTCAGTCTCTGTTCAAGGATTGAGTCTATTAAAATGAATATACTGCCCAGACTGTTATATCTCTTTCAGACCCTACCAATAGAGATTAATCAAAATCAATTCAATGAATGGAATAAGATGCTATCAAGGTATATTTGGCAGGGTAAAAGGCCTAGAGTTAATCTCAAAACTTTGCAATTAGCAAAGGAAAAGGGGGGATGGGGCTTGCCTTCTCTTTGAGATTATTATTTTGCAGCACAGTTGAGAGCTCTGATATGTTGGTGCAACCCATCACATGATGCTAAATGCAAAAACATTGAGGAGTGGGTACTTCCCATCCCCATACAAGCAATTTTGGCTGATAACAACCTGCAAAAGTACATAAATACTATTGATAATCCATAGGTGAAATTGACTCTTAAAATATGGAAAACTACTATAAAAGAATATAATCTAGAGGGAGATATTGCAATTCTTAAATGGTGTGCATATGTCTCTGATTTTACACCAAATAAATTGGATGCTAGATTTAAGGACTGGACAGCTAAAGGAATAACAGTTCTTTGCAACATAATGAAAGAAGGAACACTGTTCTGTTTTGAAATGCTTAAAGAGAAACACTTATTAGAAAAACAAGATTTTTATCGGTATTTACAGATGCGACAATATGTTAATAAGACGCTTAAAAATGTAACCAAGGCAAATAGATGCTTGATAGAGCTCTTTAGAAAAGCATATAATTCAGATAATGGTAGTAGAATCATTTCAAGCATGTATAAGGGGTTGTCAAATCTTAAAACACATTCGACTTCATACATTAAAACAAAATGGGAGAAGGAAGGAGGGATAATTATATCTGAGGAAGAATGGACAACAATATGGAGATATCAATGGAAATGTACCAATTCACAGAAATGGAGGGAGTTTGGATGGAAAAACTTGATAAGATATTTTATTACACCCTCTCAGAAATCCCATTATGATGGTAACCTCCCTGTTTGCTGGAGAAATTATAGAAATCAAAATGCAAATCATTATCATATTTTTTGGGACAGCCCTGTTATCAAAAACTATTGTAGGGGGATACACAATGCCCTACAAGACATCTTTAAATGTGAAGTACCCTTGGAGAGTAAGACCATATATTTTGGATATATACCTCAAGAATGGTTGAAAGGAGATAAATATTTAATGAATATACTGTTGGTGGCTGGTAAAAAGACTCTTACTAGGAAATGGTTATCACAGGAGAGCCCAACTTTAAATACATGGATGGAAATTACAATGGACATTTACAAAATGGAGAAGATAACAGCATCTGTTAATCATAAGCTGGAACAATTTGATTCATACTGGGAAAAATGGTTTAAATACATAATGCCTCATAGGCCTGATTTTATTCTCACAAATCAATGAATCTGTTGTAAATAAAAAAGATCACTCCCTACTTGTACATAGTTCTTTCCTTTTGCTTGTTTTTTTCTTTCCACTCTTTTCTATAAGTGTATACCCCAGATAAATACTTTGTGGAGATTTTGTGATATATATGATTATAAGATATATATGTACAATGTCTGAAATACATCATATGGAAATGTTTGTTTGATGAACTTCAATAAAAAAATAAATTACAAAAAAAAAGATTTTCCCTTGAGGAAACCATCCTGACTACAGCCTATTTTATCATGTGCCTACAAGTACTCTGAGACCTAATCCTTAATAATCGACTCCACCAACTTGCCAATCACTGAGGTCAGACTAACTGATCTATAGTTTCCTTGCTTTTGCCCCTCTCCCTTCTTGAAGAGTGGAGTGACATTTGCAATTTTCAGGTTTTCTAGTGCTTCTTGAAAGATCATTACTAATGCCTCCACGATCTGCTTCAAGATTCTGAGGAGTACACCATCTGGTCCAAGTGACTAATCTACCTTCATTCCTTTCAGTTTCCCAAGAACAATAGAAACATAGAAAACCTACAGCATAATACAGGCTCTTTGGCCCACAAAGCTGTACTGAACATGTCCTTACCTTAGAAATTACTTCGGGTTACCCATAGCCCACTATTTTTCCAAGCTCCATGTACATATCCAGGAGTCTCTTAAAATACCCTATCGTATCTGCCTCCACCACTATCGCTGGCCCCCCCATTCCACGCTCTCATCAATTCTGCATAAAAAACTTACCCTTGACATTTCCTCTATACCTGCTTCCAAGCACCTTAAAACTGTGCCCTCTCATGTTAGCCATTTCAGTTCTCGGAAAAAGCCTCTGACTACACGATTGATGCCTGTCATCATCTTGTACACCTCTATCAGCTCACCTCTCATCCTCCCTCGCTCCAAGGAGAAAAGGCCGAGTTCACTCAACCTATTCTCATAAGGCATTTTCCCCAATCCAGGCAACATCCTTGTAAATCTCCTCTGCACCCTTTCTATGGTTTCCACATCCTTCTTGTAGTCAGGCGACCAGAACTGAGCACAGTACTCTACAAGTGGGGTCTGACCAGGGTCCTATATAGCTGCTACATTACCTCTCAGCTCTTAAGTACAATCCGACAATTGATGAAGACCAATGCACCATATGCCTTCTTAACCACAGAGTCAACCTGCGCAGCAGCTTTGAGTGTCCTATGGACTCAGAACCCAAAATCTCTCTGATCCTCCACACTGCCAAGATTCTTGCCATTAATACTATATTCTGCCATCATATTTGACCTACCAAAATGAACCACCTCACATTTATCTGATTGAACTCCATCTGTCTCTTCTCAGCCCAGTTTTGCATCCTATCAATGCCAGGCTGTAAACTCTGACAGCCCTCCACACTATCCACAACACCACCAACCTTTGTGTCATCAGCAAATTTACTAACCCATCCCTCCACTTCCTCATGCAGGTCACACCACTGGTCACAGGAATCACCAGATTCCTGCGGCTCTCCTGGTATAGTAATTGTGGATAAGAGAAAAGACAATCTATCATGGAACTGATGCATGATGTAGTTGAATTATGATGGTAAGGGAAGGCCTCACATTCAACAAATGTGCATGGGGAGAGTTGATGCCCATCCATAAAAGTACTTTAGAAGATGGCAACATCTGCCTTGTTGAATGACTTCAACCTCTTCCCTGGTGAGTGATGCTCCAACAGTGGTGCTGGGGAAGAAGTTCAGTATTCATATAAGGTGTCCACGATTAAAGGACGACATATTTTATGAGGAGTATAGATAGGGTGACATTCAAGCAGGCTTTTTCCACTGACGATGAGTGAGACTAGAACTAGGGGTCATAGGTTAAGGATGATAGGTGCAATGATAAAGGGGAACATGAGGGGGAGCCTCTTCACTCAGTGACTGGTGAGAGTGTGGAATTAGTGGATGCAGGTTCAATTTCAACATTTAAGAGAAGTTTGGATGGGAGTGGTATAGAGGGCTGTGGTCCAGGTGCAGCCTTATAGGATTAGGTATAATAATAGTTTGGCATGGACTAGATGGGCCAACGGACCTGTTTCTGTGCTGTAGTGCTCTATGACTCCTTTTCCTAATCAGGCTGCTGTGAGACTCAGAAGGGAACCCACAATTTGGGGAAATTCCCTGGGGCTGTTGCCCCTGAGGATAAGGGTCACAAGTTTAGAAACTGCTGTCAAAGAAAGCTTAACCGTGCATTTTATGGATGGCATACAATAGCCAATGCAGCATAACAATTTGGTTCTCAGCAAGACTATCCCATTACATTCTTGTCTTGCACTTAGCTGATGGAAGGAGATGGAGTCAGGTTGTGAAACACTCACTGCAGAATACCTCAGCTCCCAATGAAGGGTCATGACCCGAAATGTGAAGGTCTATTCCTCTCCATTGATGCTGTCTGACCTACTGAGTTCCTCCAGCATTTTGAGTATGTGACTCTGGATTTCAGCATCTGTAGTTTATGGAGCAGTCAAGTCAGCATTCTACAGCTACGGCAGATTACAGAGAGCCACTTTAATGAGCTCGTAGAGTACAACAGCACAGAAACTGGCCCTTCAGCCCATTTTGTCTGTGCTGACCTGGCCCTCTGTCTAGCCTCATCAACCCGCATCAAGATCATACATAACCATCCATACCCCTCTCATCTATGTACCTATCCAAACTTCCCTTAAATATTGAACCCACATCGAGCAGTTCCATTTTTATATTTATAATTTCTCGGCTCCCACTCATCCTGTCATCGTTACTCTATCAGCAGGTGACAACTGCTGATTTATTATGTGAGTTCAATTCTTCTCAGATCTCTAGTCTCTTCATATCTCTAAAGTCGATCCAGAAGTATTTTACTGTTTTACAGTACCTATCAAACATCTGCATGTGTTATTTTTACAGATCTATCACGTTAGTGAAAATAAACACGTACAAATGTTTGGGAAAAATACTCTCAGACTTTGCTACCTTCACACCATGTACCACAAAAATTAAACAGATTGCGTCTCTGACATACCTCAAAACATGTGACTTGTCTCACTTCAAATACCGAATGCAGAACTTAAATCTGAACACAGTCATGAGGATCTTATATTCCTGGATGTAATGGACTAAAGGTCACATGGCTGAAGAAATCTTCACTCTTGCTAGTTTAAGAATTTACAATAGCAAGAGTGAAGATTTTTGCTTCAATTTTTCATTGAAAAACACCATGGCTTGCATAGGAAAGACTATAGCAGAAGTATTAGGGGTCATAATCTCCCTAAGTGTGAGGTCCTGCGGTTGACCCTTAAAGTGAAATTGGCACCAGCAATATTCATATTGAAAATGCCTTGTTCACAAAATGGCTGGAAGTGTGGACTTGGCAAGACCTAGTAAGTCAAGGATATGCTTAATGTTACCTTGAGGAAGTTCAGCATCCCCATTGCTTCCCGGAAACCCTTGGGCCATGATGTCTCAAAGTGTAAAAGGAGCAGTGGGATGGTGCTGAGACCCTTGGATCTATTCATTAGAGGAGCCCTCTTAAGGATATACTTTTGAACTGACTGAACCATCTGGAGCTTTTGCAATCTCCTTGAGGATACAGTGAACAGGAGTGTGCAGGATCAGGCAGGTCGGCCATTGCTGGGGGTGGAATCTAACTCAAGATCTGACAGTCGAAGTTGAACCCATGGTCGGCTCCATTACTCTGCGCTGATTAAAGGATTGAGCAAGATTTAAATTGTCGATGAGAGCGGAAAACAAGCAGGTGTTCAGCATTGTATGCCCTCATTAATCAGTCTTCCTCTCTTCCCGCTTCTTGGGCATGAGGTGCAGGAGTCTTGGGTCCTTCACTGCCAGGTTCAGGAGAGTTGTTGAGGTCTCCTGGACTGGCTTCAGAGTAGAACTGACATCACTCGCCTGTGGACTCACTTCAGGAACTCTGCAGCTCATGTTCCACATGAATTGTTTATATCTTTTGCTATTTGCATGATTTGTGCTCTTTTGCAAATTAGATATGTGGTAGTCTTGTGTGTGTGCGTTTTTAGTGAATTATATTGTGTTTGTTTTGTGAGTGCCTGCAAGAAGATGAATCTCAAGGCGGTATATGATGTACATACTTTGATAATAAATTTGAACCGAATTTTGACCAAACCCAATCTAGACTCCTTAATCTGGTCAATTCATACACCAACTTCTTGAAACCCACCTGCAGGTTAGGAATAAGCTGCCATATTAGGAAAGATAATTGGCGGACCACTTTTTTGAGCACCTCCATAGAACTTCCGAGTAGCCAGATGTCTTAATTCCCATTCCCATTCCTGTTCTGACATGCGGGCCATGGTCTCCTCTTGTGCCAAGAGGAGGCCACTCTCAGGATGGAGGAGCAACATCTTGTATCCCATTTGGGTAACCTCCAACCTGGTGGTATGAATATAGATTTCTCCTTCCAGTTAAAAACATTTCCTCGACCTCCTTCTTCTATTCCCCACTCTGGCCTCTTACCTCTTCTCACCTGCCTATCACCTACCTCTGTGTTTCCCCTTCTTTCCCTTTCACTTATGGTTCACCCTTCTCTCCTATCAGATTCCTTCTTCTCCAGTCCTTTGTTTTTCCAACCCACCTGGCTTCATCTATCACCATCTAGCTATCCTTCTTCCCCTCCCCCCACCTTTTTATTCTGGGGTCTTCCCCCTTCCTTTTCAGCCCTGAAGAAGTGACTGTGCCTGAAATGACAGTTATTTATTTCTCTCCATAGATGCTACCTGACCTGCTGAGTTCCTGTAGTGTGTTGCTTTGGATTGCCAGCATCTGCAGAATTTCTCATGTTTATAAAGGCATAAGTGTATAACTTTTTCAACTGTCTATAGTGATCCTTAATTTAATGGAATTTTCTCAATATGATTCTGGCTAATTCAGTAAAACCCTGAATTGGAATGGGCAACCCTAGTATGCATGGGCATCAAACAAGCATTAGGTTTGCACAAGTAGTATTGCTTCAGAAATGGGCATGGCCTGCATCTCACACAGACTGAGCATGCCCTTTATACATGCCACGTTGGACTTGGGCTCAGCTGACAATGCACCAAAGGAAGAGAGTTCATGTTAAATAGGTTCTTTTTGGTTCTTTAATTGGACCACAACCTCACTGAACAGACACTACCCTCCTCCCCTTCTTCCTCATAAGAAAATATCTTTGTTCAGTAAACCCAGTTCAGTGAGCACCCTGCTTGACTTTGCCCACTATTCCTTCATGCTCCTATAATCCCTCCTCTGTCATTGACAAAAAGCTGTACTTCTTGAGTCAAGTTCACTCATTTACCAGCAGCTGAACCTGAGAAGTGTCCATTAAGCCTAAAGCTTTATAACTTTATGAAGTTTGTATTGATTGTTCATCCCTTGCCTAGGATCTAATGATTGTTAAAAGATCCATTGTGCGTGTTCCAGGGGAAATGAAAACTACTCACATTTTGAAACTGCTTTGTTCAGCTGGCTTGCTGAGTAAAGAACACTGCCTGGTGAGAAAGTAGAAAATAATCAGGTTTCATTTTTGTATGAATGAGGTAGAATTTGCAGCTGAGACAAAGGCCATTCTGCTGCTGTGATGTTTATACTCCACTCCCATCCTGACTCATTTCATCCTAGTAGCTGTATTCAGTTGCTACTTCAATGATGAGGGACACAAGAATGATAGAGGGAACAGGGTTCAGTTATCGAAGCACGGACTCCACAGCACAATACAGGTCCTTCAGTGCATTGTTTTGTGCCACTGTTTAGCCTATTCTAAGATCAATATAACCCTTCCATTTTGCTATTATCCATGGAACAAAAAGTCTCCTAAATGTCCCTCTCTTCCTTGCTGACAATCAACACTGACACACCTCAAAGATGCATGCATGATCCACTGCTTCTCTCTCTACACCCACAACTATGTAGCTAGGCACAGCTCAAACGTCATCTATAAACTTTTTCAATGACCCAACTATTATTGGCAGAGTTGTTGGTGGTATGATGGTGGAACCAAATATATTAGAGGCTTTTAAGAGACATTTAGATAGGCACATGAATGTGAGGAAGATGGTGGGACATTCTGTAGATAGGAGGGATTGTTTTTTTTGGGGGGGGGAGCTTTGATGTACTTTTTAGCTGGTATGGCACAACATTATGGGCTGAAGGGCCTGTGTTTTTGCTGTACTGTTCTATGAGTGAGGTAAATCTGTTGGTTGAGTGGTGTCAGAACAACAACCTTGCACTCAATGTCAGAATGACTAAGGAATTGATTGTGGACTTCAGGAAGGCGAAGTCAATGGAAAACACATCAGTCTGCATTGAGAGATCAGCAGTGGAAAAGATGGGCAGTTTCTAGTTCTTGGGAGTGAACAACTCTGAGGATCTATCCTGGGCCCAAAATATTGATGTAATTATAAAGAAGGCATGACAGTGACTATATTTCATTAGGAGTTTGAGGAGAATTGATATGTCACCAAGGACACCTGCAAATTTCTACATATGTACTGTGGCGAGCGTTCTGGTTGCATAACTGACTGGTATGGAGCGGCCACTGCACAGGATTGGAAAAAGCCACAGAGAGTTGTAACCTCATCCAGTTCTATCATGGGTACTAACCTACCCAGAATCCAGGACAACTTTAAAAGGTGATATCTCAAAAGAGCATCATACATCATTAAAGATCCCCACCACCGAAGAGATGCCCTCATCTTATTTAATTTATTTTTATATATATTTATTGTAGTTCATAGTTCTTATTACTATGTATTGCAATGTACTGCTGCTGCAAACAACAAATTTCACAACATATGCTGGTGATATTAAAACTGATTCTGATTCCAATATTTGTACTTCTACCACCATTCCATGACAACACATTCCACTACCTACCACTCATTGTGTAAAAAACCTACACTGTCATCCTCCTATACTTTCCTCGTATTGCTTTAAAAATCTGCTCCCTTGTATTAGCCATTTCCAACCAGTGAAAATGTCTCTGGCTGTTCCTCTATACCTCTTATCATCATGCACACTTGTATCACTCACCTCTTATCTTCCTTCACTCAAAGAGAAAAGCCCAAGTTCGCTCAACCTATCTTCATAGGACATGCTCTCTAATCTAGGCAGCATTCTGGTAAGTCTCCTCTGCACCCGCTCTAAAGCTTCCACATCCTTCCTATAATGTGGCAACCAAAACTGAACAGAATATTCCAAATGAAACTCAGAGTTGTACACTGCATACATACTTCGATAATAAATGTAGCTTGAACCATGGTTTTATAGAGCTGGAACATTACTTTGCAGCTTTTGAATTCCCTCTCCTGATTAACGAAGGGCAACATACCAAATGCCTTCTTAACCACCCTATCAACTTGCACAGCAAATGTATAACTGTGCATGTAACTAAAGCTCTAATATAGAGCCTCTATCAAATCAGCTGGCATCCTCCTTCACTCTAAAGAGAAAAGCCCCAGCTCTCTCCTCCCCTCCACATGGTTCCATCTGCTTTTATTTGTTTCTTCTCATTGTGTGCCTCCACCTGATGCTCACCTGCCTCTGTCTCCCAGCTTAACCCTTCTTTTTCCCCTAACAGCCTCCATCTGCCCAACATCCTTCACTCTTCCTCAGTCTACCAATGTGCAATTGGACACAGATTCTCCACCCACTTCTCATCTTTATATTCCCTCTCAAATGTCAACACTTCCTTCTCTCCTCCCCACCCACAGATGCTTTCTGACCAACTGAGTTGCTCCAGCACATTGTCGGTTGCTCCAGGTTCCAGCGTCTGCATTCGCTGGTGACTCCAGTGTCTTCCCTGCAATTGAACAGCCAGTTTCTGTTCTTATCCCACTGTGTGGATGAGATAACTGTGGAAAAGTCTGATGTCCATTCCTACCTGTGAGTTCGAAGTTGAAAGATTGAGCAGGTTAACAGTTGTCTCTTTAGAGTGAAGGATGATGAGAAATGATTTGATAGAAAGGTATATGGGAGGATAAAAGGTGCAGACAGAGTGGAGAGCCAGCACCTTTATCTCAGACTGGCTATCGCTAATACTTTTAAGCTGATTAGAAGAAACAATAGGGAGAAGGGATGTCAGAGGTCGTGTTTTTTTTCCACACACAGTGAGTGGTAAGTGCATGGAAGGCACTTTTGGGGATAGTAATAGAGGCAGTTGTATTAGGGGCATTTAATAGACTCTTAAGCATTTGTGTGAAAAAAATGGAAGGCTATGTGATAGGGAGCAGTTAGATCAATCTTGGTTCAAAGGTGAAAAGGTCAGCACAACATCTTGGGACTGTTGTGTTTTATAGGATTTTATGTTTATACTTGTATTTATTACACTTTCTTGTTTTTCTATTGGTTTAAAACATAGAAACCCTACAGCACAATACAGGCCCTTCAGCCCACAAAGCTGTGCTGAACATGCCCTTATCTGAGAAGTTATCTAGGGTTACCCATAGCCCTCTATTTTTCTGAGCTCCATATACCTATCCAGGAGTCTCTTAAAAGACCCTATCGTATCCGCCTCAACCACTGCTGCTGGCCGCCCAATCCATGCACTTACCACGCTCTGCGTAAAAAAACATACCCCTGACATCTCCTCTGTACCTACTTCCAAGCACCTTAAAACTGTGTCCTCTTGTGTTAGTCATTTCAGCCCTGGGAAAAAGCCTCTGATTATCCACATGATCAATGCCTGTCTTCATCTTATATACCTCCATCAGGTCACCTCTCATCCTGCATTGGTCCAAGGAGAAAAGGCCGTGTTCCCTCAACCTATTCTCATAAGGCATGCTCCCCGATTCAGGCAACATCCTGTAAATCGCCTCTGCACCCTTTCTATGGTTTCCGCATCCTTCCTGTAGTGAGGCGACCAGAACTGAACACAGTACTCCAAATGGGGTCTGACCAGGTCCTATATAGCTGCAACATTACCTCTTGGCTCCTAAGCTCAATCCTACAATTGATGAAGCCCAATGCACTGTATGCTTTCTTAACCATAGAGTCAACCTGCGCTGCAGCTTTGAGTGTCCTGTGGACTCTGATCCCAAGATCCCTCTGATCCTCCACACTGCCAAGAGTATCACCATTAATACTATAATCTGTCATCATATTTGACCTACCAGAATTAACCACCTCACACTTATCTGGGTTGATCTCCATCTGCCACTTCTCAGCCCATTTTTGCATCTTATCAATGTCTGGTTGTGATTTCTGACAGCCCTCCACACTATCCACAAAACCTCCAACCTTTGTGTCATCAGCAAATTTACTAACAATTTACATCGCTCCATTTCTTCATCCAGGTTGTTTATAAAAATCACAGAGTAGGAGTCCCAAAACAGATCTCTGAGACACTCCACTAGTGACCGAACTCCATGGAGAACATGACCTGTCTACAACCATTCTTTGCCTTTTGTGGGCAAGCCAGTTCTGGATCCACAAAGCAATTTCCTCTTGGATCCCATGCCTCCTTACTTTCTCAATAAGCCTTGCATGGAATACCTTGTCAAATGCCTTGCTGAAATCCATATACACTACATCTACTGCTCTACCATAATCAATGTGTTTAGTCACATCCTCAAGAAATTTAATCAGGCTCGTAAGGAATGACCTGCCTTTCACAAAGCCATGTTGACTATTCCTAATCATATTAGGCCTCTCCTGATGTTTATAAATCCTGCTTTTCAGGATCTTCTCCATCAATTTACCAACTACTGAAGTAAGACTCACTGGTCTGTAATTTCCTGGGCTATCTCTAATCCCTTTAATGGAACAACATCCGCAATCCTCCAATCCCCATTGATGATGAGCAAAGTTCATCGCCAGAGGCTCAGCAAACTCCTCCCTTGCCTCCCACTGTAGCCTGGAGTACATCTTGTCCATTTCCAGTGATTTATCCAACATGATGTTTTCCAAAAGCTCCTGCACATCCTCTTTATTAATATCTATTCTTTATGCCTGTTTTGTTTCTATGCTGCAATGGATCCAGAGTAACCGTCATTTTGTTCTCCTTTACACTTGTGTGCTGAAGGATAACAATAAGCTATCTTGAATCAAAGGCCCTGTACTGTGCTGTGCTGTATCATTCTATGTAGTTTTAGAGGACAAAGACATTTCCCTTGCAGTTGGGAGTCTCCCTGGTGTACTACCATAGCAAGTAAATAGTGAGGGGAAAATCAGTTAGAATTGTGGTCAGTTCCCCTCAACCCACCCCCCTCCATCCAAATATAGTCCTACAGACAACTCGCTTCAGCATCTATGGGTAGCCTCTGTCCATTGTGACTTCAACCAACCCAGCTAATCAGGTAGATGTTAACAATGCAGAACTGTTAACACATCAAAGCCTTACCACAGAGAAGTCTAAGCACTAAAGTTGCCTCAAACAGCCCAATTCTCTCTAATACTCAAAAACTAAAAAATAAAACCAGATGCTAAAAACAACAGAAAATTGCAGAAATAAACAGCATCTGCGCAAAGAGGTACATTATGAGAAAACATTAACTCCGTTTCTCTTTCCATAGATGCGTTCTGACTTGCTGAGTGTTTTCAGCACTTTTTGTTTTATAGTCCAGCTCTCTAACTGCTTCTTGCTCAAGAAAATCACTCTTGAGGGTCTGGGGTTGTATAAACAATGCAAGAGACAAAAATGACAACGAACATCTGGAACCCAACACAAGTGCATATCAAAGTGCCGAACATCCAGGAGTTAAAACTGTTATGCAATAATTACACAAAAGTTCACCATTTTATAAGTTTATTTCAAATGGTTATTCAGCAATAAGGAGAACTTTAATTTTCTTCCTGATTAGGTTTCTGTTACAGTTTTAGAAAACAAAGTGCTTATTATTTACCAGTCTAAATCTCCACAAAATGCGCATTAAAATCCTACTGTGCTTCTGAACCATGCGGGTAAAGCATTGGGCATTGGGCACATACTGATGCACAAATCTTACTATTTTCAACAAAAGACACAAAAGAAAATTGAGCAGTTATGCCTGTGAGGGAGAATTAATGAAGTAAAGACAACAGACAGGAGAAAGCTCTACATTTGGAAGCATTAGACATTAAGTGAATGAAGAGATTTGGAAGGTGCATCTAAAGTTGAACATTGTGCATATGACATAATAAACACAGCACCGGTTCTATCTGGGCATGGACTACTATTATTTGTATGTTTATGTCCATATGCCTGAGGTCTACTTATGATGATTACTCTTCATTAACTTATTCCATGAGTTGATGCAAATACTTACATTGTCATTACAATGGAAGTTGGTTTTAGTCATTGCAGGATATTTGATTAGAAGCAGACTGTTCAGCCAGCTAACCCATTCAATTAAATTACGGCTGATATGTACTCAAACTTCATTTACATGCAGTCATATAGCACAGAATTAAGCTCTTTGGCTTAACCCTCCTCAATCTAAGCTAAAACCTATGCCCTTTACTTTTAGATGTCCTTACCATGGGATATCCAGACAACCAGTGCCTCTCATAATTTTACATACTTCTATCATCTTTAAGCCTCCTTTGCTCTATGGCAAACTATTGCAACTTATCCAAACTCTCCCTGCAGTTCAAGCCCTCCAATCCAGCAGCATCTTGTGAATCTCCTCTTCACCTTCTCTAGCTTAATCATGTCCTACATATATTGTGCTGACCAGAATGACACACAATACACCAACATTTCATAGTTCGATGTTCAAAGTTCAAAATAAACTTTATGATCAAAGTACATAGATATCATCATATACAACACTAAGGTTTATTTTCCTGTGGGCATGCCCAACAGATCTATACAATAGTAACTATAACAGGATCAAGGAAAGATCAACCAGAGTGCAGAAGACAACAAACTGTGCAAATGCAAATATAAATAAATAAATAACAATAAACATCAAGAACATGAGATAATAGGATAAAGATTCCTTGAAAGTGAGATCATTGGTTATGGCAGAATTTCAATGATGGGGCAAGTGAAATTGAATGCCATTCAAAGGTTTCAAGGTTTCAAAGATATATTTAATGTCAGAGAATTGTATACAATATACACCCTGATTTTTTTCTTCTTTGCAACCATCCACAAAAAGAGTGCCCCAAAGAATAAATATTAGAACCCCACGTTCGCTCCTCAGCTCCCCCTCCCACATGAAAGCAACAGCAAAGCACTGATCGCCTCTCCCCCACCGAGCACTCAAGTGTGCCCCAAAGATTACTTGTTCACCCAGAGGCTCTCTCTCTCTCTCCCCCAATAAGGGAAAAAGACGTATCTCCTTTTCACAGTGAGAAGGGTGACATAGCAAACAACTTGTTGGTTTACGATGTTAAAAGTCTGTCGCGTCACTTTTTCCGAGCTCCATGCCCAAAGAACTCTGTCTCTGGGCACACAGCCAGCATGCTGCTTTTGATCTTCCATCTCCCACGACACACCAATTTCCCACAGAGGCACCGACCTCAAGTCCACCCACCTCCAGAGCCACAAAATCTCAGAACCCTAAAGGAATGCTAGTCTTCTAGGCAGCATCCTTGGTATATCGGATAGCAGTCAATTGTGAGACTCCAAGAGTGGGTCCCGTTCCTGCAAAGAACCGAAGTCAGCATGTAATTATCCCCTTTTATTCAACAGCATGATGGTTGAGGGATACTAACCCTTCTTGAAACTAGTTGTGCAAGTCCTGAGGCTCTTGACCCTTGTACCTCATGGCAGCAGTGAGAGGAGAGCGTGACCTGGGTGGTGGGGATTTCTGACGATGGATGCTGCTTTACTACAACAGCTTTTCATGTAAATGCGCTCAATGGGTGGGAGAGCTTTACCCATGATGTACTGGGTCAAATCTATTACTTTTTGTTGAATTTTGCATTCAAAGATATTGTTTTTCCCCAAGCAGCTAGTCAATACACTCTCCACTACATATGGAAAGATGGTTGTCAAAGTTTTAGATGTCATGCCAACTCTCCACAGATTCCGATGGAAGTAGAGCCACTTACATGCTCAGTCCAGGGCAGGTCTTCATATATATATATATAAACACCTAGGAATTTAAAGTTGCTCATCTCTCCACCTCTGAGCCTTCAACATTGCAACATTTTGTAGAAATGTTATATGATCATCTGATGGACTAATTCTGAGAGGATTGGGAATGACATTCAGCAGTTACGAATAAGCGGAGAAATTGATGTCTTGTAATTATGAGACAAGTGGCTTTGTTAAAATAAAATGCTGTTCAGGAGCAAACATAATCCTTTGAGCATGTTGGGAATGAACTATGGGAAAACAGGAAAAGGGAAGTCATTGTCAAATCTGGCTTCACCTAACATTGGTGAATTAAGTTCTAGGATTTGCACTCATTTATAAAATAATAATGAACTTGTTCTGAAGTGGTGAAGCAATCTATAGTCCATTTGGTAGTAGTGTTACCTTTCAAGCAGAATGTTATTGCCTTACTCTAGAGTTTTGAACTCAAGTTCAAAGTTATAAGTGAATTTATTATCAAAGTAAGTATATGTCACCATGTACTACATTTGAGATTCATTTTCTTGCAGGCCTTTACAGGAAAATAAAAAAATAAATAAAATAGAAGCAAAGTTGTTTAATTATCTCAACTGACACTTTTGCCTCACCCTACAATAACATCCGATAACATAGTCACTTATTTCAATGCAGTTTGTGGACCTCAGCCTGATACAACATTGGCTCTCATTTTTTTGACTTTTTAACAGTAATTATGCTCCAAATGTCCTTCAGCAGTTATAAGGTCCTTTTAGAATCAGAATCAGGTTTAATATCACTGACATATATCATGAAATTTGCTGCTTTGTGGCAGCAGTGCAGTTTGATACATTAAAAATTATTATACTGTAAATTATAATAAGAAATATATGTCTATTAAATTTTAAAATTAAGTAATACAAAAAGTAAAAATAGAGAGGTGGTGTTTATGGGTTGGTTCATCGTCCGTTCAGAAATCTGATGGTGGAGAGGGTTCTGAGGTGATGAAGTTTGCAATTTTGAAAGTGATTGCTGAAGTCAGTGGTTAACAAAAGCTCCGGGAGTGCTTTGGATTCCCTAGGGATTTGATCATCAATAATCAGCGTGAGTCTGAATAGGGCAGGCGATAAAACAATGGGACAATTTAAAACATGATGATTGGTTTGTTATGTTCTTCAAACCTATTCAGTTAGAAGTTCGTACGTAATGTGGGATAGCTGGTGGTGTAGTGGCATCCGCACCGGAGATCGATGTGAGTGGTCCCGGGTTCAAATCTGACCAGTTCCTTATATGTTTCCATCTGTGCTGGGTTAGCATCTCAGCCTTGTTAAAAGTCAGACAAATGCTAAAGAAACCTCAAGGTTGCCCTCCGATGCACCACAAGGTACGGTGAGGAACAACAGCTAGGGCAGTGGGACAGTGACCATCGTCAAGAGAGTGAGCTGAGATGGGAGGTGAAGTGACAGAACTTCTCGGAATGTACTCAGCCAAAGCCCTGCTTCTTTCTCCTGGGTTTTGTTATTCAATTCGAGAAAAAAGAAGAATGCAGGAAAAGGAATTAACAAAAGTTAAGCAAATGGACAAGAAAGCCATAATCAAGGGCTGCAAGTCAAAAGTACTCTATAGCAATCAAAGTAAATCTAGTCCGAGGTTTAATTGCACTGTGCAATTTTAACATTGCCCAGTATTATTAATACCTTAGTGATGTGAAATGCAACTGATTTAATCCTAACTGCAATCACTTGATTTCTTTTAAGTTCCTCAGCCTTCAACTTTTAATTCTGTATTAGGATATATTTCTGGCAGTGTTCACGCACAGCATAATGGTTCACGTTAATCTAGTGGAATAAGTAGTAAATACCTGAAGCCAAGTGGGCAGAAATGTTTCTACTCAAATGGCACCAAAGTTGGTGGCAACAGAAACTGACCATTGTTTCTGTATTGGGAAAGTGTTCTACCTGAAGCACTTTACAGAACCTTCACAGAGAAGTCCTAATTATTCACACCCTCAAGTTCATTCCACAATTCATTAATCCTATTCCTCTTGCTAACCAAAATTCCATCATCACAGTTTTGAACCCTTCTATTTGCCAGCAGTCTAAACAACATTTGGGGCAATGTTTAGATTTCCAGCATGCTCTGTGTGAAGAATATCATCACTGGATATGCAAATCCAACCAATTGACTTGGTCAATTATGCTATCTTGTTCAGTTTATTCTTTCATTTAGGAGAAAATAAGGCCAATTTAAGAAACCTTTTACATCAATTCATCATTACCAATTTCTAACTGCAGTTGGGAAGTCTGTCATCTTATGAGAGGCCACGTAGTCCAGCAATCATTCTGTTGAAAGTACACAATTTGCCCTCAAAGGGGCTTGTTTTGTTGCTGTTTTGTGGCATTTGTTGTTGCTGCTTGTGTTATTCTATGAACATGGTGGGAATTTTATGATGAGACTGAAATGTGTGGCAACACTAGTGTGCTGCCCCAGTGCACAGTCATCGAGTCATAGAGTCACTGAAAGCTACAGCACAGGAATAGGCCCTTTGGCCCATTTAGTCTGTGCTGAACTCATCTGTCTGCCCCATTGACCTGCAGTCAGACCAGAGTCCTCTATACACCTTCCATCCATGTACCTATCCAAATTTCTTCTAAATGTTGAAATCAAACCTACACTTACCACTTCATCTGGCAGCTCATTCCACACTCGCAACACCCTCTGAGTAAAGATCTCCCTTACGTTCCCCTTAAACATTTCACCTTTCACCATTAACCCATGACCTCTAGTTTTAGTCTCACACAGTCTCATAATTTTTTATACTTCCAACATACCCCTTCACTCTAAGGAATAATGTCCTAACCCATTCTAAGGTTGTATTGGTCGTTAAAGCAAACATTACATTTCTCTGTGTGCTTCAATGTACATCTGATAAATAAGTGTGAATCTGAATCTGAGACAGTGATACATTTCAGGAGATACAGAACAGAACAGCCTGGGTCTCCAGATAGCATCTAACCACAGCTTTGCCCAGCTGCAACTTGTCTTCTACCCTTCCAGCCTAATCACAAATGTGTTCTAATTCACTTATGATTAAGGTAAAAATCCCATTAGGTGTTTTAATTATTTATTATACTTGCACACTACTATCTAATGACTTATGTTTCTGAACCTTATATCAGCTACCCCAGCTGTATAAATATCATGCAATTAGTTCCAATGGAGAACTAAGGCATCAGGCCTTATTTAATATGCAGAACTTGGCACAACCTTTGTGAAATTCAGTAATTAGGTTGCACTAATACCTTGGACATGTGCCTGGTCTTCAAGAAGTATGAGGAACTTTTTTATAATAAACTCTGCATGGAAAAGCAGTATGTGATTAGGATACTCAGGGGCCTAGTCAAATGATCCAGTGAAATTAACTCAAATTCACTAGAGCCATTGATGAACTTAACCTCATTAATTTTATAATTTCAGGAATGAAAAAAAGTATCAGTAAAGTTGAAAGTACAGGAGCCTTAAGTCCTACACCAGCAGGTCAAAGGACAGTTATTACCCTTCAACCATCAGGCTCCTGAACCAGCATGGATAACATCACTCACCTCAACACTGAGGTGATTCCACAACTTATGTCCTCAATATTATTTATTTATTTATAAAAAAAATTTTGTATTTGCATGGATTGTTTTCTCTTGCACGTTGGTTTTTGCCCATCTTTGCTTGTGTGTAGCTTTGCATTGATCCTGTTGTATTTCTTTTCATCTACTGTGAATGTCCACAAGAAAGTGAATCTCAAGGCAGTATATGGTGACCTACAGTATATATACTTTGATAAAAAATTTACTTTGAACTTTGTACATGAAACTATCAAATTGTAAAGCAGCATTTTGCTCACTAATGTTCTTCAGGAAAGGATATCTACTGTCCTTAGCTGGTCTGGCCTATATGCCACTCCAAATGCACAGAAAATTAAAACAGAAGAAAATGATAACTGCCCTTTGAATTTTTAACTGTCCAGAAAAATCACGAAGCATAAGAAAAATTAGGGATAGACAATAAATGCTGGCATTGCCAGGTTACTTACATCCTGTGAAATAAATAAGAAAGTGAGCCATCGCTTGCTGCTTTTATCCTCTTTCACTATGTAAGGTTTTGCTCTACAGCAGAGCCTTAAGGAGATAAACTTCAATATGTTTCTAAATCTTTCAGCAGAGCAGCTAATCTGAGAGGAAGCAATTAAAGGACTACAAACTTTTCAATATCCATGTTTAGGGGAAGAAAAAGACAGTGTACCAAAGTAACATCAAGTTCTCACAGTGGAAATTAGTTTAATGACTATGAAGTTAAAATACATATAAATTACAGACTCTCATGCTGAGATAGTGCAGGACTAAAGTGTACATAATGTAAATGGAAGACAGATCCTACTATAGATCTCAGTAAGTCAAGAGTGGCAAGGAGGTGAAGTGGACATAAGCAACTTAATGACAACATAGTGAACGTGAAAAGATGGATCTTGATGAACATAAAATTCAATCATTAAGTCACAAAGATGCAAAGAAGAACATTTCTGCAAGAGGCTATATTTTCATTGTTTGTTAATTATATGTCAACTATTGTCAGACTCCAGCTCATAAACCAGTTGAGGAATTATCATCCCCAAATTGACTGGGATAAGAAGCAAGTGAGGACTTAACAATAAAATGTAATACTCAACCCCCTTTCACAGTCTGGCCTAATGGATTCAGATTCATTTATTTATCATTGAAACATACAGTGAAATGCATCAAAACACACACGGAGTGCTGGAGGAACTCAGCAGGCCATGCAATAGACAATAGACAGTAGGTGCAGGAGTAGGCCATTTGGCCCTTCTAGCCAGCACTGCCATTCACTGTGATCATGGCTGATCATACACAATCAGTACCCCGTTCCTGCCCTCTCCCCATATCCCTTGACCCCGCTATCTATAAGAGCTCTATCTAACTCTCTCTTGAATGCATCCAGAAACTTGGCCTCCACTGCCTTCTGGGGCAGAGCATTCCACATATCCACCACTCTCTGGGTGAAAAAGTTTTTCCGCATCTCTGTTCTAAATGGCCTACCCCTTATTCTTAAACTGTGGCTTATAGTTCTGGCCTCACCCATCAGCGGGAACATGCTTCCTGCCTCCAGTGTGTCCAATCCCTTAATAATGTTATATTTTTCAATCAGATCCCCTCTCATCCTTCTAAATTCCAGTGTATAAAAGCCCAGTCGCTCCAATCTTTCAACATATGACAGTCCCGCCATTCCGGGAATTAACCTTGTGAACCTACGCTGCACTCTCTCAATAGCAAGAATGTCCTTCCTCAAATTTGGAGACCAAAACTGCACACGATACTCCAGCTGGGGTCTCACCAGGGGCCTGTACAGCTGCAGAAGGACCTCTTTACTCCTATACTCAATTCCACTTGTTATAAAGGCCAGCATGCCATTAGCTTTCTTCACTGCCTGCTGTACCTGCATGCTTGCTTTCATTGACTGATGTACAAGAACACCTAGATCTCGTTGTACTTCCCCTTTTCCTAACTTGACTCCATTTAGATAGTAATCTGCCTTCCTGTTCTTGCCACCAAAGTGGATAACCTCACATTTATCCACATTAAACTGCATCTGCCATACATTTGCCCACTCACCCAATCTGTCCAAGTCACCCTGCATTCTCATAACATCCTCCTGACATTTCACACTGCCACCCAGCTTTGTGTCATCAGCAAATTTGCTAATGTTACTTTTAATCCCTTCATCTAAATCATTAATGTATATTGTAAACAGCTGCGGTCCCAGCACTGAACCTTGCGGTACCCCACCGGTCACAGCCTGCCATTCCAAAAGGGACCCGTTAATCGCTACTCTTTGTTTCCTGCCAGCCAGCCAATTTTCAATCCATGTCAGTACTCTGCCCCCAATACCATGTGCCCTAATTTTGCCCACTAATCTCCTATGTGGGACTTTATCAAAAGCTTTCTGGAAGTCCAGGTACACTACATCCACGGGCTCTCCCTTGTCCATTTTCATAGTTACATTCTCAAAAAACTCCAGAAGATTAGTCAAGCATGATTTTCCCTTCATAAATCCATGCTGACTCGGACTGATCCTTCTACTGCTATCCAAATGTGTCGTAATTTCCTCTTTTATAATTGACTCCAGCATCTTTCCCACCACTGACGTCAGGCTAACCGGTCTATAATTCCCTGTTTTCTCTCTCCCTCCTTTCTTGAAAAGTGGGACAACATTAGCCACCCTCCAATCAGCAGGAACTGTTCCTGAATCTATAGAACATTGGAAAATGATTACCAATGCGTCCACGATTTCTACAGCCATCTCTTTAAGTACCCTGGGATGCAGACCATCAGGTCCCGGGGACTTATCAGCCTCCAGACTCAACAGTCTATCCTACACCGTTTCTTGCCTAATATAAATTTCCTTCAGTTCATCCTTTACCCTAGTTCCTTTGGTCACTATTACATATGGGAGATTGTTTGTGTCTTCCCTAGTGAAGACAGATCCAAAGTAACTGTTCAACTCGTCTGCCATTTCCTTGTTCCCCATAATAAATTCACCCGTTTCTGTCTTCAATGGCCCAATTTTGGTCTTAACTAGTTTTTTGCTATTCATATACCTAAAGAAGCTTTTACTAACCTCCTTTATATTCTTGGCTAGTTTACCTTCGTACCTCATTTTTTCTTGGCGTATTGCCTTTTTTGTTATCTTCTGTTGCTCTTTATAAGCTTCCCAGTCCTTCGGTTTCCCGCTCATCTTTGCTATGTTATACTTCTTCTCTTTTATTTTTATACTTCCCTTTACTGCCCTCGTCAGCCACGGCCGGCCATTACTCCCCTTAGGATCTTCCTTCCTCTTTGGAATGAACCGATCCTGTACCTTCTGCATTATTCCCAGAAATACCTGCCATTGTTGTTCCACTGTCTTCCCTGCTAGGGTATTGTTCCATTGAACTTTGTCCAGCTCCTCCCTCATAGTTCCATAGCTCCCTTTGTTCAACTGTAATACTGTAACATCTGATTTTCCCTTCTCCTTCTCAAAGTGTAGGTTAAAACATATCATATTATGGTCACTACCTCCTAATGGTTCCTTTACCTCGAGGTCCCTGATCAAATCCGGTTCATTGCACAAGACCAAATCTAGAATTGCCTTCTCCCTGGTAGGCTCTAGAACAAGCTGTTCTAAGAATCCATCTTGGAGGCACTCCACAAACTCCCTTTTCTTGGGGTCCAGTACCATTCTGATTCTCCCGGTCTACCTGCATGTTGAAATCCCCCATGACAACTGTATCATTACCTTTGCGACATGCCAATTTTAACTCTTCATTCAACTTACACCCTACATCCAGACTGCTGTTTGGGGGCCTGTAGATAACTCCCATTAGGGTCTTTCTACCCTTAGAATTTCTCAGTTCTATCCATTCTGACTCTACATCCCCTGATTCTATGTCCCCCCTCGCAAGGGACTGAATATCATTCCTCACCAACAGAGCCACCCCACCCCCTCTGCCAGTCAGTCTATCCTTTTGATAAGATGTATATCCTTGAATATTCATTTCCCAGGCCCTGTCCGCTTGAAGCCATGTCTCTGTTATTCCCACAACATCGTACTTGCCAATTTCCAACTGGGCCTCAAGTTCATCTACTTTATTCCTTATACTTCATGCATTCATATATAATACTTTTAATTCATTACTCCCCTGTCCTTTCATATCAATTCCTATTTCACTTGGCCATACTGTATGATCTCTTCTTGAGCTTTCTACTCCATTGATCCTGTTGTCCTTTTTAACTTTTCACTTTCCCTTTAACTCCATCCTTATATTTCCAGTTTATCCCTTACCCTCCACTACTTAGTTTAAACACATCTGTGTTGCAGTGGCAAACCTGTCTGCCAGAATGCTGGTCCCCCGCCTATTAAGGTGCAACCTGTCCCTTTTGTACAATTCATCCCTACCCCAAAACAGATCCCAGTGGTCCAAGAACGTAAATCCTTGCTTCCTGCACCAGTTCCTCAGCCACACATTCAGATCCATTATCTCCCTGTTCCTGCCCTCTCCAGCATGAGGAACTGGAAGCAAACCAGAGATAACTACCCTGGAAGTCCTGCTTTTCAGCTTTCTTCAGAGTTCTCTGAAGTCCCACTGCAGAATGTCCTTCCTCTTCTTCCCGATGTCATTTGTGCCAACATGCATTACCACTTCCGGCTGTTCACCTTCACCCTTGAGGATTCCCTGCAATCGGTCCGTGATGTCCTGGATCCTAGCACCAGGGAGGCAACACACCATCCTTAAATCTTGCCTATTGCCGCAGAAACCCCTTTCCGTACCTCTTACTATGGAGTCCCCTACTACCACGGCTCTTCCTGATGTCTGACTCCTCAGCTCTGCTTCGGCACCAATTTTTGGCTTGCAGACCTGTCCGCCTCCCAGACTGGCAGTATCTTCTGTCCTGACAGCTTCCAAGAGGGTGAACCTGTTTACGAGAAGTACATCCCCTGGGGTCTCCTGTACTTCAAGCATCCTTTCCTTCCTCATCATCGCCCCCTTTCTCTCTTCCAGTATCCTCGGTGTAACGACCTCACTGTAGGTCCTGTCCAGAAAACTCTCGTTTTCGTGGATAAACCTGAGATCATCCAATTCTTTCTTCAGTGCTGCAACATGCTCCTTCAGAAGCTGAATCTGGACACACTTTCCACAGCTGTAACACTGATGGTGCCCCCGACCTCCCACATCATGCACGTAACACACTGAATCAGCTTAGCGGTCATGTCTTCACCCTCTCCAATTGTGCCTGCTGCAGCTATGGAAAAGAGTACAGTGGACATTTTGGGCCAGGACCCTTTGCATCATTTGTATTAAAAACCGACACAACCAAAGGATGTACCGGGCACAGCCTGCATGTGTCACCACACATTCCAGTGGCAACATAGCATGCCAGCAATGGAGGCAGAGATACAAATTGATCTCATGTGGAGGGTCGACTGTTACAACCTGTCAAAGAAGCCACAAGCATTCAACAAAAGATACTTTTAAACATTGTTTATGTAATGCTGTGCAGGTTTTCCATACAACAGGCATGTTTAGAGAGAGCAGAAAAGCCAAATGAAAAAGGGTGGAACAGTGGAGATGCATCTCTACCAATGGAGGTGTGCGGCACTCCTTCCCTCCAAAAGGTGCAGCACCTGCTTAGCCCTGTGATCAGGGTCATCTGAGGCCATGGGAGCAGCTGGTGAATGGTCATATGAGCACCTGGTGCATATCACAAGTACCAGTTTTGCAACCACTAATGCCAGGCAGAAAACCTCTGAAGGATATTGATAGTGGCTGAGGTCACTCATCTTGTAAAGACACAAGACACAGAAGAAGGCAATGGCAAACCAAATCTGTAGTAAAATTTGCCAAGAACAATCATGAGACCATGATCACCTGCATCATTTGACATGGCACATAATGATGATGATGAACCCCTTAAAAGCATCACACTCGTGGAGGAAGGACTGCAGAGTTTACTAATACATACCCATTTTCAAGATCCAGGCAAGTGCCGCTATTTTTGCAGGGTGCAGATAAACATTCATTAATGTTTGTTTCACAACGTACCCCAGAGAATCCTGGCAAACAGATGCATCTAGTAGAGGAGGAAGAGAGAGAATTAATATTAAGAATGAACCCTGAAGCCATACAATCATCACAGAGGAAATCATCGATAGCTAAAGGGTATAATTGTATAATCAATAAATATATGTCTAAATCAAAAAAGGTGTTATTAAATATGCAGTGCCAAAGTTTGGTTGTGTATTCCTGTATATTAATAAGATTGAACTTTCATCTACAAACAATTTGCTGGTGGCAGTCAGATAGGAAAATTCCCCCCATAGATGTAGCTCGACCCACTGAGTTTCTTGCTTGTTGCTCCAGGTTCCAGCATCTGCAGTCTTTCTTGTCTCCATGAACTCTGATTTGGTTGCTAACACTGGCATCTCTCGGATACAAGTTTAAGTCCCATTCCAGAAACTGGTGCACAAAATCTAAGTTGTCACTCCAGGCTGTCATGGAGTTTGGGGACGGGGGGGGGGGGGTGCTAAACCATCAAGGGGGCTATATTTCATCACTGATGTGTATCTGCAGACCTTTCTCAGGAAGACAACAGAAATCCCATGGCACTGTGTCAAGGAGCTGGGGAATTCTCCCAGCTGTCCTGACCTATATACATCCCTCACGGAACACTGTTCAAACAGATTTGCTGATCAGTATTTTCAGACTATCTGTGGTACCCAACTGTGCGCAATTAGGCTGTTGAATGTCAAGCATTAAAATAGTGATTGCTCTCAAACCAGTAGTTAATTTGTTGTAAAGTGCTGCTACAAGTAGATTGCCACACTGCTAGAGAAAGGGCAATGTCCAGTAACAACAAGGGAGCAGGAGTGGCTGTGGCAGGGAGCAGGTAGCCACAATACTCTTCATCTTGGAGAAGTACAGATCAAAGTTCAAAGTAAATTTATGAACAAAGTTTGTTCATGTCACCACATACTACCCTGAAATAAATTTTCTTGCAGGATATTTACAGTAGTACAATTAAGTACAACAGAATCAACAAAAAAATACATTTTTTTATTTAATGGGTTGAAGGGGCTGTTTCATTGCTGTATGTTGTGTCTCTATAACACTAGCTATGCACTAAAATGCATAGGAGAGAAATAGAACAGCAACATGCCCATGCATCTGACCCCATTTTGGAATTGCAACAGCACTCATGCAGACTGAAACAATCCTGCGGAATGATTCCAAGAATGAAAGGGTTAATGTATGAGGAGCATTTAATGGCTCTGACGCTGCACTCGCTGGAGTTTAGAAGAATGAGTGGTGCATCTCATTAAAACTTATAGATTATTGAAACGTCTAGATAGAGTGAAATTGGAAAGATGTTTTCTATAGTGGGGAATCTATGACCAGAGGGCACAGCCTCAGAATAGAAGGTCATCCCTTTAGAACAGAGATAAGGAGGAAACTCTTCAGCCAGAGGGTATGAACCTGTGAAATTCATTGCTATACAAGGCTGTGGATTGATTTGAAGTGGAGCATTAAGAGGGACAGTAATCAGCCATGATGGAATGGTGGAGCAGACTCAATGGGCTGAATGATCTTATGGAAACAACTGGGGTAAGAAGTTAAATTTTGGACTCCAGGAGCAAATATCATCCATGTATTCACTACTGAGGTAAATACAAGACAGCATTGCTGTTTATTGGAGATTCCCTTAGCTCTTCACCAGAACCCTGTCATCACTGGGTTCAGACACCTCACAACGTTCCTCATTAAAAGACACCTAGAACCACAGAGAACAAAGGGAGCAGGAGTCAATCTCCTATGTGAAAAAACAAATGGTGGAATTAGAAATTAAATGGTGATGAAAGTTTTTCACAAAATATTCAGGGAATTTGCTGGGTTTGTCTTCAAGGAAGAAGAGAAGGTTCCTGTTACTGTGAGAATGAGGTATAAAGAGAATATGCAGTAATGATAAAGAAAAACATCCAGTGAGTCTCAGATTGGTATATGGTGACATATAATAATCAACTTACTTTCAACTTTGATGGAGGAGGAAAGCATTTGAATTTTGATGGCATTGGGTTTGCTAACTACGAAGTTCTAAATTCAAACATAGATTTTAAGCCCTATCTAACTAATATAGTCATCTATGGGTAGCTCACTAAAAGGAGGTTATGCTGAAGCTACCTGTTCTTCAGAGAATATTTCACTTCCCTGTTTATCCGCCACAGTGAGTTTATCTGCCATTATCCACTATTCGTATAGTGCTTCCCCTTTCTTACCAAGGAGAGGAAATTTCAGCTAATGAAGTAGTTTAAACACAGTTCCTTTATAAATAGTGATACATGTTTAAATTTAAATGAAATTCTTAAAACCCATTTAAAACTCACAGAGGACTTCTATCTTATAGAAGATTTCCAAATTACAAATAATTTCTAAAACTCAAAGGATTTCCAAACCACAGGTATAATTCCTCTAAGCTAAGAAGACATATCAACAATTTGCAGACGAATGAGCCTTCCATCATACAAATCGAAGGTAGAGGAGTAGATTATTCCCCTCTCATCAACTTTTTATCCTAACATCTTCCCCCTTCCTTTCTAGTCTTGAACAAGGGCCTCAGCCTGAAATGTCAACTCTTTATTTATTTCAGTAGATGCTGCCTGACCTGCTGAGTTCCTTGACAGTGAATATCCATTACCGAATCAGACGCAAATCATCCACAAAGATTGAAATAAAGAGAGAAAAAGGAAGAACGAAGCAAGACCACATGCAAAAAGAGTCAAGAAGAAAAATAGAAAGCAATATTAAGAATGTGCTGTTCTTTTAAAGAAAATCTAAAAACAGTTGATCATCTGGTGGAATGGGTTTGTGTTTGAATGGAAAAATGCTTCCTCCTGGATTTTGATTAATGCTCTCATCATTAAGAGGATGACATGGTCCAATTGTAAATGTCAAGCTGATCTTAAAGGGTAAATAATCTTCAAGTCAAGCTAAGTCCTGGAAATAACTCTGAGTTTGAGGGCAAAATGTTGTATGTGCAAAGTAGGTGAAAGTGGGTAAATTGATCAGCAAATTTTGACAATACACAACTCATGGCAACTCGCATTTTGATGAAGGGTCTCAGCTCAAATTGCTCTCCATAGATATTGCCTGGCCAGTATTTTTGTCTGTTACTCTGGATTTCCAGCAATTGCAGAACCTCTTGTTTTCATTGCACATCTCATTTTACATTGGTGAGCCTCGTAGCTGGTTTCTACACTAATGGCGTTGTGGGCTAATAATACTCAGTTCTTTCTGCAGCAAAATTTGGCTTATTTTCTCTTCACTCAGCAGTTAACTGGAGTAGTATGGGAAGCTCATTATTTGCCTCATTTCATGATCACTGTTGGTAACGTGAGGTCCAAATTAAATAGATATTTAAATTATAGTGACGACATAGTTAATTACAAACTATTATTTATGATAATGAACCCTATTGCCTTTTGCTTGAGTCTGGTCTGATTCTGTTGGTGTATATTTCAGGCAAATTCCTGCTTCTCCACACATGGCTACTCATTGACAAGCATTTTCTAAACAAACATGGATATATACAGATCTCGTCTTTGATTTTTAATTCTTTGATTTTACCTATAGCCGTTGACCTCGTTCAAACAGCGACCCTGATTCCGGCAAGGATTGGACAGACACTCGTTAGTGTCAATTTCACAGTGAGCTCCTCTGAAACCTGAAATTGCAGAAGAAGCTGTTATCAATCAGTGAACCCCTGTACATGGTATAAGTGACTTTATCAATGATACCAAAAGCTGCACTGGGCACACTTAAATGAAACAAGAAACCCAGATACCCTACACTGCAAACTGCAGGTGCTATCCTCTAAAATATTTTTAAAATTCAGTCATAATTTTAAGAAAGGAAATGGAATTATTTGAAGTAAGAATGCATTCTACTCACTAAATCTTCAGGTGCAACAGTGAAAAGGAACTCTCTAAAACAATGTGTTTATACCTAATGCTGGAGGAACTCATCACATCAATCAGCATCTATGGAAATGAATAAACAGTCAACTTTTCAGGCCGAGACCCTCCATGAATTCCTGACGTTGATGGTTTAATCATTTCCATAGATGCTACCTGACCTTTTGAGTTCCTCTAGTATTTTGTGCCTGTTGCTTTGGATTTTCAGCATCTGTAGATTTACTCTTTTGTCAGCAAAATCTCTTGCATTTTTGTTCATACCTATATACGCTTCAATCACATTTGTACCATTACTGTAATTAAATCTTAAAATGCTTAGCTTGGTGCTAAATTACTTTCAGTTTTCACTTTTTTGTTATGGGTTCCACCAACGCTACTATTCTCCAATATCTTAGTGTTTCTCCCAAACATGCCGAACATGCATGCTAGATTTTCATTGCTTCAGGCTATGTCTCTTTTTGAAGTCCCTAAGATCTGAACTAAAGCTTATAGACCAACTGTGTTTCTCTCTCCATAGTTGTTGGTCAGTCTATTGAGTATTTCTAGCAGTTTCTATTATTACCTGCTTTAAAATTGTCTGTCCCAATGGTTTTTCATTTGAAGCAGGGCCAATTTTATTTTTGGATAAGATAATCTTCTTGGGAAGTTATTAAAGAGGCTTTATAAATGTAAGCTGCTGTTGACTTTCAGATCTTAGTTTAAGTACCATCCTGTACCATCTTTACAGAAGGACTATAGTAGGTTTTTTTCCCCTTTGGAGCAAAGGGAGATGAGAAGCAACTTGATAGGTAGGATGGTAGGAGACATAGATATAATGGACAGCCAGAGACATTTTCCCAGGGTAGAAATGACTAATACGAGAGGACATAATTTTAAGGTGATTGGAGGAAAGTATAGAGAAGATAACAGCAGTAGTTTCTTTTTTTACACAGAGATTGGCGAGTGCATAGTACGCATTGCTGGGACTGGTGGTAGAGGCAACTACATCAGGGACATTTAAGATACTCTTAGATAGGCACATCAATGATAGGGTGCTATATGGGAGGGAAGGCTTAGATTGACTTTGGGTTGTCTAAAAGTTCGGCATAATATTGTGGGCCAAGCAACTTGTACTGTTCTATGTTCTACAGTATGTTCTAAGGATAATACCAATGCAATGCCTGCATTTGTGGTGCATTATTCACTGTGGTTCCATTTTCCAGGAATTAATAACATTAATTTTAAAATTATATAATCTCTCAAAAAGTGCATTAACTATATACCCATATTTGGTTCGCTGATATAAATGTGTTATGAGGAAAAATAAATCCTAATTTTGTACTATATCTTTTAAAATTTGTTTTCCATATAATTTGAAAACCAAGCGACAAAGATAGATTACATGCTTATTTGCGTTCACTTTCTATCACTTGTTTGTATATGATTAGATGCTGAAATTCATTTCAACACCCCAAGGCTAGAGTACAAGAAAAAAATACAAATTCAGCGTGGGTTCCAATTGCATGCTGGTGCTATATGTCAATCTTCTGGAATATATTTTATTATTTGTTAATTTAGTTGTGATGATATTACTTTATGTGTTATGTGTGAGTTACATGTACTATGTTGTGCACCTTGGTGCACAGAAATGGTGGAATGATAATACACTTGAACTTGAATGTGAACTTATTATGACTCCACTAAACACTGTACTTTTGGTGAGGAGATGTCAGATGGGATGACAGCCATCCCAGCTTTGAGTCCTAGCACTCTTGCTGACTATTATGGACATGGCTGAGATATGAGCCAGATTCAGACTGGGGACCAAAGTTTCTGCTCTAAAGGGTCAAAGAGAAATCCAGGATGGAACCTGGAGTAGAGGGGGAGAAAATTTTAAGAAGCTTATTTAATTTTAAATTTATGAGCTGCCATTTTAAAAGCACCTGTTAAAAAGGAGGGAGAGAACTGTTTCTCTATAGTGACTTATCATAATCGTGACTGTATTGCTGTTGGAAACAGACCCGCTAGTAACATTTCAAAAATAATTTGATGAAGGTAATAAAATTTGAGAGGCTGCAGGGAATGAGCAAGTGAGTATGAGTAAATGAACAGCTCTTTCAAGTTCAATTTCACTCTTTTTTACCATATTTTCTACCATATTCTACCATATGGTAGAATATGGTGTATTCTACCATACACCTGGAGACCTCCAAATGAAACAACATTCACCTGGGCCAAAGTGCACAACACAGTACATATAACTCACAGACAACACACAATGTAATATTATCACAAAAAAATAACAAATACTAAATTATATTCCAGAAGATTTAGCATTTGGTCCATTTGTGACATAATTTTAAAAATAAAATTTAAAAATAAACAGTATAACACTATTAGTGTTTTGTAAGTGATGAGACCTGGGTAGTGGCAGGGAATTTAATAGTCTCATGGCCTGAGGAAGAAGCTGTTCCCATTCTAATCGCCCTTATCCTTTGCTACAGTACCTCCTGCCCAATGGTAGAGGGTCAAGAGGATTGTGGGGTTGATGGGAGGGATACTTGACAATGCCAAGTGAGAACATCGTCACAATGAGCCAAATGACCTCTATGGTCTCTCTTTGGCAGAGACCATAATGTATTTCTAGTCTTAAATGTTCCTCTCAGACAGCATAGGGAATATGATGTGCCCTCTTCTATCCTAATTCAAATGTGTTAAATCCTTTAAAACGAACATTCCACCTTTTTTCAATGCAACCACTTTGAAATATGGCAGCAATCATTAAAGATGTTTAAAAAGTGCGAGAGACCTCTGCAGGAGTTCCACAATCTAATTGCTCAAGGAAATGACATGGCACTAGAAGCCAGTATGCTTAGCAGCATGCCAGCGCTCTATTATTCATAAAAAATAATTATATCATGTGCATTTGAAAGGAATATGGATTGCTTGTGTCTGTTTCCAATCATCACTTCGATCCTAATCTACTCCATGTAACAAATGAATGACAGAATAAATTAGGAACAATGTCCTTATCGCATCGACCATTAATTCTCACCTACATGTCTCCCAACTAGTTACGTACCAAGCGTTGCTAATAGTTGTGCTTCAATGCAGTGCAGCATGAGAGAACATAAAATTGAGAAGCAGATCATCACATCCAGCTCAAACTAGAACATGAGTCATGGCACTAATTCACTACAGCCATTGAATAATTAAGGATATACTGGAATAAATTACCTAGCTTAGATCCTGGGAAAGTTTTTTTTTGCAGAGACCATCAGACTGTGCATTAAAGCAGCTGACTCGCACAATAATTTGTAGGCACGTTGAAACCTTTCAGAATAGAGGCTGACAGATAATTAAAGGCAAACTGACTTTGTTCAATGGTGTGCATACGCCCGTTGGAATTTAGTTTTAATTGAACTCTTAGCTGAGAAATTGCAGTTAGAAGTAAATGTCCTGCTTTCTCCTCTTGAAGTATGACAAGCTTTGCTCAGCCTTTGGCTACTCTGGTGAAATGCTACAAGGTTGCATTTAACATGACATTTACATGAACCTGATCAGTTCAATAAACCAATCAACGTACTCAATGAATCATAGAATAACACAACATTTATGGCTTTGGCTAACTATTCAATTCAGTTCTACTAAATCAGTCTTACCATGTAGCCCAGATTTTTTTTTTACTTTGTTACGAAGGATGAACAACTCTGATGGGCAGAAGGGTGCAGAGTTGCCCATGCCCCCCCTTTTTGGAGAATCGCAAACTGTTACTATTTCGATGCTGCTAACGAGAGAGTAAGAGAGACAAAAGAAAACAGGCCAGGACATCTGTTACTGATAACAGCCTGAGAGAGAGTTATGTTTATCCACCATGTTATGACTCCCAAAAGACTTATGGCTGCGGAGAGGGCTGTTTACGAGGTACCATCCTGCTCATCAAAATTCCTCAGTGGACAGCCGGAGTGGGCTGGTTTGATGGGTTAAGTCATTCAAACCTGATTGACACCCGAGACCCCGTGAGTGGGGATAAAAGTGAGGTCTGGGGAGACACCCCTCAGACACACCAAGAGACACACTACCGAGCATCAGAAACCCACGAGAAAGTGTGGGGCATCGGGGACTGAACAGATTGGTCAATTTCACTCACAGTGGTTATAGCAAGGCCAGTGGGGGCTTGTGTGTGTGTCCACCCTTGCCTGGGTGACGAGTCCACCACGGAAGAACGGTCTAACTAAAGGACAGAGGGGTCATACCTGAATGGCCACAGCAACACATCGACGGATCAAAATCGTAAAGGAAGGTTTGCAAGACAATAGCTGTCACTTTTTGATTGCCCTCTCTCTCTCTCCAACAATTACAATACATCGACCAACAACTACCTCAGCATGCATGAACTGAACTGAACTTTATACTCACATATGACAATTCATTATCCCCTAGACAACGATAGAGCTTGTTTATTATTGATTATTATTATACCCACACTTTTAGGTTTAGTATTGCTAACATGTATTATCTGTATATTTACATTGATATTGATTTGTATATTTTTACTAATAAACACTTGAAAATAGTACCACCAGACTCCAACGGATACTTCTCTCTTTGCTGGTAAGACATCCAGTTACGGGGTACGTAACAACTTTAAGCATGTATCCAGTTAACTTTTGAATTTTATTATTAAATATGTTTTTCCTGTATTTTGGGTGGTGGAATATTAAAATAATTCTATATTCCCAGATGTCTGCCACCACATCCCTGAAGACAGTGAGACAGGTAAGTAAAGAGTGAACACAGGATAGTTGCCTTTATCAACTAGATCAATGGTGAAGAACCTATGGCATGTACTGTATACCCAAGAAGGAACGTATGGACATTTTGCTGGCATGCAGTGCTGCCTCTGGATTCTTTAAATCCCAACCATAATTTACAAAAAAACAATTATTATCTTTACTGTCAAATGAAGGAGTGAATGCTTTCTTTATAACCCTAAGGCAGAGAGATATTTTCAAAGCAAATGTCTCACACCAGCTTGGCATCTTCCAGACGATTGTGAGAACACATGAAGTTGGATGCTATGTTTTAAACCCTCACAGGCCTGCTGTACACATCAGTATTTGAGGCATAAACAGCTGGGGCATTTGTCCTTGGCATTGCTCTGTTTATATTTTTTTTTCTGTTGGTTGTGACTGAATATTCAGCAATAGTAATGGTAAATACTCTATGCAGTAAAGTGCATCCATGAATTTTTTTTGCAATAAGCATATTTTACTTATATTAGTAAATCTATGTTATTTGAGTTTGTTTGTGGGATCCCTTTACAGCTTTTTCAGAATGTCAGATACACTAGCAATATATACATTCAAAACAATGAGCAAAGCAGTAGAGATTTTCAAGAATGGCATGATTAAAATGGGTGATAAAGCATTATAAATCCCATGTTACAAAACAGTGATGCGCAAGACTTCATCCATAAAGAGACCAGTTGAAATTGTTTATTAATGTCTGTGATAAAAGTGAGAGAGAAGAAAAAGAACATATTTCCTGAGAAATCAGCACCAAAATAAATAGAGTCAGACATTCTGGTAACATTTATTTCCAGGAGCTTCAGCTTAGTTGCTGCCAGGTGTGAGGTTTCAAAGATTATTGCTCAACATGGTAAAGCATGAGAAATATACTCAGTGGCCAGTTTATTAGAAATGCCAAATAAACTTGTTAATACAAATAATCTATTCAGCCAATCATGCGGCAGCAGAACAATGCATACAAGCATGCAGACATAGTCAAGAGGTTCAGTGGTTGTTTAGACCAAACATCAAAATGAGGAAAAAATGTGATCCAAGTGACTTTTACTGTGAAATGATTGCTGGTGCCAGATGAGGTGTTTTGAGTATCTCAGAAACCACTGATCCCCTGAGATTTTCACACACAACAGTCTCTAGAGTTTATGGAGAGAAGTGTGAAAAGCAAAAGGAAAAGAATCCAGGGAGCAGCAGTTCTTTGGGAGAAAATCCCTTGTTGATGAGTAACTTCAGAGGAAAATGGCCAGACAGATTGAAGCTGACAAGAAGTTGACAGTAACTCAAATAACCACACGTTATGAAAGTGGTGAACAGAAGAGCATCTCTGAATTCAACAACACATCAAACCTTGAAGTGGGTGAACTACAGCAGCAGAAGAGCATAAACATACACTGCAGCAGCCATTTTATTAGTGACAGGAGGTAACCAATAAAGTGGCCACTGATTGCTCATTAAAGAGTCACGGCTAGAGTGCGCTCCTTTCCTTTTTGATGATTTTCCAGAAAAAGGAAAAAATATTCAGTGCATTAAGGATTTGCCAGTGAGCAGAAATACAGTAAAACATATGGTCTTATGGTCATATATTAATGACGAAAACAAGCAGAGCAGAACAATGAATGAAAGATATCAGTTCATGTAATTTTTTTTCCATTTGTCTTGGTGAGAACACTGACGCTACATCACCTGCCATTAATGCTCAGTTTTGTAGGGGCGATGATATACGTATGGGAAAACTGGTGAACTTAGTAACATTACCTGAACACACCACAGGGTTCGAAATATTAAGACCAATGAAAAAGAATTGTCGGATTCTGTGAGTTCTAATGAAGGCCGGAAACAATGACTGTTTACTTTTTTCCATAGATGCTGCCTGGCCTGCTGATCTCCTCTAGCAGTTTATGTGTGCTTGCTTGCATTTTCAGCATCTGCAGATTTTCTGTTCTGTGACAACGGATTGGTAAAGAGGCAGATTTTGTCAATCTGTTGCAAATCCAATATTCTAAATTGAACATTCAGGTCATTTGAAGAAGCATCAAAATTTATTAAGTATGCAGACACTGTAATGTTAGACAAACTGAATTTGAAAATTTCATAGTGGATTGATTGGATAATTATGAAATACAATTGATTTATAAAGCAGTTCAATTTGGAGACAAAAATTTGTGCAGAAAATATTGAATGAGATTGGTTAGTGACTGGATCAAGGCATAAAAATCCAGATAATGAAACTCTGAAATACTGAAATTGTATTCTTAATTTTCCAGCTGTCTGACGAAGATGACTTTAAGTGGCAAAGGTGCATCACCGTGGTCGGAGGAGAGGGAGGAGGGAAGGACTCCAAGCCAGCCTGAAATGCCGAGGAATAAAATTCCCTCGTATCCTGTTAGGAAATGTATGTTCGCTGGACAGCAAGATTGAGGATCTAAGGGCAAGATTGTTGTATGAGTGGGAAATAAGACACTGGTGTGTTCTTTTTTTCATAGCGACATGGCTCACCAGACATGCTAGATACGTTGGTAAGACCTGCGGGCATCGCAATATGCCAAATCGACCACATTGCTGATTTGGAGAAGGCAAAAGAGTGGATGGCTGTATTACATGATAAACTTTTTGTTCTTTGGTGCTTGGACATAGCAGACGTGTTACACTCTTATTTCCCCGGCCTTGAATATCTGATGATTTTTCTCTGTAATCCTAACCATTGCTTACATACTGCCAAAGGCAAATGTTAAACAAGCACTCAATGTGTTGACTGCTGTGATTAACACACAAGAAGCAACTGGTGGAGATCTCAATCTGGCTTGTTTGAGGAAATCTTGTCTGCTCAGTTATCAAAATATCATCTACAGCACCAAGGGTCCCAATGCACTTGACCACTATCACACTACAATTAGGAATGTCTATCGTTCCATGCCTATATTGTATTTTGGGAAATCTCATCACTTAGTTGCCCTGCTCCTACCTGCATACAGGTAGAGGCTAAAGAGCAAGGCTCCTGAGATAAGGTCAATAAAGTGATGGTCATGGGAGACTGAGGAGCAGCTATGGGATTGTTTTGAGTCAGTAGACTTTGCCATGTTCAAGGACTCATCAGAGGATTTGAATGGATACATCATAAATATCTTGGACTTTATAAGAGCTGTCATAGATGAGTGTGTGCCCACAAAATCATTCCGCACCTTTCCTAAAAAGAAGCCCTGGATAAACCATAATCTGGCAACCAAGAAAAGTTACAAAAGGGTCCGGTATAATCTCCAGAAAGCCATCTCATGTGTCAAGTGCTGGACCAAACTTGAATTACAGAAGGATGCTTGACAATTGTGGTAGGGTTTGAATGTTATCACCTCTTTCAAAGTAAAACCAAGCAACACAGGTGACTACAAGGCTTCACTCCTAGAAAAGCCCAGTGCCTTTTCTGCTTACTTTGGCATAAAAACATGGAGGCATCCTCACAAACATCCACAGCACCTGATGACCCTATGACTTCAGTCTCTGAGGCTGACATGAGAACTTCCTACAGGAGGGTGAACCCATGGAAAGCATCCAGACCCGACGGGGTTCCTGGTTGGTTATTAATGACTGTGCTGATTAAGATATCTTTAACCTCTTGCTTCAGCAGTCTGAGATACCCACTGGGTTCAACAATTAGGCTCTTGAACCAGAGGGGTAAATTCACTGAACTTCATTTGCCACATCACTGAACTACCCCCACAAGCTTCAGACCCACTTTCAAGGACTCTTTATCTCATGCTCATGATATTTATTGTTTATTTTGTTATTATAATTTATTTTTTCTTTTGTATTTATACAGTTGTCTTTTACACAAGTTGATATGGTCTTTCATTGACTCTATGATGGTTATTAGTGATAATTTTTCAAAACTCCTTAGATTCTGGATTAGTTCATGAGGATTGGAGGGTGGCTAATGTAACCCCACTTTTTAAAAAAGGAGGGAGAGAAAAACTGGGGAATTATAGACCGGTGAGTCTGACGTCGGTGGTGGGGAAAATGCTAGAGTCGGTTATCAAAGATGTGATAACAGCACATTTGGAAAGAGGTGAAATTAAATGCAGCATCTCCAAGTTTGCAGATGACACGAAGCTGGGCGACGGTGTTAGCTGTGAGGAGGATGCTAAGAGGACACAAGGTGACTTGGATAGGTTAGATGAGTGGGCAAATTCATGGCAGATGCAATTTAATGTGGATAAATGTGAGGTTATCTACTTAGGTTGCAAGAACAGGAAAACAGATTATTATCTGAACGGTGGCCAATTAGGAAAAGGGGAGATGCAACGAGACCTGGGTGTCATTGTACACCAGTCATTGAAGGTGGACATGCAGGTACAGCAGGCGGTGAAAAAGGCAAATGGTATGTTGGCATTCATAGCAAAAGGGTTTGAGTACAGGAGCAGGGAGGTTCTACTGCAGTTGTACAAGGCCTTGGTGAGACTGCATCTAGAGTATTGTGTGCAGTTTTGGTCCCCTAATCTGAGGAAAGACATTCTTGCCATAGAGGGAGTACAAAGAAGGTTCACCAGATTGATTCCTGGGATGGCAGGACTTTCATATGAAGAAAGACTGGATCGACTAGGCTTCTACTCACTGGAATTTAGAAGATTGAGGGGGAATCTTATTGAACCGTATAAAATTCTAAAGGGATTGGACAGGCTAGATGCAGGAAGATTGTTTCCGATGTTGGGTAAGTCCAGAATGAGGGGTCACAGTTTAAGGATAAAGGGGAAGCCTTTTAGGACCGAGATGAGGAAAAACTTCTTCACACAGATAATGGTGAATCTGTGGAATTCTCTGCCCCAGGAAACAGTTGAGGCCGGTTCATTGGCTATATTTAAGAGGAAGTTAGATATGGCCCTTGTGGCTAAAGGGATCAGGGGATATGAAGAGAAAGCAGGTACAGGGTTCTGAGTTGGATGATCAGCCATGATCATACTGAATGGTGGTGCAGGCTCGAAGGGCCGAATGGCCTATTCCTGCACCTATTTTCTATGTCTCTATTATTCTATTATGAATTTATTGAGTATGCTCGGAAGAGAATGAATCTCAGGATTGTATATGGTGACGTATACATACTTAAGTTAATTATAAATTTAATTTGAACTTTAAAAAAGTAACTTCTGCTATGTGCATAGTTCTCAAAGCAACTGAATAGAAGCTGGATGTAAAAGATTTGTCATTGCTAGTGCAGCAACAGAAGTCTCACTGAGAGTCAAGTGTGTTTACTTTCCTTTCCTTGGTCGTGTATGAACATGCACTGAAACTCATAATTTCACATTCACATTTCACATGTTATTTATGAGGTATAATAACAATACTATTCAGAAATATCAATATTTTGGAATAGTCTATTCTAAGATTAATATTTATTATTTTTGAACAGGCTTTCTAAAATATTTTGTTTATTTCTGTCTGTCTCTGTTAAACTATTAATAGTAAAATGATGAATACATGAAAATAACCAACTTGACTCATCCTCTTTCCTTAATAAAACTATAATTATTATTACTAATTCATTAATTAATGATAATCTCTGCCCAAAATTACCTTGGCACATACAGAAATTTTTAGAAAATTCTCATTAATTTGGACAGACACTTTCACAAAGTTTCACTGTCCCTTCACAAGGCATTAATAATAAATAATGTCTCTTTACACTAATACTGTAAGGATGATGAACACCATGTATAGTTACGGACATCATGCAAAATAAAAGGAAGTGATAGTAAGAGTAAGGCTACAAAGGCAATGGGCAAGGATGTTGCCAGGCCCAGAAAACTATAGTTATGGAGAGATGCTGGTTAGATTAGCATTGATTTTATTTGGAACAAGGTAAGTAACAAATATCATGATGTATGTAAATGATAATGATGGATTATCATTATCATTAAAGTCTACTCATGGATAGTTAAGATGACTTTTTGAAGGGAAGATCGTACCTCACGAGCCTGATTGAGTTTTTTTGAAGAGGTAACAAAAGAAATTGATGAGGGTAGGGCAGTGGATGTGGTCTACATGGACTTTAGCAAAGCATTTGGCAAGGTTCCTCATGAGAGACTCATCCAGAAAGTCATGAGGCATGGGATAAGTGGAACCTTGGCTGTTTGGATAAAAAATTGGCTTAAAGGAAGAAAGCAGAGGGTAGTTGTCAAAGGAAAGCATTCTGCCTGGAGGTTGGTGACTAGTGGAGTGTCGTAGGGATCTGTCCTGGGACCCCTGCTATTTGTGATTTTTATAAATGACCTGGATGTAGAGGCAGAAGGATGGGTGAGTAAGTTTGTGGACGATACGAAGATTGGAGGAGTTGTGGATGGAGCTGTAGGTTGTCGAAGGTTACAAGAGGATATAGACAGGCTGCAGAGTTGGGCAGAAAAATGGCAGATGGAGTTCAATCCGGACAAGTGTGAGGTGATGCATTCTGGAAGAACAAACCAGAAGACTGAGTACAGGATTAATGGTCAGTACTTAAGAAGGTGGATGAACAAAGGGACCTTGGGGTTCAAATCGATACATCCCTCAAGGTCGCTGCACAGGTTGATAGTGTAGTTAAGAAGGCCTTTGGGAAGCCTAAGCACTGTCTATATAGCACAGATTTTTGAAGCCTAAGCTTCATTAACAGGGGTTTGAGTTCAATAGTAGAGAGATCATGTTGCAACTCTACAAATCTCAGGTGAGACCGCACTTAGAATATTGTGTTCAATTCTGGTCACCTCATTATAGGAAGGATGTGGAAGCTATGGAGAGGGTGCAGAGGAGATTTACCAGGATGTTGCCTGGTTTGGAGAACAAGTCATATGAAGCAATGTTAGCTGAGCTGGGACTTTTCTCTTTGGAGTGTAGAAGAATGAGAGGGGACTTGATAGAGTCTACAAGATTATGAGAAGCATAGATAGGGTGGATAGTCAGTATCTGTTTCCCAGGGCACCAATAACAAACAGCAGAGGGCATTTGTACAAAATTAAGGGAGGGAAGTTTAGGGGAGACATCAGGGGTAAGTTTTTTTTACACAGAGGGTTGTGAGTGCCTGGAATGACTTGCCAGGGATGGTGGTGGAGGCTAAAACATTAGGGATATTTAAGAGCCTCTTGGACAGGCACATGGATTAAAGAAAAATGGAGGGTTATGGGGTAGTGTAGGTTTAGTACTTTTTTAAAAAGGATTATATGGGTTGGCACAACATGGAGGGATGAAGGGCCTGTACTGTGCTGTAGTGTTCTATGGTTCTATGGATATCCACTGTTGAGGACCAGGGAGTCTTTCTTTTTGAAAAGCTCAGTTTTCTGAACACAGCAGCTGACATTTCTAGAGATCGAAGTGTTGCATTTGAGTCAGATGAACTTTCAACAAATAATCTTTGATTAAACTTCTGGCCATAAAAGGAGCCAGTCTTCAATTCTTAATGTAAATGGCAAGCAGTAATCAGTCTGAAGTTAAAAGGATAGGTTTACAAAAAAGCACTGTCTATATAGCACAGATTTTTGGCCCATGGTATGGAGATTACTGCTCAAGAGCTGTTGTGGAAGACAATGGGGTGATGTAATTGGCCTACATCAAACTAGACAAAACTGACTAAGTTATTTAGTTCAAAGAAGTTTGCAGACCGGATTGATACTATCATTTAGAACACCAGATAGTTGATGTATTAATAGTTAGAAGGTTTCTGTGCTCAGAGAGTCAGCTTCACAGTATTAAATATGGGTATCTGGAAACTCTGTCTCCAGAAGCTACTGACGGACCACCTGTGTGAAAAGGTATCTGAAAAAATATCGTGTTTATGAAATCATTGAATTGGCAGAAAAACAATATAAGTGTTAGAGAGCGGTCAGTCTTTTTAATAATGGTCCAATAACATCAAGAAGAATGACAGAAAGTTGAGGAATTAGAATCCATTTCTCTGCTTTCAATTTCTACAACTTGTTGGTTTATTTTGGCTTATATGAATTGTATCTGTGCTTTGGAAATCTTCCCTGTTTAAGAAATCATTTATAATTTGGAAATCTTTATATAAGATAGAAATCATTTGTGCTTTTCAAATGCATTTTTAGGAATTTTGTCTGGATTTAAAAGTGTATCACTAAAAACAAATGAACTGCCTTTAGATTACTTTGTTGGCTGAAAGTATAGTATCTCTTCCTTGGTGGGGATGGGACTCCCAATGCTCAAATAGAGGGTATTGGTACCATGGAGGATAAACAGGGAAGTGATTTAGCCTTTGAAGATTGAGTTGTTACAGTATCACCTCCATTTAGTGAGGGTATCTGTGACTATTTATATTGGACAGGTCTTATGATCTTCATTTGAGTTTTGAACTTTGTGGTCAGCAAACTCAATACCATCTCAGATGGTAAGCTTGATTCTGGCAGGATGTTTAATTGAACTCTACATAATTATAAGGACTACATTAGGTTTTCGTTTGCTACTCTTAGTTATCTTGTTGATTAGAGTGGAATATAAATATACAAATGTTTGTAAATTAATTAGTGCCTTACTAAAAGGACATAAGGAATTTTTTTTTCTCACCCCAAAATAAAATTTGTTTGGAAGTTGATGCTGAAGGTCTGTCTGATATAGGATCCTTAATATGCTCATAAAACAACTCTGATGAGAGGATTATATATTTTCAAAGCTTCATAGTTGGTACTACCAAAGAAGTTCCACTTCTGGCAGACAGAGAAATGACAAACCAAATGGCATTTTTAATGATTCAGCCACAGAAGCTTAGAGTACAGAGGAGACACAAGAGATGCAGATGCTGGAAACTATAGAAACAAACAATATGCTGGAGGAACTCAGCAGGTCAAACAGCGTCTGTATGAGAAAAAAAATTGTCAATGTTTGGTGCCAAAAACCTGCATCCACTCCTGATGGGGAGGGAATTTCAAATGAAAAATTCAGCTACTTTTTTCCTCTCACAGATGCTACAAGACCCACTGTGTACCTCCTTCACATTGTTAAACAACACAAAAATTTTTTGGTCCGTTTTGCCTATGTCTTTTTAAAGAGCCATCAGATTAATTCCAGTCAGCTACCCTTTCTTATTTATTCAATCCTCTTCTGAGTGTTCTTATTGAATCTGCTCTCACCACTCTGAAGGGGCACATTTCAGATCTCAACAACTTGCTGCAAAATAAGACCAAATTTATCCTCTGTGCCCTAGATACACAATGTTGAATTATGTTTCTGCAGATCTCGTCCTTTTCACTTCAGTGTTCAGAACCTCAAGGGTGTGTGCTTAGCCCACCACTGTACTCTCTCTACACTCATGACTGTATGGCTAGGCACTGCTCAAATGTCATCTATAAATGTGTCAATGATGCCAGTATTATTTGCAGAACCCAGATGGTGATGGCAGGTATACAGGAGCAAGATTGATTGGCTGGTTGAGTGGTGCTGTGAAGACAACATTGCACTCTAAGTCAGCAAGACCAGTGTATTAATTGTGGACTTCAGGAAAGGGAAGTCAGGAGAACACTCATATGTCACCCCTCCAAAAGGACCACAACCTTGTCAATGAGGTTTGTGTGCCTCAATGACCCAGAGAGTTATGTTATATAGAAAAGCTACAGCACAATACAGACCCTTCAGCCCACAAAGCTGTGCCGAACATGTCCTTACCTGAGAAATTACCTAAGGTTACCCATAGCCCTCTATCTTTCTGAGCTCCATATACCTATCCAGAAGTCTCTTAAAAGACCCTATTGTATCTGCCTCCACCACCGTCGCTGGCAGCCCATTCCACGCACTCACCACTCTCTGTGTAAAACACTTACCCCTGATATCTCCTCTGCACCTACCTCCAAGCACCTTAACACTGGGCCCTCTTGTGCTAGCCATTTCCTTCCTGACTATCCACACGATCAATGCCTCTCATCATCTTATACACTTGTATCAGGTCACCTCTCATCCTCCATCGCTCCAAGGAAAAAAGGCTGAGTTCACTCAACCTATTCTTATAAGGCATGCTCCCCAATCCAGGCAACGTCCTTGTAAATCTCCCCTGCACCTTTTCTATAGTTTCCACATCCATGCCATAGTGAGGTGACCAGAACTGAGCACAGTACTGCAAGTGGGGTCTGACCAGGGTCCTATATAGCTGCAACATTACCTCTTGGCTCCTAAACCCAATCCCTCGATTGATGAAGGCCAATGCACCATATGCTTTCTTAACCACAGAGTCAACCTTGAGTGTCCTATGGATTCAGACCCAAAGGTCCCTCTGATCCTCCACACTACCAAGAGTCTTAGCATTAATACTATATTCTGTCATCATATTTGACCTACCAAAATGAACCACCTCACACTTATCTGGGTTGAACTCCATCTGCCACTTCTCAGCCCAGTTTTGCATCCTATCCATGTCCCACTTTAACCTCTGACAGCCCTCCACACTATCCACAACACCTCCAACCTTTGTGTCATCAGCAAACTTACTAACCCATCCCTCCACTGCTTCATCCAGGTCATTTATAAAAATCATGTAGAGTAGGGGTTCCGGAACAGATCCCTGAGACTCACCACTGATGACCGACCTCCATGCAGAATATGACCACTCTTTGCCTTCTGTGGGGCAAGCCAGTTCTGGAATCCCAAAGCAATTTCCCCTTGGATCCCATGCCTCCTTACTTTCTCATTAAGCCTCGCATGGGGTACCTTGTCAAAGTTGTTGTCTAGAGTCAGGGCCTTGTGCTTTGGTCCTTGGTAGTGTCACTCATTTCAAACAGGTCAAAGGGTAGAGGCCAGACTAAGAGTGGTCCCCCGGTCCTCCAGATTCAGGGGTTTAGCTCAGGGCTAACAACCCTGACTGGTCAAAAAAACTGTTACAGAAACAGCAATGAAAAATCCTTCTATGTCTGTGTGTAAAGGAATGCACCAGACAGATGGAGAGCCTACAATGCTGTCTTAAATTCCAGCGGCATAACAGACAGTAAGTAAGTAAGTAAATAAGTCAAATGTCACTAAAGGCTCTAGGAAATTTCTACAGATGTATTCTGATTGGTTGGATTGCAGTCTGGTATAGATGCTTTAATGCATAGGATCGAAAGAGGCTGCAGAAAGTTGTAGACTCAGCCAGCTCCATCACAGGCACAAGCCTGCCCATCATCGAGGACATCTTCAAAAAGCAGTACCTCAAGAAAGCATCATCCATGATTAAGGGCCCTCACCACATAGGACACATCCTCTTCTTATCAAGGAGGTGATACAGGAGCCTGAAGACCCATAGTCAACCCATGCTTAGGAAGAGCTGCTACCCTCCATTAACCGATTTCTGAACAGTCCATGAACATTATCTCATTAATTCATTGTATGCTCCATCTTTTTATATTATAACATACAATAATTTTTATGTCTTGCACTTTACTGCTGCTACAAAACAACGAATTTCATGATGAGTCAGTGATAATATGCGTTAATCTGATACTACTTCAGATAAATGATATTGTATTGGATGCTTAGCATAAAAAACAGAAAAGATTCCTCTCCCCAAATGTTATCTCATTCCCTTTGGCTGTTTTGCTAATCAGCTCTACTTGACCCCACTAAATAGCAATAGTTGCTTTGCACAGTTGAGGCTAAGCTCCAAATCATCATTGACTGAAGTAGGCTCAACATCAGAAACATGAACATACACTACTAACCATTTCCCACTGCAAAACTTGATGAAGGCTGGTTCTTCACTTGACTTCAACCAATAACGGTTGACATTGAGATCCGAGAAAACATGCATCACATCTCACGAATCCTCAGGTATCACCCAGTACAAATACAGACATCATTGATCAAATTCACACCTTCAATGATCAAGACTATCTGTGGTCAATTCAGACAAAGATTGTGGTGATAAGTTCATGGTTTACTGTAGCAAGGTTCCTCTGCATCTTGTCTAAGTCATAGTCCTATCTTCTAAAACTTAACAGTCACCTCAGATCCCATAACGCTAGAGTGGAAGCACATAATCTGATCCTGGGGGACACCTAAGAAAACGGTCAACCACTGACGTCACAATTGATTCCATCTCAGAGTTTAGAATTGAAGTCACTGTGGAACCCCCATATCTAATAGGATGTGCTGGTATAGAGAGGGTCCAGATGAGGTTCACAAGGAATGAGACGGTTAATATGTGAGGAGAGTTTGATGGCTCAGGGCGTGTACTCACAAGAGCTTAGAAGAATAAGGGGAATCTCATTGAAACCTATCGAATATTGAAAGGCCTAGATAGAGTGAATATGGAAAGGATGTTTCCAATACTGAGAGCGTCTAGGACCTGAGGGCACAGCTTTAGAATAGAAATATCTCCCTTTAGAACAAAAATGATAGGGAATTCCTTCAGGCAGAGGGTGAGGCTGTGGAAATCATTGCCACAGACGGCTGTGGAGGCAAGTCATCGGGTATATTTAAAGCAGAGTTTGATAGTTTCTTGATTAGTTAGCATCAAAAGCTACAGGGAGAAGGAAGAAGAATGGGTTTGAGAGGAAAAATAAATCAGCCTTGATCAAGTGGTGGAGAGACTCGGTGGGACAAATGGCTTAATTCTGCTCCTACATATTATTGTCCTCTAGGTTGCGGCTAGAAATGGATGCAACACTCTAATGAGAATCTGATGTCTGATCTTTATTTTGTACAGATTGAGCACAACCTCCTTGCTTTTGTCCTTTATGCCTTCATTAAGGCCCCATATCCTTGTACTATCAGTTTCTACAATAATTTCCAGATCTCTGTCCCAGCTCTCCCCTTAAAAGTAAACAATAACATCTCTCTGATCCTCATATTTTTCCAGTTATGAATCAAGTAACAAAAGCACGACTGTACAATTCCCACCTCATTATGTTTGCAGACACTTGCACTGATTTCAGTTTACCATCTGCCCACATAACAGCCAGGATTGAAGCTTTGACAGCTGGTTCAAAACACATTCCCTCGATCCTCGGAAGGGCCACTGTTGAATGCCCAACACACTCACGGTAATGAATCCAATCCAGAAGGGAAGGAGAAGCAACATCAAAACAGAAAAATGAAATGACAATCTAACATCAATCAGAATTCAAAACTCTCTCTGATCACAAAAAAAGGTCGAGTAAAAAGGAAATACTTGCTGTATAACCAAGCTGAAATTGAAACATATCTAAAAATAAAATCCATGATGCATATAATATCAAAAATTTTATTTTGAATATTTCTAGATTTTTACTTGGATAAGTTATTTATGTCGAATATTTTTTTTCTCTCAGCTCTTACTTGGTCACTTTGTTCTGATATTACATTAAGCAGAAAATTAGAATATTTTCACTCCAATAATATTTAGTTATATAAGTATCAGGGTAAAAACTATATTTAAATGTATAATTTCCTGCCTTGGGTGACACAAATCACTCAAGCTTAGCTCTGAAATTGCAAATTGATGCCAACTATAGACGGTCTAATCCAGGCAATTGTTTTTTTGATGTACTGGGGTTGTGTTCCCTTACTGCACCCACCCAAATGAGAGAGTTGAATTTCATTCCTTGACCTTGTTAATTATGGATTGGTTTCACATCTGGAAAGTGGCAAATATTGTCTTCTACCTTTCTGAGAAAGCTTGTTTTATTGGATCAATGTGAGAGGACATTGTGTTTGTAAGGTATCATCCGTGTCCGTCATGAAGTTGGCTGACATTTTTAATAGGTACTCCAACATTTTTACAAACATAAATGAAAATAATAATTTCAAACTTCTGACTGCAAGCCAGAACTATAACTGAATTTGACTATGGACAAAACTGTAATTCTCTAGAAACCAAATCTGAATACATTGAGAGGAAGAAGGCCACTGAGTCCAACTGGCCCTTGCTTTGTTTGTGGTTCAACTGACCCTTTAAGTCCTTACAAATGGAAACTTGTGTTCCACCTCAAGGAAAATTATAAACACACAAAAAAAATGCTACAGGCGCTTGAAACTCAGAGTAACACACACAAAATGCTGGAGCAACTCAGCAGGTCAGGCAGCATCTATGGATATTAATGAACAGTTGATGTTTAGTTAAGAGCCAATGTACAGCAAATTCCCGAATAGCCAATGTGATAGCTGGGTTTCCATCAGGCTCTTGCTGGCCTCCTTAAGCAGTTTTAAATTTGTTGAATTTATGTTCCAAAGTTAATGTTATTATTATAGATTGCAAGGTTGAGAAAATGCTTTTTTTCGGCCTAAGGCATTCAGTACCTCAACTAAATGGACGCTTTGGAGCACAGATCTGATTGATTAACTGTTCCTTCTACTTTTAAACAAAGTCTTCTTATTCACTACAGGAGAGAGGAAGCTGACTCTGAACTGATCAATGCATTCAGTGACAGAATTTCAACCCCTCTTGGTGGTAGACATCAGTGATTTAGCAAGTGTTACACAACAGCCTGAGTGTGTAATAATGGTCAATGTGTGCCTCTGGTCCAGCGAATAAATAACAAATGGAAATCAATAGCAAATGCTTGAAGCCTCAAATGAAACGCTGAAAATGGTGAGAACACTCAGCAGCTCAGGCAACATGTGCTGAAAGAGCAGTAGTTAACATTTTATGTTAGAGAATCGTCATGAGCAGGGGGAAAGAGAGGAGATCAAGTTGGGTTTTCAATCGTAGAGAAGTGGGGAGAGGACTGAGTAGATCAGAAAAATTATGTCTGATTGAGAAAGATCAAAAAATATAAGTTAGAGTAGCAGTTATTAATGGTGTAATGCTTCGTTAATAGCAAGACAATGATACATACCCAGAGACCCAAGTTATGTTAGTAATAAAAGAAAAAAGTACTGAGCTAAAATGATGACAAATAGAAATGGCCATTTCTAACTTACAGATAGAATCAAAGGATCCATAAAGTTGGAATAGTTATTGCCGTATAAAAACCCACCATGTTTTCCAATGGGAAGATGAGGAGCTGTTCCCCAGGTCTATGCTGGGCCTCACCATGATGGTGACACAAAAGGTTAGGGTAAGATGCTGAACTGAAGTGCCAGGCAAGTGGGAGCACAGAGTCACTGAATACAGCTTCTGCACAAAGCCAACAGCCAATCTGCACTGGTTTCTTTGTCATTGAGGTGAAAGTAAAGGTATGGGAAATGGCTAAAGCAGAGTGGAAGCCACAGTACAGGACAGAGAAAGATATTTTAGATACAAATGCAAAGGAAATAGAGAATTCAAAGAAGGGAACAGAGTTCTTACAGGAGGCAGTGTGTGTGGAGGTATAGTCAAGATAGTTGTGAGAGTCCATTGATTTGTAATGCTTGCGGTTAGCCTCATATTAATGAAGGATAGTGGATGGGATGTCAATCAAGCGACCTACTTTGAAAACATAGCATTGTGATTTTATGTATTTCTATTGCCGAATTGTTGCATCTCCCTTTTCAAGACAATGTATTTTTGAAGATCATGTGAATGTTGACTGCATCTTGAGTGTGACAAGAGAGCCAGCAGCCATGTTTATATGGTTGTCAACTGTGATTCAGAGTTTATAACATCAAGCTTGTGGAGTCTTGTTCAAGCAGGCAAGTGGAAAGATAATGATTTTATAAGGCATTGTTTAGATCACATTAGGAGTATTGTGAGCAATTTTGAATCAGAATCAGAATTAGGTTTATTATCACCAGCATGTGTCGTGAAATTTGTTAACTGAGCAGCAGCAGTTAAATGCAATACATAGTATAGAAAAAAAACAGTATATGCATATTGAATAGATTAAATATTATGCAAAAGCTGAAATAATATATATTTTTAAAAAAGGGAGTTAGTGTTCATGGATTCAATGTCCATTTACGACTGGGATGGCAGAGGGGAAGAAGCTGTTCCTGAATCACTGAGTGTGTGCCTGCAGGCTTTTGTACCTCCTACCTGATGGTAACAATGAGAAAAGAGCATGCTCTGGGTGCTGAAGGCCCTTAATAATGGATGCTGCCTTTCTGAAGATGTCCTGTGTACTTTGTAGGCTAGGGCTCCATATGTAAGAAGCTGTGCTGGCTTTGGAGAGGATTGAGAGGAGGTTTATGAGAATGATCTAAGAAATGAAAGGGTTAATGTACAAGGAGCATTTGAGAGTTCTGGGCCTGAATGTCCTGTCAGGATCTCATTGAAACTGATCAAGTATTGAAATCCCTACACAAGTGTGGATGTGGAAAAGATGGTTCAAATAGACAGAAAGCTGAGCACCAGAGGGCTCAGCCTCATACTGAAACGATGTCCCTTTAGGAAAGAGATAAGAATGAATTTCTTGAGGCAGAGGATGGTGAAGCTGTGGAACTCATAGCCACAGATGGCTGTGGAGGACAAGTCTTCGGGTATATTTAAAGCAGAGGTTGATAGATTTTTGATAATTAACGGTTTCAAAGGTTATGAGGAGAAGGCAGGAGAAAGGTTTTGACAGGGAAAGTAAATCAATTATGATCAACTGGTGGAACAGATTCAGTGGCCTGACTGGCCTAATTCTGAACCTGTGTCTTCGGGTTTTACAATCATTTTGTAATATTCCTAGGAGGTGTGGTAGCATAGCAGTTAATGCACTGCTTTATAGCACCACCAATCACTGATTGGGGCTCAGCTCCCAATGATCCCTGTAAAACTTGTTCTCCAAGTGATGTAGATTTCCTCCATGTGCTCCAGTTTCCTCCTACATTCCATAGACACATGCTTTGAGTTTGCAAGTTGTGAGCATGTTGTACTGTGATAGAAGCATAGTGCACTGGTGGGCTGCCGAGTACAACCTTAACTGACTTGGTTTGACGCAGATGATGCATTTCACTGTATGTTTCAATGTATATGTGACAAATAAAGCTAATCTTTCACCTTTGATTTGTGCCAATTAAATGGCATATCAGGAAGCATGCTACTTGCTGCAAGACTCCTAGCCTTTCATCTGCTTCTTGGAATCACGGTATTGTTCTGATTAGGTTTCTGCATCATGGAAAGTGTATGGTCATGCACTTTGTTGGAAGAAATAAACGGGCATACTAATATTTAGATGGGGAGAGAATTCAGAATGCCGAGATGCAAAGGGACTTGGGAGTCCTTGTGCCGAATACCCTAAAGGTTAACCCTCAGTTTCAGTTGGTGGTGAAAGTGGCGAATGCAATGTTGGCCTTCATTTCGAGAGGTATAGAATATAAGAGCAAGTATGTGATGTTCAGGCTCTATAAGGCACTTGTGAGACCACACTTGGAGTATTGTGTGCAGTTTTTGGCTCCTTATTTTAGAAAGGATATACTGACATTGGAGAGGGTTCAGAGAAGATTCATGAGAATGATTCCAGGAATGAAAGGGTTACCATATGAGGAACATCTGGCAGCTCTTGGGCTGTATTCCCTGGAGTTCAGAAGAATGAGGTAGGGGATCTCATTTAAACATTCCGAATGTAAAAGGCCTAAACAGATTAGATATGGCAAAGTTATTTCCCATGGTAGGGGAGTCTAGGACAAGAGGGCACAACTTCAGGAATGATGGATGTGCAATTAGAACAGACATACGGAGAAATTACTTTAGTCAGAGAGTGGTAAATCTGTGGAATTTGTTGCCTCGAGCGGCTATGTAAGCCAGATCATTGGGTGAACTTAAGGCAGCGATAGATAGGTTCTTGATTAGCCAGGGAAACAAAGGGCATGGGAAGAAGGCAAGGGAGTGGGGATAACTGAAAGAATTGGATCAGCCCATGATTGAATGACAGGACAAACTCAATGGGCCAAATGGCCTAATCTGCTCCTATATCTTATGGTCACTTCCAGGCAGCTGATATCATTGGTGGTGATGAAACTATCTCTTGGAGATAGTTATGGTTTGGTACTTTGCTGAATTCAATGTTACTTGTCAAGTGTCAGCCCATTTCTGATTGTTGTTCAGATCTTGCTGCATGTGGGTAGGGGCTGCTGAGGAGCTGTGGAGGAAATGGAACATTGGGCAACCATCTGTGAATATCCCTTCCTCTAACCTGATAAAGGAAAGAAGGGCAGAGGAAATGAAGTAACTGCTGGATGCCTGGGATTCCATTTTACAAAATTCCTGCAACAGTATTCTGGAGCTGGGATGACAAAAACGAATACCGCTTTTTGGGTGAGATTTTCTTTGAACCATTGGAGTGTTTCTCAATGTTGTGTCAATTGGCTTCAGTTTTACTTGGGTTTTTGATGTCATGCTCCATGAAAATCAAAACCAGTCACTCTCAGCTCACCAAGAATTTACATCTTTGCTCTATGTTTGAGCCAAGGCAGTAATGAGGCCTTGGAGTCCAACTGTTCTTACAGAATCCAAACCAAGCACCAGACAGAATAGATAGAACCATGTCACTTGCTCATCAAATCTACTTAAATTGCATTGGTTTTCCATTGTTCCTCTGAGGGTATAGGGTATGAAAAAACAGTACTATTTCCTCAGACATTGTACGACTATGACAAAGGAAAAGGATAATTTTTATTCAGCTTTTGAACATTTCTTACCATTGATCTAGATCACAGCTAACCAGCACCAGATGTCCATCTGGCCATCTAGAAATTCATAAGATTCAGTCCCAAAAATTTCTCCCTTATTTGGCTATCTTATGGGGCAAATGTTTCGGAAGAGTTTCAGGCTGGCATGAATTCTTGACCTAGTCATTGAAAGATTTTCCTGATGAAAGGTCTCTGCCCAAATTGCTGATTATTGTTCTCCTTGGATGCTGCTTGACATACTAAATTCCTTCAGGATTTTGTTGTGTTTTTCAAGATTTACAGCAACTGCAGAACTCACACACAAAAAAAAAGAGGTATAGGAAGATAAACCAGTAGGCATACCACTTTTCATTTTTCAGTACTACAATCTATCCCAATAATACTTAAAGTTTAGGTTCAACTAAACTAGTTCAACTAGTTTAGATTCAACTGTTATTTTGTCTACAAATGTATTGAATTTTAACCATTGCAAAAACTCCAAGAGTGTGAGCACCAATTACAGTTTCATGGCAACACTAGAGAATGATTTGATATCATCCATACCAATAGAACTTTCCTTATATAACCCCCTTACATTCATCAGCAGAAATAAACAGAGATTCATGCCGAGAGATACCAGGTCTGTGAGCTATTGGTTCACAAATACAATTAGAAGTGTTGGTGAGGGAGTGCACATGATTCCTCCTGCAGCCAAAGGTGAACTGCAGTTCATCTCCACCAATGGAATGTTTTCTGGAGATAAAATTCAGAGCACTTGACTTCTTCTAATGTTTTGTTACCACTCACATCCTCCTGCCCATATCAAATCCCAAACCTAGTAACTGGCAGTTGCTAATATAGAACATAGAACAATACAGCACAGTACAGGCCCTTTGGCCACAATGTTGTGCCCACCCTTAAACACTGCCTCCCATATTACCCTCCACTTCAAATTCCTCCATATACCTGTCTAGTAGTCTCTTAAATTTCACTAGTGTATCTACCTCCACCACTAATTCAGGCAGTGCATTCCACACACCAACCACTCTCTGAGTGAAAAACCTTCCTCCAATATCCCACTTGAACTTCCCTCCCCTTACCTTAAAGCCATGTCCTCTTGTATTGAGCAGTGGTGCCCTGGAGAAGAGGCGCTGGCTGTCCACTCTATCTATTCCTCTTAATATCTTGCCCATGCCCAGGATTACGGCTGCACAGGTGGAAGGTCAACTGAGGAAGATGTGTACCAGCAAGGCGGCTGGACCGGATGGAGTTTCCCCACGATTACTGAGGGCCTGTGCGACTGAGCTGGGAGAACCACTACAGTGCATCTTCAACATGAGCCTGGAGCAGAGAAGAGTACCCAGACAGTGGAAAACATCCTGTATTGTCCCGGTACCGAAGAAACCACAACCAAAGGAGTTGAATGACTTCAGACCTGTTGCCTTGACGTCGCACGTGATGAAGACCATGGAGCGGCTGATAATACAGAATCTGAGGCCACAAACCAGGCACGCCCAGGATCCTCTTCAGTTTGCGTATAAGGAGAAGGTGGGAGTGGAGGATGCTATCATGTATTTGCTGCACAAATCACTCTCTCACCTAGATGGGGCCAGTTGTGCTGTGAGGATTACATTCCTTGACTTCTCTAGTGCCTTTAACACCATCCAGCCCAAGATCTTAAGGCACAAACTAACGGAGATGGGAGTAGACTCTCACATGGTGGATTGGATAGTGGACTACTTGACAGATAGACCTCAATATGTGCGGTTGGGAGACTGTAGGTCTGACACGGTGGTCAGCAGCACAGGAGCGCTGCAGGGAACCGTACTCTCTCCGGTCCTGTTCACCCTGTACACATCAGACTTCCAATATAACTCGGAGTCCTGCCATGTGCAGAAGTTCGCTGATGACACGGCCATAGTGGGGTGTGTCAGGAATGGACAGGAGGAGGAGTATAGGAAACTGATACAGGACTTTGTGATATGGTGCAACTCAAACTACCTGCGTCTCAATATCACCAAGATCAAGGAGATGGTGGTGGACTTTAGGAGATCTAGGCCTCATATGGAGCCAGTGATCATTAATGGAGAATGTGTGGAGCAGGTTAAGACCTACAAGTATCTGGGAGTACAGTTAGACGAGAAGCTAGACTGGACTGCCAACACAGATGCCTTGTGCAGGAAGGCACAGAGTCGACTGTACTTCCTTAGAAGGTTGGCGTCATTCAATGTCTGTAGTGAGATGCTGAAGATGTTCTATAGGTCAGTTGTGGAGAGCGCCCTCTTCTTTGTGGTGGCGTGTTGGGGAGGAAGCATTAAGAAGAGGGACGCCTCACGTCTTAATAAGCTGGTAAGGAAGGCGGGCTCTGTCGTGGGCAAAGTACTGGAGAGTTTAACATCGGTAGCTGAGCGAAGGGCGCTGAGTAGGCTACGGTCAATTATGGAAAACTCTGAACATCCTCTACATAGCACCATCCAGAGACAGAGAAGCAGTTTCAGCGACAGGTTACTATCGATGCAATGCTCCTCAGACAGGATGAAGAGGTCAATACTCCCCAATGCCATTAGGCTTTACAATTCAACCGCCAGGACTTAAGAACTTTTTAAAAGCTATTATTAATGCTTTTTGAGATAGTGATTTAGATGCATATCATATTTTTTACTGAGTTAAGTATTGTATGTTATTAGTTTTGCTACAACAAGTGTATGGGACATTGGAAAAAAAAGTTGAATTTCCCCATGGGGATGAATAAAGTATCTATCTATCTATCTATATCTTGTATACTATATATATTGTTTACCTAAAGGTGCTTCAACACTAGTTCACTTTCAAAGATTGGATGTATGCACTTGGCATGCATTGAGAGCTATCTGCTGTTTTTGCCTTGTGCAACAATTCTCTTTTCTTTGCCCCTTTACTTCACACAACCTTTTATCATACCATACCACTGGACTAAACAAAAGCTTTTCTCTACATTCAACCGTTCTTTTCCTTCTCTTACACACTCCAATCTATGGACCTGTGTCCTGACCCTTAGATCTTCTTGTCAAACAATGGATAAGATTACTGGTTGATACCTCCTATCATACTGGTCATTTCTTTCTATTGAAAAGCTCTCCTCAAATTGTCTTTGAGACTAATGCTTTCTCCAACTTCTGTTTAAGCTCTTTGCACACATAGATCCCCAACTGGATGGTCAACCTTGTGTTCTGTATTCATATGCATCAACACACATTTGAAATGTCACTCTTTGAGTATTGACCAGTCAGGTCACTCCAAGATCTAAAGGCTTTTTCCATCTTTCCACCCATTAAATCTTTCCAGCATCAATTTTTTATTTGTAGATTTTGCATTCATTTTTTACTCATGAATTCTCTCTCTATGACTCTGAATGCATTTTTATAATAAAAACAGCTCTAGGTGTATAGTTAGGTTCAGCAGCAGCTCTGTCGACTCAGAATGACAGGGCTCAGAATTCAAAAGACTTGAGCAAAAGATCTACAGTGAAACTTCAGTATCTTCCATTGTTGGGGGAATGTCGTACTTTCAGAAAAGATATGTTTTTCAAGATATATTAAAGCAAAATCCTATCTGCATCCTGAGCTGTGTGGGAAAAGTCAGACCTACAATTAGACCATAAGACCATAAGACACAAAGAGCTGAACTGGGATATTCGGTCTGTCAGGTTGCTCTGCCATTCCACCATGTCTGGTTTATAATCATCGTCAACCCCATTCTCCAGCCTTCTCCCCATAACCCTGACTAATCAAGAAACTATTAATCTCCGCTTTAAATATAACCAGTGACTTGGCGTTCACAGCCATCTGTGGCAATAAAATTCACAGATTTACTACTCTTTGGCTGAAGAAATTTCTCTTCATCTCTGTTCCAAATGGTTGTCACTCTATTCTGAAACCTTGCCCTCTGGCCCTAGACTACCATTCTACAGGAATATCTTCTCCAATTCCACTCCATCTAGGCCTTTCAATGAGATCCGCCCTCATTCTTCTGAACTACAGCACTTGCAAAAACAGAGCTAAACACTCATCAAACATTAACCCATTCATTCCTGGAATCATTCTCGTCAACCTCCTCTGGACTCTCTCTAATACCAGCACATCTTTACTTAGATAAGGGCCCAGCAGCTGCTCACAATATTCCAAGCACAGTCTGAGCAAAGTCTTAGTATTATATCCTTGCTTTTATATTCTAGTCCTCCCAAAATGAATGACAACCTTGCATTTGCCTTCCTCACAACCAACACAACCTGCAAGTTAACCTTTAAGGAATCCTGCACAAGGAATTCCAAGTCCCTTTGCACACTTCATTTTTGAATTTTCTCCGTTTAGAAAATAGTCTACGCTTTTCCAGTGCCTTGTAAAATATTCAACACCCAACCATTTGTTCACATAAATGAGTATTTTAATCAATTTAACTGAGATTTTACTTGAGAATCAAATGCTCTTTTTTCCCACTGTAGAGCCCAAAAAACAGGGAAAATTGTAAAGAATGAAAAAATGAATTTCAAAATTATTCATCCCCCTTTGCTCAGTACTGCTACGTACCCGTGACACGTGACAGTGGTGTACTTGTCACGTGACAGGTGTTGAAGCTATACTGGACTTGAGGTAATGGTCTTGTGATGGGGGAGTGACTTCATTTTCCTGCCAGTAGAGGTCATGTGACAGTTTTTTTTTTACAGGGTATAAAAGGAGGACCCCTCCCTGTGAGGAGGGGCAGTTCGTGGCTGGATTTGTCATGTTGACTTCATGCCACAGCGTGATTTAATATTATGACGCAGTGTGGTTGAAAGATGGAGTTTTATCTAATGCCTAAAGTTTAAAAGGTCATTGCCAGCAGTTTCTTTATAATACTGCTAGTTGAGAATCAGTGGAGAGTGAAGATTGAAGTTCTGGAGTTAAAAGATCGAGGAAAGTCGATTTCGACGGTGAAACAGGTTCGACCTTGTTTGATCCTCATTCGGAAGGAATTCATTGACTGTCCCCGTGTTAATCCCTGTGAACAGCAGAAAGGATTGGGAACAGTTTTGTAAAGGAAAGGTCAGTGCCTTTAAGTCGTTTCATTCTTCATCTTCCTAAATTCTTCGTGGGAATTAGTTCGACTGGGAATCGAAGCAAAACGACGTGAAAGAGAATTTAAATCATCTTAAAAAGTCTCTCCCTTAAATGGACTGTAAGCATTTTGAACTTTTGCAATACTACTTTGAAGAACTGTTTTTGCAACATCGCTTTAAGCTTCATTGCTTTAGGAACTGCTTAAGCTGCCGCACAGCAGCTGATTTCCGGTTACGTTAGTGATTTGTTTACTTTTGGGGGTTTGTTTTTCAGTGTTTAATAAACGTTTTGTTTGTTATCAAAACCCTGCCTCACTCATATATTTATTGTTGCTGAGTCCGTAACAGTACTTAGTTGCTTTAGATTGTCCTGCTGCTGAAAGATGAACTTCCTTCTGAGTTTTAAGTTTTCTGGCAGAGGTTCTAATCCAGGATCACTCTGTATTTAGCAACATTCATCTTCTCATCAATACTAACCACTATATTTTATCATAGGAATGCATGGATAATGTGTAGTATTAGATTTATGCCACACATACTGCTTATCATTGAGGCCAACAAGTTCTACTTCAGTCTCATCTGACAATAGGACCTTCTTCCACATTTGTACAGTATCTTCTAAGTGTTGCTTTGCAAAGTCTTTACAGGGAAGCATGTGTTTTTTTTTCTAGCCATGGTTTCTTCCTTCCCACCTTTCCATAGAAAAAAGCTTCCAAGATTGTGGAGCCATGAAATTCTGCACCTCAGGGTGACTGTTAGCATCACAGTAGCCTCGCTTTCAAGTTTCACTCTTGTTCGGCAACTAAGTTTAGAGAAATGGCCTGACCTGGGCAGTTTGACTGAGGTTTCATGATGGACAGCGCTGAGCTCTGGGGTATGCTCAGTGCCTTTGAGATGACTTGTACCCTTCCCCAAATGAGTGCTTCTTTATTATCATTTCCCTGACATGTCCTGATTGCATGTTTAACAATGTGATTCTCTATCATATTTTCAGGATACTGTATTCCTTCTACCAAAGTGCATGACCATACACTTCCCTACAGCATTTCTGCTATTTCTTTGTCCAGTCTCCTGTAAATGTTTCTGAAGATTCCCTGCTTCTTCAATACTACCTGCACCCTCACCTCTCGTCATATTGTCTGCAAACTTGGCCACAAAGCCTTCAATTCCATCATCCAAATCATTGACATGTAACATGAAAGGAAGCAATCCCATCACTGGCCCATGCAGAACACCACGAGTCACCACCAGCCAACCAGAAAAGGCCCCCTTCATTCTCACTCTTTGTCTCCTGCCGGTCAGCCAATCTTCTATTCACGCTAGTATCTTTCCTGTAACACCATGGACTCTTAAATTGTTAAACAACCTCATGTGCAGCACCTTGTCAAAAATCTTCTGAAAATCCAAATAAACAAAATCCACTGACTACTGATGAAGGGTTTCAGCCCGAAACATCATCACTATCTCCTCCTGTAGATGCTGTCTGGTCTGCTGAGTTCTGCCAGCATTTTGTGTTTTTATTAAAATCCACTGACTCTCCTTTGTCTATCCTATTTGTTACTTCCACAAAGAATTCCAACAACCACATCAGGCAAGGTTTCCCCAAAAGGAATACATACTGATTTTGAACAATTTCATCAAGTTCCTCTAATTACCTCAAAACCTCATCCATAGTAATGGACTCCAACATCTTCCCAACCACAAAAGTCAAGTTAACTGGCCTATCATTTCCTCTGACTGTGGAATCCCCGGAGCAGACTGTGGAGCATAGAAGGTTGAGCGGGAACTTGATAGAGGTATTTAAAATTATGAGGGGGATAGATAGAGTTGATGCGGATAGGCTTTTTCCATTGAGAGTAGGGGAAATTCAAACAAGAGGACATGAGTTGAGAGTTGGGGGGCAAAAATTTAGGGGTAACACGAGGGGGAACTTCTTTACTCAGAGAGTGAGTAGCTGTGTGGAACGAGCTTCCAGTAGAAGTGGTAGAGGCAGGCTCGATTTTGTCATTAAAAAAAAATTGGATAGGTATATGGACAGGAAAGGAATGGAGGGTTATGGATTGAGTGCATGTCGGTGGGACTTGGTGAGAGTAAGTGTTCGGCACGGACTAGAAGGGACAAGATGGACTGTTTCTGTGCTGTAATTGTTATATGGTTATAAAGACTGCCAAACAATCAGTATATAAAAGACAAACAGTACAAATAAAAAAATTAATACTGAGAATATGAATTTTAAAGAGTCCTTTGAAGTGAGCCTGTAGGTTGTGGAATCAGTTCAGAGTTGTGGTGAGTAAACATATCCACACTGCTCTAGGGGTCTGATGGCTGCAGGGTACCAACTGTTCCTGACTCTGGTGGTGTGTTGGACTTTAGGCTTCTGTACTTCCTACCCAGTGGTGGTAGCGAGAAGAGTACAAGGCCTTGATGGGTGGCATTGCTTTGTGACTCTGTTGTTGCTATTGACCTGCTTTGCACAAAATTTACAGTGGGGTCTTACACCTTACAATTTACATTTATGCATTGTATATTTGAAGTGAATACATTTCACCTGGTTTCTTCTTGGGGTTGTGAAAGGCAACCGATGACTTCTTAAATGATTTTTCAATCACTAAGTTGCTTCTGCATCTTCGTCAACACATTTTTGTGGCTACATCCAGTAGTGGATGGTTCCACAGACATTGAACAGGAGCTTTTTTGTGCTGTTGAATGAGGAATAAATATGAGGACTGGTCACTGGAAAGCTTCATCTTCTCTTCCTTGAATAGTGCCCTTAGAATCTTATGTCCACTGAGTTTTGGTTGAAGACGTGGAATTCACTGAGAGAAGATGGCGCAGTCTCAGTACAATATGGAAACATTGGCTTGAATTATGTATTTTTTTAGGCTTTTGAGAGAATTATTTAATAAAGAGGTACTCACGAAAGGTACTTAGATGGATACTTGAATAGGAAAAGTATAGAGGGACCTAATGCAGGCCAATTGGATTAGTGCAGTTAGGCATCACAGTAGCATGAATGAGTTGGGCGAGAAAGTCTGTTTCTGTGTTGTGTAATCTTCTGATTGCAGGACAATTGTGCAAAGACTGTGACATTCCTACAACATTCTTGGGTCAGTGGTCAACAATATTTTCTACAAATTACACGGATTGCTGTAATGAGGAGAATTCATCTTTATTTTGGCTCCAGGTGCATTGCCTCTCTTGCATGGTCTGCAGAAGAAAGTGGTTTCCTTGAATGGAATAACTTCACTCACATGAACTCTGAATCGATTCCACAAGCTATTGATTCCCTTTCAAGGCCTCTACAATGCATGTTCTTGGTATTTATTCATTCTTTTTTTTTTTGCAAGGTTTGACTTCTATTGCGCAGTTGTTGTTTGTCAGTCTTTGTGTGTAGTTTATCATTGATTTCTCTGTTCTACTGTGAATGCCTGCAATAAAATTAATCTCAAGGTTGTATATGGTGATAGATACATACCTTGGTAATAAATTTACATTGAACTTTGAATTTCAGCTTTGCAACCACGGGAATCATGGGCTGAAAAATCTCATCAAGCGTCTGAAAGACAGGCCAGACCGAGTGTCTGTATAATGTATTAATGACAAAGGAGATTTGCTTTAGTTATTCATTAAAATACAGCACGAAATTGGCCCTTATGGCCCTTCCAGTGGGCTACCCAGCCAACCCTGATTTAACCCTAACCTAGTCATGGAACAAGTTACGAAGACCTATTAAATGGCATGTCTGTGGACCATGGAAGGAAACTGGAATACCCGGTGAACCACACCCATTCTACAGGAAGGACATACAGACCCCTTAGAGAAGACATTGGAATTGATCTTTGAATTCCGATGCCTCAAGTGGTAGTAGTGCTGTACTAACCACTGTACTGCCTTACTACCCCTAGCACACTGAAATTGGCAGGGGTGGAATAGGCTGAAATTAGTGACTTGTAACTTCAGTTGGGTTTGGCACGAGAATCACTCTTACCCCTAAAAAAAAGAATATCCCCATCACCAGTGTCTAATCCAGCTAAAGAGGAGTGAATAGTCACAAACCAACACATCTCTGTGCAACTTTCACTATCAGTGGAGGAGTTCCCGTGAAATCTGACAATGAAGGCTCTCTAACAATTTGAAAAATAAATTGCGTGAGGGAGTGTATTGCAAACAGTTTTGAAATGCTTTCCTGAACAGTTGGCACAAATGTAATGTTCTGAGTGGCTATTTTCTGTCTAGCAACCTCCAACAGTTACATCAGATTCAAGGGATGAAAAGAAAATTATTGTCATCAGCTTAAACAGGAGTCTGGTACGTTCAGCTTCATTAATAGATGACTTTAAGATCTGCGCACAATGGTCTATGCCATCACATGTTTTTACCTTTAATTACTCTCTGATATCCTTGCTCAGACACAATGGAAAATAGATGAAGGTAACACAAACAACTAAGTTAACAATTTCTTTCCCCCACTCTCAATTAATGCCCTTTAAAACTGGTTTTATTTCAGACTAATGAAGAATCCAATTTTATTTTTTCAATTGCCTCTGAAATAAATTTAAGCTTCACATTTAAAATAAAACTGTAAAGTTCAACCAACATGTTTTACAGACTGAAAATATTTTTCACTTTCAAGTAGATTAATTCATTGTGGGTGGTCTGGGAACATCAAACTGTATGAAACTCAAAAATGTGTTTCTTTGCATAAATGTACTTAGGAATTGCACAGTGGGAAATTGTGATGATTAACTGTTGATAGGTCTGATACTCTGCAAAAATTGCGTAGAAAATAGTTTTATAGTGGATGTGATCATTTTAGTCTGAGAGACATCTGGAAACACCCATTACAAAATGCAATGACCTCGGAGCCTTTAGTGCCTGGAGAATAATGTGAGTTTGTGGTAAAACTGCATAGATGTCTTGGCAAGCTCTTTTCCTGAAGATATTATCTGAGCAATGATAATTGCATCCCTGATGAGATGAATAGCCTAAATGGAAATGACAAAAAATAAGAAAACAGTGCCCAAACTAACTCATATATAAATGTGCGTCATTATAGTACAAACAGACATAATGCATTTCTTACCAAGAGCACAAAGTGTATTTGCTGCCAATTTCAAAAATCCTTTGAAAATTAAATCGTATTCATGCAATACATGATGTACTCTACTTAGGATATGAATTGGACAATTTAATGAAAAGTTTATAGCTATTTAGTATCACTCTAAAATGCCACGGTTTGACTATGAGCAGTGGACTGCAAACATTTAAATTCTCTTTTCCCAGGTTGGGCTAATTTATTTTGTTGTTTGGATTCTATATCACACTGTTAAATTAAATTCAAAGTTCAAAGTAAATTTGTTATTAGAGTACATACATGTTATCACATACAACCTTGAGAATCTTTTTCTGCGGGCATACTTACCTAATCTATAAACAGTAACTGTAAACAAACTGTGCAAATGCAACTATAAATAAATAGCAATAAATATTGAACATGAAATAACAATATAACAGAGTCCTTAAATGTGTGTAGCTATACCCTATTATTCAAGAGCCTGATAGTTGAGAGGTGGTGTGAGTCCTGAGTCAATTGTACCTTCTACCTGATGGAAGAAGTGAGAAAAAAACATGGCCTGGGTAGTGAGCAGCTTTGATGATGGATGCTGCCTTTCTACAGCAACATTTCATGTAGTTGTGCTCAATGTTTGGGAGGGTTTTTGCCGATGAGGTACTAGGCCGAATCCACTACATTTTAATAAGAATTTCCACTCAAATGCATTGGTGTCCCCATACCAGGGTGTGATGCAGCCAGTCAGCACACATTTTACTACATATCTATCGGAGTTTGCCAAAGTTTTTGATAATATGTCAAACCTTCACAGACTCCTGAGGAAGTAGAGGCTCTGTTATGCTTTTATATGATGGGTCTGGAATCATAGGGAGGATAGCAATGTAGCTTTGCAGTTTGTGGGCATAATTTATGACACATACTGAGAACACGTTGGACAGACAAAAATAACAAATTGCACAGGGTAAATATAATGATAAAAAGTCAAGTTGCAGTTTCAAAAAGAGCACTTATCTGCATGCTGTTGATGAAAAAATCTAATAGCGATGAAAGTGACACAGAACTGACTAGCATTAAGATCTACAATGTGAAAACTAACAATAGACAAGCAATATGGCTACACCAAAAGTGAACAACAAATTACTTAAAATGGAATTGGACACTGGCTTCACAGTTTCAGCCATTCACAAAATACTTGAACAGCATTTCAAAGATACTGCGTGGAAGTCTGCAGGTATCCAAATAAGAACTTGTTCTGGAGAAAAGATAACTTCTGTGGGAATGATAATCATAACCGTGAAATACAAGAACCAACAAGCCACATTGCGTTGTATATGATAAAGACAGTATTGTGGGAATGTGATTGGCTGAGACTAGAGATCTTTACATCGTTTGCACACCACCTCCCCAGTAATAGAGCCAACTGATAGCAAATTGAGAGAGGTACTGTATGAAGTACTTTAGAAAGGTAACTGCATCTATGCTGTACATCATGAATCATTGCTCAAAAGAGAGAAAACAGGTGTTAGTGCCAAACTCTGTGCCTCTGGTTGGAAAGCATATGTACCAAGGAAGAACCACAAAGCTCAGAGGAATCATGAAAGTGACGAATGCAGCTGTCTGACTACAAGATTTCCTGTAGGTAACATGTCTGAGAAAGCGTCTGATATGTTAATTAAGTAGAAAATGGCGAAATGTAGCTGGGTTTAAAGCTGGAAGTTCAAGGAGCTTCAGAAAAGTTGCAAGTGTTCACTTTGGTGAGTATAACAAACCAGAATCCACACTGCGTTCATAAAGGCTATTGCATGAACTTCAAGTGGGAGACAAAAAGCTGCTTCTAACACTAGATGCAAAGGCCAAAGCCCAGACGGATGAATGCAAAGCCAAAAGGAAAGAAGTCAGTGGAGATACAAAAACAAAGGATTCCTCAGATGATGTTGTCAAAGAGGAAAACAAGAGGAGAAATCAGATAGTAAAGGAAGCAATAGAAGGATTATTAAGAGAATATTCCAGTGAACTAAATGTACCTTCCCTAGATAGAGATCCACATATGACCATTAGATATAGGAACAGAATTAGGCTATTAGGTCCATCAAGTCTGCTCTGCCATTTCATCATGGCTGATCCATTTTCCCTCTCAGCCCTAATCCCCTTCATGCTCTGACTAATTAAGAAACTATCAACCTCTGCCTTAAATATACTTAAATATATGACTAAAGAAATTCCTCTTCATCTACATTCTAAAAGAACACTCCTCTATTTTGAGGCAGTGTCTTCTAGTCTTAGACTCTCCAGTCATAGGAAACATCCTCTCTACATCCACTCTCTCAAAGGCCTTTCAACATTTGATAGATTTCAACGAAGTCACACCTCACTCTTCTGATTTCTAGTGAGTACAAGACCTGACAATCAAATGACAAGGCTTTCATTCCCAAAATCATTTTCGTGAACCTCCGTTGAAACCTCTTCAATCTCAGCACATACTGCACATTAGGAAATCCTGCACAAGGACTCCCAAGTCCCTTTGTGTCTCAGTTTTTTTGTATTTTTTTCTCCATTTAAAAAATAGTCAACCCTTTTATTTCTTCTACCAAAGTGGATGAGCCTACACTTCCAAAACATTGTATTCCTTCTGCCACTTCCTTGCCCATTCTCCTAATCCAGGTCCTTCTGTAGCCTTTCTTCTTCCTCAAACTATCTACCACTCCAACTATTTTCATATTGTCTGCAGTGGATGAGTGCTGGAATCTGTGAGGGGTTAATGTTAAAGTTGGGAAAAAATAGAAAAGGATTGTTGTAAATGTGTTCTTGATGCTCAGAACAAACTTAAAGTTGTAAGTCCTGTTTCAATCCTCTATGACTCTATGATATCTGAACGTGGTATTTTATTTGTCTACTTTATCTGGAACAGAAATACCATTTCCTGCATTCTGTTTTCTTTTATACTAAATTGCTTACTGTATGAATGGAATGATTTATCTGGAAGGTGCATGATATAAAGCTTTTCACTGTATCTCAGTACCTGTGACAATAACAAAACAATTCCGATATCTCTTACCTGGCTGGCAGATGCAGAGAGCTGTCCCATTGCTTTGTGTAATGCAGGTGGAAAAATTACTGCATGGGTTGTTGTGGGAAGCACATGGATCATACATGAGTTCACATAATTCACCAGTGAAGAATGGAGGGCAAATGCATTCAAACATTCCAGGGACTGCAGGCTCAAGGCAGGTGGCATTGTTCTGGCAGGGATTGCAATCGCATTCATTTACATCCTCTGTGCAATGTGATCCTTGCCATCCTGGATTACACATGCAGCTACAAAAATATTAAACAAAAAGTTAATAGGTTAAAAGATTAATGGATAATGAACAGCTGTATTGCAATTCATCATGCTATCTCAACTCTGTGTTCAAAGTTGACAGTAAAGTTATTATTTAACTATGTATGTTTTATGTCACCATACGAACCTTGCCTTGTATTTACTTGCAGGCATTTACAGGAAAATAAAGACATAAAACTATACATAGCAACAACTGACAAACATCCAGTGTGTGAATGAGGACAAATTGTGATAAATAGCTAATAAAAATGTAAATGAATAATACCGAGAACATGAGTTGTAGATTCCACAAAAGTGAGTCTATGGGTTGTAGAGTTAGTTCAGTGTTGAGGTAAGTGAATTTAACCATGCTACATCTCTCTACCTAATTTGAGATGAGCAGATTATAACTTTCTCTCATTGGGTATGAACCTGGTAGAAGGAATTGCTTGTTAAGAAACCTTCCAATAAGCCTTGTTTCCTTGATATTTCCCTGCAGACTTACTTTTCATTTTAAAATTTATTCATTTCCCTTCTGGAAGTTAAGATTGAATCTTTCTTTATTGCTCAATGCATCCCTAATCACAACAACTTTCTGATTAAAAATAATTTCCCACATTTCCCATTGATTGCTTGCTAATTGGTAATTGATAGTTTTCTAATTGCACTTGCCTTTTTATGCTAGCTAGTTCAGCTGTTGTCTCACAGAACCAGTGACCCAGGTTCAATCCTGACCTCTGGTGCTATCCGTGTGGAGATTGCATAGTTTCTCTGTGACTATAAGGGCTTTTTAAAATTTAGAGATACGACACAGAAACAAGCTCTTCAGCCCAATGGGCCCACCCCACCTATTACACCCATGTGACCAATTAAACTACAAACCTGTATGTCTTTGGAATGTTGAAGGTAACTGGAGTACCCAGAGGTAACCTATTGGTTCAACAGGTGCTCCAATTTCTGCTCACATTACAAAAATGTGTTGGTTGATAGACTGATTGATTATAGTAAATTAAGATGAATTTGAAGATGAATGGTATCACTGGGAGGGGGAGGATACGGAGGGCTTAGTGTAAAAACAAGTACTTGATGATAAGACATCTTTTTTTTGTAATTTATCATCAAACAAACATTTCCATAAGATGTATTTCAGATATTGTACATATATATAATCATATATATCACAAATCTCCACAAAGTATTTATCTGAGGTATACGCTTATAGAAAAGAGTGGAAAGAAAAAAACAAGCAAAAGGAAAGAACTATGTACAAGTAGGGAGTGACTTTTTTTTACAACAGATTCATTGATTTGTGAGAATAAAATCAGGACTATGAGGCATTATGTAGTTAAACCATTTTCCCCAGTATGAATCACATTGTTCCAGCTTATGGTTAACAGATGCTGTTATCTTCTCCATTTTGTAAATGTCCATTGTAATTTTCATCCATGTATTTAAAGTTGGGCTCTCCTGTGATAACCATTTCCTAGTAAGAGTCTTTTTACCAGCCACCAACAGTATATTCATTAAATATTTATCTCTTTTCAACCATTCTTGAGGTATATATCCAAAATATATGGTCTTACTCTCCAAGGGTACTTCACATTTAAAGATGTCTTGTAGGGCATTGTGTATCCCCCTCCAATAGTTTTTGATAACAGGGCAGTCCCAAAAATATGATAATGATTTGCATTTTGATTTCCACAATTTCTCCAGCAAACAGGGAGGTTACTATCATAATGGGATTTCTGAGAGGGTGTAATAAAATATCTTATCAAGTTTTTCCATCCAAACTCTCTCCATTTCTGTGAACTGGTACACTTCCATTGATATCTCCATATTGTTGTCCATTCTTCCTCAGATATAATTATCCCTCCTTCCTTCTCCCATTTTGTTTTAATGTATGAAGTCGAATGTGTTTTAAGATTTGACAACCCCTTATACATGCTTGAAATGATTCTACTACCATTATCTGAATTATATGCTTTTCTAAAGAGCTCTATCAAGCATCTATTTACCTTGGTTACATTTTTAAGCGTCTTATTAACATATTGTCGCACCTGTAAATACCGATAAAAATCTTGTTTTTCTAATAAGTGTTTCTCTTTAAGCATTTCAAAACTGAACAGTGTTCCTTCTTTCATTATGTTGCAAAGAACTGTTATTCCTTTAGCTGTCCAGTCCTTAAATCTAGCATCCAATTTATTTGGTGTAACATCCGAGTCATATGCATACCATTTAAGAATTGCAATATCTCCCTCTAGATTATATTCTTTTATAGTAGTTTTCCATATTTTAAGTGTCAATTTCACCCATGGGTTATCAATAGTATTTATGTACCTTTGCAGGTTGTTATCAGCCAAAATTGTGTGTATGAGGATGGGAAGTACTCGCTCCTCAATGTTTTTCCATTGAGCGTCATATGATGGGTTACACCAACATATCACAGCTCTCAACTGTGCTGCAAAATAATAATCTCTAAGAGAAGGTAGGCCCCATCCCTCCTTTTCCTTTGCTAATTGCAAAGTTTTGAGATGAACACTAGGCCTTTTACCCTGCCAAATATACCTTGATAGCATCTTGGTCCATTCCATTCATTGAATTGATTTTGATTAATCTTTATTGGTAGGGTCTAAAAGAGATATAACAGTATATTCATTTTAATAGACTCAATAATATATTCTGGGCAGTATATTCATTTTAATAGACTCAATCCTTGAACTGAGACTGAAAAAAGGAATCAGGTTCCATCTTGCCACATCTTCCTTAATTTTTTTTATATAAAGGCTGATAATTACATTCTGATAATTTTGCCAAATCTTTTGGCATAATATCACTCTATGACTATTTCCCACTTGAAATAGTCCCTCCATGAAAATGGCACATTTCACATCCAGCTATCAGCTGCAGCTTCTCAATGTCATTGGTATCTCTGGGAACCATCTCTGCTCGGGTTATTAATCATTTAGCTTTGTGATTCTGTGTATTTTGTAGTTAGCTACGGCATCTTTCTTTGTGTAAACTGAATATAGTTCTACTCTACTGCCTACCTCCAGAATACGAAGCAATTCTCTTCTTCCCTTTGCAAAGGACTAATGGATTCTACCTCAAAGCAAATCCATTCTGCATCAATGTGTATCATTGCATGCTGATTGTTGTCTCTCCATGCAGATAGATGGAGTCAAACTTTAGAGAATGCAGAACATGATTGGAGAAAGCGCTCTTGAACACTAGAAAGGTCATGATTCTCAAAACATCCTGATGAAGGGTCTTGGCACAAAATGTTGATTCTTTATTCCTTTCCAGAGATGTTACCTGAAGTGCTGAGTTCCTCTGGATTTCCAGCACCTGGATTTCCAGACTATCCTGTGTTTATTGTTCTTTGCTATGGACATAACTGGTTATGATTTGAGTACATTTATGAATATCAGAATTGAATAGCTGTGATGTAATAAATCTTACAGCACCAGAAGGCCGTCATTGGTCTCATTATGGCAATGGATGACTATATCACAGCCTCTTGCAATCGTCTGTGGCAGACAATTCCATTACCGGTGCAACTCTGATCAATTTTCTGCCTCCACTTGTTAATAGAGCTGAAGAGAAAATCCAGAGGCATGACTCTCAGTATGTGATACATTCTACTAGGTCATCATCATCAGGAAGCAAAATTATGGTTTCTTTCTAACCTCACTTTTATTACTTTATGTTAATTCATCATCATCCTTCAGAACAGTGAAACACTCTTTTGTCTGTTTGTGCTGTCTGTAAGTCTCTATCCTCAGAAAACTGGCCAACATAAATACAAAGGGTATGTCACTGCTGCTTTCTATTTTGTGCACAATTTGCAAGGTGCTGTTTTTAATACAACTCAAAGCCATCCATTAACATGGGTTTGGATGGTTGCATGTAGTAAGCCGAGAAGACAGATTGTAACACAGTAAGCATGCATTGCTGATTCAGTGCCAACTTGGACAGTTACAATCGAGCTAACATTCTGCATTGAGCATTTAGCAATAGGAAGCACCTACATCCACCTGCCACCCATGTCTTGCACTATTTAATGACTTATGAGCTTGTTGTTGATTAATGAGAGAGTGCTCTTAGTCTCTTTCCTGCAAAAGTGTTTAGCTTGCCAACAATGAAACATCCCAAAATAAATCAATACATAAAGAAAAACATTTCTTTTATTCATTTATTAGGTATGAAATTCAGCTTCGGTGTTATTCTGGTAAGTCTTTGGCACTGTCTGTATCTGTGTTATAATACGCAGAACAGGATTTTAAATGGTGATGCCAGTATGGCCAAACAAAGCTACAGTACAGATTTATTATTACATTGCAACTTTTCAATTCTGATATTTAAAAATGTACTCAAATCATCTAAAAACTGATATGTCAACAGAAAATAATAACAAAGATGTTTTGAGAATGATGGTCTTTCTGGTGTCTGAGAACATTTTCTCCAACCGTGGTCTACGTTTCCTTAAGTCTGTCTCTATCTGCATGGAAAGACAACGGTCAGCATCTAATGATAGACTTTCCTCAATGGACAGTCAGAAAGAAGCACAAAAGTGCATTGTTTCTTTCTCCCCACAGTCTTTTGCTTTTAACTGAATTCGCCATGCTGGAGCAGGTACTCATGCTATTCCCGTAAAGGCCAGCGTTGGGCAGATTTGGACAAACAGAAGTACAATGTTAGCCACATCAGCTCAGCTTGTAATTCAATCTCACTGATTTCATTTGAGGCAAATGACGCAGTTTGCTGTATGTTCAGATGTTTCAATGTATATGTATTACATAAAGCTTATCTTTATAATACTGAATACATTTCAAAGTCAAAGCTGAGATTATTACCATATGCTGAAGTATATTGTATGTATGCTCAGGTGCAATGAAAAACGCAGCAGAATCCCAGGGACATAGCATTTGATACACAACAGGAACTACACAAGTACATAACTAGTACTAAAAAAGTTTATTGTAGTGTAAAGTTCATTGGTATTCTGAGGTGGTGATTAGGGTTGTACCTTTTAAAATTTAAAAGCACTTCACTGACTGTAAAGTACTTCGGGACATCCTGAGGTTAGTAAAGGTGTTTCATAATTGCAAGTTCTCTTTTATTCAGCAAAGTAATTTCTAAGTAGCCATTGCAATCACATCAAGAAGGGTGAAGGGTGAGTCTGTTTGAACCAAGCAAAGTGTTCCAAGCAGTAAAAACACCATCATTGTCTGACTCCCACAGAGTTGGCAGCTGGCTATTGTTAGTCCCTTGATAAAAAAGTGGCTGCAATAAGCCTAAGTGGTGGCACCTGAAGGTTGGCTAAAGCTGGGTAATGTATGGACAAAGGACATTTAGAAAGAAGAGCAAAGCTATTAACCGCTGAGTATTTGATGAAAATCCTACAAGTCATAGAATCAGCACTGAAGCAGTCCCTTTGGCCCACTGAATCCATATAGACTCGAGCAGACTTTTTCATGATTTGCATCTCCACTCCATCATTCCTGTCAACCCTTCCAGATTCTCTCTCTCAACTTCACACTAGGGGCTTCTTACAGTGGACAGTTAAGACATACAATCTTACAGCACAGAAGCCCACCACATCAATGCCGACTGTTGTGCTGGTCTACACAAATTCCATTAGGTCCACATCCTTCTCTGCCTTGCCTATTCACATATCTGTTTAGATGTTGTCAGTATCTACCTCCTGATTCTGATTATCTATGTTTTTATAATCCTATCAGGTAACTAATGGGTCTCCTTTGCTTGAGGGAAAACAAGCCTAGCCTATCCAATCTCTCATCAAAAATGAAATCCTGCTATACCAACAACATTGGGGTGAATCTCCTCTGCATTTTTCCCAGCACAATCGCATCATTTGATATGTTGTGGCACGCAATAATACGAGTGTTTTGTAAAGTTGGAACATGATGTCCAACCCTTATTTAGTGAGATATAGTGTGGAATAGGCCCTTCTGGCCCTGCGAGCCATGCCACCTAGCAATCCCTCGATTTCATTCTAGCCTAATCACCCAGCGATTTACAATGACTAATTAAGCCTACCAACCGATATTTCTTTGGACTGTGGAAGGAAACTGGAGCACCTGGAGGAACCCCACGTGGCCATGGGGAGAATGTATAAACTCCTAACAAGCAGCAGCAGGAATTAAACCCAGATCACTGGTAGGGTAAAGCATTGAGCTAATTACTCTGCTTCCATGCTGTCCTTTGTATTCTATAACAAACCTACAGAGGCAAACATGCCATTTGTCAATTTATAGAAACTAAAGGCTTTTGTGCCAATTAACCTACAAACTGTTTTGCTTTAGGGATGCAGGAGGAATCTGGAGAATCTAGATGGAAATCACACAGTCACTGGGAGAATGTGAAAACTTTAGACAGTCAGCACCTGAGATAAGGATTAAACATCATCACTGGTGCTGTGAGGCAGCAGCCTTACCAGACAAGCCACTGAGAGAGCTTTGCTGACATACCATTCAGTGACAATATATACTCAATGGTCTCTTTATTAGGTACACCTGCTTTTAGTGCAAATCTCTTATCAACCAATCATTGGGCAGAAACTCAATGCATAATAGCATGCAGGAGTGGTTGAGGTTCAGTTGGGGAAGAAATGTGATCAAAATGACTATGAACATGTCATGATTGTTGGTGCCAGATGGGTGGTTTGAGTATGTCAGAAACTGCTGATCTGCTGGGATTTTCCTGCACAACAGTCTCTAGAGCAGGGTTTCCAACGTTTTTTATGACACGGACCCCAACCGTTAACTAAGTGATCCATAGACACCAGGTTTGAAACCCCTGCTCTGGAGTTTACAGAGAATGGTGTGGAAAAGAAAAGAAGAAGAATTCAATGAGCAGTGGTTCTGTGAGCAAAAATACCGTGTTGATATGAGAGGTCAGAGGAGAATGGCCAGACTGGTTCCAGCTGACAGGAAGGTGACAGTAACTCAAATAACCAAGTGTTACAGCAGTGTTTTGTAGAACAGTATCCGTGAATGCATAATATGTCACTGGACTACAGCAGTAGAAGACAATGAACATACACTCAGTAGCCACTTTATGAGGTACATTTAAATGAGTGAATTTAGGAAGTGGTTGTGGGTATGAAAAAAAACCACAATGATGGATATCATCTGAAAACGCTGCTTTATCTTAATGACTAGCTCTCTTTGTCACATGTACATTGAAACGTTGGGCTGAATCGGCTGATTCTACTATGTCTTAAGATCTTACGAAAAATTGAAAACATACTGTGAAATGCATCTTTTTGCAGCACCAACCAACATAGTTCATTATTAACCCTAACCTGAACTGTACGAGTCAGGAGAATGTATCCTTTCCACACGGAAATTGAGCAGATTGATTCATCAATTTATCTTGCAAATTAAAATTATTCAGTGGCATCAAAACTCCCACACATACCCACATCCTGAGGACAGAGATTTCTCAGGAACTATATAAGTGTTATCATCAAAGAATTGGCCACAAAACTTGTGCAAAAAAAAAAATCTGCCCTCCATGGCAACAAAATTGAAAATAGAACAAAAGCACGTACATCAAGCTAAATTTTTAATGAAAAGAACTTAAAATGTTGATGCAAAGTTGAAATTGCATGTCCATTTCAGAAAACAATGAGTGTAGACATATAGAATGAATCGGAGAGTCCTTTTGGGCTTAGCAACCTGGCCTCCAAAAGGAGGATCAAGTCCATGCCATGCTCCTGCACTTTCCCCACAGCCCTGATTATATTTTGTTTTCCTTTCTGAGTGCACTTTGCTTTCCTTTTGAACATCAATGTGGAGTTTTCAATGGTCTGCAGTGAGCTCAATGAGGACATATATTTGACAGAACAAATATTCCCAGGGTGCATCAAAGGTCTTTGACAAACTGAATCACTGACACAGCCACACAAAGGTAGATTAGAAACTATGAGCAAGGACATGGTTGAAGTGGTGGTCTTGGCATTCCTCCAACAAAGGGAGAGAAGAAAAAGGTGACAAGCAGATACATATTTCATAGTATTGGATCACATCAGTGCAAATCATGATCTAAAATGTTGAGGTGAAGGTGGTTGGGAGATTAAGAGACGTTAGGCTTAGGAAATATGTGTGAAACCTCAGCAGGGACAGGGGACTTTAGAGTTCAGGGAGATTATGCCTGTTGTGATATTTGAGTAACCTTGTAAATAGTTTAATCATTTTTTGTTTGTTTAAGTAATTATGGGTTATATGAAAAATAAGTGAATTGCTTACATCATGATGTTACACCTTGCTTAAAGAACAAATCAAGACTCACATCTCTTGGCTCTCTTGTTTTCCTTTGAATTATTTTAATGTTTTGACATTCTAAAACATAACAATGCCAGTAAGTAGGGCAAAATGTGAGATGTTTGAAGTTTCACAACACATTTAGGTGGACCATCAGCAATTTCAAATAGCGAGGCATTATCATATGAGTGGAGTTGTCCTGGGACCAGCATGCAAGTGCCAATACAAAGAAGGCACAGCAGCACCTTTACTTTCTTAGAAATTTGGATCGATTCAGTATCTCATCTAAAATATGTATAATTTGTAGTGGAGAGTATCCTAACTGGTTGCATCACAGCATATGGAAACAGTACTGCCCAGGAATGGAAAAGTCTACAGAGTGTGGTGGATACAGCCCAGTACACTACAGGCAAAGGCCTCACCAACACTGAACATATTTACAAGCCACAAGAAACCAACATCCTTCATCCTACTGCTGTACCCCACCCTTCTCCAATGGACCCCCTGCAGTTTGCGTACTGTCCCAACCGTTCAACAGACGACGCCATTGTCATCACCCTCCACCTGGCCTCAACCCACCTGGACAAGAAAAGACAGGTACGTTTGAATGCTGTTCATAGACTTCAGTTCAGCATTCAACACAATCAGTCCTCAGAAACTGATTGGAAAGCTGAGCCTACTGGGCCTGAACACCTCCCTCTGCAACTGGATCCTAGACTTCCTGACTGGGAGAGCTCAGTCAGTCCGGATCGGGAGCAGCATCTCCAACACCATCACACTGAGCACGGGGGCTCCCCAGGGCTGTGTGCTCAGTCCACTGCTGTTTACTCCGCTGACCCACGACTGTGCTGCAACACACAGCTCAAACTATATCATCATGTTCGCCGATGATACGACCGTGGTGGGTCTCATCAGCAAGAACGACGAGTCAGCTTACAGAGAGGAGGTGCAGCGGCTAATGGACTGGTGCAGAGTCAACAACCTGTTTCTGAATGTGAACAAAACAAAAGAGATGGTTGTTGACTTCAGGAGGGCACGAAGTGACCACTCCCCGCTGAACATCGACGGCTCCTCGGTAGAGATCGTTAAGAGGACCGTATTTCTTGGTGTTCACCTGGCGGAGAATCTCACCTGGTCCCTCAACACCAGTTCCATTGCAAAGAAAGCCCAGCAGCGTCTCTACTTTCTACGAAGGCTGAGGTAAGTTCATCTCCCACCTCCCCCCCCCCCCCCTACCCCGTCCTCATCACATTCAACAGAGGTTGTATTGAGAGCATCCTGAGCAGCTGCATCACTGCCTGGTTCAGAAGTTGCACCATCTTGGATTGCAAGACCTTGCAGCGGATAGTGAGGTCAGCTGAGAAGATCATCGGGGTCTCTCTTCCTGCCATTACGGACAGTTACTCTACATGCTGCATCCGCAAAGCAAACAGCATTATGAAGGACCCCATGTACCTCTTGTACAAATTCTTCTCCCTCCAGCCATTTGGGAAAAGGCACTGAAGCATTAGGGCTATCACGACCAGACTATGTAACAGTTTCTTCCCCCAAGCCATCAGACTCCTCAATATTCAGAGTTTGGACTGACACCAACTTACTGCCCTCTACTATGCCTATTGTTTTGTTTATTATTTATTGTAATGCCTGTACTGTTTTGTGCACTTTATGCAGTCCTGTGTAGGTCTGTGGTCTAGTGTCGTTTTTTTTGTGTTGTTTTACGTAGTTCAGTGTAGTTTTGTATTGTTTCATGTAGCACCATAGTCCTGAAAAACATTGTCTCATTTTTACTATGTACTGTACCAGCAGTTATGGTCAAAATAACAATAAAAAGTGACTTGACTTGACTTGATTGGGCAGGAGGTGTTAGCTTACAACCAGTGTAGATAACTTCAGTTACCTCAATTCTGAACTGATTCCAGAACCTACAGACTCACTTTAAAGGACTCAGCAAATCATGCTCTCAGTATATACATACATAATTTTTCTTTTGAATTTATTTATTTTGATAAACAAAATATAAAACGAGGGGTGGAGCAAAGTGATGATGGCGCTAAACGGCAACTAATTTGCTTGCATCTTTGGAAACAGCTATATTTCCATCTTTAATCTTTATTTTTCTCTTTCAGGGTTCTTTTGAAGACCCAGACCTGGAGATACAAGCTGACTACGGTTCTTTGTAGATTTCATAAGGGGCCGTTGTTCGGCACACCAGGGGCTTGGCCTAAGAGTTCGGATTGACTTTGGAGGCCTAGGATCTCAGGGCTCTGGAGATGGGCGGTGTGGTGAACCTTCTGCCGGCGAGATAGTGCCTCCAGTGCCGAATAGCTTCCACTATGGCTTGGGCTTCTTTCTCCACCGTGGAGTGCCGAAGTTCAGAGCCTTGAAGGGTACGAGAAAAAAACGCCACTGGCCTGCCTTCTTGATTGAGGGTAGCAGCCAGCGCGACGTCAGAGGCGTCACTCTCTACTTGGAAGGGAATGGTCTCGTCTACCGCATGCATCGTTGCTTTGGCAATGTCCCCTTTAATGCAGCTGAAGGCCGCGCGGGCCTCGGCAGAGAGGGGAAAGGTGGTAGACTTGACCAGGGGGCGGGCCTTGTCTGCGTAATGGGGAACCCATTGGGCGTAATAGGAAAAAAAACCCAGGCACCGCCGGAGGGCCTTGAGAGTAGTGGGAAGAGGGAGTTCTAACAGGGGGCGCATACGGTCGGGGTCGGGGCCAATGACCCCGTTCTCCACGACATACCCAAGGATAGCGAGTCGTGTGGTTCTGAACACACACTTGTCCTTGTTATAAGTGAGGTTCAAAGCATCGGCCACCTGGAAAAAACGTTGGAGGTTGGCGTCATGGTCCGACCAGTCGCGACCACAGATGGTGATGTTATCTAGATAGGGAAATGTGGCCGTCAGTTTGTACTGGTCCACCATCCGGTCCATCTCCCTCTGGAAGACTGAGACCCCATTTGTGACACCAAATGGGACGCGCAGAAAGTGATAGAGCCTGCCACCCGCCTCGAAGGCGGTGTAGGGGCGGTCCTCTGGGCGGATGGGGAGCTGGTGATAAGCGGATTTCAGATCAATTGTCGAGTACACCTTGTACTGAGCTATCTGGTTGACCATATCCGCGATGCGGGGTAGGGGGTACGCGTCAAGCTGCGTGAATCTATTGATGGTCTGGCTGTAGTCCACAACCATCCTATTTTTCTGCCCAGTCCGAACAACGACCACCTGGGACCGCCATGGGCTTGTGCTTGGCTCAATGATCCCCTCCCTGAGCAGCCGCTGCACCTCTGAATGAATAAAGGCCCTGTCCCCCGCACTGTACCTCCTACTTTTAGTTGCCACAGGTTTACAGTCGGGGGTCAGGTTGGTGAACAGCGATGGAGGAGGGATCTTGAGGGTGGAGAGGTTGCAAATAGTGTCAGCAGCACAGCTATCGGCATGGTGCTGGGCGGGATGTGGGGTTCGGGGTGTATGTGCGTGTGGTAACGGAGTATATGGCGAAGTCCCACCAAACTGAGGATTCCTGACAGTGAGTGGTGGGTGGGGCCCGTCATATGCCATAGTCACACTTTCGAGATGGCTCTGGAAGTCCAGCCCCAATAGCACAGGTGCGCACAGCCGAGGCATGACCAGGAACGCAAAGTTCCGATACTCTGTGCCCTGCACCACCAATGTCGCTACACAACCCACCCGGATGTCTGTGGAATGCGACCCTGAAGCCAAGGTGATCCTGTGACGTGCCGGCCGTGTCACGAGTCCACAGCATTTCACTGTGGCCGGGTCAATAAAACTCTCAGTGCTGCCCGTGTCAAACAGGCAGCGAGTCCTGTGCCCCTCCACCAGGATGTCCATCATCGACCTTGCGAGCTGGTGCGGGGCGCTTTGATCGAGGGTCACGGAAGCCAGCGTTGAACAGGGCGTGTCGGGGGCGGGGCCTGGTGACGCCGGCAAAGATGGCCGCTCACATCCGGGCATGCAAGATGGCGAGGCGGGGGCGGGGCCTGGTGACGCCGGCAAAGATGGCCGCTCACATCCGGGCATGCAAGATGGCGGCTCCCAGGTCGCACACGGGTAGGTAGGGGCGGGGCCAGGTGACGCCGGCAAAGATGGTTGTCCACATCCGGTCATGCAAAATGGCGGCCCCCAGGTCTCAGACGCGGCGCTGCTCGACCCCGGGCGCGGTTTAGATTTACAGACTTTGGCGAAATGGCCCTTCTTCCCACAGCTGGAACATGTCGCTTCGCGCGCCGGACAGCTTTCCCCAGGATGTAGTGTTGTTCTTCAGTCAATAAAAGCCGATATCTCACTTCCTAAGTCTCGGCGTGAGTTATTGATGGTGCATCAATTTTATTGACTGAAGAACAACACTACATCCTGGGGAAATGAGGGAGAGCAGCAGGCCACAGTCGCCTTTATACAGGGGTCTGTGGGAGGAGCCACAGGGGTAGTCAGCAGGGTCTTGGGAGGAGCCACAGGAGCAGTCAGACAGGTATATCTAGTTCACCACAGGCGGAAAGAAGGTCAGTGTCATGGCAGGAGATCCATGTGTTGTTGGGGGAGCTGGAATATCTACTCCTGTGTGCTAGAGACCCAAGATCTTTGGGCACTGAGCTGGAAAGAAGCAATGTAATGGACTTTCAACATCGTAAACCAATGAGTTGTTTGTTATGTCTCCCCGCTTGTTGTGAAACGGAGACACCACCTTTCTCCTTATTATGGAAAGAAAGAACCTGTGCTTTGTCGAATACCGGGTGAAATGCGAAGTCTTTGGGGTAACTGCAGGTCTGTATCTTTGCTCTTTTTTTGCTTACGCCTGAGTGCTCGGTGGTGGGTGCTGATGCTATGTTTTGCTGGTGGGGGGACAGAGATTGTTGCTTGCTCTCTCTTACTCTCCTGAGGGAGGGATGCTGAGGGGGACTTTAGGGTTCTAACATTTAACTATCATTCATTCTTTGGGAGCACTCCTCTGCTTTTGTGGATGATTGCAAAGAAAAAGCATTTCAGGATGTATATTGTATACATTTCTCTGACATTAAATGTACCTTTGAAACCTTTGAAATAATACTGAGAACAAGAGTTGTAGAGGCCTGGAAAGTGAATTTAAAAGTTTATATACAGAGTAGATTCCAGTTAATTGGGACACATCAGGACCAATAAATTTTGGCCAATTAATCGGCTGCCCCAGTTGCTGAAGTTTCATGGAAAGAGTTAAAAGGTAGAAAAAAAGACAAACTGTAACAAGTTATGTATTTAAATGAAATACAAGAAAAATTAGAATGCTAGCACTACTAGTATAGTACTATAAAGCTGAATTAGTTCCTAATACTTATCAACAGAGGAATTCACCTTCGTTGCATTTTTGACTGAAAATGAATATCAGCACCAACAACTAGTGCAGGTAATCGATTGTTTTCATACAAAGCTGTCGATGATTGCATTCCCCAAATCTTCATTTTCATTGTAACATTCAAAATGATTGTCGATACCTTCAAAATCTTTATAGTTCTTAACTTTTTAAAGTAGTGAATTTGTTTCATTTTCACCCCCAGCCATTTCCGGCATCTCCAAGCCTGAATGCTTGAAACTGCTGTGAGCAAAGCAGTTTTGTATTACTGCTCATTTCTTGGAAAACTGTCAGTGCTAAAAATCACTGCTTTTTGAAGACAAACATATACAACTGATGCTATTTAAAACCTGTTTGCTCTAGGCATGGTGTAGTGTCTAACAGCCACACAAGTGCTCAAGTCTGTCACTAGTTAGAAACTGTTTGGCAGCAGTCTCCTGCCCCAGTTACACAGCGTAGTGTCCCAATAGAGAAAGGAGTCTTGTGTACATTTGGTAGCAAATTTCGAGGTCCCAAGAGAAGGGAAGAATTTTCTGGACATAGGAGGAGAAAATTGAGAGCGATTTCTTTAAGTGTGTTGAAATCTATGTTGCCATTAGCCTGATTCTTGCTTTGTTTATGAGTTATTCTTTATGTTACACCAAGATGTGTCCCAGAGCAGTAATACATAATCAAGTATTCTTTTTCGTGAAAGGAAACGCAAGTTTTCAGAATGATTCTGGCAAAATTTGAATTTCCTGATCCAGCAACTTTGATTTTTCTCTAAATGAATTCCAATTCCAACCAACCTTCCAGCAGTTTCCATTTAGTTAAAAATAATTGATTTATTTGGAGATTCATAATCTCCTCTTTCGCTTATTTTCAAGCTTGCAGTCATTTATTGAAGATTTGCGTAATTTGCGATAAAGGAGGATGCCTTGACAAAAAATGTCAAAGCAAATTTCAGTAAAAACATTTTTGCTATTAATCTGTGTGGTGAACTACATATACCAGTCTGGACACGCCCCCCTCCCCTGTTGACTGCTCCTGTGGCTCCTCCCACGGACCCCTGTATAAAGGCGATTGGAGGCACTGCTCCTCCCTCAGTCTCCAGGATGTCATATGGTGATCCCTTGATGCTGACTGCTCTCTTCCAGCAAATAAAAGCCTATATCTCGCCTCACGTCTCCGAGAGTTATTGATGGTGCATCAATTTTATTCGCTGGAAGTTTTAAAACATGGAGAGTATTTTACGTCCGGAAAAAATTGGACTTGGACCCTCAAGCTCCAGAAGCAACTCTTGCCTTTGAACTCTGGCTTGCATGCTCCCAATCATACTTGGAGAGATTCCCGTGACTGAGCCTGCCACAATGCACAAAATCCTCCTTTCCAGAGTCAGTCCGAGGGTATTTTCCCTTATCAGGGACCTGCCGACCTACCAAGGGGCACTGGACGCCCTCAAAAGACAGTACCTGCGGCCGGTGAACACCATCTATGCAAGACATCGTTTAGCGACGCGGCGGCAGCGGACCGGAGAGTCGAGCGCTTGGTTTGCCCGGGCCCTACAGACACTCGTGCAGGCCTGCGACTGCAAAGGACTGACGGCGGAACAGCATGCGGAGCTCCTGGTACGAGACGCCTTCGTTATGGGGATCAGGTCAGTGTACGTGCACCAGCGGCTGCTGGAAAACACCGATCTTACCTTACAGTCGGCGATCGAGCTGGCCGACACGCTGGAGGCTGCTCTGCACAACGCTGACGCTGTCCAGCCGCGTGATCTCCCGCCGGTCCCATGGATGCTGCAGACCCTGCCATCTGCCAGCGAATCGATCTCAGCTGCTGCCACTCGCGAGTCCGTGAACTCCCCACAATCAACCACGGCTGCTGCCAGTCGCAAGTCCGCGCAGTGTTACTTCTGCGGACTCGAAAAACACCCCCGAAAACAATGCCCGGCCCGAGAAGCTACCTGCTCCAGCTGCAGAAAGAAGGGCCATTTCGCCAAGGTCTGTAAGTCTGAACCACGAGCGGGGTCGAGCAGCGCCGTGTGTGAGGCATGGGGGCCGCCATCTTGGTCGCCGCCATCTTGCCTGCCCGCCTTGTGCGAGGCATGGGGGCGGCCATCTTTGTTGGCGCCACCTCGCCCTGCCTCCGACCCACGGGTGCTTACCGGGCACCAAGACAGCGATTCAACTCTGGCCTCCGTGACCCTCGACCAAAGCGCCCCACACCAGCTCGCAAGGTCAATGATGGACATTCTGGTGGAGGGGCACAGTACTAACTGCCTGTTTGACACGGGCAGCACTGAGAGTTTTATTCACCCGGCCACAGTGCAACGCTGCAGACTCGTGACACAGCCGGTAAGCCAGAGGGTCACCATGGCTTCTGGGTTGCATTCCACAGACATCCTGGGGGGTTGTGTAGCTACATTGATGGTGCAGGGCACAGAATATCGGGACTTTGCGCTACTGGTCATGCCTCAACTGTGTGCGCCTGTGCTATTGGGGCTGGACTTCCAGAGCCACCTGAAAAGTGTGACAATGGCATATGACGGGCCCCTCCCACCACTCACTGTCAGGAATCCTCAGTTTTGTGGGACTTCGTCATATACCCCGCTACTGACCACACACACACACCGACCCCCACATCCCACCCAGCACCATGTCGACAGCTGCGCTACTGACACCACTTGCAGCCTCTCCACCCTCAAGATCCCTCCCCCACCACTCTTCACCAACCTGACCCGCCGACTGTAAACCTGTGGCAACTAAAAGCAGGAGGTACAGCGTGGGGGACAGGGCCTTCATTCAGTCAGAGGTGCAGCGGCTGCTCAGGGAAGGGATCATTGAGCCAAGCACAAGTCCTTGGAGGGCCCAGGTGGTTGTTGTTCAGACCGGGCAGAAAAATAGGATGGTCGTGGACTATAGCCAGACCATCAATAGGTTCACGCAGCTTGACGCGTACCCCCTACCCCGCATCGCGGATATGGTCAACCAGATAGCTCAGTACAAGGTGTACTCGACAATAGATCTGAAATCCGCTTATCACCAGTTCCCCATCCGCCCAGAGGACCGCCCCTACACCGCCTTCGAGGCAGGTGGCAGGCTCTATCACTTCCTGCGCGTCCCCTTCGGTGTCACGAATGGTGACTCTGTCTTCCAGAGGGAAATGGACCGGATGGTGGACCAGTGCCAACTGAAGGCCACATTTCCATATCTGGACAACATCACCATCTGTGGTCACGACTGGCCAGATCACAACACCAACCTCCAATCATTTTTCCAAGTGGCCGAAGCTCTGAACCTTACTTATAAGAGGGACAAGTGTGTGTTCAGAACCACCCGACTCGTAATCCTTGGGTATGTTGTGGAGAACGGCGTCATTGGCCCTGATCCCGACCGTATGACCGTATCCCGACTGTTAGAAATCCCTCTTCCCACCACCCTCCGAGCCCTCAGACGGTGCTTGGTTTCTTTTCCTATTATGCCCAATGGGTCCCTCATTACGCAGACAAGGCCCGCCTCCTGGTCAAGTCCATCACACTTACCCTCTCTGCCGAGGCCCACGTGGCCTTCAGCCGCATTAAAGGGGACATTGCCAAAGCAACGATGCATGCGGTGGACGAGACCATTCCCTTCCAAGTAGAGAGTGACCCCTCCGATTTCGCACTGGATGCTACCCTCAATCAGGCAGGCAGGCCAGTAGCATTCTTCTCTCGTACCCTTCAATGCCCTGAAATTCGGCACTCCGCGGTGGAGAAAGAAGCCCAGGCCATAGTGGAAGCTATTAGGCACTGGAGGCACTATCTCACCGGCAAAAGGTTCACCTTGCTGACCGACCAGTGCTCAGTTGCGTTCATGTTCAGCAACCAACAGCGGGGCAAAATCAAAAATGATAAAATTTTGCAGTGGAGAATAGTACTCTCCACCTACAACTATGATATCCTGTACCGGCCTGGAAGGCTCAATGAGCCCCCTGATGCCCTATCCCAGGAAGCTTGTGCCAGCGCGCAGCTCGACCAGCTATATGCCCTCCATGCAGATCTTTGCCACCCGGGGGTCACCCGATTTTACCATTTCGTGAAAGCCCGGAACCTGCCTTACTCCCTTGAGGACATCAGGACAATGACCAGGGACTGCTAAGTCTGCGCTGAGTGCAAACCACACTTCTACCGTCCTGAAAAGGCACAACTTATCAAGGCCACCCGCCCCTTTGAGCGACTGAGTGTTGACTTTAAGGGCCCCCTTCCCTCCACCGACCGCAATGTCTACATTCTCAACATTATCGACGAGTACTCGCGATTCCCCTTTGCCATCCCCTGCCCCGACACCACTGCCACGTCCATCATAAAAGCCCTGTGCCAGCTCTTCACTCTGTTCGGATATCCCTGCTATATCCACAGTGATAGAGGGTCCTCGTTTATGAGTGCCAGTACCTGCTGGCTAGGGGCATTGCTACTAGTAGGACCATGAGCTATAATCCCCGGGGAAATGGACAGGTGGAGAGAGAGAAAGCCACAGTGTGGAAGGCCACACTTTTAGCCCTTAAGTCAAAGGGGTTGCCGGTCTCTCGATGGCAGGAGGTCCTCCATGAGGCACTCCACTCTATCCGCTCTCTGTTATGTACGTCCACCAATGCCACCCCTCATGAGCGCCTCTTTCCTTTTCCCAGGAAGTCTGCCACTGGGACCACCCTACCGGCTTGGCTGACATCCCCAGGACCAGTGCTGCTCCGGAAACATGCGAGGAGCAATAAATACTCCCCGCTGGTAGAGAGGGTTCACCTACTTCATGCGAACCCCCAGTATGCCTACGTGGTCTTACCTGATGGGCGGGAGGACACGGTCTCCATCCACAACCTGGCGCCCGCGGGAGCAGCAGACCACTACCCCGAACAATCCACGGTAACTATGAACCCTGTACCCACCGAGGTGTATACCCATGAGACACCGCGCACACCAAGCCCTACACTGACTCCTCACGACACTCCCATTCCGGGCGCCTCGCACACGCATGAGGGATCACTGACGCCTAATGGGCGGACACCTCAAGTCAGACCGGAACCAGCACAACCACCATCTCCGGTGCAATCACCGCCGGTGCTACGTAGATCGCAACGACAGATTCGACCACCTGATAGACTTAACCTTGAAATATACTTTTAACCTGTAAATGTGCTTGTAAGAAACTCCGCCCCATGTGGACTCTCTTTTAAAACAAAAGGGGGGGGTGAATGTGGTGAACTACATATACCTGTCTGGACACTCCCCCCCCGCTGATTGCTCCTGTAGCTCCTCCCACAGACCCCTGTATAAAGGCGATTGGAGGCACTGCTCCTCCCTCAGTCTCCAGGATGTCGTCTGGTGAACTCTTGCTGCTGACTGCTCTCTTCCAGCGAATAAAAGCCTATATCTCGCCTCACATCTCCGAGAGTTATTGATGGTGCATCAATCTGCCAGATAAAGATTTAAATTTGGGCTGAATTGCCTGGCTACCATCTCACCAACACCTCCAAATGGGCAGGATGTGGATCTTACTGGACTTCCATTTCTTCAAATCAATCAATGAGGCTTTGATCATGAGTAGGCCTCAGGTTGACACTCTATTCATGGAAGGATCCAACAGGCTTTAATGAGGGCTTAGAAATTGTTGAAGGCTGAGACTTATTTACCATTTTTTTAAACACTCTCACACTATAAGACATTAAAAATTAACTCAAAGAAATATAATTTAGAAAACAAAAACATAATTAAAATGCTTGTGAGTAGAAAAAGTATATCTAAATTTAAATATTACATTTACTGCCTTTTCTATTAAGATGGTGGTGTGCTCGGTTACAGTGGCCTCTCTTGGTCCAATCAAAGGTGTAATTGTTCATCCTTAACATATTTTTCAGAATCACAGGACACTGCGGATTATCAAGAACATCAAGATCATCACACCAAATTCAATCACTCATGAACACAGAGCATTTTGTTCACTACTTAGGATGTCCATGACTTTTGGTTTTGGAACTCACCGATAGCCATTTACGAGATCTGTGCATGTTCCATTGTTTTCACAAGGCTCAGAAGCACACTCATTGACTCCATGTTCACAGAAATTCCCTTCCCAGCCTGGGAGACAGATGCACAGGTAGCTCTGTATGGGAGGAAAGGAATAACACAATCTGTGTCAGGGGGGAAACAACCTGTTCATTTTCCCCTCAGCTTTGACTCGGGTTCACAAATATTTAGATACAAAAATACAATTATTTATTTTTCAAATTTTAAGATAATCAGACTGAAGAATAGTGTTTGAAGGCTAAGCACACTCTTTGGATCTTCTGTACTTTCCTATCCTAAAACTCTCGTCTTCCATGTTCTTGTGAAGAAACATTCATATTATTCACTTACTGTCCCCTGGTTGATTCATCATGTATATAACAAAGATCATTCTTGATTCAAAATCTGCATTTCCAACAAAGAAATGGACATTCCTATTGGAAATCAATGCCACAGATAACGAGCTACATGAGGTGGCCCAATCAAACTATGTTTTTTTCCAGTATTATCCTCACTTTCTTGTTTTAGCATTTATTTCCCCTTTTCGTGGGCATTTTTTATTGGTTGTATTTAGTTTCTTATATTCCTCTATCTCTATTGCTTGGATTACTTCATTTCCATTTGCCTCTCCCTTCTCTGTTTCTCTTGATCCATTCATTGTTCACTTGTATTTTTCTTCAAAGCTGTCTCCAAAGGGAACATTGTTGGCATATCTATTAAAAGTGACAGCATTTATATCTACCAGTCTAAAAACAGCAGGGAGAGCAAATCGTTAATCAGGAAGCTTAATCCTGTAGCTTCTCTACCTGGAACAGAAATATGAATTAAGAATGGCTTCATTTTTCCAGAACTATCTGCATTTGGTTAGAATACATCTAAGAACAACTGTGATGGAAAAAGGAACTGCTTTGAGGACTACCGTAATTGCCCATTACACACAATAAAGATAATTTTGATTTTAAACAAAAGACAAAAACAAGTGATATAAAGTTGATGCAACTATATATCCCTATAGATTTCCTTTTAGTTCCATTGCTTTAAAAAACAACAATGTAATATTGGGTAGCATACCACAGTGCAACTTTAGAAACATTCATTACACTTCAATGCACTTCCACTGCAATAAGTTATCCAACAGCATGATCTTGAAAATATTGTGAAAAATTCATATGTAAGTACAAATGTTCAAAAAGGGCAGATCTGTTTGAGTCGATGTTTCTGAATGTTTCCAAACTGATTACCTCAAAGATGAAGTATCCAGGGAAAATGATTACAAAGATAAATTGAATATTTGTTTTTTTTCCCACTGACACTTTTTTCTGATCAGTAGAGAACATATTTGCTAATAAGTTTGGGTGTCAACTTTACAGATGAGTGCAGATGGGTGAATCATTGGGAAGTTGGTTATGATGTTCAAATTAATCTGTGGAGATTCAATTACACTAATCACATCCCATGCCTTTTAATGACTCCAAACAGAAATGCACATATGTGGTGAAAAGCTATTAAACAATTACAGGCATGAAATGAGATTGCCTCTTTCAATCTGTTCTATACAATTGTTCTACCTTGTATATCACAACATAAGATCTACCCCACCTGAAAGCAACCAATACTCTGGGAGAGATGAAAAAAAATGGATATGAACCAAGATGGAAAATGAAAAATGGAGAATGGGGGAAGAGATTAGAGCAAAAATTTTTGAGAATTTCTCCATGTCCCATTGAGGAGATCAAACTCAGATGAGGAGAATGATGAAATGCCACAACTCAGTTCCTAACACTTCCCACCTAATAAAGATGTTGCTCGCAAATATCTACACTTTTCACTGCCTTGTGCCTGGAAATATTAGTTGTTTCAGTCAACTGGATTCAAAACTGCATTTTATTGTTTGGCAAAAATAGCACATCAGGTTTCATGGTATTTTGCATTTTCTTGATGTTCAAAACTAGGCTCAAGGAGGCTGCCCTGGGTAAATGTGCAACTTGCAGTCCCTTGGTAAGAGTACATGACAGGATTCTATAATGACAGCTTATTTTAATTCATTTTCTAGCTAGACAGAAACTAAAACCAGCTCTGGGGTAAAAAAAAATCTAATTGGCTCCGTGGTTCTTTACCAGAAAGTGTGTACATATAATTACCTGAAGGCTGGAGTGAAAAATCCCACTTTAATAATGATTTGCAGAATATTTCTTCTGAGAAGAACCAAAATGGCTTTGCTTTGGTCACAATTTAGAATTTACGATGAATCCGAAGACCTCAGTTAGGCTGCTATGTATTTTTCTGTTCAGGGCTCATCGGTGCCTGGAGTGACTATCTCAATGGAAAGGTCATTTTTATTCTTGGAATATTACAAAGCTTTGATGAGAAATGGCAGGGGTTTCACTGATGTAGGCTGAATCTATATGCTTTATTAAAATTCAAGAAAACAAAAGATTCATTCCCTGCTCCCTCAGGCCCTTTCAGGTCATTGTCAGTTTAAATCAACCCTGTGTAATCAAGCTTACAATGAAAGGCATACACTCTTGGTTCTCCTTTATTGGCATCCCTATATATGTTCTGATAAAATTTTTACCAATCACTCCAGCTGGGAGGTGACAGTGGCAGCTACATAGAATGCTGACAGATGACATTTTTGGCCGTCTGCACTCTGCCAGCTCATTCTGGTACAATGAAAGACTTCCATCAATTTCTGAATTTGAAAAATGTGAGCAAGCATTCCCCACCTAACATTACAATGGTTCAGAAAGGTCAACACTTCCTTCCACTAGACCTAAAAATGGAGTCAATCTTAACTCCAAAATGTCAAAGGTGGTCCCTGTAGGCTTTAAAACAAATATTTCTCTCTGGCTTAATATTTTAAAGGTGACCAGATTGGAAATCGTTTCCTACAGAAAGTGGACAAATATTGTGGCTCCTTGTACAAGACTTCTAAAAAGGTCAGCAATCATCTTGCAGATGAAACCGACGAATCTGGTACTTGACAAAATCAGCTTTTCTGAGGCCTCAGTATTTGCAAACACTCAGTGCACAGAAATAGCATCAAATGGCTGAAAATCAGAACCAAACCTTTAAGAAAATAAATTAATCAACATTGCAAACAACGCTGGAGATATTCAGCAGGTCAAGCAACATCAAGTGGAGAGAGAAAAACAGAAACAATTCCACATTGATTACATTTTTGCAGGTGACCTCTGCATCAAGAAGGTCAGTATCCTTGAACATCAATTTTGTTTTTATTCCTTACATGACTATATCCAGCATTTTCTGCTTTATTTCAGATTCCCACTGTCTATTTTATTTTTGGATAGTTCAGTTGTTTGATGTGCAGTTTGAAATTATCATTGGTTCAAAGATCTGAGCAGGCAAGAACAAAATTGTTCAATATGGAGATATTCAGAAAATGGGGTAACATATATTTCAATTTTACTGAAATGTGAATTACAGGATATTCCCAGTGTTTTTGTTGTTTCAATGCTCAGCATGATCTCAGCAATCCAAAGTTAGCAAAGAAATCTAACAGTTTATAGCTTGGAAAGAGGCCACTCAGCCCATCAATCTTTCCACAATGACTACCTGCATGATACCGACAGAACATTGACTAACCCTGCATGTGAGCTCTTTCCCAGCTTGGAAGATGGCAACACAACAACATCAACAGAATACTAAGCACTATTAACCTTGACAACTGTTGACAATGTCAGCCCCATGGTGTACATGGTCTTTGTAGCAGATGGCATTGTTCAGCATGTTCAGCTTGTAAGAATGACTGAGCTTCCAGTTGCCTGTAATTCCTCGATCACACTTCCATATTTACCTCTCTGTCTTTAGACTTTTTGTGCAACAAGTCCAACTTGAGCTTGCAGAGACTCAACTGATCTTCTGGTGAGCTATATTATATCATAAGACCAGTAGACCAGAAGACATAGCAGCAGAATAAGGCCATTTGAGCCAATAAGTTCATTCTACCATTCCATGATGGCTGATTTATTATCCCTCTTGCCTTCTCCCTGTAACCTTTGATGTTCTGATGAATCAAGAACCCATCAAACTCCACTTTAAGTCTATTCAATCACTTGGTTTGCATAGCCATCTGCAGCAGATTCACCACCTTTTGGCTAAAGAAATTACTCCTCACCTCTGTTCTAAATCGATGGTCCCTATTTTCTAACATACAGAATACACTGTGTTCCATCTGCCACGTCTTTGCCCATCCTTCTAATGTGTCTAAATCCTTCTGCAGACTTCCTGCATCCTCAACACCAACTGCCCCTCCATCTATCTTCTTGTCATCCAAAAACTTAGCCACAAAGTCTTCAATTCCATCATCCAAATCATTGACGTATAACATAAAAAGAAGCGGTCTCAACACTGACCCCTGTGGAACACCAATAGTCACCAGCTGCCAACCAGAATGAGCACAGGTTGTACTGTTACAGATGCAAGAACTGATCACAATTCTATTTCCACATAAAGGGACAGCAAGGTGCTCCCCCTCTCTTGTGGAGCACAATACAACCAACAGTGGTTTAAATAGTGCAGAAGGGCCAGGTTTTTAAGTGTCAATAGCATTCGATGCAACTATGGCCCTGCTGATTTTTTCTCTCGGTAATTCCCCAATCCACAAAAGTGGTCGATCTTCAAGTTGCTTCCACTAATCACAGTGAGTTTGAACTTTCCAGGAGACTTGAAAGATGAGTTTCAATTCAGAGAATGACACTTCTCCATCTGTCTTGGTCTGTTTTCACCCTCAGTTAAACCCCTTTTTGTTCATAGGGTTGTTCCAATTGCTTTCTTTACCATTTTGTTCCACCTTCCAATTTTTAATGAAACTGTTACCTTGCAGACCTTGGTCCACACCCTTATCAGATATTCCCTCCACTTCCACCTCTTCTCAATTTTCTATTTCTGATGAAGGAACCAGGATGCAAAAGGGAGTTAGTCTGGTGTCTCATAGATACTAGAGTCCACACACAGCAGCATTTCAGTGAAGGGTTTGTTGAAGACTTCAATAGGAAAGCATCAATGAGAAGACTGTTATACTTGCTCACTGAGATGATTGGGGTGCTGTCAGACCTGCAAGTCTAAATGTGAGAGGTAGTAAGAATCATTGAAAGTACATTGATTCCCCCCAGTCCTGTACGAGGTGGAAGAAAATACTTCTATTTTGGAGGTAATATGTGCAGTACTACACACACTTCTGTGCAAAGGTCCACCAACAATGCTATTGTATGACACATACTGGGTAGAGAGGAATCCATCATGGAGAGATCACTGGAACTCTTAGTGTGCGTGCAGGTGAAGACACTCTGTGACTTGGGACTAGCTTGCTGCTCTCCAAGGATGTCACCCTTGAGCAGATTGCTGTTCATACAGAAACAGAGATGCCACTCATGAGCTTCTCCCTCGTGTCCAGAAACAGAGGTATGTCCTTTGAAGTCTGTCAATTCTTCAGTGAAAGATTTTCTACTCAAATCAAGTTCAAGGTTAAGTTTAATTATCATTCAACCACACACATGACTACAGCCAAACAAAATAGCATTCCTCCAGGGCTAAGGTGCAAAATATACTGCCAACAGTCACACACAGCACACAGGGTAACAACAGCAGAAAAGCATGCATTCACAAAATAAAATAATGTAGCCCAAGTCCCAGAGTGGGATGACCGGTAAGCTGATAGCGCGTTGGATGTTGTCCTGAAGCCATGTTTCTGTAAGAAGCAGCACACAGTCACTAGTGCAGTCTCTGATGAATTCAATCCATCTTGTCTTTCTGGAGTGAGCACTAGAGAGCAGCACCAGTGGGAGAGGTCAGCCCCAAACCCGGCATGGATTCCAGCAAGCCTACTGCACATTGGTGTTCTTTTCCACACTGCCTCTGCCATCTCCTTACCTAGCAGCTGCAGCAGGTGTTGCCGCAGCAGGAGGGCCTGGTTCGTGCAACAACCGAGGCCGCACAGCTGCCAAGGAACCAGTGAATTGGGTCTGCTGTATCTCATAGCACCAATGTCCCACAGCGTCTTATAATCGCAAGAAGAACGTTCAAGTCAATCATTTGCACAGTTTGTTCCCTGCCTCCACACAATAGCAGCATGCAACGTGATTCCCCTTAAAGTCTGAACTCTACCTGGTTAAAAACTCAGTGAATCATTTTACAGTTGGTTGAGTCAGTGAATTGATGTAGACTTATGAACCCCTGACTGCAGCGCAAAGCCTCCACCTAGAGATAAAAATTAAAGATGAGCTTCATCTAACACACGTAAACATCTAAACATACAGTAAAATGAACCATTTTCGTCAAGTCAAGTCAGTAAGTATGATACTGGGGAACCCATTTGTATCACCACACTTCCGGCGCCAACATAGATGCCCAAAATTTACTAACTTCAACCATAACCAAACATCTATGTAATGTGGGAGAAAACCGGAGTACCCAGAGGAAACACGTGCTCACGATGAGATTGTACAAACTCTTTACAGACAATACTGATAGCTGAACTCAGATCTTTCAGGTGGTGCTGTTGAGCATGGCACAAACTGCCACTACTAATGTCACAGCTGTTCTCTATATATGTTGTTATATAACACGTTCAGCCATAGAATTTTAAAAATGAAGATCTCAAGTGCCTACCATTCATAGCTTGGAAAGTTTATACACAGTACTCGAGAGAACTTTGTGGTAACAAGGCAACTGATTACATGGCTGGCTTATGGTTGTCTTTCAGTTAATATTAATGTTGTGGTCTGATTCTAGCAATATTACACTATTTCATCTCTATCATGGCTCTCTAACTCTGTACCAAAACCAGGCAGCCATTTATACTAATCCTATCTTAACCAACATTTTCCCCATATTCCCATTACTGATTTTCTGTGTCCCCATCCTCGGAACTAAGTTTACTTGCAACAACTGCCCTGGCCTTCCCACTTTAGTTCAGTGTGACTGACCATGGAAACACCAATGGTAGATGCTTGGCAGGTGTCCATTTTGTAATTTTGCTGTGGTACCTATTTGCTCTTGAACATTATGGCCATAGGGCACCTTACCATAGTTTCCTCACGTAACTCGAGCAGCTTTTAAAATACAATTGCAAGGAAGTGCTGCAGCAAACTGCCAACAACAGCATGGGCCTGAGGGCTCCTAGTTACTCCAGCAACAGTGAAAAGCAAGGCTTGCAGGACGACAGATGTTTTGAGTTGAAGATTGTGTGGTGGAAACAGGTCAGTGTGACATTCAAGTGGAGTTATCCAGGTGAACTTCCAGCTTGCCACCACAGACACAGAAATGTTTGCAATGACTTTCTATTGTGGGTAAAATCTATCTTTCGTTACTTGGTGCTGATATTACAAGTGCAATGTAATTGAATTTTGAAGGGATTAAGTTGTCACCTTGGATTGAGTACTACTGAATAACCCATTATGTGCACTTGTACCAAAGGGTTAATAATCTACATTCCACTTAGCTTCCAGTCTCTGCTGCACTGCAGAATTCGCACTTTGCTTGGCTGTTTTATTTGTCAAGTAATGTCCTTTGTGAATTGCATACATTCAGCAGATAATTATTGTTTTGTGAATGTTTTAAAGAAGTGAATAAAAGGTTATAATATACCTCTCTGAAATCCAGATAAAAAAAATCTGTGAATTTAATTCCCATGGTTTTGTGTCAAAACACTGTTTAAAATCACAAGGTCCAAGTGAAACCAAGAAATTACAGTGCTTTCACGGCTGAAGTGGGAACAAAACATCCCAAAGTGCCTTAAAACCAAGTAGGTGCTTGTGAAATGCAGTTGCTGTTGCTTTTCTGATCTGGGAGATATTCCAGACAACACAAGATAGGAGAGAACAGGGTTGATGGTTTTTGGACAGTGAGAAAGATGTAGAAATTAGTCTAGAGAACCTACTTGTATAACAAACTATGAAGATTGCATAAGCAAATGAAGGGATGTGCTGTGTAGATTAAGCTGGGAGTAGAATCATCAGAAGTACAATGATCACACATGCATGTCAGGGAAGGAAATGGCATCTTCAATTTCCAACCCCACTAAAGGGACCACTAGTCTCAGACATGCCTAAAGCCCCACAGCCCCATCATTCTTTACCCCACAATCACTACCAATTAGCAGTCAAACCTAAAAATCCCAGACATACCTATGGCTCTTCCAAGCTTCACGGGTATTGTATATCTCAATGATGAAGCTTGTTGCCATCCATTCAAGCTCACCATTGGCACTGTGTAAACACAATGCTTGACATTGGATTTGAAAGTAATTCTCACAGAACATCATAAAAAGGCTTGGTTCAGTTCCCTTCACCTTCCTCCCCCTCATGCAGTTGTTGATCGGTGTGAGATGGGCTTTCCATAGTGAGTTTGAGTAGCACACATCAGACCACATGCATCTTGAGATTCACTCTGCCAAGTACTCTAGACTTGCTGCACAGAGTGGAAACATTTCTCTATCACAGTGTCTTATTCAGTATGTCATTCACTGTTGTGCATAGCACCATGCAAAATAGAAACAGGGCTGCATAACCTTTTGTGCTTGCTCCATTCTTCAATTGGATTATGGCAAATGTCATCATTTAAGTCCACTGTCATGCCATAATGAATTCCTGATTCTCTATTGATTAGAACTCTAAATGAGTTTGAAAGACCAGCAAAGATTTAGCCCCTTCAGATTCCTATGGCATAGACAGACAGCTCTCTGAGAAAAGAACAACACACACAAAATGCTGGAGGAACTCAGCAAGCTAGGCAGCATTATGGAAAAAGTACAGTCAATGTTTCAGGCCAAAACCATTTGGCAAGATTGGAGAAAAAAAGCTGAGGAGTAGATTTAAAAGGTAGGGGGAGAGGAGAGAGAACCATCAGGTGATAGGTGAAATCTGGAGGGGGAGGGATGAAGTAAAGAGCTGGGAAATTGATTGGTGAAAGAGATAGAAGGCCATGGAGGAAAGAAAAAAGGGAGGAGCATCAGAGGGAGGCGATGGGTGGGCAAGGAGATAAAGTGAGAGAGGGAAAAGGAGATGGAAAATGGTGAAGGTGAGGTGGGGGGCATAACCAAAAGTTTGAGAAATCAATGTTCTTGTCATCAGGTTGGAGGCTACCCAGACGGAATATAAGGTGTGTCCTCCAATCTAAGCGTGACCTCATCATGACAGTGGAGAAGACCATGCTGCTTTTCTTTTCATGGATTCATGGATGAATTTCTTTTGTCTTGAGAAAAGAAATCATTTTTCAACTCAGTTGTAAGTGAACACTCTCTTATTCTAAGATGATGCCCTTGGGTTCCGGACTGTCCATGAGAGGGAACATCTGTTTAGCATACAATAACCTTACACTCAGTGGCCACTTTATTAGGTACAACTGCTCATTAAAGCAAATATCTAACCAGCCAATTATGTGCCAGCAGGTAAATGCATTAAAACATGCAGATATGGTCAAGAGATGCAATTGTTGTTCAGACCAAGCATAAGAATGGGGAAGAAATGTGATCTAAGTGACATTGATTGTGGAATGATAGTTGGTGCCAAATGGGGTGGTTCGAGTACTTCAGAAAGTGGTGATCTCTTGAGATCTTAACACACAACAATCACTAGAGTTTATAAAGAATGGTGCCAGAAAAATAAAAGGTCCAGTGAGCAGCAGTTCTGTGGGCAAAAATGAGAGAGTTCAGAGGAGATTGGCCAGACTGGTTTGAACTGGCAAGAAGGGGATAGAACATCAAATAACTATGTGTTACCACAGTGGTGTGCAGAAGAATATTTCTGAATGCACAACATGTCAAATCTTGAAGTGGATGGGCTACAGCAGCAGAAGACCACAAAGATACATATAGAGTGGCCACTGAGAGCATATATCAAAATTGTTTGCAGTATTCCAGATGCGGCCTCACTAACTACTGTAACCTTGTATATTTGCATCAAAATTTCCCCAATTTCAAATTGCAAACTCATTGAAATAAGAACCAACATATTAGCATTACCGATTACCTTCTGCACTTGTATGCTCACTTTTCGTGTTTCATGTACATAGGACACCCAAAATTCTTCATGCTGGATCTTTCTGCACTTTCTCTCCATTTAGACAATACACTGTACTTTCATTCTTGTGAGTGTGGGCAGCAATTATTGTTAGGTATTGATTAATTAGTTCCTAATAGTCCATCAGTTATTAATTTTAAACCTGCAATTGATGAGCTTTTATTAAGAGATATTAAGATTATTAAGAGTGTTAAAGGTATTAAGAGATATGGGAAGAAGTCAGAGATATGGAACTGTGCCACAGATTAGCCATTATCTCAGTTGATGGTGGAATGGGCTCAAGGGGATAAATGGCTGACTCCTGCTCCTGCATTCCTATCTGCTTAATAAACTCACTAAATAATTCAGAAGAGCCTTTCCTCCCTAGGGATTAGTGAGGACATTTAAATCATCACCAGAGGGTAGGATTCTACTTTAGCTTCGCTGAAGAGCATTGACACTTTTGAATGGATACATCCATATAAACATAGAGAAAAATGTATGCTGATGAAATGAGGTGAAAGAGAGGAGAAATTTGTTTCGAGCATTGGCTAATTGAACCAAGTAATAGTTCTCTACTATCCAGAAATGGCTGATAAGTGTACCAGGCTTTAGATGTTTTAAAAAGTTCAGGGAGGGAAGCAAAGGAGGAGGAGGAGTTGTGGCATTGCTAGTCAGAGATAGTGTCACGGCTGCAGAACAGGAGGAAGTCATGGAGGGATTATCTACAGAATCAGTGTGGGTGGAAGTCAGAAACAGGAAGGGGGAAATAACTCTACTGGGTGTTTTTTAAAGTCCCCCCAACAGTAACAGAGGCATTGAGGGAGGCAGATTCTGAATGGGAGATAATAATAGGGTTGTTGTGATGGGTGATTTTACCTTTCCTGATATTGACTAGTATCTCCTTAGAGAAGGGCTTTGGATGGGGTAGAGTTTGTTAGGTGTGTTCAGGAAGGTTTTCTGATGCAATATGTAGATAAGCCAACAAAAGGGGAGGCTGTACTTGATCTGATATTGGGAAATGAACCTGGTCAGGTGTAAGATTTCTTGGTGGGAGAGCATTTTGGAGGTAGCGAAATAGCGAATCAGAAGGGGCCTTGGTGAGCAGGATTAATGAAAATCTCAAGGCATTCTATGAGTATGTGAAGAGCAAGAGGATGAGCCGTGTGAGAATAGGATCAATCAGGTGCAATAGTGGAAACATGTGCATGGAGTTGGAGAAGGTACTAAGTGAATACTTTGCTTCAGTATCTATCAGTGAAAAGGACCTTGGCAATTATGGGGATGACTTACAGTAGACTGAAGCACTTGAACATATAGACATTAAGAAAGAGGATATGCTGGAGCTTTTGAAAAGCATTAAGTTAGATAAGTCACTGGCCGTGCTCTGGGCCAGTAGCATCGGCAGTTCCCGCTGGCCGCGCTCTGGGCCAGTAGCATCGGGGCTCTTGCTGGCCATGCAAGGCGAACACTGGCGTGAGGGTGTCACTGCATTTAGGCAACTGATGACCTCGCTTGGGTTCAAGTTCAACAGTGGGTGTGACAGGGAATGAGGAAAGGTGCAGCTTACTTACATTGTTTCCTCCGGGCCCGGTGGTTGGGGACCACTGAATTACACTGCGTAGTGCGGGGGACCTATGCGCATGCGCACTGGGCAGAAAGAACGGAACTAAAACTCCGCAACCCGGAAACAATCTCTCAACAGTATTTGTGTATTTATTTTTCTTTTTTTTGGGATCTACTGGGAAAGTCTCAAAGATCGACCAGTCGATCGTGATCGACAGGTTGGCGACCACTATTCTAGGCAGTTTCCTGAGTAGGTTACATGGTTGGCATAACATTGTGGGCCGAAGGGCCTGTCATGTGCTGTAGGTTTCTATGTTCTATGTTCTACAGATTATAGAATGAAACACCCATTTACAGTGCTGGAAGCCATTCAACCCATCAAGTCTGTACCAGCAGAAAATAATCTATCTGGTCTAACTCCACCTTCCCACTCAGGATGTGGAGCCTTAATACTAGAGCACAATTAACCGAATCAGGGGTAGGTCACTTTCTCTCTCAAGCCTGCTCCACCATTCAATATGTCTTACATGATCTTCTCTTGTATATCTTGCTGCTTATTCAATGTTCAAAGTGAATTTATTATCAGAGTATTTACATGTCACCACATACAACCCTGAGATACCTTTTTCTGCAGGAATACTTAGCAAATCTATAGAACAGTAACGTTAAACAGGATCAATAGACAAAAAACTGTGCAAATGCAAATATAAATAAATGCCAATAAATAACGACATGAAATAATAAATGTCCTTCAAGTGAGACCATTGGTTGTGGGAACACCAGAAGTAGAATGAGTGTAGTTATCCCCTTTTGTTCAAAAGCCTGATGGTTGAGGGATCATCACTGTTTTTGAACCTGGTGATGTGACTCCTGAGGCACTTGTACCTTCTACCTGATGGTACATTCTCCAAATTGCATTGTTTTTATCATCCAGAAAGTCTTTGGTTTCTGTTTTTGAATAAAATCAATGACTGAGCCTCCATAGCCCTCCATGATAGAAAATTCTGAAGATTTCTTAGTCTCTGAGAGGAGAAATTTCTCCTTCTCACCATCTTAAATTTTGAGTCTTCTCCTTGACACCTTACCCAGCAGAAACATACTCCTTACATCTACCCTGTTGAGTTCTCTTAAGAGTTTTCTATATTTTGATGGGGGTAATTTGTCATTCTTCTAAACTCTGGGGAAAGGAATACTAGCCTTCTGTACGTCTCCACATATCACAGGTCTGCCATTGCAGAAAACAGTCTGCTGAATCTTTGGTGCACTCCATCTACACCAAGGATATCTGCTTTCAGTCAAGAAGATGAAAGTTGTGTATAATCCCCAATATAGTTTCACTAAGGCCTTTATATAACAAGTATTCAAATCCTCTTGTGTCAAAGGACAACATCAGAATCAGAATCAGGTTTAATATCGCTGGCATATGTCGTGAAATGTGTTGTTTTGCAGGAGCATTATATATATATATACTAATTGTAATTTATCAGGGTCTTAAATGATGGATGCTGCCTTTTTGAGGCATCGCCTTTTGAAGGTGTACTGGATGCTGGGAAAGCTAGTGTCCTTGATGGAGCTGGCTGAGTTTACAACTTTCTGCAGCTTTTTCTGATCCTGTGACGTAACCCCACTATTCCAGATGGTGATGAAAGTAGTTAGAATGCTTTCCATAGTACATTTATAGAAATTTATGTCTTTGCTGAGATGACTAGTCTGCTCAAACTTCTAATGAAATATAGTTGTTGTTGTGCCTTCTTTGTAATTGCATCAATATGTTGGACACTGGATAGATCTATCAAGATGTAGAGACCCAGGAACTTGAAAGTGCTCACCCTTTCCACTACTGATTGCTTGATGAGGACTGGTGTGTGTTCCCTCAACTTCTCCTTCCTGAAGTCCACAATCCATTCCTTGGTCTTACTGACATTGAGTGCATGGTTGTTGATTCAACACCACTCAACCAGCTGATCTATCTCACTCTTGTAATCCTCCTTGTCACCATCTGAAATTCTACCAACAATAGTTGTGTCATCAGCAAATTCATAGATGACACTTGCGCCATGCCTAATACATGCGCCATGCCTAATACATAGAATTTGCCTTTTCAACTACTTGCCACATCCGCTAGGCAGCTTTCAGTGACTTAGTAGAAGCTGTAGTGCAATTGCTTGAGTTGAGTATGATGTTCTGCTAAGAGGTTATCTATTGGTGGTGTTGTGTATTTAATATTTCTGTAATATTGGAGTAATATTGTAAATATATTGTTTGAGTAGGCATTCTTTATTTGCTTAAATAATTCACTATGGGTTATATGTAAAAATACGTGCATTGCAACATCATGATTCTACCATGTGATAAGCGTCCACCTTGCTTAAAGTAAAAATGAAATGAAGATACATTATTCTCGGCTCCATTTTTTTGCCTTCAATTAGTTTCATGCTTTGGAGTTACAAAGCATAACAGATGGCTGTAGAGGCTGGTTCAAGATCCACATATTCTGGTGCACTGTGGGCCAGAATAAGTGGTGGCTGTGGTTAGTGGTAAGGACTTCGGGTCATTCAGTCTCTCCTTTTGCAGCTGCCGCTTGTTCTTGGCTGCACAGAGGAGGTCGTTCTCATGTAGCACAGCTCCCTATTGACTGTTTTCCTCCAGGCTTATCTATCGAGTGCAATGTTTTCCCCAGTTTTTGGACGTAATGTTGAATTTCTTCAGGCTGATTTTGATGTAATTTTTGAAGCTTTTCCTTTGCTAACCAGGGGCTCACTGACCTTCGTTCAACTGGGAGCAAAGGATCAGCTTGCATCCAGATGGCATGACCTATTCATTGGAGTTGATATTATTCAGTGACATATGCACAAGGACACCTAGGTCGTTTGAAATGTCAATATTTCCCAGGCTCTCATAATTTAAAAATACTTCGCATTTCTGTTTTTTATCCTGCCAGTGACTTGTCTCATATTTTTGCACAGAGGCTACAGAGGATTACACACTAATCCAGCTCCATCACTGCCTTACCTATCACTGAGAATGTCTTCAAAAGGAAGTGCCTCAACAAGATGGCATCCATCACTGACAGCCCTCACCATCTAGAGCATGACTCTTCTCACTACTACCATCAGGGAGGAGGAGGCAAAAGACCCATTGTCAATGACTTAGGAACAGCTTTTTCCCTTCTGCCATCATATTGCTGAATGGTGTGACATTTTACAGTACCCTATCATTGTAGAATCCCTCACCTTATTTTCCTTCATCATCAAAAACTCTTAAAAGCATACTCCCCACACTGAATCCCATTTGTCACATTCCTGCCCGCCTGTTCTCAGAAAACATTGAGACCATCTTGCAAACAACAGCCTTCTTCCTCACCTTTATACCGTTTGCAGACCTCCTAGACATGGCCTCTCCTGCCACATCACCATAGTGTTAATTCTGCTGCTGAAAATGTTGAAACCAGTCTCTATATGGCCTAATGAGGCAATCCCTACACTTCAGGACTGTTTCAAACAGACTAACTGACAGATGCTCAAGGAAGGCACCACAAACGGAGAAGAAACAGACCTCAAGGAATAGGCCTTGTCTGTCACATTAAGTGTGCAGACGATGTAGGTACCTCAAGAATGGTCATCATACGGCCCAACCAGAAACCCTGTCCATATGCAGAGTGTGTTCTCTGGTAAAAGCCGAGGATGCTGCCTCCATGTCAGGAGACAGAACAGCTCTCAGAGCAGCCAGCAGAAACTTCATCTTTGGCATCTAGAGGTCAAAGACCACCTACACACAAAAAACTCAGGAACACCTGTGTGATAATGAACCTCAGCCTATGTAGCTGGGCATCAAGGGCATCACTGACTACGCAGCATCAACTGTACCAGGCTGCTGCCCCACATTTCCTTAAATCAGCCACCATCATCCCTGTATCAAATAACTCTACACCTAAATGACTACCACTCTTGGCACTGACACTGATCATTATGAAGTGCATTGAATGTCTGGTAATGTCTCATGTCAAAAACATCATTCCTGCCACACACATCAATATGCTTACTGATAGAACCGTGCTGTGACAGATGCCAGAGCATCTGTCATACACCTGGCCCTGGCACCCCTACAAAACAAGGACACTTATGTCAGAATGCCGCTTCTGGATTTCATTTTGGCATTCAACACTATTGTCCACAGACCTTAGTGAACAAACTCCTCCTCTTCAGTCTAACTATACCACTGTGCAACTCAGTCTTGGACTTCCTAATAAACAGATCTCAGAAAGTCAGGATGCACAACTGATCCTCCCTCCCCATCATCCTCAACATGGGTGCCCCACAACTCCTGCACCCCAGGGTGGTGTGTTGATCCTATTGCTGTGCTCTTTGCTCACCCATGACTGCACAGCCAAATGCCCAAGTGATAATATTGTCAAGTGTGCTGAAAACACAATAGTGGTGGGACTCATCACCAACAATGATGAGATGGCCTACAAAGAGGAGGTGGAAGAGTTTGACACCTGGTGCTAGGCAAATGCCATCCTCCTGAATGTCAGCAAGACAAAGGAGATGGTTATGACTTCAAGTGAACTATCACCACTCACACCAAGACAAAGGAGATGGTTATGACTTCAAGTGAACTATCACCACTCACACCCCTCTATACATCAGCAGCACAACAGTGGAAACTGTGAGCAATTTCAAACTCCTGGCTGTGCAGATCACCCATAGACTCAGATCACATTCTGCACAGTCAAAAAAGCTCATCAACACCTCTACTTGCTGAGGAGGCTGAAGAGAGCAGGATTCTACACATCCATACTCACATCATTCTACAGAAAAGCAGCAGAGAACATCCCAACCTGCTGTAGCACTGCAGAGCACAAGGAAGGCTCTACAATGGGTAGTTCAAACCTCCCAGTGTATCACCAGCACAAGCTTTCCTGTCATCAATACATATATACAGAAAGGTGCCGGAAAAAGGCCAGTAACGTCATGAACTAGCACCCTGCTCATAAACTGTTTGTCCTACTCCCAGTAGGGAGTGGGCTACATAGAATCCATGCCAGGACAACCAGACGTAACAGTGACTTTACCCAAGCAGTAATGCTAATCAATACCTCCACCCAATAACACCCCCCCTTGACATCTCCCAGAATCAGTGCTTTATCATTTACTGTCAGTCACCTTATGTACAGACACTCCAATGCTTAGCATCACTTTATTCAAAGTTCAAAGTAAATTTTACCATCAAAGGACATATATGTCACCATATACAACCTGAGGTTTGTTGTACTGCATGTATACTTAGCAAATCTATAGAATAGTAACTATAATAGGATCAATGAAACATCAACTAGACTGCAGAAGACAACAAACTCTACAAATGCAAATATAAATAAATAGCAATAAGTAACAAGAAAATGAAATAACAAGATAAAGAGTCCTTAAAATGAGATCATTGGTTGTGAGAACATCTCAATTGATGGGCAAGTGAGTGTAATCAATCACTTTTGTTCAAGAGCCTGATGTTTGAGGAGTAGTAACACTCCTTAAACCTGGTAGTGTGAGTCTTGAAGCTCTTCCACCTTCTAAATGATGGCAGCAATGAGAATGAAGCATGACCTAGATGGTGAGGATCTCTGATGATGGATGCTGCTTTCCTACGATAGCATTTCATGTAGACGTGCTCAATGGTTGCGAGGGCTTTACCTGTGATGTACCGGGACGAATCCACTGCCATTTTCCACTCAAAGGCATTGGTATTTCCATACCAGGCCATGATGCAGCTAGTCAATACACTCTCCACTGCACATCTATAGAAGTTTGTAAATCTTCTAGATGTCATACCAAATCTCCGCAGACTACTAAGGAGGTAAAGGCACTGCCATGCTTTCTTTGCAAAGGTACTTACGTGCTGGGTCCAGGACAGGTCCACTGCACTGAAATAGTAACATCCATGAATCTAAAGTTGTTAACCCTCCTCATCTCTGATCCTCCGATAAGGACTGGATCATGGACTTGTGCTTTCCCTTTCCTGAAGTTTATAATACATTCCTTGGCCTTACTGACATTGAATGAGAGGTTGTTGTTATGACATCATTCAGCCAAATTTTCAGTCTCCTTCCCACATACTGATTCATCATCACCTTTGATGCAGCCCACAACAAACACACAGTCACTTGTTAAAGTGACCAGAGCAGGGGGCTAAGCACGCAGCTCTGTGGAGCACTTGTGCTGATGGAGATCATGGAGGAGATGTTGTTCCCGGTCTGAACTGATTGGGTCTACAAGTGGGAAGTCCAGGATCCAATTGCACAAAGAGGTATTAAGGTCAAGGTACTGGAGCTTATTGATTAATTCTGAGGGAATGACGGTGTTAAATGCTGAGCTGCAATTGATAAAGAGCATCCTGATGTATACATCTTTGTTGTCCAGGTATTCCAAGGTTGAATGAAGAGACAATAAAATGATATTTGCTGTGGACCTGTTGCTCCAGTAGGCAAATTGGAGCAGATCCAAGTTATTTCTCAGGCAGGTGCTGATATGTTTAATCACCAGCCTCTCAAAACACTTCATCCCTATGGACATAAGTGCAACTGGGCAATAGTCATTGAGGTAGGTCACTGAACTCTTCTTGGGTACTGGTATAATTGAAGCTTGCTTGAAATATATGGGTACCACACACCATTGATGTGAGAGATTAAACATCTCAGTGAGCTCATCAGCCAGTTGGTCAGCACAGGTCTTTAGCACATGCCAGGTATCCCGTCTGGTCCAGCTGCTTTCCTTCGATTCACCCTCTGGCAGGCAGCTTCAAATACTGAGATCAAAGGCTAATTGGGAGATGTGGGGGTTCATGATGGTTCCTCTATGTCCTGACAATCAAAGCAAGTATAGAAGGCATTAAGATCATCTGTAAGCAAAACCTTGCTGATTCCTATGTCGCTTGATTTAACTTTGTAGGAGGTGATAGCATTCAAACCCTGTCACAGCGATCAAGCACCCCATTTTGATTCTAGTTTGGTCCAGAATCTTCACTTTGCCCATGAGATGGCTTTCCAGCGATCATACCTGCAACTCTTGTAACTTTCTTGGTCTCCAGACTTGAATGCATCTGATCTGGCCCTCGGCAAATTTCGGACCTTATGGTTCATCCAGGGAAGATTCAGAATGATTCAGTGGGGACACACTCATTTACAGCTGTTTAAATAAAGCTGGTTACATCCATAATATATTCATTCAGATCTCTAGATAAGTGCTGGAACATGGCCCAGTCCTAGCATCACATTATGGATGTAAAATCAATCTATGTATATGATCTGTATTGTGTAATTGTATCTATTGTGGTTTTATTTATTAGGACATAGAAAATCTATCACACATTATAGGCCCTTTGGCCCACAATGTTGTGCCGACCATGTAACCTTCTAAAAGCTGCCCAGAATTTTCCTACCGCAAAGCCCTCTATTTTTCTAAGATCCATGTACCGATCTAAGAGTCTCTTAAAAGACCCCAATGTATCTGCCTCTTCTACCTTCACTGGCAGTGCATTCCATGCATCTACCACTCTCCCTGTGAAAAACTTACCTCTGACATTCCCCTTGTATCTGCTTCCAAGCACCTTGATACTATGCCCCCTAATGTTAGACATTTCAGCTCTGGGAAAAAAATGTCTGTCTATGCACAGGATCAATGCCTCTCATCATCTTATACACCCTTATCAGGTCACCTCTTATCCTCCGTTGCTCCAAAGAGAGAAGGCCGAGTCAACTCAACCTGTTCTCATAAGGTATGCTCTCCAATCCAAGTAACATCCTTGTAAATCTTCTCCGCACTCTTTCTATAGTATCCACATCCCTCCTGGACTGTGGTTCCTGAACTGAACACAGAACTCCAAGTGGGGTCTAACTAAGGTCATATATAGCTGTAACATTACCTCACAGCTCTTGAACTCAATCCCATGGTTGATGAAGGCCAGTACACCATACACCTTTCGAACAGCACGATCAGTCTGAGCAGCAGCTTTGAGTGTTGTATGGACATGGATCCCAAGTTGTCACTGAACCTCCACACTGCCAAGAGTCTTACCATTAATATTATATATGTCTTCATATTTGACCTAACGAAATGAACCACTTCACACTTATCTGAGTTCAGCTCCGTCTGCCACTTCTCAGCCCAGTTCTGCATCCTATCAATAATCCTGCTGTAATCTTTGAAAACTCTCTAGACCATCCACAACACCCCCAATTTTTCTATCATCAGCAAACTTACTAACCCACCCTTCTACTTCCTTATTATTTATCTTATTGTGGTTCTTCTGCTTTGTATCAAATCCATGGTAGCAATGATTTTGTCCTCCTTTACAAATGTGTACTGGAAATGATATTTAACAATCTTAAAATATGAATCTTGAAAAGTCCAAATCATTAGATGAGTAGCCAATCCCACAGTGAGGGACCTTGTCAAAATCTTTTCTAAGATCCATAAACGGCATCAAAAGTGTTATTTTCTCCTCACCATTCCCATACTCCTAATTTCAACTCAAAGTGTAAAGGAAAACAGAATAAGTTAGTATGTCACGAAGCAGCATCTTTGTCATGAAAGCTGAAAGAAATGTACAGGTTTTAACTAAGCATATAGCAGCTCATCAATACATCTGAAAGGAGCAATGGTTGGGAAGCAAATTGTAGGAGTGACTGTTTTAAAATCAGATCTATTGCCCTAATTGGAATTGAGGATGAGAAAGCTTTCAAATGGGATAGGTCCAATATTAAAAGGCTGAGGTGTAATTTAGATAAAGTGGACTGGAAATCTAATAGTAATTTGGAGGAAGTATTTTCCTATAAAGCAAATAAGTGAGTGCAAAATCAAGAAAATGTTATATGGTAAAGTGCATTATGGGTAAGGTGAGGCAGAAAGGGGAATCTTATTTCAGAATTAGGTAGTTAATTACTGTGAAAAGCCTAGCAGGTTATAAAGTGTACAGGAGTGAAAGTCAGATTAAAGTAACAAAATGGGCAGAAAGAATATGTATAAGTGTTTCAAAAGTAGAGAAAGAGCTGGGTTTGCTAACTTTGGACCATTGTTTAAAAAGATAAACTATAGAACTATAGACCTGGCATCTCAAGGATAGTAGGGGAAAAGTATCAGAGATAGAATTTATTATTACTTGGAATAGTGAAGAATAACTAGGTAATATTAACGTGGATTTGTTGTGAGAAGTTAATGTTTGACCAAATGGAGGCAACTCTTTATGATGATAAGGAGGGAAAGTGAATGAAATCAATGAAGTGCAATGAGACACCTCCACACCCCCGCACAACACCTCCACCTCAATCCTACTTTGAGTTGGGCTTGCCACTTACTGGAGTCATCAAATCATTATGGTATTGGGTAGCATTCAGCTTATCAAGCCCATGCCAGGACAATTTAAAAAGATTTTCAGCCTTTGGTTCCATTTATACCTTTTATAGTGATTCTTTTCCAGTTAATAACAAGGTGTCTGAAACCCTAATAACAAGGTGTCTGAAACCCTGTGCTGTTACTGCCTTATTTTTTCTGCACTTATTGGCAAATTTCCCACTTTCTTACTCTTCTTTCAACCTATATCAGACCACAACACTCTCTACAGTACTTCAGCTGGTTCTCTCATCCAATCCAAATGGCCCTAATTGCTCTTCATTCCAGAATATCATCACTCTTTACAATTGTCATGATTTCTTGTGTGGACCTCTCGCTTCACTGCTCACTTTTTATCTTGCTTGGAATTCTTGTAATGAGAAACGATGAGCTGCTACTCCTGCCCTTTTTAAAACTGTGACATCGGTGCTCATCTGTCTACTTGTGACCTCAGCTCAGTTGTCTTATTCACTGCATTTCTGGCTTGGTAGTATATACCATCAATATCACTGAATGTAAGTGTATCTATTCTAACTTCACTGAATCTGAAGCAAATTCACTTCTGCAAAACAATGAGAGAAAAATGACAAAATCCCCCTGAAATGCACGCTGGTTACTAATATATTTTCTGTGGTATTTCAACGAGTACAAAATAAGACAATGTAATGAGCAGATATTGTCTGAGCCTTAACTTGATAAGTAAGTAAGGAATGATGTAACAGGACAAGATGAACAATAAGGGGCAAGGCTTAAGTGGATAATAAAAATTTGTTTGCTATCACAATAGGTTGACACTGGTGCAATCTTACTGGTCTTCCACTCAGGTTTAGACCATCCTGACAACTGCAATATATATACGAGGCTGCTGTACATTGACTACAGCTCAGAGTTCAACAGAATTCTCCCCTCAGTACTAATGAATAAGCTTTAAAACCTGGGCACTGTTCCTCCCTCTGCAACTAAATACATAACTTCCTCACCAGGAAATCAGTCAGAGTGGATTGGAAATAACATCTCCTCCTTGCTAACAATCAACACCAGAGCACCTCAAGGATATGTGCTTAGTCCATTGCTCTACTTTGTCTACACTGTGACCGTGTGACTCGGCACAGCACAACCACAATCTATAAATTCACTGACACAGCTGTAGATGGCAGAATCTCAGATAATGAAGAGGAGGCATACAGCTGTGAGATAGATTGGCTGGTTGAGTGGTGTCGCAACAACAATGTTGAACGCAATGCCAGTAAGACTAAGGAATTGATTGTGGACTTCAGGAAGGGGAAGTTGAGAGAATACCAACCAGTCCTCATTGAGGGATCGGCAGTGGAACGAGTGAGCAGCTTCAAGTTCTTAGGTGTCAACATCTCTGAAGATGTATGCTGCCCAACATATTGATGCAATTACGAAGAAGGCATGGCAACAGTTATATTTCATTAGGAGTTTGAGAAGGTGTGGTATGTCACCAAAGACTCAAGCAAATTTCTACAGAGAGCATTCTAACTGGTTGCATCACTGTCTAGTATGAAGGGGCCACAGCACAGGACTGGAAAGAGTTGCAGAGGGATGCAAACTCAGCCCTAGCCTCCCCCACCATCAAGGACGTCTCCAAAAGGGAATGTGAGAAGGTGGTATCCATCATTAAGACCAACCACCAGCCAGGACATGCTCTGTTCTCATTGTTATGATCAAAGAAATGGTAAAAGAGCCTGAAGACATCTTAAAAACATCTTCTTCCCCTCCACCATCAGATTTCTGAAAGGGCAATGAAACCAAGAACACCATTCCACTGCATGTGCTCTGTTTGCACTACATACAGTACTGTGCAGAAGTCACAGGCACATGTAAAAAAAATTCTAAAGCTAAAATGATTTAAACATAATGTAGTAAAAGATGTTTAAATATCAGAAAATTTACTTTAAAGGGCAGTAAACTGTAAAAAACTAAATCAAATCAATATTAGCTTTGAAATTGCATCAATGCTCTTAGGTACATGGTCATGCAGTTTTATAAGAAAAAGTTCTCCAAGCATCTTGGAGAACAGGCAACAGTTTTTCTGCAGAGTTTGGCTATCCTGCTTGCTTCTGGCTCTCCAGGTAATCTCAGACAGCCTTGATGATATTGAGATCGGAGTTCTGTGGCAGCCATACCACCTGAAACCATATAAAAAGTCTGGGGTGCCTAAGACTTTTGCACATTACTGTACTTAATTATATTTCTTCTTATCAGTTATGATATATTTTATCTATTGCATTGTACTGATGCCACAACACAACAAATTTCATAACATATATCAATGATAACAAACTTGATTCTGATAGGATGATCCAATTCCACTTCACTGCTGAGGTGTGAATAAGGCCAATGTGGGACCCTCCTGATGAAGGGTCTCAGTCCGAAATGTTGACTGTGCTTCTTCCTACAGATGCTGCCTGGCTTGCTGTGTTTCACCAGCATTTTGTGTGTGTTGCATGAATTTCCAGAATCTGCAGATTTCCTCGTGTTTGCAATGTGGGAAAAGCAGTCCCTTCCACAGATGGGACAAATGGTGCCCAGCAGGGTGGGCAGGATGAAAGACTGTGAGACCATGCACTCCTACCATTTATGCTGGTCTTCTGTGTGCTTCTAATACATGAACTTAAGGTTTAGGTATCATCCATAACATGCTGGGGGTTCCCAAGAGGCTGTAGAAACCCTGCATTTTCTCAGATTTTTTATTCCACATTGCTTAGTTATTACCCTTTATCTCTTCAGCATTTTGTTTTGCATTACTCCAGATTGCACTATAAACCTTTGCACCATTCTGCTGGTTTGTGCTCATCCATCAAAGTGTTTATTGTATTTATTATTAACATATTAACTCTGTTATTAACATATTCAAATTGGAAAATGCAACAAAATCAGTAGTAGTGACCATAAAACCACCAAGCTTGTGTAAAACCTGTTTGGATTTCCTTCATTCTTCAAGGAAGGAAAGATGTAACTCTCCAGTCTATAGGTAGAATGCAGGTAGGACACACTTTGTATCAAAAGGAAAGGCAGGTAGGCAGAGGGGGCGGGGTGGCTCTGTTGGGAAAAAGAAATCAAATCCTTAGAAAGCATTGATATAGGGTAAGAAGATGAAAAATGCTTGTGTGTGGAGTTAAGAAAATGCAAGGGTAAAAAGTTATTGATTGGCATTACACACAGGCCTCCGAACAGTAGCCAAGATATGGGGTACAGATACGGGGAGATAGTAAAGGCGTGTAAAAGGTGAATATTATTATAGTCATGGGGGGTTTCAATATGCAGGTAGACTGGAAAAATCAGGTTGGTGCTGGATCCCAAGAGAGGGAATTTGTAGAATGCCTGTGAGATGGCTTTTTAAAGCCACTTGTGGTTAAACCCACTGGGGAAAAGGCAATATTGGATTGGGTGTTGTGTAATCAACCAATTCTGATTAGCGAGCTTAAGGTACAGGAACCCTTACGAGATAGTGATCATAATAATATAGAGTATGCCCTGCAATTTGAGAGAGAGAAGCTAAAATCAGTTGTATCAGTATTTGTTTATTTATTTAGCAAAACAGCGCAGATTAGGCCCTTCCTTTCCTTTGAACCATACTAACCCAGCAACCCCACAACCCTGATTTACCCTAAACTAACCACAGGACAATTTATAATGACCAATGAACCTACCTGGTATGCCTTTGGACTATGGGAGGGATCGGAGCCACCTGGGGGAAAACTCACACATTCCATGGGGAAGTAACAACAAAGGGAATTACAGAAGCATGAGAAAGAAGATGGCCAAAGTTGATTGGAAGAGACACTAGAGCATTGGAACATTAGAAAGTTTTTGAGAAGAACAGGCCATTCAGCCCAACAAAGCTTACCCAAAGCTTATCTAGACAAGACGATGGCAGATCAGCAATAGCTGGAGTTCCCAGGGCAATTCAGAAGGTTCAGGACAGAGAGATTCCAAAGATGAAGAAGTATTCCAAAGGGAGAAGAAACAACTATATTAAGAAATTATATAATTATATAAGAAACAATGGACTATATTAACTTTTGTGTGGATGCAGTTGTCCCTGTTAGAACTGTTCGCTGCTATCCCAATAATAAGCCCTGGATCACTAGTCACATCAAAGGCCTCCTAAACCAGAAGAAGAGGGCCTTTAAAGATGGTGATCGGTTGGAGCTTAAAAGAGTTCAGAAGGAACTCAGAGTACAGATAAGGGGGGCAAAGGAGCAGTATAGGAGGAAGCTAGAACAAAAGCTGCAGAAAAAAAGCATGAAGGAGGTGTGGGATGGGATGAAGATCATCACCGGATGCAGTGCAAAGCGGGGGGCGAACATAAGTGGAGATGTGGAGAAAGCGAACCAGCTGAACAACTTCTTCAACAGGTTCGACAGCTCAATCTCATCCTCACCGCAGAAATCCACACCAGGCTTACTTCCCTCACAGGAAAATAGCCACTCACAGGAGACCTTGCCCACGCCCAGGATTACGGCTGCACAGGTGGAAGGTCAACTGAGGAAGATCTGTACCAGCAAGGCGGCTGGACCGGATGGAGTTTCCCCACGATTACTGAGGGCCTGTGCGACTGAGCTGGGAGATCCACTACAGCGCATCTTCAACATGAGCCTGGAGCAGAGAAGAGTACCCAGACATGGGGTCAGTTGTGCTGTGAGGATTACATTCCTTGACTTCTCTAGTGCCTTTAACACCATCCAGCCCAAGATCTTAAGGCACAAACTAACGGAGATGGGAGTAGACTCTCACATGGTGGATTGGATAGTGGACTACTTGACAGATAGACCTCAGTATGTGCGGTTGGGAGACTGTAGGTCTGACACGGTGGTCAGCAGCACAGGGGCGCCGCAGGGAACCGTACTCTCTCCGGTCCTGTTCACCCTGTACACATCAGACTTCCAATATAACTCGGAGTCCTGCCATGTGCAGAAGTTCGCTGATGACACGGCCATAGTGGGGTGTGTCAGGAATGGACAGGAGGAGGAGTATAGGAAACTGATACAGGACTTTGTGATATGGTGCAACTCAAACTACCTGCGTCTCAATATCACCAAGACCAAGGAGATGGTGGTGGACTTTAGGAGATCTAGGCCTCATATGGAGCCAGTGATCATTAATGGAGAATGTGTGGAGCAGGTTAAGACCTACAAGTATCTGGGAGTACAGTTAGACGAGAAGCTAGACTAGACTGCCAACACAGATGCCTTGTGCAGGAAGGCACAGAGGCGACTGTACTTCCTAAGAAGGTTGGCGTCATTCAATGTCTGTAGTGAGATGCTGAAGATGTTCTATAGGTCAGTTGTGGAGAGCGCCCTCTTCTTTGTGGTGGCGTGTTGGGGAGGAAGCATTAAGAAGAGGGACGCCTCATGTCTTAATAAGCTGGTTAGGGAGGCGGGCTCTGTCGTGGGCAAAGTACTGGAGAGTTTAACATCGGTAGCTGAGCGAAGGGCGCTGAGTAGGCTACGGTCAATTATGGATAACTCTGAACATCCTCTACATAGCACCATCCAGAGACAGAGAAGCAGTTTCAGCGACAGGTTACTATCGATGCAATGCTCCTCAGACAGGATGAAGAGGTCAATACTCCCCAATGCCATTAGGCTTTACAATTCTACCGCCAGGACTTAAGAACTTTTTAAAAGCTATTATTAATGCTTTTTGAGATAGTGATTTAGATGCATATCATATTTTTTACTGAGTTAAGTATTGTATGTAATTAGTTTTGCTACAACAAGTGTATGGGACATTGGAAAAAAGTTGAATTTCCCCTTGGGGATGAATAAAGTATCTATCTATCTATCTATCTATAGCTGATGAGGCAAATCAAAGGCAGCATAAAAGCAAAAGAGAGGGCATATAATATTGCAAAAAATGTAGAGGGAAGTTAGAGGATTAGGAAGCTTTTAGAAACAAACAGAAAGCAACTAAAATGCCAGAAGGAAGGAAAAGATGAAATATTAAGGTCAACTAGTTAATAATGTAAAAGTGGATACCAAAAGTTTTTTTGGATGTATGAAGAGTATTAGAGAGACAAGAGTGGATATTGGACTGATGGAAAATGATGCTGGAGAGATAGTAATGGGGTCAAAGAAATGGCAGATGAACTTAATAAGTGTTCTGTACCAGTCTTCACTGTGGAGGTAACTAGCAGTATGTCAGAAGTTTGAGTATGTCAGGGGAGGAAGTTGTTATGACTCAGGAGAAGGTGAAAGGAATCTGAAAGGTCTAAAAGTTAATAAGTCAGCTGGACCAGATGGAATACACTCCAGGGTTCTGAAAGAAGTAGATGAAGAGATTGTGATATCATTAGTAGTGATCTTTCAGGAATCATTAGATTCTGGAATCGTTCTGGAGGATTGGAAAATTGCAAATGTCTCTCTACTCTTTAAGTAGAGTGCACCTCAGGGTGTGTGCTTAGCCCACTGCTCTACTCTTTCTATACCCATGACTATGTGGCTAGGCATAGCTCAAATACCAACTATCAATTTGCTAGTGATGCAACCATTGTTGGTAGAATCTCAGATGGAGATGAGAGGGTGTACAGGAGTGAGAAATAACAACTAGTGGAATGGTGCCACAGCAACAACCTGGAATTCAACGTCAGTAAGACAAAAGAGCTGATTGTGGACTTCAGGAAGGGTAAGATGAAGGAACACATACTAATCCTCATAGAGTGTCATGATCTCTGAGGTCCTAACCTGGTCCCAACAATTTGATGCAGCTAGAAAGAAGGGAAGACAGCGACTGTACTTCATTTGGAATTTAAGGAGATTTGGTATGTCAACAAAAACATCACTGTCTGGTATGGGGGACTACTGCACAGGACTGAAAGAAACTGTGGAGAGTAGTAAATTTAATCAGCTCCATCTTGGGTACCAGCCTACAAAATACCCAGGACATCTGCAAGGAGTGGTGTCTCAGAAAGGCAGCGTCCATTATTAAGGACCTCCAGCACTCCTTTTCTCACTGTTACCAACAGGTAGGAGGTACAGAAGCCCGAAGGCACACACTCAGCAATTCAGTAACAGTTTCTTCCCCTCTGCCATCTGATTCCTAAATGGACATTGAACCTGTGAACACTACCTCACTTTTTAATATATATGCATGATTTTTAATCTATTCAATATACATATACTGTAATTTATTGATTTATTTATTTCTTACATATTATATATTGCATTAAACTGCTGCTTCTAAGTTAACAAATTTCACATCATATTCAGGTGATAATAAATCAGATTCAGATTCTGATTCTGAAGGGATGGAAGCAGAAGAAAGGAAATTATAGGCCAGTTTGCTTGACATCAGTGATTGGGAAGATCTTGGAATCTATTATTAAGCATGAAATTTCAGGGTACTTTGAGGCATGTGATAAAATAAGCCAAAGTTAGCACGGTTTCCATAAGAGGAAATATTGCCTGACAAATCCTTTGGAATTCTTTGAGGAAATAACTAGTATAGACAAGAATATTGGTTGGTGTTATTGACTTGGATTTTCAGGACGCTCGGTCAAGGTTCTGTACATGAGGCTCCTGAACAAGATAAGAGCCCATAGTATTACAGGAAAATTGCAAGCATGAAAAGAAAATTGGATGACTGGCAGGTGGCAAATAATGGGAATACAGGGATCCTTTTCTGGTTGGTTGCTAGAGACAAGTGCTGTTCCACAAGGACTAGTGTTGTAACTGCTTATTTTAACATTAAATGTCAATGATTTTGAAGATGGAATTGTTGGATTTGTGGCCAGTTTGTGGATGATACTTAGAGAGTTGGATAGGCAGGTAGTGTTGAGAAAGCAGAGAGTCTGCAGAAAGACAGGTGAGGAGAATGTGCGAAGTAGCAGATAGAATATAATGTAGGGAAGTGTAAGGCCATGCATTTTGGTAGAAGGAATAAAGGCATAGACTATTTTCTAAATGGGGAGACAATTCAAAAATCCGAGGTACAAAGGGGTTTGGGAGTCTTTTTGCAGGGTTCCTCGATAGGACTAGAATATAAAAGCAAGGTTGTAATGCTGAGACTTTATAAGGCATTGGTCAGATTGCTCTTAGGGTATCGTGAGCAGTCCTTAGAGAAGATGTGCTGGCTTTGCAGAGGGTCTGGAGGAGGTTCATGTGAATGATTCCAGAAGTGAAAGGGTTAACATACTTATAAGGAGCATTTGATGGCTCTGGGCCTGTAGTCATTGGAGTTCAGAAGAATGACGGGAGATTTCATTGAAACCTATTGAATATCAAAAGGCCTATGTAGAGTTAATTTGGAGAGGATATTTCTTATGGTAGGAGAGTCTAGGACCAGAGGACAGAATCTCTTTAGAACAGATTTCAGAATTCAAAATTCAGAATAGGGTTTATTATCACTGGCATGTGACCTGAAATTTGTTCATGATGAGGAGGAATTTTGATAGCCAAAGGATGGTGAATCTCTGGAATTCATTGCTACAGACATCTGTGAAGGACAAGTTATTGGGTGTATTTAAAGAGGAGGTTGGCAGTTTCTTGATAAGTTGGGGTGTCAAAGATAATGAGAGGCATTGATTGTGTGGATAGTCAGAGGCTTTTCCACAGGGCTGAAATGGCTAGCACAAGAGGGCATAATTTTAAGGTCCTTGGAAATAGGTACAGAGGAAATGTCAGGGTTAAGTTTTTTACGCAGAGTGGTGAGTGAATAGAATGGGCTGCCAGCAGCCACGGTGGAGGCGGAAACAATAGATAGATAGATAGATACTTTATTCATCCCCATGGGGAAATTCCAACTTTTTTCCAATGTCCCATACACTTGTTGTAGCAAAACTAATTACATACAATACTTAACTCAGTAAAAAATGGCTACATGGAGCTTAGAAAATTAGAGGGCTATGGGTAAAGCCTAGGTAATATCTAAGATAAGGACATGTTCGGCCGGCACAGCTTTGTGAACCAAAGGGCCTGTATTGTGCTGTATGTTTTTCTATGATTCTATGTTTCAAAGCCTACAGGGGAGAATGCAGGAAGATAGGGTTCTCGGGTATAATAAATCAGCCATGTTGGAATGGGCCAAAAGAACTAATTCTGCTCTTTTGTCAAATAGTTTTATGGTACTATGATTGATATGTAACTCCAGACCTAGAACAACATGGCTGATTAAAGACAATCATGGTATGTGTCATGTCAAACTGCAATATTCCACACAAGGTTTTCAACAATTCATGAAAATACCTCATCTCCGGTTTCTCGATGGAAATTTGGATGGACAATAAACCCTGGCATTGCCATTGGCGTTTGCATCCCATAAATGGAAGGAAATGCCTCCTTTCAAGTATCCTTATGTAACATTGCCTCATTCATCGCTTTCCTAAGTTTCTAATATGCATATATATCCTTCAAGATCAGAAATCTTGATCTTTCAGTTTAATTAGTACATCAACTGTGTCCCCCAACCCATAGTTTCCTAACCTCTTATCTACTTTTCAATGCCACTTATGTTTAATTGCTTCTTCTAATCTTATGCTCTTGTTGGTAAATACAAATTAATTATTTATCACTGATGCTACTTCCATGAAGTTTATTTTGCATTTTTATTACCGTCTCTTTCCGATTCTAATTGTCATTTGTTATTTATATGAATGTTGTACCTTACTTACTCTATTTGTTAAATAACTCATTTATTTTCAGTTTGCTGCCTAAGGTTTCCTAATTCTCTCATTGTATTTGCAGATGACTCTCATCATTTTTCTCCTGATGCACCACAGAAAGCTTCTTAACTATTCTGCCCAAATCCAGCCCATCTTCTGGATGTGAGAGGAAACCAGAGCACCCAGGATGGACCCACATGGCCAAAGGATCAACAAATAGAACCTGAATCAAACCTGATTTGCTGAAGCAGTGGAACAAAATTATTAAATTCTGCATCACTGCACTGCCCTAACAAAAAATATATATGGCACCATTGGCCTTGACTCTGTCACAAAATCAGCAGTTGACAATATTTCACTTCATCTCCAATCCAGTGTTGAGGTGCAAATAATCAGTTTAAAAGTGTAGATTCTTCACAGTGGGCTAGATATTATTTTTTATTGGTAAGAAACATAAATTGGCAAACGGCACTTTGAAATATCCGAGAACAGCATTAAAGTAAAGAGTATGTTGTAACCATAACAAATTTTAATGGATTTTACAGATTTTTTTCTGCTGCTGAACTTACTTCAATTTCATTACGCCATAATAAGCCTCTGTTCCTTTTCCTCAAAGTTTACTTCTCTGTGAAATTGGTTCAGTCTTCTAAAGACACTGTAATGCTTAGTTTCACTTACTTTATACCTTTGCATTTCTCTATGATTTTTGTTCCTGCATATACAATTCTTAAAATTACACTATCTATTTTCTTTGTGATACATCACCATTTAAAGAGAGGGAAACAGGAATAGGCCCGTCAGTCCTCAAGCCTATTCTGGCATTGGATTAGATCACAGCCATCATGGATCATCCACAATGATCCATGATCTTGAATGATAGACATCTATCAAACTCACTTCTGAAGTTTGCAATTTATTCTCAATTTCATCACATTTTCAGGGAAAGTGCTCCCAATTTCTAATAGCATGACATAAATAAAATATTTCCAACCACAAACCTTCAACTCTAATTTCAGATTATACCAGGCAACACACACAAAATGCTGGAGGAATTCAGCAGGCCAGGCAGCATCTATGGAGAAGAGTACAGCCAATGTTTTGGGCCGAGACCCTTCAGCAGGACTGGAGAAAAAAAGATGAGGAGTCAGAGTTAGAAAGGAGTGGAAGAAGAAACACAAGGTGATAGATGAAACTAGGAGGGGGTGAGTGGTGAAGTAAAGAGCTTGGAAGTTGATTGGTGAAAGAGATACAGGGCTGGAGAAGGGGGGACTTAATAGGAGAGGACAGAAGGCCATGAAAGAAACAAAAAGGGAGAGGAGCACCAGAGGGAGATGATAGGCAGGCAAGGAGATAAGGTGAGAGGGGGGAAAGGGGATGGGGAACAGAGATGGAAAAGGGGAGGAAGGCATTACTCAAAGTTTGAGAAATCAATGTTCATGTCATCCAACTGGAGGCTACCCAGATAGAATGTAAGATGTTGTTCCTCCGACCTGAGTGTAGCCTCATTGTGACAGTGGAGGAGGCCATGGATGGACATGTCAGAATGGGAATGGGGAGTGGAATTCAAATGAGTGGCCACTGAGAGATCCCACTTTTTCTGGCGGATGGAGTGGACATGCTGGGCGAAGTGGTCTCCCATTCTATATTGGGTCTGACAGTAGAGGATGCCATGCATGCTGAGGTCAGATTGGGAATGGGAAGTGTATGTTTTGGTAATGTTGCTTGGACTTCCAGCATCTGCAGATTTTCTCTCATTTGTGTTCATTTTATACCACTTGCCTAGGGTTCCAATATCATTGTTTCTTACTACTCTCAAAATCACCATGAGTCCTTGAATCACTTACATTTGAAGGAATAACACTTTACTCTGCAGTGAATCTCTGTAGCACACCATTCACGGTCACTGGATCTTTGCCAGTGTGCTTTAATCATGTCACAATTGGTTCAATATGCAACAAATACAGGATCCTACACAAGAGTGCACCCAGACTTATAAAACAAACATCCTCAAACTGAGAGGCAGATTATTATTTTACTGTGTACTTGTCATGTTGGTCATTAGTATTGGGTGGCTCTTTTCTCAGGAATGGAAGATCTAAAATAGTTTATTACTATTCACATACTGTTGAACTGTATTCCCTTGCAATGTAAGAGATGCAATGCCTATTTGGAAGCTGTAATGGATATTCATTTCTTGGCCACTAGGTCCATTGGTTGTTTGCTATTCACGGCATTCTAAGCATAGCAGCTACCACGTGAAACATCACAGATGTAAGTAATTTCCAACTAATATTGCTTTGTTTACTTTCTGATCATAAAAGGAATTCAGTATTCAGATCTTAAAAGGTTAATAGAAAGCAGTACTCAGCTGAAGTTAAAAAGTCCCCTGTGTTACTGCTCAAGAATATGGTACTGTATAAAATAAAAGGTTGTCTAATCTGGGTTGCTTCAAATAGACAAGCAGACTCTAAAGTTGCTTAGTTCAACGAAGTTTTATGAACATATAATATCATTTAGCATATCAATTACTGATGTGCTTATAGTTGGAAGGTTTTATGTACTCAAGAAATTTAGCTTCACAGCATTTACAGCATTAATTGTGGAACTATGTCTCCAAGATGATTTCAGACCATTTGTGATAGAAAGAGTAACTGAGGAAATACCATATGTGCGTGAAGTCACCAAGTGGGAGAAACTGAGTATGAATGCAGAGAGCAGTTCGGGTTTATCAGGAATAGGGTAAAAGAACATTGAGAAACATGAAAGAAACACAGGGTGAACTAGAATATCTTACTCTGGCATTAAGGGATGATTCTATCATCTGCATCTTCAGTATGACTTATTTGTTTATAAGAATTGTACTTGTGTTTTGGAAATCCTTTATCCTTATGTTTTATGCTTCATGCTTTATTTTTTTAGAAATACTTTGTGCTTTGGAGATGGTTTGTGTCAGAAAGGATTTGTGATTTGGAAATGTTTAAGATACTAATGGTCAAATGCCATACATTCTATTTACCTCACGAGTTCTCCTCCATAATCCTGACCACAGTTTGCATACCACTAATGGCCATAATCAAGCACTTGAGACACTGTATGATGCTGTCTCCAAAAAAGAAACAGTCCATCCCGACACATTTCAAATCATAGTCAGGAACTTCGACCAGGCTTGTTTGAAGAAAATCCTGCCCAATTACCATCAGCATATAACCTGTAGTTCTAGAGAACCCTATACACAAGACCACTGTTATACTAAGTTATGGACTGCCTACTGTTCCATGCTCAATCTGAATTTCAGAACATAGGATCACTTGGCTATCATTCTCCTCCCTGCATGCAGGCACAGGCAGAGGCTAAAGAGAAAAGATCCAGAGATTAGGCTAACAGAGAGGTGGCCATGACAGGCAGAGGAGCAGCTACAGGACTGCTTCAAGTCAGTGGACTAAACCATGTTCAAGAACTCATCTGTGGAGTTGAATGAATACAACATTGTTGTAACAGACTGTATTAAAATAGCTGTAGATGAGTGCATTCCCACAAAATCATTCAGAGACTTCTCTATAGAGAATCACCAGATAAACTATGAAACTATGAGATCCACAATCTGCTGAGAGCCAGATCAGAGGCATTCAAGTCTGGAGACCTACTGGAGCATCAGGTCGACAGCAGTAGCCATCTCATTGGCTCTTCACTCAATCCTTGAACATCTAGACAGCAAAGATACATACATCAGAGTGCTCTTTATCAACTATAGCTCAGCATTTCGTCAAGTCAAGTCAAGTCAACTTTATTGTCATTTTGACCATAACTGCTGGTACAGTGCATAGTTAAAATGAGAATGTTTTTCAGGACCATGGTTTACATGATGCAGTACAAAAAACTAGACTGAACTACGTAATAAAAAAAAACACAGAGAAAGCTACACTAGACTACAGACCTACACTGGACTGCATAAAGTGCACAAAAACAGTGCAGACATTACAATAGATAATAAACAGGACAGTAGGGCAAGGTGTCAGTCCAGGCTTTGGGTATTGAGGAGTCTGATAGCTTGGGGGAAGAAACTGTTACATAGTCTGGTCATAAGAGCCCGAATGCTTCGGAGCCTTTTCCCAGACGGCAGGAGGGAGAAGAGATTGTATGAGGGGTGCATGGGGTCCTTCATAATGCTGTTTCCTTTGCGGATGCAGCGTGTAGTGTAAATGTCCATGATGGCAGGAAGAGAGACCCCGATAATCTTCTCAGCTGACCTCACTATCCGCTGCAGGGTCTTGCGATCTGAGATGGTGCGATTTCCGAACCAGGCAGTGATGCAGCTGCTCAGGATGCTCTCAATACAACCCCTGTAGAATGTGATGAGGATGGGGAGTGGGAGATGGACTTTCCTCAGCCTTTGCAAAAAGTAGAGATGCTGCTGGGCTTTCTTTGCTATAGAGCTGGTGTTGAGGGACCAGGTGAGATTCTCCGTCAGGTGAACACCAAGAAATTTGGTGCTCTTTACGATCTCTACTGAGGAGCTGTCGATGTTCAGCGGGGAATGGTTGCTCCGTGCCCTCCTGAAGTCAACAACCATCTCTTTTGTTTTGTTCACATTAAGAAATGGGTTGTTGGCTCTGCACCAGTCCATTAGCCGCTGCACCTCCTCTCTGTAAGCTGACTCGTCGTTCTTGCTGATGAGACCCACCACGGTCGTGTCATCGGCGAACTTGATGATATGGTTCGAGCTGTGTGTTGCAGCACAGTCGTGGGTTAGCAGAGTGAACAGCAGTGGACTGAGCACACAGCCCTGGGGAGCCCCCGTGCTCAGTATGATGGTTTTGGAGATGCTGCTCCCGATCCGGACTGACTGAGGTCTCCCAGTCAGGAAGTCTAGTATCCAGTTGCAGAGGGAGGTGTTCAGGCCCAACAGGCTCAGCTTTCCAATCAGTTTCTGAGGGATGATTGTGTTGAATGCTGAACTGAAGTCTATGAACAGCATCCGAACATATGTGTCTTTTTTGTCCAGGTGGGTTAGGGCCAGGTGGAGGGTGGTGGCAATGGCATCATCTATTGAGCAGTTGGGACGGTATGCAAACTGCAGGGGGTCCAGTGAGGGGGGCAGCAGGGTCTTGATATGCCTCATGACATGCCTCTCGAAACATTCATGATGATGGTTGTAAATGCAATGGGACGGTACCATAATATAATACCATTACTGCCTCATTACTCCAAGACCTTGGCCTCAATATCTCCTTGTGTAACTAGATCCTTGATTTCTTCACTGTGGATCCCAGTCAGTTCAGATCAGCATCATCATCTGTGGATAGTCAGAGGCTTTTTTCCCAGGGCTGAAATGGCTAGCACGAGAATACAGTTTTAAGCTGCTTGGAAGTAGGTACAGAGGAGATCTCTGGGGTAAGTTTTTTTTTATGCAGAGAGTGATGAGTGTGTGGAATGGGGTGACGGTGGTAGGAGCAGACACAATAGGGTATTTTAAGAGACTCCTGGACAGGTACATGGAGCTCAGAAAAATAGAGGGCTGTGGGTATGGGCTATTTCTCTGGTAAGGACATGTTTGGCAAAGCTTTGTGAGCCAAAGGGCCTGTACTGTGCTGTAGATTTTCTATGTTTCTATCATCTCCTTCACGACCTCCATCAGCACAGGTGTACCATAAAGTTCTGTGCTTAGTCCCCTGTTCTACTCACTTTATGCTTCTGACTGTCTGGCTAAGCACAACTCCAGTACCATCTTCAAACTTGCTGATGCCACCACTGCCAAATCAAATGTGCTGATATAGAAGGGAGATTGAATATCTGGCCGAGTGGTGCTATAACAACGTCTTACTCAATGTCAGCAAGACCAAAGAGCTGATTATTGACTTCAGGAGAAGGAAAACAGAGGTCCAGTTCTCATCAGTGGATCAAAGGTGGAGAAGGTCAGCAACATTAAATTTCTCAGTGTTATTATTTTGGAGGACCTGTCCTGGGTCCAGAATTTAAGTGTAATTACAAAGAAAACACAGCAGCGCCTCTACTTCAGAATGACATCTAAAACTTTGACAAATTTCTATAGATGTGTATTAGAGAGTGTATTGCCTGGCTGTATCACAGCCTGGTATGGAAAAACCAATGTCATTGAATGCAAAATCCAACAAAATTTAATTGATACAGCACATTCTATGTCTCCTAACCATTGAACATCAGGAACCCCTACCACCCAGGAAATGCTGCCATCAGGAGCAAGGTACAGGAACAGTTATTACCCTTAAACCATCAACGATAACTTCGCTCAACTTCACTTGCACCATCTTTGAAATGTTCCCACAATCTGTGGAATCAATCCCAAGGACTCTTCATCTCATGTTCTCGATATCTATTGTTTGTTTATCTATCTATCTATTTATTTATTTATTATTTCCCTTTTTTTGTAATTGTAAAGTTTGTTGTCTTTTTCACACTGTTTGAACATCCAAGTTGGGTGGCCTTTCATAGATGCTGTTGTGGCTATTAATCTTTAGATGTATTGAGTATGCCTGCAAGAAAATGAATATTAGGGTTATATATGGTGATGTACTGTATATGTACTTTAATAATAAATTTACGTTTAACTTTGAACTCTGAGTTGTAAGTGTGTTTTAAGAGTGTTTGGATTTAAATATGTATTACTGGAAATAAATGATCTATGTTTTAAAGTAATTTGTTAGCTGGAAGTATCTTCTCCTTGGTAAGGAGAGGGGACCCACAGCTCAGCATGGAGAAAGAACAGAGAAGTAAATTAAAGATACGGTAGTTACAGTGTAAACTCCCTCAATGAGGGTACCTGTGGTTATTTATTGTATATTCGATAATACCCTGTTTAAATTTAGATCTTCATGCTCTGCAATGCAATCCCATCTCAAAACAAGTAGCTTGTTATAAATAAATGAAATAATGATTAGGAATCTCTTTTGGTGGTATTTGTTGAGTGATAAATATTGTTCTCCACACAGGGAAAACAGAATTGCAGCTTGTGTTTGAAATGATGCCATGGGATCTTTTACTTCCATCTGTGAGTTAGATAGTTTTCATCTGAAAGACATTGCCTCCAGCAGAGCTGCGTTGTTTGAATATGGCACAGGAATGAGCAGTTGTAATCCCAGGAGAGTAATGCAATCTCCCAGCATTCTCATGTGGGTACTGATGAACCATGGGCGGCATTGTCCTTCACTCTTTTCTGACCAAGTTCAGCTGAGCTGCTTCTGTCAGTTCTGTTCTCCTCACATCCAGACCAGGAAACTCAAGAACCAAGGCTAATAAATACAGTGATATGCACTTAGTAGCCACTCAGTAGAACTCAGTGTGGTCTTCTGCTGCTGTAGCTTATCCATTTCAAGGTTTGATGTGTTGTGCATTCAAAGATTCTCTTTCGCACACCACTCTATTTATCTGAGTTGCTGTCGCCCTTCCTGTCAGCTCGAAGCAGTCTGGCCATTCTCCTCTGACCTGTCTCATTAACAAAGCTTTTTTGCCCACAAATCTGATAATCACTGGATGATTTTTTTTTTTTGTCTTTTGCACTATTCTCTGTAAACTCCAGAGGCTACTGTGCATTAAAATTCCAGATCAGCAGATTCTGAGATACTCAAACCATCCCATCAGGCACAAATGATTTCTCCACCATTAAGGTCACTTTGATCCCATTTCTTCCCAATTCTGATGTTTGGTTGGAGCAACAATTGAACCTCTTGACCATATCTGAATGCTTTTATGCGTTGCATTTCTGTCATATGATCGGCTGATTAAATATTTTCATAAATGACCAGGTGTACCTAATAAAGTAGCCACTAAGTCCTGACAAAGGGTCTCGGCCCGAAATGTCGACAGTGCTTCTCCCTATAGATGTTGCCTGGCCTGCTGTGTTCTACCAGCATTTTGTGTGTGTTGTTGTTTGAATTTCCAGCATCTGCAGATTTCCTCGTGTTTGCTCACTAAGTATATTTCTCTGTTTTGGGTGAATTTAACAACAGTGCAATTAGTTCTTAGGCTATGTCCACACTAGACAGGATAAATCCATAACTGAAGCTTTTTCTCTCGTTTTGACCCTCTGTCCACACTGTAACAGCATTTTCCTCCTCTGAAAATGGAGCTTTTCTAAAATGCTTTCCAGAGTGTGCAAATCTGAAAATGCCGATTGGCAGTGTAGTGTGGACGGGGTAACCGAAGCTTTTTAAAAACGCTGTCATGATGTGCCAGAACAGATGGTGGTGACAGTGCGGCATTTCATTGTTTTCTTGAACGCAACCTCCAACACCACAACAACAATGGCGGACGGCTTCAGAAGACTGTCCCTGAGCAGAATGTTACTGCAGCTTTGCAGTATGACAGAGAATTTCAACCCCCTACACAACCTAACAATTTCAGAACAGACGGTAATGAGACTGAAGCCAGAGGAGTTAGAAATGCATTCACCAAATACTTCGACCCATAACTTACTGAATAAATAAGCATACTCACTTTGCCCTGTTTTCTGTCCTTGCTTGTATGAAGGTGGTTTATCTATTTATTCAAGTACTTCTCTGACAATAGATGTATAATAGCCTAATGTAACGTTGTATGGAAGTACAAGATAACACTGATGCAGACATGTTTTATACATTTAACAAGCTATTTTATTAACATATTGTTTGTGCAAACATTCAATAGATGCAATTGTCAGCCCTGCAAAAATGTCATTTTCAAGTAGTAGCTTATGGTTGGCATAGACATGAAAATGTTAAGGCCAAAAAAGGAAAATTGTAAGTTTCACTTTTACTCAGGTAAAGTAAAGTCACTTTTGCCCAGTAACTTGTTTTATTGCATGTTAAATACAGCAAAATAATACAGAAAGACATGACAAAAGTAAAGACAAACAATGAGGTAACAGCAAATTTCACTTTTGCCAAGTAACAAGCCTTAACTGCATTTAGTTGGAGCTGTCATCCCTTTCATCAGTGAAGAGACTATGGCTGTAGGAAATGGTTCCAATACTGTCCGTGAACTCCCTGTCGGTTGCCTCCATACGCTCCAGTATTTGTTTTCTCCGTTTTAAGTCCTTCTGCGCAAGAGCCAACAGCTGTCCATTGTTTGGTGATTTCCTTTTAAGTTTTTCTAGTCTGTAACTGGACGAACGTGCGCCAAGTCTTTCACGGTGAGATTTGACACCAAACATGCTGCTTGTTTTCCGTAGATGTGTCCTGCGCATGCCCAGTAGGAGGAAATTCACCCAATTACCCATTTTAATATAGATGGAGGCACCTTCAAAAACACCTGGTGTGGACGCCTATTGTTTTTACGTGAAACCAGCATTTTCAAAATTATCTGGTGTAGTGTGGACGTAGCCTTAGTTGCTGAAATGTGAAAATAGTGAATCCACATGGAGCTGATAATACTGTTTGCTTTATGCACAGATATAAAGTGTATGCACACATAAAATAGCAAGGAGCATCTCCCCATAGCAACTGTGTCCAAAAGTAGAGTATGGGTTTAAGGTAAGAGGTTTAGAGGGGATATGAGGAAAACCTTTTTTACTCAGAAGGTGATTGCAAACTGCTTAGTGAATTGTGTTTTTTAGTAATTGATGGGGGGGAGGGAAGGATTTTATTAGACACAAGTTAAGGAATTGTGGTAATACAGCACTCAACAAGGCCATTGGGCCCACGCTCTCCATCTGTTCATGTTGACCAGTAAGTATCCAAATATACGAATCTCATTTATCAGCAACTGTTCTGTAACCTTCTGTGCCTTGGTAATTCAAGTGCTCATCCAGATACTTCTTAAATGTTATGAGAGTCTCTGCCTCCTGCACTCCCTCAGCAGTGCATTGCAGTTTAATACCTTTCACTTTCATGGTAGGAGATGTTAAACTGCAATCTATCAGAGAGATACACATTTATACAGATGTTATTAAGCAATGATAATAAATGAAGATGGGTTTTTCACATAGAAAGGGATGAAGGTAATTTTGAAAAGGAAAGCAAAACTTCCCTTAACTCTTCTTAACCTCTATTTGATATTGAAACTCATTAGAAAGAAGGCAGAAAAAGTTACTCTAATACAGCAAGGAATCACATTTTGATAGCCCTTCCTAACTCCCCCTTTCCTGCTGGTATATAGTCTAGTGGGATATTGCAGCAACAGAGAAGAAACAAAGGACAATAAAGCAATTCTCTGAACATTCTTTTCTCTGAAAACTGTGTTGATCAAATCTAGATTGGCTGTCACAGAGCAACGTGCTGACACAGGACAGATTTAAAACTGAGTGCCTCCTTATTATGAGCACGGAGCAATTGACCATGACCGAAAAGATTCACCAATACTAGTTCAACATTAACATATAATTATATCATGAATCCTTACTGCCTCTTTAAAGCACAATTACCAAAACATCCAATAAATCCAAAAGAGAAATATCTTCATCCAGAGAACAGCGAAAGTAAAGCTTGTGGTCACAGACTGCATCTAAGGCACTGAGCATTTGTGTATCCAATGAGAAGCTCAACGAATAAATGAGAAAAACAAAAAAATAGCTGGACACAGTGGGATGAAAAGAGATGGAAGAAGGCTCACGTGGACCATGAACAGTGATTTAAGTCAATTAAGTTGAATGGTCTTTTTCTCAGCTGCATTTTCTATGTAATACATGAGACAGAATCTTCTTTAGCCAGCAGTATAATTGTTATTATGAACCCTGCAAAATGAACTAATCTGCCACCGCAGTTATGCAAAACAAAACCAGTGTTACTGATTAGGCTGACATTGAAGGTTGGGAAGATGTGATCTTAGATGAAGAGGCAAGTTGCCAAGACTAACCAGATGGCGGTCCACACAAGTAGAGTTGTTCTCACACAAGTTGTTGAGGCAGTCATCGATGTTCTGGTCACATCGCACACCAGCAAATCCAGGGCTACACAGGCAGTAAAACCCATCCACCACTGTAACAAAGACATAAAGAGGAAAGATGTTTAGAGGATAAAGAGGAGTCATTGTAACTCCGCATAGCCAGCCTTGCTCTATTTAACATTCTTTCCACATAGTAAGAATGCTGTATTATTTGACTCCATTTGAAGAAATATGTTGAATCCTGTTTCAATTCATCATAATCTTCCGGGGCTAATGATCAGAGTCTTCTCCACTCTTTTATCATTAACGATGTTCAAATAAATGTGCAGCATCTTTGGAACATTACAGCTGTGCACAGTACTGATGACAGCTTTAATTGCACTTCTTAACACTGTGGATTTATTGCAATCCCACATAGGTCCCTGGGTTCTCTATTATCCCTACAATTTACCGTGTAATCTGTGCTGTCACTCTGTCTCTGCACATGCCGATGCACTTCATCTCATTAAATGCTCTAGATCCTCCGTGACACCAGCCTTCTCCACCACCAGTTATAAAGGGCAGCCAGCTATTTCATGCTTAAAATCACGAGGCAGACCTTTGTCTGTCATAATGAAACACAGGTAAGACCTCAAAAGATCAAGCAAGCAGCTTGTGTGACTTCTGACAAAAATGACAAAACTCATCCAGAGTCTGACTCATACTTTCATCTGTTGCAGAAGCCCTAAACAAAAACACGGCTTAACAACAGTTAAAAACACACATTCTACAGAATGATCTCTCTCTCTCTCTCTCTCTCTCTCTCTCTCTCTCTCTCTCTCTCTCTCTCTCTCTTTCTCTCTCTCTCTCTCTCTCTTTCTCTCTCTCTCTCTCTTTCCTCTATCGCACCATGTTACCTATTGTTTTATTTTAGGTATTTATTCTGCCAATTTTCGAACATAATTTTAAAATTACTACAAACCTGGTTTAAATATCCTACCTCAGCATTAAACTCATCAAGGACAGTGTGCTGCCATATTCTGTGGGTTTGAGCATCAGAAGCAAACAATTGAAATCTCATTAAGGTTTTTCTCATTATCTATGTTAGTGACCCATGGAAACATGAAGCACATTGCCAGGAGTCACATCAGTTAGACAAAGGGACGTAAAGAGAAAATTCTGTATCAAGATAAATTTGTGTTAATTTATCTGCTGCTTCCCTCCCAGAACCAAATGGACATTAAACTAGATTGAGCACAATTTGGATACCTACACTTCAGGATCTCTGTCATCTCCACCAACAATCAAGGATAAATCTTAAGGACGTTGCCATGTTTTACAAAGTGATCATGATTTTTAAAATGCCTATGAAATATACTGCTGTTTTTTTTCTTTTAAACTCTGCTATTTACCAGTCATAAAATTGCAGAAGGTGGATAAAAAGAAATAGACTGTGATAAGATGGAGACCAAAAGAGGTTGAATGATCTTGGACTCCATCCTGACACACATCCCCCTTTCCACCCTTCAGCTTCTCTGCAATGGAAACCATGTCCTATATGTAATACTTACAGCTTTTTTGACCTCTGAGTCTTGATGAAAGATCACCGGTGTTGAACATTAATTGACCACAAGCCCATAAGACATTGAAGCAGAATTAGGGCATTTGGTCCATCGAGTCATTTAATGATGGCTGATCCTTTTCTCCCCTCCTCAGCCCCACTCCCCTGCCTTCTCACCATAACCTTTGATGCCCTGTCCAATCAAGAACCTATCAAGATCTGCCTTAAATACCCCCAATGACTTAGCCTCCATGGCTGTCTATGGTAACAAATTCCACAAGTTCAACACCCTCTAGTTAAAGTTATTTCTCTGCATCTCTGTTTTAAATAGACAGTCTCTATCTTGAGGTTGTGCCCTCCTGTCCTAGACTCTCCCACCATGGGAAACATCCTTTCCATGTCTACTCTGCCTAGACCTTTCAACATTTGAAAGATTTAAATGAGATTCCCCCTCATCCTTCTAAATTCCAGTGAGTATTTGGACTATGAGATAAATAGATTTGTGGCTAAATTTGCAGATGATACGATGATAGGTGGAGGAGCAGGTAGTGTTGAGGAAACAGAGAGACTTAGATAGTTTAGGGGAATGGGCAAAGAAGTGGCAAATAAAATACAATGTTGGTAAGTGTATGGTCATGCACTTTGGTGGAAGAAATAAACAGGCAGACTTATTTAGATGGAGAGAGAATTCAAAATGCAGAGATGCAAAGAGACTTGGGAGTCCTTGTGCAGGACACCCTAAAGTTTAACCTTCAGGTTGAGTCGGTGGTGAAAAAGGTGAATGAAATGTTGGCATTCATTTCTAGACGTATAGAATATAAGAGCAGGGATGTGATGTTGAGGCTCTATAAGGCAATCATGAGATCACACTTGGAGTATTGTGTGCAGTTTGGGGCTCCTTATTTTAGAAAGGACATACTGACATTGGAGAGGGTTCAGGGAAGATTCACGAGAATGATTCCAGGATAGAATGGGTTACCATATGAGGAATGTCTGGCAGCTCTTGGGCTATATTCCCTGGAGTTCAGGAGAATGAGAGGGCATCTCATAGAAACACTCCTAATGTTAAAAGGCCTGAACAGATTAGATATGGCAAAGTTATTTCCCATGGAAGGGGAGTCTAGGATTAGAGGAAACAAATTCAGGATTGAAGAACATCCATTTAGAACAGAGATGCGGAGAAATTACCTTAGTCAAAGGGTGGTAAATGTGTGGAATTTGTTGCCACGAGCGGCTGTGGAGGCCAAGTCATTGAGTGCATTTAAGGCAGAGATAGATAGGTTAGCCAGGGCATCAAAGGGTATGGGGAGAAGGCAGGGGAGTTGAGATGACTGGAAAAATTGGATCGGCCCCTGATTGATTGGCAAAACAGACTTGATGGGCCAAATGGCCTACTTCTGCTCATATATCTTATGGTATTATGGTCTTATGGAGTACAGACCCAGAGCCAACAAACACTTTCATTCCCAGAATCGTCCTTGTGAACCTCCTCTAAACTCTCTCCAATGACAGCACATCTTTTCTTTGAGGAGAAGACCAAAACTGTTCTCAATACTCAAGGTGAGGTCTCATCAGTGCCTTATAAAGCCTTCGCATCACATCCCTGCTCTTGTATTTCAGACCTCTTGAAATGAATGCAATGAATGCTAGCATTGCATTTGCCTTCCTCACCACCGACTGAAACAGAAAGTTAACCTTTAGGGTGTTTTGCACGACGGTTTCTCTCTCCACAGATGCTGCCTGTTCTACTATGCATCTCAAATGTTCTCTGCTTTGATTTCCGATTCCTGGCAACTGCAGCATTTGGGTTTTCACACACAGTAGATGGATTTCAATGGAGGGGAGAGCTTGAGGGGTCAAGGCAGTGGAGGGAGGGGTACAATATAGCGAATCTCTCAGAAATATAATATCCAATAGTGTAGCAAAGGGGATCGCTCCTTGCAAGTTATTGGCTAATCAGCTTGAACTCACTGTCATAGCAGGATCCTTGGAGACAGGGGGAAGAGCTACACTCATTCACGTTGATCTCACACCGTGGACCAGTGAAGCCTCTTGCACATGTGCAGTGGAATCCCAAGGGGTTTTTGTCCAGATCCATTTCTTCCACGCACGCTGCACCATTTTCACAAGGATTCGGCACCTCACAGGGTCTAGATGCACAGTTGAAACCTGGGGAAAAAACTGGTTCAGACCTCAATAAAACAAACCCATTTCCTCATGCTTATACCACTACCAATCCATTCCAGAAGTAGCTTACATGCTTCTTTCCAATTAATTTTCAAATCTTTTCCCTTAAGTATTCTGCTCGTGGACTTGCCTTTGCATTGCATATAATCAACAGGCATTTTCTTGCATTAAACTAAAGAGCAATTTAAATTAAACAGCATAAATAGCATACCACAGTGGGAGTCAAAATATCAAAGTGATCAGATAATTTGAATTAAGTGCCTTTGAGTTGTAAGGAATCTATAAGTAAGAAACTGATCTAAAACTTATTTCACAGAAAGAGTAACATTATGTTGGTCATATTTTCAACATAAAATTACATTAGTCCTAACTCAAAGTCTTTGAATTTGTGAGAAGCCATTTTTTCATATCCTGCTACAGAATGCAACTGTGGATATACAAGCAGCATTGGTTAGTAATCACATTTAATTTGTGTAAATATATACTAATGCACATCATTAGTTAATTATGGAGTAAGAGAAATGAAAGCTATTTATAAATGTTTCCAAATGAAACAAATAATATAAATGGAATCCAGTGGGAGCTGGCCTTGACTATCAGGTAAACAATAGGAAGTCATCAGATGAAGCAGGTGTAGACCATTTTGCCTCCTGTGCCTGCACCACCATTCAGTAGAGTCATAGCTGATATTTTTACCTCAGCACCATTTTCCTACACTAACTGCATATCCACAGATACCCTTAAAATACAAAGTTCTACCAACCTCTTTCTTGATTGTACCCACAATTGATTCTCCACAGCCCCAGTGGGTGGTGACTTCCATTATGAACTAGCCTCCGGGGAGGGAATTCTTTTTTATCTTTGTTCTAGGCGGCTAAACTTTTATTCTGATTCTATGACTCTTGGCTTCCTACAGCCTGAGCAAGGGAAACATCCTTCCTCCATCTACCCTGTCAAGCCATGGTAGCATAGTGGTCAGCACAATGTTATTACAACTTGGGGTGTTCCAGAATTCAGATATCAGTTACGCCATCATTCTGTAAAGAGTCCTTCCTGTGGTGCTCCAGTTTCCTCCCGCAGTCCACAGACATACCAGGTAGGCTAATAGGTCATTGTGAGTTGCCTCGTAATCAGGTTAGGGCTATTTGGGTTTGTCGAGTTTGCTGGGTGGCCTGAAGGGGCTACTCCGTGCTATATCACTAAAATTTAAAAAAATAAAGCTGCATAAGAATGTCGTATATTTTAATGAGATTACTGTTCTAAATTAACAGTGGGGATTCATCATCAGTCATTTGAAACAGGGTCAACATCGTTTATTCCTCTTTTCTTTAGAGAGTTGCCAGTTGAAATACAGAATTCCTAATGTACATGGACAAGTGAAACCCTGCAATGTGAAGCAGCTCAAGGTCAGCCACGTATAAATGTCGACGCCACAATTTGTACCTATGATATCTGGAGATACTCTTCTGCAAACCACTGTTGAAATACATGGTTATTTGAGTTACTGTTGCTTTCCTGTCATCTTGAACCGGACTGGTAGGAAATTTTGAAGCATACTCATCTTAAATATAAGCCCTATTTTTAACATTCCATTAGTATCTATTCACTTACATGTTGATGCACTTTCTAAAATAACAGTGAGAAAGGATTTTAATTTAATTCTGCATGTGCTAAAAGAACACACTTATTTTTATATTTAATTTACAATGAATACAAAGTCAGCACAACTTTTACCAACTTCTGTAATATGTGAAATTCCAGAATTTATTTTAAAACACACAGTAAATGGCATCCTTACATCAAAAACCTGACTCCCTGTGCTTTCATAAAATAATAATCACACTTTCAACAGAAAGGAACCGTGCAAAGAAATATCCAATAGCCTGTCATGCAGTCAACACTTTATAAGGAATCTGCAGTATATCTTGTGTCCTTCCATTTTGAATGGGTGGGTTGCTAATCCAATTCCAAATGTCTCAGGAGGGGCCCAATAGAGGAGAACTGCATCTATCCCATGCCATTATTGAGATTAATAATTGCAACTGTTTTCCATCTGTTTTTCAGTTGGGTACAGACAGTCTGGAGCTGAAAATGACCCCCAGCATCATTGAGACCTGAGTAAAGAGTGGACAGGTTTTCAAGAACAAGCAGAAACAAGCTGGCTACCTACTGGTCAATGAGAATGGCAAGGATAGAATTATATGAGTCACAGGCTTTAAGGCAAGGACAAACTTTGTATCCTCTCACTTCCCATGGATAGTATTTGAATGGAACCAGTGATGTTCTTTACATCAAAGGCTAGAAACACTTCAGTAGGCTAGAATGCATATAAAAAAGGGGTGGCAATTACCATCGTCATATGTGCAACTATAATTGTGGATGCTCATTGCACACTGCTTCAGGAACCTGATCGCACTGCAATTAACAGAAACAAGTTTTGTATTCAAGGTATAAAACATGACACAACATGAGCACATTCTGAAGACGGATGCATGTCTATCCTAAGGTCTTTCTCCACAAGCTTCTGTGGAATTTCCTATGATGCTGTATGAGTTAAGAAACAAAAAGAAATGAAACATTTTGAAATGGTTAATTTTTTTCTCCCCAAACTCATTGTCCCACTCCTCCTCCCTTAAACTCCACACACAAAATGTTGGTGGAACTCAGCAGGCCAGGCAGCATTTTTTGCGTGTTGCTTGAATTTCCAGCATCTGCAGATTTTCTCCTGTTTGCGTTAAGGAAATGCCCTAAATTAGAAAGAAATACCTCAGTGTCAACCCATAAAGCTCATTTTATAGTCTTTTAACAAACACACCTTAATCTTCTGCTAATGGCTGGAGGAAGCTGCTCAGCCTGGAAATTCAGACTGTTGCAAGTTACCAAACATCTCCCAGTCTAAAGTTGGAAATGATAGTTAGTATACACATCCAATTATTATCATTAAATCATTAGAGCCCTGATGTTTCTCTGGCGAATTTAAAAATTAGCTTTCTTTGTTACACTTACATCAAAACAAGCAGTAAAATGCATCACCTGCGTCAAATCAAATCAACAAGGACCGTGCTGGGGGATCCTGCAAGTGTCGCCACGCTTCTGGCACCATCACAACATGCCCGTGTCACACGAAGCCTAACTCGTACGTCTTTGGAATGTGGAAGGAAACCGGAGCACCCGGAGGAAACCCACGTGGTTACAGAGAGAACGCACAACCTCCTTACAACCAGCAGCACAGCTGCTGTTCCACTCCACTCACTACCCCTGTCCCAATGACAAAACTCTTTCACATATTAAGCAGGTTGTAATGCCTGCTGTAATCGCCTCCTATGATGATGATTTCACTGTCATCAGCATACTATCCAGATATGCAATTTCTGACAGTGAGCTGGAAGATGTTCAGTAACTTGTGGCAGACCAAAATGCAGGGCTAAAGAGCTTTTTGCCAGCTCTGATTAATGATGATGGATTTGCCACCCATTTAGACCAAAGATTTCACATCTCATCTGCGGATTAGGTCTCTGTCTCACATCCATCATCTTCCATCAGCCTGGAAGGTTACTTGCTTCTGAGTGTCAGGAATTTGTTTCCAATTTGATCTCTGCAAACACTGACTGTCACACATCATACAGCTGATATTAGCCAGCATATTTCCTCTAGTAATAACCCAAATGATTATATTATCCTCATATTAACTACAAAACAGAAACAAAACATTTCTTTCTGTATGCAGGCAATTAAGTAAGCATGAGATGTATCTTATAACTTTTACAGAGAGGTACAAAATTTGAGGAACTTTGGAGAATTCTCCCTTGTTATATTGGCCAACAGGCACTGTTAAAGCTATTTGCTTACTTTTGCACTGCAGTTTTGATGACTTTGCTATGTATCAAATCATTACACCTATAATGCCCTGGTTCAGATGGCTCCTGTTTTTTCTCTGTTATACTTTTCTGTTCTTTGTGTAAGCTGCTTACTTGGGTTACTAGTGAAGAGAAGAAATAGGAGAAATGTGTGCCATCCAATGGGGGTGAGCAGATACAGGGGAGGTTTCCCTGGTGAGGGACACTAAGGTTGGGTTTGGGGCTTTTTAGAGGGGAGAAGACGCCGGAGAGAAGAGGTTGTAAGATTCTATCCGGATTGGGGCCAGGATTGGATGAAGCCCGGGGAGATCGAAGGAGGACCGGAAAAGGGGAAACAGTGAGATCCTTGTGCACATTAGACTACTTCATTTAAAATGGGTGCTTTTCCTTTTTTTGCTTTTTCTTTACTAACCCTTCAGTCAAATTAAGAATCATAAAGCTAAATTGTTTAATTGGATGCGGTATATTGTCTGTTATTTCATGGTACTGATCTGTAACAGGGTAACAAATCACGCAGCATCCACAGAAACAGGGGGATCTGGGGGGCTTGCACTTCAATGTGCCATGTTTGATGGGGCCTGAGGGTGTCTTCCCTGGTCTTAACACAGCCGACGGAAACACAGTGTCATACACCATTTTCTACATTAATTCATGTTATAGCTGCAAATACAGGGGTCCCAATTTGGGGTCCATGGACCCATCTGTTAGTAATAAGGATTGATTGCATAAAAGTAGTTGGGAACTCCTGCCTTAATATGTCTGGAGGTCATGAAAGGCACAACAGAACTGCAGGAATGTTATTCCTTAACCTTTACTGTTCCTCCCTTAAATTTTCAAACTGTTCTCAAATATTACTGGATTACAAAGGAAGGGTTTTCAGTTTGTGATTAACATCCTGTACCTAATATAGTGGCCGGTGAGTGTACGTTCATGATCATCTGCTGCTGGAGCCCATCTGCTTCAAGGTTCAATATGTCATGCATTCAGAGATGCTCTTCTGCACACCACTGTTGTAATGTGTGGTTATTTGTGTCGTGACTGTGCACAACTACATAGTATATACTAAATAAAAGCACACATGTGGGAGATGGCTGTAACTGGTGTATTCACTTTGCAGTGAGAGAGAGAGAGAGAAAACAATGTTCATGCGTAGACAACAGTGCATGCACGGACAACAGATCAATACATAGTGCTAAGTGGCGGAAGGTCATTGCTCTAAAAGAAATAGATACATACATTACACTTCCTCCCCCTTTAGATTAATGCAACACAAAATGGTATATGTACAAAACATTCAATTTCCCTTTCATAAACCCATATTCCAAATAAACATGCATTCATAATAACAGTCCACAACAAACTCCACCGTTCTAAAGGTTCAGTCTTTTGGGTGGTGCTCTGTTTCTTTGGATAGCGCATCCAGATTTGCAGAGTGGTATCAGGTTTGGCAAGTGTCTTGTCAATGACAACATTCTCATCATGCATCTGGACCTATGGAGTGGCATCAGGTTTGGTAGGTGTGTTGTCTATGACAAAGTTCTCAGTTTCTGGTGTCACATTGCTGTCAATGACATCTTCACTGAGAGATAAGTCCAGTGACTGTAATATGTCTGTCTTGTTAGATGCAGTCAACTCAGGTATGTTCTTGGTTGAGCTCCAGTATCTGTTCCACATGACATCTCCATGTCTGATTTCCAACATTCACTGTGTACATCAGTGGTCCAGTCCTTTAGCTATCCTATCAGAAGTCCACTTGGCTTCTTGGTAATTATGTGCTAGAAAATCCTGCCCAATCTCAAAGCTTCTTTCTGCTTCACTTGGCAACTAGCTCAACAGTTTATTCTGTACAATCCCTCCAAAGGTCTGGTTTCATGAGATCTATGTGAAATCTCAGAATCCTGTTCATGAACAGCATTGTAGGTGTTTGATTTTGTGTATCAGAGTTCTGATACACATCAAGGAAGTTGTTCAGCTGGTGCTGTAGAGAAATATACTCCTAGTCCATTGCTTTAATGGACTTCTTGAAGGCAAAGATAAACCTTCCAGCTAACCATCTTTGCCATGGTGAAGACGGCCACTCCCAAGGGTGAAACCCTGCCTGTGGGGATGCATTTTGATCTTTTTGGCATTCCAAATAGCTTTTGATCTTAGATATGTTTTTAGTTCTTAGATCTGTTCATCTATTCCCTTCTCAAACACCTTCTCATTAGCAATAAGCAGTTGTGACAGCCTTTGGTTAGTGCTACCAATTGGGTTGCCATTGCCTGTTGATGTCACACTGTGATCTTTGATTGAGTTCTTAACCATTTGCATCCAAAAAGTGCTGTCCCTCCACTTTTCAATGCACAAAGCTCAAACTGTTGTGTCTGGCCTTTATTTTCAGTTTGCCTTGAGGAACACTTTTTGTTTGCCTGTGTAAGACTTTAACATCACTGAAGTCTTTTGTAATGGTACTTTATAAAACAGTCTGTTGCAGTCAGCCTCTGGAATGATGGACAAAGCTGAACCTGTATCCAGCTCCATTTTCATTTTTACATCAGCCACATCTCTGACGATCCATATTATATTACAATCTGCTTTAGTAATAGTATGCAGTTCAGGGCATGACAGTTTACCTTTATCAGACTCTAAGTTACCTGATTCTGTTTTGCATTCAGTAACTTTATGCATTTGCTGAATTTTGTGTCTGAGACTTTTCACTCAGTTGTGCTTTTTGTCTGCCTTGCACATTCTCTCTCTGTGACCTGACCTGCGACACTTTCTGCAGACTTTACCTTTGAACCTACAGTCAGTTGCATCATGGGGAATTTGCCACATCAATAACACCTTTGACTTTTTGCACCATTCAGGGACATTTTATGCAGTTCACATTCTAACCTTTTTCTGTAATTCTGCTGCATCCTTTGCTTTAGCCTCTAACAGTATTGCAATGGTTATTGCCAGTTCTAAGTTAGGTCCCTTTCTATCAGTAGCTTCATTTGAGTGCTTTGACAATGCATGCCACATACAAGCCTGATACTGCATCAGAAAGTCCTTCTCTAAAGTCACAGTGCTGGAAAAGTTTGTGCAGTTCTCCATTGTATTCAGAAATGCTTTCATCTTTTGACTGGTTCCTTTCGTAAAATCTAAATCTCTCAGTTAATACCAGCAGTTTTGGACTCAAGTGATTTTCTAAAATTGTAACAAAGTCATGGAAGGTCTTGTTTGCTGCCTTTGCAGGGGTTACTAATTTGCATAAAAGATGGCATGTCCTTGCACCCATTGAGCTAAGAAGTGCAGGGGCTTTCTTTTGCTCCTCCACGTTGTTCGTGTTAGAATACAGTTCAATATATGACTCCCAGCCTTCATTAGCACTATCAAATTTGTCACCACGTTATTTTCATTTTAAATTCAGTGTGTCTTTCACCGTGTACAGAGCAGGCTGTTATTCACGCCTTCGTTAACATCTGTGATGGCATTCTTTTGCTGTTTTATCCCATAACTGTCTGATCATTCGGACATTCAGATTTGTACTCGTCACTAATTTGTTGTGTCTGTGCACAACTACATATATATTTAATAAAGGCACACATGGGGGAGAGAGATTTAATTGGTGTATTCACATTGTAATGTGAATATACATGTGTAGACACCAGCATGTACAGACAACAGATCAATATGTAGTGCTGGGGAGGGGGTCATTGCTCTATAAGAAATAGATCCATACTGTGTAATTTAAGTTGCTGTCACCTTCTTGGCAGCTTGAACCAGTCTGGCTATTCTCCTGTGATCTATTTCATTAACAAGGTGCTTTGGCCACAGAACTGCTTCTTGCTGGATTTTTATTTCTTATTTTTGCTCCACTCTATAAACTCTAGAGACTGCTGTGTGTGAAAATCCCAGGAGGTCACTAGTTTCTGAGATATTCAAACCACCGAGTGTGACCTCAAAGATCATTCCACAGTCAAATTCACTTAGATCACATTTCTTCTCTATTCTTATACTTGGTTGGAATAACAACTGAACCTCTTGACCATTTCTGCATTGAGTTGCAGCCACATAATTGGCAGATTAGATATTTGCATTAATGAGCAGGCATACAGGTGCACCTAATAAAATGGCCACTGACTTTCTGTAGCAAAGATATGTGTAGGCCATTGGGGTCTGCAGTACAGACTGGGAAAGGTGCCGGAATTACATAAAAAGTGGCAGGTGAATATGGAAATGTTTGATTATTGGATAGCATGCACAGAAAACTAATACAACTAAAGAAGGATTTCAAAGAGAAGCTAGTGTCAGAGATGAAGAGAGATAGGATTCAAGATTGTATATTGTAGAGGTGAATGAAATGATTGTTACTCCGGATCTGATGCAGCATAAAAAGCACATTAAATATAAATATAAAAGCAAACCCATATATCACAAAGAATAATTACTGCTGAGAGAGGTTGTTTCAAAGTTCAAAGCACATTATTATCAAAGTATGTATAGTATATACAACCTTGAGAATTGTCTCCTTACAAGTAGCCACAAAATAAGGAAATCCTATAAACACATTTTAAAAAAATCAACAAACACCCAATGTGCAGAAAAATAAACAGATCATGCAAACAATAAAAGTAAGCAAATAACATTCAGATCTGAGGTTCGTGAAAGTGAGTCCACAGCTGATTAAAGAGCCTATTAGTTGTAGGCCACAGCCTCATTTCAGTGCAGAGACAAGTGAACCTCACAGAACAGCGAGCAGAACCTGTACATACCACACCACTGATGTTTACATCACAAAAATACCAGATCATACAGGCAGTTCAAAAGCTCAACTCTTAAAGGGAAGTTACAAGTTATTGATCGCAGTGATCATATCTGAGAAAAAATGTGACTGATAGAGTAATTTTTACATTGATACCGATCAGCTTATATACATAGACTGACTAGAATTTGGAATGAAACCTGGGAACACAAAACAGCATGGTAAGGCTTTGTCTTGTTGAGTATCTTAGTTTCAAGATGACATGAGTGAGAAGGCAAGAAAGCTGGTACTATGTAAGACAGAGCTGAGAGGCAGGAAGCGGTAAAACAATATTAAAGTAAATCTCACATCCTAGGTATTCTTATGTAGCAAGTGGGACACTGGGAAACTATTGGAAATGGTGGCAGTTTTGGGATATGTGGAATGCAAAACAAAGAACTAAATGATTGTTGAAGGAACAATGCAGTCTTTAAGGATGTAATACTGAGGTCTTATAAGGCATTGATTTGACCACATTCAGAGTATTTTGACCAGATTTGGGCCCCATTTCTAAGAAAGGCTGGCAAGGGAGAGGGTCCAAAGGAGAATCACAAGAGTGAACCCGGGAATGTTAGTGTTAGCGCATGAAGGGTGTTTGATGGCTCTGGGTCTTGTACTCGCTGGAGTTTAGCAGAATGATGGGGCAATCTCATTGAATATTGAATGGCCAAGATAGAGTGGACATGGAAAGGATGTTTTCAATAGCTGGAGAATCTAAGACCAGAGGGCAAATCTTCAGAATAGAAAGGCATCACTATAGAACAGAGGTGAGGACTAATTTCTTTGGAGTTTGGAGTTCTTTGGAGTTCAACACCAGCACATGTTATGTGGGAACACATGCACAGAAGGGAAGGACCCGGGGCATTTCAAAGTTAGTTGAGATCGCAAGGGTTGGAAAATAAGGGGTAGTGATCCCCTATAAAAAGAATGTTGGGTGGGGGGTATGGTGGAGGGAAAATCTGGGAGCCACCACAATACTGCTTGGTACTGAACTAGTGTGGATAACTTCACTTACCTTAACACTGAACTGATTCGACAACCCCAGACTCACTTTCAAGTACCCTCCAAATTCTTGATTCCTTTACTTATTTATTATAATTATTATTTATATTTTCACAGTTTGTTTTCATTTGAACATTGGTTGCTTGTCAGTCTTTGTGTGAAGTTTTTAATAGATTCTATTGTATTTCTTTGCTCTGATCTGAATGCTTGCAAGAAAATGAATCTCAGGATAGAATATGGTGATATATGTACATTGATAATAAATTTACTTTGAATTTTGATACTTGCAATTAAAGGAGTTCTGAATAGCCCACAGATTTCAGTAAGTTGCAATGAAGGAATGAGGGATAACGTATCCTCAGTAGACTGCAGGGCAATTGACCCTCTTGTGTTTGGTTTCTCATCATCGGAAATTATCAGCCTTACTGCTAAAATTGTAGTTTCATCTTTCTTTTATTAAATCACAGCAAATAATAACCTTTCATTGCTTTTGTTGATGTTTGAATAACCGTGAAAGCTGGTAAGTACATCTCTAAGTTTTCAATCAAGTGTCATTCAACAGATGATTATTTCCACCTAGTTTACATTTGAAGTCTGCACCTTGGACAGTTAAAATTCAGGCCCATGATGAGTAGCAACAGGTGGCAATGGCAGCCCTAGTAACGAGCAATCAATACATGCAGAGTACAGCATTCGCATTCTGCAAGCAAATAGACTTTCCAACTAAACCTTCACCACCAGCATTGCTGCACTGATTTCAGAACATAAAGTCAATATTGATGAGATGATGCTGAAAACTCAGAACAGACACAACAAACAAACAAACAAAAACTTGGCTGTGCACAGTATGTTTGTTAGCATCTATGTAGCCAAAAAAAGATACAAGTTATGACATTTTGGACAACGACGATGCCAAAACCCTTGTTATCTCTGTACATTTTGGACAGTGACGATGCCAAAACCCTTGTTATCTCTGTACATTTTGGACAGTGACGATGCCAAAACCCTTGTTATCTCTGTACATTTTGGACAGTGATGATGCCAAAACCCTTGTTATCTCTGTACATTTTGGACAATGACGATGCCAAAACCCTTGTTATCTCTGTACATTTTGGACAACGACGATGCCAAAACCCTTGTTATCTCTGTATAGACGCTGAGAGCTTTGCTCAATACTTACAGGTTTCTAACTCAATGCAATTTGCAACCATGGACTCATGTCCACCTACCTGCCTTTTCCCATAATTCCGCTACTATGTAAAAATCTATCCACATTTGTCTTAAGTATGTCTACTGAGGTAACCTCCACTGCTACATTGGGCAGAGAATTCCACAGATTTACCACTCTCTGGGGAAAGCAGTTCCTCCTCATCTCCATCCTACCAGTGGAAACAACTTTCCTGTCTCTATCTTATCTATCCCTTTCATAATTTTATATGTTTCTCTAAGATCTGCTCATTATTCTGAATTACAGACATTTTAATTCTGTGCTCCTCCAGCTATTAACTCATTAGCCCTTGGGAATAATAAAGAGAAACTTTCTGAACCTTTCGAGATTTCAAGTATGTTCACAAATCTTGTTGCTTTTCCTGCTCAAAACACCAAGCAGTAGTGTGATGGAGGGAGCAACAAAGAATCTGCTTGAGGAACTCAGTGGGTTATAGAGTCATAGATCACTACATCACCACAATAGACCCTTTAGACCATCTACGATGTGCAAAACTATTACTCTGGTTAGACCCTTTGACCTGCACTTAGACTATAGCCCTCCATACCCCTTCCCATCCATAGTTCTCTTAAATGTTGAAATCAAATCTGCATTCAGCATTTCCACTGGCAGCTCATTCCACATTCTCACCATCCTCTGAATGAAGAAGTTCCCTCTCATATTCCCCTTAAACATTTCACCTTTCATCCAACTTCAGTAGAAGAAGCCTACTTGCATTTACCCTGTCTATGCCACTCATAATTTTGTATCTCCGTCAAAACTCCCTGTTTCCTATACTCCAGAGAATAAAATCCTAACCTACTCAACCTTTCCCTTTAACTCAGATCCTCAGGTTCGGGCAACAGCCAAGTAATTTTTTTTTTTGTAAATTTGCAAGCAGCATCTGTAGGAACAAGAGAGTTTGCTGATGCTTGGGTTGTGATCTTGCATCAGGATTCCAGCAACTGCATTCTCTGTGTCACCAGTGAAGCAGTGGGATACTGGTCTTAGTGCAGTTAGGAATCATGGGCTGTGGAAGTATGTGGTAAGGCAAGGGTTACCATAATGTCCAGGCAAGGAGAGATTGCAGAAAGAGTACAAATAGCCCAGGAAGGAAAGGTCTTCGAAGAGCAGAGCATAAATTCCTAGAGCTTTTTCACCTGCTAGAGATGGGGTAAGAATGTAATGGAAGGAGGCAAAACATACACCACCCCAAATAAGGAAGAAATGCTTCAATAATTTCCAAGTATCATCAGTTACTAGCTTGTTGCTTCTATTGACTTTCAGCACCTGTTCTGTGAATGGTGAATGATCATGGAGGTAAAGAATTCAAACTTAGAGATACTGTTTAAAACTGGCACCTCTATATTCAGATTTCAGGACAGTGTGGTGACTGAGGCTGTGGAGTTCTCCTTGTGCACAAGTAAATAAACTGTGATTGACAATCGAGTGTGAGTTTTCAGAGTCCAGGTAATCGGCAACGACAGGATCTTGCAGGGTTAAGAAATTGAGCACTAAGGAGTCTGCTTCAATTTCCTGTTTGTTTTACTTAAATTGAATATTCCCAGCTGCAGCAGACGGGGAACAGTAAGCTGTCCCATTATATCCTGTGCTAGGAGTAATAAAAAAAAAAGCATTGTTCATTGCTGAATTTAATCTACATTTAGAAACAAATTGCTGCTATTTTTAATATTACAGGAGTTCTGTTGGTTGAGGTGAAGAGAACTGCATGAGGCATAATTTGTTCTTGAGAACATGCACGAGTCAGATTAAATGTGACAGCTGGCATCTGCACATTATAACCTCAAGTCCACACACAATGAAAAGGACAACAGGGACGGCACATTGCTGCTGCTAGTAAACGTGCTGCCTCACAGTTCCAGTGACCCTGGTTCAATGGTAGACTCCACTTCCATCCTTGTAAGGATTCTACCTTCTCCCAGTGGTAACCTGAATTGCCCCAGGATGCTGTAACTACAGTAGTCAATAGTGTGAACTTGATCAGTAGAACCTCCTGGGGAGTGATTGTCTTGGAATAGGTGGGGGGAGGGGAGGGTGGGAATTGAAGGCAATACAAGGAAAGCAAAATGATTTGTGTCTATGAACTTCTGTCAAAGGTGAGGTGACACTTCACCTGTGAGTCTGTTGGGGTCATATACTGTGTTCAGTGCTTCCGGTGCGGCCTCTTGTGTATCGATGAGATCTGACGTAGTTTGGGAGACCGCTTTGCTGAACATCTACACTCCATCCACCAGAAAAAGTGGGATCTCTCAGTGGCCACCTATTTTAATTCCACTTCCCATTCCGCTATGTCCGTCCACGGCCTCCTCCACTGTCAAGATAAGGCCACACTTAGAACCGAGGAACAACACCTTATATTCTGTTTGGGTAGCCTTCAACCTGATGGCATGAACATCAATTTCTCAAACTTCCAGTAATGTCTCCACTTCCGCCCCTTCACTCTTTCCCATCCCCTTGTCACTGTCTCATGTTACCTCCTTGCCTGCCAATCACCTCCCTCTGGTGCTTCCCCCCCCCTTCTTCTTCTATCCATGGCCTTCTGCCTCTTTCACCAACTTCTTAGCTCTTTGCTTCACCCCTCCCCCTCCAAGTTTCACCTATCACTTGGTGTTTCTCCCTCCCCTCTCCCCATCTTTTAAATCTATTCTTCAGCTTTTTTTCTCCAGTCCTGCTGAAGGGTTTCAGCCCAAAACATTGACTATATATTTGTCCATTTTTGCTGCCTGGCCTGCTGAGTTCCTCCAGCATTTTGTGTATGTTGTTGATTTGTGTCAATGGATGCCGGATGCTTGATGGTCAGCCTGGACTCAGGAGGCCAAAGAGCCTATTCTGTATTCCTCTATCTGACACGAATGGCACAATGTGGAGGTTTACAGTAGACCATTGATTTAGATCTATATTGAGATGTAGTTATCATACATGTATCAAAACATATAATGAAATATGTCATTTGTGTGAACAACCAACTCACCTAAGTAGATTCACATATACTGGGACCCAGCTTCCTCAGCTTTCTTGCAGAGATTTGTAGACTTAATCTCTAGCTATTGGGCCTCGGCTAGATTCCTGATTGACTTTCTGGCTCCAATATGGACCCCATGTTGACCTTCAAGTTTTGATCTGGGAAGCCTAAGGTTACAATGAGAGTTCATCCTTCTTTAAGTGCTAATCATTTCCCTAAGCTAACTGTGGGTCCATTCACATTCAATTTACAGAAGGTCCATTGGGAATGAGCTCTTATTTGCTGTTGCGAATCCACTAGATTAGCCAGTGTTGCAAGAAGAGACTACCTGCCAGTGTTGCCTGAGGAATACTGCCCCAAACATAAAACAAAGATCTAGAGGCTTGTGGCTTTGGGCATCTGCATCTCTTCATCCTTCGATCACTGGCCACACATCTGTCACGCAACTTCAGGGTGCAAACTTCCTCAACATTTAAGGACACTGTTTGGTTAAGATCAAACAGTACACTTAAGACCCTTAAAAGTGCTCTAAACTGAATGAAAGATGACAACGAATCACCATATAGGAGGGAGATTGAAAATTTAGTTGAGTGGTGCAGCAACAACAACCTCTTACTCAATGTCAGAAAGGAACTGATTTTTGACTTCAGGGGGAGGAAACCAGAAGTCTATTAGCCAGTCCTCTATGGGGAAAGCACAACAGCGCCTCTACTTCCTTAGGTGTCTGCAAAGATTCAAAGGTTCAAAGGTTTATTTATTATCAAGGCATGTATCCATACACAACTCTGAAATTTGTCTTCTCCAGATGGTCATGAAACTAGGGAAGAAAATGAAGGTCATTCAGAGAGAAATGTCAAACCCACTCCCTGCACAAAAAGAATGAGATTCCGATCATCAATCCCCAAAACTCCTCCCTCCACGCAAAGTGAAAAGAAAACATCCACTCACAAAACAAACCCTCCCCCAATAGAACACAACAGAACAGCAAACCCCCTCCCCTCACACAACAAAATGGAAAAGAAATGGGTGATAAAAAACACAGAATATAAAAACCATGTCTGAAGAAGTCCAGTCCATAAATGTAGAAATATGATGCCATCCTCCAATATCACTGACATGCATCAAAAGAGAAGGTCACCACACGAGGCAGAGACCTACTCGCCTGGCACAGCGAGCCACAAAGCAATAGGCCGATCACAGACTCCTCTGCAGCGATCAGAAGGGAGGCAGTCTGCGTTAAACTCTTGATCGTTTCCCCTGCTCACCTCAAAGTCTCTAACTCCCTTGATCTTTTAATCACCGATTAATGGACGCTTTCATCAGCAAAACATCTAAACCTTTCACATCTTCAGCATGATATCTAAAGTTTTGACAAACATCCGTTGATGTGTAGTAGAGAGTAAACTGACTGGCTGCATCACAGCCTGGTATGGAAACACCAATAACCTTGAATGGAACGTGCTACAAGACGTAATGGATACTACCCAGTCTATCATGGGTAAAGCCCTCCCCACCACTAAGCACATCCATATGGTGTGCTATTAAAGGAAAGCACCATCCATCATCAGGTTCACCCACTACCCAGGTCATGCTCACTTCTCACTGCTGCCATCAAGAAGAAGGTATAGGAGCCTCAGGACTTATACCACTAGGTTCAGGAACAGTTATTACCCCACCATCATTAGGTTCTTGAACAAAAAGGGTTAAGTTCACTCAACTTCACTTGCTCCAGCACTGAAATGTTCCGACAACCAATGGACTAACTTTCAAGGACTCTTCATCTCATGTTCTCAATATTTATTGTTTATTTATTTGTTATTGTTATTACTATTTTTTGTCTTTTTTATTGTTTTTGCACAGTTTGTTGTCTTTTGCACATTGGTTGTAAACCCAGTTGTTGTGGCCTTTCATTGATTGTGGTTATTAGATTTATTGAGTATCCCCCACAAGAAAATAGATCTCTGAGTTATAGGTGGTGATATATATGCACTTTGATAATAAATTTACTGTGATTTTTGATTAGCTTCATTTGACGCATGTACATCGAAACAATGAAACATATAGTTGCATCCATGACCAACACAGTCCAAGGGTTGTGCTGGGGGCGGCTTGCAAGTGTTGCCACACATTTGGCACTAGTATAGCTTGTCCACAACTCACGAACCCTAACTCTCATAAAAATCTACAGCACATTACAGGCCCTTCAGTCCATGATGTTGTGCCATTCATGTAACCTACTCCAGAAACTGCCAAGAATTTCCCTACCGCATAGCCCTCTATTTTCCTAAGCTTCATGACCTATCTAAGAGTCTCTTAAAAAGACCCTACTGCATCCACCCCTACCACTGTCACTGGCAGCGCATTCCATGCACCCAGCACTCCCTGTGTGAAAAACTTACCTCTGACATCACCCTTGTACCTGTTTCCAAGCACTTTAAAACTATGCCCCCTCATGTTCAGCCCTAGGAAAAAGCCTCTGGCTATCCACATGATCAATGCCACTCATCATCTTAGACACCTCTATCGCGTCACCTCTCATCCTCTGTTACTACAAGGAGAAAAGGCCATGTTCACTCAACCTATTCTCAAGGCATGCTCTCCAATCCAGGCAATAACCTTGTGAATCTCCTCTGCACTTTCTCTATAGTATCCACATACTTCCTGTAGAGAGGTGACCAGAACTGAACACAGTACTCCAATTGGGGTCTGACTGAGGTCTTATGTAGCTGTAACATTACCTCATGGCTTCTGAACTCAATCCCACGGTAGATGAAGGCCATCACACCATATGCCTTCTTATCAACACTGTCAACCTGCACAGCAGCTTTGAGTGTCCCATGGACATTGACTCCAAGATCTCACTGATCCTCCACACTGCCAAGAGTCTTACCATTTATATTATATTCTGATTTCAAATTTGACCTTTCAAAGTGAACCACTTTAAACTTACACTCTATCTGCCACTTCTCAGCCCAGTTCTGCATCCTATCAATGTCCACTGTAACCTTTGACAACCCTCCAGGCTATTCACACACCTCCAACTTCTGCATCATCAGCAAATTTACTAGCCCACCCTTCTACTTCCTCATCCAGGTCATTTATAAAAATCACAAGAGGAGGGGTCCCAGAACAGAACCACTGGTCACCGAGCTCCATGCAGAATATGAACCATCTACAACCATCCTTTGCCTTCTGTGGACAAGCCAGTTCTGGATCCATAAAACAAGGTCTCTTTGGATATCATGCCTCATTACTTTCTGAATAAGTCTTGCATGGAGAACCTTATCAAATGCCTTGCTGAAATCTATGTACATTATATCCACTGCTCTACCTTCATCAATATGTTCTGTTACATTCCCAAAGAACTCAATCAGTTTCGTAAGGCACAACCTGCCCTTGACAAAGCCATGCTCTCTATCCCTATTCAGATTATGTCTCTCCAAATGCTCATAAATCCTGTCTTTCAAGATCTTGCCCACCACTGAAGTAAGACTGACATCTTTGGAAAGTGGGAGGAAGCTAGCATCACAGGAAGTCCATGTGGTCACTGGGAGAATGTACAAACTCCTTACAGAGAGCAGTGGTAATCAAACCTCCATCAGTCATCACTGGCACTGTAAAGTTTTGTGCTACCGTGCTGCCCACAGTATACAGAACAGTAGTCTGTATCCACAAAATTTGAAACGTGATATTTCAGAGTTACTGTGGGCCAATGTGGACAAATCATACAAAATGTTAATGAAGCCCAAGTCCAATTTAGCACTTGCTGTAAGGACTCAATCATGCGTGTGCTACCTGCACAGAGTTTATTCAATGTCTAGACACAACATCTGGCAAATTACCATGTTGTTGACTCTAGTTTAACAGGAGAGTTTAGCACATAGATTTCACTCAGTGCAAGTACAAAAGAAACCTATTTCTCCCTGCTTGCTCAGTGTGTCATTGTGAGTGTTATCAAACTTAATGGTAGCTTTTCATGCAATTCTGCAGCTCCGAGAGAAATGACATTAATCTGGGAAGGAAGAATTGGTCGAGGAAGTGAGCAGGCTGTGTTGTGATTGTGGGGTGCCTGTAAGTGTGAGAAAAGGAGAGGTGACTGAGGATGGAACGACTGGATGGGATGATTATGGGAGTGATCAGGTTGGAGGCTGAAGCAAGCTAACTCATTAAGTTTTAAATTAATCTCCACAAACCTCCTCCTTTGCCAAAGGACCCGATGTACCAGTGGAAAAGCTGGCATTCTATAAATATAGATCAGTTGATGTTAGCAACCAGTTGTTTGCTTAGTAACAGTGAGGAAGATGACATGCTGAGCTTAGTAATGTGAAGGGAAGGATATAATTGGTAAGGTCTCTATACCTTTGTCCAATTCCCTAGTGTGAAGGGAGATGCAAGATAAATAAAGGCAAAGCGGGACAATTACTACGTTTCAATCTGACTAAAATCTCACATCTATCTACTAGAAATAAAGCAGGAAGGCAAGGAAGGCTGCTAATTCATTTTGGAAATGAGATAAATGATCAATCACCAAAATTGACTGCTGCAGATGATACTGATTAACCTCACAACTGAATTGAACGTTACCACAATGAATAATAGGTCAGAAATGAAAATATAACATGCCATTTTACTTAAATGTGTACTTTCAGCTGGAGAAGATTAAACCTAATTAAATGATAGTCCTTACTGAATCAGCTCTTGTTTGATGAAATACTGGGGTTACAGTGGAAGTATATCGAAATCCTATGAGGTATGTAGCAGCTAGTGTAGCACTTTACAGTCCCAATGACAAAGGTTCAATTCCCACTGCTGTCTGTAAGGAGTTTTTACATTTTTCCCATAACCATGTGTGTTTGCTCCGGGTGCTCCAGTTTAATCCTGCATTCCCAGACATACAGGTTAGTAAGTTGTGGGCTTGTTATGTTGGTGTCAGAGGCTCAACAACACTAGCAGACTTCTGCCAGAACATCACCAAACTGTTTCCCATGATTCCTTCCCATTCATCCCTCCCCACTTATCTCTTTCCTGGTAGTAAACCCTGCAAGTGGCCAAAGTGATACACCTGCCTATTCGCTTCCTCTCTCATCTCTAGTCAGGGTCCAAACAGTCCTTTCAGGTCAGGCAACACTTCACCTCTGAGTCTGCTGGGGTTGTCTGTTATGTCTGTAGTACAGATGTGGCCTCTCTATATTAGTTAGCCCCATTATGAATTGGGGGACTGCTTCATCAAGCACCTCTGCTCCAACCGCCATAAGTGGAACGTACCATTGGCCATTTTAATTCCAATATGTTGGTCCATGGTCTCCTCTTGTGCCAAGATAAGGCCACTCTCAAGGTGGAAGAGCAGCACCTTATATTCCGTCTGAGTAGCCTTCAACCTAATGGCATGAATATCAATTTCTCCTTCTTGTAAAAAAAAAATTCCCTCCCTCTCCTTTCTTCTTCTATTCCCCACTCTGGCCAATTAGTTCTTCTCATCTGCCTATCATCTCCCCCTGGGTCCACTCCTCCTTCCCTTTTTCCTATGGTCCACTCTCCACTCTGATCATATTCTTTCCTCTCCAGCCCCCTATCATTCCTGCACACTTGGCTTCAGCTATCATCTTCTAGCAATCCTCCTCCCCCTCTGCCCCACCTTTTTATTCTGACATCTTCCCCATTCCTTTCCAATCCTGAAGAAGGGTTGTGACCTGAAACATGGACTGTTTATTCATTTCCGTAGATGCTTCCTGACCTGCTGAGTTCCTCCCGCATTTTGTGTGTGTTGCTTTGGATTTCCAGCATCTGCAGAATTTCTCGTGTTCATGATTTGATCCTCAGACAGCGTTGGTCGTTGGTGCAAGCAACACATATCACTGTATGCTTTGATGTTTCGATGTACATGTGACAAATAAAGCTAATCTTTAATCTTCGATTCATACTATTGCTCATCTAACTAGGAGCATCACTTGGTAATATAATTCACTAAAGGGCTTTGGTTAACCCAGAGTTGTGCTAAAGCAAAAGATTCATGAAAAAATGTTATCTTTCCATTAAACATTATTATAATGTCCAATACTCTTAATTGTACAGTTCAAAGTTGTGCTTCTGATCAGAGGTAAGACAACAATCAGCTAAAATGATGGGATATGATCTTTGCCAATCAGCCACAACATCTACTACAAATGCCAATAAAAAATCATACAAAACATAGTGAACATACTTCATTCATTAAAGGTTGCAGACATTTTTTGGTTAAGATATAACTGGCAAATGGCCAAGATTTCAGGCTGCCCAACGAGTGCCTCATTCAGACTATTGATATTTTACATAAAATCAGAATAAAAGCATTAAGTTGCCCTCCTAATGATATGAAAGACATTGATTTTAAGATGCATGAATTTTTGAATAGAAGTAATAACAAGAACATAGTTGGATATAGAATTTTCAATCAAAGTAATGAATTTTGCTATGCAGCCTTGGTTCAGCTGTATTATAACTTTAAAACAGATACAGGAAGGGCTTACAGAACACAGTTAAAGTTCAAGTTATTGTCATTCATTTGTACACATGTATAACTGCCAAACAAAACAACAGTCCTCTGGACCAAGGTTCACTACACAGAGCATATAACTCATACATGTTACACATAAAGTAATATTACCACAAATAAATTAACAGACAATGAGGTGCATTTACTTTCCCCAAGCAGTAAGGATGATCAACACCTCCACCCACTAATTCTACCACTACTTTATTATTTCACAACAGTCACGTACGTACAGTCTAGTAGAACTTCATGGATGTACGATCAATCTATGTATATAAACTGTCTTATGTACTTATATTTATTGTGTGTTTTTATATTATTGATAGTGTTCTTTACCTTTTTTTGGTGCTGCATCAAATCCAAAGTAACAATTATGTCATTATCCTTACACGCGTATAGGAAATGACATTCTTGAAGATTGATCTTGAATGTTGATTTACGACATAAATTAAAAAGTATATAGTATAATGCTACTGGCACTTCATATATGGTGAAACCTGGGTGGGGGCAGGGAGTTCCGTTGTCTTACGGCCTAGAGGAAGAAGCTGTTTTCTATCCTAACAGTTTTTGTCCTAATGCTATGGTCTCAAAAAAGATATAATAGTCAAAGATAATCAGAAGTTTACTGACTAGGTCATCCTGACTTTTCAATTTGATTGATAGGGAAATCAGAGCGATGGGAGAAAATAAATGAGAGTTCCTGAGAAATAACCAGCGGAGAATGTTGTAGTCATGACGACAAGGCTCAAAATACCGAACACCAATTTGAAGGAGCTGGTAGTAATACAGCAAACACGAAGAAATCTGCAGATGCTGGAAATTCAAACAACAACACACACAAAATGCTGGTGGAACACAGCAGGCCAGGCAGCATCGATAGGGAGAAGCACTGTCGACGTCTCGGCCCGAAACGTCGACAGTGCTTCTCCCTATCGATGCTGCCTGGCCTGCTGTGTTCCACTAGCATTTTGTGTGTGTGATAGTAATACAGACTGGGAAAGACTAGTGACTGCATATCCAGGCAATAACTCTTCTTCTCTTAAAAGTAAAGGGAAAAGGTGGTGGTGGGGGTGGGGAGGGGGGAGAAATGGAATAGAGATAAGGAATTTACAAAGTACCTTACATAATTTAAAATTCTTCATAGTCAAAATATGTTGGACGTATAAATTTTGCTAAAGTTGTCTCAGTAAAGGCTCAGTTAAACAAATATTCTTATTTTTTCAGATAAATGTGAATGAAAAACTATTGCTGATCTTGACCGGAAGATCAAAACTGAAATTCCAATAGTGTCAGCTTTCTAAATTATACGTACCATAGAATTAAATAGATCACAAACATCAACCTGATTATGATTAGGCAACGTCCTGCTTTCAGATATTTAAAAAAAAAACACTACTCAAGGCACTGGGGCAAAAATTGCTTTCAGATATTCCTTTAGGTTCAAAAGACAAACCATTGGAAGAACTCAACATGTCAAGCTGCGCCTGGGAAAACAGAAGGGATGTGCCAATGTTTTGGGTCAAGACCCTGCAATCAGGACTGGTGGGGAAGGTGGTGGGAAGGACAAAGAGTAAAGGTGACTCTTCTGTGCTGTAAATCAGAATCAGAAGCAGAATTAGGTTTAATATCACCAGCATATGTCATGAAATTTGATGTCTTTGTGGCAGCAGTGCAATATGTAATAATAAAAATCTGTAAATTACAGTATGTGTGTGTGTGCATATATAAAGCTAAATTAAATAAAGAGAAAAAAGGTAGTGAGGTGGTGTTCATGGGTTCAATGTCCGTTCAGTAACCTGATGCAGATGGGAAAAAGCTATTCCTGAATCATGGAGAGCTGGGTCAGGAATTGGTAGGTGACAGGGGGAAGGAAGGGCGGATGGAACCAGTTAGAAAGCAAGGGAAGGATGGAAGTGATGAATAAAGAGAGAAAGTTCTTGGAATGGCTGGTGACTGCAGGAAAGGAACACAGGAGATGTGGGCTTTGTAAAATTGGAAACTCTGCTATTATTGTTCCAATCTGCATTTGGTCTTACCATGACATAAAAGGCCAAAGACAGATACAGCAGTGTTGGAATGGGATCGGGGAATTCAGGTGGTTGTATATCAATGCTTTAAGCCACTTTTTATAATGTTGGTTATATTGTAAATACATGTTGATTGTTATGTATTTATACACAATTTGTTCCATATCTGTGCTTTAACCTCTAAGTTTATTTTTTATATAATTCTTTGTTTGTTTTAATTGTTGAGCATTGGTTTTTTTCTGTTGCATTCCATGCCAATACATCACAGCAAATTCCTAAGACATGTAAATGCATACATCAAATAAAGTTGATCATTGATCCTTGCAACTCCTCTTTCATCTACCAGCTCCTGTCCCAGTCACACTTCTATATACTGTACTGTACCACCATTCTCTTTCCAACACTCACCCTCCACCGTTATCCTCTAAGGCAGAGGAGCAGAATTCGGTCATTTGGCCAACTGAGTCTGCTCCATCATTCCATCAAGGTGACTTATTATACTTCTCAACCCCATTCCCCTGCCTTCTTCCCATAACCTTTGAACAGAGAACATAGAAAACAAACACATTACAGGTCCTTTGGCCCAAAATGTTGTGCTGACTATGTACCCTACTCTAGACACTGCCTAGAATTACCCTACAGCATAGCACTCTAATTTTCTAATCTCCATGTACCTACCTAACAGTCTCCTAAAAAACCCTATTGTATCCACCTCTACCACTGTCGTTAGCAGTGCATTCCATGCACCCACCACTTTCTGTGTGCAAAACTTACCTCTGACATCACCCTTGTACCTACTTGGTACTTGTACCAAGTACCTTAAAGCTATGCCCCCTTGTGTTAGCCATTTCACCCCCGAGAAATAGCCTCTGGTTATGCACACGATCAATGCCTCTCATCATCTTATACACCCCTATCAGGTCGCCTCTCATCCTCCGTCCCTCCAAAGAGAAAAGGCCAAGTTCACTCAACGTATTCTCATAAGGCACGCTCTCCAATCCAGGCAACTAATGATGTTCTTATTAATCAAGAACCTAAATACACCCTTAAATATGTCCAAAAACTTGAACTCCACAGCTATCTGTAACAATAACTTCCACAGATTCATCACCCTCTGGCTAAAGAAATTCCTCCTCATCTCTGTTCTAAAGGGACATCCTTCTATTCTGAAGCAGTGCTCTCTGGTTCTAGCCTCCCCCACTATAGTAAGCATTCACTCCACATTCACTCTACCTAGGCCTTTCAATTCACCTCCATCCTAACACTAGGTCTCGACTTGAATCATCAACATATCCCTTTTGCTGCCACAGATGCTACTTCACTCACTGAGTTCTTCCAGCATTTGGTTATTTGCTCCTTGTTCTAGCATCTGCAACCTTTTGCTTCCCCATATTTCTTTAGGGCCTTTGATGAACCCTGGAGGACTGATGTGAGGTTCAAACTGACGTGAAACATGGATAGCTTCAGCATTATAATAATAGTCTAACTGTTCCATACAGATGAGATTCAGATTCAGAATTATTTATCACATCTACATCAAAGCATACAGTGAAATGCATCATTTGTGTTAACAACTAACACACACAAAGATGTGCTGGAGGGTGCCACAAGTGTCACATTACGGTGACAACATTACATACACATCAGGCTTGGCAGAATGACACAGAACACAGAGCAGCAACAGCAAAATAAGTTACATTCCACCCTCCCACACACATACACAGTCCTTTAACCCCAGGACAAGCCATCTTCAATGGTCTTCAGCCTCCAGCAGACTTGTAGATTCGCAAATTTTGGGCCTTCAGCTTTCGAAGTGGGTCAACCAAAAATTCCGTGGTTAGATTCCGGAAGTGGACTTGAAGTTTCAGACTTCAGCACATTAATGTACAGTATGTATTGATTCAGCCAATCACGTGGCAACAACTCAATGCAAATGCGTAAGAGCACGCAGACATGGTCAAGAGGTTTAGTTCTTGTTCAGACAAAAAATCTGAATGGGGAAGAAATGTGATCTAAGTGACTTTAGCCGTTGAGTTGTTGCCAGATAGGGTGGCTTGATTATCTCAAAAACTACAGAGTCCATGGGATTTTCCTGCACAACAGTCTTTAAAGCTTACAGAGAATGGTGTGAAAACCAAAAACCATCCAATGAGCAGCTGTTCTGTGGGTAAAAACACCGTGTTAATGAAAGATATTAGAGGAGTATTCTGACAGGAAGGCAACAGTAACTCAAATAACCACACATTTCAACAGTGGTATGCAAAAGAGCATTTCTGAATGCACAACACCTCGAGCCCTGAAGTGGATGTGCTGGAGCACCATAAGAACATGAACATACACTCTGTGCTCACTTTATTGGGTACTGTGCCCCCTGTATCTAATAAAATGGTAATTGAGTGTAGAATTGAGAGTGCGACCAATAAGGAGTTAATCTAATGGTGACAATCTACTGCTCAGCAGTCCTCAATCCTCAGCAATACCTCCATGGCCCAACAGGTTAGCTGCTTATTGGTTGTCAGTGTGAGCATCAGGGCAATTCTTCAGCTGCTGGCTAAGGTTAATTGGTGTGGCATTGGAGCAGAGAACATCCTCTGTGTCTAGCCTGGAGCATTGTGTAATTCTACACAACATTCCTCTTTAAATCATCAAATTTGTCCCCCAGAATTGCACATAGATTTTTCTCACATAGGTAAGTAGAAAAATCTGAAAATTGAGGGAAATCAGAACATTGCAAATCACATAACAGCAGAAGCAATAGATTGTGGCAATCAAGTACTTTAATTCACAAACACATCCAAAATGCTTGTCTTCAAACAAGATGAACATGAAAATCTTCCGTCCTTTACTTCATAATGCAAAATGCATGGAGAGACAGTAATTGAAGAAATGAATCCTATGTTGATCTCTCAATGGTGACGGTGTTGTCAAACCACCAGTAGCACAGCTGTTGTAGCATTGCTACAGAGTATTAGTTTAACAACTGCCACTTCTCATTAGAGGTGGAGGAGAAGAAAGAGTCTTTGAGATGGTCAGCAATCAGTATTATAGAATTCAAAATAACTCACTGGGGAGGCATTTCCCGGATTGCTGCCACCTCTATCCACATTAATGCGGCAGAGCAGGTGACTGTGAAAGGCGTTTGTGATGAGAACTGTCAGGGCTGTCATTGGTACAAATACGCACTTTAAGCAGAGAGTCTTGCATGGGAAGAAATATGATTAGTCTAACACATCATTTGCAAAGTTGGAGCAATGGAGCTAGAGGGAGTGCACTAACCAGGAGATAAAATAAAACACTGCTTGTCTTTATGTTATAGTTAGAGTGTCAAAAAATAAAGAGCACAAGCTCAGCATCCTGAGCTGTGAAGAGCACACGTTCAGGAACAAACCATGACCTGGAAGTTGCCCTCCAAACCACACATCATGTTGATGTTGTTGGGGAATGAATAATGAGGGCTAATAACTAGTAAATAAGGAGTGGATTGTGCTAATGTGGTTATAGGGGACTTCAGGTGAAAGTAAAGGCATGGAATTCAGCACCCAAGTTTCAGAAACTTCGGCGATTGTGTTATAGTGTGCATTACTCAATGCAGTAATAGAAAATTGAATTTACTGTTTAACCTGTAGATAATCACTTTTTTCTGTAATTAGGACCTAGTCTGTAACTTAATCAAGTGTTCCTGGTGCCACCATTCTGCTACCAAAGTAAAGTTTAATTTGTGATCTCATCAACTGATCGTGTGAAAGGTGTACCAAGCCCATTCACAGGTTGATCTGCTCAGGCTGCACACCAGTAATAAATTACTCAATATTTCAAACAGTAACTCAGTGGGATCTTTCAGTTTGCTCCTACACTGGTATACAGTTATAGAGTTAAAGAACTGTACAGCACAGATACAGGCCTTTCAGCCCATCTAGTCAATGCCAAACGATTATTTTGCCTAGTCCTATCAAGCCACATCGGTCTATGTCCCTCAATAGCCTGCCCATCCATGTACTTATCTAATTTCATTTAAATGTTGAAATCAAACCTGTCAAATTCACCAGTTCCGAGGTTCGAAGTTCAAACTGAATTTATTATCGAAGTATGTATGTGTCACCATATGCTACCTTGAGATTCATTTTCTTGCAGGCATTCACATTAGAACAAAGAAATGCAATAGAAACAATGAAATATTATACATAAAGAATGAAACACAGACAATGTGTAAAAGACAAATTGTGCAAATAAAAATGTATGTGATGGAAAATGAGTTGTAGAGTCCTAGAAAGTGAGTCTGTGGATTGTGAAATCAGTTCAGAGTTGAGGTGAGTGATGTTTTCCACACTGCTTCAGGAGGCTGATGGTTGTAGGGTAATAGCTGTTCCTTAAACTGGTGGTGTGGGACTTGATGCTTCTATACCCGCGCCTGATGGTAAGAGTGAGAAGGACACTATGAGTATTGGTGGGAGGACATGGTCAGTGTCGGGTGCAGGAAGACACTGCCGGTGTTGAGTTGAGTGGTGGAGGACACCCTCAGCGCTGGGGGGGAGGGGATATATGGAGTCAAAGTCAATTTGAGGGGAACAGTGTCTTTGCTGAAGACTCATCAATCCACTTGTTATCTTTTATGCTGATCCACTGAATTCAAATTCATAATCAGTAAGTTCAGACTTTAACATCCTGCCCTGGACTGCTGATTCAGCCACTCAAGCATTAACCACCATATTCTTTACCACATGAGATGTGAGAGTGAAAATACTTCAGTCTGTGACCTGGATACAGGAATAGCCTGTAAGTATAGCTTCAAAGGCAGGATATTCAGTTTAAAACATTTCAAGTTCCAATGGATAATAAATCTGCCAAAACAGTTCGAAGGCCACTGTTCTGATTAAGCTGTCCTGTCATAAAGCTGGAAGCCACACAGGATGTAAAGCAGTTACAATAACTAACAAGCTAACAACTACGAAGGACGTTTGAACAAGTCATCAAAACAGAGTGAATTTATATAACTTAAAAAATCAACCTGTTCCTCATCTGATACTGTCATAGAACAACAGAACACTATTGCACAGAAACAGACCCTTTGGCCTATCTAGTTCATGTCCTCCCCAACCTCCCATCCATGTACTTAAGCAAACTTCTCTTAAATGTTAAACCTGCATCCACCACTTCTGCTTGCAGCTTGTCCACACTCTCTGAGTGAAGTTCCTCCTCATGCTCCTCTTCAGCATTCCACCTTTCACCTTAATCAATCACCTTGAGCACCAGTCTCACCCAATCTCCGTAATTAATACCAAATGCTGCTTCTCCTCCAGAGTGGAACTTAACAGTTAGCACCCACCTGCACATTTTGAACAGGCTTAACTGCCCCTAAACTGGCAAATAAACACAACTAAAACCATGAGGTATTCAGTGAGGTAGCGAGACATTAAACTATAGATTGCAGGAATACTGCCACATAATGGCTCTTGAGGATGTCAGGCACAAAGAGGTAGAGTGTTGCCCTCTTGTTGCAAATCCAGTTATGTATTCCCTCTCACTTATACATAATCAAAATCAATTTTACACATAGTCAAATATATGAACTATCGAGATAGGTTTATTTTGAACCATACTGATCATTTTGAAGACCATAAGGCATAGGAGTAGAATTAGGCCATTTGGCCCATAGGGTCTGCTTTCCTATTCCATCATGGCTGATATGTTATCCCTCTCAACCCTATTCTCCTGCCTCCACCCCATAGCCTTTGACACCCTTACTAATCAAAAAGCTATCAAACTTGACTTTAAATATATACTCAATAACTTGACCCACCAGAGCCATCTTGGCAACAAGTTCCGCAGATTCTCCATCCTCTGGCTAAAGAAATTCCTCCTTATCTCTGTTCTAAAGTGACGTCCTTCTATTCTGAGGGTGGGCCCTCTGGTCCTAGACTCCTCCACTACAGAAAATCCTCTCCACATCCACTCTATCTAGGTCTTTCAATATTTGATAGGTTTCAATAAGATTCCACCACATTCTTCTAAATTCCAGAGAGTTAAGGTAGGAACATTTGCCAGAGTGAGATTCTGCCATGTGGGACGACATTCTGATCACTAGGTAATTATTAAATTTCATCTCCATGCTCAAACAAATGGAGAATCCAACATGGGCTCCTCCAACAATCTAGATATGGGCTCAAGGGTTTTCAGTTCCTTTTCCAATTTTGTCCTTGTTCTTGTCTGATGCCGTGAAGTAATGAGCTTTAAACAATATCAAAAACAAAGAATCTAAATCTCTCTGACTAAGGATGGTTTGAATTTTCCTCACAAATTTCCTGAGCAAAATATCTGAGTAAATCTGTAAGGTAAACCCACAACTGTACTACTTGGATGATTACTTAGGTGCAAGGCGCAGTGTGCCAGTCTGATTAAATGGTTTGTAAAATTTATACATTCTGGTCAGAATAGACAAGATTGCAATATATTCACTTCTCTATACACAGCAAAGACTTACTGTTCCATGTTAAAAATATTCACAATTCATTGATTGTAACTAAATTGTGGATTTTCTCTTTGCATTTATGTTGATGACATTACAAAGCAGAGGTGATAAATCCATGCATTCAAGACAAATCACTGTGCTACAAATGATTACCTAAAGGATGTACAAAAAAAATCTCTATGATTTACTCTCACAAAAGATTAACTTTGTGTTTAATTCATCAACAGAAGAAGAGAAACATTAAGGGACAAAGAAACAGTATGCAACCCAAGATTTAGTCTAATTTTAATTTGTCTCAGACCGTCCTTCCTACCTTCTTATCCTGTTGCGTGCCTTCCTATTCCCAACATCATTTCAGAAAACATGTTGCCACTAGGTGGCGCCGTAGCCTCAAATGTTGTGAAACTGTCAGCTGGGATCTTGGTTGGTTACAAGACCAGCCTGTATATGCACAGACTGCCTGCTGGCTTCCTGTGAAGTCAGCTTATGAAGATTCAAAACCATTTTATCTCTGGATTCAGCCCTGTTGCATGAAAATATTATCAACCAAATCATGCATATTATTATCATTCGATGGAATTTGAGTATTACCTGTAGCATGAAGAAGCTCATGGCAGAACACTTACTTTGGCGACACTGCTGTGTCCAAAATAATTCATTGAAATGATGAGGTACCACTCGTGAACAATGGATTGTGATGGCATCGGCTGTCAAGTCCAAGCAGCAATACATTTGGCATGATGTAGCCACTTGAGTAGGAGTTTCTAGCCATGGGCATGGAGTGAGGTTTGTAACAAACTAATTCATTCTTTGAACTCCTGAAGAAAATTTTGGCAAGTAGAAAATATTTATCACAATGAGCTGAAAAATTAATAGTGAACTAAGCTTGTTTATGTTTCATTTCTGGGGAAACTTCACCTGCTGCCCTGTGAACCTTATGTACTACCCTCATTGTACAAGGAATAGCTGCAAGGGTACACCATCCTTGAGAGCCCCACTCCTTTCGCTAAAGCAATCTGGCATGTGATACTCAAGCAGTAACAACCAGGGGATCGCATTCGATGGATTTTGTTTGGCCATAGACTCCGTGTCTTGCCCACCTTGAGGCCGATGACCTGCAACCATGTGTAAGTCTAATCATTTTTCTTGGCTTTGCATTGGTGTCAAACTCAGCTTTGAATCCTACTTTAATTCCGAGTGTCAGTGTAGAACTGAAGAGGCGAGTGGCTGAGGGGCAGTGCAGTATTCACAGTACATTTAGAATACTCCTTCCTCAGGTTGTTGACATCCATCATTTGACAGTTTTGTTAGACTTGGCTACTACATTACATAACTTGGCATTATCACATCAGAGAAACTTGCCTGGGATCAGCATGTAAGTGCCATCACAAAGAAGGCATAACAATGTCCCTTCTGTCTTAGAGGTTTGTGCAGAATTGGCATGTCATCTGATACTTCAAAATCTTGTACAGATTCAGAGTAGAGTATCCTGACTGGTTACATCATGACATGGTGTGGAAACACCAATAACCATGAATGGAAAAGCCTACGAAAAGTGGTAGACATGGCTCAGTCCAACACAGGCAAAACCCTACCCACCATTCAGAACATCTACAAGGAGCATTGCCACAAAAAAGCAGCAGCCACCATCAAGGATCTCCAGCACACAGGCCATGCTGACTTCTCACTGCTGCTTTTGGGAAAGAGATACGGGATACTTAGGTCCAAAACCACCAGGCTCAGGAACAGTTATAACCTTTCAACTCTCAGTCTCCTGAACCAGCATGCACAACTTCACTCACCTCAACTCTGAACTGATTCCACAACCCATAGACTCATTTTCAAGGACTCTACAACACATGTTCTCAGTAGTATTTATTTTTCAATGTGTTTAAATATCTATTATCCATCTATCCAACCATTTATTTATTTTTGCACAAATTGTCTTCTTGTGCACATTGATTTTTATCAGACTTTGTGTTGGTCTTATTGATTCTTTATTGTACTTCTCCTTTCTACTGCAAATGCCTCCAAGAAGATCCATCTTGAAGTTGTATGTGGTGACATATACATACTTAGATAATGAATTTACTTTGAACTTTGATATTCACTTGCAAGCTATGTGTTTTGAGGTGCTTAATATCAATGGAACTCTCTCACAGAGCTCCTTCAGTGAATGTTGGACCATCCGGGTAATAGTCAAATCCACAGGTGAACAACAATGGAATTATTATTCTTGGCTCCTAAGAAGTGCCAGCATTGCTGAAAATTGTATCAACTTAATAAGAGCAGAACACACCAGATAGTCCCCCGAGCCTTCCTTGTCATTTAAAAATGAGAACTTCACTTCCTCAGCTATTTCTGATATCCCTTGAATCTCCAGCTCAACCTTGCATCTACAGCTTCTGAAGTGGACATTTCACTTCAAAAGCTTGGAGCAGAAATTTCTCCTCATTTCACTCCAGGATCACTGATCTCTTGTCTTGAGATGAACACTTTCGTTCAAGACTTCCAGACAAAAGAATCAGTCTCTTAATAACTAGGCAGTCATTTTCTCTGATACACATGTCATCCTGTTTCCTTCCTGTTCTTCTTGTTCAACTGCCAATACCTCAAAGGAAAAAATAAGACTGTTTGGTAAGGCATCATCTATAGAGGGAAGTGAACAACCCTGATGAAGGGTCTTGGTTGGAAACATCAACTGTTCATTCTCCTCCATAGATGCTGCCCAGCCTGCTAGCAGATGTTGCTCAAGGTTTCCAGCATCTGCAGAATCTGTTGTGTTTGGTTCTATTTGGGCCTGCCACTCCAGAGGCACTCTAAGAAAGCCTTCCTTGCCAATGAAGTGTTTGAGAAATAGAGAGCTAAAGTGTTACCAGGGAGGGTTCCAGGGAAGAGTTGAAAGTCTCTAAAGTCACAGTACTGGGAAAGTTAGTGCAATTCTGCAATGTCTTCAGAAATGCTTTCATCCTTTGACTAGTTCCTTTGGTAAAATCTAAATTGCTCAGCTATTACCAGCAGTCTAGGGCTCAAGTGATTTTGTAGAATTGTAACAATTCCACTGAACGTATTGCTAGCTGATGTTTCAGGGGTTACTAGGTTGCACAAGAGTTTGTACATTCTTGGGCCCATTAATGTAGGGAATTTCATTTGCTCCTCCACATTCTCCACATTACAATACAGTTCAACCCTCTTGATGTATGACTCTCAGTCTACATTAGCACTATCAACTTCATCAACTTTCACAACTGAAGCCATCAAAAGATGATTTTCACTTTAAATTCAGCGCATCTTTCACTGTTACTCATATGTTCCTTCGGCGTTCTAGTGCTGTTTAACTCTTGTTGTTTCATACCCTAATTTTTGGTGCAGTTTGTGGTTTTTTCTGACTTTCAGGTTTGTTCTCGTTGCCAATTTGTTGAGTCTGTGCACAACTACATATCAATTAAATAAAAGCATGTATGTGGGAGATGTGTTTAATTGGTGTAATCACATTGCAACGAGAGCAAGAGAGAACAATGCACATGCGTAGGCAACAGTGCACGTGCAGGCAGCAGATTAATATGTAGTTCTATGGAGGGGGTCTTTGCTCTAAAAAAAAAATAGATCCATCCATTAAAAGATGAATAGCCTTGAATTTCCTGGCTTTAAGTTACAATAAATAATGGTTCGTTCATGGGTTTAGACTTAAGATCACATAGTCACAAGGTGTACTTCTTCATCAGAGGAAAACAGCCACTCTTTGCTCCAGAAAGGACAAAAGTGACTAAAACAGTTAAGGGTTTTTAGGGGTGGATATGGTATCAATATACCCACTTATGTAAAATAGCAAATGGAGCATAGAACATAAAACAGTACAGCACCAGAATAGGCTCTTCAGCCCACAATGCTGTGTCGAACCAATTAAATTAGTAACAGAATGGCCGACTAAACTAATCTGTTCTGTCTACACAATATCCACATCCTTCCATTTCCCTCCCATTCATGTGCCTACAAAACATCTCTTAAAAATCACTGATGTGTTTGTCTCTCACCACCCCAGGCAGTGCATTCCAGGCACCCACTACTCATCTTTAAGAAGTCATGGTTCCAGCACTATTAATAATGAGTCCTTTTGGGAATTCAAGAAAAGATTTCTTTAATCAGGCTCTTACTTTGTCTCCTTATGCCAGAAAAAGATATTCAGCTCACTGAGTTTGTACCAAGTCTCTGAGGATTCCTATCAATCCTTTAGAATATCAAACTTGCTATCCCATGAAGTAGCTGAAGTAAATCATAGAGATGTATTTTTAGAGAAGCAAGATAAGCACGAGGGAAAATGGAATAGAAGAATACGTTAATGGTATTATTTGAAATTAGATGTCAGGAGCAGGTGTGGAGCACCATCAGTAAGTGTGCTTTAGTTGGGCTGAATGTTTTCTCTCTGTGCAATATTACAAACCAATTTAATGAATCATTATGTTGTTAAGCATCTGCGCAATTCCTATCAGTATGGTATTTTTAAGCATTAGTACAACATATGGCTAGGACCAGCCATGTTCCACACCTGCTTCCACCCTTTGACTTCTTTAGAAACCATTGACACATCCTCTTTCTCCTTTTTTTTGTGTATTTATTTAGTTTCTCCTGAAATATAACCCTATAACTTCAACTACTTCATTTGACAGCAATGTTGACATTTGATAGGATGAATGGGATTACTCTAGGAGTTAGCACAGACTCTGGTAACTGAACAGCTTCCAATGAATATAAGGTCTTCACCTTGAAATCTGTTAATCTCTCCACTCTGTCTCTGTGATGTTCTCCATTTTGACATTCTTTCCTGCATTCATCTCTTTCTTATTTACTCCTCCCTTCAACCCACCTGTGGCTCTCAGCAGTCCTTGGTCTATTTTTATAAGGGTATACCACATTAAATCTCTCTACTTATTAATTTTTACCATGAAGAAGCTTTCCTAACTCTGCTTCTCTATAATGCCATTTGTTTCCCTTTATTTTGCCATTACCATTCTTTTTCTTGTTGCTTGTCTACTCAGAGGAAAGTGCTCAATGTTTCTACTTGAAAAATACTATTCTGCTGGTAAACCAGTAAATTTGTTAATTATTGTCATAGGCAGTGAAAAGTTTGCCTTGCATACTGTTCATACAGATTGGTTCATTGGGATAGTACAGGGTAAAAAAAATAGCTGCAGAATAAAGTGTTACGGTTACAGAGAAGGTGCAGTGCAGACAAGCAATAAGGTGTGAGGTCATAACAAGATGGATTATGTGGTCAAAAATCTGATTTGTCACACTGGGGAACCATCCAATAGAATCAGAAGAGTGGGATAGAAGCTATTCTTGACTCTGGTCTTGTGTGCTTTCAGTTTATTGTATCTTCTGCCAGGTGGTAGTAGAGAGAAGAGAGAATATTTGAGGTGGATGAGGCCTTTGATTGTGTTGGCTGCTTTACTGAGGCAGCAAGAAGAATGGACAGAGTCCATCGAGGGGAGGCTGGATTTGTGATGTGCTGAGCTGTGTCTACAGTATTGGCAAGGTAGTTGCTATGCCAAGCTGCGATGCATCCAAATAAGATGCTTTTTGAGATGCGTCAATAAAATTTGGTGAAGGTCAAAGAGGAAATGCCTAATTACTTCAGCCTCCTGAAGAAGTAGAGACACTGGTGAGCACTAATTGGCTCAAAACAAACCTGGGCAGTTGTATTCACCACTAATCAAACATGAAAGTCTGTACACTTGACTAAATTTAACCAGAAGGCATGACATCTCTGTTAAAAGTCAGTTTGGATGCCCCCAAATCTAGATTGCTTTAGGACATCCACTCTTTCTCTGATAAAGAAGAGTTACTGTATGGTTAACATAATGGTTAACATACTGTATTATGTGTGTTCCCCACAATGGCCCAATTACAATGAATAGAGCATTCATCACTTCATCTTTTGTGCTATATAGCAGTCATTCATTTCCTGTAAGACTTGGTTCTAATTTTGTTTTATCTTGATACCTTCCTATTAGAGCTCATATTTGGCTGGACAACTCTAACTAGTCATTTTCCTTGACCTGGCGGTCAATATACACTGGCAGTTATTGCTTTATTACCTTTAATATTATTAACATCAAGTCAAATTGATTTAGTTCTCTCAGGTTTCTGCGCTTATTTCCAGCCTCCGTAGACATCTCTCCCCTTATGAAAAATGTCTGGCTTTGTAACACCGTCAATCTCTTGTCCTTCATCTGACCTTGATCCAGTAATTGCTTGAAACCACGGTCAATATATTTGCAAGTTGCAAATGTCTTCAATTTCAGTCATTCCCTTGTACTGTCCTTTTCAGAATCGGAATCAGATTTAATATCTCTGGCATATGCCATGAAATTTATTGTTTTACGGCAGCTGTGCAGTACAGTACATGAAAAACTATAAATTACATTACAAAAGATATAAACAATAAATTAAATAAGTAGTTCAAAAGGAGAACATAAATAGTGAGGTAATGTTTATAGGTTGGTTCATTGTCCATTCCGACATTATCCATATTAGCACGATGGATAACCTATCAATTTTTTTTCCAGACAGGCTTCACAACTGATACTATTAAATTGTACCTCAACACAATGAAATAAAAATCTCTACTACAAAAATCTTTTATACCTCATATCCTTAGTCAGCAGTATGCTCCATTATATCCTGGACACAGTTGATATATTAATCAGGTTAATACAGAAGATAATGCATGGACTGTTTCAGTACTAGGAGAGGTGAGCTAATATAAATAGAGAGAGCAAAGCTCAAACAATTTATTAACACATCAGTCTGGGTTGTGTTACATTGTTCTAAAGCACACTCCAATATTTCCTGATCTAATTAATATGTTAAAGTGCAGCATTAGATTATTTCACTTGCCTAATGATTCTCTCAACAGGGGGGCTCCTGGTAGATGGTGGCAAAGGTTGGAATTCAGCAAAAAGCTTGAACTGAAATGGTCCTCTACCACTGCATTTCTTTATAAGCCTAGAAACTGGAAGATTCCCTTGAGGTCTTCACTAAAGTCCCAACACTTAGTAGGATTGTGGCCAAACTTCTTACACCAACCAACCTCAATGTATCCATAATATGTTGATACACTCAGCGTCCAGAATACAATCAGTGCCTACATTATTATGTACATCCTGTACCTAATACAGTGGCCACTGACTGCTTGATCATGGTCTTCTTTTGTAGTCTATCCACTTCAAGGCTTGATGTTATGTGCATTCAGAGATGCTCTTCTGCACACCACTATTGCAATGTGTGGTTATTTGAGTTACTGTCACCTTCTCGTCAGCTTGAATTAGTTTGGCCATACTCCCTCAACCTCTCTAATTAAAAGCCATTTTCATATAGAGTACTGATGCTCACTGGATGCTTTTTTTGTTTTTCACACCATACTCTGTAAACTCGAGAGACTCTTGTGCGTAAAGTTCCCAGGAGATAAGCAATGTCTGAGAAACTTAAACCACCACATATGGTACCAACAGTCATTCCACAGTCAAAGTCACTAAAATCAAATTTCTTTCCCATTCTGATGATTGGTCTGAACAAAAAACTGAATCACTTCACAAAGTCTGTAAGCATTGAATTGCTGAGACATAACTGATTGATTAGATATTTGCATTAATGAGCAGGTGTAGAGGTATGCCTAATAATATGGCCACCGAATGTATATATGTCACTGTCAAGGCATCCTTGAATGAAGCCTTTTCGTCTCAACAGTAGATTGGAAAACTCCTTACTCTGTATCAGTGGACATTGGGGTTGAGCTCCTTTGTTCTGATAACTGCAAAAGGCAGGATCTCCCAGTAGCTACCGATTTCAAATCAACTCTCATTCCCATTCTGATAGATCTGTCCATCACCTGCTCGATACCATGATGAAGTCAGGCTCAGGCTGAAGGAGCAGCATCTCATATTCCGTCTGGACAACCTTCAGTCCGAGGGCATGAGCACTGATTTCTCCAACTTTGGTAATTCCCTACCCCCACACCCCCACCACCTTCCTTTTTTCTATTTCCCATTGTGGTTGCCCTCTTACCCCCTCAATCCTTCACCACCTTCTGGATTCCCTCCTCTTTTCTTTTCCTATGTGGTCTATCATCCTCTCCTATCAGATTTTTTCTTCTTCAGCCTTTTATCTCCTGCACCTATCCCCTCCCAGCTTCTTACTTCATCCTCCTTTCCTCAACCACCTACCTTCTCCCTCACTCAACCTCACCTATCACCTGCCAGCTTGTACTCCTTCCCTTCCCACTACCTTCTTATTCTGGTTTCTGCCTTTGGTGAAGGGTCTCAGTTCAAAATGTCGACTGTTCACTCCCCTTCTTAAATGCTTCTTGACTTGTTAAATTCCACCAGCATTTTCTGTGCATTGATTAAGATTTCCAGCATTTGCGGAATCGTTTGTGGTTATGAACCCTGGTTTCTGACTCTCCATACAGGGAAATCATTCTTTCAGCATCTAAATGTCAGAGCCTTGTAGCATTTTATGCATTGAGGACTTGGCTTCTTAATTTGAGCCATGGGAAATATAGGTCAAGACTATTCAATCCCTGTCATCTCAGAAATGAAAGTAGGTCAGCATATGAAGTATATAAATTTATGGCACAGAAAATGGCCATTCAGCACAACATATTGAAGACAGTGAGGCAATTGCTGGATATTCCTACAAATGATGCAGGTTTCATTTGCTCTCCAGTATTTATTGCACAGATCTAAATTTCCTTGAACTGAATGGACTGTTAGGCCAAACCAAAGCACAGTTTAGAGTCAACAGTTCAGTTATGGGTCTATAGTCACATACAGACAGCAGCAGCAGATGAGGCAGGTGGATTTCCTAATGCTCCACAGTCTCACAGTCATGTTTGCAGACACCAACATTTGCATGCAAAATATTTGATAAAATTTAAATTTCCCAGCTGCAACAGTGGGATTTCAGGTGATATCTTTGGATTATTATTCCAGGTCTTTAGGTTGCCAAACTAGCAATTTAACTACCATATTCAAGTCATAGAACCATACAGGATGATTTCCAGCTCTTCGGCTTCTGGACTGCACGTGACCATTAAACCACCATTCACACCGATCCCATTCTCCTCATATTTCCTTCAACTCACTCCAAGTACAAAGACTCATCTCCATACCCAGGGGAAATTTGCAGTGGTCAATTAAGTTAACAACTCATTGGATTATGAGACATTGAACGCAAACAGAGCATTGGGAAGAAACACATGTTTACAGAGAGAACATTTAAATGCCACACAGAGGCCAATACAAGTCATGACTGAACCTCGGTCTCTCGGGCTCTGAGTCAGCAGCTTACTAACTGTTCCACTCTGCCCACTCCCCCACCCCCCAATTCCATCTACTCTCTGGCAGCATTCCAGGTGTAAAGCCTGGACAAGTGTGGAGGTACACCAAACTCGGGCTAAAATCATTGTGAGTTTGCACTCAGTTTCATTACCTATGCTGTAATTGTCTTACTGACTCACTAGGTCTGCACTTTGACTGGAGCTGTGATCAGGACCTACACTGGTCAGATAGAGATGCAAAAGATTATGCAGTTGCAGGAAATCTTGAACATCTCATGCAAACTGTTGGAGGAACTCAGCGGGACTGGGAGCATCTATGGAGGGCAACAAAATCAGCTTTTCAAGCTATGAGGGCCTTCATCAGGACTGTAAAGGAAGGGTGCAAAAGCCAGAATGAGGATTTGGAGGGAGGGGAAGATACACAAACTGGAAGCTGATAGATGAGACCGTGTGTGAAGGAAGGTGAGGGGGGGGGAGGGGGATGATGTGAGAAGCTGGGAGGAGTTAGGTTGGAAAAGTTAAGGGCTGAAGATGAAGAAATTTGGTAGGAGAGAAGGAGGTGTGAAAGGAGATGATGTGAGAAGCTAGGAAGTGAAGGTCTGAAGAAGAAGGATTCTGATCGGACAGTACACCGTGGAATTACTGGAAGTAGGTGAGGAACCATAGGGAGATAATGGGCAGGTATTGAGGGCAGAAGAGGATATTCTGACTTCAGCCCCCCTTCCTTGCCAGCCCTTCTCCTATGTGCGTCTGGAGTAGGTGTATTCTGCCACTTAACACAGGTTTAGCTGGAAGAGGTTAAGACAGAATGTGAGTCTAATTGGTACTTTGGCGTCAAATCAGTATTACAGACTGACTGACCACAATAGCTGTCAATGATGCACACTTCAACAGGCAGCCAGCCCTGCTAACAACATTTCCAAAGCCTATCCTGATGCTTCTTGTGCTATAACTAGAAACAAGTCCTTCAGAGGTCATACTAGAAACAAGTCTACACCTGAAATGCCCACGCAATTGATACACAACAAACTAATGCTGTGGTCTGCAAGTATTAGGTCACTTTTCGTCACACCAGAAAATTACAATAATCACACATCCCAAAGTTCTCTACAGTCCATGCAAAAATGTCATTTCCTGCATGAAAGTTGACTAAGCTGACATGAAATGAACACGAATACATGGGATATAGAACACTTCAGCACAGTACAGTACAGGCTCTTTGGCCGACAATGTTGGAGAGAGGGGAAGAAGCACAAACTGGAAGGTGATAGGTGAGACTGTGTGAGAAATAAGGTGTGTAGGTGGGGACGGGGAATGTTATGAGAAGCTGGGAAGTGATTGGTGGAAAAAGTTAAAGGCTACTAACCTACTCTAAGGTCAACCTAACCCTTCTCTCTTACATACCTCTCCAATTTCTACCTGTTTATGTTTCTAAAATGCCCCTAATGTATGTGTTTCTATCATTACTGTTCTCAGTATCTGAGAGATCTCTTATGGGATGTCCTCCTCAGGTTTGGCTGTCCCAATAAATTTGTTAACATCCTCTGCCAGTTTTATGATGGGATGACTGCTCGGGTGACCATAGGAGGACAAGAATCCAAGCCCTTCCTTGTACGCACAGGGGTGAAGCAGGGGTGTGTGCTAGCATCAGTGCTCTTTAACATCTTCCTCTTGTGTGTTACCAAGCTTCTCCACAACGAGATTGAGGATAGCAGCGGTGTGGCAGTGGACGTCAGATTAGATGGTAACCTCTTTAACTTCAGGAGGCACCACGCAACCACCAAACTCCATAGAGAGCGGATCCTGGAGCTGCAGTATGCAGATGACTGTGCTCTTGTGGCCCATACTCCGGAGGATCTTCAGACTCTCCTTGCTGTGGCGGTCAGAGCGTACAGCAGGATGGGGCTGACCGTCAATACCACCAAGACTGAAGTGGTTTGCCAATGGAGTACCAGTGTCCCACCCACTCTACCTGCCTTCACTGTTGGTGATGAAAAGCTGTCAGTAGTGCCATCTTTCAAATATCTGGGGAGCATTCTCTCCGAGGATAGCGGCATTGACAACGACATCCAGAGCCGCATTAAACAGGCATCAGCTGCCTTTGGGAGACTTCGGCGTAGAGTCTTTCAGAACAGGAGCCTTCGTCCCTCCACAAAGGTCGCTGTATACCAAGCGGTCTGTGTCACCACCCTCCTTTATGGCTGTGAAGCTTGGGTAACCCACAGCCATCACATCAAGTCCTTGGAACGCTTCCACAGAAGCTGCCTTCAGCGCATCCTGGGAATTACCTGGCGTGAGCGGGTGCCTCACACTGAAATACTTGTAAAGACCAACTGCAGAAATATTGAGGCCGTGATCACCCAGCTTCAGCTGCAATGGCTGGGGCACGTGATAAGGATGCCCCCATGTCGGCTACCCCGCAGAGTGTTATACGGTCAGCTACATCATGGTCGATGCTCAGCTGGAGGGCCGAAGAAGCGCTATAAGGATCAGATGATGAACGCTGTAATGAAGTGCAAGATCAGACCTGAGGACCTGGAGGATGTTGCTGCTGACTGTAAAACTTGGCGACAGCTGTGTAGGGATGGGGTTCGTATTCTGGAGATGGAAAGAACACCCAGAAGACAGCAGAAGAGAGCCAGGAGAAATGCAGCCATGGATGCCATCACTACCACCACTATTACCACATAATCATGTCCCACCTGCAATAGAGCTTGTGGGTCCAAGATAGGACTGTATAGTCATCAAAGATCTCACCGTTAAAGGAGTGGATGTCGTCATCGGATTCCGATGGACAACCGAAGAAGACTATTCTCAGTGTTCTATGCACCCACAACTCACTGTATAAAGAAGTTACCTCTGATATCCCATATATTTTCCTCCAATCGTCTTAAAAAATATGCTCCCTTGTAATAAACATTTCCACCTGGGAAAAAGTTTCTGGCTATTCTTTCAATCCAGACCTTATGTCATCCTGTACACCTAACATAGTTGCAGAGTAGTTGCTTGTATCCCAGGAAGTCTGTTCCATCAACTATTATTCACTTAAATGAGTATTTCAGTTTTCATCTCCAAATCATGCACTCACTCCTGTTCTTCAAGCCTAATATTCTCTCTCTGGTTCTGTTATTCTTGTCAAGGTAAAACATCTTGTCATTACCTTGTTCCTTCAGAATTCTAAAAGCAGCTATTAAACCTTTTCTCACTTTCTTTTTACAAATCAGTTGTAAGAACTTAGTTTACTTTTTCACTCTTTGTAACCTAACTTCTGGTATCCTTTGAAAAAATATAATATTACTTTTCTACTGAAGTGGCCAAACTATGCACAATAAATATTATAGATCAAATGTACAATAATTCATACAGTGACAGGACTGTGTTGCCAAATACTTAGCTAAATATTGATCTTTTAAAATATCTTGAATAATGTTTAGGATAATGTGGCAAACTGAATCAGCAAATTTGTAGATGACACCAAGATTAAGCGGGTAGTAGACAGCCAGGAAGGTTATCAAAGCTTGTAAAATGATCTGGACAAGTTGGGAAAATGGTCTGAAAAATGGCAATGGATTTTTATGCAACCTAGTGTGAAGTGTGGGCGCTGAGTAGGCTACGGTCAATTATGGATAACTCTGAACATCCTCTACATAGCACCATCCAGAGACAGAGAAGCAGTTTCAGCGACAGGTTACTATCGATGCAATGCTCCTCAGACAGGATGAAGAGGTCAATACTCCCCAATGCCATTAGGCTTTACAATTCTACCGCCAGGACTTAAGAACTTTTTAAAAGCTATTATTAATGCTTTTTGAGATAGTGATTTAGATGCATATCATATTTTTTACTGAGTTAAGTATTGTATGTAATTAGTTTTGCTACAACAAGTGTATGGGACATTGGAAAAAAAGTTGAATTTCCCCATGGGGATGAATAAAGTATCTATCTATCTATCTATCTATCTATCTATCTATCTATCTATCTATCTATCTAGGATGAGGAGATGTATGGTAGAACAAAGGTATTTTGCAATACAGATACATAATTCCTTGAAAATGACATCAAAGGTCGATGGAGACATAAAGCGAGCTTTTGGCACTTTGGCCTTCATAAATCATGACATTGCATACAGGGGATGGGATGTTATAATGAAGTTGAATAAGACATTGGTGAGGCCCAATTTGATCTGCTAGCTACAGTAATAACATCAATAAGCTTGAAAGACTACAAAGAAAATTTACAAGGATGTTGCCAGGACTTGATACCTGAGTTACAGGGGATGGTTGAAAAGGTTAGGACTTTATTGAATGGAGTGGAGGAGAATTACAAAATTAAAGTATGCATAGATAAGGTGAATGCTTGCAGGCTTTCCTTTTTCCCTCAGGGTGGGTGCGGGGTTATAGGTTTAGAGTGAAAGATGAAATATTTCCGGGGAATCTGAGAGGAAACTTCTTCTCTCAGAGGGCAGTGTGTGTGTGGGATGTGTTGCCAGCAGGTCTGGTAGATAACATATCCAGACACAGCAGCAGCAACCAGGCCAGTGGCGCTGTGGCTGGCTCTGAGGCTCAGCAGCTGAGCGATAGTGATAGCGGGGTGGACAGCAGATTCTGGGGCTGTCAAAGAGAAGCCAGGACGGTGTGTTGCCTCCCAGGTGCTAGGGTCCAAGATGTCTCATAGCGGCTGCAGAAAATTCTCAAGAAGGAGAGGGTGTAGTCAGAGCTTGTGGTGCATATTGGCACCAATGACATGGGTAGAAAAGGGGAAGGGGTCCTGCACAGTGAGTATAGGGAGTTAAGAAACAGGTTGAAGAACAGGTCTTCCAAAATAGTAATCCCTGGATTACTCCCAGTACCAAGTGCTAGTCAGGGGAGGAATAGAATGATAGTACAGATGAATGAGCGGATAAGGAAGTGGTGCTGGGCACAGGATTTCAGATTCCTGGATCATTGAGATCCAGGATCAGCCATGGTGGAATGGTGGAGCAGACGGGACAGGCTGAATGCCCTAAAACTGCTCCAATGTCAGCATGACATTTACAAAAAGCACGCATTACACCTGAACCTGTGGGGGACCAATATCCTTGCAGGCAAGTTTGCTAGAGCAGTCGAGAGGGTTTAAACTAAGTAGGCGGGGGATCTGGGGCTGAGGATGGAGCAGCTAGTATACAAGTCGATGTAGTGTGTAGTGAGACTGTGAGGAAGGACAGGCGGAAGGACAGGCAGACGAAAGGGCAAAATTGCAGTCAGTGGGATGAGTTGAAGTGTAACGGGGGAAAAATTGAAAAGGGTGATGAATACAGGACTGCAGGCACTGTATTTGAATGCACATTGAATATGGAATAAGGTAGATGATCTTGTAATGCAGTTAGAAATTGGCAGGTATGACATTGTGGACATTGTTAAGTTGTGGCTGAAGGAAGGTCATAGTTGAGAGTTTAACATCCAAGATGCACATTGTATCAAAAGGACAGACAAGTAGGCAGAGTGGATGGGATGGCTCTTTTTGGTAAAAATGACATTAGATCCTTAGGAACAGGTGACAAAGGTTTGGAAGATGTAGAGTCCTTGTGGGTAGAGTTAAGAAACTGCAAGAGTAAAAAGACCCTGATGGGATCTCCTCTGAACAGTGGCCAAAATGTAGGATCTAAATTACAACAGGTGATAGAAAAGGCATGTAATAAGGATGATGTTACAATATTTCAATATGTAGATAGATTGGGAAAAGTAGCAAACACAAGGAAATCTGCAGATGCTGGAAATTCAAACAACACACACAAAATGCTGGTGGAACACAGCAGGCCAGGCAGCATCTACAGGGAGAAGGACCATCGACGTTTCGGGCCGAGACCCTTCGTCAGGACTAACTGAAAGGAAAGGTAGTGAGAGATTTGAAAGTAGGAGGGGGAGGGGAAATGCAAAATGATAGGAGAAGACCGGAGGGGGTGGGGTGAAGCTGAGAGCCGGAAAGGTGATTGGAAAAAGGGATACAGAGCTGGAGAGCCTCCTCTACTGTCAAGACAAAGCCACACTCAGGTTGGAGGAACAACACCTTATATACCGGCTGGGTAGCCTCCAACCTGATGGCATGAACATTGACTTCTCTAACTTCCGTTAATGCCCCTCCTCCCCTTCGTACCCCATCCCTGATATATTTAGTTTTTTCACTTCTCTTTTTTTTCTCTCTCTCTGCACATCACTGCTTGTTCTCCATCTCCCTCTGGTGCTCCCCTCCCCCTTTCTTTCTCCCTAGGCCTCCCATCCCATGATCCTTTCCCTCCTCCAGCTCTGTATCTCCTTTGCCAATCACCTTTCCAGCTCTTAGCTTCATCCCACCCCCTCCGGTCTTCTCCTATCATTTCGCATTTCCCCCTTGTGGTAAACTATGTATACCTGTCTGGACACGCCCCTCTGCTGACTGCTCCTGTGGCTCCTCCCACAGACCCCTGTATAAAGACGATTGGAGGCACTGCTCCTCCCTCAGTCTCTGAGATGCTCCCTTTTGCTGCTAATAAAAGCCTATTGTTTACCTCCCGTCTCCGAGAGTTATTGATGGTGCATCAATTTTATTAGCAGCAATTTTAAAACTTGGAGAGCATTTTACGACCCGACAGATTGGATCTCGACCCTCAATCCCAGGAAGCCGGCGACACTTTCGAACTCTAGCTAGCATGCTTCGAATCATACCTGGAGGAGATTCAAGTGACCGACCCTGCCACGATGCGCAGAGTTCTCCTCTCCAGAGTCAGTGCAAGGGTCTACTTCATGATCAGGGACCAAACGGACTACCAGGATGTGATGGATGCCCTCAAAAGACAATACCGGCGGCCGGTGAACACTGTCTACGCAAGACATCGCTTAGCGACACGGCAGCAGTGGGCCGGAGAGTCGAGCGCTGAGTTTGTCCGGGCCCTACAGACACTCGTGCGGGCCTGCGACTGCAGGGGACTAATGGTGGAACAGCATGCAGAGCTGCTAGTAAGAGACGCCTTTGTTACGGGGATCAGGTCAGTGTACGTGCGCCAGCGGCTGCTGGAACACGCCGATCTTACCTTATATTAGGCGATCAGGCTGGCCGACATGCTGGAGGCCGCTCTGCACAAAGCTGACGCTGTCCAGGCGCGCGATCTCCCGCCGACCTCATGGACGCTGCAGACCCCGCAACCCGCCGGCGAATCGACCTCAGCTGCTGCCAGTCGCGAGCAGTATTACTGCTGCGGACTCGAAAAGCACCCCCGAAAACGCTGCCCGGCCCGAGAAGCTATCTGCTCCAGCTGCGGAAAGAAGGGCCACTTCACCAAGGCATGTAAGTCTAAACCACGAGTGGGGTCGAGCAGCGCCGCATGCGAGGTATGGGGGTCGCCAGCTTGGTCGCTGCCATCTTGCCTGCCCGCCGCTTGCGAGCCATGGGACAGCCATCTTGGTCGCTGCCATCTTGCCTGCCCACCACGTGCGAGGCATGGGGGTGGCCATCTTTGTCGGCACCAACTCGCCCCGCCTCCGACCCATGGGTGCTTACAGGGCACCAAGACGGCGATTCAACTCTGGCCTCCGTGACCCTCGACCAAAGCGCTCCACACCAGCTAGCAAGGTCAGTGATGGACATCCTGGTGGAGGGGCACAGGACTAGCTGCCTGTTTGACACGGGCAGCACTAAGAGTTTTATTCACCCGGACACGGTGCAACGCTGTGGACTCGTGACACAGCCGGTAAGCCAGACAGTCACCATGGCTTCTGGATCGCATTCCACAGACATCCGGGGGGGTTGTGTAGCGACATTGGTGATGCAGGGCACAGAATATCGGGACTTTGCGTTGCTGGTCGTGCCTCAACTGTGTGCCCCTGTGGTATTGCTGCTCGACTTCCAGAGCCACCTGAAAAGTGTGACAATGGAGTATGACAGGCCCCTCCCACCAATCACTGTCAGAAATCCTCAGTTTTGTGGAACTTCGTCATATACCCCGCTACTGACCACACACACACACCGAACCACACATCCCGCCCAGCACCATGCCGATAGCTGTGCTACTGACACTACTTGCAGCCTCTCCACCCTCAAGATCCCTCCCCCACCGCTGTTCACCAACCTGACCCCCGACTGTAAACCTGTGGCAACTAAAAACAGGAGGTACAGCGTGGGGGACAGGGCCTTCATTAAGTCGGAGGTGCAGCGGCTACTCAGGGTGGGGATCATTGAGCCAAGCACAAGTCCTTGGAGGGACCAGGTGGTCATTGTTTGGACCGGGCAGAAAAATAGGATGGTCGTGGACTATAGCCAGACCATCAATAGGTTCACGCAGCTTGACGCGTACCCCCTACCCCGCATCGCGGATATGGTCAATCAGATAGCTCAGTACAAGGTGTACTCGACCGTATGTGCCCCCTGTTGGAACTCCCTCTTCCCACCACCTTCAGAGCCTTCAAACCGTGCCTGGGCTTCTTTTCCTATTACGCCCAATGGGTCCCTCACTACGCATACAAGGCCCGCCCCCTGATCAAGTCCACCACATTTACCCTCTCAGCCGAGGCCCGCACAGCCTTTAGCCGCATTAAAGGGAACATTGTCAAAGCAATGATGCATGCAGTGCACGAGACCATTCCCTTCCAAGCTGAGAGTGACGCCTCCGACTTCGCTCCGGCTGCAACCTTCAATCAGGCAGGAAGGCCAGTAGCATTCTTCTCTCGTACCCTTCAGGGCTCTGAAATTCGGCACTCCGCGGTGGAGAAAGAAGCCCAGGCCATAGTGGAAGCTATTCGGCACTGGAGGCACTATCTTGCCGGCAAACGGTTCACCTTGCTGACCGACCAGCACTCAGTTGCGTTCATGTTCAGCAACCAACAGCAACCAATAGTACTCTCCACCTACATCTATGACATCCTGTACCAGTCTGGAAGGCTCAATGAGCCCCCTGATGCCCTATCCCGGGGAGCGTGTGCCAGTGCGCAGCTCGAACGGCTATATGCCCTCCATGCAGATCTTTGCCACCCGGGGGTCACCCGGCTTTACCATTTCGTGAAAGCCCGGAACCTGCCTTACTCCCTTGAGGAAATCAGGACGATCACCAGTGACTGTCAAGTCTGCGCTGAGTGCAAACCGCACTTCTACCGTCCTGAAAAGGCACAACTTATCAAGGCCACCCGCCCCTTTGAGCGACTGAGTGTCGACTTTAAGGGCCCCCTTCCCTCCACCGACCGCAATGTCTACTTTCTCAACATAATCGACGAGTACTTGCGGTTCCCCTTTGCCATCCCCTGCCCCGACACCACTGCCACGTCCGACATAAAAGCCCTGCGCCAGCTCTTCACTCTATTCGGATATCCCTGCTATATCCACAGTGATAGAGGGTCCTCCTTTATGAGTGACGAGCTGCGCCAGTACCTGCTGGCTAGGGGTATTGCTACTAGTAGGACCACGAGCTATAATCCCCGGGGGAATGGACAGGTGGAGAGGGAGAATGCCACAGTGTGGAAGGCCACACTTTTAGCCCTTAGGTCAAAGGGGTTGCCGGTCTCTCGCTGGCAGGAGGTCCTCCCCGAGGCACTCCACTCTATCCGCTCCCTGTTATGCACGTCCACCAATGCCACCCCTCATGAGCGCCTCTTTTCTTTTCCCAGGAAGTCTGCCACTGGGACCACCCTACCTGCTCGGCTGACATCCCCAGGGCCAGTGCTGCTCCGGAAACATGCGAGGAGCAATAAATACTCCCCACTGGTCGAGAGGGTTCACCTACTGCATGCGAACCCCCAGTATGCCTACGTGGTCTTACCTGATGGGCGGGAGGACACGGTCTCAGTCCGCGACCTGGTGCCCATAGGAGCACCAGACCCCTACCCCGAACACTCCACGGTGACTATGAACCTCGTACCCACCGATGTATGTACCCACGAGACACCGCGCACACCAAGCCCTATACAGACTCCTCACGACACTCCCATACTGGGCGCCTCGCACACGCATGAGGGATCACTGATGCCTAACGGGCTGGCACCTCAAGTCAGGCCAGAGCCAGCACAACAACCGTCACCGGTGCAATCACCACAGGCACTGGTGCAATCACCACCGGTGCTACATAAATCGCAGCGACAGACTCAACCGCCTTATAGGCTTAACCTGTAAATATACTTGTAAGAAACTTTGCCCCGTGGAGACTCTCTTTTAAAACAAAGGGGGGGGGGGTGAATGTGGTAAACTATGTATACCTGTCTGGACACGCCCCTCTGCTGACTGCTCCTGTGGCTCCTCCCACAAACCCCTGTATAAAGGTGATTGGAGGCACAGCTCCTCCCTCAGTCTCAGAGATGCCGTGCTCCCTTTTGCTGCTAATAAAAGCCTATCGTTCACCTCCCGTCTCTGAGAGTTATTGATGGTGCATCACCCCTCCTCCTCCTACTTTCAAATCTCTTACTATCTTTCCTTTCAGTTAGTCCTGACGAAGGGTCTTGGCCCGAAACATTGACATTGCTTCTCCCTATAGATGCTGCCTGACTTGCTGTGTTCCACCAGCATTTTGTGTGTGTTGCTTGGGAAAAGTTGGTTGGTACCACTCTCTGTGTGAAGTAGTTTCTCCTCATCTCGGTCCTAAAAGGCTTCCCCTTTATCCTTAAACTGTGACCCCACGTTCTGGACTTCCCCAACATCGGGAACAATCTTCCTGCATCTAGCCTGTCCAATCCCTTTAGAATTTTATACGTTTCAATAAGATCCCCCCTCAATCTTCTAAATTCCAGCGAGTATAAGCCCAGTCGATCCAATCTTTCTTCATATGAAAGTCCTGACATCCCAGGAATCAATCTGGTGAACCTTCTTTGTACTCCCTCTATGGCAAGAATGTCTTTCCTCAGATTAGGGGACCAAATCTGCACACAATACTCCGGGTGTGTTCTCACCAAGGCCTTGTACAACTGCAGTAGAACCTTCCTGCTCCTGTACTCGAATCCTCTTGCTATGAATGCCAACATACCATTCACCTTTTTCACCGCCTGCTGTACCTGCATGCCCACCTTCAATGACTGGTGTACAATAACACCCAGGTCTCATTGCACCTGCCCTTTCCCTAATCGGCCACCATTCAGATAATAATCTGTTTTCCTGTTCTTGCCACCAAAGTGGATAACCTCACATTTATCCACATTTAATTGCATCTGCCATGAATTTGCCCACTCACCTAACCTATCCAAGTAATCCTGCATCCTCTTAGCATCCTCCTCATAGCTAACACCACCGCCCAGCTTTGTGTCATCCACAAACTTGGAGATGCTGCATTTAATTCCCTTGTCTAAATCATTAATATATATTGTAAACAACTGGGGTCCCAGCACTGAGCCTTGCGGTACCCCACTAGACACTGCCTGCCATTCTGAAAAGGTCCCGTTTATTCCCACTCTTTGCTTCCTGTCTGCCAATCAATTCTCTATCCACATCAATACCATACCCCCAATACCATGTGCTTTAAGTTTGCATACTAATCTCCTGTGTGGGACCTTGTCAAAAGCCTTTTGAAAATCCAAATATACCACATCCACTGGTTTTCCCCTATTTACTCTACTAGTTACATCCTCAAAAAATTCTATAAGATTTGTCAGACATGATTTTCCTTTCACAAATCCATCCTGACTTTGTCCGATGATTTCAACGCTTTCCAAATGTGCTGTTATCGCATCTTTGATAACTGACTCTAGCATTTTCCCCACCACCGATGTCAGACTAATTCCCCGGTTTCTCTCTCCCTCCTTTTTTAAAAAGTGGGGTTACATTAGCCACCCTCCAATCCTCAAGAACTAATCCAGAATCTAAAGAGTTTTGAAAAATTATCACTAATGCATCCACTATTTCTTGGGCTACTGCCTTAAGCACTCTGGGATGCAGCCCAAATGGCCCAGGGCATTTATCTGCCTTTAATCCTTTCAATTTACCTAACACCACTTCCCTACTAACATGTATTTCCCTCAGTTCCTCCATCTCACTAGACCCTCGGTCCCCTACTATTTACAGAAGATTATTTATGTCCTCCTTAGTGAAGACAAAACCAAAGTAGTTATTCAATTGGTCTGCCATGTCTTTGTTCCCTGTGATCAATTTACCTGTTTCTGACTGTAAGGGACCTACATTTGTCTTAACCAATCCTTTTCTTTTCACATATTCATAAAAGCTTTTACAGTCAGTTTTTATGTTCCCTGCCAGCTTTCTGTCATAATCTTTTTTCCCTTTCCTAATTAAGCCCTTTGTCCTCCTCTGCTGGTCTCTGAATTTCTCCCAGTCCTCAGGTATGCTGCTTTTTCTGGCTAATTTGTATGTTTCTTCTTTGGACTTGATACTACCCCGAATTTCCCTTGTCAGCCATGGGTGCACTACCTTCCTTGGTTTATTCTTTTGCCAAACTGGGATGAAAATGATGCTGGAAATGTAGTAATGGGGGACAAAGAAATGGTAGAGGGACTTAATAAGTACTCTGTGCCAGTCTTCACTGTAGAAGACACGAGCAGATTGTCAGAAATTCAGGAGTGTCGGGGAAATTCAGGAGTGTAGTTGTTATTAGTAAGAAGGTGTTTGGGAAGTTGAAAGGTCTGAATGTGTAGATAAGTCATATAGACCAGATGGACTATACACCTCTGTAAGAGGTAACTGGAGAGTTTATGAAAGTATTAGTAGTAATACCTCAGGAATCACCAGATTCTGGAATGGTTCTGGAGGACTCACAAATTAAAAATGACACTCTACTCTTTAAGAACAAAGGGAAACAGAAGAAAGGAAATTATAGGCCATTTAGCTTTGACTTCAGTGTTTGGGAAGATGTTGGAGTCCATTACTAAGGTTGAGCTTCTGGGGTACTTAGAGCCACATGATAAAATAGCCAAAGTGAGAATGGTTTCTTTAAGGGGAAATCTTGCCCAGAATTCTTTGAGGAAATATCTGGCAGTATAAACAAAGGAAAGTCAGTGGATGCTGTTCATTTGGATTTTCAGAAGGTTTTGAGAAGGTGCCACACATGAGGCTGTTTAACAAGATAAGAACCAATGGTATTACCGGAAAGATACTAGCATGAATAGAAGATTGGCTGAATAGCTGGCGGCAAAGTATGGGAATAAAGGGGGCCTTTTCTGCTTTGCTGCCAGTGACAAGTGGTGCTCAGTGGAGTCAGTGTTGGAATGCTTCTTTTCACATCAAGTATCACTGATTTAATTATGGAATTAATAGCTTTATGGGCAGTTTGCAGATAATACATAGATAGGTGGAGGAGCAGGCAGTGTTGACGAAACAGGGCATCTGCAGAAGGGCTTGGACAGATTAGGAGAACAGATGAAGTGGCAGATAGAATATAATGTAGGGACATGTAGGGACATGTATGGCCATGCACTTTGGTAGCAGGAATAAAGGCATAGACTATTTTGAGATGGGCAGAACATTCAAAAATCAAAGCTGCAAAGGGATTTGGTAGCCTTTGTGCAGGATTACCGAAAGGTTAACTTGCAGGCTGTGAGAGTGGTAAGGAAGGCAAATGCAATGCTGGCATTCATTTCCAGAGGACTAGAATATAAAAGCAAGGATGCAATGCTGAGGCTTTATAAGCTATTAGTCAGAATGCACTTGGAGTATTGTGAGCATTTGTGGGCCCCTTATCTTAGAAAAGATATCCTGGCATTGGAGAGGATCCCAAGGAGGTTCATGGGAATGAATCCAGGAATCAAAGGGTTAACCTATGAGGAGAGTTTGGGCCTAAACTCACTGGAGTTTAGAAGAACGAGAGGAGGTCTCGTTAACACATATCAAATATTAAAAATCCAATATAGAGCGAATTTGGAGAGAATGTTTCCTACAGTTGTGCAATCAGGGACCCGAGGACACAGCCACAGAATAGAAGGCTATCCCTTCAGAATAAAGATGAGGAAAAATATCTTTTGCTAGAGGATAGTGAATCTGAGGAATTCATTTTCACAGATGGCTGCGGTGGCTAAGTTATTGGGTATATTTAATGTGGTGGTTGGTAGGTTCTTGATTTGTCGGGGTGTCGAATGTTATGTGGAGAAGACATGAGAATAGGTTTGTGATGGAATGGTGGAGCAGATTTGATGGGCTGAATGGTCTAATTCTACTCCTATGTCTTATGGTCTTATGACTGATATGTAACTCCAGAGGTACATGAGGCAGCTTAATAATTTATGAGTCCATGGTATTACAGGAAAGATTTCAGCATGGATAAAATACTGGCTGACTGGCAAGTGGCAAAGAGTGGGTATAAAGATGGCTATTCTGGTTGGCTTCTAGTGACCTATGGTGTTCCACAGGGGTGGTATTGGGATTGTTTCTTTTTGCATTATTTGTCAGTGATTTGGATAATGGAATTGATAGTTTTAACCATATAACCATATAACAATCACAGCACGGAAACAGGCCATTCCGGCCCTCCTAGTCCGTGCCGAACTCTTAATCTCACCTAGTCCCACCTACCCGCACTCAGCCCATAACCCTCCACTCCTTTCCTGTCCATATACCTATCCAATTTTACCTTAAATGACACAACTGAACTGGCCTCTACTACTTCTACAGGAAGCTCATTCCACACAGCTATCACTCTCTGAGTAAAGAAATACCTCCTCGTGTTTCCCTTAAACTTTTGCCCCCTAACTCTCAAATCATGTCCTCTCGTTTGAATCTCCCCTACTCTCAATGGAAACAGCCTATTCACGTCAACTCTATCTATCCCTCTCAACATTTTAAATACCTCGATCAAATCCCCCCTCAAACTTCTACGCTCCAATGAATAGAGACCGAACTTGTTCAACCTTTCTCTGTAACTTAAGTGCTGAAACCCAGGTAACATCCTAGTAAATCGTCTCTGCACTCGCTCTAATTTATTGATATCTTTCCTATAATTCGGTGACCAGAACTGTACACAATATTCCAAATTTGGCCCTACCAATGCCTTGTACAATTTTAACATTACATCCCAACTTCTGTACTCAATGCTCTGATTTATAAAGGCCAGCGTTCCAAAAGCCTTCTTCACCACCCTATCTACATGAGACTCCACCTTCAGGGAACTATGCACTGTTATTCCTAGATCTCTCTGTTCCACTGCATTCCCCAATGCCCTACCATTTACCCTGTATGTTCTATTTGGATTATTCCTGCCAAAATGTAGAACCTCACACTTCTCAGCATTAAACTCCATCTGCCAACATTCAGCCCATTCTTCTAACCGGCATAAATCTCCCTGCAAGCTTTGAAAACCCACCTCATTATCCACAACACCTCCTACCTTAGTATCATCAGCATACTTACTAATCCAATTTACCACCCCATCATCCAGATCATTTATGTATATTACAAACAACATTGGGCCCAAAACAGATCCCTGAGGCACCCCGCTAGTCACCGGCCTCCATCCCGATAAACAATTATCCACCACTACTCTCTGGTATCTCCCATCTAGCCACTGTTGAATCCATTTTATTACTCCAGCGTTAATACCTAACGACTGAACCTTCTTAACTAACCTTCCATGTGGAACTTTGTCAAAGGCCTTGCTGAAGTCCATATAGACTACATCCACTGCCTTACCCTCGTCAACATTCCTCGTAACTACTTCAAAAAATTCAATAAGGTTTGTCAAACATGACCTTCCACGCACAAATCCATGCTGGCTACTCCTAATCAGATCCTGTCTATCCAGATAATTATAAATACTATCTCTAAGAATACTTTCCATTAATTTACCCACCACTGATGTCAAACTGACAGGTCTGTAATTGCCAGGCTTACTTCTCAAACCCTTTTTAAACAGTGGAACCACATGAGCAATACACCAATCCTCCGGCACAATCCCCGTTTCTAATGACATCTGAAAGATCTCCGTCAGAGCTCCTGCTATCTCTACACAAACTTCCCTCAAGGTCCTGGGGAATATCCTGTCAGGATCCGGAGATTTATCCACTTTTAAATTTCTGGTCAAATTTTATGGTCAAGTTTGCAGATGATACAAAGATAGGTAGTGTTCAGGAAGCAAGGAGTTTGCAGACGGACTTGGACAGATTGGGAGAATGGGAAAAGAAATAGCAGGGTAGGGAAGTGTATGATCATGCACTTTGGTAGTAGCAATAAAAGAGTAGACTATTTTCTAAACAGGGAGAAGATTGAAAAATCAAAGTTACAAAGGGTCTTGGGAGCCCTTGTGCAAAATTCCCTAAAGGTTTGCTTGCGTGTTGAGTTGTTGGTAAGGAAGGCAAGCATGATGTCAGCACTCATTTTGAGAGGACTAAACTATAAGAGCAAGAACATGATGCTGAAGTTTTATAAGGCACAGGTGAGACTGCACTTGGAGTATTGTGAGCAGTTTTGGGCCTCTTATCTGTGAAAACATGTTCTAAAATTGGAGAAGGTCCAGGCAAGATCTGTGAGAATGATTCTGGGCATGAAAGGATTAACATATGAGAAGAGTTTAATGACTCTGGGCCTGTAGTCCTGGAGTTTAGAAGAATGAGGGGCATTTCATTGAAACCTAACAAATATTGAAAAGCCTAGATAGAATTGTTATGGAGAGGATGTTTCTTATACTGGGTAAGTCTAGGACCAGCATGCTCAACTTTAGAATTATTTCCATTTAGAACAGAGATGAGAAAGAATTTTGTTAGCCTGAGGATGGTGAATCTTTGGAATTGACTGTTACGGATGGCTTTGAAGGCAAAGTCATTGGATATATTTAAAGTAGAGATTGATCAGGTCCTGGTTAGTCAGGGCATCAAATGTAATGGGGAGAAAGCAGGAGAATGGGGTTGAGAGGGATAATAAATCAGCCATGATGTAATGGTGGAGAGACTTGATGGGCTGAATGGCTTAATTCTGTTCCAATGTGTTATGTGATTTAAATTGTAACATTTAGACATTTGGATAGGTACATGGCTGAGAGAGGTATGTAGGAGCATGTTCCAGATTTGTTACCTGAAAAAGAGTAAATGATTCAGTTCAATTTTCTTCTACTTGCATCTCTTTAACTCTATTTCTCTCACCATTGACTTGTTCCAGGGTTCCACATGTTCCTTCCTAGTGAGGCAGAGATATACTTGTACTGTTTCCATTTTGGTATACTGTGTTCACTGCTTACAGCACAATATCTTCCATAATGGGTATCTGAACGCAGAAAAGGTGACTTTTGTTTTCCCCAAAACTGATACTGAATTTTCCGTTGCCTGTCACTCCAAGTCTCCATCCCACTTCTGTTCTTGCATCTCTGTTTTCGGTATCTTTAGCTGCTGCCACCAAATTCGACATTAGCTCGATGAGCAGCATTTCTCTTCTGACTGGACCTGCGGGACTCAGTGGTGGACAATCATTTCCAGCATCCGCAGAATCTCTTGTGTTTATATTCAGCTGCTCCTCTTACCATTTCTTAAATCCTATTAGCAATTTTCCTCACACAATACCACAACTCCTTTTGTCACTTAATCCTTCTACCCCTTCATGCATCTTCCTTTTTCTTCCCTGTGCTTTTTTTAAAACAGTGTATCTCTTACAATTCCCAGTCACGGACCCGAGCTCTCTCTCTCTCTCTCTCTCTCTCTCTCTCTCCACAGATGCAACAGCCCTGCTCAGTACTTCCAGCATCTTTTACTTTGGTTTTTAAATTAAAATCCTTCTTCTTGACTCTTCTACTAGAGGAAATATTAGCCAATTTCACCTGACAGTGCACAAATCAGAGAGCTGTACCACCCTTTTGTGTTTATTTTTGAGGGCACAACAAAAATGTAGATTAGATTTACTTATTGCATGTTCACTGAAACATTGAAACATACAATGAAATGTGCCAACTTACATTAAATCAAAATCGGTGAGGAAAGCAAAACGTTTGGTGTACTGATCCTGTAACTGCAGGTTGGGGAGTAGGAGGTAGGAGTCACTGGATATGGGCAGTCATGACTTCTGCCTGATAGTCATTACAAGAAATAAAGATAACCCAGTGCAGGAGACAGCATAGAAATTCCTCCCAGTCTTTTTTTTATGTTTTGACACAGAACTGATGTTAATTAGTTGTTGTTTCTTCATAACTGTGATCGAGTCATAACTCATTAGTGTTCCAGGTTCAAATCAGCTCTGATTCACTTTGTCATTTCTCTCCAGTATCAGTAAGCTTTCAAAGAGCCAGCAGCCAGCAGTCAAATTATTGTAGCACTGTTATTGATGGGTTTTTGAAATAACATGCTGAACTCTGTCACACTATGATGACTCATCACAGTGTCTTATACAATTGGTTTTTAATTTCACTGCAATGACAATCACACCATAAATAATGCCCAAAGGATAACTCAAAGTTAATGCTTGTGATTCCTCGACTAAACTAACATCATTGTGCCTTCAAACTTTCACAGGCAAATCTATTATTAAAACATACACAAATAGAGCAAGGTGCCTGGAAGGTAGCAATCTCAATGCACGTAGCATGAAACATGAGAGAGGTCAAATTATGATAAAGCAGTCTCAATTATCTTTGCTACAAATCCTTTGAGCGGAGTAACATTATTGAATTAGTAGAATGTGAGAGCCATTACAAAAATTTGAGGACATAGTCTAAGCTTGATGATCAGAGGCAATATTTTAGGTGGACACAAGGTACTAGTACTTGATGTTCCTCATCCTCAGCCTATTCCAAAGTCAGATAACCTGGTTCTTTGTCTCCTTACTGCTTCAGTGGCATCACACAAAATGCTGCAGGATCTCAGCAGGTCAGCCAACATATATGGAGGGGAACAAATAGTCAAGGTTCCAGGCCAAGGCAATTCATCAGGACGGAAAAGGTAAGGGGCAGACACCAGAATGAGAAGTTGGGGAAAGAGAAAGGAGTACAAACCGGCAGGTGATAGGTGAAACCAGGTGAGGGGGAAGGTGAGTGGGTGGGGCAAAGGGGATAATGTGAATATCCAAGAGGCAATAGATGGAAAAGGTAAAGGACTGAGAAGAAGGAATCTGATAGGAGAGGAGAGTGACCATGGGAGAAAGGGAAGGAACAGAATACCACAGGGAGGAGGAGAGAAGGAATTACAGGGGAACCATAACAGAGGATGGGAAAAAAAAGAAGAGGGAGGGGGAGAAATTACGGAAAATCATCAATCTTCATGCTGACAGTTTGGTGGCTACACCAGACAGAATATGAGCTGCTGCTCCCCCAACCTGAGCATGCTGTGTTGAAAGTGACTACTGGGTTTCATATACAGCTGCACTGACAACATTTCAGAAGTGCTCCAGTGGTTATAAAATATTTTCAATTTTTGAGGTCATGAAAGACTCTATACAAATGCAGAGCACTACACATTGAATCATATCAGAAAGATGTGTAATCAAGATTCCTATATAAATGCTAATCTCCCTTTCATGTGATTTTGTGGGCAGTGTTTTACTGGTCTGTGGATTTCACGGTTACATATCCACTAATGCACTTCTGATGTAAACATGATAGACAATTTCAAAGAGTGTGTTGCAAAATATTCACATTTCTGAGCTCTCTAAATTCAACAACTTTTATTTATTTGGCACCTTTAACCTACAAAATGTTCCAGGATACTCCCCAGCAGCAAAAGAACCTCAATACTGAACCATATGAGGAGATGTTAGGGTAGATAACACAAGCTAGGACATTTTGGAGGAGGGAATTTCAGAACTAGGGCCTTAGCAGGGCTGATAAGAATCCACAATTGGAGAAACTCAGTAATTGCGTTCCACAGGTGACATTTTTGTGGAACTTGCTGCCAGATGAGAACTGCAAGGAACTGAATCTTCCTCTCTGGCTTCTCCAAGACAGAAATTCCTCTGCCCTAATACCTCCAATTGACACAAACTAGTCCAGAAATATTTAACCTGGTAAAACCTCATTGAAAGAGGTAAATAGCAAATTCATAAGATTTCGAAGTCTCATGTTGTGAAGAAAATAAATCACACATTTCCTTCAAATTCCACAAAGGTCCTCAGCTTCCACCTTTCATTCTGCTCAATCATTGACATTTTCCACAGAATGTGGTATCCAGCACTGGGAGCAAAGCTTCAACGGAGGCTGAACCAGCATGCTCCTTGCAAGTTTAGCAGAATTCATAGAATACCACAGCACAGAAACAGACCCTACAAATTGTCAGTTGGGTAGAAAACCTACAAATGACTTCCCCTGCATGATATCCCTCTGTAATCTCCTCTACTGGATGTCTGCCCTATTGAAAATTCTGTCTTTGAGAGTGCTTGGCCGGTCGTCCTCTGCCCAGGTGAAGTGTCTGAGGTCACAAACTCATGCAGAAGTACTTCTCTGACAGGTTTTACCACGTCAGCAGGGATTTCTCCTGCTGCAGAAGTCTTGTTGTTTATCACATCCTTTCCAACCTTTGCCAGGCTGTAGCAGTGCTGTGACTGCAGCTGGCAGTCTGCTATGGGATGGAGTCAAGGTCACGCTCATCAGAGATAAAACCTTTGTGACAAGATCCTCAACATGTCTTGCCACCCTGGGTGACCTCTCCTTCTCCATACTTTTCAGTAGGTTAGATCCTTAGGCCACAGCTAGTTCCAGAAGAGCTGAGGGGAAATTGCACATGCCATGTTTATTGCTGGATGTCGCCCTCCATCTAATCCCTTAGGTTTGTGCTAGGCCTCAATGGGTTTGTGTTGGACCTCAGCATTTAGATGCATATGTATCTTTTTTTTAAAGGTATGATTTAATTCCCGTCCCGTGAAAGTTTTGCATTAATAAGATCCTCAATCTCCTGGTGCTCTCAGAAAACCATTCCCTGTATTTTCTGGTTAAGAAGCCAAGAGTCTTTACACAGGTGCAAGACAGTTGTGGTGTGTCAGGTATGGACTGAATTGAGGCAGCGGGGCCCAGGGAAGGCCCAAGAGTGAAGAATTGGTCAATGTTTAGTCATTGCTGGAATGGGCTTGGAGCCAGTTTGAAGTGGTGGATCTGAAGCGAGGCGAGCTGAGGTAAGGCAGAGTCGAGGCAGCAGGGTCTGGGCCAAAGAGTGAGGAACAAGCTGCTGTTTGACTGATTTAAAGATCAGGCCAGACTAGAAAGGTGAAACCAAATCAAGGTGGAGGGTCCCAGGCCCAAGAGCTTATTGAAAAAGCAGGGCCCAGGTCCGAGAGTGAGGAACCTGCTGGCTGGCTGGTTTAAGTCCTGGTCCAAATTGAAAAATTCAGGGTGTCATGACCAGAGGAGAGGGATGGTGAGTCACCCCTTCGTGAAGCTTACATGCCTCTGCACTGAACCGAGGAGGCTATGCCCTGTAAGTAATGGGCTCCTGGATTAGCTGTGACTGGCTTTGTGGCTGTGGACTCACTTTAGTGAACTTCAATTCTGAATATTATTGCTTACTTTTATTATTTGCATGATTTGATTTTTTTCCTGCACATTGGGTATTTGACAGTCTTTTTGAATGGGTTCCATTGGGCTTCCCTGTTTTGTGGTAAGGAGACAAATCTCAGAGTTGTGTATGGTGTACAACTATGAACTTTGAATTACAGCAGACTTCAGAGCAGTCCGGGCATTATGCCTGATACTGATAGAGAGCTGCCTCGTTAGCCATCCCTGAGTAGAACTTTCTCTGAGATGTCTTTGAGTCCTTCAGGATTGAATTTCCAGCAGCAGCTTCTTGCCTCTGTCACTGTTCAAGGGCCAAGTTAATGGAGGTTGACGGTGCAGCAGTCCTCTGCATGGCTCGAGTGACACAAATCTCCTCAGTCCTTCATTTACATGATGATGTAGATGACATTACATGGATTGGGTTTGCTATGGAGCAGGTTGTTGACAATAATAGGCCTCAGGAAAAGAGGGGGCCTATGATGTCCTAGATCCAAATTGAGATCCAGAAGCCTGAATAAATCATGAATAATATTATCCTTTATCATCTATAAATTTACTGACAACACTATAGTGGACAGAAATTCAGATGATGACAAGGAGACATACAGGAGTGAGGGAGATCAGCTGGTTGAGAGGTGTCACAGCAATAGCTTTGTACTCTACGTCAGGAAGACCAAGGCATTTATTGTGGACTTCAGGAAGGGGAAGTCGAGGGAAGACACACCGGTCTTTATTGAGGGAATATACACTAGTCTTCATCAATGGATCAGAAGTGGAGAAGGTGAACAGTTTCAAGTTCCTGGGTGTCAAATTCTCTGAGGATCTATCTGGTGCCTAACATACTCAAGCAATTACAAAGAAAGCATGCCAGCGGCTCTATTTCATTAGGAGTTTGAGTTGAACTGATAGGTCGCCAAAGACACTCGCAAATTTCTACGGATGTACCGTGGAGAGCATTCTAAGTTATTGCATCACCATCTGGTATGGAGGGGCCACTACACAGCCCTGGAAAACAATGAAGAAAGTTGTAAATTTCAGCCAGCTCCATCATGACCACTAGCCCTCCCAGTATGCAGGACACCTTCAAAAGGTGATGTCTCGAAAAGGTGACATCCATCATTAAGGACCCCCATCACCCAGGATATGTCCTCTTCTCATTGCTACAATCAAGCATGGGGTACAGAAGCCTGAAGACACACATTCAATGTTTCAGGAACAGCTTCTTCCCCTCCGCCATCAGCTTTCAGAATGGACAGTGAACCCATGAACACTACCTCAGTATTTTTCCCTCACTTTTTGTACTACTTATTTAATTTTCTTTATACATATATGTAAATATATATATACACACACACACACACACACACTTATTGTCATTTATAGTTTTCATTATTAAGCATTGCAATGTAATGCAGCCACAAAACAACAAAAAATTCATGATGAAGCAAGTGATATTAAACCTGATTTTGATACCAGTTTTTCATTCTATTCTATCTTCCTTTTTTAATGAGTTTCCCCAGAATGGTTCAATTTCTTCCATCAGCGCACACTGTTTTATTATTATTCCTACCCAACCTTCTTTCAGAATACTGCCAGGCCTTCCAGTAAAATGTCAATGTTTTGCACTTTGATAAGTGTACTACAATTAACTTATAATATATTAATATATATTTGCTTTCATACCAGACATCAAATTTTAATTCAAAACGTAAGGAAATGCTTTTGCCACATTTGTGGGATTGTGGTAAACTGATGTAATAATTGTGAAGGTCTTTTTATATGTCTGTTTCTTCTTTAGCTCTGAAGGTTCTGCTTGCTTTTCGGAAAAGTGGGAAGTGTAATGGAATGTGGCCAACATCATGTTTTCACTGTTTTCTGTGCATTAAGACAGCTGAAAACTATGTTTATGATTAAAATGCTGCTTATTTTAGAAGCCAAGAGAAGGAAATCATTCCTGTGGAATATCAACGCTCAGCTTACCCTCAGTTCTTCAACATCTTGTCAAGCAACAGCAATTTGTATTTACAGGAAAATAACAAAAGAAAACTTGATCTTATGCCACATTTGGGCAACACAGCTGGCAGAGCTGCTGACTCCGAGTTCCAGTGGTCTGAATTCAATCCGAAATATGGGGTTTGAGCGTTCTCAATAAGAGTCCATGATCTCCTTCCTGTGCTCTGTTTTCCTCCCATATCTCAAAGAGGTGTGGTCTGGTGGCCTAATTTTCCACTGCAGATGCTCTCTCGTGTGCAGGTGAGTGGGTCAGTCAAGGGCACTGATTGTGGGGAGAAAAAAAATGATGTTTGGTGTAGATTCCTGTTGGTGTTTACTGTGGATTTAGTGGGCTAAACAGTCTGTTTTAGTGACTCTAAAATGAGAAGAGATAAGAAGAGACTATATAAAGGGCAACACAAAATTAAGTTGGTAAATGGATAGGTAAGAGTAAAGGATTAGTGTCCTTTAAATCTGATCTGGTAGTGGGGCTGGATGTGGCAGACAGAAATATAATGAGTGAATGAGACATAGGCTGAGATGAGTGCTTTGTCAAAATTAGCAGATAAGAATGAATTTTTATTTGCACTGCATCTTTCAACCAGTTCAGAAGTGTCAAAGTTGCCACTCTTGCAGAGAAATGCTGCAGCCAGCCCGCCTATACTCATAGAAAAGCAATGGAATAAATGACAAGTAATCCATATTGACACTCCAGGAATGCTCTTAATGTTTCTCCTCAAGCAGATTCCGGACATTTCTCAACCTCCACTTGGGAGGTTCCATGGGTCTTAGTTTTTAAACATTTTTTTAAATGACTTTTATTTGTCACAAGTACGTCGAAGCACACAGTGAAATGTGTTGTTTGCATCAATGACTAACACAGTTTGAGATGCTCCCAGCACCAACACAGCATGCCTACAAAATGCTGACCCTAACTCATACATCTTTAGAATAAGTAAGGAAATCAGAGCACCAGGAGGAAACCCAGAATGCACAAACTCCTTACAGACAGCGGCAGGAACTGAACCCCAATCTTAGATTTAGTGCTGTAAAGTGTTACACTAACTACTATGCTACCATGCTGTCTTTCATGCAAATAATAAAACTTTAATATTTAAATTCTTTTCTGATGTATTATGTCAGAAATGCACAATTCCCTACTGTAAGGACTGTTCTGGAGTATCAGTCAAGGATTCTGTGTTATATTATTGGTGCAGGACTCAAGCCCACAACATCCTGGCTCAGAAGAATATCTCTGACAGAATTAGGACTAAGATGACTCAATGTCCTGCCCTATGGTTTAAAACACGTTAAGCTCCCTGCTATTAGTGTTATTTGCCATTTCCAAGTGACAACCTTGTTCATTATTTGTTGTCAAAAAAATGCCTTGGAACTCTCAGCACTACGCAGGAGTTACATTACAAAATTTATCTTGCAATATAGGTGTAAAAGTCTGCAGTATTTTACCCTGTAATATTCTCAGACTCAAATTAATTCAACCTGTTTTTTCCCCCTCTGTGACTTGGTTACGTGAACAGCTGCTTAATAATGATGTTAGGAAAGTGAAATCAGCTCAGACAACTGTTGGGAATGCTTTCTGAAGTTAATTATGTTTGCATTTCCTTCTCCCTCAATGTTCATTACCTTTAAATGGAGGCGCACAATGGCAGAAGTAATTACCAAGTAGGTCGATGCATGTGGCTTGGTTTTCACACGGGTCTGAGGCACAGTCATCTATGTCCGTTTCACAATTTTCTCCTTTAAGACAATGATGGCAGGTGGAAGAAAGAGAGAATGAAAAAAGGACTTATCAGTCAGAAAGAGAGAGAGGGAGAGAAGTTTCAATCTTCTGTCCATGCAGCAAAAATCCCAAAGCATTTGTGATTAGAGGCAGCGCAAAGTCAGTCAAAACAGGCACCAACACAAATTACTGCCTGGATGTATTTATTTCACTTCACACCTCAGCATTACTAAAGAGACACTAATCCTCCCTTGGGGTGGACTTGATTTTGAGAATTATTTTGGTGCTACGGAACACAGCTTTGGGTTAGGCTGACTGGCAGTGCCTTGACACTCCATCCCAGATGTACTTTGAGATGAAAAAGAAGGTCAGAGGGTTAGGAGTAAATCACAATCAAGCATAGCACACAGAGGCAAGAGCTAATGGCTCAGGCAGAAAATACTGCAGACTGGAGCAACTCACCAGTGAAACCAGGCAGGCAGATGCATTCATAACTATTAATGAGGTCGATGCATGTTGCTTTGTGGAGACAGGGAGACGAGTGACATTCATTTATGTTGATTTCACAGTTGATACCTGTAGCGTAGGGAAGGAAAGATATTTCATTAATTCCCATGCCATCTAATTATAAATATATAAATGTCTCCTGCACTTACACGGAGGATGCCTCAGCCATTACCCCTACTGTTAGCTTCCTGTTTTGAGAGTCACACCTTTCTGTTTTGGCTTGCTTAAAGTGCGACTTTGAAACTCATTTCTTGCAATCTGTCGTGATTTGCCAACGTACACAATGCTTGACGGGCTAAACTGTCACTATATTGATTCATATGGCTTGAGGCAGCCAATTTCCTTATCAATTTATATCAATAAAGTGGATGAAAATGGAAATGGCATTGAGATGTAATAGGATGCATTTCGGATGACATGAGGGAAGCTTTCTCCCTCTGTTGCTGATAACAGAATAAGTGAAATGAAAAATTAAATCTGGCATGGATGCAAAGGTGATTTAGCAGAAAGAGAAAAATTAATGAGCTGGCACATGACCGAAAGGAATTAAAATTAAATTCAAATAGTATGCTAATGTTATTTTATAGCTAAAACTAACTTGGTAAAATACTACCAAGTAATAAGACACAACACTAAATGAAGGACATCAGCATGAGTAGAGGTCAGTATAATGCATATGCAGCGTCATGTATGTCAAAGACATCATGGCTGAAGTGTTTCATCGATACATCAGATCTCAAAAAGAATCATCAAAAGGGGGAACAAATGACTTTTAACTGAAGAGATTCTGCTGCTGCTAGAAATCAGGATCAACACACAAAAATGCTGGAGGAACACAGTAAATCAGGCAGCAATAATGGAGGGGAATAAACAGTTGACATTTTGGGCCAAGGTCCATCAACAGGGCTGGAAAGATCAATATCACATACGTTTTAATTTAGGAACAATGGGTAGTCATATTATTGACAAAAAAATTTAAATATTATTTTTTGAAAGAGCAAGTGCAATCATTCATGTGTCCCTTTTAGTTATAAATGCTTGTATTAATACTGTTTGCCGTTTCTCCACATACAAGTTACATGCTTGTTTTTAATGCATGATACAGAATGGTGAATTATGCAACACACACACAGAAACAGTCCTGATGAAGGGTCTTGGCTCAAAATGTCAACTGTTTATTCCCCTCCATAGATGCTGCCTGACTTGCTGAGTTCTGCCAGCATTTTAAACATATGGCATTATATCTGCTTGATTTTCCTTCTCGCTCACGCTCTTTCATTCCCACTACACCTTACCTTGTGCCCTCTTGGAAACTTCATCACATCCATATTTCTATGTCTGACATGTTGACTCACACAACTCCCACTGTTTAATCTACAGCACATTCCTAACTCTGTCATCTCAAATTAGCAACTGCCTGGCTAAATTACTTCAATAATTACTCCCAAATGTCATGAATCGTCATTTTCCTTCTTCAATCAAACATTGCTGTCAAAAACATTAAAAATGTATAAATCTGTACAAAATTACTGTACATGTAATTAAAAAATATTATTACAACACTGTGCAAAAGTCTTAACCATTTATACGTATAGAGCTAGGATGCCTAAGACTTATATCACACTGTATTTGTCATCATGGAGAGAGAGGGAGCTTGTAAATCTGGTGGGAGCAAAGGATGTTGGGACAGCAAGAATGGAGTACCCCGGGAGTGGTGTGGGACAGGTTATCAGTGAAGGAGTGCCAGGGCTGGGTTTGTGGCATGGGTACAGACACACCCAGCCCTCTGACACCAGGCAAGGTAATTTGATTCCAGACAATTGTTTTATTGATCATGATAGAATGTCTCACTGGTGCTTCCTGCTCCCTCCCCTCTCCCTACCCCCTTCCCATGTTCAGTCCACAGTAGAGACCCATATCAGAATCAGGCTAATTATCACTCACATGAAATTTGATTTTTTTTCATAGCAGCAGTACAGTGTTATACATAAAATTACTACAGTACTCTGCAAAAGTCTTAGGCACTCAGCTATATACATGTGCCTAAGATTTTTTCCACAGTACTGTAAATCTTCATTGTATAGTCAGCCACGTTCTGTTAAAATCTATCCAAAAAGATTTTTTCCTCTAAGATTTGCTTTCCTGTCTGAGCTCTAGTTTGGGGAAGAATTTTAGTCTAGAGACTTACTGGGTTTTTTATGGCTGTGGACAACCTGTGAGTGTCAAAGAACGATAATAATGTAGGTCTTATTCAGCACCACAAAGAAGAGAAAGCAACATGGCAATTTATGCCAAGTGCCAGCAAGGAGGATGATACATAATTCTAATTCCAGAAAATAGAAGCAAAAAATGAAACACTCCACAGATCAGGCAACATAAATAAAAAGGACAAGGGTCTAAGTAGATTATTTGACCTGAAGCACTAACTCTATTTCTTTCTCCACAGATACTGCTTAACCTATTGAGTATTTCCAGCATTTTCTGTTTTAGTTTCAGATTCCCAGGTTCTGCATTTTTTTGATGTTCAATAGAGATCCGATATGCTGGTAGATGAAAGAGAAAGCTAAAATAGCAACACATACAAAATGCTGATGGAACGCAGCAGGCCAGGCAGCATTTATAGGGAGAAGCACTGTCGACGTCCTGACGTAAGGTCTTGGCCCGAATCGTCGACAGTACTTCTCCCTATAGATGCTGCCTGGCCTGCTGTGTTCCATCAGCATTTTGTGTGTGTTGCTTGAATTCCCAGCATCTGCAGATTTCCTCATGAAAGCTAAAATAAGCTGGTTTATAATTTCAGCTATGCACAACGTAAATTTTAAGGGAAATAGTTGCTGATTTGAGGGTGTTATCTGAGGATAGGTAGAAGGAATTTAAAGAGGAAACATATTTTTGAAAGATTAGTCAAGTAAGAGCTATCAGGAACTGACTCAGAGAGGAACTGAGGCATGGAAAAAAAGAAGTTATGTTCCTATTGAATAGTGGAGAAGGACTGAAGGGCTATAGGCCTGCTCCTACAACTATTTTCTTGAGTGTTAAGTATCATTCTGCCCAAATAATCTTCACCTGTGTTGTTATACTGCTTGAGTCATCTGCACCCTCCTTAGACCAAACCCCATCAACTTATTCTTCTACCTGTTTCTCCGAATACATTTATCAATAGTCACCTTAGATGCACTAATGCAATTTGCCTGCTGTACTTTGATGGAAAATTTGGGCTTATTTAGAAGGTCAGGTAAAGAAATCAAAGTTCAAAGTAAACATATCTCACCATATACAACCCTGAGATTCATTTTCTTGCAGGTATTCACAGTAAAACAAAGACATTCAATGGAATCAATGAGAAACTACACACAAAGACTGACATGCAACTAAAATGCAAAAGAAGGCAACCTGTGCAAATACAAAAAAAAAATAATAAATAAACAAATGAACTAAAAAGTGAGTAAGTAAATAAATGGACAGATAGGTAGATAGCTAGCTATAGAGATAGTTAAATAATACTAAGAACATGAGTTGCAGAATCTTTGAAAGTTAGTCCATAAATTGTGGAATTAATTCAAAGTACTGGTGAGTGAAGTTATCCATGGTGGTTCGGGAGGCTAATGTTTGAAGGGTAATAACTGTTCCTGAACCTGGTGGTGTGGGATCAAAGGCTCCTGTCGCTCCTTCTTGATGGCAGCATTGAGAAGAGAACGGCCTGGATGGTGGGAAATTTCTCCTGAATTCCTTAAGTCTGTTTTAAATGACTATATTTTTCTCACACAGATGGAAAGATAATTCCTATGTCTATCCTATCAAATGTTTCATCGTTTTAATGATCACCATTAGGGACCCTTCCACCTGCTGTATTTGAGAATGAAGGGTGTACACACCATATGGGACCTGTTTTTTCTAGACAAATAATAACATAATATTTATGACACTCACTATTATTAAAACACAACACATAAAGCAACCTCAGAATTTACAAACGGCCATAGGTCATGTCACCCAGCCGTTAAATTCTTTGCAAAAGCTCATCTTGCTGTGAGCTTCAGGCGTTTACAGCATTTGCACATTAATTACCCATTAAAGTCACTGCAGAAAATTACATCTGGTAATCAATATACTAAGCATTCTTTAGACAATGCAGTGTTGTTAATTACTATCACTCATTCTTGCCTGGAATATAAACAATGATAAGCGTGGAATCTTACTGCATCAAGTTCTGATTGTTATAAGAATTTTTAAATAGATTTTAAGTTTGAGGGTGGTGAGCGTGTGAATTTTTTGCCATATTCAGCTGTGGAGGTCAGGTCATTGGGTATATTTAAGGCAGAGATTGATAGGTTTTTGATTGGACACAGCATCAAAGATTATGGGAGAGGCCAGGAAATGGGTTGAGTAGGGGAAAAAAGGATCAACCATGATTGAATGGTGGAGCAGACTCGATGGGACAAATGGCCTAATTGTGCTCCTATGTCCCAAGAGATTCTTATAAAATTAACTAGCTGGATTGAAAGCAGAACAGTATATTCAACTTGGTAATTCACAGATTGCAGCCCAGCAAATTATTTTGATATGGTAGCTAATATCAGAATACACTCAGTTGATACTCAAGCTGTCTTGGCAACAAGTCTTCACACATTACACATAAAATTGGCAAGAAAGCTTCCCAGAGCTTATTTATATTAAGGAACAGAGTTGGAAGACAGCACTGGATTTGAACACTCAATTGTCAAATGTGATTGCATGCAAACACTAGAGAAATAACAGGCAAGAAATGACCTGCGTGTCCATCCAGCCTGGTTGGCAACTCTTCACCTGTGCACCTGGGCACCAAGAACTGAAACTTTCACAGTGAATCATACACTAGTTCCTGGTCTTCCATCCATGGAACCTGTCTATACTACTCAGGAAAGAAAGCGGCACAATTAAGGACACCACCCATCCCAGCATTCACACTTCTCCTCCCTCCCATTACAAAAGCCTGAGAGCAACACACACAAAGTGCTGGAGGAACTCAGTAGGTCAGGCAGCATCTATGAATAAACAGTCAACGTTTCGGGCTGAGGCCCTTCAGCAGGGTTGGAAGGGAAGGAGGAAGAAGATGTTGGGGGGAGGGAAATGAGCACAAGATAGAAGGTGGTAGGTGAAGCCAGGTGGATTGGGGAGATAGTAAGAAGTAGGGAGATCATAGGTAGAAAGTTAAAGAACTGAAGAAGGAATATTGATAGAAGAGAGTGCACTGTGGGAGAAAGGGAAGCAGGAGGGGCAAGGGAGTGGGGGGGAGGTGAAGAGGAGAGATGAGAGGGGAGCCAGAGTGGGAATGGAAGAGGGAAGGAGATGAGGAAAAATACTGTAAGTTAGATAAACTGATGTTCAGTGTCCACACAATCTCGTGTACACGAAAGCCTGAGAGGTTGTACCACCAGGCTCAAGTACAGATTTGACACTGCTGTTATAGATCTATTGAATGGTTCTTTAGTAGGATTTAACAGACTCTAGACCTTAGCATCAGTCTCATTATGTTCCTGTACCTTTTTGACTACCTGCACTGCACTTTCTCTGTGGCTGTTACACTATATTCTGCATTCCGTTAATGTTTTACCCTGTAATACCTCAATGTAATGGTTTGATCTGAATGTCAATAGACTGTACAATGATTTGATCAGTATGAATAGAATGCAAAACAGGCTTTCCAATGTACCTCAGTCCTGGTGGCAATACCAATTCCATCTCAAGATTCCAGCACAAAGGTTTGGAACCCAGCTAGTTCCCCTCTAAAGAGCATTGTTTCATTGTTATTGTAAAATCTCAGTGCAAACTATCTCATCTAGTGTATTGTGTACAGTGTACTGTTCAAGAGAGAGGTATGTCAAAAGAAACAAATAATATTTCTTCAAACATTTTCACAAGAATGGGACAGATCCATTTTTGTCAATAAGTGCATTTTGGTGCATCACAAATTCATAAGAGAAAACAATTTGGGAAAATTTAAATGCATAATAAGGCATTTATTTGTAAAATAATGAATTAAATCTTGCTGGAGTGGTACCACACCCCTCTGTGTTCTGTAACTTGCTGGAAATGTAAGTTGGGAGAGAATAGTAGTTAATGGCATTCTTTGTCAATTGGAAGACCACTAGTCAATCACCCAAATAGGATTTAACGATTAAGAAAGAAACAAAGGAACAATGGAACAGTTGAGAGGATGTATCAGAGTGAAATCAGCTATAAAATAGAATTAAAGAGATGCAAATAAAGACTGAATGACAAGATACAAAAAAGTGAAATTTTCTAACATGCAGAAACATTAAAAATCAGAGTGAGTCGATACTTCACGGTGCTAAGCCCATTTTGCCCTGATTGTCTTGATATTGGTCTTATCCATTGCACAGGCTGATGCCCATAAGGTGCAATTTCCCTATAGTCTGAAAACTAATTCATCTGAGCCATAATGTCATTCAAAGTTTCTTCCTCCATTGCTTTCTGGGGCAACCCCTTATTCTGAAATTATCCTTTATTCCAAACAAGACAGCAACACAGCAAGTTCCCTTCCTGCACCACTGAGTTTGAGAGTCACACCTTAATAGTGACATTGGTTTATTATTGTCACATGTGCCAAGATACAGTGAAAAGCTTGTCTTGCATACTGCTCATACAATCAGATCACTACACAGTGCATTGAGGTAGAACAATGTAAAACAATAACAATGCAGAATAAAGTGTAATAGCTGCAGAGAGCATGCAGTGTGGGTAGACAATAAGTTACAAGATCATAATGAGTTTAATTGTGAGGTCAGGAGTTCATGTTATCATACAAGATGCCCATTCAAGAATCTAATAACAGTGGGATAGTTGCAGCTAATGAGCCTGTTAGTACATGCTTTCTGGCATTTGGATCTTCTGCAAATAGAGGAGAAGAGAGAATATCCAGAGTGGCTGGGGGAGGGGGGTCTTTGATTATGCTGGCTGCTTTACTAAGGCAGCAAGATTTATAGACTGAAACCACAGAGAGGAGGCTGGTTTCTGTGATGTGCTGAGCTGTGTTGACACCTCTCCATAGTTTCTTGTGGTCAAGAGCAGAGCAGTTGTTCTTCCAGTCTATTATCCACCCAGATAGAATGTTTTCTAAGGTGCATTGATTATAATTAGTGAGGGTTGATGGGACCATTCTAAATTTGATTAGCTTTCTGAGGAAGTAGGGGAATTGGCGACCTTTCTTGGCTGTAACATCAGCTTAGTTGAATCAGACCAGGCTTTTGGTGACTTCCATTTGTAGGTACTTGAAGCTCTGAACCACAACACTGCTGATGTAGACAGGAGAATGTGCACCACCCCCTTTCCTGAAAGTGCAGTACTATAAAGAGCAAGATCAGAATGTGATAGGTCCTTACCCAGTGCATTGATGTAGAACAAGGAAAGGCAATAATATTAGCGAATGAAATATAAAAGTGGCAGAGAAAGTGCAGTGCAGGTAAGTAATGAAGTGCATGATCATAATGGGGTAGATTATTGAAGTAGAACAAGGTAAGTAATAGCACAGAATAAAGCGTAAAAGCTACAGGGAAAGTACAGTACAGGATCACAATGAGTAGATGACAAACTTGTCTGCCATGACTGAATGGCAGAACAGGCTCGATAACTGAAAGGCCTAATCCTGCTCCTATGTCTTACGGTTTTAGAACATGGGAAAATTTATCAAGTGTTGGTGGTGTTGCTGAATTCTATATGGAGACAAGTGAATAGAGTACCGTGACAGATATAGCAATACCCTTCACTCAGTCTACCCATACTAATACTGAATATGTGGAACTCAATAGAACTGCCAGCCTCGGTGAGTACTCCATTCCCCAATGTAGATAACTACCCACAGCACACTATTGTGATAGCAACATAATTGCTGGCAACTACGAATATATTCTGAGCTCTCTCCTATTTCTCTAAAGAATGCTGTCCCTCTGGGGAAAATACAAAAGCATCAGAAAGCTGACAATAGCAGCTCCACCCATCCACTCTTCAGATGCTCTCAAGTGATCAGACTTTGTCCAATGTACAGTCCAGGATGAGAAAGACTGTTAACCATTGGGATAAGTTCCACCTGTCTTCGAAGCAAATGTCTAAAAGAAAATCATGCTATTCACAGTTAGAAGAACAAGCTAATTATTTTGCATGTCATAAAGTCAAAGTAAGTTTATTATCAAAATATATACGTGATGATTAAGATTCATTTTCTTCCAGGCAGGCAGTTACAGGAAAATAAAGAAATACTACAGAATCAATGAAAAAAAAACTATATATAAACAATAATTGACTTACAACCAGTGTGCAAAAGAAAACAAATTGTGCAAATCAAAAACCACTGAGTACGTGTGTTGTAAAGTCCTTGAAAGAGAGTTTGTAGGTTGTGGAATCAGTACAGGTTTGAGATTACTGAAGTTATCTACAATGGTTCAGAAGCTTGATAGTTGCCAATGCCTTATATTCTGGAATTCCCTCCCAAAACTTTACCTTTTTCCTCCATTAAAGCATTCCTTATAAACCAAATCTGCCTAACTATCTACGTAGGCATCAACTCATCAACTTTTGGCTTAGCAAACACTCCTGTGAATCACCTTTGGCACTCTGACCAGATTGAATGGTGCTTTAATGATCATGTATGTGGGTTGCTAGTCTTTGCGGCTAGTTGGGTCAGAAGGGCCTGCTCCACACTGTATCTCTAAGTAAAATGAAATAAAATAAGTCATGTAGAGTTCAATCCGGAGCCCAATAAGTTTGTGTATTCAAAAGTTTTGAGGGCCGAAAATATCTGCTTGACTTCTGAAGTGACAATTGTTAGCAGTTTCTCTGGCAGAACATTTCTTGCCCAGTAAGTAATTATAGTGAACTATTCTGAGCATTTGAAGACAAAATTTATTAGGATTGTTATCCCACTGGGGAATTCTCCAACCAAGTTAATAAGTATCTCTACCAGCCAAGTGCAAATGTGTATGTTGGCTGAGTGTATCTTTCACCTGACAACAGCTATAAATCAGGTGAGTTACTGCTCTTACATAACACTACAATTGCCCCTGCTGATTTAGCAGTAAATCACCAGTGAAACTTTGTGCTCTGAGCTGCAATTAGGCCATTAACCAATTAACCCTTGTTAATAACGATAATGAAGTACGTGACATTTCATGAAAAGGCTTCTTACGAACATTGATGGGAAAGACGAACAAGAAAGAATGATGTGAACAGAAGAATCTGCTTTTTTTTGTTTGGAAAGAGTGCATTCTAAGCAAGAGGCTCTGGTCCTCAAGGAAATTATTATGTCTTCGATGGTGGGCCAGCCTACCTTGTCAAATTCCTTTTTATAGCCCATATACAGAACATTTACTGCCCTGCCTTCATCAGTTTCCTTTGTTGCTTCTACACAAGAAAAATAAACTCAATCAAATTAGTGAGACAAGATATCCCCCTCACAAAACCATGCTGATGTCACTAATTGGCCACTGCCTTTTCAAACGTATGTAAATTCTGACCTTCAGAATATTTTTCCAATGCCAAATAATGATAAAGGATCCAGAGGTAACATTTTTAAAAAAGATTGTCCTGTTGAGGAAAATCTCCAAGTAGGTCACATGGTACTCAGTAAAAGTGAGTCTGAACTCAACCTCAGGCCCAGAATTAATCTGACACTGGCAACTTCATGAAGATAAGCGTGCCTATATGAGATCGTGCCAGTATGCCACACAACTTTGCACCGCCCTATCAACATAAGTTGTCATTCTCAGTAAATGTGAGCTTCAGTCACTGGTTCTTGCTGTTCATCAATATGCCTTACTATCCAACCAGTTACTGTACATGCCCTAGCAACACACACAAAATTTTGAAGGATCTCAGCAGGCCAGGCAGTATGTGCAGATTTACTCTAGTTTGTGACTGTACATGCCCTACCCTTGTTTGACTTCCCAAAATATATCACTTCGCACTTGTCAGGAATAATTTCCATCGGCTAATGCTTCACCCAATTTTTAATTTGATCTATATCCTGGTCAAAATTCCTCACTAATCACATCACCATCAATTTCTGTGTCAGCCTCAAAGTTAGTGATCAGCCCTTCTTCACTCACCGATCTTTAATGTACATTGCAAACAGCAAAGGTTTTGGTTCTATTTCTGTGAGACACCACCAATCACAGAAACGCAACTCTCCAGCAATACTCTCCGTCTCCGATTAGCAAGCCAATTTTGGATCCAATTAGCCAGTTTGCCTTGCTACTTTAATTATCAGAATCAGAATTATTATCACTGAAATATGTTGTGAAATGTGTTAGTTTGTGGCAGCACTACAGAGTAATATATATAAAACATACTACAAATTACGAGAAGAAATATTAGAAAAATTAAAAGTAGAACGAGGAGAGCAAAAAAGTAAGGTAGTGTTCATGAGTTCATGGGCCATTCTATAATCTGATAGAGGAAGGGAAGCAGTTGTTCCAAAAACATTGAATGTGTGCCTTAAGGCTCTTGTGCCCCCTCCCTGAGGGTGGAAACGAGAAGAATACATGTCCTGGGAATTGGGAGTCCTTAATGACGGATGTCAACTCCTTGAAGCATTGCCTTCAAAAGATGTCCTTGATGGTGGATCAGTCTACCCTGCAGAATTCTGTCAAATGCCTTTTTCTATCTGCTGTACAGATGCTTCAGCAGTGGCATCCCATTGTTCATCGATGATTGAGTTTAATTTTGTGACGTGCAGACCATTTTATATGCTGAGGGACTTCACTACAACAGTGTTGCTAACTGTATATTTCCCCACCCCACTCCCCCCCTACACTAATGTCAGTGAGGCCCTGTGTCAGCTCTACAGCACCATCAGTAACTTTCAAACCAAATACCCTGATGGTATCTTCATTATTACTGGTGACTCTAACCATGCAAACCTAAAAGTAGTCCTGCCTAAAATCCACCAGCATGTTGACTTTGCTACCAGAGGTGAAAATACACTAGACCTGGTTTACATTAACGTACCAGGTTCCCTCATAAGCAGTCCCTCGAACCCATATTGGACTCTCAGATCACTTATCTGTAATGTTAATTCCAGCATTCAAACCAGTGATCAAACAGGTCAGAGCAGTTCTAAAGGTGGTGAAAACCTGGCCTGAGGGTGCAATCTCGGCACTGCAGGACTGCTTTGATAATATGAACTGGAGAATGCTCAGGGAGACTGCTGCCTATGGCAACCGTATTAACATCGCGGAATACGTGAATTCTGTGGCCAGTTACACAGAGAAGTGTACTGAGGATGTTACCATCAGGAAGCACATCCAGGTGAGGGGAAGTCAGAAGCCATGGCTTACTGAAGATGTCTGTGCCGGGCTGAGGGATCGTAATGCTGCTTTTAGATCGGGGGATACGATGGTTATCAGGGAAGCAAGAACCATGGTTTCCTGCTCCACAGGAAGGTGAAACGGGACCATTATCAGAGAATTTACAGGCATTTCTGCGATACCAGAAACACGAGGCACATGTTGAAGGGAACTCAGAGGATTACAGACTGCAAGTCTTCCCTGTGTGTCAGTGACCAGGACCCCTCACACCCTGACAGGCTGAATGTCTTTTACGCCCAGTTTGACGCAGAGAACAGAGTGCTGTTGAGGAAGGCACCCCTTCCCCCCAGGCAAGCAGACACTCTGTCTGGCTGAAGTTGATGTGAGGAAGACCCTGGCCAGAGTCAATCTACACAAAGCTGCGGTCGGGTTCTGAAAGACTGCACAGCCCAGCTTACGGAGGTGCTGATGGACAAGAGGGCACGACTTCAGGATTGAAGGATGTCCTTTTAGAATTGAGATGCGAAGAAATTACTTTAGTCAGAGGGTGGTAAATCTGGAATTTATTGCTACAAGCGGCTGTGGAGGCCAAATCATTGGGTGTATTTGAGGCAGAAATAGATAGGTTCTTGATTAGCCAGGGCATCAAAGGGTATGGGATGAAAGCAGGGGAGTGGGGATGACTGGTAGAATTGGATCAGCCCATGACCGAATGGTGGAACAGACTTGATGAGCTGAATGGCCTGCTTCTGCTCCTGTATCTTATGGTCTCATGACCTAACAAGTTGCATCTCCATTTAGCACAGAAGCAGTTGTACATTGGACCAGAAGTCCCTGCAAAGGACTGTGAGAACAGGTGAGAGGGTCACAGGGGTCTCCCTAACATCCATCAGGAACATTTATCTGGAGCACTGCATACCTAGGGACTTTAGTATTATTAAGAATCCCACCCATCCATCCAGCATCCTCTTTGACTTTCTACCATCAGGCAGGAGACTATGATACATAAAAACAAGAATGGTCAGGATGAGAAACAGCTTCTTTCCCCATGTCCACAGGCTTCTGATCTCCTGGCTGAATCGTATTTAAAGTATCACTGGTTAATCTGTTCCGTACCTTATAGAATTTACTATTTATGGACTTTAATTTGTTATTTATGTGTGATTCATCTGTAGATTTTATCCTTATTCATAAGTCATCGTGTGTTACATGTACTACTGTGCTTTACACTTTGGTCTATATACATTATATGGTTATCCATGTTATATACAAGTATGTAGTTAAATGACAAAAAAAGTTATTTGACACTTAACCTGACTTATAGCCCATATAGACAAGATCGACTGCTCTGTCTTCATCAATCTCCTTGGTTACTTCCACAAAAAAAGGTTAATCAAATTAGTGAGATAAGACTTACACCACAGAAAACCACTGGCTTTCGAAATGTACACAAATCCTGACCCTTAGAATTTTCTCCAGTAAATTCCCACTGACATAAGATTCCAGGGCCTGTAATTTCCTGGTTTGTCCCTCTTAAATAAAGAAAAATTAGTGACCCTCTAATCTTCAGATATGGATGCCCTTGTAATATAAATGCAAGTCTTTCAATCTTGATCCCATTTCTGCTTGGCCAATAGCTGAACTTATTGGAGATATATTTGCTTGTTTAATTGCTCCATGTCCATCAGTTTAAACCATTACACTGTGTTTCCATTTCACTGAATTGAGCTTCGCACTAACATTCTGACCTAATATTGACTACATTTTTTGGCATGAGTACAAATGATAGCTTGTATTAGATGTCCTCATATATAATGCCGAAAACACATCTCCTTCTCAATGTTCAGGCATAATTCACTTCTCGTCTTGCATCCAATTTAAATACTATGATTGTTTCATTTGCTGTTAATGGCAGGAGCAAATCTCTTTCATTTACATGATTTATCACTGCTACATCCACATTAAACTTCTCAAATGCATTCTGTTCAGCTACACGCCTTTGATTTTGTCTATCCTGCCATTTATTCCTCCTCTCATCAAAACTTTCTTAACCACTTTCTCTGCAAACATGCATCAAATTAATGTAATTTCATTTTAGGGCTGTGCTGAATTAAATGTGGTCTGCACAAATTCATCTTTTCTCCCTCTCCCTTCAGAAAGTGACAGGTTACATTTCCTGCATTGCAAATGGACTTATTTCTTAATCTGTTTTCTATGGGTTCCAGCTTCCTTTGTCCACAGATCTTTGCTGTCTCATTTATTGTTTCTGTGCCTCTAAGTATTTGCATTCTGTTGTCCATTGTCTAGTCATATTCTGTCAGTGATATTTCTTTAAGAGTTACTTGACATTCAACAATTTATACAAATTAGTCAAGCAAATATTTGCATACCTCAAGAACAATGCTTGTTTAAAGAGAATGAGGTGTGAAGTTTCTCCCCAATTCCCACAAGAACCTCAGCTATGATCTAAAAACTATGTTTTAATTTTTTTTTCCTCTTCACATGATTCATCCTGGTACCAAATGGTTTGGTACATTCTAAGAGGTATTTAATCAACTGCATTCATTGAAAACACTATCATTTTAACCCTTCTCCCAAATAAGTAATGCTGCTAAGTAGGGTTATTCAGCATAGAACACATTTAATTTTGCTATCTAATTTTCTAACACAATCAACCTGATGCATGAGTTCCCAATTTATTATTGGGGATAAGGGACTTCAATTCTTCAAAACAAATGGTTTACCTTGTGGCTGCTCTCCTTCAACCAAAGTATGAAGGATTCAATGCATCTGCACAAATCTGTACCTCTGGTGTCCCTCTTCCTTTCCATTTCCCATGCTCTACTCTCCTCTCCTATCAGATTCTTCAGCACTTTACCTTTTCCATTTATCACCTTCCAGTTACATAGATCATCCCCCTTTCCCCTTCACCTGGTCTCACCTGTCACTGCTAACTAGCACTCCTTTCTCTCACCTAACCTTCTTTTTATGGCTCTTTCCCCCTTCTTTTCCAGTCCAGTTCTGTATTGCTGTGCTGTAAACAATTCTGATTGATTCAGTAATGAGAAACTCTATCCCCGGCAGAAAGGTCAGTGACTTGATTAAGGGTATTTGGCAAAACAACCAGAGGGTGATGATATTTGTGTTATACTGTGAATTGTTATCATTTTTTAGAATTCATTGTTGAAAAGGCTAATGGAAGTAGATTCAGCAGTAAGAGTAACTCTATCTGTGGTTACAGGTGCTAGCAAGAGACTGGGTATCCTTCAGCAAGTGACTTACTTTCTGACATTTCGATATCCTTTCTACCATCAACAAAGAACAAATCAGAAACATGATAAAACACTTTCCACTGGCAGAAATCTGTGCAGCTCCAAGAATTCTCAGGAAGCCCAGTACTATGCAGGACAAATCAACTGCTTCATTGGCATCTCATCCATTGATCTGATCTTTTGTTGCTTCCACAACAAGCCTGCAGGTTTATGTGCTAGCTTCAAAATGCATTGCTAATTGCTTGTCCAGACTACTCGGACAGCACCTCCCTAACCAAGCAACTTTTCTCACCAATAATTATCACAGCAATGGTCCTCCCTGCAGATTCCCTCTCAGATGTTGGTGAGGCTTATTTGGAGTATTGTGCAGAGTTGGGGTCCCCTACCTACAGGGAAAGATAACAATAAGATTGAAAGTGTACAGAGAAGATTTACAAGGATGCTACAAGGTCCAGAGTTGTAGGGAAAGTTTGAATAGGTCAGGATTTCGAACAGTTTCAAAATTCTGGGAGTGCACATCATACACAACCTCTCATGGTCCCAGAAGACTTCCTGCACAATAAAGAAAGCTCACCAACACCTCTACTTTCTAAAGAGGCTGAAGAAAACAGAATTTTGCACATCAATTCTCACATCATTATACATTTTTTTTAATGAGACCATCATTTTGAGAGATTTTAAACAAGCCAGTCTTAAAAATTCACTAAGCAATTAACATAAATACCAGAGGAAACAACATTCTGGACCATTGTTACACCAACATCAAGAAAGCCTACTGTGCTATTCCACACCCTCACTTCGGGAAGTCTGATCACCTGGCTGTACTTCTACTCCCTGAGTATAGGCAGAGACTGAAGACTGCAGCACCAGCAGTGAGGACCAAGAAGGTATGGACAAGGGAAGCACAGGACCGCCTAGAGAACTGCTTTGAATTGGTGGACTGGACTGTATTCAGGGATTCATCTTCGTACCTAGATGATTATGCTGCAATTGTTACCAACTTTATTAAAACCTGTGTGGATGAGTGTGTGCCTACAATGACTTGCTGTACATTCCCAAACCAAAAGCCATGGATGAACCAAAAGGTATGTAATCTGCTGAAGGCTAGATCTGTGGCATTCAAGTCTGATGACCCAGACCTGTACCAGAAAACCAGGTATGATTTGCAGAGGGTTATTTCAAGGACGAAGAGACAATTTCCATTGAGGTTGGAGGCAACATCGGATGCATGGCAACTCTGGCAGGGTTTGCAAGACATTACTTCCTACAAAGCGAAACCCAATAGCAATGCTTCACTACTTCAATACTTCAAATCCCAATGGCAGCAATGCTTCACTATCAGATGAACTGAACACCTTCTATAACCGCTTTGAAAGGGAGAATATAACTACAGCTGTGAAGGTCCCTGCTTCACCTGATGACCCTGTGATCTCTGTCTCAGAGGCCGATATTAGGTTCTCTTTAAAGAGAGTGAACCCTTCCAAGGCAGAAGACTCAATGGAGTATCTGGTAAGGCTCTGAAAACTTGTGCCAACCAACTGGCGGGAGTATTCAAGGATATTTTTAACCTCTCACTTCTACAGGTGGAATTTCCACTTGCTTCAAAAAGGCAACAAATATATCATTGCCTAAGAAGAATAACGTGGGCTGCCTTAATGACTATCACCCAGTAGCAATCTTCGTCAACAGTGATGAAATGCTTTGAGAGGTTGCTCATGACTAGACTGAACTCCTGCCACAGCAAGGACCAGGACCCATTGCAATTTGCCTATCGCTACAATAAGTCAACGGCAGACGCAATCTCAATGGCTCTTCACACGGCTTTAGACCAACTTGGACAACACAAACACCTATGTCAGGATGCTGTACATTGACTATAGCTCAGTCTTTAACACCATTGTTCCCACAATCCTGATTGAGAAGTTGCAGAACCTGGGCCTCTGTACCTCCCTCTGCAATAGGATCTATGAATTCCTAACTGGAGAGACCACAATTTGTGAGAATTGGTGAGAGCACCTCCTCCTCACTGACGATCAGCACTGGTGCATCTCAGGGGTATGTGCTCTACTCTCTATATACTTATGACTGTGTGGCTAGGCATAGCTCAAATACCATCTATAAATTTGCTGATGATACAGCCATTGTTGGTAGAGTCTCAGGTGGAGATGAGAGGGCTTACAGGAGTGAGATATGCCAACTAGTTTAGTGGTGCCACTGCAACAACCTGGCACTCAACGTCAGTAAGATGAAAAAGCTGATTGTGGACTTCTGGAAGGGTAAAAGGAAGGAGCACATACCAATCCTCAAAGAGGGATCAGAAGTGTAGATAATGAGCAGTTTCAAGTTCCTGGGTGTCAAGTTCTCTGAAGATCTAACCTGGTCCCAACATATCAATGCAGTTATAAAGAAGGCAAGACAGTAACAATACTTCATTAGGAGATTGAAGAGATTTGGTATGTCAACAAACACATTCAAAAACTTCTACAGATGTACTGTGGAGAGCGTTCTGACAGGCTGCATCACTGTCTGGTATGGAGGGGCTAATGCACAGGATCTAAAGAATCAGCAGAAAGTTGTAAATCTAGCCTACAAAGTACCTAGGACATCTTAAAGAAGCAGTATCTCAGAAAAGCAGCATACATTATTAAGGACCTCTGGCACCCAAGGCATGTCCTTTTCTCACTGTTACCATCAGGGAGGAAGTACAGAAGCCTGAAGACACACACTCGGCGATTCAGGAACAGCTTTTTCCCCTCTGCTATCCAATTCCTAAATGGACATTGAAGCTTTGGACACTACCTCATTTTTAAAATATATTATTTATGTTTTTTACAGAATTTTGATCTACTCAATATACAAATACTGTAAATTATTTATTAATTATTATTATTATTATTATTATTATTATTATTATTATTATTATTATTTTATTTTGTTTTTTTTCTTCTATGTTATGTATTTCATTGAACTGCTGCTGCTAACAAATTTCATGTCATATGCCGGTGATAATAAACCTGATTCTGATTCTAATGTGCAGTAGGGAGCATCCTGACAAGCTGCAACACCGCTTGGTATGGAAACTGCACAGCAGTGGACAGAAAGGATCCTCAATGGTTAGTCAAATGTTCCCAACATATTACCAGCAGGAGCCTACCCACCATCAAGAGAATATATACAGAACAATGTTGGAAATGGGCCAGAAACATGAAAGGATCCCACCTGCTCTGCACCCAATTTCCCTCGGGATCAATAAAGTATGTCTGTCTGTCTGTAGACTGTTCGTTCCACTCCCATCAGGGAGGAGGCTACATAGCACCCACACCTGGACCACTAGATTCAAAAACAGTTACTTTCCCCAAGCAGTAAAGCTAATCAACATTTCCACTCACTAGCTCCACCTCTATTTTATTATTTCCTGGCAATCACCTTATGTACAGCCTAACATCACTTTATAGACATACAATCAATTTATGCATATAAGTTATCTTATGTATATATTTTATTTGTATTTTATTGTTATTGTGTTCTTTTCTTTTGTGTTTTTGTGCTGCATCAGATCACGAGTAGCAAGTATTTCATTCTCCTTTACACTTTTATAAGTGACAGGAAGCAACCTTGCATTTTGAGTTTATGCCCTGGGACATAGAAGATTGAGGAGAGATTTGACGGAGGTACATAAAATTATGAGGGGTATAAATGGAAGCAGGCTTTTCCCACTGAGGTTGGATGAGACTAAAACTAAAGATCATAGGTTAAGGGTGAAAGATTAAATATTTAAAATGAACTCTGAGGGGGAACTTCACTCAGAAGCTGGTGACTGTGTGGACTGAGCTGTCAGTGAAACTGGTGGATGTGTGGGTTGATTTCAACATTTAAGAGAAATTTGGGTAAGTACATGGATGGGAGGGTTATAAGGTGCTATGGTCCAGGTGTGGATCAATGGGATGAGGCATAACACAGTTCATCATGGACTAGATGGGCTGAAGGGCCTGTTTAAGTGCTGTAAAGCTCTACAACTCACATAACATCCTAACTTTGAAACATATTACCTTCATTTTTGTTGGTCTTAACCCTTGAAACTCATTCCCACTAACACTGTGGAGTACTTTCTCTGGAAGGATTGCATCAGTTCAAGAAACCAGCTCCTGGTCACATTCTCAAGGGCAATTAGGGATAGGTAATAAATGCTGAGCTTGCTGACTTCCCCAAAGCCAAGAAATGAAGAAAAACAGTATTTTTCTTGTGATCTTGTTTGAGCCAGATCTTCAAAATAAGTTAAAACCCAAACAAGGTCACAAGAACAATTTGTGATTTTTTTCCCCATTTCTTTCTGATAGTTTATTCTGTGTTGTGTGATTTTATGATACTTTGCTATGGTCTTAATTGCTTTTGGCTATAATGTTATTTGGATCTGCAATCACAAGTTTATGTCTGCAGCACTACATCTCAAATTGAGACTTGAAATCTCCTTGCTGCCTACTGCATGACTTGTAATTTGGTAAAGTTGTTTATTATTGTCACATATTCTGAGGCACAGTGAAAAACTTGTCATGCATGCCAGGCATACAGATCCTTTCATTACAAGAGTACGTTGCAAGAGTACAAGTGAAAACAACACAAATGAAGAATAAAATGTACAGTGCATTAGACCATAAGCAGGAGCAGAATTAGGCCAATTGGCCCATCGAGCCTGCTCCACTGTTCAATCATGGCCGATTTATTTTCCATCTCAACTCCATTCTCCTGCTTTTTCCCCATAAACTTTGATACCCTTACTAATTAAGTACCTATGAACCTCTGCTTTAAATAAAGCCAACATCATGACCTCCACAGCCATCTGTGCAGTGAATTCCACAGATTCACCATCCTCTGTCTAAAAAATCCTCCTCATCTCTGTTCTATCAGGAGGTTCTTCTATTCTGACACTGTGGCCTCTGTTCCCAGACTCATCTACTGCTGGAAACATCCTCTTTTCATCCACTTTATTTAGGCCTTTAAATATTCATTAGGTTTCAGTAAGAACCCTGCTCATTTTTCTAAACTCAAACACGTACAGGCCCAGAGCCACCGGGTGCAGCTCATACTCTCACCCTTTCATTCCCAGGATCATAAGTTGCAAAGGTCCTCTGAGCACTCTGTAATGCAGGTAAACAATAAGATGTAAGATCGTAACAAGTAGATTGTGAGGTTAAGATTCATTTTAATTGTACTTGAGAACCATTCAATGGTCGTATCCTTGAATCTGTTGGTATGTATTATCAGTCTTTTGTACATTCCGCCCAATAGACAGGGGGAATAGAGATATCCAGGCTGGCTGAAGTCTTTGATTGTGTTGGTTCCTTTACTGATGCAGTGAAAAGCATAGACAGAGTCCATGGAGAAGAGGCTACTTTCCATGATCAGCTGAGCCACTTACTGCAGATCCTTACAGTCTCAGGCAGAGCAATTACCATACCAAGCCAAGATGCATCCAGAGAGGATGCTTTCTATGGGGCATCAATAACATTTGCTGAAGGCCAAAGGCAATATGTGAAATTTCTTATTCCTCCTGAGGAAGAAGAGACACTGCTCTGTTTTCTTAGCCATGATATCAACCCTGGGTGATGTTCACTCTCTAGGAAATTGTCAGTGGGAAGGATGATTAAACAACCTTTATCCATTAAATCATCCCTCTGCTAAACTGGAGGATCAAGTAATCTGCTGGAGGAACTTTGTGGTTGAACAGCATCTGTGTGTTGGGAGGAAGTGGGGGAGGGGAAAGGACCTGATGAGTTCCTTCAGCAGATAGTTTGTTGCTCCAGATTCTGGCATCTGCAGTCTCTTTTCTTCCTGTTCAGTTGGTATGAGGAGGGATAGATTGGTTCTGAAATCATTCTTGAATTGAACAAAGTCCTTACACAGACTAAAGAATGGGATTGAAAATAGGGTAATAACAAATAATGTTTTAAATCATCCAGACAAATGAAGTAAAGCCTTGTGATTTATGAATTGCCAGAAGCTGGGAGTGCGGAAATGACACACCACTCTTCCCCTCAAACAAGTAACATTATCTTTGGCCTCTATAGTTTTTGTAAGGTGAATCTGGATTTGTACACTAGCATTATTGCCAAGGGAAGTCCACATAAATGGAAGACTTATTATTTCTCTCCCAATAGGTGATACTTGGTTTATTGGGCTCATTACCCATCATCTAGATCCCTTTTTTTCATTTTGTTGTCCACCTCTAAGATTTTACAAGGTGCATGAACAAAACTTGAATATGAGGCTTGTACGATTTTCTCCTTAATCTGACAATTTCATGCAGTTGGGCTGGTTCTTGATCCCATCACACAAGTGGGGTACTCAGTTCCATTGGTCAAAGAATCTTCTGACATATGCACTGACTTAATGAGGTTGTAATGCAACTATCAGCTTCCCTTCTTGGAAGTGGACACTGCTTTCACAGAAAGTGGTGAATCTCTGAATCTCTGTCCCAGAAAAGCCATTTAAAGCAGAAGAATATACGTTTTTCAAAAATCCAGGGACTGAACGCTTTTGAACATAGAGTTTAGAATAATACAGCTCAGTAATATTCTGCTGACTTTTTAACATACTGCAGGATCAGATCAATCTACCAGTTGATTTGGCACAGAGAAGGAGTTGAGCCCTGGAGTAGATCTGCCATGATGGATTTGAATATTGGGGCAAATTTGATGACCTGTACCCTTTTTCTGCTCCTACTTTCTTGTGTTCTTGTGAAATAGCAACAGAAACAGTTCAAGTTCAAAGTAAATTATTATTGAAGTATGTATATGTCACTACATACTACCTTGAGATTAATTTTCTTGCAGTCATTCACCATAGGACAAAGAAATACAATAGAATCAATGAAAAGTTACACCCAATAGCTGAAAAAAACAAATATGCAAAACAAGACCAACTATGGAAATAAAAATAAACAAATAAACAAAAAACAAAACAACAAATAAATAAATAATACTGGAGACATGAGATGCAGAAAAAAAATCATATTTACTCCAACGTTTATTTTGAAATTACTATTGTAAATTCAAAATGAAATTTGATATACTCTCGGTGGGAACTTCATTTGATCTATTGAATTGAATTGACTTTATTTCTTACATCTTTCACAAACATGAGGAGTAAAAATCTTTATGTTACCTCTCTGTCTAAATGTGCAGTGTGCAATTATAGTCATTTATAATAATCTATAATAAATAGAATAGTTAATGTAACATAGAAATACACTCAAATCAGCGTGAGTTAATCAGTCTGATGGACTGGTGGAAGAAACTGCCCTGGGGCCTGTTGGTCCCGGCTTTTATGCTGCGGTACTGTTTCCCGGATAGTAGTAGCTGGAATAGATTGTGGTTGGGGTAACTCAGGACCTAATGATCCTACTGGTCCTTTCTCTACACCTGTCTTTGTAAATGTCCTGAAACATGGGAAGTTAACACTACAGATGCGCGGGGCTGTCCGCACCACTCTCTGCAGATTCCTGCGATTGAGGGAAATACAATTCCCATACCAGGCAGTAGTGCAGCCAGTCAGGATGCTCTCAATTGTGCCCCCATAGAAAGTTCTTAGGATTTGGGGGCCCATACCAAACTTCCTCAACCTTCTGAGGTGAAAGAAGCACTGTTGTGCCTTTTTCACCACACAGCTGTTAAGTACAGACCATGAGAGGTCCTTCTTGATGTGGATGCCAAGGAATTTAAAGCTGTTTACCCTCTCAACCCCAGATCCATTGATGTCTGTAGGGGTCAGCCCTTCTCCAGTCCTCCTGTAATCCACAACCAGTTCCTTTGTTTTTGCGACATTGAGGGAGAGGTTGTTTTCTTGACACCACTATGTCAGAGAGATGACTTCTTCCTTGTAGCCACCTCGTTATTGTTTGAGATTAGGCCAATCAGTGTAGTATCGTCAGAAAATTTAATTAGCAGATTTGAGCTGTGGGTGGCGACACAGTCATGTGTATACATGGAGTAAAGGAGGATACTTAGTACACAGCCCTGAGGGACTCCTGTGTTGAGAGTCAGAGGGGTGGAGGTGAGGGCGTCCACTCTTACCACCAGCCAGCAATCTGACAGGAAGTCCAGGATCCATTTGCACAAGGCAGGGCCAAGCCTGAACCCTCTGAGCTTCTTGTCAAGCTTGGATCTGTGCATCCGCTCATTAATGCAAATAGCTAATCAGCCAATCAAATGATAGCAATGCAATATGGTCAAGCACGCAGACATGGTCAAGAGGTTCAGTTATTGTTCAGCCCAAACATAGAATGAGCAGTTTTGGACCCCTGATCTTAGAAAAGATGTGCTGAAACCAGAGAAGGTTCAAAGGAGTTTCACGAAAATAATTCCAGGTTTGAACGTCTTGTCATATGAGGAGCGTTTGATGTCTCTGAGCCTATATTCACTGGAATTCAGAAGATGAGGGATGATCTCATTGAAATATATCAAATAGTGAAAGGCCTTGTTAGGGTTGATGTCAAGTGGATGCTTCCTATGGTAGAGAGTCTAAGACCATAGGACACAGCCTCAGAATAGAGGGGCGTCCTTTTAGAACACAGATGAGGAGGAATTTCTTTAGCCAGAATGTGGTGAATCTGTGGAATTCATTGCCACAGGCAGCTGTGGAGGCCGTTGGAATGTACATTTGAGGCAAAGGTTGATAAATATTTGATTGCTCTGGGTGTGAAGGGATAAGGGGAGAGGGCAGAAGATTGAGGCCGAAAGGAAAATTGGATCAGCCATGGTGAAATGGCAGAACAGACTTGATGGCCAAGTGGCCTAATTTTACTCCTATATCTTATTCATCTATTATAGTCTTATGGATGGGCTACAGCAGCAAAAGACCACAAACATACACAATGGCCACTTTATTAGGTACATGTGGTATCTAAGAAAGTGGCCACTGACTGTATATCTGAAAAGAAAAAAAATAATTGCAGTATTACATGGAGACAGCCAGGGGTGGAACTATTTGCATACCAACTTAAAGAGCCAGAGCAGATCTGATGGAACAAAGGATCTTTTTCTCTGCATTCCATTAAATAATTCTCCATACTTATATTTACACAAAGACACAGTTAAATATTTCCTTTTCCCTCTATGTCATACCCATCATCAAAACGGTAATCATCAAGTAAACTGACAGACACTCTGATATTAGTCTGCTGCTGTCATTTTTTTAAAGCTAGATGCATCGGAGATGTGAGATGAGATGAAAGCATATAACTGATGGTACATGCCACTGGAGATTTACTTAAACGTAGCCCATTTAAAATTAATTGAGAACTATTGCTATCCAATTTTCCCAACAATTTTATTTTTCTAAGCAACTACAAACCTCACTCACATTTGATGCTTTCATCTATGACTGACAATATCAATATCACATCATGTATTTAATTTAGGATCAGAAGGCAGTCATTTTGTTGACAAAGAAGTCAAAAAATATTAAATTCATGAGATGATCAGTCCTGATGATGGATCTAGGCTCAAAATGTCGACTCTCTATTCCTTTCCATAGATGTTGCCCCACCTGGAGTGTTCCTCCAGCATCTGTTAAGTGCTCACCACATGTAGTCTGTTCAAAAGGCAAACTGGAGACAAGTTCTCTAACCATCACCAACTGATGCCTGAAGAGTCACAGAAAACGACAGCACAGACACAGACCTCACTTCCTCACCCAACCCCATCCCACCACTACTACAGAGGCTGCTCAAACTCATGTGTTCCTACATTCCTCCAGCAGATTTGCTGCTGCGTTAGAAGAACCAGCTTTTAGATAAGACCTTACATTATCTGGTCCCTCAGGAGGATATGGGAAGACATCTCTTGTTGATACTGATGGACAAGCTAATTTTTTTTAACTTTCAAATTTCAAAGTTCAAAATAATTTTTTATCAAAGTACATATTTGTCACCATATTCAACCCTGAGATTCATTTTCTTAGAAGCACTCACAGTAAATACAAAAAACTAACAATAATAATAATAATAATAATAATAATAATAATAATAATAATAAATATGCAATAAATATCAAGAACGTGAGAAGAAGACCCCTTGAAAATGAACCCATAGGTGATGGGAACAATTTGGTGTTGGGGTGAGTGAAGGTATCCCCTCTGGTTCAAAAGACTGATATTCAAAGAGTAATAACTGTTCCTGAAGATGGTGGTGTTGGTCCTGAGTTCCTGTACCCCCTTCCTGTTGGCAGCAATGAGAAAAGAGCGTGGTCTGGGTAGTTGGAATCTTGATGATGAATACACTGCTTTCCTGCGACAGCGCTCCGTGTAAGTATGCACAATTGTGGGATATGTTTTACCCTTGATGGACTACACCAAAATCATTCTTTTTGTAGGCTTTACTGTTCAAGGGCATTAGTGTTTCCATACCAGTCCATGATGCAACCAGTCAATATACTCTCCACTTCACATCTATCAAAGTTTTAGATGACATGCCGAATCTTCGCAGACTTTTAAGAAAATAGAGGGGCTGCCTTCAGCGTAATGGCAGTTACGTGCTGTAACCAGGACAGATCCTCTGAAATAATAACAACAAAGAAATTAACAAAGACCCTTTCCACCTGTGATTCCCCCAGTGAGGACTGGCTCGTAGACCTCAGTTTCCTTCTCTTGGATTCAATAACCAGCTCCTTGTTGTTGCTGACACTGAGGGAGAGGTTGTGCACCACTCTGCTAGATTTTCAATCTCCCTCCTATATGCTGATTCACCACCACCTTTGTTTCGGGCAACGACGCTGGTGTCATCAACAAACTTAAGTATGACATTGGAGCTGTGCTTAGCATACAGTCATAAGTATAAAGCAAATAGAGCAGGTGGTTACCCACACAGTGTTGTGGTACACCTGTGCTAGTGAAGATTCTGGAGGAGATATTGTTGCCAATCTAAACTGACTAAGGTCTGCAATTGAGAAAATTGAGGATTCAGTCGTACAGCAAGCTATTGAGGCTCAGGTCTTGGAGCTTATTGATTAATTTTGAGAGATGAGAGTATTGAATTTCAAGCCATAGTCAATGAAGAGCATCCTGATGTATACATCTTCATAATCCAGATGTTCCAGTGATGAATGAAGAGCATGTCAACATCTGTTGTTGACCTGTTGTGACAGGAGGCAAGTTGGAGTGGATCCTCCAGCAAGAGTTGATATGTTTTATATCCAAAGTCTTAAAGCACTTCATCACAATGAAAGTAAGTGCTACTGGCCGATAGTCATTGAGGGAGATTACCATGTTCATCTTAGGCATCAGTATAATTGAAGCCTGCTTAAAGCAGGTGGGTACCTTAGACTGCTGAAGCGAAGGGTTAAAAATATCAGTGAACCCTCCAGTATAGGTCTTTAGTACTCAGCGAGATACTCCAACTGCACTAGATGCTTTTCTTGGGTTCATCCTCCTAAAAGATGCTCTTACATCGGCCTCAAAGAATGAAATCACACAGTTAGTGGAGATTGTAGGACTTTGTGAAAGTTTCTCCATATTTGAACAGTCAAAGTGAGCATAAAAGACAATGAACTGATCTGGGAACTGTGGTGAACTATGTATACCTGTCTGGGCACGCCCCTCTGCTGACTGCTCCTGTGGCTCCTCCCACAGACCCCGGTATAAAGGTGATTGGAGGCACTGCTCCTCCCTCAGTCTCCGAGATGCTCTGCTCCGTTTTGCTGCTAATAAAAGCCTATTGTTCGCCTCCCATCTCTGAGAGTTATTGATGGTGCATCAATTTTATTAGCAGCAATTTTAAAACATGGAGAGCATTTTACTACCGGACAGATTCGATATTGACCCTCAATCTCTGGAAGCCAGCGTCGCTTTCAAACTCTGGCTAGCATGCTTCCAATCGTACCTGGAGGAGATTCGTATGACCGAGCCTGCCACGATGCACAAGATTCTCCTCTCCAGGGTCAGTCCGCGGGTCTACTCCCTGATTGGGGACCTGCCAACCTACCAAGGGGCACTGGACGCCCTCAAAAGACAATGCCTGCGGCCGGTTAACACCGTCTACACAAGACATCGCTTAGCGACACGGCGGCAGTGGGCCGGAGAGTCGAGCGCTGAGTTTGTCCGGGCCCTACAGACACTCGTGTGGGCCTGCTACTGCAGAGGTCTGATGACGGAACAGCATGCGGAGCTGCTAGTAAGAGACGCCTTTGTTACGGGGATCAGGTCAGTGTACGTGTGCCAGCGGCTGCTTGAACACGCCGACCTTACCTTACTTTCGGCGATCGAGCCGGCCAACATGCTGGAGGCCGTTCTGCACAACACTGATGCTGTCCAGGCGCGCAATCTCCTGCCGGCCTCGTGGATGCCGCAGCCCGCCGGCGAATCGACCTCAGCTGCTGCCAGTCGCGAGTCCGTGAAGTCCCCGCAACCCGCTGGTGAATCAATCATGGCTGCTGCCAGTCGCAAGCCGGCGCAGTGTTACTTCTGCGGACTCGAAAACGCTGCCCAGCCCGAGAAGCTATCTGCTCCAGCTGCGGAAAGAAGGGCCACTTCACCGAGGCCTGTGAGTCCAAACCACGAGCGGGGTTGAGCAGCGCCGTGTGTGAGGCATGGGGGTCGCCATCTTGGTCGCTGCCATCTTGCCTGCCTGCCTCGTGCGAGGCATGGGGCGGCCATCTTGGTCGCCGCCATCTTTCCAGCCCACCGCGTGCGATGCATGGGGGCGGCCATCTTTGTTGGCGCCACCTCGCCCCGCCTCCAACCCACGGGTGCTTACCAGGCACCAAGACGGCGATTCAACTCTGGCCTCCGTGACCCTCGACCAAATCGCTCCACACCAGCTCGCAAGGTCAATGATGGACATCCTGGTGGAGGGGCACAGGACTAGCTGCCTGTTTGACACGGGCAGCACTGAGAGTTTTATTCACCCGGACACAGTGCAACGCTGCGGATTCGTGACACAGCTGGTACGCCAGAGGGTCACCATGGCTTCTGGATCGCATTCCACAGACATCCAGGGGGGTTGTGTAGCGACATTGGTGGAGCAGGGCACAGAATATCGGGACTTTGCGTTACTGGTCATGCCTCAACTGTGTGACCTTGTGCTATTGGGGCTCGACTTCCAGAGCCACCTGAAAAGTGTGACAATGGAGTATGACGGGCCCCTCCCACCAATCACTGTCAGAAATCCTCAGTTTTGTGGGACTTCGTCATATACCCCACTACTGACCACACACACACACTGACCCACACGTCCCACCCAACACCATGCCAACGGCCGCACTACTGACATCACTTGCAGCCTCTCCACCCTCAAGATCCCTCCCCCACCGCTGTTCGCCAACCTGACTCCCGACTGTAAACCTGTGGCAACTAAAAACAGGAGGTACAGTGTGGGGGACAGGGCCTTCATTCAGTTGGAGGTGCAGCGGCTGCTCAGGGAGGGGATCATTGAGCCAAGCACAAGTCCTTGGAGGGCCCAGGTGGTTGTTGTTCAGACTGGGCAGAAAAATAGGATGGTCGTGGACTATAGCCAGACCATCAATAGGTTCACGCAGCTTGACGCGTACCCCCTACCCCGCATCGTGGATATGGTCAATCAGATAGCTCAGTACAAGGTGTACTCGACAATAGATCTGAAATCCGCTTATCACCAGCTCCCCATCCGCCCAGAGGACCGCCCCTACACCGCCTTCGAGGCGGGCGGCAGGCTCTATCACTTCCTGCGCATCCCCTTCGGTGTCATGAATGGTGTCTCTGTCTTCCAGAGGGAAATGGACCGGATGGTGGACCAGTGCCAACTGAAGGCCACATTCCCATATCTGGATAACATCACCATCTGCGGTCATGACTGGCAGGATCACGACACCAACCTCCAATGATTTTTCCAAGCGGCCAAAGCTCTTAACCTTACCTATAACAGGGACAAGTGTGTGTTCGGAACCACCCGACTTGCTATCCTTGGGTATGTCGTGGAGAATGGGGTCATTGGCCCTGACCCCAACCGTATGCACCCCCTGTTGGATCTCCCTCTTCCCACCACCCTCAGAGCCCTCAAACGGTGCCTGGGCTTCTTTTCCTATTACGCCCAATGGGTCCCTCACTACGCAGACAAGGCCTGGTCAAGTCCACCGCATTTCCCCTCTCTGCCGAGGCCTGCGCGGCCTTCAGCTGCATTAAAGGGGACATTGCCAAAGCAAAGATGCATGCGGTGGACGAGACTATTCCCTTCCAAGTAGAGAGTGACGCCTCCGACTTCGCGCTGGCTGCTACCCTCAATCAGGCAGGAAGGCCGGTAGCATTCTTCTCTCGTACCCTTCAGGGCCCTGAAATTCGGCACTCCGCGGTGGAGAAAGAAGCCCAGGTCATAGTGGAAGCTATTAGGCACTGGAGGCACTATCTCGCCGGCAAAAGGTTCACCTTGCTGACCAACCAGCACTCAGTTGCGTTCATGTTCAGCAAACCAACAGCAGAGCAAAATCAAAAATGATAAAATTTTGAGGTGGAGAATTGAACTCTCCACCTACAACTATGACATCCTGTACCGGCCTGGAAGGCTGAATGAGCCCCCTGATGCCCTATCATGGGGAACGTGTGCCAGCGTGCAGCTCGACTGGCTATGCAGATCTTTGCCACCCAGGGGTCACCCGATTTTACCATTTCATGAAAGCCCGGAACCTGCCTTACTCCCTTGAGGAAATCAGGATGATGACTAGGGACTGCCAAGTCTGTGCTGAGTGCAAACCGCACTTCTACCATCCTGAAAAGGCACAACTTATCAAGGCCACCCTCCCTTTTGAGCAACTGAGTGTCGACTTTAAGGGCCCCCTTCCCTCCACCGACTGCAATGTCTACTTTCTCAACATAATCGACGAGTACTCGCGGTTCCCCTTTGCCATCCCCTGCCCCGATACCACTGCCACGTCCGTCATAAAAGCCCTGCACCAGCTCTTCACTCTGTTTGGATATCCCTGCTATATCCACAGTGATAGAGGGTCCTCCTTTATGAGTGACGAGCTGCGCCAGTACCTGCTGGCTAGGGGCATTGCTACTAGTAGGACCACGAGCTATAATCCCTGAGGAAATGGACAGGTGGAGAGGGAGAATGCCACTGTGTTGAAGGCCACACTCTTAGCCCTTAGGTCAAAGGGATTGCTGGTCTCTCGCTGGCAGGAGGTCCTCCCCGAGGCACTCCACTCCATCCACTCCCTGTTATGCACGTCCACCAATGCCACCCCTCATGAGCGACTCTTTTCTTTTCCCAGGAAGTCTGCCACTGGGACTACCCTACCGGCTTGGCTGACATCCCCAGGGCCAGTGCTGCTCCGGAAACATGCGAGGAGCAATAAATACTCCCCGATGGTTTAGAGGGTTCACCTACTTCATGCGAACCCCCAGTATGCCTACGTGGTCTTACCTGACGGGTGGGAGGACACGGTCTCTGTCCGCGACCTGGTGCCCACAGGGGCACCAGACCCCTACCCCGAACACTCCACGGTGACTATGAACCCCGTACCCACTGATGTATATACCCACGAGACACCGCGCACACCAAGCCCTATACAGACTCCTCACGACACTCCCATACCGAGCGCCACGCACACGCATGAGGGATTACTGACGCCTAACGGGCTGGCACCTCAAGTCAGGCCGGAGCCAACACAACCACTGTCACTGGTGCAATCACCACCGGTGCTACGTCGATCGCAGCGACAGACTCAACCGCTTGATAGACTTAATCTGTAAATATACTTGTAAGAAACTTCGCCCCGTGGGGACTCTCTTTTAAAACAAAGGGGGGGTGAATGTGGTAAACTATGTATACCTGTCTGGACATGCCCCTCTGCTGACTGCTCCTGTGGCTCCTCTCACAGACCCCTGTATAAAGGCGATTGGAGGCACTGCTCCTCAGTCTCAGAGATGCTGTGCTCCGTTTTTCTGCTAATAAAAGCTTATCGTTCGCCTCCCATCTCCAAGAGTTATTGATGGTGCATCAGGAACGAAACCTTGTTGTCACCTGTGTCACTTGGTTTCACTCTGTAGAAGGTGATAGCTTCCAAGACCTGTCACAGCGATCAAGCGTCCTTCCGTGGTTCACGATTGATCCAGAATTACCACTTTGCTGGAGGTCATATCTGGAACTCTTGTATTTTAGTTGGTCTCCAGATCTGAACACCACTGATCTATCCCTCAACAGACAGTGTGTCACTTCATTCATCCGGTTTGTCTGGCTGGAGAAGTCTAAAAGTTATGTGGGGACACACTCATCTAAAACTGCTTTTATAATGTCCCTGACAACATTGGCATATTCATTCAGATTCTCTAATGACTCCTTGAACACGGCCCAGTCCACTGACCTGAAAGCAATTCCATAGTTGCTCCTCTGCATCTTACAACCACTACGTTGTTGTTGCGACCTCTGGAGCAGTGCTCTTTAGCCTCTGTTTGTATATGGATAGTTGGAGGAAAACCAGATGATCAGATTTCCCGAAATACAGTCTAGGGATGGAATGACAGGCATTCCTAATTGTAGTATAGCAGTGGTTGTGCTACTGGTGGTATGTTGATGATAACTGGGCAAAGATTTATTCAAACAAGACTGACTGAAGTGCCTGACAATGATTTGAAAGGTGTTGGTGTTGTTGTTTCTTGTTTGCTAATCGATGTGCTCAATACTTTGAGTGCCTGCTTAACATTGGCCTTTGGTCAGGATCAGGGAGGAGAATTTCTTTGGCATGTAGAATGGTCAGCACATTATCACTAGAGCTCCTGTTTCGGGTAACAAAAGTTAGGCAAGACTGCTATGTTGAGCACCAAAGAATTTATCATGAAATATATTCCCCGGCTTATAGCTCTCTTCGAATCAGCAGTCTGGTCAATCCGGAGTATCGGTACATCTTACCGACGTATCTGGTGTGTCTTAAGAGAGCCAGATCTCCATGAAACACAGAACACAACAATCCCTCATTTCCTTCTGATATAGCAATCTTGCTCTTAGGTCCTCAGTGTTCTTCTCCAGTGACTGTACATTTGCAAACAATACACTGGGTAAAGGAAGATTTCCACCCCGCTGTTTCATTCTGGCTTGGTGTCCTCCCCTCCCCCACTTTTCTGGCCGTGGCGATGTACCTTCATCTTCTTAAAGGTGCCGTACCTGCATTCCTGAAGGTAGGTGCACCGATTACTTCAATCGATCATGAAATCACTAGTTCTTTAAGACAGTTCAAAAAATGTCACTTAAAGGGAAATTGCCAGCAGCAGACTGTAGTGAGAGGAGTTCAGAAGTATATTTTGAAGTATTGTAAGCTGCCCACAAAATAATGCTGTATTTCAAAAGCACCATCCTGGTTTGGAGTTCAGACCAGTTTTATTTCTGACCACTAAAAGAATTCAATTGACTATTTAATTATGCATTCCAGAACAAAGGGAGATAAAGGCCTGGCCAGAAGGAGAAACCCGAGCACTGTGGGACTGTTTTAAAAACATGGACTGGAGCATCAATCAATATACAAGATCTGTGACTAGCTACATAGAGAACTGCTTTGAGGATATCACTATTATGAGACATGTCTATGTGAGGGCAAGTTAGAAGCCGTGGCTGACAACAGAGGTCTGGATATGGCTGACAGATCAGGCCGCTGCCTTCATATTGGGAGATAAGGCAGCTCTCACGTCCAGCAGTGCTGACCTCAGCAATAATGAAGTGCTTTGAGTGGCTGGTTACGGAGCACATTGGAGCCCATCTTCCTTTCCAGTTCACTAATCCCTCAAATCGGACCACACCAGCGTCCCACAGAGCTGTGTGCTCAGCCCGCTGTTGTTCACGCTGCTGACACACGATCGAACTGCTAGATCCAGATCAAACTGAATCATTAAGTTTGCTGATCCCACAACCTCATCAGCAGCGATAACAAGACAGCATGCAGAGAAGAGGTAGAGCAGCTGGTGGAAAGATGCGAGCACAATAACCGGCAACACGTCTCAACATGGACAAGACCAAAGAGGTAATTGTGGATTATAGGAAGATGCAGGCTGTCAACACCTCATTGCACATACTCAGCTCCTCCGTGGAGAGAGTTTCTGGAAGTGCACATAACGGATAATCTCACCTGAACCCTCAACGTCACCTCTTTGGTCCAGAAAGCACAGCAGTGTCTCCACTTCCCTCACCCCCACTCTAACCAGCTTTTTACAGGAACACCATCATGAGAGTCCCGACCAACTACACAGCCGTTTGGTATGGAAATTGTAAGTCATTTGATTGCAGTGCTTATAAGATTGTGAGGACTGCTCAGAGGGTCATCAGGGTCTCCCTTCCATCCATCAGAGATACTTATCAGGAATGTTGAGTATGCAGGACCCTTAGCATTGTCAATGATCCCTCCCATCTGTCCGCCAATCTCTTTGACCCCTACTATCAGGCTGTAGGTACCATAGCAAAAGAACAAGAACTGTTAGGTTTGGAAGCAGCTTCTTCCGCCAGGCCATATGACTACTGAACTCCAGCTCTTGTCACGCATGAGGTGCCAATAGTGTTTACTTTTTAACTTGTGCTGCAAATGCACCTTATTACTTGTTAATTTATTTGTGGTAATATTACTTCATGTGCTACGTGTGTGAGTTATATGTACTGCGTTGTGCACCTTGGACCGGAGTAACGTTGTCTTGTTTTGTGGTGTACATGTGTACAGTTGAATGAAAATAAACTGAACTTGAATTTACTTTGTGCAAAATGGCTACTGTACATTTTTAAAATAATATAGCAATAACAGCAGTACAAAAATACATACTTTCTGCATTGAGGTTAGTTTCTTCATTAATGTTAATTTTATATCTCTCGCTCCTTAAAAGTGTGGTCCCAGTCCCTTAAGTTGAAGTGACTTGGACGACTATGTTTTACTCAGTTAGTTAAGCTGGATACGATTATCATAGAAAATCTTCAGACTAATACCGATTCTATTGAACTTGGCTAATTTGCCATTTCACAAATAGATTTATTTCCTTCAACGCACTGTTCTACTCTTCTCTGAACATATTCAAGTAATCATTCAGCTGCCATTTAAAGTGAAAATCTAATTCACAGATTCCAGTGGGATTAATTTTTCTTTTACCAAATATACAGGCAGCATTATACACCATTCATCATTTAAGTCATACACTCCGCAACCAATTTACTTCGTACAGAATGGAACACCCTGACAGCTAAAATTTATGTATTTATTTATCTAGCCAGCTAATTATGAATTTAAAGCTTAAAGGAGTCTGAATTGCTGAAATCTAAAGTTTCAAATGAAAGCTTGAATATATGATACATTGATGAGATTCAAGTTCATGTCCATTAGACAACAAATGCATGGCAAGAATACTAATGTTGTAAAAATGTCACCAACAGCAAAAAGCAGACGATACCCTGTTCATTTAAAGTGATCTTTAAAAGGACAAATTGTGGCAAGCATACATTAAGAAATAACAGTTATTAGACGTAGTAGTAAGTGGAGTAGTGACAAAATGGTGGCTTAATTATGTTCTTGAATGTCTGTGAGTTCAGTGATAAGTAAAGAAAAAAGATATATCAACTCACAACATAGACTCAAGAGATTCTGCCGATGCAGGAAATCTGCAGCAACATGCACAAAATGCTGGAGTAGCTCAGCAAGTCAGGCAGCATCAATGGACAGGAACAAACAGTCAATCTTCCAGGCTGAGAGCCTTCATCAGGACTGGAAAAGAAGGGGACAGCAGCCAGAAAAAGAAGGTAGGGGAAGGGGAGGAGTACAATCTAGTAGGTGGTAGGTGAGATCAGGTGAGGGGATAAACCCTGCCACCATCTTATTCCAGCTTATGCTCCCTTTCTTTCTAGACCCGATGGAAGTCCTGATAAATTTGTTGACAAATATTTTCTCTTACATAATCTGTAGGCCTCTCCTATCAGGTTCCTTCTTTTCCAGCCCTTTACCTCTTCCACCTGTCACCACCTAGCTTCTTAATTCATCTCCCTTATTCACTCACCCACCCACCTTCCCCCTCACATGGTTACACTATCATCTGCCAGCTTGTACTCCTTCCCTCCCCCACCTTCTCATTCTGGCTTCTTCCCCCTTCCTTTCATAGTTGCTGATTGATCCCCTCACTTCCCCAGCATTTTATGTCTGTTGCTCTGGATTTCTAGAATGAGCAGAATCTCCTGTGTTTATATCTTTCATCAACTGATTTAGCAACTGCCTGACTGTCAAATGGTATCTGAATAATTTTCTTATGAAACACCTTGGGTCATTTAACAACATTAAAGGCAGCATATAAACTCTTGTTGTTACTGAGGCTCTTTTATTCCAAATATCATGTGAAAATGGTTTACATGCTTGCATGTAAGTATTAGAAAGCATTTTAATTTTCTACTTCCATAGATGAATACTGAATTGTTGGGGCAATTCATATTTACTGGCAGGATGGGATTGCTAATATTTGAAAAGCAACTGAAATTTTCTCTCCTCATTTCCTGTCCTTTACCTTCAAATCCATCAGGACAGACACAGCTGAAAGAGTTGAGAAGATCAGTACAGGTGCCATCATTCTGACAGGGGTCACTTAGGCATTCATTCACCTCAATCTCACAGTTATTGCCTAGAAAGAAGCAAAAGATTCACTTCATTAGAAATTTTCCAGTGGTGCCTCACCGGCACAACTGTCAACAGGAAGAGCAGATAATTATATTGGATTATATACAGAAACTTTGCCCGTTCAGGTCGGGTGAAACATTAAAGACAGCCTGCAATTGCCCTTGAGGAGAAGACCAATTGCATTTTCATCATTGCTCAGCAAATAGACATGTCCTAGGAAAATGTGCAAGGTCACCCAGGTCCACGCTCAGCCACGAAAGAAGCCTGCCAGTAATAGGAGAGAAACATGTCAAACTTACCTACAAAGCCTGGTGCACAATAACAGGCAAATAAGTTCAAGCCAGCCTCACAGAGGCTAAGGGCATGGCAAGAATCTGCCTTGCAATCTCCACCCTCTGCATCACATAAATCTCCTTCTAATCCTGTTGAAAGAGAAAAAAAATAATAACTTGTAGCAAAACATTTAGGAATTAACACTTCTAGGTAACACCATTTTTCAACTGATTGTCCTAAACTACCATAAATTAATTCAGGAGAGTTTTTATTCATGTGGTTCACGAAGAGTTATGACAAATGGGCATTGATGCAATTAAGGAGAAACATGTTAAATGGGATTGTGAGACTGAAAAGGATATTAGAGTTTGTTGTTCACTTTGCATTGACAAATGTCTGTGGAGAATGAATACTGTCGATGAGCCAAATGGTCTGAATGACCCATATGTTCGATTCTATGTTCTGTTCATATTCTACACTTGCTATGTCACTGCATAGTACAGAAACGTCACTGCAACAGACAGGAGGGCTCTACAACAGGTAATCAAAACTGCCCAATGCATCACTGGCACCAGCCTCCCTGCTATCAAGGACAAAAAGATTCAAAAGATTCAAAGATTCAAAGTACATTTATTATCAAAATATTTATAAATTATACAACCTTGAGATTTGCCTGCTTGCAGCCAGCCACAAAGCAAGACTCCCAAAATAACCCAATTTAAAAAAATAAAGACCAACCACCAATGTGCAGAGAAAGAGAAGAAACACATATCATGCAAACAATAGAAGTAATCAACAGCATTCCGAACCAAACTGAGTCCTTAGATCTGAATCCCCAAAGCAGCCTGCCCAAAGCCTTGGTCTCAGTTTATCATATTAGCAGGGCAAGTTACCACAAAGCTTGCAAACACGAAGCACAGCAGCTGGGATAGTCTGAAAGCCGCAGTGCCACAGAGAGAAGAGTGAACATTCAGTGCGAGCGAACAAAATTGGCCCACACTTGCCTCTGGACCCAACATCCTGCCTTTCCAGTCTATCTGGGTCAACGTTTAATTTTGTCCAAACAGCTGATCATGCTTACATCAGGGCCCAGACCCTGCCACAGTGACATGCTCTGGGCCTAGTCCTTGCTGCCCAGTCTGAAGCAGTTCTTGACCTCTCCAAATTGGCTCGGTGTTTATAACGATCCAACCTCACACCCAAGGTAGTTGGACAGGCATCAAAGCTCCTCTTCTCCAAATCACTCAGTCCAACTCCATCTGCAACCCTGTCCTGAACACATTATGCTTTGACTTTGCAACATACCAGCACCGCTCATCCCTCCAATCAGCTTTGCCTTCGCTTGCCTCTTCATTTTTTTGCAGTAATATTTGTTACCAAGATGTTAGACTAAAAGCAGTTTTTTTTGCCAGCTGGTGTCGCAGTGACATCAGCACCGGACTCCGGAGCCAAGGTTCCCGAGTTCAAATCCAGTCGGGCCGCTCCGGACATGCTTTACATCCGTACCGGGTTGAGTGTCAAGCTCGTGACTCAGCCTCGTTAAAAAAAAGACAAACTGCGCTGTGAGAAGGACGTGGGGGACCCCTCACTGAATCTTTCCTCCAAGACAACCACTTGAAAAAAATAAGTAGTCGCCAATGCTCTGACAGAGTATGGCACACTGAAGAAAAATAATTTTTTTTAGTCTAATGTCTTGCCTTAAACTACCAGTAAGCTGTTGTTTGCCTTCAGTAGTACCATCTTAAAACTCCTATTTATCCAGAAAGGAGCCAGAAAAAGTCCAGCAATATCATAAAGGATCCTACTCACTATTGTCGCACTGCCGTCAGGGAGAAGTGTATGCTGTATCCACGCCACGACTGACAGATTCAAAAACAACTGGTTTCCCCAACACCGCCACCCACTAACACACTCCACTACACACTCCCCACCACCACTCCTGTGCATGTTGTCACTTTATGTATGTACAATCAATCTATGTGTTCAAAGGTTAACTTATTATCAAAGTATACAATGCTGAAATTCTTCTTCTCCAGATGGCCATGAAAGAAAAGTGCAGCAGCACAATCATCAACCCCCAAATGCCACCTCCCTACACAAAAAAAACAAACAACAATGGAATAAGCACGTCGACTGCCCAAATTCCCCTCCACTGCACACAAAAAATGAGAAAAATCGGGCAAAAAACACAGAGTATAAGAAAATTATAAAACTGAATAAAGTCCCTATTTGAAGTCTATATTCGTATTCATATCCATATCAAAAATACAGAAAACCTGGATACCATTCTCTGGGCACAGTGGCAGTCTCTCCAGCAGCAGAGCGATCCCACCAGAGTTCAAAAGGCAGTCTCCCTTCTCCAGCAGCAGAATGATCCCACCAGAGTTCAAAAGGCAGTCTCCCTTCTCCAGCAGCAGAACAATCCCACCAGCGTTCAAAAGGCAGTCTCCCTTCTCCAGCAGCAGAATGATCCCACCAGCGTTCAAAAAGCAGTCTCCCTTCTCCAGCAGCAGAACAATCCCACCAGAGTTCAAAAGGCAGTCTCCCTTCTCCAGCAGCAGAACAATCCCACCAGAGTTCAAAAAGCAGTCTCCCTTCTCCAGCAGCAGAACAATCCCACCAGCGTTCAAAAAGCAGTCTCCCTTCTCCAGCAGCAGAACAATCCCACCAGAGTTCAAAAAGCAGTCTCCCTTCTCCAGCAGCAGAACAATCCCATCAGAGTTCAAAAGGCAGTCTCCCTTCTCCAGCAGCAGAACAATCCCACCAGAGTTCAAAAGGCAGTCTCCCTTCTCCAGCAGCAGAACAATCCCACCAGAGTTCAAAAAGCAGTCTCCCTTCTCCAGCAGCAGAACAATCCCACCAGCGTTCAAAAAGCAGTCTCCCTTCTCCAGCAGCAGAACAATCCCACCAGAGTTCAAAAGGCAGTCTCCCTTCTCCAGCAGCAGAACAATCCCACCAGCGTTCAAAAAGCAGTCTCCCTTCTCCAGCAGCAGAACAATCCCACCAGAGTTCAAAAGGCAGTCTCCCTTCTCCAGCAGCAGAACAATCCCACCAGCGTTCAAAAAGTAGTCTCCCTTCTCCAGCAGCAGAACAATCCCACCAGCATTGAAAAAGCAGTCTCCCTTCTCCAGCAGCAGATCGATCCCACCAGCATTGAAAAAGACAGGCAGCGGCGCTCACCCTCTGCATTCGCCTCAATGTTTCTGGCTCTCTTGTTGCTTTAATCAGCAATCAATAGAAGCTTTAATTGGTGAAATGGAGTCGAATGTAGGCTTGTGCCTTATCCCTTTGTCTCCTCACCATGAGATCTGTGCCCGCTGTCTCTGCCTTCCAGAATCCTCTCGGAGACTGCAAAGCAATGAAACAACCAAACGATCTCCAAACTGCAAATCACAGGCTCCAACAGTTCCAGAATCACAATCAAGATGAAATACAGACGTAAAGACATGAAATAAGTGAAATGAATGGATTCATGGTCAATCCAGAAAATGTTGACCATGGGAGCATTGTACACAGGCACCATCTTGACCGTAAGTCGTATATAAGACCATAAGATATAGGAGCAGAAGTAGGCTATATGGCTCATTGAGTCTGCTCCGCCATTCAATCATGGGCTGATCCAATTCTTCCAGTCACCCCACTCCCCTGCCTTCTCCCCATACCCTTTGATGCCCTGGCTAATCAAGAACATATCTATCTCTGCCTTAAATACACCCAATGACTTAGCCTCTATAGCCGCTCATGGCAACAAATTCCACAGTTTTACCACCCTCTGACTAAAGTAATTAGTCCGCATCTCAGTTGTAAAAGGACGTCCTTCAATCCTGAAATCGTGCCCCCTTATCCTGGACCTCCCTATCATAGGAAATAGCTTTGCCATATCTAATCTGTTCAGACCTTTTAATATTCGGAGTGTTTCGATGAGATCCCCCCTCATTCTTCTGAACTCCAGGGAATACAGCCCAAGAGCTGCCAGACTTTCCTCATATTGTAAGGGTGTGTGTGTGTGTGTGTGTGTGTGTGTGTGTGTGTGTGTGTGTGTGTGTGTGTGTGTGTGTGTGTGTGTGTGTGTGTGTGTGTGTGTGTGTGTGTGTGTGTGTGTGTGTGTGTGTGTGTGTGTGTGTGTGTGTGTGTGTGTGTGTGTGTGTGTGTGATGTTTTTTTTAATTACTGTGTTCTTTATCCTATCGCATTTTTTTGTGTTGCAAAAAAATTGTTCTCCTTTACATCTGTATACTGGGAATGACATTTAATAATCTTAATCCTTGAATCTTTATTTTACAATTCAACTTAAATTTGCAGCAGCATAAATTCATATTCCTTTTCAAAAGGCATGTTTGAAAACTCCATACAATTGGACAAGAGTGAGACATCTACCAAGGCATACCTACCATGAAGGCAATGGCATCTAAATTCTGTTGGCTCATCTTCGCATTGTGAGTTGTTCTGGCATAATCCAACCATACAGACATTTACTGGAGTTGCACAGGTCTCTCCCATATATCCGAGGTGACAAATGCATCGAAAACTATTCACCAGATCTTCACAGTAGATGGTGTTTGCAGGGTGGCATGGATTTGACAGACATTCATTTATTTCCACTGAACAATCTTTACTTTCAAAACCTGTCAAAACAACCAATGTTTTATTAATTTTGCTCTAATAAAAATAGAGTGCAAATACAACTTTGAACTTGCATGCAAACAGTTAAAGATTGCTTGTTTTTTTTGCTTTGTTAGGTAGTTCCAAAGTTTTGGCCCAGCTCAAAGAAGGAATGGTGATTATTGCTCAGGTCAGGATGGTTTACAGCTCTGAGGGAAGCAGAGACTTGGTCCAAAGTGCAAAGTTCAATGTAAATTTAATATCCAAAGTCTGTATTTGCCAGAATATACTACCCCGTGATCCATTTTCATGCAAACATTCAGAGGCGAACAAAGAAGTACAACACACAAACACAGACTGACAAACAAACAATGTAAAAAAGAAGACTAACTATGTAAGTTCACAAGTGAACTTCTTGAATTTACAAGCATGTACTGCCCGTCTAGTTTGGTGAGGTCATGAGGTTGAGAAAAAGTCTTGGAGAAAATAATTGAATATGGGTTAAATGTAGACAGATCAACTTCCTTATACTTTCCACAACTCAGAAAACCAACATGACACAGGTTAACTAACATTCGAGATTTACTCATACAGACAAACCAGGAGACATTGGAAGCTCTTCCTACTCTCTTGTAGATACTGACTGAAACCACTACACTTTCATGTCAGGTTTCTTTTCTTGAAGAATTAGAACTCTTCATATATGCAAATACAGCAGAAACTCATCCCTCAGATTTAAAAAGAGTTTTCACTCACATTCAGACTTGTGCTTCTACTGTTTCAAGTGCTACAATAATAGGTTAGAAATGAATGCAAACACAAGGAAATATGCAGATGCTGGAAATTCAAGCAATGCACACAAAATGCTGGTGGAACGCAGCAGGCCAAGCAGTATCTATCGGAAGAAGTAGAGTTGATGTTTTGGGTCGAGAACTTTCGTCAGGACTAACTGAAAGAAGAGATAATAAGAGATTTGAAAGTGGGAGGGGGAGAGGAAAGATCTGAAATAATAGGACAAGACAGGAGGGGGAGGAATGAAGCTAAGAGCTGGAAAGGTGATTGGCAAAAGGGATAAACAGTTGGAGAAGAGAAAGGATCATGGGATGGGAGGCCTAGGGAGAAAGAAATGAGAGGGAAACACCAGAGGGAGATGGAGAGCAGGCAAGGAGTGATTGGGAGAGGGACAGAGAGAGAAAAAAAGAGAGAAAAATGTGAAAAATAATAAATAAATAGATCGATAGATAAATGAATGAATGAATAAATATGGGATGTGGTAAGAAGAGGAGGGGGGCATTAACAGAAGTTAGAGAAACCAATGTTCATGCCATCAGGTTGGAGGCTACCCAGTGGCAACACATTTTAATTCTGCATCCCATTCCCATTCTGATATGTCTATCCATGGCCTCCTCTACTGTCAAGATGAAGCCACACTCAGGTTGGAGGAACAACACCTTATATTCCATCTGGGTAGCCTCCAACCTGATGGCATGAACATTGATTTCTCTAACTTCCATTAAAGCCGCTCCTCCCCTTCTTACCCCATCCCTTATTTATTTATTTATTTATTTATTTATCTATCTAGCTATCTATCATTTTTCCCTTTTTTCTCTCTCTTGTTTCTCTCTCTCTGCCCCTCTCACAATCACTCCTTGCCTGCTCTCCATCTTCCTCTGGTGCTCCCCTCCCCCTTTCTTTCTCCCTAGGCCTCCCATCCCATGACCTTCTCCCTTCTCCAGTTGTGTATCCCTTTTGCCAATCACCTTTCCAGCTCTTAGCTTCATCCCTCCCCCTCCAGTCTTCTCCTATCATTTTGGATTTCCCCCTCCCCCTCCTACTTTCAAATCTCTTACTATCTCTTCTTTCAGTTAGTCCTGACGAAGGGTCCCGACCCAAAACTTTGACTGTACTTCTTCCTGGTGCTGCCTGGCCTGCTGTGTTCCACTAGCATTTTGTGTGTGTTGCTGGAAATGAATGCAAGTGGTTTTATTGTACAACGGGCTCATAATAAATTCCTTTCACTATTATCTAATGGAGGCACTGGTCCATTTATTCAAATGGCTCAAAGCCTTTGCTAAAATAGCAGAAAAGGGAATTTAACATGAGCATGGTCCTGAGGGATTCATAATATGTTGCAATTCTTTTTACTGACTATTCCATTTCAACAAGGATGAAAATGATAGAATTGAAATACATTTAAATAAGGGAAAGCTTATCAAACAAGTATAAACAATATCTATCTGGTGACAATTCAAATACAATGAATATTCATAGTATATAACCCATAAAATTCTTAACCAATTTTATGTGCATCCCTCAAGAGCGCGTGCACCTTTCCTTCCCCTTTGTACTCCACACCCTGCGACATTGCATAAGAATAGGCTGTAATTCCAGTACAGGGATCTACACTCAGTGGCCACCTTTTAGGTAAATCTGTACACCCGCTTGCCGATGCAAGTATCTAAACAGCCAAGCACGTAGCAGTAACTCAATGCAGAAAAGCATGCAGGTATGGTCAAGAGGTTCAGTTAATGTTCAGACCAAACATCAGAATGTGAAAGAAATGTTATCTAAGTGACTTTGACTATGGAATAATTGGTGGTGCCAGACAGGGCAGTTTGAGTATCTCAGAAACTGCTGAACTCCTTGGATTTTCACACACAACGGTGTCTAGAGTTTACAGAGAAAGGTGTGAAAAAAAATCTAATGACAGCATTTCTGAGGGTGAAAATGCCTTGTTAATAAGAGAGATCAAAGGAAAATGACCAGACCGGTTCAAGCTGACAGGAGGGCAGTAATAAGTTAAATAAACATGCATAACAACAGTGGTGTGCAGAACAGCATCTCTGAATGCACAAAATGTCAAATATTGAAGTGGATGAGCTGCAGCAGCAGAAGAGTACACTAGGTTCCACTCCTGTATCTAATTAAATGGCCACTGTTGATTAACATTTTGACAAATACAATCAAGTTGGGTGTGTGCTTATTAGGCATAGAATGGCTGGTGATACAGTATGTTAGATTTTATTTAATACACCGGGAATCACTGATATGGGTAATATGTATTGGTCATCCAAAACTTTCCTTGGTGGTGAGATGTCTTCTTTAATCATTGCAGTGCCCATTGTGAAGGTAGATACTCCTTGGTGCTCTAAGACAGGGAAGCCTAGAATGTTGATCCAATAGTGAAGAAGCAACACAACCAGACCAGACCTTGAAATTGGAATGGTGAATGAGTTGGAGAAGGTGAAGATTGTAGTGATCCATCTGCTTATTACCCTGGATGTGGACAGTGGTGTTTGGAAGTTCTGTGAGAATGAACAGAATATACATTCAATGGATCCTTACATAATCCCAAAGCTTTGACGTGCAAGGAAGGAGCTAGAATATGACATCTGTATTATTATTGGGAAGAGTAGCACATTGCTTATTACTGGGCTAGCTTGAATGAACTGATACAAATGCTGGCTGACTGCTGGGAATGAAAGAAAACATTTTGAAGAATTACTATCACTGGTTAGTCCAGAGGTCAATACCAAAGAGCGAAGCTTGAAGGTCAATCAGAAGTCCAAAAGTCGTGGCCCAATGGTTGAAGCATGAAGGCTTGTCTTAGAGTGGGAGGACGGCCAGTGATGAAGGATCTGAGTCCAAAATATTGACTGTTAATTCTTTTCCTTAGATGTTTCCTAAGCTGCTAAGTTCATCCAGCATTTTGTGTGTGTTACTCTGCATTTCCAGCATCTCTTATGTTTATGAAATGTCATGCTACTTGGATCTTGAGATGTCGGTAAATACCAGTAAATAGTTATCTCTTGGGATGGAGTTAGAGAGATCGATAGAAGTGTTGGAAATATTTGCTAATGTTTGCACAATGTTCAACTCCATTTGCAAATCATGTTTGTGTGTGACAAAACACAAACAACATTCAGGGATGGGCTAATAAGTGAACAATGAACACTGCTACTAAATAATTGGCAGGAAATGAAAGTCTGCATCAAGAATATAATCACCTAACCTTGACATTCAATAAAATTACCACTTCCAAGTCTTGTAGTATTGCTGAGTCAATGTCCTAAAGATCAAATTTGACCAGATATTTAACTGGATGTGTCACAGAAGTATTGCAGCTTCAAGCAAAGGTTAAATTCTGGCAGTTCTATGACAAGCAATTATCCATCTAGTGTACTCAAACTGTATCCACTATTTGAAAGACACATGCTAAGAGTATGATGGAAGTCTATCAACTTGCCTTGCTCAGTACAGCTGCAATAATACTCCAGAAGCATCAGGAGCAAAGCAGGACACCAACCACCCTCTCCATTCTAGGCATACTAGAAGTTTGATTGATCGCAGAGCATGGCAAAATGTTTGTAGACATTTTGGCTCCAATCAAGAAGCCATCATCAGTGCACAGTTGAGGGTGTTGGCTCCTCAGAATGCCAGTTTATATAATCCTCCAGGGTACAAATGGATATTGATTAGACATTGTGATCTGGTTGGCCTGTTCAAAACACTATGAACAGCATAACAGTAGAAGATTCTGATTGGCTGGCTTCAAAGGAAATACTTGCTTCGCTGTCCAGACCCCAAAATTACTGGCGGTTCATTGATTGTGGACATCATTGTTTTCCTTTTCGCTGTGTTTATATACAGGATCTACATGGATGTGTCTGTTGATTGATCCTTCTGTAGAGAACCATGCTTTGAGAAATTCTCTTTTTTTTGTCCTTGCTTGATTCAAGACTCTGGCTGTCATTCAGTTGAATGCAGTCCTTCATCTTCATGAGCTGATATTAGCGAGAGTGGGTCGTGCCCTCTGCCCATTCACTGATGTTCATGCAACCTGGTTGATAGTTTTCTGCTATTTAACCAACGTAGTACTTGTCGCAGTCACTACACCGGATTTTGTAGATAACCCATGTAAGGTACATCAATATCACTTCCCATCCATGATCTTGACCAGAAATTAGAACAAGGGCAGCAAGACTATGGAACTATCACAACCAGAAGATTGCTCCTCCGAGACATACACCATCCTAACTTCGAAATATTGGGCTGGAGTTTAAATCTCTGGCTGTGAAACTGCATACATTTTCATTTCCAAAGTAACAGGGAGCCTTGAAGTCATACGTGACAGCAAGGTTGCATTTAACCCATGGTATAGGTGGGGTTGGTGTTCACTGACCTTCAGGATAAAGTGTGGTGTATCTATTTTTCTCTTCTTAATATTTCAGTTGATGTTTATTACTTTATATGGTTCAATGAAATGTATTATATTTACGAACAACATAGAAGGAGACCACATACAAACTTCTCTCAGAAAATCGAGGCGATCAGAATCAAATCTTAGATAGAGGGACGCTCCTATAGAAAAGAGATGAGGAGAAATTTCTTTGGATAGAAGTTGGTGAATCTGGGTAATTCATTCCCACAGATGGCTGTGGAGGTCAAGCCATAGGGTATATTTAAAGTGAAGGGTGATAGATTCTTGATTAGTAAGGATGACAGAAATTATGGGGAGAAGGCAGAAGAATAGGTTGAGTGGGATAATAAATCACCACAATCGAATGGCGCAGCAGACTCGATGGGCCAGATGGTCTGATTCTACTCCTATGTCTTATAGTACCACTGACCACATTAGTTAATACGTCATTCCGAGTGAATCATATACTCTAAATAGTGTAATTAAATTTGTCATTTCCTTACAGTAATTTTTTTAAAAATTTATTTCAATCATCATTAATATTACTGATTGTCAGGTGTATTGAACTGTACTTTAAAGTGGACTGTCAAATGTCTTCATTGGCACTGAGTCAACATCCTGAAGCACCCTATGCAACAGCTCTGTCAGAATACCTTCACCAGAAACTTTGCAGTGGTTCAAGGAGGAGGCTTCCAACCACCTTCTCATGGTCAGTTAGACAGGAAATAAATGCTGGGATTGTCAGCACAATTCATATAGAGCAACTATAAATAAACCCTTGGATATTGTCTCAATGTCTCTATAACAGAAAGGGGAACATAAATGTCACAAGGCTCTTTTCCTCAGATAACCAAGTGGGTTGGAATAACATCTCAGCATAGTTCATAGTGCATAGTTCTTGAAAGAATTAGGCTAGTTGTTCCCTTTCAATTTTCTATCCAACCTTTATGGTCATATAATAAAATGGCAATATAGAATTGAACACTAACTTAATATTCTCCGAGACCAGATTCTATTACAGTTTTGTTATTCTGTGAAGGTAGATGAGCTGGACACTACACTAATGCTCTAAATAGAAAATATGGAAGTCAGCTGGAATATACATCACAATGAAAGCTAATCAAATTCTAATCAATGGCACTGTCAAAATCTAGTGGGTAAATTACATATCATTTTATCCTTCAGACTGTTGGTCATTTTTTTTCTTTGATCTTTTCGCTTATGATATTTTTCTTCAGAAAGTAAATGAATGTTTGTAATGGCACATTGAACAATTTCCACGTTGGGCATCACATCAATGCACATTTCTCTCGGGTCAGTTCCAGTACTGACAAATCGGCAGTAAATGCTGTCCATTGCAGTACCAAGGGAAGGCAGTAGACTTCGAAGTGACATATCTCACAAGAGCTCAGTTTTCCTCTCCAAAATGGCAGAAAGCTGCAGTCTCCATTGAGTTTATGGCTCAGACTTAGTCAATTTTTAGGTTTTAGTAGGTTCTCAGGGATGGCTTTGGGGACAGAGAGGGCAGGTAAGGGTCATTGAAGGTTTTGGGAAAGGGATGTGGGGAAGTAGAGGACAGGCTGCACAGTCTAAGCCTCTTTTCTGTGTTTGAAGGTCAGTGATGTGGATATGGTTGGATGGTGAATTCTGGGATCTGAGTTTCATGTGAGCAAGAGGCTCGAGTGATGGTGATCTCCAGTCTGGCAAGACCAGAGTTTGAAACCAAGTGTTCAGGGTCTCATTATCAGCAAGTCCAATGTTCTAGCCCGGGAATTCGCTTCCCAATGGCTGCCCTCCCCCGAATCTGAAAATCTCTGTGACTTCTGGGACAGTCAAAAGCAAATAACTTCTAGTCCTTGAGTCCACTGGAGGCTAAGCCCAAAGATAGCCTGTCCTAGGGTTAGGGTACAGTGCGTGTATGTGGGTGGGTGGTTGGGAGTGAGGAACAGGGGCTTGTCTTGCTGTTATTGTATTGATACGTTTTGTTTTGTTGTGTTCTGTGTTGTTCTGCCAGGCATTGTGGGAATGCTATTTTGGCGCCAGAATGCGTGGTGACACTTGTGGGCTGCCCCCATCACATCCTTGACTGTATTGGTGTTAGTGAACATGACATATTTCACTGTATATTTCAATGTACTTGTGGTAACACAGAGTCTTGCTGTCTTCAGAAGTTTTCTGATGACTCTGCCATAGTTGGATGCATCAATAGGAGAGATAAGGCTGAGTACAGGGCTACAGTGGGAAAATTTGACACATGGTGTGAGCAGAATCATCTGCAGCTTAATGTGAAAAAGACTAAGGAGCTGGTGGTGGACCTGAGGAGGGCTAAGGCACCGGTGACCCCTGTTTCCATCCAAGGGGTCAATGTGGACATGGTGGAGGATTACAAATACCTGAGGATACGAATGGACAACAAACTGGACTGGTCAAAGAACACTGAGGCTGTCTACAAGAAGGGTCAGAGCCGTCTCTACTTCCTGAGGAGACTGAGGTCCTTTAACATCTGCTGGACGATGCTGAGGATGTTCTACGAGGCTGTGGTGGCCAGTGCTATCATGTTTGCTGTTGTGTGCTTGGGCAGCAGGCTGAGGGTAGCAGACACCAACAGAATCAACAAACTCATTCGTAAGGCCAGTGATGTTGTGGATGTGGAACTGGACTCTCTGATGGTGGTATCTGAAAAGAGGATGCTGTCCAAGTTGCATGCCATCTTGGACAATGACTCCCATCCACTCCATAATGTACTGGTTAGGCACAGGAGTACGTTCAGCCAGAGACTCATTCCACTGAGATGTAACACTGAGCATCATAGGAAGTCATTCCTGCCTGTGGCCATCAAACTTTACAACTCCTCCCTTGGAGTGTCAGACACCCTGAGCCAATAGGCTGGTCCTGGACTTATTTCCACTGGGCATGATTAACTTACTATTATTTAATTATTTATGGTTTTATATTGCTATATTTCTTCACTACTCTTGGTTGGTATGACTGTAATGAAACCCAATTTCCCTCGGGATCAATAAAGTATGTCTGTCTGTCTGTAAATAAATCTAAATCAGGATGAATGTAGCAGGTTCTCATGCTAGCACGTATGAACTGGTCATACTGTACAACCTTGTGCTTTCTTCTGACTCTGAGTTGCAACTCGGTACATTCCAACTAAGCAAATAATTATGTTATAATGTAGTTACAAAATTCTTATTCTGTAAAATAACAAAAATACAGTAAAAACAACTGACTGAGCAGGGGCTATTGCATACATTAATCATGTTTTTCAAAACGATACAAATCATGTGTAAGATTCAGCAACAGTTAATGGTATTCTTTCATTTTGCTGCTAGTTTTTTGGTTTTTGCCTCTTTCTGTGGTCTCTCAGTTTCCATTTTCCAGACTCATGTGGGTGTTGGGAAGGGGAAAGGGATGGTTGCTAGGGGTGTGGAGAGGAAGAGCAGGAAGTTAGTTTCTTTGGAGATAATGGATTCCTCTACAGTGAGCAGTGAAGGGCTTTGGTGTCATTCATTTATTGCATGTGAAAAATGCTAGTTGCCCAATTAAAAAGAAATAGCAACAGCAGATAAAAAGGATTTTAAGTTTCTCCAGCTCATTATTGTTTGACAAGGTCGATAGGGGAGGCTTGATTGTCTCTGAGTACAAACTAACAATAGAAATTATCAGTGGTGTTGTTTTAAGATCACATACCCTTGGTGTCATGTAAAGCTTGTTCCTTGAATTCAAATCTTGCAAATTACACACAATATGCTGTATATAGACAGAGTATAAATATGTTTTGCCTTGTTAAGCTGATTCTGATACTCAAGAAAACCATTCACCAGGTAACAGAATCTCTACTGAAGATACACCAAGATTCCCTGCCACACCTGGGGGTAAGCTTTTCAAGTGTGGAACCTGCACAGTGAGCTTACACTCCCACTCCTTTAGAGCATAGTAGTTGGCGTAACACCACACAGTGACAGCTTGAGATCGGGGTTCATTTCTTGCCACTTGCTCCAAGGAGTTTCTCTGTTCTCTCCATGATTGTGTGGATTTCCCCTGGATGCTCCAGTTTCCTCCCACATGCCAAAGGAGGACGATTAGGGTTAGTGAGTTGTGGGCATGCTCTCCTGGCTCAGAAGTGTGGTGATATTCATGAGGTATCCCCGCACAATCCTTGATGATTTGATTTGACCCAAACAATACATGTTTCAACATACATGTGAGAAATTAAGCTCATCTTTATCTTTACACCTGGAGAGCTCAGTTTAGAAGAGAAGGATTGTATAGGTATTACCTTCACACATTGATAGCCATGGTTAATGTGACTGGACACCTGCTTGATACAGAAGTCTGAAGGTTTGAATCCCACACCAGTGACCTGAGCCGATTTTTGACTGCTGTACTGAGAAACTACTGCAGTCACTACTACTGCTTTTTTATTTGGAGGTGGTATTAAACCTTCTTGCCCTCTGAAGTATATATAAATCTATCCTATGCTCTTATTTTGAAATGAACATGATATTTACTTGCTTCAGGTCAAAACTTATTCCTCAGCCAACACCACTAAAATTGGTTATCTGCTCAGAATTTCATTATCTGTGCAGGCTTCTTAAACTCATATTGGCTGCAGTAGTTCCTCCAGTTTCATGGACTACAAAGGGTATTGGTGCCTCTCAATGCTGTGGGACAGTAGTGCAACAGTTAGCAATCTGTTCACCTCTGTAGGTTTGATCCTGACCTCCAGTGCTTTCTGTGCAGAGATTGCATATTCTCTCTGTGATCAGATGCATCTCCTGTCAGGTGCTCCAGTTTCCTCCTACATCTGAAAGATGGGCCAGTAGGTGAAATGGTGACTGTAAGTTACCCTTCAGTGTAGGTAAGTGGCAAAAATTGATCAAAGCAAAGTTGATGCGCATGTGAAAGAGAATAAGTTGCAAGGTTATGGGGGAACAAGGAGTTGGGAATGGGAGCTGGAAAGGATTTTTTTTGCATGAAGAAAGAATGAAATATATATATTTCCTTTCTCCCAATTTTAGCAGAACAGGATGTTCTAACACATTTCACTCTCTGTATTAATATGAGTGACACTCAACAGTCTTCTGTAGTATCCCAACACGTTTTCTGTTGTTTCAAAGGAACAACCATTCTTAAAGCAATTAACCATCTTTTCAGGGCAACGTGGTTATGCCATGAAATCTCAACAGTTCAATGAAGATTTTCATATGAAAAATGAATAGAAGCAATTTTGATTATAACAATGTGCTTCTGCAATAACACTGTTGATTGTAATTCCTTGGCTAGCGTGTTGTTGCATTAAGTTTCCTCTTCATTTGTTTTTGTTTTTTTTCCATTTAAATAAATCTTACTGTTATTTCAGTTTCTCCTTCTCTCCCTTTTTCCTGAAGGAGTCACTATGCATCGCCTGTACATCTAATACTGAAGGTGTGCGGGATAGGTTATTCTCTAAAATGTTCTCCTTTATGTTGAAAGAACAATGCAGACTGGGTGAGTGCTCTCTGAAAGATCACAGTTCATGCTGTCTGGATGACCCTGAGTTTCCATTTTGCTATCAATTTAGTTCTTTGTCATAGTCTGCAGCACAAAAACAGGCTCTTCGACACATCTAGCCCACGCCAAATTGCTATTTTTCCTAGTCCCTTCTACCCTCACCCACCATCGCCCTCTGTAGCCCTCCCATCTATGTACTTAACCAAATTTCTCTGAAATGTTGAAATCAAATCTGCATCCACCACTTCCGCTGGCAGCTTGTTCCATGTGCTCTCCACTCTTTCAACGCTCCTCACATTTCATCCTTATCCCATGACATTTAGTTTTAGTCTCACCTAACCTCAGTGGCAAAAAACAACTTGCTTGCATTGATCCTATCGATACCACTCATAATGTTACATACCTTTCCCACTCTGACTTCTCTACCTTTGGCCTCGAGCAATGTTTCAATGAAGCCCAAAAGTAAGTTGTGCAGACAAATACATCATCTTACAACTAGGGCATTACAACCCTCAGCACACAACACTGAACTCAATAACAGCAGATATCCAGCCTTGCAGACACAAGACAGACTATGAACTCTGGAAATCTGTAGCAACACACATAGGAGTGGAAGGAACTCAATGAGTCAGGTAGCAGCTCTGAAGGGAAATGAACAATTGATGTTTTAGGTCACGAGGACTATTCCCATGCTGTATTCTCTGTGACTTTGACCTTTTTGTGGGTTGGTTCAATATTAAAATATAAAACAATGCAGCTAAGAAATAGACCCTCGGGCCTATGATGCTGCACCAAACTAATTAAGCTAATAGCACCTAATCCCTTCTTCCTGTACATGAGCTATATCCCAGTCTGTTAAATAAAAACACCTACAGTGCACATCTACTTCAAAATTCTCCCCTCTCACTTAAAATGCATGCTCTCTAGTTTTAGCCATTTTGACCCTGGGAAAAGAATGTGTATTAAAGAGAAGCTTGTCCAGAGCAGCATTTTCTTACCAAACGTAAATAATGAATAGCCTGTCGCTGCCTTCCAGTACAAATCTTGCAAAACCCTTAATTGTTATTAAATTAGTACATTTTATCTATAAAAATCTTCATACGAACTGAAACACTTGAGAAAAGGTGATCTAGTGTTTTCCCAGTGTATATAACAAATAAACTTTTTTCGGGCTTACAGCCAAGTGCAGGTATCAATTCTAATTGATGTTTAATGACAAACTCTGCCATCCTCATCAGGGATGATGCTTGGACATGTCTAGTCCAGTGATATTCATACCCCTGTAGTCCGTCCCTCCTGATTGGTTAATCCTCATTCAATCAGGTTTCCTTTCTCCTACCATGTTTACAATCAAATTCCAGTTCTTACTTAGAGCAAGACCTTCATCTTTGTTAATATTCTTTTGCTCTAGTTTTATTTTAATGGCTTCCTTCACCATTGGCATGCCACAGTAGTTTTGTGCTGTCAAAGTCAATCCCATGGCCAGTGCAAAATCAGTGTTCTGCTACCACTAATTTCACCAGGTAACGCAAACTGATACACCTCCTGTGTTCCTTGATGGGGGTTTCCACCATGCACCCTGTCAGGCTGATGTACGTTGTTCCGCATTCTGAGGGAATCCTGTAAACACCAGCTATCCTGACTCCCAGGTCATCTTTGACCTACATAAGCGGTGATTTGAGCTTTCTTATGGGTTTGTGGATGACACTAATCCTGTATTTCTTGAGCATCCTGGTGATCCTTCCAGAACCGTGGAAATAGAGGGAAGACAGGCGATACCGATGGTTATCCATGGTTAACCATGGCGACAGGCAATGGTTTTTCCATCGGCTCTTTTAAGGGCCAAATGGTATGCACAGAGAAAACCTGCATTAAGGAACTCAGGAGGTGTATCCATTTAGGTTACCTGGAGAAATCGGCAGTAACAGAACGTAGCAATCCTATTGGCCAATAACTTTTGGGACTGCCTGGTGAAAGGAACCATTGAAATAAAACAAGAGAGAAAGGATTTTAACAAAGACAAAGGTCTTTATCTGAGAAGAACTCAAATTCAATTGCAAGCAAGGTGAGATAGTGGAAATCTGATTGGATGAGAAATAACCAATCAGGAGGGATAAACGACTGGGGTAGGAACACCACCGGACTAGACATGTCCATGCACCTTCCCTGATGTAGATGGTGGAGTATGTCATCGAAAAATCAGTTAAAATGGACACCTTTACCTGGCTGGAATCCTGAGAAGAGTTCATTCAATAACACTATTCCTTTTTCCAGATTTGCAACCTGAGTGTTTCCAGCATTTTTTGTTTTTACTTTAGATTTCCATTGTCTTCCATTATATTGATTTCCTACCCTAGCATACACTTTTGACACTAGTGAGCATTCATATCCAAGTCTCAGTGATAGAATGTGAGTAATAATTAATCTCTACATAAAAACATTCCTGTTGTCTAAAGGAATGTCATTCAGAAAGAATGCAAAGGTATTCTCGAACAAAATCTTTAATCCAGTGCACACTGCCTGGACATTGTCTTCTTAGCTTTGTCATTGTCTGTTCACTGTATTCCTCTACAGAATTCCATCAACTGTTAATCTGGAGCATTCAGATTGCTGGATTTACCTAACTTTGCATTACAACTGTACTTCCATCATTTTTACTCAGAACTCTGTCACATATCCCATCCGTTCTACCCACCTCTTAACATAATATCAATAGTCCCTCATTTCCTTCTTTGGAGCTCATAGAATATTTAACTCATGACTTCTTCATTCTATCACATAATCTGCCTGCATTTCATTAGTTGTGATTGCAGATGGCCAACTGTATTATACTGAGAAATAGCATATTCAGATTCAGATTCAGTTTGTCATTTAGAAACCACAAATGCAATGCAGTTAAAAAATGAGACAACGTTCCCCCAGAATGATATCACAAAAGCATATGACAAAACAGACTACACCAGAAAATCCACGTAACGTTTGGCAATCCCCAATCCAGAGTCCGGAGATGCTGCTGCGTATTAATATCGCGCTACCGTCTAGCGCGTTCCCCGGAAAGGAGCTCCAAATCCACTAGACAAAAACAAGACCAAAAACTAAAGCTACAAGACCTGCACAAAACCACATAATTACAACATATAGTTACAACAGTGCAAACAATAGCATAATTGATAAAAAAAAACAGACTATGGGCACAGTAAAAATAGTCCAAGATGTTAAAGGACTGCAAGTTCAAAAGAAATCACCACACAGTTTCCACAAGTCCCCAGGGTCCCGACAGACTCGCCATCCCATGCCGGCGGCAGAAGGGAGTACTCCCGCTATGGACTTCCAAGGCGTTGCCCGACTCAGCCTCGTAGACGCAGCACACAATGGCAGCTCCATCGAAACCAACCCCGCAGACGCAGCACACACTGAAAGTGACCTGAGTCCATCGAAAGGACTCCAAGTCCGTCGAACCTCCGAGCCGACGACCATCCCCTCTGGCACAGCTTCTCCAAGCTCCATCCTCTGCCAAGCGTATTAAGACAGCCCCGCCAATGGCCATCGGCAATGCGACCCTGAGGACTGGGGACCTGTTCTTCCCAGCAGAGTCCTGGACCTCATAGTAGCAGCAGCAGCAACGAAGAAGGTCTTCCTGGAATTTCCCAATGTTTCTCCGTGCTTCCACGTCCATTTTCAATCGATTATGATTGCGCATGGCACCCCACTTCACAAATAATGGATCATCAGTTCTGGAGTGGCCGCTGCAAGCTGCGTCACACCGCCATCTTGGATATTGCCTCTTCATGCACAATAAAGCCTCAGTATATTCTTATTCATGCTAACAACACCTGCTACAGCACAATGCCAAGCGGAAGTCACTGTTTCATATTTTTGAGGCATAATACACTAGTACCAGTTAGAGTATCTTCATTTGTCACTACTTAGAGACAAGTATTGGGTGTTGCTCTGCTTCTCAATTTATTGCAGCAGGTATCACACACTACATCAAGCTGAGTGCAAGGCCACAGTTCACGGTCTCATCCATCTGACAATTACAAACGCATTCTATTTTCCAATTCCATCATACTCTGCTTCATTTTACTAATGTACTGCTTCACACATCTTCCCCTGAATATATCTAAACCTCACACTCTTGCTTCTTCTGCAGTGTCATTTCTCCATCTAACTCTTGCAAATAAAAGGTTTTCTGAGTATTCAATTACTAATGACTGTTGTCACCTCAATATTTCATAATTTGAACCGCAGTAGTGTAGTAGTTAGTGTTCCACTAACTACTATTATAGCTAGAACATTCCGGAGTTGGGAGCTCATTTCTGGCACCATTCTGTTAGGATTTTCTGCATGTCCTCCCTGTGGAATATCTGGCTTTCCTCTGGGTGCTCTGGTTTCCTCCCACAGTCCAAAGATGTACCAATTGGTAGGTTAATTGGTCATTGTAAATTGTCCCATGATTGGTGGATTGCTGGGTGGCATGACTTCAAGGGTTGAAAGGGCCTATTCCACGCAGTATCTCAATAAATAAATAAATAGTCAAGTGATTAGGTTGGGTTAATCAGGGTTGAGGGGTTGCTGTGTGGCCTGGCCCGAAGGCCCGGAAGTGCATACTCCATATTGTTTCTTGGATTTACTGTGTACCCTATACAGGCACAGCCCCACAACCCCAATCTCAAGGTTGTATATGGTGACGTGTATGTACTTTGTAATAAATTTACTTTGAGCTTTTGAACTTTGAAATAAATAAATGAGCGTTGATGCTGGAAATAGAAAAAAAAAACATAAAATGCCAGAAACAGCAGGTTATCCAGCATCTGTGGAAGGAGTAGAAGATTACTTTCACCATGCTTCTGATTCCAACATAACATGCCCATAGCTCACTATCTCGAACCGTACATCTTTGGAACGTGGAGGGAAACCAGAGCACCCAGACGAACCCTTTAGCAGAACCAGGAAAGAAAGAAAACACATTTTATTTCTCTGTTCTAATGAAAAGGGAAAAATGTGAATATTTCATTTTCTGCTGATACTGCCTGACCTGTGGAGTGTTTCCAGCATTTCCACAGATAAAGATTAGTGAAGAAGGTGTCGCACATCCAGTCACAACAGCCACTCCAGCCCCAACAACTGGTCCAATTTTTTTGTCCTTTACATTACTTTTTAACTTGTATCATAAATGGTTAATATTTGTTCATTTATTTGTGGTAATATTACTTAATGTGCTGTGTGTGAGTTAAATGCACTTTGGTCTGGAAGAACGTGTGTACTGTTGAATGACAATAGACTTGAACTTGAAATTGATCTGTCACATGTACATCGGATATACAGCAAAATCCATTGTTTCTTGTCAATGACAAACACAGTCTAAGGATTGTGCTGGGGACAGCTCGCAAATGCCACCATGCTTCTGGTGGCAGCATAGCATACCCTCAACTCTCTAACTCTAACCATTGTCTTTGTAATATGTGAGGAAACTGGAGCACCCAGAGGAAACCCATGCAGTCACAGGGAGAATATAGAAACTCCTTCAGCAGGAACTGAACCCCAGTCAGTGATCACTGGTACTGTAAAGTGTTTGCACTAACAGCTATATTACCATGCCTCCCTAAAGTTGGTTTCCCAACTGCTAACCTTATATTCCTCCATAGGCTTATATATCCAATAAAATAAACTTCCATCAGTCCTACAAACTTCTGAACACCACAAATGAAGATCAGAAAACAAAGTGAAGATGCTGGAAATCTGAAACAAGAAATAGAAAGTGCTGGAAACACTCAGCAGGTTAGCCAGCATTGGTTGAGAGAGAAGCAGTTGATGTTTCAGGCTGAGAACAGTACTTCCTTTCAGCTTTAGTTCACCACCCATCCCTTGTGTTTGACAGCACTATTTATGTTGTTTCCCTTTGCTGCTAAACAGCAGAAATTTGGAGGGTCTCTATAGAGTGTTAACGTTCAGAAAAGTCCTGATATCTCAGCAGTCCTCCAATTCTGCCCCCAGACCATGCTCTCTTCTGGTTGCTGCCATTGGGAAGGAGGCACAGGAGCTTTAGGTCCCACACCATCTGGCTCAGGAAATTATTCCCCTTCAAGCATCAGGCTCCTGAACCAATGTGGATAACCTCACTCACCTCATCACTGAATTAATTCCACAAACAATGGATTCACTTCAATGGACTTCAAAACTCATGTTCTCAATATCATTTATTGCTTATTTATTATTATTTTTATTATTATTATTATTATTATTATTATTATTATTGTTGTTGTTGTATTTGCACTATCTGTCTTCTTTTACACATTGGTTGTTTGTCCATCTTCGTGAGTAGATGCTATTGTGTTGCTTTTTATCTACTGTGAACCGCCAGAAGAAAATAAATCTTCAGGTAGTATATGGTGATGTGTACGTGCTTTGACAATAAATTTACTTTTAACTTTGAATTTTGAACTTTGTGCCTATTCAGTTCATAAAGCTGCTCAATTGTCCAAAACTGATTCAGTTTTAAATACAAGAGGTTCTGCATATGCTGGAAATAATTGGGCTTCATGGTTCATTAATCATTAGTCACCATTCCACATGACACTACTCTCTCTGCTGGTCATTCAGTTCAATTCTTCTTTGGAATATCATGATTACATTTATCAAATTCTGCTCCTCCATTCAAACTTCAAGTCAAAGCTTTGCCCTTCTTGAGGAGGAGGAGGGAGTTCCTTTTATTCTTACTGATTATTCATAAAATATGAAAGCATAGAACAGCACAGGAAAGGCCCTTCAGCACATGATGTTGTGCCAAACTTTCAACCTATTTAAAGATCAATCTAATGCTTCCTCTCCACATAGCCTTCCATTTTTTTTTTTATCAGCCATCTGCCTAAGAGTTCTTAAATGCCACTAATGAATTTCTATCACCACCTCTCAACAGTGTGTTCCATACACTTTTCACTATGTCTGGCTCTGACACCCCCCTATATTTTCCTCCAATCACCTTAAAATTATGCCCCCTTAGATTAGCTATTTTTGCCCTCAGAAAATGTCTCTGGCTATCCATTTGATCTATGCCTCTTATGATCGTGTACACCTCTATCAAGTTACTTCTTACTTTTCTTTGCTCCAGAAAGAAAAGCCCTAGCTTACTCAACCAATCCTCATAAGACATGTTCTCCAATCTGGACAGGATCCTGGTAAATCTCCCCTGTGTCCTCTCAAAGTCTTTTACATCCTTTCAATAATGAGGCAACCAGAATTGAACACAATATTTTAAGTGTGGTCTAACCAGGGTCTTATAGCGGTCTTACATTACCTCTTGAAAGCAGTCCCCTGACAAATGAATTCCAATACACCATACACCTTAACAACCCCATCAAATAATGTGAAGAATCCTGCTATTAAACCAGTATTCTGCTTTATTAAGCAAGACACTTAACTTTATCCTTACAGAATATTTTGCTGACTTTATCTCCATATCCATTACTCTATATTCAAACCATGTTTAATGTTTCAGTTATTGAATTACAAGAACACACACCTTCCATTCCAGCAATGGTTTGAGCTGTCAGCCCATTGGCAGTTATACAGTACAACTCTATTGCACACAGCAATTGAGCGCTTGTCTCTGGTCTTTGTCACTTATTACAATGCTGCATGGCTCTTATTTTCTTGTTATGCATCTTGATCAGATGGTAATTTGTCAGTCACTGCACCTTGGGGTCAAGCTATGGTCTTTATTTCACTTTTCAATCAGATGTTTTGCTGAGCATGGACACTTGACTTCACGTTTCAAGCCAGATTTCAATCTATTGAACATAGCTTTCTTTTGATTAAATAAATCATGAGCTGCAGTCCAATTTATCTACTCTGTACTGCTTTATGTATCTATATAATGTATCCAATTCTGCTACAGCTTTACATTTTTGAGGACTTAATTTCTATTCAAGTACATGGTTGAATGTTGAAATATAAGCCATCGATTGGGCCTAATTTGGAGTACTGTGTGCACTTCTGGTGACTTTTCTACAGGAAAGATATTAATAAGAGTAAAAGGGTGCAGACAAAATGACAAAATTTACAAGGATGTTGCAGGCACTTAAGGACCTGAGTTATAGGGAAAGGTTGAAATGATTACGGCCTTATTCCCTGGACCGTAGGAGAATGAGGGGAGATTTTATAGATATATAACAAATTATGAGAAATACTGATAGGGTAAATGCAAGCAGGCTTTTTCCACTGAGGTTGGGTAAGACTAGAACTAGAGGTCATGTGTTATGGGTGAAAGGTAAAATGTTTAAGGGGAATGTGAGGGGGAACTTCTTCACTCAGTTGGTGGTGAGAGTATGGAATGAGCTTCCTGCAGAAGTGGTGGATGCAGAACTGATTTTAATGATTAAGAGAAACTTGGATATGCACATGTATGGGAGGGATATGGAGGGCTATGGTCCGGGTGCAGGTCAATAAGACAGGCAGCGTGATAGTTCAGCACAGAATAGAAGGGCTGAAGGGGCTGTTTCTGTGCTGTAGTGTTCCATGTCTATCATTCTATGTAGTTTTCCTTCTGTGAGCCTTGCCATTCTCCATGTAATTAACATCCTGCTATACCAGGTCCTATTGTTGAACACACCATCCTATTACTATCCCCAATCTATACATTTCCCTTTCCAATTAATCAGTTCATGTTTAATTATCATTCAACCATAATTCATGGATACAGCCAAATGAAACAGTGTTCCAGCATGCCATGGTGCAAAACTCAGAACCAATAGTCATACACAGCACAAGGCACATATAGCACAGCAAGCAAACATACGGTCACACACAAAACATACATATATATAGCCCAAGTTCCTGAGCGACTTGTCCTGTAAATTGTTCGTACCTGGGTGTTGGCAGTAAGAACAAACAGTTCACAGCAGTCTGCAGATGAACGTATGCATGCACACTGGCAATCTAGTTTGTTATGCCATCAATTGAACACTGAAGGGCAGCACCAATTGGAAGGGCCATTCCACCAACAGGCTGCAGCATTACTAGGCACAGCATTGTGTAAGACAAGCACTTTACTTCTCAGTGCTCTTTAGTCTTTGGTACCTAGGCAAGAAGCAGGCCCCCAAAACAGCTCTGCAATCTCCTGAGAGAAATGGCAGAGGCTTGTTTTCTCATGGCTTTCTAAGGCGCCAACAGGATAGAAACATAGAAACATAGAAACATAGAAAATAGGTGCAGGAGTAGGCCATTTGGCCCTTCGAGCCTGCACCGCCATTCAGTATGATCATGGCTGATCATCCAACTCAGAACCCTGTACCTGCTTTCTCTCCATACCCCCGATCCCTTTAGCCACAAGGGCCATATCTAACTTCCTCTTAAATATAGCCAATGAACTGGCCTCAACTGTTTCCTGTGGCAGAGAATTCCACAGATTCACCACTCTCTGTGTGAGACAGAAGCATACAGTCGCTGGTTTAGCATCTCCTGGCTTGAACTGTGTACTCTCGCTTATGATGTCACCTGCAGGCTGAATGCAAGAAATAGAAGCAGGAGCAGACCGTCAGCCTTTCGAGCTTGCTCCACCATTGACCAGGTCCATGGTTGATTTTCAGGACAATTTTCCTGCACTATCCCAGATGATTTCCAGAAATTTTCAATTGCCTTTTTGAATATATTCAATGACTAACACCTCATAACCCTTTGGCATACCCAATCCCAAGATTCACCATAATCTGAGTGAAGTGATTTCTCCTCATTTCAGTCCTACATAACTTCCCCTTATTCTGAGTCTGTGAGCTTTACTTCTTAGACTACTAGCAAAGGGAATTGCCATAAGAATTTTGCAAGTTTCAGTTAGATCATTTCCCATTCTTCTAAACTCTGGTGAATACAGGTTTAGCTAATCACTCACTCCTTACCTGGAAAATCCACACACATGAAGCCCATCCAGTGAAGCTTCACTGCACTGCCTCTATTTAAGACATTTTTTCTGATGTGATCAAAACAGCAGGTGGACTCTCATCAAGCTTTCTATATTGTAACTCCAGTAAGACATCTTTGCTCCTTTGCTCAAATTTGTTCATAATAAAGGCCAACATAATCTTTACCTTTCTCACTGCACTGCCATGTTGGTTTCCATCGACTCATTGGACCCTTTGAAAATCAATTAATTTAAAATACTCTGCTTTTCTGTTTAATGCACCAAATTTCACATTTTGTTTTTACATTATATCCAATCCTTTTGTCTTTTCACTCAGCTGTAATGAAAGCATCTGGAACAAAGAATTTATTTATTTAAAAATACAGCATGGAACTAGCCTTTCTTGCCCAATGACCTGTGCTACCCAACAACCCACCTACTCAACCTTAGCCTAATCGCAGGAAAATTTACAATGACAATTAACCTTTGGTACACCTTTGGAATGTGGGAGGAAAGCAGAGGACCTAGAGGAAACCCACATGTTCACAGGGAGGATGTACCAACTCCTTACAGATGACATCAGAATTGAACTCCAAACTCCAATGCCCCAAGCTGCAATTGCATCGAGCCAACCATTATCTTACCCTGACACGCTGAACACAGAACATAGAATATTATAAACCAGTACACTCCCTTTGGCTCAAGATGTCGACTGACTCTTTAACCTCTTTAATCAACCGTTCCCCCCTACATAGTCCTCCATTTTTTTCTATCATCAATATGCCTATCTAAGAGTTTCTCAAATGTCCCTAATTGCATCTGCATCAACCATAATCCAGAGCAGGGCATTTCATGCATCCACTACTATCCGCATAAAACAACTTACCTCTGCCATATCTGCTATAATTTCTTCAAACATCTTAAAATTATGCAGTCCTGTATTAGCTATCTGCAAACATGGTGACTTTTTCAAATTCAACATTAATCTCTAAACTTTGTTCATTCCAAGGGATACATGGATATGTTGCATTTTAAAAATATATAGATTTTATGAGATTTTTATATTTTTGTCTCATGTTGATACTCAAACCACCAAACAAGCCTCTTGAAGCCAAGCAAAATGGAGGGTATAGAGTATATTGCCCTTTATAATGAGCTCACTTGAATAAAGGAGCTTTAATGCAATTATATAAGATCTGATGAGACCACTTGATACTGTTAGAACTGGTAATGAGACAATGGAATATTGAGAATAAGTACAGCAATTGGAGTTGTTCGATTAGACTCTCAATCACTATTTTTCTTGTGGTTTAAATTTCTTTGTGCTTATAACGAATAAACTCTTCTCAGACTTCCAGCTGTGTACAGGTATCGATTATAATCAATGTTTCACTGACAAACTCTGCCATCTTCATGAGGGCTGATGCAAGGACATGGCTAGTTCCGAGGTATTTATATCCCCATAGTCTGACCCTCCAATCAGGTTAGACCTCACCAAATCAGGTTTTCACTTCCCCACCTTGTTTACAAATTGAATTCCAGTTTTTACTTGGAGTGAGACCTTTGTCTTGGTTAAAATTCTTTTCCTCTAGTTTTATTTCAATGGCTTCCTTTATCAGGCGGTCCCAAAAGCCATTGGCTCATTCACAGTAATTTTCTGCCATCAATCTTATGGCCATTGTGAATGCAATATTATACCACCACATCCTGTGTTCCTTGCTGCTCCAGAAAGGACGCATGGAGGAAATTGGCATCAAGGAGCACAGGAGGTGAACCCATTTGGGTTACCCAGAGAAATCAGTGATAGCAGAACATTGCATTAGCAATAGCCATGAGATTGACTTTGATGGCACACAACCTCTGTGCTGCACCAATGGCTTTTGGGACTGCCTAATGAATGAACCCACTGACGTAAAACTAGAGGAAAAGAATTTTAAGAAAAGTGAAGGTCTCGCTCTAAGTAAGATCTGGAATTTGATTGAAAGCAAGGAAGGAGATCAGAAACCTGACTGGATGTGGACTAACCAATCAAGAGGGATGGACTAAGGGGGTAAAAATACCACTGATGAAGATGGCAGGGTTTGTCATCGAAATGTCAGTTATAATCGATACCTGTATCTGCTGAAAGCCCAAGAGTTTCTTTGTCATATACGCTGGGAAAGCGCTAGATCCTTTCTTTTCATGCTTGCTTATTTGTTGCAATCATGATATATTATATATATGAAGGATCATAGGTCAAGAGTCAAGGATCAACTTTATTTGTCATATACATTTATGTATTAGGAATTTGCTGCAGTGTTCTGGTGTGATATGCAACAAAATAAAACAATTATAAAGAAAAAATGATATGAGAAATAAATAGTTATACATAAGTAAAAAATCCTCATAGTTATAGGTTATAAGGTGAAATTTAAAGACCTAGTTCTTTAAATGAATCAATGATATGAAATGAAAAAGAAATTTACTTTTCAGAAATTCTAATAACAAGGTGTCCTCACAATTTGAATGTTCCATTTCTGAATTGCAAAGAAACACTATTAAGATTGCCATGTTGTTAAAGGAATAATTGAGCTTTTTATTGCCAAAGCCTTCATTTTCTCAAGCAAATTCATAAACAGGATGATTATTGTAAAATATTGTTTGTGCCTACTAAATAGGAAATCCTCCAGCAATTCACAACTCAATGAGAATTAATCCCCTGAATTTGAAGACACTGCACAAATTATTAATGTGTATTGGTAATATAACATTTTGTTTTCCAGCAAAATCATTCCTTCAGCATGCTGTAAAGAACAGAATTATTAAAGTGCAAGGTAGTTCATCCAGTTGGTCCTATCTATGATGAATCCCTGCAGAGGGAGTCTATCATCTCCAGTTCTCTGGCTCTGCAAATTATTTTTTCTCAACTGCTGAATCAAACTCCACTTGAAAGCTCTAGTTGTCTTGGACTTCACGACTCCTTCAGGCAATGAATCTCAGATCTTGGTCGCTCTCTGGAGATAAGAAAAGATCCCTCACATACTCCTTTATATTTTTTTTGCCTCAAAGTTTAAATCATTCTCTTCAGTCATTTAACCTTCTGCTAACCAGAATATTTTCTCTCCATTTAGGACAAATGTCCATATTGGTATTACCTGGAGACTTCTCTGAATCATCTCCAATGAAATAACACCTTGCCCTAAGTCAGGAGACCAAGATAGGTTCTCCATATTCTCGATGTAATCTCATTGGTTGCAGTAAGACTCTCCTACCTTACCCCATTGAATTAAGAGCCAATATTGCAGAAGCCTTCTCTCTTACTTGCTCCACGTGTGTGCTAGCTCTCTGTGTTCCATGCACAAGGATCTTTCAATTCCTTCTGCATGTTTCCTCTATTCCATCAGATGTTCTTTTGTTCTTCTTTCTGAATGGCTAACTTTTCCCCCACATTATACTCCACTTATGCCCAATCATGACCAATTTATAAATAGATGACAGTCTTCACGGAACCTACCATCCCAGCAACACACACAAAATGCTGGAGGAAATCAGCAGGCCAGGCAGCATCTATGGAAAAGTGTACAGTCAACAAGGGTAGGGATGCCTACCCTTTGATGGGAGTTCAGTGAAACCATCTCTCACTGCTCCCCCTCTGTGATCTCTGTGACCCTTGGCCTGCTGAGTTCCTCCAGTGATGTGTTGCTTTCCAGCATCTGCAGGTTTCCTCTAGTTTCCATCTTACCCCTCCACTTATTTTTGTCTCATTCACAAATTTGTTAATTCTATATCCACTTACTTACATCAAGTAATCAGTTGTGGTCTTGTCACTAATCTCCATGGCCTTCCTCTGGTCACAATTTTCCATTCAGAAAATGATCCCTATTCTCTCTTCCAACCTATTAGTCAATCCTCCATTCATGCCAATATATTATAACCAACAACCTGTTCAGATTCTGCAGATGCTGGAAATACAGAGCAATACACAAAATACTGGAGGAACTCTTCAGGTCAGGCAGCATCAATGGAGGGGAATAGATAATCAAAGTGTCTGGCGAGGCTCTTCATCTCAGTCCAAAACATCAATTGTTTATACCTGCTTTTTTCTTCTGACTTAACATTTTGTGAGGCACCTTGTATATTATCCAGTCAAGTAAGGGACACAATATATTTTAATTAATCATTTAGGAAATTATAGGTCACAGCCTTGAATAATTAAAAAACATTATTTAGAGATACAGCACAGTAACGGGCCCTTCCAGCCCAATGAGCCTGCACTGTCTAATTATACCCATGGGACCAATTAACCTACCAATCTGTATGCCTTTGGAATATGGGAGGAAACCGGAGCACCTAGAGGAAACCCACACAATTACATGAAGAACATACTAACTCCTTACATGCAGTGGCAGGAATTTAACCCGGATTGTTGGTGCTGTAAAGCGATGTGCTAACCACTAAGCTACCGTGGCACCATATAGCATATATCATACACTTAAATAAATAAGCTTAACAAATTTGTTTTCCCCATTCTCTCTCTGGTCTCTGGACTTTGGGCCTTATTATAATGGTGGCAGCAAACTCCATTATCTCACCAGCAAAGACACATCAGCCTGCCCTTGGGCATATGGGAAGTTAAGAATTACTAATCAAATGCATCTGTAAAGCTAAAACTAGTCAGAGAGCTAAAGGCTTTCTATAATAAAGCCAGAAATAGTATGATGATTTGGTAAAGAAATAAATGACTGGGATAACTTAGAAGAAGAATGATTAATGTACAATTTCAATGATTAGTGTAATAACTGTAGGTGGGGGAATCAATTAGACAGAGAGGATGTTTAGGTGAATAAGCTGTCAACAAAGTGATTTGTAAAGGAACCATGAACAGAGAGATCAGTAGGTCTATGAAATGGAAATATCTTTGAAGTAAGCAACTGAAACTGTTTTTGTAAATAGGCTCTTCTTAAAAGGATTTGAGGAAAGATAAATTATGAGATCTTTTCTGTGAAATAAGCCTTTGAAGCAGGCAGACTGAGGTGTATTAAAATCATACATTCCAGAAGTTGTTGAAGGGCTTGAAAGATAGAGAAGGCTACTTTTCTGACTGTATGAACAACCTGCTCATCAAAAAAATAATTTCCATGCAACTCACCATTAAATACAGTGTGCATATTTGAAATAAGTCACTGAAAATTTAGGAGAGTGATGAAAACTTGATGTAAAACACTTATGATGTAACCTGAAGATCACTAGGATCAGAAGGTAGATATAGTCTTGGAGTTGGTGCCTGGAAAAATGGTTTGGAATAAAGAGGAAAAGAAAACTCTTGATAATTATGTGACATGCCATGTTCCTGATTCATTAAGCTCCACAATTAAGGTCACAAAGTCTGCTTTCCCTACAATGTAGCTCTGACACTGTAGATTACTTCTGAAGAAACCAATATGGAAATGAAGACTTCAAACATAAATTCAACCATTATTCCGCATGGGCATATGTTCTTCTAATTGCTCTAATTCCCAATCTCAAGTCAACGTACTCTATGTGCACTAAACTAGGAATGCCAGTTGTTAACCAGAAATAGTGCAGACAAATTTAGGTTTGTGGAAACACCGCTACATACACAATATCCAAATCTTGGAACATGATACAAACAAGCAGCATTGGAATATCTTCATCAGAAAGATTGCAGTGGCTCACCATCACTTTCATGAGAGGAATTGAAAAATGTAGATGTGTGGGTTAGTAAGTTTGCAGATGATAACAAGATCAGCGGAGTTGTGGATAATGTAGCAAACTGGCAAAGAATCCAGCATGATGTAGATCAGTTGTAAATATGGACAGAGAAGGGATGGCCAAAAAACACTGAAAATCTTTGGGTTCCCTGAACCATATACATCTCCCATTATCTTTACATCATAGTTCATACCTATCCTTTCAGTTGCCTAGATGCTTAGCTCTACAATGCACTTCCTAAATCTCTTCATCACCTTCCTCACTTCCTCTGACATCCACATTCAAACCTAGTTTTAAGTCAACCAGCTTTACCTATTTTTTTAAAGTAAAGTTTAGCTTTATTTGTCATACGTACATCAAAACATACAGTGTACTGCATTGTTTGGATCAAAGCAAATCAGCGAGGAATGTGCCAGGCAGCCCGCAAGAGTTGCCACACTTCTGGCACCAACGAAGTGTGCCCGCAGCTCACTGACCCCAAGTCTAATTGCAGATCTTTGGAATGTGGGAGGAAACCGGGGCACCCAGAGGAAACTCATGCAGTCATGGGGAGAATGTACCACATCCTGAGGGAAAGTAATGGGAATTATATCTCAGCTGGCACTGTAAAGCGATGCACTGACTGTTACACCACTATGCCATACCTGTTGTTAGGTAATGTCTAATTCTGAAGGATCTTATATTGAACTCATTCTAGAAATATATTAATATACAAGTATTTGTTGAACACCTGACATTCTAAACTCTCTTAGTGATGGTCAAGCTACAAAATGGCAGCTTAAAATGTCTTGAATTAATCAATTTTGTCAATTCAATGTTAATACTGGTATGTCACAAGAACTCATGATTCCTTCATTATGTATGCCTGACAAACGCATGTGGATAAATGAAAAATGGTGGCAATTGTCTAGGCAAGGAAGATGTTAATAATTCAGAAGCAAAAACTGATCCAATCTGACAAATGGATTACTCATGTAAGTTGCCTTACCTCTGTAGCTGAAAATAAAAAAAAGCTTGTTCACTGTTCATATTTGCTTCCTGGTGTTCTTTGAATAATGTGCTGAGATTCTCATTGTTACCTTCCAACGTTAGAGAAACCTCTAATGTCAGATCCTTACCTTTCTTTGATCCATAAATAATATTACAGAAACCTAACCTTTATATTACCCTATTCTTCCCAATACTGCAATAGAAGTGGAAAAAAGTGTGTGTGTGTGTTAATGAAAATAAAATCCCCTCGGAGCAAGGAAAAGAAAGAAGTAAGCTTTATCTCTGAACTCTGCAGGGCACATGGGCCTATTAATATGTAACAGATTTCCTTTGGGATTTATGAAATAAATTCCAAAAAAAGAGAACAGCATGGAGATATGTATTACACATCTGGAAATGGTGCCAGAGCACAAGGCTCCTTACAGATGGCTGCTGAAATTTTAAGATAAAGCAGGATTGGCTCTCTAGTTGCATTCACAACTATGATACATAAATACACAAAAGAAAGCTAACAGGTTATTTATTGTTTGATTTGTTGCTTCACCATGATAGCTCACCTTGTGCACAACTGCAGGAGTACTCGCCAACTATATCCACGCAAGTTGCTCCATTTTTGCAGGGATCAGAAGCACATTCATCAATGTCTGTTGAGCAGTTCTTGTCTGGCAGGAAAGAAAATGAAACATTGGAACTATAAATCATCTTGATCAGGAACAGGCAGCTAATGCTGCTTTGTGGTTCGAGTGGCATTACTGTAATCTAGCTTTACAAGTCCATGAAATGTCTGTCCATTAGGTGAGATACATTCCAAGTCAATGCACTCTCTCATTTTTGCTTTCTGTTCTTTCAAATGTGCTGGAGATCTGTGGAGGCTATTAAACTTGTTAGATACCTTTTAGTGACAGGTAAGAGACAATATGAGAATAAACTGGCTGGAAGCATTAAAATGAACTATAAAATCTTCTTTGGATACAGAGAAAGAAAAAGGTGAGTGAGGACAAGCACAGGTCCACTGCAGACAAATTGGAGAACAAGTACAAATTTGTAAACAAGTACTTTGTGATGATCTTCATGGAAGAAGACAACTAAAATAAAATCGCCAGAAACATCAGTGAAACACGAGTCCATTGAGGATGAGAAACTGGAGGAAATTATTATTTGTTCATAGTACTACAGAAAGTGTTAAGATTCAAAGCTGATAAATCTCAGGAAACCAATAACCTACGATCTGGACATTTAAATGAGGAAGCTCTAGAGATAGTGGATGCATTTGTTTTATCTTCCAAAATTCTAGACTTATGTCTTCTGATTGGTGGGTGGTAAACATGACCCCACTATTTATAAAGGAGCAGGGCAGAAAATAGTGAACAACTTACCTGAGAGATTAGTGTCACTTACAGGAAATGCAAGAATGTTTAATGAAGATTGTAAGAACAGAACACTTACAAAAGAATAATAGGAGTGATCAAAGAGTTAGCACAAACTTAAGAAAGGAAATTCACATTTAATTTATGCTTGTAGTTCTTTGAGGATGTGACTGGAGTCAAGGGAATCCAATGGATGTGGTCTATTTGGATTTTCAGAAGGCTGTTGATGAGATTATTCAACCAGGTTAGAACTCATAGATTTTGGGTGTAATGTATTGGCATGGCATGAAAAAGAAAAGGTTAACAGATGGAAAACAAAGAGTTGGAATAAAGGACTGTTTGTCCTGCGGACATGGGGATTGGTGCTTAGGCCTCAGGATCCAAATCAGCAATCTGGTTGAGGGAACTAAATATCATATTTCCAAGTTTTCAGATGAAAGAAAATGAAGTAGCATTGTCAGGGAGAAGAGGATGTAAGGAGGCTTCAAGGGTAAGCAAGAACATGATAGATGTGACATTGTGTGCAAGAACCTGAGTTCAATCACATCGGTGCACTGTGATAGCTGCAGCAAGGCAGGGGTTAAGGTAACACCCAGACAAGAATAGTTCTGAGATAGTGTGCAGTCAGCCCAGTTAATAGAGGTCTTTGAAAAGCATCCAACTAGTCAATTACTATATAAAAATTGCCATTTCTTTGTTTGAAATTCAGAACAGTTAGATGATGGGTCCATGCTGTTCTCCTAAAGTGTGACTGAGGAATGAGTGCAAGCTTTTAAGAATCCAGTTAATTGGTGATGAAAACACCAACCATTAAGCCAGTATGGTTAGATATTAGGGAAGTTTAGTGTTCAATGAAGTGCTCTTGAGCATGAGCTCTGAAAACTAACATGTCATTAAAATAGTTAACGACAAGGGCAAATGGTATTTTGGCTGTTATTACAAGAGGATTTTATGAATGCAGAAGCAAAGATGGCTTACTGTAAATATATAGGGTGAGGCTGTACCTTGAGTGTAGATTTAATTACCTTAGAAAAGATGAACTTGACATAGAGGACATGTAGCAAATCTCATCAGACTAGTTTCTGGAATGGCAGGTTTGTGAATATGAAGAGGGATTGAGCAGTCTGGTCCTGCACTCTAAAGAGTTTAGGAGAATGAGAAATTATCTCACTGAAACAGAGAATTCTGAAATGGACTTGTAAGGTAACTATATGGATAGCATATTACCTGAAGTGACTGAAATAAGACAAAGTCCAGATAGAACTGAAATGAGAAATTCCTTCGAAACTTCTTTGAAAATTTTTTGGAGTATTTTTACTCTTGTTGAGGTTCAGTCTAGGAGTTAATTGAAAACAGAGAACAATAGATTATTTGATACTGTGGGATACAAGGTAGATGTAGGGAAATGGCACTGAGTAGATGGACAAACATAATCTTGATGAATTACTGAGCAAGTTCATGGGGCTACTGGCTATTCTTTCAACTATGTTTTCTGTTCTTAAGTTAATTGAAGAATTAAACCACTTTGAATTCAAAGGAAGATATTGTCCTCAACGCCCCCATTATCCATTTTAACAGATATCTGTAAATTGATTTTCTCCAGAAGTTGGAAAATAGACAAAAATACACAAAAAAATTGGAACTCTACCTCCATAATACTGCAAAGGATGGCATGAAAAGCACATAACACTAATTAGAAAGAACAATTACTAAAAGTGAAGAGAGAAGCAAACAAGATTTGTTATTCATAGGAATGAAGGTATATGCATAATTTTTAATTTAATAAATTTAAGGGACAAATTCATTTTTAAGTGTGGTCATATGTTGGGCCTTTGTAAGCCAGAGTCAGTCTGTGTAAAGTGTATTTTTAACCTGAATAATTGACTTACAGGATAAGGCCAGGTGGCAGTGAATCATCTTCCAATACCCTTGCAGTCCTTATGGACAAAGAAGTGCGACACGGGAGGAAGTTCCATGTTTTAATACCAGGGAAAATAAAGGTCTGGTGATATATTAAAGTCAGGCTTGTGGGCACAAAGCAATTAACAACAAATCACTCATATTTATATCATTTATCTTTACGCTGCTCAGAGCTGTTTCTGACTCTGTGCATGTATTTATATGTATACCAATGCTTCTACATGTTATGCATTTATTTTACTTTGACGCAGAATCAAAATAAACTAAAATATCCAAATTAAACACATATAAGGGAAAAACATGATGAATTGGGAGTCACCTATGGTTTAGTGGGGGAAATATCAAAGCAAAAGAGAAGGCATGTAATTCTATTATGGACCATGTCTTTGTAATCCCATTGGACAAGGCCACTTTGGGTCTCCTCACACCTGTGGTGACAGGTATAGAATCAAGGAGGCAACTCTGCTGACCTGAGGCAAGATGGACTCTAAAGGTCTAGTCTGATTGGAGGCAGAACACTGAGAAGGTTATGCCCAGAAACACTATAGAAAACTTTAACAATTATTAAAGTCACAAACCTGGCTAAACATTTTTTAAAACTACAGAGGCAATATAATAGTTTTGAAGTGTTACTTATATTCAGGTATATTAAATGTCCATTAAATTTGAAATAGATATTAAAAACATCATAATGTCAAGCAAAAACATTTATTAATAATAAAAATATGAAACCAAAGTTTTAAAACAGAACTTCTCTTCCCCTTACCAATGGAAGTCTCACGATGACACTGAAATCACTGGGGACTAATACTCTATGGTTGGTCTAACCTGGTGGAGGATCCAAGGGACCATTAGAATTAATGATGGGGAACCTCAGCCAGACTGGGTTCTGATGAGACTTGTATACTTGAGCAGCAGATGCATAGAACTGTTGAATTAAATGAGGTTTATCTGGCTAAATACTAAGGTTCCAGTTTGGGATTTACAGCAAAAGCAAAAAAGAAATCCTATCAGCAAACTTTCCAACACACTTCCATGAGTTGCCATAACTTGAACTTAGTTTTACTGGACTCAATCCCTCCAGGTTTAAGTTTTAAAAATAAAGAACTGGACTGCTTAATCTAAGATGCCTTACATCCTGAAGGCTGATGTGGAAATGGACCGGGAGAAATTGGATTTCTTTTTAACAAGAGCCTGCATGTGAATATTTGAACAAGCCGGGGTTAGTTCTGCTGGCTTTAGTTGCACATTAATTTTGTTACACTGAACCAAGGGTATGAGCCATCATGCCTTTGAAGCACTCAGCTGACCAGTCTGAATGTATGTTGTTCAGGATCAACATGTCCACGCTCTATCAGCGGATCACCATATTCAGGAAAGCGATTAAATTAATCGGAGTAACTTGAAATGAGAAGAAATTTTAGTTCAGAATCAGTATGGTTGCAGCTAAGGAACTCAAAAGGCTTGTGTTGCCTATGGACTCCCAAGTACTGCAGGGCCAACATCAAGCAGAAAATTCAATGCAATTTATGTGGGGCAAGGGACGTCAGTTAGCAGGGGTGACTTCAATCAAAAGTAGCAATCATGATGGAGAGGAGTAATTCTTGGAGTGTATGCAGACTGCCTTTAGACACAGCATTCTGAGAAGCCAATTAGCAAACAGGTTATCCTAGATAGGGCATTGTGCAATAAGAAAGGTTTTGGAAACATTCTTGTAAGGTTGGACAAGAATGACCACAATTTGATCATTCACTAATATCAAGTGTGAAGTAGCTTGATCTAAAATTGGAGTCCTAACTCTAAACAAACAAAACTGTGAAGGCTTAACAACTGAGTTGGCTATGATAGGTTGGGGAGCTTCATTAGCAGGCATGATAGTGAATAGACAATAACGAATATTTAGCAAAGAAATACAGAAACTGCAGTAGTTGTACAGTCCATCTGGTGTAAACCACAAAAGGAAACATGATCAATCCATGCCTAACAAAAGAAGCTGAGGATGTAGAGTGTTCAGAGGATTGGAAACAGTTAGCTTGTCCTGATCCAAGCACATTTACACCACGACTAAGGAAGCTCACTAATGCTCCACTTCCTCAGAAGGCTAAAGAAATCTGGAATGTACCCTTCACTACTCAGCACTTTTATCAATGCACCATAGAAAGTGCTCTATCACAGCTTGGTGTGGCAACTGCACTACCTAGGACTTCAAGAAACAGCAGAGAGGTGTGGACACAGCTCAGCATAATCATGGAAACTAGCCTCCTCTCCATGAACTCAATCTGTACTTCTCACTGCCTCACTAAAGCAGTCAGCATAATGAAATACTCTACCTGCCCTTGAAATACTTGCATATTCTTCCTGCAATAAGGCAGAAGATACTAAAAGCCTGAAAACATGTACCACCAGGGTCAAGGACATCTTCTATCCTGCTGTTATATGGTCATTGAATGGTTTTCTAATATGATAAGATGGACTCTTGACCTCACGGTCTACCTCATTATGATCTTGTACCTTATTGTCCAGCAGCACTGCACTTCCTCTGTAACTACTACCTCAATGCACTGTTGTAATGGAATGCAAGACAAGTTTTCCATTGTACCTCAGTAGATGTGACAATAATAAACCAACCTACCAAGGAGATTTGAGTCCAGGATAAAAATGTGTTGCCACATTTGTGCGTAATCGTGTGAGAATGTACTTCGGACTAAATAATGCAGTCTTGAACCTTACCTAAGAAAGAATGTACTTGTCATAGGCAGTATGCCAAAAATGGTTTACCAGACCGATTTCCAGATTTGGGGACCATTGCACTTGGAGAGATTAGCTTATCTAGGACTGAGTTTAGACAATGAGAGGAGATCTAATTGATGCAACACAATTCTTGTTTGCAGGTCCCAAGGATGAGACAGATTTGCGCCAGGGAGAGTTTTTGGGGTTGCTCTCTAAAATATCAGGGGTGACACTGCTCTTCAAATTGGTTTAAATGGTCTAAACTGAGAGGCCAAGCAATCCATGTAAATGTTTTATCCCAAAAAAAAATCAGCAACAGAGTGCACTCAGGAAAGGTATTGGAGTTCGTCTCAGAGGGCTTGTTCAGAGGCTGGACTTGTCCATCTCTCCCCTTCATCAGTAACCAGGAAGCAGATTAAGGACATGGATGTATAAAGTTGTTTTTTTTAAGATTAGTGTTATTTGTCACATGTGCATTGAAACATTCAGTGAAAAGCCCCATTTGTATCAATAACCAACACAGTCTGAGGATTGATTTGTGTCAGCCGGCAGGCATTGCTTTTAAATGTAAGTTTTGCTTCAGTTTAGGAGCTATTTTTGAATACTTTCTTGCAAGATTCCACAATCTAAACAATCCCTCAGTGCATTATCAAGCCCATTAGTGAATTAGCAATACTCAGACAATCTCATCATTTCAGACACATATGTTGAAATGGACTCCTCCTGTTTAATTTTGCTTATGAAACCAAAAGCTTTCTGCAATCAGCAATAGTTTGGGTTTTAAATATTCCAGCATTACCTTAATGACATTAACAAAGCTCATTTTGGTTGGCTTGGTTGAAGCAGTTAAACTTTAAAGCAAACTTTATACCTTTAAATCTAATGCACTCAACAAAATTGGCAATTGCTTCTCTTCAGCTATTCCATTTGCTTTAAAGTACTGCTCATTCTGTTCAATATACAAGATTTAGTTATTTGTTGCATAGCCAGCCATTTCTGCCTTTTTTTAAAAAAACTCAATTGTATCATCCTTTCCAAAGGTCACATGCTGCACTGTGTATTTTTAAACTCAAATGTCTCACTGCATTTATACAGGTAGGTAGTCATCTCAGGAGAATAAGGTTGAGAGGGATAATAAATTAGCCATGGTGGAATGGCAGTGTGCTCTTGATGGGCTGAATCACCTAATTCTTCTCCTATGTTTCATGGTTTTATAGTATCATGGAGAATGTAAGGTACTGAGTTGGAGAAGGTAGAGATAAATAATTAGCCTTAGCAGCTGCAACCAGAATCTGCATTGAATAATTAAATCTTGACTTCTGCCCTAATGCAGATTAGCTGGTGTACCCTCTTAAACTATAATCACATTTAACTGCCTGAAAGGCAAAGACCAGGTTCTGCTTTGGGGGTATTCAGGCTGAGAATTTCTTCTCTGAGCAGAGCAGCAATTATGCAAGTATTAGAATGAAGACTGTAACACTGTGTGTTTGTGCTGTTGACTTTTGGCAGCATCTGGTGTAAATAGGATTACAGAAGATGACTGAAAGTCTCAATAGCCCAGGATTCTATGAATATGCATCATCACCTGAAGTACTGTCAAAGATTTCTTAAGCCACAGTGACTTCTCAAAGTGGACTGATCAATAGTGCAAGCAATTAAAAATAAGAGATGAGAAAAATGAACCAAAATGCACAAGATCCCATCTGGCAAGGTCCTAAAAGAAACTATAAGAATAGCAAGCTGGAGGGGAAAATCATAAAGTTAGATAGAAATTGTAGAGAGATCTTTAGGGAAAGGATCTGACCTGTGAGAGAATCTGCAATAGAAATAACAGAAAAAAAACAATGGATAAATGGAGCAAAAGGGAAAAACAAAACATAGTGAGATAAAGTCCATACCGTGAAGTAAGCGAAGATAGAGCATAGCAAATTTTTTTTAAATCCTTTTACGTGAAAGTGATAGATGGCAAGAGTGATATTGGTGGGACTAGTGATTCACTGCAGGAAAGGACAATATGCTGACAAATTTATCTGACAAAGGATGCTGCAAAGCTTGATGTTGTTGTATGTTGAAAGCTTCTGCGAAGTGTTCTGAGAAGGTTGCTATAGAAATACAAATATTTTGTTCATAACAGATAGATTTTAATCTAGAGCAGTTATGCAAAATGGGTAACAGTGAAGTGGATACGCTTTTACAGAGCTTTGCAGTTAACTGAAGCAAACTGGGCAATGTAATCAGAGACATAATTTTCAAAATTCATACTTTATTATCTAAGTGCGTACTTGTCATCATATACTAATTTGAGAGTCATTTTCTTGTGGGCATTCACAGTACATATAAAGAAACACAATAGAATCAATGAAAAACTACAGACAAAGGATGACAAACAAGCAATGTGCAAAAGAAGACAAACTGGGCAAATATGAAATAACAATACTATTATTATTAATAATAGCATTAATAACAATAATAATAAGTAAATAAACAAGTAAATAGATAAATAAATAATGAGAACATCGGTTGTAGATTCCTTGAAAGTGAGTCTATAGGTTGTGGAATCAGGTCAGTGTTGAGGTGAGTGAAGTCTATCACTCAAGTTTAATTTTCCCCCATTTAGTGAAAAATAAAAGCTACAGGGCAGTATTTTTAGTAATCTCACGGGAGAGTTCCAGAAAGTCAAGTTTTACAATTGTCAGCAAGCTTCATGGTTAAATTACAGTTTTAAAATCATTACACCATACTACAAACATCTATCGCTTTACTCAACTATTTGATTTATTTCTGTGTTAGTGGAAGTACACCATGCCATCCACACACGGTGACATTTGCCCATTATGATTAATGACCATTATGTAATCACTGACAATTTGTATCTTGCTATCAGAATATTTTGGCTGGAATTTATTACTTTAGAAACTTGAATCTAAATGTTTTAAACTTTTCATAGTAAACATTGAAAGCCCTGAATATTTAAGCTCAACAGGCAGCATTATCCTAGTTCAGACAAAGGGTCTCGGCCCAAATCGTCGACAGTGCTTCTCCTTATAGATGCTGCCTGGCCTGCTGTGTTCTACCAGCATTTTGTGTGTGTTGTTTGAATTTCCAGCATCTGCAGATTTCCTCGTGTTTGCATAATCCCAGTCACTCCTTTCCTTGCAAACACACCCAAATGCATATGTGAGATAATTGTGGAAGAAATCAGACATCTGCTACATCAAAACTGTTTCAAAGGCGAAGGAAGGAATGAAGTTTGTTAACAAAATAGGAGAGGGTTGCACTGCAGAATTTAGAAACAGCCTTTGGGAAAGCAACCTGGGAATTCTAATGCTGAGCATTATACTTGAATATTTTAGACAGAGAAGAAATATTTTCAGTTATGGTGGGAGCCAAAAACAGTGAAATAGAATATTAATAGTAAATTTGAAAGGGAGATGAAGAGAAACTTGTTCACTGGGCTCTGATTTAATTAACAGTTTGTCTGATGGGTTTGCAGCTTTTAAGAGGGCAAACCCTTGCAAGCTGAGTGGCCTCGATGAAGTACCTGGTGGGGATCTGACAACTTGGCTGCATCACCATCTGGTATGGTGGGGAGGGCAACTGCACAGAATTGAAATAAGCTTTAGAGCTGTAAACTCAGTCAGCTCCATCATGGGCACTAGCCTCCCTTGTATCCAGGACAACTTGAAAGAGTGATGCCTCAAAAAAGGTGGCATCCATCATAAAGGACCCCTAGCACCCAGGTCATGCCTTGTTCTCATGGCTACCATCAGAAAGGATGTACAGAAGCCTGAAGACACATACAAACGTTGTACTTAGCAATTCAGGAACAGCTTCTTCTCCTCTGCCATCCAGTTTCTGAATGGATGTTGAACCCATGAACACTTCCGCACTACTGTTTATTTCTGTTTTTGCAATATATATATAATGTAAGTCATGTTTCTTCTATTATTAGGCATTGCATTGTACTGCTGCTGCAAAGACAACAAATTTCATGACATACAGTGCCAATAAAAAGTGTTCAACACCCCCCCCCCCCCCCCGCTTGGAAGTTTTCATGTTTTATTGTTTTACAACATTGAATCACAGTGGATTTAATTTCTATTTTTTGACAATGATCAATAGAAAAAGACTTTTTTGTGTCAAAGTGAAAACAGGTCTCTACAAAGTGATCTAAATTAATTACAAATTCAAAACACAAAATAATTGATTGCATAAGTATTCACTCCCTTTAATATGACACATCAATTCAGCACTGATGCAGCCAGTTGGTTTTAAAAGTCACATAATTAGTTAAATGGAGATCTGTTTTTGGAGTCTTGTGTGCAGTCAAAGTGTTTCAAATGATTTTAGTAAAAACACACCTGGATCTGGAAAACACACCATAGAGAAAAAAAAACTCCAAGCAACTCAGTGAAAAGGTTATTGAGAAACATGTTAGAAAATGGAAACAAGAAAATTTCCAAGTTGCTGAATATCCCTTGGTGTACCGTTAAGTCAATCATCAAAAAATGGAAAGCATAATACATCGCTGTAAATCTGCTTAGAACAAGCCATCTTCAAAAACTGAATGACTGTGCAAGAAAGGGAGGCCACCAAGAGACCTATGATAACTCTGGAGGAATTACAAGCCTCAATGGCTGTGATAGGAGAGACTGTGCACACAACAACTGTTGCCAGTGTGCTTCACCAGTCACAGCTTTATGGGAAAGTCGCAAAGAGAAAGCCACTGTTAAGATAAAATTCACATGAAATCTCGGCTAGAGATATCCAGAAGGCATGAGGGAGAGTCTGAAGTCAGCTGGAAGTAGGTTCTATGGTCTAATGAAACCAAGATTGAGCTTTCTGGACATCAGACAAAATGCTATGGTTGGTGTAAGCCAAACACCGCACATCATCAAAAACACACCATCCCTACCATGAAGCATGGTGGTGGCTGCATCATGTCGTGAGGATGCTTCACTGCAGTAGTCCCTGGAAGGTTTGTGCGGGTAGAGGGTAAAATGAATACAGCAAAAATACAGGGAAATCCTGTAGGATTACTTGATTCAATCTGCAAGAGGACTGTGACTTGGGAGAAGAATTATTTTCCAGCAAGACAATGGCCCTAAGCTTAAAACCAAAGCCATCTCTAAGGCTGAAGTACACAGGTGTTTCCAATGAGTGGATGGTCACAAGGTTGTGGAACCGGATGGCATCCCCAGAGCAAGTACTCAGTGTGTGCGGCGCAACTGGCAGGTGTGTTTACAGACATTTTTAATCTCTCCCTCTCCCAACGTAGAGTGCCCTCCTGCTTCAAAACATTCACGGTTGTTCCTGTACCTAAAAAGACCAAGGTAACATGTCTGAAAGACTGGCATCCTGTCACACTCACCTCAATAATAAGCAAATGCTTTGAGAGGCTGGTGAAGGACTAGATCTGCAGTATGCTACCACCCACACTGGACCCCATACAATTTGCCTACTGACAAAACTGATTGACTGATGATGCAATAGCCACAGCTCTACACTCTGACCTCACACATCTGGAGAAGAAGGATGCTTATTTGTGAACACTGTTCTTGGACTACAGATCAGTATTCAACACCATAATTCCCTTTAGGCTCAACTTTGGCCTCCACCCTGCCTTGTGTAGCTGGATCCTGGATTTCCTCTCACATTGCTGGCAGGTGCCCCTCTGACCCTCAATGTAGGTGCCCCTCACGGCTGTGTCCTAAGCCCCCTTCCTTTACTCTCTGTATACCCATGACACCCACAGCTCCAATCTGCTAATTAAATTTGCTGAGGATACTACATTGATTGGCCTAATCTCAAATAATAATGAGGCAGCCTACAGAGAAGAAATCATCACCCTGACACAGTGGTATCAAGAAAACAAACTCTCTCTCAATGTCACAAAAACAAAGGAGCTGGTTGTGGACTACAGGAAGAATGGAGTTAGGCTAACTCCTATTAACATCAATGGATCTGGGGTTGAGAGGGTGACAGTTTTAATTTCCTCAACATTCACATCACTGAGGATCTCACGTGGTCTGCACATACCAGCTGTGTGGTGAAAAAGGCACAACAGCACCTCTTTCACCTCAGACAGTTGAAGAAGTTTGGTATAGGCCCCGAAATCCTAAGCACTTTCTATAGGGCACAATTGAGAGCATCCTGGCTGACTACATCACTGCCTGGCATGGGAACTGTATGTCCCTCAATTGCAGGACTCTGCAGAGAATGGTGTGGAGGGCCCAGTGCATCTGTAGATGTGAACTTCCCACTCTTCAAGACATTTACAATGGCAGGTGTGTAAAAAGGGCCCGAAGGATCAATGGGGACCCGAGTCCCCCAAACACAAACTGTTCCAGCTGCTACCATCCAGGAAACAGTACTGCAGCATAAAAGCCAGGACCATCAGACTCCAGGACAGCTTCTTCCACCAGGCCATCAGACTGATTAATTCATGCTGATACAACTGTATTTCTATGTTATATTTATTCTCCTATTGTGCATACTATTTATTATAAATTACTATAAATTCCATATTGCACATTTAAACAGATGTAACATAGATTTTTACTCCTCATGTATATGAAGGATGTAAGTAATAAAGACAATTCAATTCATGGGACTTGCTTAAAAACACTAAAGTTAGTGTCCTGGAGTGGCCAAGTCAGAGTCTACACCTCAATCCAATTGAGAACTTGTGGCAGGCCTTGAAAAGGGCTGCTCACTCCCAATCCTCATGCAATCTGACAGTGCTTCAGCAGTTTTGTAAAGAAGAATGTTTTGTAAATGAAGAATGAAGAAGTTGCAGTGTCCAGATGTTCAAAGCTGATAGAAACGTATCCACACAGACTCAAGGCTGGAATCGCTGCCAACGGTGCATCTACTAAATACTGACTTGATGGGGGTGAATATTTATGCCATCAATTATTTTGCTTTTTATATTTGTAATTAATTTCGATCACTTTGTCGAACTCTGCTTTCACTTTGATATGAAAGAGTCTTTTTCTGTTGATCAGTGTCAAAAAACCCTAATTAACTCCAGTGAGATTCAATGTTGTAAAACACAAAGCATGAAAACTTCCAAAGGGTGTGAATACATTTTACAGGCACTGTATGCCAGTGATATTAAACCTGATTCTGACCTAATTGGACTCAGGTGATAGAGTTATCAGCTGCTTTGTACCTTATTTGGGCTCTTTCCATTGATTCTCATTTTCCAGAAAGCATTTTGCATCATCATTCTGGGGTAATTTTATCCAAAGCTTTGAGCAATAAGTTACACACCTGTAGCAAAGTTTGTCTTCATTTGTACATTAGCTGTTTGCCAGTCTTTGTGTGTAGTTTTTTTTTTAACTGATTCAATGTATTTCTTTCTTCTATAGTGAATTTTGCAAGAAAATGACTGTCAGAGTAGTATATGGTGACCTATGTACTGTACTTTGATAATACATTTATTCTGAACTTTGCTCACCAATACATCAATGAGTGAAAAGCTTTGCATTCCTCACATCTCCACCCTTGTATATTCTAAATGTGGTTGGGTGTGTGCAATGGTGCGTGCTCCATTTAGTACAATGTTGGTGTTGTTGATATAATGCTAACATAATTAATAAACATTTGCTCAATCTAAATTGATAAATCTACAATAAGGGAGTCAGCTAACTATACGCATCAGGCATTTTTTATAATCATCTTGAAAGGTGCAATAAACTGTTGATGCTGAAGGCAGCGTCTATGAAAGAAAAGAGCGAGCTTATGTTTCTAGTTGATGACTTTCAGGACTTGGCCATCAGTTCTGATAAATGATCATTGATCTGAAATGTTAACTCTGCTTGGCTTTCCACATGCAGCCTTGTCTACTGAGCTCTTCCAGCCACTTTTTTAAAAAAATTCTCTACTTGATTGACATGCTTGGCTTCCTTCTGGAAAAGACCATTGGTCAAGAGAATAGTCAGGTAATATCTGAGGTCAGAACTCCAAAAGGTAGAGGATTTGTGGGTATTCTGTGGTTTGGAAATTGAGTTGCCTACAAATAGAGGCAGGATTGGAAGTGGGGAGTTGTTTTGAGGAGATAGAGATTGCTAGGAGGGGGAGATCAGGAAGGGAGGTGTGGAAGGAGAGCTGGGGATTAGTCAGAGATCAAGGAACACTGTGTAACACCATGGTGAAGGTTTTTTTGCAAATGTTGTAGGGTATTTCATGTAATGGTCTTTCTGTAGAAGCTGTGTTTGGGTTACTGTTAAAGATGAGGGATGCTTGGGAATGTGGGTCATCCAATCAGGAGAGTGGAACAAGAAGAAGGTTCGAGAGAAGGCAGGGTGAGCAGTTTTTTTTTTGACTGTGGGTGGAGCTTTGTACTTTTTTGGTGGGAGATGAAGAGAGAAGGCACTGGAGAGAACCCGTTGTAAGATTTGATCTGGTGGGAAAACGTAATTCGATGAAGCCAAGGTGCAGAGGTCCACCGGGAATCAGTGAATATGGCTTTTGGAAGATTTGAGCTCCAACATGTGCACATTTGAGTGTTTAATTGTAATGGGCCCTTTTTGTATTTTTTCTTTCTTTCTTACCTTTACTAACCGTTTAGTTAAGATAACGTTCATAAATATACTGCTTTATAATTGTATGCAAAGTGTGATCTGTTATTTCACACTGAGGGCTATTGCAGGGACAATAAATCACACTGTATTCACACAAACTGAAGTTTGGGTGGGCAAGATATCCCGATCTCACGGATTTGTTGGGACTAAAGTCATATACACCCAAGACGTATGAAGCCAGAGGAAGGTGAATTTTCTGGGTCTAGCCGGTGGCTGTTAGTGAGGGGCTAACGAGCCATTTCTAGAGATGCCCGGTAAAAAAGGGGTTTTAATTGTATAGTTTTTCACAGCATTTCTCAGAAAGTGTTTTTTCAGTATATAGGCTTCAGAGACTGAAGGGATTTGTATATTACTCCTTTAAAGTTTATTCTGTTAATAATCAAAGTTAATAATGTCTATACTCCTGGTGAAGGGTCTCAGCCTGGAACACTGACTGTACTCTTCAATAGATGCTGTCTGGCCTGCTGAGTTCCTCCAGCATTTTGTGTGTTTGTTGTAAATTTAGATCCTTGCAGGCTAGATTTTAACTAAAGCATGTAGTTAACACATCTATCCCCCTCTCATTTGTAACTATAATTGTGACATTTTCAATGGAGGTTAATTAATTTGATGACTAGATTAGAAGTGTTGGGGTGTATGCAAAGTGAAACAGAGAATCTGCAATATCAATGTGCAGCAGTCTCAGACTGCAGGCCTTCCTGAGTGACGGGACTATGGTGATTAGTGAAGCTACTGAATTGATGATCAGCATATATGTGGTGAGCAGAAGAAGCTTTTTCTATGCTATATCACTGTCTTTGTTGATGTTTACATTTAATTTTATCAAGCAAGTTGATGGGGTGTGGAGGGAGAAACATCCATGCCTCTTGTCCACTCACAGTCCAGTTACTCTGGCCACAAACAAGAGAAAAATCTGCAGATGCTGGAAATCCAAGCAACACACACAAAATGCTGGAGGAACTCAGCAGGCCAGGCAGTATCTATGGAAAAGGGTACATCTTGGCCCAAAATATTGCATGTTTACTCTCTTCCACGGTTGCTGCCTGGCCTCCTGAGTTCCTCCAGCATTTTATGTGTGTCAGTTAGCCTGGTCACTGGATTGGGACAAAATCATAGATAAATAGAGGCATATTCCCTCTGTGAAGGGATTCAGAAAACAGACCATCTATTGAGATTAAATTAGCTGCCTTAGGTGCATCTTCATGATTCAAGTTTTGAGTTTGTTCATTGTTATTCTTAATCCAAAGAGCAGGCGTTTGTTTTAGTACTATTAGCATTGAAATTTTCCATCCAACAGGACAAGCTCCCTGGCCATTTCTAAGAGTCTCACCTGTAAAGCCCAAAGGACAAATACAAATATAGTCTGATACCAAATCCACACAGGTCGAGTGGTTCTCACAGAATCCTTTGTTGCAATCATCAATGTTCATCTCACAGTACAGACCCACGAATCCTAAGTAGAAGATGATGTTTCATTAGAAAATGGAAAGAAATCAGAAGCAATATGTTTACTGCTTATTAATGTATGGCTTTAAAGAAAACTTAATAAAAAGAGGATAGGACACCAGTAAATCATTGAGCCCAATATGATTTATTAATCTGATTGAGCAAGGTAGTTTTAAACTGAAGGAGGGTCCAATATAAAGTGTTAAGATGAAGACATTACCAAGGTGATTGAAGTGTAATCAAGTCAGTTATAGCTCTGTAGAAGTGTTATGCTTCTGAGTCAGAAGGTTTAAATTACCCTTCAGTTCAAACAATTTAAGCAGACTACTATGAAGTATTGAGTGTGTCCCACATACTTCCCAAAATGTAAGAACAAGAAAGCAATTTCAATAGTTCCATTTAATATCAGAGAATATAGAGAATATACAACATCCAACAATCTGGACACCATCCAATGACTCAAATCCATGTTCATGTCAAATCCTCACAACCCTTGGTGACCAACTATCTACTGAACTCATTCTTAAATATGTAACACAGGAAGAACTCAGCAGGTCAGGCAGCATCTATGAAAGGAAATGGACAATTGACATGAAAGGTCTTGACCTCAATTACAGACTGTCTATTGATGCTGGCTGACCCTATGAGTTTCTGTAGCATTTTGTTTATTGGTTCAGATTTTAGCATCTGCCGTTTCATGTTTTCTTTCTTGAATATATTCAACTGCTGAATAACCATGGATAGAGAAATACAAAGATTTACAACTGTCTAATTTCCCCTCAACTCAGACCCAATTGGCCAACCTCTTGCCCTAGATAGCATACATACATTTTTAATTTGCCCAGCCAGAGGGGGAAAAATGCTTCTTGACATTTTCCTTGTCAATTCCTCTCAGAGTTTTAGATATTTTAATGAACTCTTTTATCAAACTTCTGTCAGTACTGACTAATTCTACTCATAGCTCTTCACAGGACAACTCAGGAATTAATCTATTAATTTCACACTGGATCCTGGTATGCTGAGATCAAAACCACACATTATGTCTGAGTGCTGATCCCTCTAAATTACAGTTGAATCCCTATAGTGTTTGCTGCAGTTCCTTTGCAATAAATATTATCATGTCTGGACTTCTGAATTGTTTGCCATACCTACACTATATTATCAGAATTTCATAAGATCATAAAATGTAGGAGTAAAATTCAGCCATTCGGCTCATTAATTGTGCTCCACCATTCCATCATGACTAATTTATTATCCCTCTCAACCCCATTCTCCTGCCTTCTCTTTGTGACCTTTGACACCCTTGCAAATCAACCTCTTCACAGCTATCGGCAGTGATGAATTCCATTGTTTCACCACCCTCTGGTTAAATAAATTCCTCCTCATCTCTGATCTAAAGCTACGTACTTCTATTCTGAGGTTGTACCTCTGGTTCTGGACTCCCCCCACTACTAGAAACATCAATTCCATATCTACTCTATCTAGGAATTTCAATATTTGATATGTTTCAATAGGATCCCCTCCCCCCATTTTTCTGAACTCCAATGAGTACAAGCCCAGAGCTTGTATGAGCTTCTGATATATTAACACTTTCATTCTGGGGATCCGTCTCATGAACCTTCTAAAGAATTTCACTGTACTCCATGTTGAGTCTGACCAATGCCCTATAAAACCTGAGCATTACATCTGTCATTTTATATTTAACACCACTCGATATAAATGTTCACTCAAATGTCTCAGTAGGCCAACATCCAAAAGGCATCTTACATTATGTTCTTGCTATCAGATGAGAAAAAAATTCAGTTTCCTCCTTTGGGTCTGTTAATTCTGGCTGATCCATTTCATCTGTCTAAATCCTTTCAACTTAAGATATATTTTGAGATTAGCTTTATTTATCACATTCATGTTGAAACATCAAAACATACAGTGAAGTGCACCATTTGCATCAATTAAATCAGCAAGGATTGCGATGGGTTAGCCCACAAGTGTCGCAACACTTCCAGCACCAACACTACAAATCATTATGCCAAACCTGTACTTCTTTGGAATGTAGGAGGAAACCAGAGCACCAACAGGAAACCCACGTGGTCATCGGGAAAACTTACAAACCCATTAGAGACAGTGGTGGGAATCAAACTCATTGGAGACAGTGGCCCAGGTACTGCAAAGCATTGTGCTAACTGCTACACTAGCGTGCTGCTCTTGTGTGTTGTGACAGTAATCATTCAATGATATTCGGTAACATCCAAAATCTTCTTATACTTGGTATATATCCCTGCAATAAAGTCATTAATATAAATTGCAAATTCTTAACAATCAGGACAATTCCTTGTGGCAGATGTGTGAAATATTCATAGGGGTAAACATCACCAACAGCTTGCCCTGTCCCAACCACGTAGTTGCCATGCTGAGGAAGCACTCCAGCACCTCTACTTCCTCAGAAGGCTAAGAAAGTTCAACATATTCAGAATCTTACCAATATCGTGCTTCGGGACAGGAGCTGTCATGTCTTTCAAAGTTCACTTTCTAAACCCAGTAGCTGTCACTTGGAACCAAATGGAAGCTAGTCTTCAGTTCATAAATTGTAACTGGCAAGTAGTAATCAGCTTGAAGGTAGAAGCACTGATTTGCAAACAAGCTCTGTACATAGCATGCACTCTGTCTGCAGAAAACAGATGCTAACTTATTGCTGCACAAGAATTGCAAAATAATCCCCATTTAGGAGTAATCATGTCTATTTATATCCGATAGGATATAAAGTCTTCATCTGAGTTTAGAACATCATGGTCAACAAACCCAATACCATCATAGAGTTTACAGATGCACCAAAGACAGCATGCACTCAGATGGATCTAAGCTTGCTATGGCAACTGCTCTGCCCAATGTCACAAGAAACTGCAAACAATTTTAGAGATAACTCAGTCCATCATGGAAATCAGTCTCCTTTCCATTGGGTCTGTCTACGCATATCACTATCTTAAGAAACCAGCCAAAATAAACAAAGGCCCCCCCTCCCATCCCAGTTGTTTTTTATTTCTTCTCCCTACTTCCAATGGAAAGAAGATAGAAAAGCCTGACAACTCGTACTACTGGGCTCAAGAATAGCTCTCCTGAACTCCTGAGCTCTCAGTTAACTACATTATGTCCCTTTCACCTTATTTGTTAACCAGTCCTGTACTTCCACTGTAAATTAATTGCAACACCATATTTGACGCTAAATAGTGACTCCTTTGCTTGCATCTTCAGAAACAGCTATATTACTATCTTTGATATCTCCTTTTCTTCCTTCTCAAGGTTCTTTTGAAGACCTTGACCTGAAGTTACACTCTGACTTTGATTCTTTGCAGGAATATCCACTCTCAGGGCTGGTTTTTTGATATCCCAAGGACACAGCCTGGAAGACTAGCACACCTCCATGGTGCCAGGTTTTCGTGGCTCTGGAGGTGTGCTGATTTTTGGCAGGTGTCCCTGACTGAAGTGTCGCAGGAGAACATGGAACATTGGGAGCAGCAGATTAGCTGCCAGGGGTCTGTGTCAAGAGAGCTGCACCTTGGGCCTACTCTCTGGGCGCAGAGCTCAGAAAAAGCGGCGCAACAGACCTTTAACATCATAAATCAGAGAGTTGTTTGTTATGTTTCCCCTCTCACTGTGAAATGAGGACATCTCTTTTTCCCTTTTTAGGGAGAGAAAGAGCCTGTGGTATGTCAAAATACTGGGTGAACGAGTAGTCTTTGGGGTACTGCAAATCTGTGTCTTTATTGATGCTTGCTGCATGCTTCACTGCTCAGTGGAGGGAGCTGATGCTTGTTTGCTGGTGGGGGTGGGGGGGTGGTGTCTTTGCTTTGCAGCTGCTTGTGCATGGGAAGGGGCCGCTGGGGAGGCTTTGGGGGGGGGTCTAACATTTAACTGTCATTCATTCTTTGAGGTATTCTGTTTTTGTGGATGTTTGTGAAGAAAAAAGTACTACAGGATATATATTGTATACATTTCTCTGATATTAAATGTACCTATTGAATATTCTGCATTCTATTATTGTCTTTCCATTTTTGCTACCTTAATGTATTTATGCTTAGGAATGATCTTTTTCAAAGTTCAAAGTTAACTTGTTATCAAAGTGCATGTATGTCACCATATACATTTATGTCAGGGCATCAAAGGATATGGCGAGAAGGCAAGTGTGTAGGATTGAGTAGGATCTGGCATCAGCCATGATGAAATGGCATAACATACTTGATGGGTAAGTGCCCTAATTCTGCTATAACGTCTTATGATCTTATGGGTTTATACAACCCTGAGCTACATTTTCTTGTGGGCATAATCAATAAATCCAGTAACCATAATAGCACCAACAGTGTGGAAAACCAATGTGCAAAAGACAACAAACTGTGAAAATGCAAAATGTAAATAAGTAATAAATGAATAAGTATGCAATAAATATTGGGAATATGAGATGAAGAGTCTTTGAAAGTGAGGGGGAACAGTATAGTGATGTGCAATTGAAGTTATCCCGTCTGGTACAGAGCCAGATGGTTGAGGGGTAATAAGTGTTCTTGAACCTGGTGGTGTGAGTCCTGACACTCCTGTACCTTCTTTCTGTTGGCAGCACTGAGAAGTTAGCATGACATGAGTGGGGGATCCCTGATGATAGATGCTGCTTTCCTGCGACAACTCTCTGTGTAGATGTGCTCAATGGTGGGAAAGGCTTTACCTATGGTGGGCAGGGAAGATATCCACTACTGTTTGATATGCTGGGTCTGGGACAGTTCCTAAGAAATAATAACACAAAAGAATTAAAAATTGCTGACACTCTTCACCTTGATCCCAATGAGGGCTGGCTCATGGACCTCTAGTTTCTTCCTCCTAAAGTCAATATTCATCCCCTTGGCACCACTCAGCCAGATTTTCAGTCTCCTTCCTATATGTTGATTCATCACCTCCTTTGATTTGGCCTATGACAATGATGTCAACAGCAAACATAAATATGGCACTGAAGCTGTGTGTAGCCTCACAGTCATTAGTGTAAAGTGAGTAGAACTAGGGGCTAAGCACACAGCCTTGTAATGCATTTGTGCTGATGGAGATTGTGAGGAGATGTTGTTGCCAATTCAAACTAACTGGGGTCTGCAAGTGAGGAAATAAAAGAGCCAATTGCAGAAGGAGTATTGAGGCCAAGGTCTTTAAGCTTAATGATTAGTTCTGAGGGGATGATAGTATTGAATGTCGAGCTGTAGTCAATGAACAGCATCCTGATGTGTGCATCTTTGCTGTCCAGAATTTACAGTGTTGTGTGAAGAGCCAATGAGATGGCATCTGCTATAGATTTGTTGTGCTGGTAGGAAATTTGGGGGGGGGGGGGGATCAAAATTGCCTCTTATCTCCAACCTCTCAAAGCACTTCACCACTGTGGAAGTAGGTGCTAATGGACAATAGAGGCAGGCTACCATGTTCTTCCGAGGCACCAGTATAATTGAAGCCTTGTTTGAAGCAGGTGGGTACCTCAGATTACTGAAACAAGAGGTTAAAGATCTCAGTGAACACTCCAGCTCGCTGATCAGCACAGGTCTTTAGTACTTAGCCACATACTCCATCTGAGTTGGATATTTTCAGTGAGTTCATCCTCCTGAAGGATACTTTCATGTTGGTCTCAAGACTGAGATCACAGGATGACCGGGGGCTGTGAGAGTTTCTAAAGGTTCCCCCATGTTTAACAGTCAAAACAAATATAGAAGGCATTGAGCTCATCTGGAAGCAAAGCCCTTTTGTCACCTATGTTACTCGACTTCACTTTGTAAGAGGTGATAGCATTCAAGCCCTGCCACAGCTATCAAGCATCCTTCATTAATTTCTTTAGTGCAGAATCTGTACGGATTGCCCACCAATTATTCTCCTGTCTTTTGACCAATCTTCTATACATACATCTCCAAAAGTTGCCTTAATAATAGATTTTGTTATGTGTCTTTTGAAAATTCAGTTTACTGTATTACAATTCATGTGCATTAGCCCAACTAAACACTCTGTCCAAAAATCCCAGTAAACATATCAGATATTATTTCCATTTCTTACAAGTGCCTGTGATTCTGATTTGATATTAAATTGTGGCCAGACTGCCATCTCAGATAGTTAGAAAAGATTCCTACCATTATTTTGAAGAGCAAGGGAATGGTACAAGGTATTCAGAGCTAATATTTATCCATCAACTACCATTATTCATGTAGGTGACCTGGAGAGTTTATGGAACTGTGCTCTGTGATTTGGCAGCCCCATCTCCTGCAGCATAATAGTGTGTTGCCACTAGAAACTGAACTGCTTTGAAGCATGACAAGCTGAGATATTAATGAGAGCAGCCAGTTATTTCATTCCAAGAGTTTCAGTATATAGATAATTTTGGTCGTATATTTTGGCAATGCAATTATTATACCACAATATTGGTGATTATTATTGACCCATGGAATTAAGGAAATATAGCAGATATTAATTAAAACAAGAACTAGTCTTCAGTTCATAATGTAATTTGCAAGCAGTAATCAGTTTGAAGTTAAAAATAAGCTTTGCAAACAGAGCTGGACACAGCAGGGACTGCTCAGAGATATGGCTTGCAAAGTAAGGTCACTTTGAGATGTTCGAATTTGCATCAGCCAAATGTAAAACAATTGGTCTGCATCAAACCAGGCAACATGGGCTAACTAATTTTATTTACTCATACACAGCATTGAAAAACAGGCCCTTCCAGCCCTTCCACTCATCAACCCACCTACTTAATGCTAGCCCAATCACAGGATAATTTATTTTTATTTTTTTAAAAAAAAATTATTAGTTTTTCAAAACATTTTACAAAATTAAAAACCCCAAATCCCAATGAGGAGCATTAATACAGAGCAAGGTTAAGCATACAATATCAAAATGCTACAGAGGAAGAGAATTTAACAAAAAAGCACCTAAATTAAAGACAAGTGAGCTTAGTGTCCTCCCCAAACCCCACAACACAAGAAAAAAAAACAACAATTCCAGACCAACCACCACACAATATAGAGAGTATAAGTCCGGACAGTCAAACTCCCAGACTGTGAATACGCTTAGCAACAGAGGATAATAATGCCTACTACCAGAAAAGAAAGGGAGCTGAAAGCAAGGGACCGAAAAGAAAAAAAAAATCCTAGTCAAGAGGAAGGTTATGAAAGTACTCGATAAAAGGTCCCCAGATCTTATGGAACTTTAAATCCGAATTGAGAACTGAATAATGAACGAATATGAGTTTCTTGGAGGAAAGCAATGTCAGCTTTGAGTTGTTTAATATGTGAGAATACCTTCCTCCTTTTAACAGGGTGGTTCAGTCCCTTTACATTCCAGCTCACAAATTTAAGTGCACTAGCCATTATCAATTACTAATGCATAAAAGGCAGCAGGCATATAAAAAATCAAGCGGTACGATAGCAGTCTGGGAGCAGAGATGTAAACATAGATTCGTAAGGTCAAAATATAAACATGTCCTAACCAATAAAGAAATGTTGGAACTGGAAAATCCATCCCACCCACACAACCCAAAACTAGACGGCTACCAAAACAAGTAGCTAGCTCTACCAAAGAAATTAACCCAAATACAACTTCCAGATCTGTGTCATTGACAGCAGTTCCGTATAAATGCTATAACAAACAGTAACTAGTTTATGCACTAGGAAACATAACTACAGATTAGAACACCTTCTGCCGAGATATACAACTTAATACAGAGAAAATCGGAAGAAAACCAAAACTAATCTACCCGCGAAATATTATAGAAGGATAAAGTAAGAGAAAGGGAAAAAAAAGGTAAGAAGGAAAAAGAAAAAAAAGAGGAAGGGGAAAATTGTAAATTCAAGACGAGTATTTATCAACCGTTTACCGAGAAGGGAGAAAAAAACATTCAGAGAATGGAAAAAAAAGGGGGTGAAGAAAAGAAAAAGATAAAATAAATAAGTATTTAAAACAGAGGAAAAATAAATCAGCAGTTGAACTGTGAACCGACAAACAGGGAGGCCTTCACTAAAGACCTCAAACCTCCAAAACAAGTTAGATTTAGTTGTAGAACTCTGTAGGTAAAGTTATACAGAGGTGAAAATAGATTACACACACACCAAATCCCGGGAGAGATTGTCAACAGCCTTTAGAGTTTCAGTGAATAATGTCTGAGTGATTCAAGTGAATTCCGAGTCATAAGAAAGTAATTTTACTACGAGTACTTATCCACCATTTTAGGAGGTCCGATCAGATTCCGAAGATGACTGGATAGCCGGAAGACTTGCCACAAACGCTTCGGCTTCCCTCGCTGATTTGAACCACTTGAATTCCCCGGTATTAAACTTAATTCTTAGGTCAGCAAGATTATGAAAGGAAGGTTTGAAACCACGATCAAAAAGCACTTTCATTACGCCTTTATACTCAGCGCGCATCTTTAAAGTCTGGGGTGCAAAATCTTCCACAAAGCGAATGGTTGTATCCTGGAAAGAAAAAGAGCCTCTGCGACGTGCCTCCACAATCAGACTGTGTTTTACCTGGTATTGATGAAAACACAAGATTACTGGTCGCGGACGGGTGCCCAGAATTCCGGGGGGTACATTAACTCTGTGTGCCCGATCGAGCTCGGGCGGGTTTGGAAGCAGATCCTTCCCGAATATCTCACAGAGAAACTCGGCAAAAAACTTCACGGTTGACCCCTTCTCAGTTGCCTCTGGTAATCCCAGAATTCTGATGTTGCAGCGTCTGCTGCGATTTTCGAGGTCCACCCTTTTGGAAAGAAGTTTATTAGATTTTTCCTCTAAGCTGGAACAGAGAGTCTCCAAGTATCAAACCCGACTTTCTAAAGCTTCAGAAGTCGAATCGATGCGAGATAAGTGTTCAGCATGTTTGTCCACTTTATCGTTGATCCGATCCAGTTTGTCTTCTAACTGTTTGAAAGCGGTTTTAATTTCCTTTAAGATTTCGTCTCGGAGATTTGCAAGCGCCTCCATCGTCACGCCCGATGAAGTCGTAGTTTCTTTTCTTCCGGATTTAGAACTCTTGCTAGGCATTGTAGGTTAGATATATTCACAGGCAAGTAAGAGATACCGAAATAATTCCTAACTAAGCTTTATAAAATGGAGACATTTAGTGCAAAGGTAGCGACAGTAACGGAACAAAAGTTCGGAGCAGCTAAGCAATCGCCATCTTACCGGAAGTCAGCACAGGATAATTTAAATGAGCAATTAACCTACTAACAGGTACGTCTTTGGAATGTGGGAGGAAACCACAGCTCCTAGAGGAAACCCAAATGTTCATAGGGAGGATGTACAAACTCCTTATAGATGGCACAGGACTTGAACTCTGAACCCCAATGTCCTGAGCTGTGATAACCGTACCGTGGTGACTGAGCTCTTAGGAAGGAGGAGTCCACCATTGAGGACCCCCCGCACCCAGGGCCTGCCCTTTTCTCACTGTTCCCATCAGGAAGGAGGTACGGAAGTCTGAAGGCACACACTCAGCGATTCAGGAACATCTTCTTCCCCTCTGTTACTCAAGGTAACTCAGGGATTTTTTTCTCTACGGTTTTCTTTATGGCAGCAGTACAAATTTTATGACATACGCTGCTGATATTAAATCTGATTCTGACTTTAAAGGTATAAATATGTGACGTTCTTTGTGGTTGAGAGACTCTACCAAGAGTGTCTCCAGGGGAATGCCTGCTTGTCATGATGTATAAAGACCTTTATATAACCAGCTTCATTGTCTTTCCAGTGACTCAGATCACAGACATAACATGCAGCACCCTTCCTCTCTCCAAACCACTCTCTGAACAGTGTCAATTTTTTGAACAAACCCTTGTTCTGGTTCCTCAGCTGGTGAAAGAGATGCACTTAATCTAGTGCTCACCTGACCAAAGCAAACTGCTGGAATCTCTATTTTAATGGCCCCATGCATATGGCCAAGCCATGAACTGTCATTTTGCTTGAGAATCTGCATTTTCCTTCAAGTGATAATGCATCTTCAATTAAGTATTTTTATAATTGAACCTTTCATTATTATTTCTGACATCTTATGATCTCATTAATGTCTTCAGTTGAATGGCTACCCCATCAAATAACTATCATCAGACTGTCATAGAGTTCAACAATGGTAAGCACTTGACTAATGCTAACTCATTTACAGTGCCACTGTGAAGCACATCTTCATCATTTTTCAGACTCAACATGGAGCCAATTTCCTAGAATTCACACTATAATGAATCTCTCAAATTATCTGGAGCTCGTTAATAATGAATACCAAATCTTATTGTAATTCAAGGGTTCCTTAAAGAACCACATGGAAAGCAGGGATGCAGCAGAAATCATAAAAGAGCTGTTAATATACAGTAATTCATATCATACATATCCATCTAGTATTAGTTGCTAAGACAGTCTTCAGATTTATAAAGAATGATTGCTTCTGCTGATGGCTCTGGGAAGATATGAGGTTTCAAATTAGGGAGAGGGTAGATGGGCTGAAGGATGTTTGAGTAGATTTCTTAGCTTTTGATTGAAAATCACACATTCATCTAATTTTATGAGGAAACAAATTCATGTGGTGTTGAAAATATCCAAAGTATCTATCTATCTATCTATCTATGATCTGGTACTGCAATCTGAATGTGTTGCAATATAAGAAGCTGCAGAGTACTGGACTCTGCCCAATACATCACGACACATCCCTCCCCACCTTTGGTAGTATCTACAGAATGTACTGCCTAAAGAAGATAATCAAAGATCCTCACCATCCAAGTCATGCCATCTTCTCACAGCTACCATGGGCTGAAAGTACAAAAGCCTGAAGTCCCACAGCATGAGGTTCTAGAACAGCAAGTTCCCTTCATCCACTTGGTTCTTGGAACAAACTGCATGACACTAATCTCTACCTCAGTATAGTAACCCTGTGACCACTTTATACTGAAATAGAATTATTAAAATTCAAATTGTGTTTTTTCTTGTAAAAAAATTGCATAATTTATGTTTAAATTATGATTTTTGTGAAGGCTGCTTAATTGATGCTACATGCCTGTGATGCTGCTGCAAGAAAGTTTCTTATTGCACCTGTAAATACATACATGCAGCAGCACTTGGCATTATGACAATAAATCCAACTTTAATTATATGGTAATTCACAAAGAACCATATATCAAAGCCTATAACTCACTCAGTATGGTGTCCATTAGGGCTGCTGTGTTTAGAGGCATTGAGTCATAGATTTTTACATTGCAGAAATGGGCCCCTTGAACCAACAAGGGATGGAGGTAGAAGAAAAAAATTACAGGCCAGTTAGCCTAAATTCAGTGGTTGTAAGGATGTTGGAGCCGATTATTAAGAATGAGGTTTCGGGATACTTGGAGGCACATGATAAAATAGTCCAAAGTCAGCATAGTATTTTTTCCGGGGGAAATATTGCCTCACAAGTCTGTTGGAATTCACTGAGGATATAACAAGCAGGATAGACAAAGGAGAATCAACGGACATTATGCACTTGGATTTTCAGAAGGTTTAACAAGTTGCTGCACATGAGGCTGCTGAAGTATATAAGCACCCATTATATTACAGAAAAGACGCAATCATGGACAGAGCATTGACTTATTGACAGGAGGCAAAAAGTAGGAATAAAAGGAGCTGCCAATGTTTGGTGTGATTAGCAGGGGTAGGTGATGGGACTGCATCTTTTTACATTGCATGTCAATGATTTGGATGATGGAATTGATGGCTTTGTGGCCAAATTTGTGGATAATTCAAAGATAGGTGGAGGTGCAGGTAGTGTTGAGGAAGCATGGAGGCTGCAGAGGGAATTAGTCAGAAAATGGGCAAAAAAGTGGCAAATGTAATACTGTATAGTCACACACTTTGGTAGAAGGAATGGAAGTATAGACTGTTTTCTAATTAGGGAGAAAATTTAAAAATCCAAGGTGCAAAGGAACTTGGGTGTCCTTGTGCAGAGTTCCCCTAAGGTCAATTTGAAAGTTGAGTCACAAAGGTGGCACTAGGGAACAATATGGACAAGGGCAACATCTTCCAGAAGGTTCACAAAACTACTTTGGTCACTTCTTTTGCATCTTCTCCCTTTAAGTGTGGAGCCCATGACCTACATTTTGGTGGTGTGTTTTTGGGCTGATTGAAGTTTTGGGTGAAGCAAGTGGCCTTGAAGCCAAGAAGTCTGGAGACAGGACATGAGCCTATGATCGACTCCATTTCTTGCTGAACTCAGTGATTAAAATATTGAGGAAGATAGAAATTATTGAGGCAAGAGCGGTGTTCAGTGCCATCTGTCAGCCTCTCACTCACTGCTTCTGGAGGAAGGTGTCTGCATATGACTGTCTCTTCCTCACTTTCTCACTTGTTGCTCCTAGAGTAAGGTCTCTGTGTTTGAATGATCTCCCTTGATGCTACTAGAAGATTGTCCTGGATCTTGGACAAGGTTTAATCAACATGGTTTCTGAATTGGACTCTGTAGTTCAGGTTCTGATGTCTTTCTGATTTTTGGTCATTCCTTTTTTTTTTGTTGCTATTTTGGGCAATTTTGATTAGAGCAGTCTGCAGTTAATGAATCACACCATGCTAGATTGAACTGGACTGAGCTGAAGTCTGTATGCCTGGACTCTTTCAATTTTTTTTATATTCTGCGTTTCTTGCTCATTTTTGTGCATGGGGGGGGTTGATTTTTCTTTGTGCAGATTCCATGGTTTTCTTGTTTTGTGGCTGTCTATGGAAAGATGTATCTCAGGGTTGTATACTGCATACATATTTCAATGATAAAAAATTGAATCTTTGAACCTTTGCGTCAGTGGTGAGGAAGACAAATACAATGTTAGTATTCATTTCAAGAGAACTAGAATATAAAAACAAGGATGTAATGTTGAGGCTTTCCAGGACACTGGTGAGGCTTCACAGAGTATTATGAGCAGTTTTAGTCCCCTTATCCAAAAAAGGATATGCTGACATTGGAGAGGGTTCAAAGAATGTCTATGAAAATGATTCCAGGACTGAAAGGGTTTTCATATGAGGAGAGATTGATGGCCCTCAGCCTGTAATCACTGGAATTTAGAAGAATGAAGGGGAATCTCATTGAACTCCATCAAATGTAGTAAGGGCAAGATTGAGTGAATGTGGAGAATATGCTTCTTATAGTAAGGGAGTCTAGGACCAAAGGGCACGACCTCAGAATACATTTAGAACAGAGATGAGGAGGAATATCCTTAGCCAGAGAGTGGTGAATATGTGGAATTTTGTTGCCACTGGTGGCTATGGAGGCTGGGTCATTGAATGTATTTAAGATGGAGGTTGATAGGTTTTTGATTAGTCACGGTGTGAAAGGTTACGAGGAAGGGGCAGGAAAATAGGTAGAGAGGGAAATGGATCAGCAATGATAAATGACAAAGCAGAATTGATGGGCTGAATGATCTAATTCTGCTCCTATGTGTTATGGAAAGTATAATCACTGGAGAAGGAATAGTAGAGATTTATCAGGGTGAGGTTAAAATCAAGGAGAGCTAGATTCATTCTTTGAGTTGAAAAACTAAAAAGATAGCTTCAGATTTATGACGTGTTGATAATGTTAGCATAATGGAAGGAGCTAATTTTTTTTTAAATTGTATAGAATAGTCATTCAGAAATCAATGAGAGAAATCAGAAAGCAACTCTATCCAGAAAGTGATGAAAATACCATGTAGATTTGTTGTGGTGAGAATAATACATGCATTAGAAAGGAAAGCCCAAATGTAGCATTTTAAGGAAAAGGGACAGTGAGGTAGGATAGATGTGGATCAATATCACCAGATGAATTCTATTGGGCGGTCAAGGCAGTTTCTATGTTGATTCATATATGTTATATATGCCACTTTTCAAGAAAGGAGGGAGAGAGAAAACAGGGAATTATAGACTGGTTAGCCTGACGTCAGTGGTGGGAAAGATGCTGGAGTCAATTATAAAAGAGGAAATTACAACACATTTGGATAGCATTAGAAGGATCAGTCCGAGTCAGCATGGATTTCTGAAGGGAAAATCATGCTTGACTAATCTTCTGGAGTTTTTTGAGGACGTAACTATGAAAATGGACAAGGGAGAGCCAGTGTATATAGTGTACCTGGACTTCCAGAAAGCTTTTGATAAAGTCCCACATAGGAGATTAGTGGGCAAAATTAGGGCACATGGTATTGGGGGCAGAGTACTGACATGGATTGAAAATTGGCTGGCTGACAGGAAACAAAGAGTAGTGATTAACGGGTCCCTTTCGGAATGGCAGGCTGTGACCAGTGGGGTACCGCAAGGTTCGGTGCTGGGACCGCAGCTGTTTACAATATACATTAATGATTTAGATGAAGGGATTAAAAGTAACATCAGCAAATTTGCTGATGACACAAAGCTGGGTGGCAGTGTGAAATGTCAGGAGGATGTTATGAGAATGCAGGGTGACTTGGACAGATTGGGTGAGCGGGCAAATGTATGGCAGATGCAGTTTAATGTGGATAAATGTGAGGTTATCCACTTTGGTGGCAAGAACAGGAAGGCAGATTACTATCTAAATGGAGTCAAGTTAGGAAAAGGGGAAGTACAACGAGATCTAGGTGTTTTTGTACATCAGTCAATGAAAGCAAGCATGCAGGTACAGCAGGCAGTGAAGAAAGCTAATGGCATGCTGGCTTTTATAACAAGAGGAATTGAGTATAGGAGTAAAGAGGTCCTTCTGCAGCTGTACAGGGCCCTGGTGAGACCCCACCTGGAGTACTGTGTGCAGTTTTGGTCTCCAAATTTGAGGAAGGACATTCTTGCTATTGAGGGAGTGCAATGTAGGTTCACAAGGTTAATTCCCAGAATGGCGGGACTGTCATATGTTGAAAGATTGGAGCGACTGGGCTTGTATACACTGGAATTTAGAAGGATGAGAGGGGATCTGATTGAAACATATAAGATTATTAAGGGATTGGACACACTGGAGGCAGGAAGCATGTTCCCGCTGATGGGTGAGTCCAGAACTAGAGGCCACAGTTTAAGAATAAGGGGAAGGCCATTTAGAACAGAGATGCGGAAAAACTTTTTCACCCAGAGAGTGGTGGATATGTGGAATGCTCTGCCCCAGAAGGCAGTGGAGGCCAAGTCTCTGGATGCATTCAAGAGAGTGTTAGATAGAGCTCATAGATAGCGGGGTCAAGGGATATGGGGAGAGGGTAGGAACGGGGTACTGATTGTGTATGATCAGCCATGATCACAGTGAATGGTGGTGCTGGCTAGAAGGGCCGCATGGCCTACTCCTGCAGCTACTGTCTATTGTCTGTTATTCAACTTTAAACTAATTGGTAGCTTGATCAATATTTACCCCTCAATTAACACTTTAACAGAGATTTATCTGCTTTATCTTATTGTATCTGAACTAATTGTTTACCATTTTCTATACTTTATTGGAAGATACCTTTTCTTAAAAACATGCTGATTTTTTTTTCTAAAGAGCCTTGGAACTTGCTAAGGTTGTGAAAGGTGCTGTATAAATGTAAACCTCTATACTGGTAAGTGCTTAGTCTTATAAATACCTACTTTCTTTCCAATCAGCCTATGTCTGTCAGTTATTTATGGAAACTATAATGACTGCTGTTTTTTTGCCTCTGCTAGCCCAAGTAAGGTCAAAATGATTATTGTCACAAGTTATGCCAATGTTTCCCTTAAACCAGGCACTGCAGGTCTAATTAGAATGCTATCACTTGTTTCTTCATACTAGATTTATTCTCTAGAAATCTCATTTGACATCTGTTGAAGCCACCATGAAAGTAGAGTTGGCCTGTCAATCATTGTGCTCCCTGCCACAAAAATACGATGTTGGCAGAGTTAGTGATTAAGATCATTTCGAGACCAGGGGAAGAGTGGGCTGAGTTTTGGATGGTGGCTTGTTGTTGGTGTTCTAACTTATTCTTAATAATGGCTACAATGGTCATTGAATGCAAATTGCTTTGGGGATGTCCCTGAGTCATGAAAGTAACTAAACTTGTGCATCACTCTCTCGGTCCATAATGTCAACTCTCCATATAAGCAGCCTGACTTAATTAATTCTTCCAGCCTCTTTTGTGTGATGCGCTAGATTTCCAATATCTGCAGAGTTTTGTGTGTATATACTCAAGTAATACAAGTTCTTTTACTGTAGCTGTCATTACATTTGTTTCCCCTTCATTTTTCTAGAATCCCAGATATTATAATCTGATGATTTATTTTCCCTTCTCTCGAAACTTTGTGCGTTGATCTTCCTATAATAATTTTAAAAATGCATTGGACTTCCTGTTTGAGTTAAAGTGTGACTACCTTTTAAGTATATTCAGAGTATAGCGAGTAGATCAACATTTTCAAACTGCATTATGATGTGTAAACACTGGCACATTGTACTGATTTTAATCAATACCAAACATTCAGTCTAAACAAAGAATTATTGTCACACAACATGGAGACAGACTCTTCAGCAAACTCATTAACCATCACACATGCCTTGACAACTAATCTTACACGAACATTTCTCTTCTTCCCACGTTGCAATCAATTACCCCAAAATTCTACCAATCTACTCCAGTGGCATAATTTAGAGTGGGCATTTAACGACAAAATCTTGGAATGTGGGAGGAACCCAGAGCAACCAGGAGAAGACCACGCAGTCACAGGGAAAATGAAGCAGAGATTTGGATTGAACCTGGTCACTGGAACTGGAACTACTCCACTCGATCACTGAGCCTTTTAAATTCATTGTTTGAAATAAACAATTCCAGAATGTTAATCATTATTGACAGAAATGCAGCCAAGCCCAACAATCTTCTCAAACAGTCAGTGAAGAGCACCCCAAGGTGGTCTTAATCTGCACCTTGCAAAGGAGTGTTGTGAGCATGTGTTATTTTACAGCCTTCCTTCTTCATGGAAAATCTGCTGCATCTACTCAAATTACTTCAGACTTCTACTGTATGAAGGGCACTTCATACTGATGGAAGCCTGCAGTTCTACTGAGGTGGATATTAAATCATGCAGTATGTCTGCAAACCTTGGCAGAAAATATTCTTGAAATTTTTAATCACATGTGTCATGTGGGCCTGACCTACCTCCAACACTTATCCCAATGTGATCTTGTCACTCAGTGCCTTCCCTGCATATAAAAAACAATTTGAATGGTTTGTTTTTATTATTGGATTGGATGCTTCTTGACCAACAGTCAAACTGATTGCTAATGTCCAATACTTTTGCAATTAAAAATGAAGGATCAAGGAAAACAAAAGCAGTAACATTTATTCTGAAGCCGCAGGGAATGGTTGCTGCAGTGTCCTGAAGGTCACGACTGATCTTTAACTTCAGGAAACTTCGCATAAGATTGACAATTCTTCCTGTCAGTAGCATCTGATAATTATTTAGTGCACTTGGTTTCTTGAATTAGGCCGCCCTTATATATGAAATGCCAGTACTCACAGACAAAATATACCTTCACTATAAATTGATAAATTGGGGCATGAGCTTCTTTGTTAATTGTAATGAGCAACTGATTAATTTATAAAACTTCTTGAACATGGATACTCTTCAAAGATGGTTAATAAATAAAATAGTTATTACATTTAGCTGGGAACATAATTATTAGATTCCATCTATAGCTCATTCGATTAAATTCAGTCAGCAGGTAATAAACTGCATTAATTTAATTTACAAAATGCCTTCAGAAAAAATAACCAAACCATGGATTTATTTCAGTTTTTGTATTATTGTTCTTATTTTTATCATCCTTTCCCTCCTGTGTCTATCTTGCCAAGTGATTTCAGTCCCTACCAGGCAGGTATCTTTGGCTCTGAGATTCTCCTACCACAGAGCAAGTTCAAACCCAACAGGTAGGATAAGAGTGAGAGGTGGGATTAGCTTTATATATCTAAGACCAATATAATCTGAGGATGTGTTGGGGGCAACTGGCAATTGTTGCCATGTTTCCGGTGCCAACAGAGCATGCTCACAACTTTCAGACTCTAACCCATACACCTTTGGAGAGTGGAGAAACTGGAGAACCTGGAGGAAACCCACATGGTTACGGGAGAATGTACAAACTCCGTGCAGTCAGTGGTGTAAATTGACTCAGATTGCTGGCATTGTAACAGTGTAATGCTAAACCCTACATTACCATGCATTTGAAGTGGTGTGAAGTTCAATGGCTTACTGCCAGAATTTCCCATCTACCTTTTGGCACGGATCAATAATAAATATAGAAACCTCTTACAGACAGAAATGTTTGCAAGTAAATATGGTAAACGTTGGCCAAGAATAGTACTTTAGCCTGAGTCAGTAGTTATGCACTTGGAGCCTCTCTAGAGAACTGAGCACATAATCTGAGCTGGCAACACTGATGTCAAGTTTCTGGGCTGGAAGTGCACTGCTGGAGGTGGTGTTATTCAGAGGAGATGCTAACTTGAAATTCTATTCCCTTGAGTAGAGACTTGAAAAAGATCGAGGTGCAAACCAGAGAAAGGTCTTTGGAAAATTGCTATAGTCTCTTCTTTCTACTTCACGCAAAGATCTTAATTTCAAAGACAGAATACAAATTTGAAGTTAGATAAAATACATTATGTGACAGTAAAAAATCAAGGATCAACTCTATTGAACATATACTGTACATATACATGTACTAGGAATTTGCTGTGGTGTGTTGGTCAGGATGTGACATGCAACAAAAAAACAGCAACATTCAACAATTATAAAGAACTACATTAAATATAAAGTTGAGTTTAAGGTATGGATATAGAATAAAAATGAATAAATACATAAATATCAGCATGTATTTGCAATGTAAGCAGCATTATAAAAAGTGGCTTAAAGTGTTTACGGTGCAGTGGGGGTGATAGAAGGGGCAGGGGTCTAACTAGAATGATTAATCAAATTAAATGCCTGGGAGAAGAAAGTTTCACAATGATGTGAAGTTTTCATTTTATTAGCCCTACCACACTTTCCAGAAGGAAGCTTTTGGAAGAGGCAGTTCGCATGATAGCAGTGTCTGCAATATTTTTTACCTGCCCACTTCTTCCTTCTGGACGCCTACAAGTCCTGCAGTGATCGTAGATTGCAGCCTTTTGTGCTGTCCTAAAAGTTCACCGTAGCTTTCTTATGCTGTGAAAGGATGCTGCACGGTAATAGCTGATGTGAGGAGACTCCCCATGATGGCAGTGTAGAATTGCACCAATATGTTCTGGGGAAGATGGAGCTTTACCAAAGTATATCCTCTGCTGAACCTTTATGTTAATGAAGCAGCTACGGTTCTGCCACGTGACTTATGAAGATGGCGCCAATGAATACGGCAATGAGTTGTGGGCTGCTTACAAAACTTCTAAATATATCTCTTCTGAATTACTGTAAATTCCGGTGTATAAGCCGAGCATTTGGCCCTAAATTTTGGTCCTAAAATTAGGGGGTCGGCTTATACAGAGGGTGCCAACTTTGGAAAAATGAATACACAGAAGGCAGGTCGTATTTATTGGCTGTTTTTGAGTCAAATTCCTTCCACTGTCAATGCATGAATTCTTTGAATGGTTTGTTTAAACTCACATCTAGTGGCTGGAGCACGGACATCAAACCACCGGGGATGACTGCAATGTCTGTATTTTCAGTTTTCAATGCTGCTTTTGTCTCACCTGACAAGTAGCGACTTTTCCTTCCTGAAACCTTCAGGATGTCGACATTGCACCTCTTTAACCCGCTTTGTCCATCCAGCAGTGTTCTTGAACATAAACAACACCCCGTGGGAACTTTCTAAGCAATGTTTTTTTTGTCTCAGCACAAGATCACGTCTATTCATAAATCCGGTGCACCAACTTACTGTAGCTTTGAAATTTTCGCTGACCTCACGGTGTTCTTTGTCCCATTTCAACGCTTGAACTCGAATCATTTCTCTAGTAACAATGTATCCAGACGATCGTTGATGATTCACTTTTTCTTCCAGTTCTGGCCTCTGGCATGTTTTCCTATGTTTTGCACATTTCGTCTTTGGCATTTCCCTCAGCGTGTCCTCTGCCTTTCTCCACTCTCTCACTTGTTTCTCGTTTACACTAAGCTTCTTAGCAGCTGCAGAATTATTCATTCCTTTAGCAAAATCAACAACCTTCTGCTTTAAGCCAGCATCATATCGCATTCATTTTAATCTTTTGTACATGGTGGTCGCAAACTCAATACTGAGTACACGTACAGATCCCGCTACCCCATGTTATGTTTTAATGAGATTACGACGGGTGCTAAATGGTTTCATAGCGGTTACATTTCAGAGGATTCTTTTCCTTTGGAAACCTGATACAAAATTTCCCTCCCTGATTTATTTATTCAGAATTCATTTATAACGCTCTACAATGTGTAGGCCTGTTTTCTTAGCAGGTACTGGTTCACAAAATTTCCAGGTTCCGGATCCGGCAAAGCTGAGTACTGGCATGTGAGATCTTGTGATCTTTTCTGGTTAAATCAAAAACCTCCACAAAAGGGGTCGGCTTATACAAAGGTAACATGAAAAAGTCACTTTTTTAGCCTTGAAAATGGGGGGTTGGCCTTATACTCCGGGTCGGCTTGTACACCAGACTTTACGGTATGTTCACTGCAATCTGCAGCATGTAATTTCCCTTCAAGCAACCTACTTTTGAACCACTTTAGTAGAGATTTCATGATCTTCTGAAGGACTTGGCAGAATTAATTCTCAATCATGCATGTACACCTTTAAGCAGACAAAGGTTCATTGCTATGTCCAGAAGGGGAGGGAGTAGGAGAAAACTCCATGCCAGACAGAATCACCAAGAAAAGAAAGTTCCTTTACCCAACATCTTGGTAGCACTTGTACAATCACTGGAGAACATGACTAAGGACCCAAGGGCAAGATTGCAGTACCAGAGGGAAATGAGGAAATGTTGTGTTCTGTGTTTCATAGAGAAATGGTTCACTCTGAACAGGCCAGGTTAGCAATCAGACCTGAGGGCTTCTCGATACACAGGATGGACCAAACTGCTGATTCAGAGAAAGCTAAAGGTGGCAGTCTGTGTTTCATGATAAACTCTCTGTGATGCTCAGAAACAGCAGTCTTGGCCTTGTTGAACTCTTGTTCCCCTGACCTGGAATATCTAATGATTAAGTGCCAACCATTCTACGTACCAAAAGAGTCTCCCCTGTAATCCTGACCACAGTTTACATACCGCCAAAAGTCGATGTTAATCAGGCAATTGAGATATTGAATGCTGCCATCAGCTAACAAAAAACATCTCTCCCTAACACATTTGAAATCATATTAGAGGACTCCTGACGAAGGGTCTCGGCCCGAAACGTCGACAGCGCTTCTCCCTATAGATGCTGCCTGGCCTGCTGTGTTCTACCAGCATTTTGTGTGTGTTGTTGAGAGGACTTCAATCAGGCTTGTTTGAGGAAATCTCTGCATTATTATCATCAGCATATAACCTGCAGCACCAGGAGTCACAACACACTCAACCACTTCTTTACTATGGTTAGAAATGCCTACCATTCCATACCTGGATTGCTTAATGGGAAATCTGATATTTTGATTGTCCTTCTCCCAGCTACATACAGGCACAAGCTAAAGGGCAAGGCTCCAGAGGTAAGGACAACAAAGAAGTGGTTGTGGGAGGCAGAGGAGGGGCTATGGAATTGCATAGATTTGGTGGACTGGGCTGAGTTCAAGGACTCAGAGTATTTGAATGATTACACCATGGTTGTTACAGACTTTATAAAAACAGTTGAGATGAGTGTGTCCCCGCTGAATAATTCAGATCCTTCCCCAACTAGTAGCCCCAGATGAAGCATGAGATCCGCAATCCGCTGAGGGTCAGATCAGTGGCATTCAGGTCAGGCAACCAAGTAAGATACAAGAGGTCTAGGTGCAACCTCATGTGCAAAGTGGCAATTCCAGACCAAACTTAAGACCATAGGAGCAGAATTAGGCCATTGAGCCCATAGAGTTTGCTCCACCATTCCACCATAGCTGATCCCTGATCCCACTCAACCCCGTACACCCATCTTCTCGCCATATCCTTTGATGCCCTGATCAATCAGGAAACTATCAGCTTCCAATTTAGATATAACCTCCTCCTTGCCCTCCACCGCAGTCTATAGCAGAGCATTCCACAAATTCACAACTCTCTGTCTAAAAAAAAATTCCTCCTTACCTCTATTCTAAAGGGTCACCCTTCAATTTTGAGGCAGTACCCTTCAATTCTGGATATTCCCACCATAGGAAACACACTCTCCATATCCACCCTATCTATTTGTTTCAACATTCGGTAGATTTCAATAAGATCCGTATGTATTCTCCAAAATTCCAATGAGTACAGGCCCAAAGATGCCAAACACTCCTTATATGTTTAACCCTTCGTTCCCAGAATCATCCTGGTGAACCTCCTCTGAACTCTGTCCAATGACAATACATCCTTTCTGAGATATGGGGCCCAAAACTGTAGACAATACTCAAAGTGCAGCCGGACTGGTGTCCTATAAAGGCTCAGCATTATCTCCTTGCTTTTACATTTTATTATCCTTGAAATAAATACTAACATTGCATTTGCCTTCTTTACCACAGACTCAACCTGTAAATTAACTTTCTGGGAATCTTGCACAAGGACTGCTAAGTCCCTCTGCACCTTTGATGTTTGAACCATCTATCCATTTAGATAACAGTTCACACGATTGTTCCTTTTACCAAAATGTATTATCATATATTTCCCAACACTGTATTCCATCTGACATTTTTTGCCCATTCTTCCAATTTGTCTAAGTCCTGCTACAAACAGATGGCTTTCTCAGCACTACCTACCCCTCCACCTACCTCTGTACCATCCACATACTTTGTCACAAAGCCATCAATTCTATTATCTGAATCACTGACAAACAATGTGAAAAGTAGCAGTCCCAATACTGACCCCTGAGGAACACCACTAGTCACCGGCAGCAAAACAGAAAAGGCCCCTTTTATTCCCACTTACTACCTCCTGCAGTCAGCCAGTAACTTTACTATAAAGCCTTACGATTTTAGCTTTTTAAGCAGCCTCATGTGTAGCACATTATCAAACACCTTCTGAAAATCCAAGTAAATGCATTGCCTCTCCTTTGTCCACCCTGCTTGTTACTTCCTCAAAGAACTCTTAACACATTTGTCAGGCAAGATTTCCCTTTACAGAAACCATGCTAATTTTGACTTAACTTATCAGTAGTAGTTTATTTGTACCTCAAAACCTCATCCTTAATAATAGACTCCAACACTTTCCCAACCACTGAGGTTAGCCTAACTGGCCCGTAATTTCCTTTCTTTTGCCTTCCTCCCTTCTTAAAGAGTGGAGTGACATTTGCAATCTTCCAGTCCTCTGGGACCATGCCAGAATCAAGTGATTCTTGAAAGATCATGACCAATACATCCATTATCTCTTCAGCTACCTCTCTCAGGACTCTTGGATGTAGTCTCTCTGGCCCAGGTGATTTATCAACCTAATTCCTTTAAGTTTGCCGGGCACTTTTTCCTATGTAATAGTAATGACACTCACTCCTGCTCCATGACAATTACAGACATCTGGTACACTGCTGGTGTCTTCCACAGTGAAGACAGAAGCAAAGTACCCATTTGCCATTTCTTCGTCCACCATTACTACCTCACCAGCATCATTTTTCAGTGTCCAATACCAACTCTCACCTCCCTTTTACTCTTTATTTAACTGAAAAAATACTTTTGGTATCCTGCTTTATATTATTGGCTAGTCTTCCCTCATTTCATCTTTTCCTTTCTTACAGCAATTTTTAGTTGCCTTTTTTCTTTTGGATTTAAAAGCTTCCCTATCATCCAACTTCCCACTCACTTTTACAGCCTTTATACCCTTTTCTTGGCTTTTATGCAGTCCTTTACTTCCTTTGTTAGCCACAGTTGCCAATTCCTGCTATTTGAGAATTTCTTCCTCTATGGGACATATCTATCCTGTGGCTTGTAAACTATTCCCAGAAACTCCAGCCATCTCTGCTCTGCTGTCATCCCTGCCACTATCCTCTTCCAATCCACTTGGGCAAGTTCCTTTCTCTGTAATTCCCTTTATTCCATTGCAATACTGATACATCTTACTTATGCTTCTCCCTCTCAAATTGCAGTATGAATCTAATCATATTATCATCACTGCTTCCTAAGGGTTCCTTTATGTAAAGCTCCCTAAAAGATCTGTATTATTACACAACACCCAATCTAATATAGACTTCCCCAAGTAAGCTCAAGCTGCTCTAAAAAGCCAGCTTGTAGGCAATCAACAAATTCCCTCTCTTGCGATCCACCACCAACCTGATTTTCACAATCATCTTGCATATTGAAGTTCCCAATTATAATTATGTCATTACCCTTACTATATACCTTTTCCAGCTCCCTTTTCAATCTCAACCCCACATCCTGGCTACTATTTGGAAGACTATAAATGATTCCCATAATGGATTTTCTACCCTTGCAATTTCTTAACTCCATCCACAAAGATTCCACATTCTCTGACCCTATGTCACCTCTTTCTAAAAATGTAATTCCATCTCTTAGAAATGGAGTCACACCACAACTTATGCCTTCCTGCCCTGTCCTTTCGATACAAAGTGTATCCTTTGATGCTAAGCTCCCAATTATGGCCTTTCCTCAATCATGACTCAGTGATGTCCACATCATTCCAATAAATTTCCAATTGTGCTACGACTTCACCACCTTATTCTGAATGTTACGTGCATTTAAATATAGCACCTTCAGTCCTGCATTCTTCGCTCTTTTGAATTTCCCCTCTGTGGAACGATTTAATTCTTTGCTCTGTCTGCATTTAACTCAATCATTGGCTTGTCCTTCCTTCCATTCATGTTACACACATCATATACTTGTAAACCTGCAGGCTCATCCTTAGGTCTATCATAGAAACATAGAAATCTACAGCACATTACAGGCTTTTCAGCCCACAATGATGTGCCGACCATGTAATCTACTCTAGAAGCTACCTAGAATTTTGCTACTGCATAGCCCTCTATTTTCCTAAGCTCCAGGTACCCAAGAGTTTCTTAAAAGACCCTATTGTATCCGCCTCTACCAACTTTGCTGGCAGTGCATTCCACACACCCACCAATCTATGTGGGAAAAACTTACCTCTGACATCCTCTTTCAACCTACTTCCAAGCACCTTAAAACTATGCCCCCTCATGTTAGTCATTTCAGCCCTGGAAAAAGCCTCTGACTATCCACACGATCAATACCTCTCATCATCTTATACACCTCTATCAGGTCACCTCTCATCCTCCAACACTCCAAGGAGAAAAGGCCGAGTTCACACAAACTATTCTCATAAGGCATGCTCCCCAATCCAGACAACATCCTTGTAAATCTCCTCTGCACTCTCTCTATAGTATTCACATCTTTGCTGTAGGCGGTTGACCAGAACTGAACACAGTACTTGAAGGGGGGGTCAAATTAAGGTCTGATATGGCTTTAACATTAACTCACGGCTCTTGAACTCAATCCCACAAATGATGAAGGTCATCACACCATATGCCTTCTTAACAAAACTGTCAACCTGTGCAACAATTTTGAGTGGCCCATGGACATGGACGCTAAGATCTTGCTGATCCTCCACACTGCCAGTCATCTAAATAATATATTATATTGTCTTCAAGTTTGACCGACCAAAATGAACCACTTCACACTTGCTGGATTGTGAAGATGGACTTCAGCTTGTTTAAGTCCATCTGTCACTTCTCAGCCTAGTTCTGCATCCTATCAATATCCCAATGTTACCTTTGACAACCCTTCAGACTATCCACAACATCATGCTAGTTCCCATCCCCTGCAAATTTAGTTTAGACCACTCCCAACAACTCTAGAAAATCTGCCCACAAGTATAAACATGCCCTTCAGATTCAAGTGCAATTCATCCCTCTTGTACAGGTCCCCACCTGCCCCAGAAGTGGTCCGAATCCCTGCCCCCTGCTCCAATTCTTCAGCCACACATTTATCTGCCACCTTATTCTATTCCTATCCTCACTGTCACATGGCAAGGGCAGCAATCCTGAGATTACTACCTTTGAGGTCATGCTTCTGAGCTTCCTTCCGAACTTCCTGTGTTCTTTTTTCAGGACCTCCTCCCTTTTTCTTCATCATTGAACAATGTTCAACAGCTGTGGCTTGTCTTGAATACTATTACCTCTTTCAAAGTGAAATGCAGTGACATACAATACGAGGCAGAAGTCTCAGGCATATAGATCTGAAGCTACGGTGCCTAAGACTTTTGCACAGTCTTGTAATGGGCATCAGTGAAAGCACTTGGACAAGGTGTCTGATAGTCTTCCGCCAGTGACTGGTGAAACAGTGTATTACTCGGGAAGGGAAGATGGTCAGCATCATGATGGTGTAGCTGCCATTTTGACGAAAGGTATTAAAAAGTGCTTGCTGGAGTGGAAACCAATCAACAGTCAGGCTGAAAGGGGAGACAGCAACCATGACTGCGACCCTGTGCTATGCTCCAAGGAATGATAGCGACATTGAAGAAATAGACATTTTCTATGAACATCTGCAATCAGAGGTAGAGTTAATGCCTCGCCATGCCAACCATTGTCATGGGAGATCTAAATGCCAACATGGGAAATAACAACTCATACTTCACTAGGGTCATGGGCACACATAGATCTGGAACGATGAATGACAGCAGTGAAAGACTGGTGGAATTTTGTGCCATGAACAATTTGGTCAAAGGACAGACCCTCTTTCCACACTGTGAAATCCACAAAGTGACATGGTGCTGAGCCAATGAATGTGAAAAGAACAAGATTGACCATTTAATGATCAACAGTATGTGGAGACGATCTTCGCAGGATGTAAAGGTGAAAAGAGGAGCTGACAAGTAAGTGATCACCACCTTGTTATAGTAGTGATGAAATGAAAGCTGAGAAGCACTGGGACCAGGACAAATATACATAAATGTTTTGATGTTGAAAAGCTCAAGGATAACAATGTGAGATCCGCCTTCACCATTCAGCTTAAGATCAGACTTCAGTCCTTGCAAGACCTTAATGAGTTTGTGTCAGTAGACAGCATCGACACAATGTGCTTACAGATTACCTCAGTCTTCAAGGAGAGCAGTGAGGCTTGACTAGGATACAGAGCTAGAAAGAAGAACAAAGAATGAATACAGCAGGAAACATGGACTGCCTTATAAGAAATACAGAAAATTAAGAAGTAAGTGTTGGATGCAAAATCAACACAAATTAAATAGAAACTTCACCTTGCATACACTGAAGCTAGCAAGAAGGTGAAGAGACTTGTATGAAAGGATAAAAGAGTCTACATGGAAGACCTTGCAGAAGAAGGCGAAGCAGCAGCCAGTTGAAGTGATCAAAGAAATATATACACAATTTCAAATTTGGTATGCAGTAAGTTCCAGGTTGGATCCAGTGGTCCCGTGAGAGCTAAGAATGGTCTGCCTTTGGACAACTGAGAAAGAGCAAGAAGCATGATAGACAGAGTATTTCAGAGAATTACTGAATAGAACACCACCAGATAAAGAACCTGACATACAAGAGGCAGCAGAGGACCTTGACATCAACACAGTTCCACTTACAAAAAAAGATCATTGCTGTGATTAAATCATTAAAGAACAGCAAAGTGCAGGACATGGCTATTTGAATACCAACCTGTTCAAAGCTGAACCAAAGGTCACTGTTGCCATCTTGCAATCACTGTTTATAATAATCTGGAAATGGCGACAAGTACCCAAGAACTGGACAAAGAGATTTATTGTTAGGATCCCCAAGAAAGGAGTGCTAAGTGATTGCAACAATTGGCATGGTATCACACATTTGTCAGTGCCCAGCAAGATCCTTGCCAAAGTCATTATTCAAAGGATTACGGATGTGTTCAATGTGTGTTTGAAGAAAAAGCAAGCTGGCTTCAGGAGAAACAGAAACTGTGTTGACCAGATCTTAATGCTGCATAACATCATAGAATAGTGCACAGGTTGGCAGAGATAACTATGTACATTTTGTGGATTTTGAAAAGGCATCCACAGGGAGAGCCTCTGGTGAATTATCAGATCAAGTGGGATTCCGTCCAAAATTATCTAGATTATCTCGAGTTGCTATACTAACTTCATCTGCATATTTGGGGACTGCAGTTTGAGCTTTGAAGTCAAGACAGGAGTCATGCAAGGCTGTGTGATGTTTGTGACATTATCTAACCTGGTGATTGACTGGGTTATGTGGCAAACAACAAAATATAAACAGACATTTTGTGGACACATTTCTCTACTTTAGAAGATCTTGACTTTGCGGATGACCTCATATTACTATCACATACATACCAGCACATGCAGGATAAAACTCAGTACCTATGTACCTTTGGTGGACAGGTTGGACTCAGAGTTAGCCAGAGAAAAATTGAAAGTATGACCCCAAATGTTGAGTCTCCTCCTGTCACGGCAAATTCACCAACCTGGGCAGCATCATTCGGCAGGATGGTGGGACCAAGGACGACATCCAGTGCAGACTTAGCAAAGCCAAAGATGTCCAAAGATCAATGAGCAATATATGGAGATCAAACAAGTACAGTGTCCATGTCAAGGTGAATCTGTACCAAAGCTGCGTTCTGTCTACGCTCTTGTATGGGTCAAAATACTGCTGTATGACAGAGAACAACCTTGCCAACCTGTTAACCTTCCACACCATAAGCCTCTGGAAGATCCTTCGTATTTTCTGGCTAAGAAAGATCTCCAACCATGCCATAGTCCTTCAGTGTCACCAAGAAGACGTGGTCACAAACATCATGCAAAAACAATGGAGATAGATTGAGCATGTGATGAGAAGAGAGGCCAACTCCATCTTCAAGACAGCACTTCATTGGATATTCGAAGGACAGAGAAAATGCGGGAGATCAAAGATGCCAGTGGTGCCGTACTGTGGAGGCAAAAATGAGGCCCCTGAACTACGTTTAGGTCACAATAGAGAAGATAGCCTAGGATAGATAGAGATGAAGGACTGTCATTGTTGCCCTGAATGCCAGCTGTGTAACAGGCAGTAACTAACTAGCTAACTAACCAATCTATTTGTCAAAATTATTTTGTGCCGTGTTGTATGACATGGGCGATCATGATCTTCCTTCACAATCCATGCCCAGGATTGTTCTTGGTATATTTTTCTACAAAGGTGGTTTGCCATTGCCTTCGTCTGGGCAGGTGGCAGGTGGCCCCATCCGTTATCAATATTTTTCAGAGGTTGTCTACCTGGCATCAGTAATTGCATAACCAGGACTTGTGATATACACCATCTGCTTATACAACCATCCACCACCTGCTCCCATGGCTTCAGCTGACCCTGAATGTGGGGGCTAAGCAGGTGCTATACCTTGCCCAAGGTTGACCCACCTCATAATTCAGTCTACCTCTATTGTATCTCTTACATGATCGGAGATGGCTCCAGATGCGAAAGTACATTAGTGGTTATACCAAACTACCTCAGTTGGGGAAAGGATGATAGAAGTGGATGCTTTCTCCAGCTTTCCCATTGAACGGCCCTGATAGAATGTAAATAGATTTTTTCTCCTGGATGGTTTACTTCAACTCCCTTGAAAGTGCATTTTTGAAATTTAGTTATACATTGTTCAGGTAGAGTTAAAATTAATGGTCAGCAAAACTAAATGTTTGCAGTATAATAGGATTGCCTGCCCTACAGGCTTGGTTTTGAAGTCCCCATCAATTAAAGTTTAATCCTGGACACTGATGTGAGAAATTCATGAAAAAGTTATGGAAATTTATAAAATCTCCAAGGGGGCTATGCATTTTATCAGTTATATACAGTTTATAAAATGTGTAGTTGAGTAAAAGGTTGTTTGAATGACAACCAAAATATCAACCAATGAGACAACAAAGAGCAAGTTATCCTTCTAACAGGCATGTGAAGATAGTGCACTGTGAGAATAGTCAGCTTGAGTGACAAGTGGTGGGACAGTGAGTATTGGTACTGTGGGAGAATGGAGTTCATGTGATCCAAACCTGATGAATATATCCAATCAGAATACTATCCCTGGACCGATTACATTTTCAAAAATTTCAAAGGCAGCGACCTTAACTAATCAGCTTTGTTGTCTAGAGGCATTTTCAGGGTTGATTTTGGTGCTGTTTCATTCTGAAAGAAATAGTCCATTGTAGATTTTTAAGCCCATTTAATTTTGCTGAAGGGGGCTGAGCAATATTAGCTTTTAATGGCCTCGCTGAATAATGTGGAAACATGCACAATCCTGAGGGGTGAACTTGAAGATTGAGAGGATAAGTGCACAAATGAATTCCTGTGTGTACTTTTTTTTCTAAATAAATGTTATCATTCTTGTGTTTGATTAGAATATTAGCTTTTTCAGAATACACTTTGACGTCTAGGCCAAGACTCTGAACTGCTTCAGACAGGTTTTCATTTCCCTTTAAAACCTCACCCCTCCCAAATGGAACAACCCTTTGTAATTCCAGTTCCTTGGTCTTCAACCTTCACCCAACTTTATCTCCAGTCCCATCCTCCCCATCTTCAATATTCTTGTCCCAAACCCTCACCAACAATAGTGTTGGTGAGGTCTGACACTGTCACCAACACTATGCAGCACATTGAAGGTCATTCTCATGTAGTGCAGTTCTCCCTTGAACAGACCTCTTCAAGGTGTACCTACTGAGAGCAATGTCTTCACAGTTCTCAGGTGTGATGTTGAATTTCTTCAAGCTAATTTTGATGTTATCTTTGAAATGTTTCCTTTGCCCACTGACCTTCCTTCAACAGTGAGTAAAGGATCTGTTTTGGGAGACATGAGTTAGGCATCTTGATGACATAACTTATCCATCATAGTTGGTATTACCTTAACATGGTGGAGATACTGTTCATGTTGACATCTACAATTATACTTCCAGAGACCTCTTCTCCTCTATTACTTTCTAGTTTTCCAATTAATATGCAACCTGTTTACTTCCCTTTTTGGTACCTTTTCATGTTGAAATGAGATTGCAAATTTCATATGTATTTGGCAAGTTTATTAATGCCTTCCAATTGCAGAGGCAATTCCTACTCATCCAATTTGATGTTATCTTCAAATTCAGAAAATCTGCTTTAGGTCCACTGTAGGATAAATAGATGTCAAACCTTGACATCTAAATTTCAACATGAGTCCATTTTATTTTCAGTGAAAATGCTTGGGCATTATTAATGGGAGCAGTGTTATTGCTGTGCAGGATGTATCACAGAACAGCACTGAAAACATTGACTATGAATGTAAAGAATGAAAAGGTATTGCATGGTATATTCTTGAATTTTTTCATATAATGAATCAAGTTTATTTTGATCAAAATGTTTTGTTGGTATCTGGAAATACTATGTGTACAGCTGCTAATTTCGAATGCATTGCGTAAGTCTTCAAACAAAAAAAAGCTACCAATGCATCCATCTCGACAAATGGATCTCTACTCTATTCATAAGCCTCTTTAATATAAATTATCCTACTTAGACTCAATGTGGGCCCTTGGCTGACAGAAAAAAATGCACCCATTTACTGCTAGAATTAAGTTCTGTTAAATTAATATCAACCTACTGCTTTTGTGCTACTCCAGACCTCATTTACGGGAGGGCAAATTTTCATAATGCTCACTGGTTTGTCCAATCATGCCCCAAGGTCTCAGAATCTAGTCTTCCTTCTTCACTGCTAATCAAATTAATTAAAAAGAATATACTTGTATATAATCCTTGATCCGGATTTGTTTGATACTCACTTTTTCACAGTGCACTTAGATAATGTTCCTTAAGGTTGTTATAGCTGGAGGTGGTAATGGGGACAAGCTCTCACTACCTATTAAATGCTCTCATTGGCGTGCGCTTCAAATAGCCTCTGACAACCAAGTTCAGCTCCTGGCCTTCACATGCGGCTCAGCTATTAATCCCGGTGGAACCATTTCTACTGACGGGAAGGGGCATAAGCAGGTTACTAGCGCCTTAAAACCAGTCACTTTGGGCAGATGAGGCTCATGAGGCAGATGTTAAACTCAGTGCTGACTGGCAACTCCTGCGATGCTTCTGATACCAAACTGTATCTGACTCTGCTGTTCCTTTAGGTTCATCAGATGTGTGGAGAGGTGGAGCTTGCTACATGGGCAACAGCTTGCTCTCCATATTGTACTGCCCAGGCTTATGTATCTAGACAGCTAGGACTGACAGAGGCCTCAGCATTTAGATACATTACTGAGAACTTCAATGTGCCATCACCTGATGGTTGGTAGAGGACAGTCTGCTGCATTAATGCATAAAACCTTTCAAGTGAAGACAAGCTAATTCACCTGTACTTCCTCCAATCTGGAGAAATGCATACAGCATTCACAATATGATCTCCTCTACATTGGAGAAACCAAATGCAGAGTGGATGACAGTATAGTAGAGCCCCTTCTTTAGTCCACATAAGTGATCTAGCACAGAAATTTGCCAGCCTAGTCGCACTCTGAGTTTAAAACCTGCAACTTCCTGCACAATTAGTACAAGGCACACAAAAAACCTGAAGAACAACTCCTCATCAGCTTCTCACTTTCTAGACTCAGTGGTGAATTGCCCAACATTAGGTGACTTGGTCTTTTGGTTATTTTTGCCTGTCATCTTTTTGAGTCAGTTTTACTTTTACTCTTTGTATAGTCTGACCTGTTGGTAATGTTCTACACTACAATCTCGTTATTAACAATACTGTACATCACAAAGACAAAGAGCATTAGGTGCCTTAAGTTCATTTGGTCTCACTCTATCAGAACTATTCCTTCTATTCAACTAATCACTCTCTCGTTTCCTCTGCTACCTAAAATTATCCTTTTTTAAGTGCTATAAAACACTCATTTAGCCTCACCTTAACTCTTCCACTGCCTGTTTGAGTAAGTGTGCAAAGACCTGTATTGCCACTGAAGTCAAGTCAGCCACATAGCATTCTAGGCCTCAATATCAGCAGGTTGCTCCCTCACCAACTGATGCACCATCAATAACTCTCCGAGACGTGAGGCGAGATATTGGCTTTTATTGACTGGAAGAAAGAAGAAGCAGTAATTGACCACCATACTACATCCTGGAGACTGAGGGCAGGGCTCAGGCCTCAATCGCCTTTATACCGGGGTCTGTGGGAGGAGCCACGGTCAGTGGGAGGAGCCACAGGAGCAGTCAGCGGGGGGCGTGTCCACACAGGTATATGTAGTTCATCACACCAACATCCCATTGTAAGGAATGACATGCTGTCATTTAGACCTTCTTGCTGTTTCCTACAGCATTAGAACTATGTTGTCTCTACAAAACAAATATCTAACCCCTCCCAGTTGGAACAGGATGATTGTAACTCTCCATTCATATCTGCTGAGGTCACCAGTGACTTATATTTCTTCACAATATTTATTCCATCAGGAAACTAAGTCCCTCACCCAAGAAAAGCAAGAAAACAAAATCCATGAGTTTAAAATGTACTAAAGAAAGAAAAGAAACAGATTAGCACAATCAGTGTGCTACAAAGCAAAAAAAAAAAAAAATAGCCTGCAATAAGAGTTGGTGAATAAAAATTCTGATCAGCACTTTAGAGTCAAGGGTCCAATGAGTCAGTCTTGATGACACATCACTAACTCAACAGAAAATTGCAATACTTCCAAACTATGATCCAAATTAATGTAGATTCTGGCTCATTTATTCAAGGAAAAGTAATTGTTTTATTATAATGAAAAGGAGGGCAAATTTCCTCCAGTTTAATTCAAAGAGCTAGTGGTGCTATTAACCTTTCAAAGACTGCAGTGTCCCTTCTAACCGTGTAATTCGCTCCACTTACTTCAAAGATGTGATAAATTAAGTAGCATTTTATCGTTCTACGTATTTTTTTCTTATAAATCGGCACTATTATCATGAGGAAAAGAGTGAATCCTCTTTAATATGTGAAACTAGTTTACTGAAAATTTAAATGGAGAAATTGGAAAGAGGCTCAGATAGCTGAGCTGTTACAAAGCACCCTTTTGGGTATCATGCTACAGGTAAGACCTTGGGGAAAGGAATATTATGTATTTATTCATCATACACTGAAAGGTTTCAGACAAGGTGAGCATTACTTTTCATCAGCAAGTGACGTTAAAATGAGTTATTGCCTGCACCATTTCGAAGACCTGCTGAGTCTCCAGCATGTCACCGAAGGGTTAGTGTCACATAAGCCAGGTCAGGCAAGGGAAGCAGATATCCTTGCTTAAGAGAACCAGATGGGGTTTTGCAACAATCTAGCAGTTTTATTGTAGTCATTACCAACAGTCGGTTTTTATTCCAAATCATTTCATTGACTGAATTTAAACATCCCAGATACACCATAATCAGCAAATTAAGAATTTTTGATCTGAAGAGAGAGGAGAAATAAATCCTACCTAATGGGGCATGCTGCAAGATGTCCCATTTCAGTGAATCTGAGCCACATCACTCAAGAGTTTTGATGGTTTACACAATAAACTTAAAGTAAAATGGCCAGAAGTTGCAGAAATGGCTCTCACCCTTCTGGACCCCATTAAATATTTTTATCTCACTGTGCATTACTAATTTCCCATTATAGATACAGTAATACCTGGCTCATTGTGCTTTTCTTTCCTTTAAGTAGAATTTGCATGCATTCTGAGCTGTTTATTACAGGGGTGTAGTGAAGTGAATATTCTTCTCATTTGTGTGAGAGAGAAAAATGACTGGAACAAAGATCATTTTCATATGGAACTCAAATCTATCACAGTTAATTTTGCAGCCCCCGATGACCTCCCTGCTCAGAGGACAAGTGGTCAAACATCAGTTTACAAAAAGTATAAAACATTTTAGTGGAGTAGATGGGAGTTTGTGTATTAAGAATGGAGTAACTCCAATATTTTTTATTGTTTGAACATATTTTAATAACCTTTGAACACAAAATTGTGGTGGGTAATAATATTTCAATATTTCACCCTGAATTTCACTTTGTCAATCTACTTGTTTATTGGAATTTGGGGCTTGAAAGTGTTGCCAAATCTGGTTGGATGGGTTCCTGAAAATTTCACAACAAACCCTAATTCCAGTGTCTCAGCTGCTCACCAATTCATTCCTCAAAGGGTCCTTCCCAGCAAGATCCAGATGGAAAATTAAAATGCATGATTGGATGATTATTCTCAATTAGCAAATAGTTTTTCATGTTGCTTGGAAGTAGACAAAAAGATTTTAGAGTAATAGAGTAGTACAGCACACAAACAGGCCTTTTGCCCTTCATTCTTGTACGTTTCAAGCAATAAAGAAATGGCCTGGCAAACCTCTCCCTTTAACTCAGATCCTCAAGCCCTGGTAACATCCTTGTAAATCTTTTCTGCTCTCTTTCCAGTTTAACCACACTTATCCTATAACAGGGTGACCAAAAACGTAAACAGCATTCCAAGTGCAGTTTCATCGATGACTTGTATAACTGTAACATAATGTCTCAAATTCTATACTTAATGCCTTGGCTAATGAAGACCAGCATGCTAAATGTCTTTTTCATCACCTTATCTGCCTGTGATGCGGCTTTCAATGAAATATTAACTTGTACTCCTAAATCTTTCTGTTCAATTACATTCCTGAGTGCCCTACCATTTATTGACAGAATCTACATCCAATTTCCTATCACTGACATTTGCCATTAAATTTGTTGTGCTGTGGCAAAATATAAAATAAGCACAAAATAGGAATAGAGAGTTAGTTTTTATAGTTCGAAAAATCTGTTGACAGATTGGAAAAGCTTGTTCCTAAAATGTTGAATGTGCATTTTCAGGTTCTTGTACCTCCTCTCTAATGATAGCAATGAAAATACAGCAAATCCCTGTTAGTGACAGTCCTGAATGATGGATGCTGCCTTCCTGAGGCACCATCTTTTCAAGATGTTCTCAGTGGTGGGAAGGCTCATGTCCATGATGAAGCTCGCCAAATCTACATTTATCTACAGCCTCTTGCAATCTTGTGCACTGGGGGCTCCATCCAAACTGTGATGCAAACAGTCAGAATTCTCTCTGCTCTATATCTGTAGGAATTTAAAGAAGGTTTCTCAAAATAAGACAGGAATTTACAAAAGTTTTGCAGAAAGTGTAGAGGTCTGCTGCCAGTGTGGTACCTGGATTAAAGATCTGGTTATATAAAGGGCCTGTTAGACATTTTTTGCTTATATAAAGCCCTGGTAAAGGTTATACTGCTAATGTTGTAGGATATTTCATGTAATGATAGAAGCAGTGTGTTCTGCTGGTAGTGTTTGGGCTACCATTAAAGATAAGGGGTGCTTAGGAATGTTTTGTTATCCAATCAGGATGGTGGAACTGGGAACTGAGAGAAGGTTCTAGGGAGCCCCGGGGGAGGGGTTTTGTGATGGTCGAGGTCTTTTTTGGTAGGAGATGGAGAGGGAAGAAAGCTTGAGAGAACCAGCCATAGGGTTCAATCCGGTGCAAATGCATGATCCAGTGGAGCCCAAGAGGGTGAGTTCTACCAGGGATCGGTGAACACAAGCTGGTACCATGAGTACATGAGACACAATCACTTTTGGAAGACTTGAGCTCCAACCTGTGCACGTTGCTTAATTATAATGGGCCCTTCAGTTTTTTTTTTCTCTATTTTCTTTAGTAACTGTTTGGTTAAGCTAACATTCATAAATGTACTTCCTTTATAATCGTATGCAGTGTACATCTGTTATTTCTTGCTGCCAGGTGATTGTATGGGAGCAGAAAGTTACACAGATTGGGGTCTGGCTGAGTGAGACATCCCAACCTCACGGGTTTGGCGGGGCTCGAGTTATATCAACTCTAGATGCATGGAGCCTGGAAAAAGTGGTTTTCTCACCGCTGATTCTAGTGGCTGTTAGCGAGGGGCTAATGAGCCGCAACTCTAGAGATGCCCAGTAAAAAGTAACTTACAGCCATAAAGAGCAATTTATCTTTTATAGGCATGATTTATTAAAGTGTTCATTAATACAACCAATGGAGCTACAGTTAAGTTGTGGTGGTCTGCTAAGGAGGTCATTTATAGGTCTGCATTTATCTAGTGGAGGGTATTAATCACAAAACAATATAGGATGCCACGGCAGTGTGGCAGTTAGTGCAACGCTATTACAGCTGAGGGTGTTGGAGTTTGGACTTCAATTCTGATGCCTCCCATCAGAAATTTGTACTCCGTTCTTCTCATGACTAAGTGGATTTTCACTGGGAGTATCAGTTTCCTCTAACATTCCAAAAAATGTATTCGTTAATAGGTTTTTGTAAATTATCCTGTGATTAGGCAAGGATTAAAAAGGTGGGATGCTAATTTGTGCAGCTACTTGGGCTGGAAGGGCCTGTTCTGCACTGTATCTCTGAAAAAAAATAATAACAATGGGAATCCTATCATGATAGATGAGAAAGGAATAAATACATCCATTGGCAAGAATTAAAATTTAAAACAAAACTGCAGATATTAGAAATCTGAAATAAAAACAAAGACTACTTGAAAATTCAGCAGAGCAGGCAGCATCTGTTAGCATCTGCAAGACAGTTAACATTTCAGGTAAGGATTCTGTAGACACTTGGCTTGATTGTGGAAACCCAGTTTATGTGGAGGCATAATGGTCGACAGCAGGAGGTAGTGTCCACAGCAGCAGACATAAACAGTGTACCCTCACTGCTACTCACACAAGCTGCAGGAGGAACTCAGCAGGCCAGGCAGCATCTATGGAGAGGAGTACAGTCGACATTTTGGGCCGAGACCCTTCAGCAGGACTCACTGCTTGCACCTTTAATCATTGCTCAAAGCTGTGCCTACTCAGTGTGTAAAATGAATAAGCCTTCAGCTAATTAACAGAAGAGCTTCTAGTTAAAAGGTAATGAGCTCAGAAGTTCATTCCACCTGTGCATGTGTATCATCTGCATTTGCTTTTAACCCTTAGCAAAATCTATAATGGAAGGATATTAATCACCTGCATTGTTGATACTGGCACAGCTGCAAGCAGATGCATGCATTTTCGAATTGTCCCACTTGAATGAGTAATCCCAAACCAAATTATTTTACATACAATCAAATGGAAGTTCCTAATAATAGACAGAATTATTCATTTTTGTTTTTTGTTTGATGCGATTTCATAGAAACATAGAAAACCTACGGCACAATACAGGCCCTTTGGCCCACAAAGTTTTGCCGAACATGTCCCTACCTTAGAAATTACTAAGCTTACCTATAGTCCTCTATTCTTCTAAGCTCCATGTACCTATCTATAAGTCTCTTAGAAGACCCTATTGTATCTGTCTCCACCACCGTTGCCAGCATCCCATTCCACACACTCACCATACTCTGAGTAAAAAACTTACCCCTGCTATCTCCTCTGTACCTACTCCCCAGCACCTTAAACCCGTGTCCTCTTATGGCAGCCATTTCAGCCCTGGGAAGAAGCCTCTGACTATTCACATAATCAATGCCTCTCATCATCTTCTACACCTCTATCAGGTCACCTCTCATCTTCCGTCGCTCCAAGGAGAAAAGGCCAAGTTCACTCAAACTGTTTTCAAAAGGCATGCTCCCCAATCCAGGCAACATCCTTGTAAATCTCCTCTGCACCCTTTCTATGGCTTCCACATCCTTCCTGTAGTGAGGCAACCAGAACGGAGCACAGTACTCCCAGTGGGGTCTGGCCAGGGTCATATATAGCAGCAACAATACCTCTCAGTTCCTAAATTCAATTCCACGGTTGATGAAGGCTGTACGCCTTCTTAACCACAGAGACAACTTGCGCAGCTGCTTTGTGCGTCCTATGGACTCAGACCCCAAGATCCTGCTGATCTTCCACACTGCCAACAGTCTTAATCAGTTTCCCTCATGGTAGGTATTTCATTCTCAACGAAGGTTGGCTTTGCTGGTTCAGTGCTTTATCTGCAGGCCCATCCATACAGTGGTTAAATGACATATCCTGATCTACAATCAATTAGTTGCTCAAGGAATGTGGAAAGAGGTGACTGAATGCTTTGCATACATTTTACACACAAGCCAGTAACAAGAGAACTGAAATTCTGCCTGTCAGGTCTCCTGCTGTAAACTGGCACGACCCTAAGTCAAGTAGTAGAAATAGGCATTATCAGGCTTTTAATGATGTCAAATTTACACAATGAGGTTGGCAAAGTCTCTGATCATTTACAGTGCCTATACTTGTTAAGTTATGGCTCCCAGTACATTTGCAGTAAAAAATATCAGCTATCAACTTGCCAATGATAATCTATGCACTGGATTAGGTTGATTGCTGACAGTTCAGCCAACATCAATTATTTTCCGCACTGTAAGTAAAGGCGGCACAATGCCACAGCAGATGATACTGCTGTCTCGTAGCTCAATAGCTCTGATCCAAGCCTAACCTTCGATAAAATCTGTGTGGAATTTGCACATCTTCCAAGCGCTTTAGTTACAATGTACATCTCAAAGACTTGCAGCTGGATAGTCACTTGCTTTTTGTCTATGTGGGTAACAGAGGAATCAGAAGAGTGTAAATGGGCTTGTGAAGGAAATTAATTCACAGGGGAATAAGTGGAGGAATGTGAGTGATGGGATTGGTCGAAGAACCATCGTAGATTAGATAGATTGAATAGCTTCCTTCTATGTTGTTAGAAAACATAAAACTACAAATTAAGTCTATGAATATTAGGTTACAGGGATATGGTGATTGAATAGGATTGATGAGTTTTCTTTGCGAGCCAGCCTAGATTCAACAGGCTAATTGACCTTCTTTTATGTTGTAAGGAAGGAAGATATAATTCTTTCACAACTATATTAAATATTGCTTTTCTGTTTGTAATACATTGACATTTCAAGATTAATTTTCTTTAAAATCAACTTCACCATTCATTTTTTCCACCATGTGGTTTAAAGCTGGTCATGTGGCAACTGTTGAAGATACTTTCAGCTTTGAGACTTGTGTGCAGTTGTAGCCAAACCTAATGGAGTGAAAGCCAACTGAGTGATGGTTCCTTATGAGATGTGCTTGGGCACTTTCAGGCCAGTTGTCATCAGATGCAGACAGAAATGACTTGATGTTAAACTGCATATTCCACTGAATAATAAGTACAAGGATGGAAAATGTAGGAGGTTAGTGTTGAAGGACAGGAGATAACATGCTTAATTGGGCCAATGCACCTATAACTTTGGAAATTTTCTAAGGAATTTTTGAAACAAAACAAAGTGTTCAATTCCCTGAGTTAAGACCTCACTCATTTTCCTGATAAGTTTAAAAATATATTTATGCAGACATGGAAGAAACAATCTACACCCTGTTAATTACAATTTGCTTTAATGCCACCACTTGTGCCAACTAGCTAAAGTGGGAAGATAACTTGTATAATAAGATAACAACCACCAGTCCTCCCTTGGGTTTGTAAAAATGTCAAGAATGACTCCTTTTGTAATCCATCTCAACACCATTATTGCTCCATGTGTACTGTAAGATGTCAGGGTACGAGTAGCAAATTTTAAAAAATTAAGTTACAGACCTTTCTAGGATAAGCAAAGCTCAGCAAAATGATTCTTCATTCTTAGTGGGAAACTTCTCTACTGAGTTACTGGTAATAATGTGGAGTAAACGCTCTATCCTTTAAAGAGCTTATGTTCTGAAAAATAACTCTTTGTGACATAATACACGAGCAATTGAAATATTGCACACTCAGAGGCCATTTTATAATCTGCACTCTGTACCTAATAAAGTGGCCATTGAGTGTATGTTTGTTGACTTCTGATGAAGTTCCCCATCAATTTCACAGTTCAATGTATGGTGTGCATTCAGAGATGCTCTTCTGCACACCATTGCTGTCATGCGTGGTTATTTGAGTTACTATTACCCTCTTATCAGCATGAACCAATTTGGCCATTCTTCTCTGTTCTCCCTCATTAACAAGGCATTTTTGCCTACAGAACTGCCACTCACTGTTTCTTTTCATTATTTCTCATAACATTCTCTGTAAACTCAAAAGGCTGTTTATCATGAAAATACCAGGCCAGTGGAATATTCTTAGATATACACATCTAGCACCAACAATTATTCCATGGTCAAAGTCACTTAGATTAGATTTCTTCCTCCATCTGATGGTTGGTCTGAACAACAACTGAACAGCTTGACCATGTCAACATACTTTTATGCAATGAGTTGCTGCCACATGATTGGCTGATTAGACATTGTATCAACCAGCAGGTGTATCCAATAAAGTGGCTACTGACTATTTGCTCTCAGTGTACCAGATTTGGGATGAAATGACCAAATTGGATGCATTCAAAACTAAGTGTGTCTATGTGACAAGAATAAATCTGTTGTAGATTAGTGTTTGATTGTTCCTATTTTTATGCATAATCCCCATATTGTTGTAATAGGATGACAATAGATGAACTGGATGGAGTTTAATTATGCTGCACCTCTCAATATCCACCCATTAGTTCAACTGCTCGAACCTCACGGCATCACAATCACTCACAAACCAACGGTGACTTTAAGGAAGCTTGTCTCAAGAACCAAGGTACCAGTAAAGACAATCGACAAAAGCAATGTAGTATACAGGATCATCTGTAGTGATTGCAACAAGAACTATGTTGGCCAGACAGGACATAAACTTATAACTCATTAACAGGAGCACAAACTGTTGGTAAGGAGACATGATCTGCTGTTGCTGATCTCAGTACATGAAGACTGTGAAGGACACTATTTTAACTGGGATACCGTGGAGGTACTGGCGCAGGCACAGGAATTTTTAGAAGCATGGTTCCCTTCTGAATACTTCATAAACAAACATATGAAAACGGACACAATCTACAAACCCCTAAGAGCCAAAGAAATAGGAGCCAATAGAATTCAAAGGTCAACTGAAGGGATAGCCAATCAGGACTGAGATTGGAAGTGTCTGAGGTCCTATATAAGAGCCTATGTAAACGCAAGCACTCTCAGACAGAAACACCAAGAACTGCGCACTGAGGATCTCTCCTTGACTGGTGATGAGACATTAACAATCTCGGTGAATACTGCAACATCAATGCTTCGATCTGAGCTACCAATAATCTCCAGCATCCCAATCATATTCAATCTTTATTGGTTTGAAATTAACGTGATGAAAATTGAGTGAATTCCAGAATGTTTGGGAAATTCCAACAAGACACTAGAGTAACAGAGTCATCAAACACTACAGTACAGAAACAGGCCCTTTGGCCCATCTAGACTGTGTCAAAATATTATTCTGCCTAGTCACACTGACCTGCACCTGAAACATAGTCTTCCATACTCTTCCCATCCATGTACTTATGCAAAATGCTCTTAAATGTTGAAATCAAACCCACATCCACCATGTCCTCTGGAAGCTTGTTCCACACTCCCACCATCCGCTGAATGAAGAATATCCTCCTCATGCTCCCCTTAAGCATTTCACATTTCACCTTTAACCCATGAGCTCTAGTTCCAGTCTCACCCAACCTAAGTGAAAAAGTTTGTTTGCTTTTACACTATCTATACCATTCATAATTTTACTGTATATACTTCAATCAAATCTCCCCTCATTTTGCTACAGTCCACAGAATATGCAAGTCAACCTTACCCTAACTCAGGTCCTCAAGTCCTAGCAACATTCTTATACATTTGCTCTGTATTTGGTGTAGTCAGAGTAGCATTTCATTGTCAGTCGCTTATGCTGAAAATGGAATCTGGTTTGCTTTTTCAGTAATTCAGAATGATACGCTCCTTAATCCAGGCAGCAGCCTGGCAAATCTTTTCTGCATCCTCTCCAAAGATCCTCATCTTTCCTATAATGAAATGACCAGAACTGAACACAGTATTCCAAGGGTGATCTAACAAGGGTTTTATACAGCTGCATGAAAAAAGGCATATGGGAATAAGTTATTGTTTTAATCATTCATTTTCTGGAATTTTTCCATTAATCCTTCCTCTTATATGGCAAATACTAAGGGAACTCTTCACTTATTAAAGTTGTGAATTTAATATTTCAGTAACTGAGTAATGTTGTAAGTTAAGCATTTTTTGTTTGTTTAAATAATTCATAATTCATTAATGTAAAAGGATGTGAATGGCATGCTGTACGTCATCATGCCACCATGTCATATGTGTGCACCTCACTTAAAGTAAAAATGAAATTAAGATACATTATTCCTGGCTCCATATTTTTGCTTTCAATTATTTTAATGTTTTGGAGTTAAAACGTAGGTCAGTGGCTACAAGGAAGTTTTTAATGAACCTGAGACAACAACCTATCTGTTGAAGTGCAGCAAGATAGATAGATAGATAGATAGATAGATAGATAGATAGATACTTTATTCATCCCCATGGGGAAATTCAACTTTTTTCCAATGTCCCATACACTTGTTGTAGCAAAACTAATTACATACAATACTTAACTCAGTAAAAAAAATATGACATGCATCTAAATCACTATCTCAAAAAGCATTAATAATAGCTTTTAAAAAGTTCTTAAGTCCTGGCGGTAGAATTGTAAAGCCTAATGGCATTGGGGAGTATTGACCTCTTCATCCTGTCTGAGGAGCATTGCATCGATAGTAACCTGTCGCTGAAACTGCTTCTCTGTCTCTGGATGGTGCTATGTAGAGGATGTTCAGAGTTATCCATAATTGACCATAGCCTACTCAGAGCCCTTCGCTCAGCTACCGATGTTAAACTCTCCAGTACTTTGCCCACGACAGAGCCCGCCTTCCTTACCAGCTTATTAAGACATGAGGCGTCCCTCTTCTTAATGCTTCCTCCCCAACACGCCACCACAAAGAAGAGGGCGCTCTCCACAACTGACCTATAGAACATCTTCAGCATCTCACTACAGACATTGAATGACGCCAACCTTCTTAGGAAGTACAAGATGTTCAAGTTAAAAAGAAAGCACAGTGAGAAGCAGTAAAGTTTTTTAAAAAAACTGTGCCTTACTTTTTTGGAGCAGCATATTTTCTTTGCAAAAATAAAAATGATCAAGCTTACGAAAAAGGCGGAGTTCATGGGTTCATAAACAGTGAATGCAGGATGATAAAAATCATTGAAAAAAGAGCAGAAATGATGAGCTACATTGGAAAGATTGGTGTGTTTGATTACACAACAGATAACTAGATATTATATATGGAGCAAATTGATCAGTATTTTAAAGCAAATGGAAAAGTCATTGAGAAGTGAGTGTCAATTTTGCTGAATGCATTGGATTTAAAGGCATAAGGTTTGGTTAGGAGTTTGACTGCGACAACCAAAGCAGCTGAACTGAACTTTGCTAATATCATGAAAGTAATATAGGAGCATTTAGGAATGATGCCATTGGTGATTGCAGAACATTTTTGGTTTCATAAGTGGAATCAAAAGGAAGGGAATTCCATTTCAGCGTAAGTGGCAAAATTGTAGAGATTGTCTGAGCATTGTCAGATTGGTAAAGGGCTTAATGATGCACTGGGAGATCATTTAGTTTATGGAACCCTATATGAAAGCATTCAAAAATGTCTCATAACTGAAGCACACTTCATATTAAAAGAGCAGTTGAATTCGCTATATGCATGGAAACACAAGCCAGAGCTGCAAGTGATTTACACTCAGCAATAAAAGTGAGCATGTACAAAATTGCAACATCTAAACAGAAACATAACTTGCAAAAAAAAAATGTGTTACCATTGTGGCAGGCCAAACCAATGCAGATTTAAAGGCGAAATTTGCAGAAAATGCAATAAAGTAGGTCAAATACAAAGAGCCATTTGGGCAGACAAAAATAAATGGACTGCCTAGGGAAGAGAAAAAGATAAAATGTCAAGTTGCAGTTTCAAAAATAGCACTAATTTTCAATGAAAAATCTAATAATGATAAAAGTGACACAGGATTAGGTAGCCTTAGGATTTACAATGTGAAAACTAACATGAGACAAGCAATATGGTTTACACCAGAAGTGAATAGAACATCAATTAAAATGGAATTGGACAGTGGTTCAGCTGTTTCAGTCATTCTACAAAATGCACAGTCATAATGAACTGAAGGCTACAGATCTTAGTTTGTAAGAAGGCATGCCTGTGTCTCCACTTTCTAAGAAGCTGAATAAGATTCTATATGTCACCAAATACTCTAACAATTTCTACAAATCACTGCAGAAAGTATCCTGACTGGCTGAAATTTCAACATACAGGAATTCTAGAGACCGTAGAAAGTGGGGGATACTACCCTGTCCATCATGTCCCATGTTCTACCTCAATGAGGCGAGAATGAACACCGGACCACTGGAAAGTGATGCTGGAGAGGTAGTAAACGGGGGGGGGGGGGGGGTGCAATGAAAGGACGGACAAACTGACAAACTGAATGAGTATTTTCCATCAGTCTTCACTGTGGAAGACACTAGCAGTATAGGGGAAGATCCAGGTGTCAGGGAACATGAAGTCTATGAAGCTACCATAACTTGAGAGAAGGCTCTTGGGGAAACTGAAAGGTCTGAAGGAAAATGGTTCACCTGGACCAGATGGTGTACACCCCAGAGTTCTGAAAGAGGTAGCTGAAGAGATTATGGGGGCATTAGTATTGACCTTTCAAGAATCACCAGATTCTAGGATGATTGTGGAAGACTAGAAAATTGCAAATGCCTCTCCACTCTTCAAGAAGGGAGAGAGGCAGAAGAAAGGAAATTATAGGCCAGTTAGTCTGACCTCTATGGTTGGAAAGATGCTGGAGTTGATTGTTAAGGATGAGGTCTCAGGGTACTTGGAGGCACATGATAAATAGGCTGTAGTCAGAATGGTTTCCTCAAGGGAAAATCTTGCCTGACAAATCTGTTGGAATTCTTTGAAGAAATAACAAACAGGATAGACAAAGGAGAGCTGGTTGATGTTATGTACTTGGATTTTTAGAAAGGCATTTGACAAGGTGCCACACATGAGGCTGCTTAATAAGCTACAAGTCCATGGTATTACAGAAAAGATCCTAGCCTGGATAAGGCAGTGACTGATCGGCAGGAGGTAAAGAATGGGAATAAAGGGAACCTTTCCTGGTTGGTTGCCAGTGACTAGTGGTTGCAGGGGTCTGTGCTGGGACTGATTCTTTTTACATTGCATGTCAATGATTTGGATGATGGAATTGATGGCTTTGTTGCAAAGTTTGCAGATGATATGAAGGTAGGTGGAGGGGCAGGTAGTTTTGAGGAATTAGAGCGGTACCATAGGACTGAGACAGATTAGTAGATTGGGCAAAGAAATGGCAGATGGAATACAGTGTTGGGAGGTGTATGGTTATGCACTTTGGTAGAAGAAATAAAAGTTGACTATTCTGTAAACGGAGAGAAAACATAAAAAAAACCTGAGGTGCAAAGCGACTTGGGAGTCCTGTGTGCAAAACACCCTAACAGTTAATTTGCAGGTTAAGTCTGGCATGAAGAAGGCAAGTGCAATGTTAGCATTTTTTTCAAGAGGACTAGAGTATAAAAGCAAGGATGTAATGTTGAGTCTTTGTAAAGCACTGGTGAGGCCTCACTTGGAGTATTGTGAGCAGGTTTGGCCCCCTTATTTTAGACAGGATATGCTGAAACTGGATATGGTTCAAAGTAGGTTCACAAAAGTGATTTCAGGATTAAATGGCTTGTCATAGCCAGTGAGCTAGACCATATGGAGGCTAAACGAGTTCTTTCCAAGGTTGAGTGAAGCCTAAGGGCAATGCCAGTCATCTCAGTAGCCAAGAAGAATGCCCTGTACAAAAAGTGGATCAATACACTCTGCCTCGGATAAAGGATATCTGGGCAAACCTTTCTGGAGGGAACCTCTTCAGCAAAGTGGACTTAACTGAGTCCTATATATAGATGGAGATAGAAGAAGAATCCAAAGTCTTTCTCAACAAAAACAGTGACAAAGGGCTTTATTGCTGTAATAGGCTTATTTTTGAAGTAGCATCTACACCTGCATCTGGCAGAAAGCTAGGGACCAGGTGCTACAGGCATTCTGTGTAACCTGGATGACATCATTGTTACTAGTAAGGATGACAAGAAATTTTTCCAAAATCTCAAGACAATGTTAAAAGGATTAGAAGATTATGAGCTTAGAGCATGGCACAACAAGTGTGAATTCTTTAAACCAAGCATCCTTTACTATAGTCACGCCTGTGGTGCACAAGAATTACATAAGAATTTTCTGAAAAAATTCAAGCAGTGGCGGATATCCCAAGGCCAAAGTCCATGTTAAAGTTGCTGTCCTCTCTAGGATTTGTCAATTACAATAAAGGTTCCTGCCAAGCCTGGCTGCTGTGCATCTACCCTTGAAGCTATTACTACAGATTGGGAAGAAATGGCAATTGCCAAAGCAGTGTGGGGTAGCTTTCCAAAAGATGAAGAAACTGCTGACATCAGACAGTGTACTCACATATCATGACCCACCTGGTCTACTGAAGCTTCCCATGCACTGTAGGGGATGTAACACATCCAGAAGATAGGAATCCAGAATTGTCAGAGCCACTTCCTGCAGCCCCAGATTCAACTCCCACAACCACCACAGAGGAGTCCCCAGAACCTGATATTGTTTCACAGCCACAAGATTCATCTGCCAAGCAGAGTAATCCCATTTATCAGGAAAGACATTATCCCACAATTGAGATTCCACAGCAATTGCATCTTTAGGCCTGAATTTATTATGCTGCGTATGTCTATTCAGTAGTTGTATTTGATCATATTCTATACAGTAGACTATGTATATAGCTGAGAAGCATCCTGTTTTGATCTGGAGTTTATAGCTAAGCAGGGAGGTAAAGTAAAAATGAAACTAAGATACGTTTTTCCCGGCTCCGTGTTTTTGCTTTCAATTAATTTAATGCTGGGAGTTCCAAAACAAAAATTAACTTCTCAAGTGTCAACAGTCTGGCACTAATGTACCATTAACAGCTTATTATTGCATGGTCTTCAGAAATAACATTTAGTTTGTTCTCAAATTGTTGTATGCTTGCTAAATCTTTTCTATTAACTTTGAAAATTACACTGGTTTCTATCTCCTCTTCATCTGTTCTCCTCCATACCAATAACCTGTTCAACTTACCTTCCAGTACTAAAAGACTCTTTGCATGATTATCCAATGTGCTGTTTATTAACTTTCTTTAAGTTGAAGATCTTCTCTGGTATTCCCACTCCATTATGTCTGTCCATGGCCTCCTCTACCATCAAGATGAGGCCACACACAGGTTGATGGAGCAATACCTTATCTCCCGCCTAGGTAGCCTCCTTCCTGCTGGCATGAACATCCAACTCACTGACCTCCGTTGATATCCCTGCCCCCCCACCCCTTACCCCATCCCATCCCTATCTATAATTTTAGTCTGGTTCTCTTTCTCTCTCTTTTCCCCCCCTCATTATAATCTCCCCCCAGCCCTACCCTTCTTTCTATTTTATTTCCCATAATTCTCCACCTTCCTCCCAGCCCATTTCCCTTCAGCCTATCACTTCCCAGCTCTCTACTTCATCCCTCCCCCCACTTCTTATCCCCCCTCGACCACCCCATGTTACTTCATTCCTGATGAAGGGTTTCGGCCCGAAACATCGTCACTACCTCCTCCCGTAGATACTGTCTGGCCTGCTGAGTTCTGCCAGCTTTTTGTGTTTTTATGCACAAGTTAATCACTGGTACAACAAATCACAGCTCTTACTTTTGAACATTCCTATGCGCTCAGTCATTATTTGGTCAGTTTTTTAAAATCTGAACTCTTGGCCGCACCACCTCCTCTGACCTCAAATAGAATTCACGCATCTCTTACTTCCAAATAATTTATCAGAAACTCAAACTTTCAAAGCAACTATCATTTGTTTTCTCATATCATGACCAGAGAATAGCTTTTATTATCAGAAAAGACAAAATACCAACGACCCTCTCATTCTTTCAGACAAGGTCTCTACAAAAATAATCTTTTATCATTAGACATTTCTTTCTCTTTCCATAAGAGTACCAAAATGAACACTGCCTTACCTTCATCCTTGCTCCTAAGCTTCAGAGAATTGTGATTCCATTTTAGGTATGTTTGAGAAAAATGTGATGGCTTAGTAGCTGTTATACATTCCATAAAATGCTGTTCTACCAAGTCACAAACCTTCTTCCTATAAATGCACATAATGGGGCAGTGCAGCAGAAGTAATCATTGATTCATCTATCTAATGATACGGGGTAGCAGAGATAATGGATCTGTAGGTTGTAATCTTCCAAAAATTCCTAGATTTTTGAAACATTCCAATGGATTACAAAATGGCAAGTGTAACAATAGCGACCCTGTAGAGCTTGTTGAAAAATGGCCTGGGTCCAACCATGTCCAGGAAGCTTAAATGGCTTCCACTACAAAACCTGGGCATGTGAATGGGCAGAACAAGCCTAATGATACTGCTTAATATATATTATCAAACAAACAAATTATTGGACATTTGTATTATCATTTGCAACTGTAATTTCTCCAGTGACAAGTATGTTTCGCCTATCTTGCTTTGGGTTTAACCTGCCACAAGGGAACCAGAAACTGACTTAACAGCCTCAATTTTCAGCAATGTCAATATTCCAATAATACTGCAGCATGGCACATTTGCACATTTAACAGCTGGATTCTGTGAACAAATTTGCTTCTTCCAATTTTGGGTAAGTGCATATCAATGTTCCAAAATTACTTACATTTATGAGGGTTCCTTTCAAGATCACAGGCATTTACCAGGAACTCAGCAAGTAAGGCAGCATCTATGGAGGAGCCAAGACCTTTCATCAAGACTCTCACTCCTCATTTTCCTCCATAAAAGCTGCCTGACTTGCACAGTTCCTCCAGCATTTTGTGTGTGTTGCCCAAGATTTCCAGCATCTGCAAAATCTCTGATGCTTACAAGCTCTTGCTGACAAGATTTGGCCTATTGGGAATCACTCAAACCAATCCTCTGTTGAGCCATTTAATATTCATGGCTCAATATTTATTTATCAATTTTATGGTAAATAAATTATTTTTGGCAAAAAAGAATATGCCTTCTCATGTTAGTACTTTTTGGAAAATGAAAAAGAGTGGAAGAACCTTTTCAAAGCAACGCAGAGTCTCATACAGAAAAAAAACATCTCACAGACCGGGCCTTTGTCTTAAAAATGTTCTTGTTAAACCATCTAAACAATATCAAAAACAGCTACACGAGTGGTTTTGTAAATAACTCAATGGCTTTTTAAAATATCCTGATTTGTTTTCATTGCTGTTCCCAACTCTGCTTTGATCTACTTCCGGGGCGCCTAGGTGCGACTTGAGGAGCAGCAGTACGCTCAATAGAAATGATCAAATATTCCCATTTCAGCCTGTTACAGCTAAAAAGCACAACTGCTTCCAAGGTCAGTACAGTCAACAAAGATGTCTTAATGCATTTAAACAAACTATCACTGCTTAAAACCGACGGAAACAATACAGTCTGTGGTCAGAAGTGCTCACGGAGAAAATCTCAGAGGAAGCGCTGGCACAGATCAGGATTATAAGTATGTTTAAGGACCAGGGTTTTAAACTCCCTATACTGACTACCTTGCTGGCGAATGTGCAATGTTTGGTGAATAAAATCAATGATTGCAGAGCCAGAGTGCTGAATCAGATGGACATTGGGACCGCATGTGTCCTTTGTGTCACTGGTTAACATCTTCTGTACCGGATGCAGTGATTCAGATCGACAGGTTTCCTGTACACCGTCAAAATAGATCTATAGAGTCTCTCAAAAGCAGCAGTGGAGGTGTATACCTCATGATCAACTTTTCCTAGTGCACAAATATATCAGTGCCCTCCCAATTCTGCTCACCAGACCTGGAATATCTCGCAGTAAAGTGTCGTCCTTTTTACTTAGCACAGGAGTTCTCTGGGGTCATTTTGGTAGCAGTTCACATTCCACTTCAGGCCACTGTCAAGCAGGCTTTAGAGGATCTGAGCAATGGGATCAACATGCATGAAACAGTGCACCCTAACGCCTTCACTATCATTTTGTGAAATTTTAACAAGACCAGTCTGAAAAAATCACTAAGCAATTACTATCAACAGATCACTTGCAATACCAGAGGAAACAACACACTGGACCATTGTTACACCGCCATCAAGAATGCCTACCATGCTATTCCACAACCTCACTTCGGGAAGTCTGATCACCTAACTGTACTTCTACTCCCTGAGTATAAGCAGAGACTGAAGCCTACAGTACCAGCAGTGAGGACCAAGAAGGTTTGGACGAGGGAAGCACAGGAGCGCCTACAGGACTGCTTTGAATCAGTGGACATGACTGTGTTCAGGGATTCATCTTTGAATCTGGATGAGTATGCTGCAGTTGCTACTGACTTCATTAAAACCTGTGTGGATGAGTGTGTGCCTACAAAAACTTACTGCAAATTTCCAAACCAAAAGCCACGGATGAACCAGGAGGTACGTCGTCTGCTGAAGGCTACATCTGCGGCATTCAAGTCCGGCAACTTAGGCCTGTGCCTGTGTGGTAAACTACGTATACCTGTCTGGACACGCCCCTCTGCTGACTGCTCCTGTGGCTCCTCCCACAGACCCCTGTATAAAGGCGATTGGGGCACTGCTCCTCCCTCAGTCTCCGAGATGTCGTGCTCCCTTCTGCTGTTAATAAAAGCCTATCATTCACTTCCAGTCTCGAGAGTTATTGATGGTGCATCAACCTGCAAACCAGATATGAATTGCAGAGGGCTATTTCAAGGGCGAAGAGATAATTTCAAATGAGGTTGGAGACGATATCAGATGCACGGCAACTCTGGCAAGGTCTGCAAGACATTATTTCCTACAAAGCGAAACCCAATAGTATGAATGGCAGCAATGCTTCTTTACCAGATGAACTCAACGCCTTCTATGCTTTGAAAGGGAGATCACAACTACAGCTGTGAAGATCCCTGCTGCACCTGATGACTCTCTGATCTCTGTCTCAGAGACCAAAATGAGACTATCTTTAAAGAGACTGAACCCTCACAATTCAGAAGGTCCCAACGGAGTACCTGGTAAGGCTCTGAAAACCTGTGCCAATCAACTAGTGCGAGTACTCAAGGACATTTTTAACCTCTCACTGCTACGGGCAGAAGTTCCCACTTGCTTCAAAAAGGCAACAGTTATATCAGTGCCTAAGAAGAATAACGTGGGCTGTCTTAATGACTATCGCCCAGTAGCACTCACATCGACAGTGATGAAATGCTTTGAGAGGTTACTCATGACTAGACTGAACTCCTGCCTCAGCAAGGACCTGGACCCATTGCAATTTGCCGATCGCCACAATAGGTCAATGGCAGATGCAATCTCAATGGCTCTTCACATGGCTTTAGACCACATAGACAACACAAACACCTATGTTAGGATGCTGTTCATCGACTATAGCTCAGCATTTAATACCATCATTCCCACAATCCTGATTGAGAAGTTACAGAACCTGGGCCTCTGTACCTACCTCTGCTACTGGATCTTTGACTTCCTAACTGGAAGACCACAGTCTGTGCAGATTGGTGATAACATATCCTCTTCACTAATGATCAATACTGTGCACCTCAGGGGTGTATGCTTAGCCCACTGCTCTACTCTCTATATACACATGACTGTGTGGCTAGGCATAGCTCAAATACCGTCTATAAATTTCTGACAATACAACCATTGTTGGTCGAATCTCAGATGGTGATGAGAGGGCGTACAGGAGTGAGATATGCCAACTAGTGGAATGGTGCCATAGCAACAACCTGGCACTCAACGTCAGTAAGACAAAAGAGATAATTGTGGACTTCAGGAAGGGTAAGACAAAGGAGCAAATACCAATTCTCATAGAGCGATCAGAAGTGGGGAGAGTGAGCAGCTTCAAGTTCCTCGGTGTCAAGATCTCTGAGGATCTAACCTGGTCCCAACATAGAGATGTAGTCACAAAGAAGGCAAGACAGCAGCAATACTTTCTTAGGAGTTTGAAGAGATTTGGCATGTCAACAAATACACTCAAAAACTTCTACAGATGTACCGTGGAGAGCATTCTGACAGGCTGCATCACTGTCTGGTATGGAGGGGCTACTGCACAGGACTGAAAGAAGCTGCGGAATGTTGTAAAACTAGACAGCTCCGTGTTATGTACTAGCCTACAAAGTATCCAAGACATCTTTAGGGAGCAGTGTCTCAAAAAGGTGTGTCCAGTATTTAGGACCTCTAGCACCCAGGGCAAGCCTTTTTCTCACTGTTGCCATCAGGTAGGAGATGTAGAAGCCTGAAGGCACACACTCAGCAATTCAGGAACAGCTTCTTCCGCTCTGCCATCCGATTCCTAAATGGACATTGAATCCTTGGACTCTACCTCACTTTTAATATGCTGTGCAGTATTTCTGTTTTTGCACATGTTTAAAAATCTATTCAATATATGTAAATAATTTACTTTTTATTTATTATTATGTTTTATTTTATTTTTTTTTTCTCTCTCTGCTAGATGACGTATTGCATTGAATTGCTGCTGCTAAGTTAATAAATTTCACGTCACATGCCAGTGATAATAAACCTGATTCTGATTTGGACAGAAAAGGGCAGAACCTCTCAGTCAAATATTTTTCATATTTCTTTCTTTCCAACCTAATACTTGCAGGGTAGATACTGTGTTTTTGGCCTTTGTGTTCAAAAAGGTGTAAACTCATTTCACAATTAAAAGAACTGAAAAGTCGTATTATCACACAGGCCACAACTTATCCCGTCTTTGCAGAGGGGCTTGGTCTTTTGTTCTTTCAGCCCAAGGTTCTTCAAAATCAAGTTTGTCCTTAACTACTCATGAGTGATAGTCACCTTAACTTCCTTTCTGTTCTTTCCAGCCTTGGTTGTCAGCAAGGAGATGTCATTTTCTCATTAAATTTAAAAAAAAATTAGGTAAAAATTGTTTTACTCTACTGCTCCTGGCATGCAGACTGATTTCATATAATGAATATGTAGGCAATTTTCTGATAAGAAATGGAAAATCACCAGTGGGTTATAAATTTCATGATATGCATTTTACTCAAAATCACAACAAATCTTAGCAGAAATGTGGTAAAGTAGAATCATTTTGAGATAAATTTTATAACTAAAATATTAGGACTATCTTAGGAATTGCCTTCCTAAGAAATGTTAAATAAGAATTAATTCAACATTAAAAATTCTGTGACTTATTTATGCCTACTTTCTCAGAAGGCTAAGGAAATTTAGCATCAAAGACCATAACAAATGTTTATGGTTTCCATAGAAAGTATCTAATTTGCATGCATCACAGCATCACAGTGTGGCAACTCCTCTGTCCAAAACCATAAGCAATTGAAGAGTTGTGAACACATTTGAGTCTATGACGAAGACCAGGATCCCCTACATTGACTCTGCATCTTTGATTTTTCAATTCACATGATTCCGACCATGTTTTTGGCCTGTAGATATTTTTTTTTTGCCCCTTGTGGTTTTTTAGTTGCATCCAAATGGACTGTATTTCTTGATTTCCTCAATGATACTTACTCTCTGCTACCATACTAGTAGTATTGAGTGCAGCACTCATCTCCCTATCCAAGGAAGGATATACTGCAATAGATGGAGTGAAAGACATTTAACTAATCTTTTATTTTAAGGGTTACCTCTCCTTCTCGATTTTATCTGTCTCCTAAAGTCTAAATAAGTGGAATATTGAACTTCCCTGTTTGGTCACTTTGCCCCATTGTGATGTTTATTAGACCATAGCCATCTATCAAAGGACAATCACCATGGACCTCCGCAATGAGCCCATGCTCCCTTCTTGATGCTGCCATTGGGAAGGAGTCTTAGATCCCACACAGCCAGGTTCACAAACAATTATTACCCTTCAACCATCAGGCTCCTGAGTCAGCATGGATAAACTTCACTCATCTCAACACAGAACTGATTCCACAACCTATGGACACATTTGCAAGGAGTCTACAACTCATGTTCTCAGTATTAATAATTTACTTGTTTATTATTATTATTATTTATTTATTTAGTATTTGAGTTTGTCATTGGTTGTTTATCAGACATTGTGTGTAGATTTTCATTGATTCTATTGTATTTTTCTGTTTGACTGTGAATACCTGCAAGAAAATGTTCAGCATAATATATGGTGAAGTATACATACTTTAATAATAAATTTACTTTGAACCTTGAACTTTATTTCCACTAATAGTATTAACTCATCAAGCTACGTACAAGTGAGGTGTTCATTCAGATAAAGAGCATTCAGTTTTGTGTTTAAACCACTAGTTCTAATTCTAGCTGGAAATGTACTTTCATGTTTTCTAATGCTGTATTGGTTGTGATGACATATTTTGATAGTCTGCATAATTACCTTCCAAATTTTTACTCACAGAACTGGCACTGTATTTTAACTTAGCTTAAATGGAAGAATGGGAGTCGTGGTGAGAAACAAGAGGAGCGACAGAAAGAAGTAGACAGGAAGAGAGGAGTAGAAGAAGGAAGGCAGGAGGGAAGAGGAGATATATGAGGAAGGAGAGGGGATGAATGACCAAAATGAGAGAGAGGGGTAAACGGGATGGAGAAAGAGGACAACACGGAGGAGAGAGAGAAAAAATAAACAAAATGTTATAATTATGGAACAATTATATACAGATGTGTTTTTTGTCAGTGAAAGAAGTGGGAAAGTGCAGCTGTAAATGGAAAATAAAATTTTCTTGTGAAGGCTTGTGCACATTACACATTGGTTTAAAAAGAATATAATGTAATTCACAAAAAATATTTGTAAACTGGCATAGCACAAAAGTAGCTTTCTTTTTAAGGGTTCAATTTGTTGCCAGCTTTAATGCAGTTTTAGATGAGAAAGATTTGTAACAATGTGCTTTGGGAATGTGGTGACAAGGCATATTCAGCAAAAGTGGTTCAGAATTCTGGGAGAAGATTTACCATGTTTTATTCATTGCTTAAAAGTTATTGGTCAGCTGGGCTGGCAGAGATATTTATCATATTTGAGTGCCAGCAATGACATTTCCATATATACACTTGTACACATGTACCGATAAATGTTTAAAAGGGTAGGCCATATTACTGGATTTTGCAGAATTTGCTGCAAGCAAATGGAAGGAAGAAATCTTTCTTGTGATGTGCAACACTTCAGCTTTGCCGTTTATTAACTTTATCAGCTTCAAGTATTTTTAGGTTGTAACATTTTTGCAAGGGTATACATTTATGGTGTTATCATTTCAGCTACAGAAAAATTAGCACACAACATTTACTGTGAATTGAAATCTTCAGAACCATAAAATTTTAAAGCAGAGAAGGAGGCTATTTGGGCTATTGTGGCTGTACTGATTTTACGAAAGGGTTCTCCAATGGGTTTACTGCCCCACTCTTTCCAATTCTACAGGATATTTTTCTCTCATGTTTAAGCATAAAATCAATTACATACTTGACTCTGTTTCCATTACTTCTTCAGATAGTGACAGCAACTTCCCTTCATAATCCACACTGATCAATCCAAGACACATCAGAGTAATGTTGTCAGAGTGCTGAGCTATTGAGAAGTGTATAGGGTTGTGACCAAAAACTTAGATAAATACATGTATTATAATTAAAACTTAGAGTGAAAGGGAGTAAGAAAGGAGATTTGGAGATGGCATGCCAACGTTCAGAGTTTGGGCTGAAGGCTCATTTGGTAATCAATGACAATGAAGATCAAAAATTTGCGGGAGACTGGAAGAGGAGGACTGCTAAGCTTTCTCAGAGTTGTGTGGCTTGACAAGGTAAGATAAATGGAGAATGATTGAAATATGCAGAGGTTTGATCATTATAAATTTGTGCAGTTGTTTGACCAGGGCCCGCAAGTGCTCAGAGAGCACTGAATCAACTTGACTGAGGCATTGATGTAGAGGATGTCAATAAACCTTTTGACATTTTGTGATGATCCATCAGCTCAATACTATTGAAATATTTCTTTTAATTCCCAAATTTATACAAAACATATTCAAATTTTTAAACCACTGTGGTGGCCAGTTATGTAAATCCAGTCTATCATACCATCAAGGCTCACTGGTGTTGAGCTGGACACTAATCTCAAGCTTGCCACAAATTTCCAGCCGACTTGTGAAAATCTTTGAATTCATTTCTCTAAACAGTAAAAACATTAAATTATACAATTGTTTTACTAGGTCTAACTACCTTTATTTTTCTTGGAAGTATTGTGGTATAATTTATGGCAACATGTTATTGTTAAATTATAGCTTACTAGCCTAATATACAGTGCAGCTAGAGGAAAAACCCATCAGAAAAAAAGACACAGCTCCATCCAGTTTTTTGGAGGCAATAGTTGTATGTTTAGGCATCTGCCTGTTGTGGAGGAATGTTCTCCTGCTCTCAATGCAGCTGCAGCAAATCTTCTCAAGGACACTAGTAAATGCATTGGTTCGATTCCCCATTGGCCAATTAAACAGCAAACTGTAATCAGAGAGCCAAATGAAGCTTCAGTTGTGATCCACTTGTGAATATGCTCAGTACCTTCTTTTACAGAGAGTGAAAGCAAGGACATGCTGAAGGTAGTGTAGGAAGAGACAATGAGATGGAGGGATAAAGACCAGTGGGAAGGCTGAGTCGAGCATGGCAACTAGGGATCTGGAAGAGGAAAGAGGCTGAAGTCACATTGGAAGCTGAAGGGAGAGCAGGAAGTGGAAGTTGGGAGAGAGGTGGAGGAAAAAGTGGAAGTCTGGAAAGATGGATTATCAGCCAAGGGGCATCTTCAAAGGGATATGGCTAGTGAGTTTGGATGATCAGAGAGGGGTCTATTAGGTCACTTGCAAGCAAAGGAGTTTGTAGTGGATGGGATCAGAATCTTGAAGGGCTGAAACAAACACACAAAATGCTAGAGGAACTCAGCAGGCCCTCCCTGCCCTGCATGTTCTTGCTCTAACTTCTCTCTATTTCCAGTCCTGATGAAGGGTCCTGTCCTGAAACGTCGACTGTTTACTCTTTTCCGTAGATTCTGCCATGCCTGCTGAGTTCCTCCAGCATTTTGTGTGTTTTCTCATCTTTAAGGGCTGAGAAGTGGCATGAAAGATAATAATCTTCCAGAAATTTGGTGCCCCATCATGCAATTGTCAATTCACTTTGCACTAAGTCACTCTCCAGTAGGGCCTCTCAGGCAGAACTCTCACTGTTTATGGCCATCTCAGATTCATTTTCCTTCTTGACCCTGCAAAAAGAAGCCATCAAGTCCAGAAGTTGGAGGATTATCTAAGATACCACCCAGGACATGTCCCCTTCTCACTACTACCATCACAGAACAGGTACAGGGCCTAAAGGCACACACTCAATATTTTGAGAACAGCTTCTTTCTCTCCACCATCAGACTGCTAAACATTCCATAAAGCCATGAACCATTTTTTGCTCTCTTTTGGCTCTACTTACTTAATTTTGTATTTCCTATTGTATTTTTATAGTATTTGTATGTATCGCACTGAACTGTTGCCGCAAAACAACAAATTTTACAATATGTCAGTGATAATAAACCTGATTCTTTTTCTGATTCTGCTCTGCAAGGCTCAAACGAAAACAGCACAGCCATAACATGGCCACAATGAAATGGTGTTTTCAAAAACGACAAAAATATCCTGATGCTTGAAAGATAAATATAAGTGAAATACAAAGTTAAAGTGAATAAAAAATATAACAAAAATAAAAGCAAAGTGAAGAAAAATGTAATAACTTTACACTGAAGAATTCTTTAATTTCACCTAATTATGAATCCACTTCCACAAAGTTCAAATTTGTTTTGTATAAGACCTATTAGATCTTTAGGTGTTTCAGGAGAAGTTGCGATGGCTACACGGCTGCTGGCTGAAGGTGAAGCTCAAGAATTAATCATGAAAAGTAAGAAAATGACAGATGAATTAAAGGGCTAATTTGCATCTTTCTTTACAATTGAGGATACAAGTCACATCCCAGGAGGAGCTGTGAATGGAAGGGAGAGAGGAATTCAGGATATCATAAGCAAACTGTTGGAAAAGTAGGCTGATAAGTCCTAATGGACTTTGTCCTAAGATTTTCAAAGAAGTATGTACTGAGGTGAGTTGCAGGTGAGTTGCTTTTAATGTTCCAAAATTCCCTAGATTTAAGTAAGGTACTGTGAGGTCAGAATGACAAATGTATTTCCTTTAATCAAAATCGCTCTGAGACAGAGAGCAGAAAAATACAGGTCAGTTAACACCTGTAAGTGGGAAAATGTTAGAAACTGTTACAACAGAATATTTTGAAAGAAGCAATCAGGCTAAGTGAAAGTCACAAGAGATTTTGCAGGTGCTGGAACTCTTGAGCAACACATACTAAATGCTGGAGGAACTCAGCCGCTCAGCCAGATCTATGGAGGGAAATAAACAGATGACATTTTAGGCTGAGACCCTTTATCAAGACTGGAAAGGAAGGGGTAAGAAGTCGGAATAAGAAGGTGGTGAGAGGGAGACAATTACAAGCTGGCAGGTGATGTTTGAGACCAGATTGAGGGACTGCTTTATCAGGAAACCTTTTCTCTGTTCACTGAATAGTCAAGATCTCGCAGTGGCCAGCCGTTTCAATTTGACTTTTAATTCTAACACCAGTATGGCTGTCGACAACCTCCTCTGCTCCATGATGAAGCTAAATGCAGGTTGGAGGAGCAACATGTCATACTCCATCTGGGTGCCAAAACCTAATGGCATAAATATTAATTTTCTAACTATCAGTAAGCACTCCCCTCTATTCACCACCTTTTGGTTTCCCTCATTCTGATTGCTCTCTGCTTTGGGACACAGTCATCTCTAAAGCTGTCTGTCAAAGTAGGTAACATACAAAGAATACATTAGGCAAACAAAAATAAATGGACTGCTCAGGGAAGAGAGAAAGATAAGAAGTCAAGTTGCAGTTTCAAAAAGGACACTAATCTGCATGTTGTTGTTGAAAAAAATCTGATAGTGATGAGAGTGATGCAGGACTGGGTAGCCTTGAGATTTAAATGTGAATACTAGCAATAAACAAGCAAAGTGGCTTACACCAGAAGTGAACAGCAAATTAATTAAAATGGAATTGGTCACTGGCTCAGCTATTTCAATCATTCCACAAAATGAATTTGAACAGTATTTCAAAGATACTAAACTGAAGCTTGTAGATAGCCAACAAAGAACTTAAACTAGCTAATGGAATGGGAATGGAATTCATAACAGTGAAATACAACAAAGAAAAGCCACACTGGGCTTGTATGTGTTCAAAGTGGGAGAGCAAGCATTGTGAAGGCGGAATTGGCTGAGGCAGTTACCACTTGCTTGGATATTCATCGACAATTTGCACGCCACATCCCTGCAATATAGCCATCTGAAAGTAAGAAAGGCAATGGATGATGCAGCAGCAGTGTCCAAGCATGGCATTGGAAAACTCAAACATATCAAGGGTACAATAGTGTTAAATGAAAGTGCCACACCCAAGTTTTACAAGGCCCATCCATCTCATTGTACCATCTGTGATAAAATAGCCAGTGAGTTAGTTCACGTGGAGTCAGAAGGAATTCTTTTGAAGGTTGAGTGGAGCCCATGAGCAATGTCAGTAGCCAAGAAGCATGGGTCTGTCAGGCTCCGTAGTGATTTTAAGGTCACCAGCAACCCAGTACTGAAAATAGATCAATACCCTCTGCCCAGGATAGAGGATATCTTTGCAAACTTTTCTTGAGAGCAATAATTCAGCACAATTGTCTTTACCTCAGGTTAAGACAGAGATGGGAGAAAAGTCCAAAGTCTTTCTCACCATAAACACTCAGAAAGGGCTTTATCACTATCATTGGCTTATTTCTGGAGTAGCATCTGCAGCTGCACTCTGGCAGAAAGTCATGGATCGAGTGCTACAGGGCAGCCAGGCACGCACTGTCATCTGGGTGGCATCATTGCTACCAATGAGGATGATAAGCAAGATCTTCAAAATTTCAAGAAAGTGTTAAAAAGCTTAAAATATTATGGGTTCAGAGAACAATGCAACAAGTGTGATTTATTTAAACCAAGCAATACTTACTGTGATCACATTTTTGACGCACAAGGATTGCACAAGTGTGTTAAGAAAGCTTAAGCGGTGATGGATGCCCCAGGGCCAAAAGACATGGCACAATTGCAGTCCTTTTTAGGAATTGTCAATTACTATAACAGATTCCTGCCAGACCTGGCTACTGTTTTCCATTCCTTGAACTAATTACTACAGATTGGGAAGAAATGGCAATGGAAAAAAACAATGTGAGGTAGCTTTCTAAAATACAAAGTTAATGGCGACATCAGACACTGCGTGCACACATTATGATCCACGATGTCCAATAAAGGTTGCCAGTGATGCCTCGCCTTATGGTATAGGGGCGACCATGTCACATGTTAGCAGTGATGGAAGTGGACGCTCCATGACCTTTGCATCACTTTCCCTTGCTGCTGCAGAGAAAACTATACACAGGTTGATAGAGAAGCCTTGAGACTGCTTTGTGGTGTAAAACGTTTCAACCAGTACTTGTATGGAAGAGAGTTTACACTCATTACTGATCATCAGCCACTCAAGTCCATTCTCAATCTACTGATGGGTGTTCCACTAACAGCAGCCCCAGGAATGGAAAAATGGGCTCTGATTCTTGGAGGACACAATTACAAGATGGAATTCAAAAGGACAACTAGTCATGGAAATGCTGACGGATTGTCCTGTTTACCCTTGGAAAAGGAAATACCTGAAAAATTTACAAAAAATGACACTCTTCTTGACATATTTTCCCTAATGCAAATTGAAAGACTCCCTATTACGTTAGAGATAATCCAAAGGAAGACCAGAAAAACCCCCATATTATCTAATGGCCACCCAAAATGGTTGGAATATGCAGCAGAAATCCCAGTTCTCCTATTTTAACAGTCCAGGGATGAATTTGCCCTTGATGGAGATTGCCTTGTGAAGGGATTGAGAGCTGTTGTACCATCTAAGCTGAGAGCTAAAGTGTTGGAGGAGCTACATGCAGGTCACTTAGGTGTGGTCAAAATAAAAGCATTGGCTTGAAGCTTTGTCTGGTAGCCTAGGATAGATCAGCAGATGGAGCCGCTTGCCATGTACTGTTAAAGATGCCAATACATCCGGAAGAAAAGTGTTCAGAGGTATCGCAACCACTTCCTGCAGTCCCACAGGCAACTTCCACAACCACCACAGAGGAGGTCCCAGAATATGAGATTGCTTCACAGCCACTAGTCTCACTTGCCAAGTAGAATGACATTTCCTCTACCCCACCCATCTTTGTCAGGAAGGACATTATCCCACAAGAGCAAGAAACTCTCCACTGCAATTAAATCTTTAGGCCTGGAATATATTGTAAATACATTGCTTGATTCAGCATTCTTTGTTTAAATAATTCATTACATATTATGTATAAAAGTATGTGGATGACATACATTACTCCACCACATCATATGCACTCGCCTTACTTAAAGTAATACAAAACTAAGACATGCATCTCCTGGCTCCAATGATTTTTTTCTTTTAATTATTTTTAGGTTTTGGAGTTACAAAGCATATCATTACTCATCCATAAAGCCATTCATCTATTAGTATTAAGTACCTGCCAGGTTCGATTAATCTATATACTAATATATTCATTGATCTAGTCACCGATACAATTAAACGACCTATACCTTTACCAAAAAACATGTCGTTTTTATTCAACCACCTATCTGAATCAACTGATCTAGTTTGTTATGTTACATTAATACTCATCAATCTAAGCTACTCCTTCACATCATTAATGCATTTTAGATACACATCCATCTATGCCGGTTAATACATTTTTCTACATAAATAGAAAATAAAATTCTACCAGTAATCTAATGTGCACTGGATCAAAATCTGCCACTTTAGTTCCATAATTAAGTCTCTGATTTATTATCAGATTCTGGGTAATTATCTCTTTTGTAACATTAAGCAGTTGTGATTTGAATATTTTGTGTATCGCTAATAATCCAATTAATTAGATAACGTCACTATTAATTACATGCGGATTTATCAAGATCTTCAAAAATCTACCTGTCAAATGTTATTTTACATATTCAACTTTGCATTTACCTGTTTGGTTTGTGAGTCAATCCTTTCCCCTGATTATGGCTTGAGCTACTGATCTATCATTAAGTTCATGTTCATACAATGGTTTGATACGTACTGCAGGGCTAAAAAAACCCCAGAAGATATAGGAGCAGACTCCTGGCCATTTGGCCCATCAAGTCTGCTCAGCCATTTGTAAATGGCTAATTTACTTTCTCCCTTATATCCATTCTCCTACCCTCTCCGCATCATCTTTGATGTTCTTACTAATCAAAAACCTATCAACCTTTGCTTTAAATATGCTGAGTGGCTTGGCTTCCACAGCTGTCCATGATAATGAATTCTGCTGATTCACCACCCTCTGGCTAGAGAAATCTCTCCCCATCTCTGTTCGAAAGGGATGTCCTTCGATTCTGAGGCTGTGCCCTTTGGTCCCAGACTCTCTCACTATTTGAAACATTCTCTTCATATCTACTCTATCCAGGCCTTTCAATATTTGGTAGGTTTCAATAAAATTCATGGTATCATTTTCATAAACCTCCTCTGGGATCGTACTCATTCTCGTAAGTCTTCAATGCCAGCACATCCTTTCTTAGATATGGGGCTAAAGCAGCTCACAGTACCTTAAATGTGGACTAATCCACAGTTACGTACCCCCAAGCTAGCAACCTGATCAACACATCCACCCAATAACCCACGCCGCCATCTCCACCACCACTACATTCATATTCTCTAGTGTCATTTCATATACACGCTATCAGTTTGTCAAAATAACAGTTACATGTACATTGCGTTTTATAGGATTGCTTTTATATTTATATTTACTGTATTTATTATTTTTTAAATTTTATTTGCAGTTTTTACTGTGTTTTTATGCTACATCTGATCTGGAGTAATAATCACTTCAGTCTCCTTTACACTCGTGTACTGAAGTAAAACAATAAACAATTTTGAATCAATGCCTTATAAAGTCTCAGCTTTACATCCTTGCATTTGCATTCTAGTCCTCTTGAAATAAATGCTAAAACTGGATTTGACTTCCTTACTATGAACTCAACCTGCAAGTTAATCTTTAGGGAATCCTGCATTATGATTCTCAAGTTCCAAGGATCCTGAAAATCACTGCAGAAATGTAAATTTTTCTGAACTGTAAAATCAATCAATTCATTGATCTACAGTTCATATCTATGATGATCCATCTTCCTATCAAAGATAGATATTTGTTCATTCATGAATAACTCCTTTGCCAGACTGCTTATAAATGGTGAATTTATAAATTATACATTGTTTTCAGTCTGTGAAAACATAGTTATTGTTTTGTTCATCTATTCGTTCACTATGTGTGCAAGATCAATCATTCTTCAGGATGTACATTGGATGCCTTTAATTTCAGCTTGCCACCGCTGATAAAACCAAGCCAGTATGCATGTTACTGATGTTAAAACACTTAGGTGATGGATTACAATATGTCCTACTGGCAGGCTATAAAATACTTTTTCAGCCTAATTAACTGCTACTTGAATTGTATTTATTAAAATGACCTTTCAGGGTCGGTCGAAGATGGAAGGGCTGGTACTTAGCAGGACAATATTCAATTTAATATTCCTTGAATAAAGCTTATGAAATACTTCTTGCTTATTTGTTCAGAACCAAAATCAGGTTTATTATCACTGGCACGTGACGTGGAATTTGTAACTGCATATTTCGAGTTTTTATGCAACAAATTATGTACTGGATGGCATGTTGGTGCAGCTGGTAGAGCTGCTGCCTCATAGCACCATCAGCATGGTTCAATCCTGAACTCGGGTGATGACTGAGTGGTGTCAGTTCTCCCTGACTCATGCTGGGGCTCCTCCAGCCACACTGGTTTCATTCCCCAACCTACTGACAGATAGGCTGGGAGGTTAAGTTGTCCCAAGTGTGTTGGTGAGTATAGGTGTATTGACAGGAGAACTGATGCAAAAACGGGGAGAATAAAACATTGTAAAATGGTTTCTAGGTCAAGAATGATGCTCTAATGGGTTATCCATCTTCCGGTGGTTCTGAAGGCCGATCCAGGATCCACATAACCAGGATGTTCAGGGGGAATTCTCTTAATGGAGAACACCCGTGCATGACTTTGTTTAACATGGGGAGGCTAATGCACTGGCAGCCACCACACAGTCCTTGACAGATTGGGGTCAGGGTCCAGTGGCATGGAGTGCAAGCTGACTGGCGACCCTTCACTGCTGCAGCCTTCGTCTGCCTTTCACTGCTGTTATGAAGTGCCATCATCTTTCACCAGCTTGGGGTAAAATTGGTTGATGGTCAGCGCAACTCAGTGAGTCAGAAGAGCTGTATCTATGTAGTACGTCTCTATATTCAGTTTCATTGATGGAATTTTTAAGTTTGCCAACAAAACAAATGACAATTGCTAATACCTTAAATCTATGCAAAGCCATAGAGATTTCTCTCTTTGCCAGTTAACTGAGCTCTCATTCAAAACTTATTTTACACCAGAGAAAATCTGCCAGCTCAGTTAAGTGATTACACACGTGATTTATTATAGATGGCTGCATAATTATTCATCATTATACCTTAAACAATAAGGTGCAGTTGTACAGCAACTAGAGCACATGTAATGCCTAATTTTAAAAGGTAGCTGCAATGAGTAATTAGTATTTATTACTACTTTCAGGTGGTATGTCAGCAACTTTAACCTGTTGAGAAATATCACTGGCCATTTGAAACTGAACGTGAAAGTCAAGCTGAAGAGATGTAGGTTCATCTGCACATGGTGCTTTTGAAATCGAGGACTTTAATAATTTCGAGCAAATGTGGTTTGTTTTAACCTTTAATCTTTGGCTCAAATTCACACACTATTTCAATGCCAAATTCCCATTTCAACTGGAAGAATGCTACCAGCAAGGCTGTGTATTAGGCTACCATGACAGTCTCGTGCGCAGAGTACACGCTGACATATTTCCTTTGAGAAAGAAAAGCAATTATCAGCTGCCTGTCTGCCAGAGAGTAATACAGTGTTGCTGTGTAAGCTCACTCTACTGGAAACTAATATCACGGTGCTACAAAGAATTCATTTATTTGAAAACATCTGCAGTTAAAAAACTAGTTTTTAACCACAAAACAATAGATGCACATTCAATCTAAACGTTATGCACAAGTATTCACAGATGAAGTGCTTCTTGAGATTCCTTACACTGATGCAATAGAACATAAAATGTGTACGACTGAATATAATGCACCAATGTTGATATTTCAAAACAGCATATCATAAGTTGGTATTGAACCAGGCTCTAAAAATATATTGTTGATAAAATGGCAAAGGGAAGGGATTATAGTTCCATTTAAAAGAATTAAGCATACATATATGTAAGGATCATTCTTCAATACAAGGAAGACAGATCTGCCGGACACCATCTCATGTTACCATTTTGATACACTTCTTCCAAGCTCCATAAACTTGTTATCCAAAACTCTGCTGCATCTAAGCTATTCATCTAACATTTGACGCTGACCTACATTGGCTCTCGTTTAGGCAAATTTCCAAATCTAAAGTACTCAAGTTTGTTTTTCAGATTACCTTACCTCTCTCTATTTTTGTAATCTCCTTCAGCTATAATAATATTTCAGGATATTGCTTCCTCTGCCGTCCCTATGGATTCTCGATTCTAAATATTCCTCTTCTTCAGTTTCCAACATGCAAGTTCAAAGGCTTTGGAATTCTTTCACTTCATATTGTTCAGTCATTTTTTAATCAAAATATATAGTGTATATGTCACCATATACCAACTTCAGGTTCACTTTTTGTGGGCATTCACAATAAATACAAAGTATTTAGCCAGGTATACGATCTAAGGCAGATGCTTCCCATGTATACTGTATATTACGAAAATGTTTGATATCCCTGTGTAGTACACTGGCTGTTTTGCTATATTAGAGGCACTAAAGACATGCAATTTAAGATGGTTGTTGCATTAAATCATAGAATATTTATAACACAGAAGCTAACCAATTGGTTCACTGAGTCTATCCCGATTCATTGCAAAGCAACACAGTCAATCCAACACTCTCACTCTTTTTCCTGCAAGCTTGCAAATTATTTTCTGACAAGATCTGTTTAATACACTACCGAAAGCCCTCATTAGACTCTGTACTATATTGTGTCCAAATCACCACCATTCACTGTACAAAACACTTCTGCTCACATCCTCTTTCAATTTTATCAATCATACAATAATCCTGTTCCCTAGTGAGTGAATGAGTCATTTTCCCCTCTTCCTACCCCATCTAAACCAGTCATGACCTTACACATCTCTATCTGCAAACACTTTGCTCATAAAACAAAATCAAAAAGTGATGGATACAGCCCAGACCATCACAAGAAAAACCCTCCCCATGATTGAGCAGATTTACAAGAGATCTGCCACAAGAAAGCAGTATGCATCATCAAGGGCCTCCACTAAACGGGCCATGGTCCCTTATCACTACTGCCATAGGACCATAAGACATTGGAGCAGAATTACACTATCTGACCCATAGAGTCTACTCTGCCATTCAATCATGGCTGATCCTTTTTTTTTCACCTCCTCCTCAACCCCACTTCCTGGCCTTCTCCCTGTAACCTTTGATGCCATACCCAATCAAGAACCTATCAATCTCTGCCTTAAATACACCAATGACCAGGCCTCCACAGCTGCATGTAGCAACAGATTCCACAAATTTCTGTGGCTAAAGAAATTTCTCCACATCTCTGTTTTGAAAGGGCGCCCTTCTATCCTGAGGCTGTGCCCTCTTGTTCTGGACTCTCCCACCATGAGAAGCATCCTTTCCACATCTAATCTGTCTAGGACTTTCAACATTCGAAAGCATTCAATGAGATCCCTTCTCATCCTTGTGAATTTCAATGAGTACAGACCCAGAGCAATGAACATTTCTCGTATGATAACCCTTTCATTCCTGGAGTCATCCTTGTGAACCTCCTCAGGACCATCCTTAATGCCAGCATATCTTTTCCAAGATGAGGGCCCCAAAACTGTTCACCATACTCAAGGTGAGGCCTCACCAGTGCCTTATAAAGCTTCAACATCACATCCTTGCTCTTGTATTCTAGACCTCTTGAAATGAATGCTAACATGGCATTTGCCTTCCTCACCACCGACTCAACCTGCAAGTTAACCTTTATAGTGTTCTGCACAATGACTCCGAAGACCCTTTCCATCTCAGATTTTTGGAATTTTTTCCCCGTTTAGAAAATAGTCGGCACATTTATTTCTGCTACCAAAGTGCATGACCATGCATTTTCCAACATTGTATTCCATTTGCCACTTTCTTGCCCATTCTTCTAATCTGTCTAAGTCCTTTTGCACCCGACCTGTTTTCTCAACACTACCTGCCCCTCGACCAATCTTCGTATCATCTGCAAACTTGGCAAAAATGCCATGAACTCCATCATCTAAATCATTTATGTACGGCACAAAAAGCTGTGGTCCCAACACCAACCCCTGTGGAGGACCATTGGTCACTGGCAACCAACCAGAAAAGGATCCACTTATTCCAATTCACTGCCTCCTACCAATCAGCTAATACTCTGACCATGTTAGTAATTTTGCTGTAATACCATGGGCTCTTAACTTAATAAGCAGCCTCATGTGTCGCACCTTGTCAAATGCCTTCTGAAAGTCCAAATCTTCAACATCCACTGCATCTCCTTTATCTATCCTACTTGTAATCTCCTCAAAGAATTCTAACAGGTTCATCAGGCAGGATCTTCCCTGAAGGAAACCATGCTGACTTTGTACTATCTTGTCCTGTGTCGCCCAGTAGTCCATCACCTCATCCTTAACACATTGACTCCACCATCTTCCCAACCACTGAGGTCAGGCTAACTGGTCTATGACTTCCCTTCTGCTGCCTTTCTCCTTTCTTAAAGAGTGGAGTGACATTTGCAATGTTCCAGTCCTCTGACATCATGACAGAGTCCAATGATTTTTGAAAGATCTTTTCCAATGCTACCACAATCACTAATGCTACCTCTTTAAGAACGCTAGGGTGCAGTTCATCTGGTCTGGGTAACTTATGTACCTTTAGGTCTTTCAGCTTTTTAAACATCTTTTCACTTGTAATAGTAATTGCACTCACTTCTCTTACTTCACACACTACAACATCAGACATACTGCTAGTATCTTCCACAGTGAAGACTAATGCAAAATACTAATTTAGTTCATCAGCCATCTTCTTGACCCTGTTATTATTTCTCCTGCCTTATTTTCTAGTGGTCCTATATCCAGTCTCATTTCTCTTTTATTTTTAACATAGTGAAACAATTTTTACTATTCATTTTGATATTATTTGCTAGCTTGCTTCATATTTCCTCTTTTCCCTTCTAATGATCTTTTTAATTGCTCTCTGTAGGTTTTAAAAAACTTCCCAATCTTCAATCTTCCCACTAATTTTTGCTTTGTTGTATGCCCTCTCTTTTGCTTTTACAATAGTATTAACTTTCCTTGTCAGCCAAGGTTGTACTATTCTACCATTTGAGTATTTCTTCATTTTTGGAATACATATGTCCTGCACCTTCCTCATTTTTTCTCCAGAAATGCATGCCATTGCTGCTCTGCTGACATCCCTGCCAGCAGCTCCTTCCAATTTACTTTGGACAGCTCCTCTCTCATACCACTGTAATTTTCCTTACTCCACTGAAATACTGCTACATCAGACTTTACTTTCACCGTATCAAATTTCAAGTTGAACTCAATCATATTGAGATCACTAGTTCCTAAAGGTTCTTATACCTTAAGCTCCCTAATAGCCTCTTATTCATTATATAACACGCAGTCCTGTATAGCTGATCCCCTAATAGGCTCAACAACAAATTCTAAAAAGCCATCTCTGTGGCATTCAACAAACTCACTTTCTTGAGATCCATTACCAACCTGATTTTTGCAATAGACCTGCATGTTAAAATTTCTCATGACTACCATAACATCACCCTTTTAAAACGCCTTTTCTATTTCCTGTTGTAACCTGTGGTCCATCTCCCAGCCACTGCTGAGAGACCTGTATATAACTGACATGAATGTCCTTTTACCTTTGCAGCTTCTTAACTCAACCCACAAGGATTCAACATCTGTCACATCTTTCAACTGACTTGATGCCATTCTTGTGGAAGCCGTAGAAAGGGTGCAGAGGAGATTTACAAGGATGTTGCCTGGACTGGGGAGCATACCTTATGAGATTAGATTGAGTGAACTTTGCCATTTCTCCTTGGAGCGACGGAGGATGACAGGTGACCTGATAAAGGTGTATAAGATGATGAGAGGCATTGATTGTATGGATAGTCAGAGGCTTTTTTCCAGGGCTGAAATGGATGGTTTATGGTGCTGGGCAGTAAGTACAGAGGAGATGTCAGAGGTAAGTTTTTTACTCAGAGTGGTGAGTGCTTGGAATGGGCTGCTGGCAACGATGGTGGAGGCAGATACAATAGGGTCTTTTAAGAGACTTTTAGATAAATACATGGAGCTTAGTAAAATAGTGGGCTATAGGTAAGCCTAGTAATTTCTAAGGTAGGGACATGTTTGGCACAACTTTGTGGGCCAAAGGGCCTGTATTGTGCTGTAGGTTTTCTACATTTCTATGTTTACCAGTAGAGCCACACCTCCCCTTTTGCCTACCTTCCTATCCCTCTGATGTAACCTTGGACATTCAGCTCTCAACTACAACCATCCTTCAGCTACGATTCAGTGATGGCCACAACATCATAGCTGTCAAACTCTAGAAGTGCAACAAGATCATGCACCTTATTTCTTATACTAGGCACATTTAGATACAACTCCTGAGTACCGTATTTGCTGTCCTTTCTGATTCTGCATCCCTAATGTTTTGATACTCAGGCTGTTGGCTGCAATTAAGTCCCATCATCTGCCTGCCCTTCCTGACAGTATGATTGCAAGCTATATTTACTTTTTTACTATCCGTCCTATCCTGAGTCCCTTCACTCTGGTTCCCACCCCCCTGCCAAATTAGGTTAAACCTTCCCCAACAGCTCTAACAAACCTACCCGCAAGAATATTGGTCCCCCTCAGGTTCAGGTGCAAGCTGTCACTTTTCAATGGGTCATACCTTCCCCAGAAGAGATCCCACTGATCCAAGAACCTGAAGCCCTGACCCCTGAACCAGCTTCTCAGCCATGCATTTATCTGCCAGATCATTCTATTTCTACCCCCGCTGACATATGACACAGGCAGCAAACCAGAAATTACTACCCAGGAGGTCCTGCTTCTCAGCTTTCTACCTAGCTCTCTAAATTCTCTTTTAAGAATGAAAAGAGGACACTTTTCCTTCCTATGTCATTGGTACTAATATGTACCAAACATCTGGCTGCTCGCTGTCCCTCTCCAAAATGTTGTGGATGCAATCTGAGATGTCCCTGACCTTGGCATTTGGGAGGCCGCTTAACATCCGGGTGTTCCATTCACATCCATAGAATCTCCTGTTTGTTCCCTGCGCTATTGAGTCCCCTGTCACTACCATTCCCTTCTTCTCTCTCTTCCCTCTGCACTGATGCACCATCAATAACTCTCTCTGAGACGTAAAGGTGAGATATCGGCTTTTATTGACTGGAAGAAGGAACAAGCAGTGGTTGACCACCATACTACATCCTGGAGACAGAGAGGCCGGGCTCAGGCCTCAATCGCCTTTATACCGGGGTCTGTGGGAGGAGCCACAGGAGCAGTCAGCAGGGGGCGTGTCAAGACAGGTATATGTAGTTCACCACATTCACCACGGACCCATGCTCAGTGCCTGTAACCCGATCGCCGTGGCATTCTCCTGGGAGGTCATCCCGAACAAAAGTATCCAAAGTGGTATACTTATTTTTGAGGGGAATGACCACAGGTGTGCACTGCTCTAACTGCCTATTTCCATTTCTCCTGACAGTCACCCAGCTACTCGCCTCCTGCAACTTCATGCTGACTACTTCCTTATAACTCTGATCAATTATATTCTCACTCTCCTGTACAAGCCAAAGGTCATCCAGTTGCTGCTCCAGGTCCCTAGCATGGTCTTCAAAGAGCTGCCATTGAGAAGGAGCCCTTCGGTCCCACACCACCAAGTTCAGGAACAGTTCTTCAACCATCAGTCTCCAGAACCATTGTGGATAACTTCACGTACCTCAATATTGAACTGATTCTACAACATATGGACTCACTTTCAAGGTTTCTACAACTCATGTTCTCAGTATTTATTTATTAATTTATTTGTTACTGTATTTGCACTGTTTGCCTTCTTTTGCAAATTGATCGTCAGTCTTTATGTGCAGTTTTTATTTGATTCTATTGTATTTCTTTGTTACATTGTGAATTCTTGTGAGAAAATGAGTCTCAGGATTATATATGGTGACAAATACATATTTAGATAATAAATTTATTCTGAAATTTGATCTTTGAAGCCTGTCCATTTTGTCTGAAAATGTTCTCTTATAGTCTGTAACAACCATTCTCATTGTTCATCACACATTGCAAATTTTAAAGTTTTTATACAAGTGGATGTAATCCCCAGGTTTGGTGGGCTGTGTTAGTCTAGGGTGTGCAAATCTATACTTCTTTGCCCAAGCTTTTTACAGTATATCAAATAAAAGCAGTAGTCTAAGCATTGACATCTGTGAATACCACAGCCCCACAGTCTCCAGACTGAGAAACAATACTTGTTCTTTCTGTAACAAGCAATCATGCTATTCATGCTGACTCTGACCCTTTTGTTGCATGCATCTTCATTTCTTTAACCAAGCTTTGACTGAGCAATTTTAACAAGCACAGTCTAATAATCCATATGGACGTCATCTATTACATTTACTTCATTGATCTTTCTTGTTAACCAGTTTTGCCTTCGAAGTTCAATATTCAAAGTAAATTTAATATCAAAGTAATTATTAAACATATACAGGCTCTCCTTTTATAATCTAAAATTATAGCTTTTTTGCTGGTAAGCCCAGTATTTACTGCCCACCCTAAATGCCCTTTAGGAAGTGATGGTCAACTGCCTTCTTCACAAATACTTCTGTTAATTGGGATTGGTTCCAAAGATTTGGAGCCAGTAATGTTACAGTAATGGTATGCTGTTACACATATCTGCCCTTTCCTTGCAAATTTGCTCTTCCATCTTTTCACACTAATTAGTGCTACTTAGAACGTTAACACCTGTCTGATAGTGCTCCTCTTCTTGGTCATTACCAAATGGATTCTATGCCCTTCAAGGAATTTCTTTCTTTATGCAACTGCACAAATACTTCTTGATTTCTGAATGGTTGACTTATGAAATCATCACAACTTCACAAATAACAAGATTGATTCATCAGGGTTCTAGTTCTGAGTTTTTCTAGATCCAAAAATCCCACCACTTGTTACCCTCCATATACCTGCTGCCCTTGCCTTTCTTAGTAAGACAATAAGACCATAAGACATTGGAGCAGAATTAGGCCATTCAGCCCATTGAGTCTTCTCCTCCATTCCATCATGGCTGTTTTATTATCGCTCTCAACCCTATTCTTGGTGGTGGGTTTGTAGACTTGTGAAACATCTCTAGAATAGCACCACTTTATTTTCCCCTGATTAATGTTTTTAAAAGCTTTTCTACTCCTCGGGTTGTTATCTTCCCTGATTGGTAGGAATGCCGTCAGCTGACTTCCATATCACTAGAAGATTTCCCTTAGTAATCTCAAATGTATTCCATCAGGATCAGGTACAGTAATTGATTAATTTCAACTATATCCAGCCAAGTCAGGATTTCCACCTTATCAAATTTTATCATAATTATAATCTCTCTGCTTTTCCTGAGATTTTGGCAGTAACCTTTTCCTTGATAAAGACTGATGCATGGCTAGCACTGAAGGGCAATGTGGAAATGTTGTTCTACTGTGTCATCTCACTGGCCAAAAACTTAATAGATAAAGAAGTTCTCCTAAAATTATTTCAGGAATTCTTCTTGTTCCTTACCCTTCATTCTAACATTTACCAGTTCACAATGGGGCAGATAAATCTCCAGTGCCACACTTCAGTTCCTGCAGATAGCTGTCACTTCCTTGCAGTTGTACTCTTACATCTTCTTCCACTAATTAGTACCATGTAGAATACTAACAACAGGCTCATCTTGCCCTTCTGCCTCTCAATCATAACCAAACTCATCCTGCACTCTTGAACCCTCAAGGAATTTCTTTCTCTTTTACCTTTCATTTCTAAATGTTTAATTAATTAATTATAAATTACCATACAGAATTCCGTAAAGGTTAACTTGCAGGTTGAGTTCTGGTAAGGAATGCAAATGCAGTGGTAGCATTCATTTCAAGAGGACTAGAATATGAAAACAAGGATGTAATGCTGAGGTTGTAAAAGGCATTGGTCAAACAGCACTTGCAGTATTGATCACCATATCTATGAAACGATGTCCTAGCATTGGAGAGGATCGAGAGGTTCACAAAAATGATCTCAATGATGAAAGGGTAAATACATGAGGAGTGTTTGATCACTCTGGGTATGTACTCGCTGGAACTTAGAAGAACCGAGGGAATTTCATTGAAATCTAACAAATAGAGTGGAGGCGGAGAGGATGTTTGCAATAAGGGTGAGTCCAGGACTCAAGGGCACAGCCTCAGACTATAAGGACATCCCTTTAGAACCGAGATGAGAAGGAATTTCATTAGCTAGAAGGTAGTGAATTTGTGGAATTCATTGCCAGAGACAGCAGTGTAGTCCAAGTCATAGGCTATATTTAAAGTGGAGGTTGATTGGTTCTTGGTTAGTTAAGGGCATTGAAGGTTATGGGGAGAAGTTTGGAGAATGGAGTTGAGAAGGATAATAAATCATAATGTTATCATACAGAGCAAACTCGATGGGCTGAACTGCCTAATTCTGTTCCTATGTCTTATGGTCTTATCACAGTAACACAATTGACTGTTTATTGAAAAATCCTTAATGCTATGGGGAAGAAAGAAAGATTATGATGATATTGATAAGGGACAACTGAGATCCCAGTGCAAATGCATTGGCAATAGACTTTTACACACTAGATGGGCATATTCTGCTGTTTATGTAGACAATTGACAGAAGTGTCTGTTGAAGCAAACTGCACCACATTATCTCTGAAAGTGCATTATGTGTTACAAGAGGCAGAAGATGCTATAATGGAAGAAATGGGAAAAAAAAGTTTAAACATGTGGTCGGAATATCAAAATCAGGGGTATGTGCCCCTTAGTTTGAAAATGATGCAGTAAAAAGAGTAAGATTATGACGGCAATACTTGAAAGTATCTGAGGGAGTGATGGAATTTTTAAATAATCAATATCTTGAAGATCTCCTGAAGTGACTGCTCTCCCGAACAGATATTGTTCAGGTTATTATTAATATAAGTGGCATAGGGCTTTTTGTGAGGAGTATGTCCTTGTTAGAAGGGTGGGAAACTGGTCCAGGATTCAAGGCAGCCAATGGTTGCCCTACTCTACTCCTTTGAGGCAATGGCAATGAAGACTGAAGATCAAACTTCTCCTTATCTACCACAGAGAAATCGATGGCTCTAACGGAATATTCAAAGGCCAAGAATCCAGTGGTGTGGCAATCTATCAAAAAGCCTCAGTGGCAGAGCTGGTCTCCCAAGATTATTTGACTTTATTTAAAGATACAGCATCTAACAGGCCCTTCCAGCTCATCTAGTCCATGCCAACCAAATACAACCATGTGACCAATTTATCTACTAATCAATATATCAATGGTATGTGTGAGAAAACCAGAGCTCCTGGAGGAAACCCACATGGTCACAGGAAGAACACACAGATTCTTTACAGACAAGGCTGCAATTGAACTTGGGTCAGTTGTGTTGCAAAAGTATTACACTAACTGCTAGGCAACTGTGTTGCCCCGCAACCCTACCATGCTAACCTGCCATGCTACCTTGTCTTATTTGTTTCAATCCACTTTCTGCTGTGGCAATTTTGATGTTTTCCTTTACAACTTCATGGGTTGCTCAGCAGTCTATCCACAGTTCCATTATATATTATCTCCTAAATAAATCAGGATAATGACCTGTATGATATTTCTTCTAAACTGCATGGATCAATAGACCAGCTTCGGAAATTATCAGATATTTGCGAGGGAAATATAATCCCTACATCTTCCACTTCCTATCAGACTTTTGTGAATAGAGTTATTTCTGTTTCTAAATATTAGTTTATGCAGCTTCTAAACTCCAAATTACTAAACCCTGAAGCATATATTGCCCTTGTTTTATTTATGCTCTGATTTCATGATTGTAGACATATAACAAAGTGAGCATTGCCTCTTTTACTAAATATCTTGAGCAGATTCTGTTCATAAATTATGGAAGATAACGCACAATTTCAATAGATACTTCAATGAACAAAACCCTACAGTCCCATACACAATTGAACCAGAAAATAAAGTTCTTCGGGAATGGGGGGGGGGGGGGGAACATAAAAAGGTCAGATTATGATCATGAATATGATGGGGGGGAAGCATATAAATTCAAACCAACAGGATTTACGCAGCCAGTGATTCAATACATTGCATGAAAAGGTGGTTGCAGCGAAATGGAGTAATTGGCTTCTTTCTTTCTTTCTGTGCTGTTACATTTTAATTATTTCCAAGTAGATATTTGGAGTTTATGGACCAATACCTCACAGACTTTGTAACTTTTATAGCTTCAAGATAATTTATGCACTTGGGCATTCCTAAGCTCCAATCAATCCTTCATTCACATGGCTAAAATCAAATCTGTGTGGAAGAGCAGGAGTCACGTTATACCTCTATTACCCCCATACAGAGTGATATGTGCTTCTTAACGTATACTATTAGAGAAGCCATCATACTTACTAGCCAGTCCTTAACATGCATTTTTTCTCTTGTGAACTTCCTGAAGGACATTTCAGGCCTGAATAAAACTGAAATGAACAGTAAAGCCAAAAGTTCATTACTGCTTTTACTCAGTTCTTTAGTAACTTCCACTTTTGCCATTTGCTATTAGCTACCAGGAAATAGCCCAATAAATCACATCTCTACTGCCACTGTTGTATATTTAGTATTTCAGTAATATTTGAGAAATGTTGTAAATAATTGGTTAAGCATTCTGTGCTGTTTACATAATTCATTATGGATTATATGTAAAAGTATGTGAATGGCATGCATCATTACGCCACCAGGTCACAAGTGCGCACTTTGTTACAAGTAAAACCAAACTAAGACATGCATCTCCCATCTCTGTGTTCTTTCTTTCAATTAGTTCTTTGTTTTAGAGTTACAAAACATAGCAGTGGCAATGAGGAAGCTCGAAACAGATCTGACACAACTACCTACCTATTGAAGGGCAGCAAAACGTTGAAGTTTTTAAAAAGTGCAGTGAGACATTTAGGTTATAAAATGTGCAACACACAATTTCTTCAGAAAAATAAGATGATCGAGTTTTTTAAAAGAGGGAAAACTGGATGGATTCACAGGTAATGTGTAATAATGATAAATTTTAAAAAGCAGAAATGGCTGGCTGTATTGGAAAGATTAACATGTTTAATTGCTCAGAAGACTCCAGTAATATGTATACGGAGTGAATTGAGCTGTACTTTGAAGCAAACAAATAGCCAATGAAAAGTAAATGCCAGCTTTGCTGAGTGCATTGGATAGAAAGTGGATGACCTTGAGTTTACCAACATTGTACTCCTTCTGCCAGATCCTTGCCTACTCACTTAATCTATCTACATCTTTCTGCAGACTCTCTGTGTCTTCTGCACAATTTGCTGTCACTACACTTGGTCCCCTCTTCCAAATATTTGATGCATATTGTGAACAGTTGTGGGCCCAGCTCCGACCCTTGTGGCACACCGTTCACCACTGATTGCCAACCATAGTAACACCCATGTATCCCAACTCTGTTTTCTATTGGTTAACTGATCCTCTATCCATGCTAACACATCACCCCCAACTCTATGTGTCCTTATTTTATGGATAAGTCTTTTATGTGGCTCCTTATCGAACGCCTTCTGGAAGTCTAAGTAAATAACATTGATCTGTTCCCCTCTATCCACAGCGCTCATTGTATCCTTGAAGAACTCCAGTAAGATTATCAAACAGGACCTGCCTTTGCTGGATCCATGCTGTGTCTGCCTGATGGATCCATTTCTTTCCAGATGCCTTGCTATTTCTTCTTTAATGATAGCTTCAAGCATTTTCCAAACTACAGATATTAAACTAACTGGTCTATAGTTACCTGTCTTGTGCGTACATCCTTATTTGAACAGCAGCAAGAAATTCGCTGTCTTCCAATCTGCCGGGACCTGCCCAGAGCCCAGAGAATTTCGATAAATTATACTAAAGCTTCTACTATAACTTCTGCCATTTCTTCAGTACCGTGAGATGCATTCCATCAGGACCAGAGAACTTATCTATCTTCAGGACCACAAGTTTGCTCGGTACTACCTCTATAGTGATAGCTATTGTATCAAGGTCCTCACCTCCCATCACATCTATAACATCTCTCTTTGGCATGTTAGGCATGTCTCCTACTGTGAAGACCAACACTAAATAGTCATTCAAAGCCTCTGCTATTTCTTCATTACCCAATATCAATTCCCTCTCCTCATGCTCCAAGGGACATGTTCATTTTAGCCACCCTTTTCTGTTTCATATAATTATAAAAAAATTTATTATCCTTTTTTAATATTTTGTGCTAGTTTATTTTCATAATCTTGCTTCCCTTTCTTTATTGCTCACTTAGTGGCTCTTTGCCTGCTTTTTACGGTTTTCCCAGTCTTCCAGTTTCCCACTTCTCTTGGTAAATGTGTACACATGAGCTTTTAGTTTGATACCTTCTTTTATTTCCTTAGCTTTCCAAGGCTGGCTCTCTCCACCTTTACTGCCCTTGCTTTTAACTGGTATATTCTTTTGTTGAGCACAGTGAAAAATCTCTTTGAAAATCTTTCACTGTTCCTCAACCATCCCACCATAGAGACTACACTAGCCAAATCTCCCTCATCCCATCGTAGTCCACATTGTTTAGGCATAATATGGTGGTTTTAGATCAAATTATTGCACCCTCCATTTGTATGAGAAACTCAATCATTCTGTGATCACTCTTTCCAAGAGGATCTCTAATTACAAGAGCACTAATTTTACCTGTCACATTGCACAGGACCAGATCTAAGATAACACATGCCCTTGTAAGTTCAGTAACATGCTGTTCAAGAAAGCTATCATGGATGCATTCTATGAATTCCTCCTTGAGACTGTCTTGACCAACTTGATTCACACAATCTATGTGCAAGTTAAAGTCCCCCATGATAATTGTTTTTCCATTCTTACATTCTTCAGATATTTATCTGTTTATTGCCTGTGCCACTGTAATGTTATTATTCAATGGCTGATAGACAACCCCACTAGTGATTTTTTCCTTTTACTATTCCTAATCTCTACCCAGATGGATTCAACATTTTGCTCCTTAGATCTTGTATCGCCTTTCACTATTGCCCTGATTTCATCTTTAATTAAGAGCACTACCACACCTCCCTTACCTTCATGCCTATCCTTCTGATATCCTTGCATATTTAATTCCCAGTCCTCTCCACCTTGCAAACACGTGTCTGTAATGGCCATTAAATCATGCCCTTTTGTACTGCTTTGTGCTGCAAGTTTTCTGACCTTGTTTCAAATACTACAGGCATTGAAATAAAGTACACTTACACTCATTGTGCTTTTAAAATCTTGTAATCTCTTTCTCTTTTGCATTTGACTTTCCCTTACTCCACTCTTACTTTTCTCTTTTTAATCTTGTGCTTCATCCGCACTTTTCTCTTTTGCTTTATCCACACTTCTCCAGTCTGTTGAACCCACCCCCCCCCACTATCTAGTTTAAACCCCTGTCTACAATCCGAGTTACATGCTTTGGTTGGATCCAGGTTCCATCATGGCTCAGGTGGAGTCCAAGCCAATGGTGCAGCTCCCTCCTTCCCCAATACTGGTGCCAATTTCCCATGAATTCACACTCACTTCTCCCACACCAGTACTTGAGCCACACATTTAACTCTCTAATCTTCTTGACCCTATGCCAATTTACACATGGCTCAGGTAGTAATCTGGAGATTATCACCTTTTTGGTTCTGCTTGTAAATTTAATACCTAGCTGCTCAAATTCCCTTGGCAGAACCTCTTTCCCTTTGAGATGCCTACTATATTGAGTTGATGTTTAGAGCTTGTTTATAGAGTGTTGTGCATTTAACATTCCAGTAATATTTGAGTAATGCTGTAAATATTTTGTTTGATTAAACTTTCTTTGTTGTTTACATACATTATTACGGGTTATATATATAAGTACGTTTACGGCATACATCATTAACCACCATGTCATAAGTGTTCACCTCACTTAAATTGAAATAAAACTAAGACACACATCTCCCAACTCTGTGTTTTTTCTTCTATATTTTAGAGTTACAAAACATAACAGCCACCACCACTGGTAAATCCTTTCTTAAATGAGGCGACCAGCACTGTGCATTCTATTCTAGGTGTGGCCTCATCGACATACACAGTACAATCGTATGTGCAGCTTGAGAATAAGCAGTAATAACACTTGGATTCTTGGCAATACGAACAATGATGACCTGAGATATTTGAATTTAAATAACATTAACAACAATCATAAGGAAAGTAACTCAAAACATAAAGAGGTTCAGTTGCAAACTGGTGAGATTTTACTGATATATTTTTCCTTCCAAAGTAAGGAACAAAGAAAAACAGATAGGTTTCCAGCTGACAAAATGAATGTGGTGAATAACTTGTTTAGAATAGAATTAATGATATAAAACTCATGTATGTATGCAGAACATCCAATAATCTGAGAAACACAGATGACCATACCTTCATGGAATCATAAGTAATAGCTCTGGTATATAGATTAACAAATTGAAAGATGTCTATTTCAACACTGCACACATATTTTTCATTTTCATTTGATTAGACAACGAGTTCAGGAACACAAATCAGAGTTCTCTGATTTTACAGGTTTTAACATGAGTCATTCAGTTGCCATGATGGATCAATTAAATTAGAGAAAAGTTATGATGATGCAAATTGTACTCAATCTGCAGAAAAGAGTCAGTTCAATGAACCAAATAGCCGTCAGTTCTCACATACTTCGTAATGTTCACATAAAGTGGATTCATCTGAGATCAAATAAAGAACTATATAGAGATTTATAATGAGAGCTTGTTAGAAAGTATTTGACTGCAGTTCATGTACAGATGTAACTCAATTAACTAGGAAATAAAATAATAAATAAAAGCTCTATTTATTTTGCACTATGATGTTTGGATTAACTTTTTATCCCAAGTCTGAGAAATACCCACAATTTGGTATGCCTCCAGTTTCTTAAAGCATTGTGCGCTTTAAGAGCCTACTGCATAATGTGGGATCATATGTGTTAGAACTCATATAACTGTGCCATGAAGAACCTGCGCAAAGCAGCCACAGTTTTAAAGCAACAACGGTGTTTCTCTGGTGCTTGCACACAAATGGCCAGGGCAAAATCATGATTGCACAGTGCACAGTGGTCAGATGCACATTGGTACAGCAATTAGCACCACATCACTTCACGGACCCTTGTCCAATCATGACCTTATAAATCTGTGTATGGACTTTCACGGATCCTTGTCCAATCATGACCTTATAAATCTGTGTATGGACTTTGCATGTTCTCTTAGTGACCATTTGGTTTTCCTGTGGGTGCTCCCGTTTCCTTCCATTACTCAAAAAATGTGCTGTTTCACAGTTGTACTGGTGAAGATAAACTGCCCCTAATGTCAGCAAATAGGAGGAAAAGCAAAGATACATTGGAACATGTTATACAGAAACAAGTGGAGAGAGTTGGACTGATAGGAACCAGCATAGACTCCAAGGATTGAATGGACTCCTCAGTTTTAAATATAATGGAAATACGACATTGTGACTTAAAGAAAACTTAAAGGCACTTTAAGACTTAAAGAAGACTTAAAGGCACTGAAAGAAAACTAAATATCCACAAATGAATGGGGCAATTCTGTCTAGAGAGACATATTCCCTGGTGTGACCTCTTCATTGTGCTTTCTCCTTGGTCACATCCTGCTGAACATACCTGTTGATAAAGCCATGGAGAGGAGAACAAAGGGACTGGAGATCTTAGTGAACAATGAATCCAGTGTGGCAGCAGTTAGGAGATGGGGGACTGAAGTAGGGGGACAGAGGGATAATGGATTGAGGAAAGGTGTGAGCCAGAGACATACAGCATAGAAGCAGCTCATTCAGCCCATCATATTATATAGCTTTACTAATCCTCTAGCCTGCTATATCTCAGTGACTCAAGTGGTCATACAGATGATTCTTAAATGTCCCTTCGTGGTCTGACTAATTGAGAATCTATCACCCTCTGCCTTAAATACCCATAGAGTCTTGGCCTCCACAGCTGCCTGTGACAAAGAAATTCCTCCTCCTCTCCATTCTAACATCCTCTCCACATTTACTCCATCAACACTTTTCATCGTTCAATAGGGTTCAATGAGGTCACCCCTCATTCTTCTGAATTCGAGTGAATACAGGCCCATAGCCATCAAACACTCTTCTTATGATAACCCATTCATCCTGGGATCATTTTCGTGAACCTCCTTTGAACCTTCTCCAGTTTTGGCACATCCTTTCTAAGATAGTGGGCCCAAAACTGCTCACAATATTCCAAGTGAGGCCTCAGCAGTGCATTATAAAGTCTCAACATTACATCCTTGCATCTGTATTCTAGTCCTTTTTAAATAAATGCTTAAATGCTAGCATTGCATTGCCTTCCTCACCACAGACTCAACCTGCAAATTAACCTTCAGGGAATCCTGCACGATGGCTCCCTAGTCAGTTTGCACTTCAGATTTTTTTTTCAGATTTTTTTCTCCATTTAGAAAATAGTCAACCCTTTCATTCTTCTACCAAAGTGCATGACCATACACTTCCCAACACTATATTCCATGTCACTTCTTTGCCCATTATCCTTATCTGTCTAAGACTTATAGCTTTTCTCCATCCTCAAAACGACCTGCCCCTTCACTTATCTTCATACTGTCATCAATTTTATCATCCGAATCATTGACAAATAACATTAAAAGGAATCTGTCCCAATACAAACCGCTATGGAACACCATTAGTCAGCTGTAGCCAACCAGAAAAGGCTCCCTTTGTTCCCACTCTTTTCCTCCTAACAGTCAGCCACTGCTCTATCCTTGCTAGAATCTTTCCTGGAATATCATGGGCTTGATGCTTGTTAAGCAGCCTCATGTGCAGCACCTTGTCAAAGCCCTTCTGAAACTCCAAGTACACAACAATAACCAATTCTCCTTTGTCTATCCTGCTTATTATTTCTTCAAAGTATTCCAATAGATTTGTCAGGTAAGGTATTCCCTTGAAGAAACCATTCTGACTATGGCTTATTTTATCATGTGCCTCCAAGTACTCTGAGACCTCATCTTGAATAATCGACTCCATCTTCCCAACCACTAAGGTCTGACTAACTGGCCTATAATTTCTTTTCTTCTACCTCTCTCCATTCTTAAAGACTGGAGTGACATTTACAATTTTCCAGAACCATTCCAAAATCTAGTGACTTTTGAAAGATCATTACTAATGCCTCTACGATCTCTTCACCCTCTTCTTTCAGAACCCTGGAGTGTACACCATCTGCTCCAGGTGTCTTAACTACTTTCAGAACTTTCAGTTTCCCAAGAACCTTCTCTTTAGTAATGGTAACTTCACACATTTCATGAGTCCTGACACCCGGAACTTCTACCAAACAGCGAGTGTCTTCCACAATGAAGGCTGATGCAAAATATTTATTCAGTTAATCTACCATTTCCTTGTCCCCATTACCACTTCTCTAGCATTGTTGCCAGTCATCCAATAATTGAAAGGGCTTTACAGAGTGGATGAGCCAAGGATGTTCCCAATAGTAGGGAAATCTGGGATCAGAGTGCACAGCCCCAACCTAGAGGAATGTCCATTTAGAACAGAGATGAGGAGGATTTTCTTTAGCCAGTGGGTAATGAATCTGTGGAAGTCATAGACTCAGATGACTATGACTCATCAAAGACCAAGTCATTGGGTATATGTAAAGCAAAAACTAATAGGTTTTTGATTCATCGGGTTGTCAAAGGTTATGGGGAGAAGACAAGGGAATGGGGCTTAGAGGAATAATGAATTAGCTATGATGAAATGCTGGAGCAGACTTGATGGGCAGAATGACCTTATGCTGCTCTTAAATCTTATGGTCCTATGGTCTTACCTTCATCAAATGCATGCGTCTAATCTACAATATTAAATTGAAGTTGATTGGATTAAAGTATAGGATGGATGTCAGTGTCATGGATACATGAAACACACTGCCAGGAGTGGTGGTAGAGGCAGATACATTAGGGGCATTTAAGAAACTCTCGGATATGCACATGGATAAGAGAAAAATGGAGAACTATGTAAGAGGGAAGGGGTAATTGATCTTAGAGTAGGCTTAAGGGTTGGCACCACATCATGGGCCAAAGGGCCTCTACTGTGCTGCAATGTTCTGTGTGCTACATTCTATGTACGAAATGTGCTACAGTTCTTCACTTGGGCTAACCTGACTGAAATCCTACCATTAATCCTATCCTCAACCCACAAATTCTACTGTCAGGGAGGACAAGGATAGTAGGTGCACAGGAATATTACCTCCTTCAGGTACAACACCAAGCTGTTCACCTTACAGATCATCATCACTGTCGATCTGCTGAGTTCTGCCACCATTTTATAGAGCATAAACCATAAGACATAAAAGCAGAATTAGGCCATCTGGCCCAGTGAGTCTGCTCCGCCATTCAATCATGGCTGATCCTTTTTTCCCCCTCTTCAACCCCAGTTCCCAGCCTTCTCCCCATAACCTTTGATACCATGTCCAATCAAGAACCTATCAATCTCTGCCTGGACTCCACAGCTGCATGTGGCAAGAAATTCCACAAATTCACCAAACTTTGGCCAAAGAAATTTCTCCACATCTGTTTTGAAACGGCGCCCCTCTACACTGAGGCTGTGCCCTCTTGTCGTACACTCTCCCACCATGGGAAACATCCTTTGCATATCTACTCTGTCTAGGCCTTTCAACATTCAAAAGGTTTCAATGAGATTCCACACCCCCACCCATCATTCTGAATTCCAGCGAGTACAGACCCAGAGCTATCAAACGTCAAACGTTCCTCGTATGATAACTCTTCATTCTTGGAATCATTCTTGTGAACCTTCTCTGGATCTTCTCCAATGCCAGCACATCTTTTCCAAGATGAGGGGCCCAAAACTGTTCACAATTCTCAAGGTGAGGCCTCACCAGTGCCTTATAAAACCTCAGCATCACATCCTTGCACTTGTATTCTAGACCTCTTGAAATGAATCCTAACATGGCATTTGCCTTCCTCACCAGCCACTCGACCTGCATGCTAATCTTTGCATCTCAGATTTTTGGATTTACTCCCCCATTTAGAAAATAGTCCACACATGTATTTTGTATGTGTTATCACCTTCACTGCAGTCATCATTGGATCAAAATGCCAAAACTCCCCACTCAGCAGGAGAGTAGAAGAAACTTCATGAGAAGATTGGTTGCAGCTCACCATTACCTTTGCAAGGGCAATTTGGGTAGAGCAGTAAAACCCTAATATGCTAATAATGATAACAACTATGCTAAGCACTATAAGATCTGACCTACTTTTAACGTTGTGGCAATCTGATTTGTTTAATTGTTACAAACATATTACAGTATTGCACAACATAAACAACGACAAGTTGAATCGCTCACCGAGCTAATGTAATTTGTGTTAGTCTATATATTTCATCGAAGGAGCCATAAAAATGCCCAGATTATCACCACAATCAAGCCAATAAAGCAACATGATTTATTGCAATTAGACCATATCATTTCAGTTTAAGCCAAAGTTTGCTTTATTTTCAGTAACACAATTAATCTTTAATATATCATAAAGATAATCACTTAAAATCTAACCTTGAAAATGTTAAAATCCAGTTTTCAGTCTTGACAACAAGGTTGTTATGAATCAATAGCATTTCAATGGAATATTCATGCTACATGTACTAGAAAAGGTGTAAAATACATATTATTAAGAAATCTTTTTGAATATTAGTCTTATCAGTGTACCGCCAGTTCTGGCCTCTTGTTCATCCTTGACTTCTTTCAGTCCTTACATGGAGAGCTGTGCTTTCAGATGACAATGTCCTCAGTCTGAGAATTCCTTCCCATGGCCTTATTCTACTAAATCTACCTCTTTTGATTAAGTTTTTGGTCAATCATCCTAGAATCTCCTTATTTGGCTCCAAGTTAAACTTGTTCTGACTATAATCCTGCAAAGCAGTTTGGAATGTTTACTAATAAAGTGCTGTGTTAAAACCTAAATTGTTGGATTAAGGAACTTTGCATAGTGCAGTATCATAAGTATTGATCTTCTCACCCTGATGGTTGAAAACTGAATGGTCCTTCTGTTTATGGGACATGCATTCAAAATCCTGACAGAATGGTTAATAGAGCTATGAGGTTCCAATGTGGAAGGATCTAAAGAAGTTATACTCACAAACAAGAGAAAATCTGCAGATGCTGGAAAACCAAGCATCACACACAAAATGCTGGAGGAACTCAGCAGGCCAGGCAGCATCTATGGAAAAGAGTACAGTAGATGTTTCAGGCTGAGATCCTTCATCAAGACCGGAGAAAAAAAAAGATGAGGAGTTGATTTCAAAGGTGGGGGAAGGGGAGGGAGAAACACAAGGTGCTGGGTGAAATCAGGAGGGGGAGGGGTGAAGTAAAGAGCTGGGAAGTTGAAAGGTGAAAGGGATATTGGGCTGGAGAAGGGGGAACCAAATAGGAGAGGACACCTGCCCCTTCACCTCCTCCCTCACTAACATTCAGGGCCCCTAACAGTCCTTCCAGGTGAGGCGACGCAATCACCTGTGACTCTGTTGGGATCATATATTATGTCTGGTGCTCAGGTTGTGGCCTCCTGTATATCAGTGAGACCCGACGTAGATTGGGAGACAGCTTCGTTGAGCACCTATGCTCCATCCACCAGAAGAAGCAGGATATCCCAGTGGCAACCTATTTTAATTCTACTTCCCACTCCCATCCCGATATGTCTATCCATGGCCTCCTCTACTGTCGCAATGAGCCACAGTCAGGTTGGAGAAGTGACACCTTACATTCCGTCACGGTAGCCTCCAACCTGGTGACATGAACATCGATTTCTTGAACTTCCGGTAATGCCGCTGACTCTCCTTCACCATTCCCCATCCCTTTTTCCTTCTCTAAGCTTATCTCCTTGTCTACTCATCACTTCTCTCTGGTGACCCACTGTCTTTTCTTTTCTCCATGGCCTTCTGTCCTCTCCTATTAGATTTCCCCTTCTCCAGCCCTGTATCTCTGTCACCAACTTCCCAGCTCTTTACTTCACTCCTTCCCCTCTCCAATTTCACCTATCACCTTGTGTTTCTCATTCCACTTCCCCACCTTTCAAATCTACTACTCATTTTTTTTCTCCAGTCTTGTTGAAGGATCTCAGCCCGAAACATCAGCTGTATTCTTTTCCATAGATGCTGCCTGGCCTGCTGAGTTCCTCAAGCGATTGGTGTGTGTTACTTGAAGAAATTTCATGTCAACTCTCTGCAATCAATAGCTGCCTCAGAAATGTTAAATTGTCACAGTGATGCAATAAATAACTCCATTGAGTTTGTGGGCTTAAGCGCAAGGTTGGGCATTCTGTTCTTTGAGTCAGAACATGATATTATGACCTGTGGATGGTCAATACTGATATCAGGACACTGAATTAGAAACTGGGCTGTTCTTCATTGCTAACAGGCTGTCTTTTTAACCAATGAGATTTGAGAAGCATACAGGAACAATGAAGAAGAACAGTCAATTATAGTCAAATCAAATACAGAATGAGAAATAAAGACAAAATTAAAATAGAAAATCACATAAAATAAACTTGATTTCTTCTAAAATTTTAAATAAATTAACTTACAAGAATAAGACTGAACAGTGGGCAACTGAGGTTGTTTTTTTATTATGCTAACATTATTAAAAACATACTGAAAACTAAGAAAAAAAATCCAGCACATCTCTAGGTTGTGGGATTATTACCACAGAAGATACATTTCACTGTACAGCATGTTTTGACATTCATGTGAATAAGTAGATCTGAGTCTGAATCTGAATCAGCAGGCTTTTACAAGTAATAGGATATTGCATGTGTGATGCAAACAGTTGAATAATGTCACATCAACGACAGTTCCAGAGATTTGCAACTCAATGCATATCTCAGACACCTGGTGTTGCCAGATAATTTGCATATAAAATAATGCAACGTCTGGCCCATTTGCGTAAATATTATATCATGTTGTCCCTTTGTACGCATATGCAGGTTCAGAACACTGCATGATTATATTTCAATGATGTAGTAAAATTATTTTATATTAAGGCCATCAGTAAGTATTAAAAGCAGATGCAAGGAATATTTTTTGTCCATTTTCTAACTCCTCTTCTTCTCCTATTCTTAAACAAGTGACTCATATTTGGGGGATGGATCCACAGATTAAATCACTTTCAAATGTTAATCCAAAAAGAATAGTTACTATGTTGTCTTTTTATTCACTTATGTGGACATTGCAGCTAACGACAAATCTCCTTCACCAAATATTCACAGTCTTCTCATTGGTTCAGTAAACAGGATGTCCATAAAGAACTTGGAATTACCAGGCAGGCTATAAATAGGTATTCACTACATCATTGGTGACTGGCTTATAAATAATTCTGCGTCAATCATAGATATACACTATTTATGATTCTTTTACCAATCAAAGCATACTTCAAGATTTATTCTTGGGCAAATACTATGGGTAACCAAAAAAAGGTTTAAAGTTATCAAAAGGTTTGATACGATTTGTGTAAAGAAGATTCTTAGATGCATGCTTTCATGAGGAAATCAAACCATGCAGGTAATATATATATATATGATTATTACTTTTAACTACACAGCATACAAGTCCATTTATAAATGGAGACACACCGTACAAGGGCAAGCAGTCATGATTAATTCATTTCTGCGTACCAACCTGTAGAAAAGATGTAAAAACCTGAGTGAGAATGCAGAAGAGGTTTTGAGAATAATTCCAGAAATTAAAAAAACACTGTTATGTGCAACAACTGGAATTGTTCTTGATGGAATAAAGGAATTTTTGAATGGATTTAATAAAGATTTTGGAAATAATAGGTTTTCACAGAGAGAGAGGGCAAAGATACAGAGAGAGGGGGAGAGAGAGATAGAGATAGAAATATATACTTAGATATAGAGAAAAATAGAGAAAGAGGGAGATAGTGATGGAGATAGAGAGAGATAGAGAGAGAGGACATGATATTATCAGTTGAGGATTAAGTAAATAGAATGAAGGAAACAAGTAAAAGTATTTTATTTGCTTTACACAGGGAGTGAAAGAATCTGGAAAGTGGTGTCAGGTGGAGAAATGCAGGCAGATTCAGTCATCGTATTGAAAAAAAAGTACTTGGAAACAAAGCAGTAGGGAGATGGCTGCTTTGTGTGTCCAGTTAAATTACTGTTGTATATACCTGGAATTAACATGATAGGTCATGTAGCTTTCAACTAGAAATGCGTGGGGATGGGAACCAGAGTGACAGAAGAGATAGTACAGTGGTTGCAAGCCGACATACAATGTCAGGATTCAAAAGGATGAGCATGCTGGGACTAATGTTCAAGGTTGTTTATGTTTCACTGCAAGGAATATTGTAGGAAAGGTAGATCATGGTATGGATTAGCACATGGAATTATGACATTATAGTTATGCATGAGACGGTTGCAGGAGGAGCAAGACTGGCAGTTCAGTGTTTCGGGTTCCTTTGTTTTAGACATGATAGAGTGGGAGGGATTAAAGGGGGAGAGTTGGCATTACTGTTTTGGGAAAATGCCACAGCATTGTTCAGACAGAACAGGCTGGAGAGCTTATCTACCGAGGCTATATGGGTGTACAAAGAAACAAGAAGGGATGACCACATTAATAAGGTTATACTATAGAGTCGGACATTTGATACATCTTTTAAACTTGAAGAAATCTGGTGACCTTTTATTCAATATTTCCATATGATTTGATTTATTGATTTTGGTAATGACTCTCTTCCAGTTATTTTTCCGAAGTTTTGGGTTTGATCAGAAAGTCTTTCTTTTTTTGGTTTTACTCTCAGGATAGACTGCCCAGTCCTTTTTTTCCCTTTTTTGTTTTTGTTTGTATAGAATAGTGGGGTTTTTTCACATAAAAATTTCAAAAAGTCTTTTTTTTCTTCATGAATTGATAAGAGGAGAATTAATTATCTTTTTCCTTATTATACATTCTGTATCAGATTAATACTATGAATGATTTTGATAATGTTTCTTTTAACCTTCTTTATGTATTGTTATTGATATATATATATATTTGAGATAATTCTCTTCTCCTCTTGCTTATATATATGCTCTTTTTAAATCAATAAAAAGATTGAAAAAAATACTATAGACTATACAATTGTCAGCAGGATTTAGTAGAGATTTGAAGAGATGTCACAGACTGTTGTAAGAAACATAAGATTGTGATAGTACATTAGATGATTTTAACTTTTCACATACAGTATTGACTGGGACTCCCATACTGTAAAAGGGCTAGATGGGATTGAGTTTGTCAAATGTGTTCAGGAAAGTTTCCTTAATCAATACTTAGAGGTCCCAATGAGAGAGTGTGATACTAGATCCCCTACTAAGGGAATTTGACAGGGCAGGTAGGAACAAATGAGGTGCTTGAGGAGTATAAGAAATGCAAGAGAGAACTTAAGAAGGAAATCAGGAGGTTGCTCTAGCAGACAAGGTGAAGGTGAATCCCCATGGTTCTTCTACAGATGTATTATGAGCGAAAGGAAAGCAAGGGATAAAGTTTACCCTCTGGAAGATCAGAGTGGTTATCTATTCATGGAGCCAAAAGAGATGGGGTAGATCTTAAATAACTGAATATTTTGCATCTGTGTTTACTTCAGAGATGGATACAGAGTCTTTAGAAGTCAGGCAAAACAACAGGGAAGTCATGGACCATATACAGATTACTGCAGAGGAGGTGTTTGCTGTCATGAGGCAAATTAGGCTGGATAAGTTCTGAGGGTCAGTCAAGGTATTCCTTCAGTCCCCGAGGGAGGCTACTGCAGAAATATAAGGTCATGAATATATAAGTATTTGGATAGATAGAGGCTGTTTAGGGATATTCAACATGGCTTTGTGCACAGTAAGTAACCTCTACCAACATTATAGAGTTTTTCAAGGAAATTACCAGGATAGTTGATGAAGGTAAGGCAGTGAATGTTGTCAACATGGAGATTACCAAGGCTTTTGATAAGGTCACGCATGGGAGGTTGGTCAAGAAGGTTCTGTTGCTTGGCATTCAGGATGAGGTAGTAAATTGGATTAGGCATTGGCTTCAAAGGAGAAGGCAAAGAGTGGTTGTTGATGGTTGCCTTTCTGACAGGAGGTCTGTAGATAGTGCTGCAGGGATCAGTGCAGCTCTGTATCACTTTTGCCAATCACCTTTCCAGCTCTTAGCTTCACCCCACCCCCTCTGGTCTTCTCCTATCATTTCGTATTTCTCCCTCCCCCCTTACTTTCAAATCTCTTAATATCTTTCCTTTCACAGTTAGTCCTGACGAAGGGTCTTGGCCCGAAATGACAACAGCGCTTCTCCCTATAGATGCTGCCTGGCCTGCTGTGTTCCACCAGCATGTTGTGTGTGTTGTTTCTCATTTACATCAATGATCTGGTTGATAATGTCATAAAAAAGTTCAACAAATTTGTGGATGACACCAAGATTGGGAGTTCACTGGACAGCAAGAATGACCATCAAAGCTTGCAGTAGGATCTGGACCAGCTGGAAAAATGGGCTGAAAATTGCCATGTGGAATTAAATGCAGACAAGTGTGAGGTTTTGCACTTTGGGAAGGCAAACCAGAGTAGGACTTAGATGGTGAGCAGTAGGGCACTGAGGAGTGTGGTACAACAGAGGGATCTGGGATCCACCCACAATTCCTTTAATGTAGCCACACAGGTAGATAGGGTTGTAAAGAGAAATTTTGGCACATTGGCCTTCATAAATCAAAGTATTAGGTGCAGGAATTGGAATGTTATGTAGAAGTTGTATAAGTCATTTTTGAGGCCTAATTTGGAGTATTGTGTGTTCTGGTCATCTGCATATTGGACATATATCAATAAGATTGAAAGAGTGCAGAGAAAACCCTACCTATGTACCTTCCCTTTCACCTGGCATCACCAATAACCTTCTAGCTTGTACCCTTTTCCCTCTTCTTACACTCCTATTCTGGTTTCTTCTCCCTTTCTTTCCATTCTGGATGAAGGGTCTCATTTCAAAATGTCAGGTTCTTCCAGCATCTGCAGAATCTCTTGTGTTTATGGCCTGCTTCTGTGCTACAAATTCTTGTGCAATAATAGGAAAGATAATCACTTGCCTTATTTACTACATTAATGATGTCTTCCAAAATAGGAGGAACTGAATGAATACCCAACTACCATTACAAATAGTAACTGTGAGGTTATAACTAATGATGGCAATTGACTTTGCAGTAAAATTACCATCTTTGTTGATGTGTTAAAATGTTCAAAAGATATGATTTATTGAATTGTGGCAAAATATTTGCAGTTTGCAATCACTCACCACAAAGCTGTCCTTCCCTCTACTTAGGGTTTTTTTTTCTGTACAGTTATTGCAAGCAAATTGAAAAGCAAATAGGCTTCAATATCCAACCACATCTTGCTGCGATGCCCTTCCTTAAGTATGTGTGTTCTGGCAAGATAAGATGCTGTCAATGAATCATTTTAAAAAGTCACTGTAATCTGACCATGTCAAATACTGCTGAAATCAGGATTTAACCACCCTTCATTACAAGCCAAGGGTCATTCTTGGGTATGACAGGACAGCAGCAATGCAGTCATTACCACATGCTGTGTCCACTGTGAGAGGTACTGCCAGAGCTTAATTATTATGGACAAGCTGTTGCCTGGATAAAAATCATCGGAAACAGTAGTCTTATTCTTTAAGCTTAGCAAGAGGCTCATGAATGGAAATGTTTTGACAATTGTGATATTTTTACTTTTTTATTTAGTATACACATTTATGTGTTAACATTTCTGTATTTAGTGTGGTATTAGTTAAAAGTGCAAAACCTTATCAAGAAAGAATTATGTCCAAACAACTCGACAACTGTCACTTTCTAGTTAATTCCCAAACGTTAAATAATATTAAATGGGGTTTAATAATGAAGTTTAAACTTTCATTAATTCAAATTAGAACTTAGTGCATTTAAGTTTAACTTATTATTTATTACATTATTTTAACAAAGCATGTGTTCATCGATTATCTCCCATCTAATAAGTCGGTTATTGACCATTCAACTACCAACTAAGAAGAAGTCCATTGTAACCAAAGGAATTTCCAGGATAAAATAAGCTGAAATCTTTTTGCTGGGATAATTTTTCAGATCAGTTTATGTAATTTGCCTCCCACCTCTAACCTTCCTGCCAATCCAACCCATTCCAAAGATTCTTTAACTGAGGCCAATGGGATGGAAAGTGATTGTGAATCTGGGTAAATCTGAATTTCAGCTGTCCTGAAGATAAACATCAAAAGGCAAGACATTGTTGGTGCAAACAGATTGCCAGGCTTTCCATACTGCTGTAGTAACTATTCTTCAAAAAATGCTGACCTAGTATTTAACTGTTCTGAAGCACCAAAGGTGGTATATTGCTGCTCCCTGTCACTGTGTCACAATTTCTCACAATATGCTATAGCTCTACAAATGATTTTCCAAAAAAAATGATAACACTATAAAGTCTCAATTTTTTAAAAGTGCTAACAAATTTGGATAAATTGGATATTTTGTTCATTTATCTATTTATTTATTTAGAGTTACAGTGCACAACAGGCCCATCTGGCCCAAAGAGCTGCATTACCCAGCAAACAGTAACACTGGCCTAATCACCAGACAATTTATAATGACCAAATAACCTACTGACCAGTAAACCTTTGGACTGTGGAAAGAAACTGGAACACCCTCAGGAAACCCATGCAGTTCACAGGGAGAATGTACAAACTCCTTACAGATCAGCCCAAAATTGAACTCTGCATCTGCAGCAGAGGGGTGACTTGATAAAATTTTCAGCTGAGTTGGTAACCAGATTCTTTTTTCCTATGGTGGAAAGGTTAGCTCCTAGAGGACAGAGATTTAAGGTGAGAGGGAGAATGTTTAAAGAAAATAAGTGAAGCCACTTTTTTTTATACAGAGTGGTTGGTTACTGCCACAGGAGGCAATGGAAGCAGGTATGACAGAAATATTTAGACAGAAACACGAACAGACAGGGAACAGAGGAATTTGGACCATGTGCAAGTAAATCAACACAAAAACAAGAGAAAATCTGCAGATGCTGGAAATTCAAGCAACACACATAAAATGCTGGAGGAGCTCAGCAGGCCAGGCAGCATCTATGGAAAAGAGTACAGTCAACATTTTGGGCCTAGACCCTTTGGCAGGACTGGTTAGATCAAATTGGTTTAGACTGGCACAATAGCCAGCGTAGACATGGTGAGCTGAAGGCCCTGTTCCCATAGATTCTTTTAAGTGATTAATATTTGGAATGCATTGCTTTATATGGTAGCAGATACAAATTGAAAATTTATAGGAGAAAAATAAACAACAGGAAGATGAGAAAAGATCTTCAGAAGGGCTAACAGATAATCAGTGCACAGAGTGACCAGCTGCTGAGCTGCATTGTTCTCTTTCCTTATGGGGTACTTGTACCAAAATGGGTTCTAGCATCTGGGAGTATTTTTGAATAAATGCAACAGTCTAAGGTTAAAAGCTAGTCAGCCTCTGCTCAGGAATTAGGTTATCTGTTTCAGAATGGGTTTGATGTTGGTTAATTCTGAGTCCAAGAGATTTCAATCTGCTTGTTCAAAAAGAGGAAAATATGCCAATGCGCAAGTTCACATTAGTCTTCATTGGCACACTCAGAAGGATAGAGAAGAGGAGTCATTGCTTGCATTATGTCATGGATTTGAAATGACAAAAGAGAAATATTCAATGAGTTGTTGTCTCTACTAATACTGAATAACCTGCCAAGAACTATGTTCAATTTATGGCCTCCTTCCACACTTTTTCCTGCCCCTTCTCTCATGTTCAGATAGACATGGACATTTGGACCAAGTACCAGATACCTGTCGATTTTTACTGATTACAACCTGCGAAGTGCAGAATAGTAACAAAATAGATCAATGGTGAATGGTGTGCTTATTCCTTGTTCTCCCTGCACATCCTGTGTTATAATTAATCATCATTAAAATGGCAATAGAAAAAATAAATTGTGTATCAAAGTGAAAACCTGTTGAAATAATATTCAGATGAAATGCATTATCTTTGATGTTTAATTAGCTGCAGCTCCAGTTTAATTTGATACTTGTTAATCAGTTTCAGTGCTACATTAATCGTACCCTGACATGGCTGGTTACAAATAAGCTTGTTAAATAATTTATATAATTTATATTGTGCCAAGTTTGTGCTTTGATTTAAGTAATTTGGGAACCATCCTCATTTGTTCATTATGTTATCATTGTGTGTAATGATTATGAAGAAGAACTATAAAGATGGAAGAGATGCTTGTGCTTGATCGGATGTTGAAAAGCCGAGTGAGTGGATGTGGAGAAGACGTTTCCTGTAGTGGGCAAGTCAAGGAACAGAGGGCACAGTTCCCGAATAGAAGGACATCCCTTTGGAACAGAGATGAGGAGGAATCTCTTTAACACAAAAGATTCTGCAGATGCTGGAAATCCAGATTAACACACACAAAATGATAGAGAAACTCAGCAGGCAGAATCTATGAAAATGAATTAAAAAATCAATATTTTGGGTTGAAACCCTTCATTACGACTGGACAGGAAGGGGGAAGACAACAGAATTAAAAGGAGGGAGGAAGGGAAGAAGGACAAGGTGAAGTCCAGTGGTTGAGAAAGGTAAAGCTCTGGAGAAGATGGAATCTGATTGCAGAGGAGAGTGGATCAGGGGAGAAAAGAAAGAAGTGGTTATGGAGGAAGGTGATAGGCAGGTGAGGAGAAGAGGTAAGAAGCCAAAGTGAGGAATAGGAGAAGAGGGAAGGGGGGGATGAAAAAAGAAAAAAAGAGAGAAAAAATATTACTAGTAGGAGAAATCGATATTTATGCCATCAGTTTGGAGGCCAACTAATCTGAATATGAAGTGTTGCTCATATTCAGATTAAAGTAGCCTCATCATAGCAGAAGAAAAGGCATGTCAAAATGGGAATGGGGATAGGAATTAAAATGTTTGGCTACCAGGACATTCGCTGTTGGTGAATGGAGTGAGGTGCTTAACAAAGAGGTCCCCCAATTTATATTGGGTCTCAACATCCCTCAGAAACTGATTGGAAAGCTGAGCCTACTGGGCCTGAACACCTTCCTCTGCAACTGGATCCTAGACTTCCTAACTGGGAGACCTCAGTCAGTCCGGATCGGGAGCAGCATCTCCAACAACATCACACTGAGCACGGGGGCTCCCCAGGGCTGTGTGCTCAGTCCACTGCTGTTCACTCTGCTGACCCACAATTGTGCTGCAACACACAGCTCGAACCATATCATCAAGTTCACCGATGACACGACCGTGGTGGGTCTCATCAGCAAGAACGACGAGTCATCTTACAGAGAGGAGGTGCAGCTGCTAACGGACTGGTGCAGAGCCAACAACCTGTCTCTGAATGTGAACAAAACAAAAGAGATGGTTGTTGATTTCAGGAGGGCACTCCCCGCTGAATATCGACAGCTCCTCGGTAGAGATAGTTAAGAGCAGCAAATTTCTTGGTGTTCACCTGGCGGAAAATCTCACCTAGTCCCTCAACACCAGCTCCATAGCAAAGAAAGCCCAGCAGCATCTCTGCTTTCTGTGAAGGCTGAGGAAAGTCCATCTCCCACCCCCCATCCTCAGCACATTCTACAGGGGTTGTATTGAGAGCATCCTGAGCAGCTGCATCACTGCCTGGTTCGGAAGTTGCACCATCTCGGATTGCAAGACCCTGCAGCGGATAGTGAGGTCAGCTGAGAAGATCATCGGGGTCTCTCTTCCCACCATCACGGACATTTACACTACACGCTGCATCCACAAAGGAAACAGCATTAGGAAACAGGACCCCACGCACCCCTCATACAATCTCTTCTCCCTCCTGCCGTCTGGGAAAAAGCACCAAAGCATTTGGGCTCTCACAACCAGACTATGTAACAGTTTCTTCCCCCAAGCTATCAAACTCCTCAGTACTCTGAGCCTGGACTGACACCTCACCCTATTTTCCTGTTTATTATTTATTGTAATGCCTGCACTGTTTTTGTGCACTTTACACAGTCCTGTGTAGGTCTGTAACCTAGTGTAGCTTTCTCTGTGTTGTTTTTTACGTAGTTCATTCTAGTTTTTGTACAGTGTCGTTTAACACCATGGTCCTGAAAAATGTTGTCTCATTTTTACTATGTACTGTACCAGCAGTTATGGTCGAAATGATAATAAAAGTGACTTGACTTGAACAATGTTGAGATGGCTGCATCGCAAGCTTTGGATATAATAGACAACCCCAACAGATTCATGGGTTAAATATTGTCTTACCTGGAAGGACAGTTTGAGGCCCTGCATGGAAATGAAGGAGGAGGAGAATAGGCAAGCATTTCTCTCACTTTCAGGATATATAGCAGGATGGAGATGAGTGGGGAGGGACAAATGGACAAGGGAACCATGGAGGGAGCATTCCCTGTGGAAAGTGGAGAGTGTAGGGGGTGTAAAGATATGTTTGGTGATAGGATCTGTTGAATATGGCAGAAATTGCAGAGAATTCTCATGTGGCGGTAGGTGAGAACAAAAGGAAATCTACCCCTGCTAAGCCGCTGGGAAGAAGGGATGAGCACAGATGTCTGGGAAACGGAGGAGATGCAAGTGAGGGCAGTATCACCGTTCTTTGAAGAAGCAGTACAGCCTCATCCTAGGAATAGATCTTGCAGAGATGAAGAAGCTAAGAAAAAGGAACAGCATTTTTAAAGGATACAAAGTGGAAAGTGGTTATTGATGAATGTCTTTAGGCAGAGGGTGTGAATATGTGGAATTTATTGCCATGGATGCTGTGGAAGCCAAGTCATTGGGCATACTTAAAACAGAGGTTGACAGGTTCTTGTGTGATAAGGTGAACAAAGGCTACAGGGAGAAGCAGGAGATTAAGGTTGAAAAGGATAAAAACAATCAGTCATTTTGGAATGCTGGAGCAGACTCAATGCGCCAAATGGCCTAATTCTGCTCCTATGTCTTATGATTACATTTATGAACAGAACCATAGTCTGAACATCTGTGTGATTTACTGTTAATGATATTACGCAAGTCAGGTCACTTTTATTGTCATTTCAACCATAATTGCTGGTACAGTACATCGTAAAAATGAGACAACGTTTTTTCAGTAACATTATGTTACATGACACAGTACAAAAACTAGACTGAACTACGTAAAAAACAACACAGAAAAAAAACTACCCTAGACTACAGACCTACCCAAGACTGCATAAAGTACTCAAAACAGTGCAAGCATTACAATAAATAATAAACAAGACAATAGGGCAGTAAGATGTCAGTCCAGGCTCTGGGTATTAAGGAGTCTGATAGCTTGGGGGAAGAAACTGTTACATAGTCTGGTTGTAAGAGCCCGAACGCTTCGGTGCCTTTTCTCAGTCGGCAGGAGGGAGAAGAGTTTGTATGAGGAGTGCGTGGGGTCCTTTATAACGCTGTTTGCTTTGTGGATGCAGCGTGTAGTGTAAACACATAAACCACATCAGAACAGATAAAAGAAAAAGTCTGTGACAGTACTCAGTGACCCTAAGCACTCACCTTAACTTCTGATTTAATAGCAATGGTAAGTAGGAGCAAAAAAATCAAATATCAACAGTGAAGTCAGATATCCATTCCAAAACTTCCAACATAGTCACATGGATCTCTTGCAGACTGCCTATGAATTTTCTCTCCAGAAAATGCAACATTTGCCAGGATCAAACTTGGGCTTAAGACATCACATGAAAATCTTCAACCTACCGAGTGAAGGGAGAGTATCCACTGTGAATATTCCTGGAGCAGTTATTAATTATCCAAAGATTGCAAGGAAGGTTAGATCCTTTAAGTTACTCTGCAGGGAATCTCACAGTATGCGCAAGTTTATCCTAACATTTTACTATTAGTCAATAAGGCTGAGAGAAAAACAGTGAAAGGATTTGGTAACAATCCAAATATACGTGGATATGTTTGGTGATATTGACAGGAGTTGGTGGGATTGGCCTGCACGGTCAACAGATATGCTAGCAATCAAGACACAGTTAACAAAGCTGAGTGTTGTCCCATGTTGAAGTTGAGGGAGTGAAGTTAGAAGTTTCTAAACTTCTGGATTTGATGTGTTTAGGATCTGCTTTATCTTTTTGTGCTTTTGGTGACAACTTGACAGAATGAATGGATGAAATAAGATCATGCTGCCTTTCAATGGGGGTGAGGTGAGTTAAAGGTAGGGAGAGCAGGGGAACCATGAAGAGCTCTTTGCTTGAGCCTATTTGCAGCATCATCTGTATGGAGCAGGCCACTTGCTTGGTGACTGCTGATTATTCATCCTGTCATAAGAATTGAGGCCAGTTGTAGAATTTGCGACAGATTTGATACATTTCAATATTTCTAAGCCAGAAGATAGGTATATTGTTAGAAATGAATAATGACTTCGATGTATTTCATCCATTGTTGAGCTATAGTCTAAAACAGCAAATTTATTCGTTATTCCCCTGCACCACCCCCATCATCTCACTTTCATTCAGAAAATGAGGACTATAAAAATTAATTTTGACCTTGATATCTATGGGAGCTGCTACACTATTTGTATAGTTTATAAAGTATGATTTGAGATCTGATAAAGGAACTGGAACAGATTTAATTCCACTTGTGACCAGGTGAAATATAAAAGTACCTTTTCAAAACCTGCAGATAGCATGAAATAGGCCAACTGGTTGTTCCTTCCTGAAGGAATCAACACCATCGTATAACCAAGGTGTATGCAGCATGGGTCAAAACCACATTTCAACAAACTGAACTTTGCAAATAGTAAGCACACTGTATAAACCAGACTGAATAACCTTACTCAGCTCCAAATTGGATCAGAGATTTTCAGCTTATCTTATGACTAAGACGCTGAACTGTGTGGTGAAAGATAAGGAAGCCAGTTGAAAAGATGGAGGCTTGTTATTGACAAGATGTCGATTGGAGAAAAAGAAAGATTTATAAGTCTAGGCAAATGCACAAAAATAAAGAGACGGCACTTGCAAAGGGAGAATAGTATCTGATCAACCTTGTCTAATGTGGATAGCAAGTTACAAGCTGTATATCACTGGGGGTTGTGACACTGGAAAATAGCACCACTAGTGAATGAAAAGATACAACTTGGTGGTATATGTAACATTAACTAAGTAGAGCATTTTAAAATACGAGTTTTGAGAAGCCACAAAGAATTCATCCGACTAATGGTTCCTTACCACCCTCATCATGAACATCTCTACAGTTAGCACAGTTTTAATAATCAGATTCAAAGCATTATTATTTTGGCAGACATCATGTGGGAGAACCACATCTCCCCCATTAACAGAAAGGCTTGACAGTGGATATATCGTCGATTCCAGTTAATTGGAATACACCAAGACAGTACATTTTGGCTCAATTAAGCGGCTGCTTCAATTAGCCAAAGTTTCACGGAAATACTTATAAAGGTATAAAAAAACAAACTAATATTAAACAGAGAAACAAATTATGTATTTAAATAAAATAGAGGACAATTTAGAAAACTACCAATACTACTTCAGTACTATAAAACTATGTATTGGTTCCTAATATTTACTGACTGAGAAATTCATCCAGTGTACACTGTTATGTTCTTTTGATTGACTATAAATGAACAATATCAACACAAATACCAAGTTCATATAATGGACTGTCTTCATACAATGCTTTTGAAGACTGCATCTTCCAAATCTTCATCTTCATTGTAATACTCAAGACGACTGGTGATACCTTCAAAGGCTTTGTAGTTCCTAATGTTGAATTACTAAAATTGTTCAATTTTCAATCACATCAGTTTCTGGCATCTCCAAGCCTAAATGCTTGAAACCATAGTGAGCAAAACAGTTCTGAAATGTCTAACTTCAACTCACCAACTCTCAGTGTTCAACAAACATGGCTGTTAGAATACAAACACACACAACTGACACCATTTAAAAACTGCTCACTCTAAGCATGGTGTAGTTTCTAACAACCACACGATTGCATGCAACTGACAGTAACTGTCTCCTGTCCCAATTGAGTTGTGAAGTGTCCCAAATAAATGAAGAGAATCTCAGCTATTTTCTCAATTAGTTTTTGTTCGTTAAGAGTTGTCCTAAATAAGCAGCTGCCCCAATTAACCGTTGGGCCAATTAACGAGAATCCACGGTAGAGCTTATGGTGCTTAGTAAAATTCCGTTTTCCCAGACAATTGGGTGCAATTCTACAATACCATCGCAGAGACCATCAGTCAATACAGTTTGGATTGGGGCAGCACACTCCCGCAGGTTCTTGCAGGTTTTATGAAAACAGGTTGAGTGAACTCAGCCTTTTCTCCTTGGAGCAACAGAGGATGAGGGGTGACCTGATAGAGATGTACAAGACGATGAGAGGCATTGATCATGTGGATAGTCGGGCTGAAATGGTGGCCACAAGAGGGCACAGGTTTAAGGTGCTGGAGAGTAGGTACAGAGGAGATGTCAGGGGTAGGTTTTTACTCAGAGAGTGGTGAGTGTGTGGAATGGGCTGCCGGCAATGATGGTGGAGGCAGATACGATAGGGTCTTTTAAGAGAGTTTTGGATAGGTACATGGAGCTTAGAAACTTTGTGGGCCAAAGGACCTATATTATGCTGTAGGTTTTCTATGTTTCTATGTTAACATCCTTGTAACTCTCCTCTGCACCTTTTCTATAGTTTCCACATCCTTCCTGTAGTGAGGTGACCAGAACTGAGCACAGTACTCCAAATAGAGTCTGACCAGGCTCCTATGTAGCTGTAATATTACCTCTCGGCTCTTAAACGCAATCCCACAGTTGATGAAGGCCAATGCACTGTATGCCTTCTTAACCACAGAGTCAACCTGTGCCAGTAGCTTTGAATGTCCTATGGACTCAGACCTCAAGACCCCTCTGATCCTCTAAAATTGCCAAGAGTCATGCTGTTAATACTATATCCTGCCATCATATTTGACCTACCAAATAAACTACCTCACACCTACCTGAGTTGAACTCCATCTACTGCTTGTCAGCCTAGGATCTTGGGGCTCTGGGACAGGTGGATTGAGAGTTGGTGTCACAACAGGAGACCCATGTGTCATCAGGGCAGTCGGGATATCTGCGATGTCAAGATGAGAGGTGACCTGATAGAGATCACCTGATAAGATGATGAGAGGCATTGATTGTGTGGATAGTCAGAGGCTTTTTTCCAGGGCTGAAATGACTAACATGAAAGGACACAGTTGTAAGGTGCTTGGAAGTAGGTACAGAGGAGATGTCAGGGTTAAGTTTTTTTATGCAAAGAGTGGTGAGTGCATGGAATGGGGTGCCGGCAACAGTGGTGGAAGCGGATACAATAGGGTCTTTTAAGAGACTTTTGGATATGTAGATGGAGCTTATAAAAATAGAGGGCTATGGGTAACCCTAGGTAATTTCTAAAGTAAGTACGTGTTCTGCACAGCATTGTGGGCCAAATGGCCTGTATTGTGCTGTAAGTTTTCTATGTTTCTATTGAGGCTGTGGTTAAGACAGAAAGGAGATACTTAGCAGGCATAGACAGGTAGGAACAAATGTGGTGTCTATGGTGCACAAGAAATATAAGAAAACACTTAAGAAAGAAATCGAGAGGTCTAAAAGAAGGCATGAGGGTGCCTTATCAGAAAAGGTGAAAAAGGATCCTAAGAGCTATGTTAAGAGCAAAAATTTGTCAAGGAACAAAATTTGTCCTCTGGCAGATCAGAATGGTAATCCATCTGTGGTGCCAAAAGAGGTGGGGAAAATCTTAAACAAATTCTTGCATCTATATTTACTTGGGAGACAGACCCAGATTCTACAGAAGTAAATCAGAGTGGCATCAACTTCATGGACCCTATACAGATTACAGGAGATGTTTGCTTCCTGAGGCAAGTTAAGAAGGGTAAATCTGCAATGCATGACACGGTGTTCTCTCGAACCCTGCAGGAAGCAAGTGTAGAAACTGCTAGGGCATTTACAGTGACATCTTAAATCATTCTTGGTGACTGGTGAGGTACCAGAGGATTGGACAATAGCCAGTGTTATTCTGCTGTTTAAGAAAGGCTCTTAAAAATTAGACCAATAAATCATAGGTTGGTAAATCTGACATCAGTCATGGGAAAGTTATTTCAAGGTATTCTATGTGACCAAATATGTGAGTATTTGGATAGACATGGACAGATTAAGAATAGGCCACATGGCTTCATGCATAATAGGCCACGGCTAACCAATTTCAGAGAGTCTTTCTGAGGAAGTTACCGGAAAAGAGGATGTTGTCTATATGGACTTTAGCAAGGTCCATGACAAGGTTCTGCATGAGAAGTTGGTCAAGAAGTTTCAATCACTCGGAATTCAAGATGAATTGGATTAGACATTGGCTTTGTAGAAGAAGCCAGAGAGGGATAGTAGATAGTTGTCTCTCTGACTGAAGATCTGTGACTAGTGGATTGCCACAAGGATCAGTGCTGAGTCCATTATTGTTTGTCATCTATATCAATGTTCTGGATAATAATGTGGTAACTGGATCAGCAAATTTTCAGATGACATGAAGATTGGGGGTGTAGTGGACAGTGAGGAAGGCTATCATGGCTTGCAGCAGGATTTGGACCAGAGGGAAAACTGGGCTGAAAAATGGCAGATGGAACTTAATGCAGTCAGGTGGGAGATGTTGCCTGTTGGTAGGACCTACCAGGACAGAGTTTACCCCATGAGCTGTAGGGTGCTAAGGAGCAAAAGAATCTAGGAATACAGGTCTATAATTCATTGAAAGTGGTGCCACAGGTAGATAGGGTCATAAAGAAAGCTTTTGGCACACTGGCCTTCATAAATCAAAGCATTGATTGCAGGACATGGGATGTTGTGTTGAAGTTGTCTACCATGTTGGTGAGGCCTGACTTGGAGTATTGTATGCAGATTTGGTCACCTTCCTACAGGAAAGATGTAAGCAATGTGAAAAGAGTACAGCAAAAATTTACAAGAATGTTGCTAGGTCTGGAGGACCTGAGCTATAAGGAAAGATTGAAAGGTTAGGACTTTCTTCCTTGGAACATGGAAGATTGAGTGGAGATTTGATAGAGGTATACAATATTATCAGAGGTATAGATAGGGTAATTGCAAGCAGACCTTTTCCATAGAGGTTGGGTGGGACCGCAACTAGAAGCCATGGGTTAAGGATGAAAGGTGTAACACTTAAGGGAAACTTGAGGCAAAACTTCTTCTCTCAGTGGGCCATGAGAGTGTGGAACAAGCTGCCAGCATACGTGATGGATGTAAGCTCAGTTTCAATGTTTAAGAAATTTTGGATAGATATGTGGATGGTGTGGGTATGGAGGGCTATGGCTATGTTCAATGGGATTAGGCAGTTTAAATAGTTCAGAACAGACTAGATGGGCTGATGGGCATTTTTCTGTGCTGTAATTTTCTATGACTCTATGACAGCAGAAAGAGTCATTGGCTACATCACAGCAGGACTGGTATGTGTCCAGAACAAAGAAGTGGACGTGAAAAATCAACTTGACATTACCCCCATAAAATCTGCCTTTTCAAAAAGCTCCCTTCTGGTAAGTACTAGAGAATTATTCCAACAAAAATGTTTCATGCCCTCTTAAAAGTGTCTTCTTGCAGGAAGTTAATCCAATCAATCATACTACCGTAGATTCCGGACTACAGAGCGCACCTGATTAAAAGCCGCTGGCTCTAATTTTAGAAATAAAATCAATTTTTTACTTGTACAGGCCGCACCGGATTTTAGGCCGCAGGTGTCCCACGTTGTAATATGAGATATTTACACAGAAAGATATTACACGTGAGGATTTTTTAACTTTTAATTAAATCCATATGGTAACATAAACAAATACATATTGCAAATGCTTTTTTTCGAACCGTGCCTGTAACGCGGCTACTTTTAAATATACGTTGCGTATACTTCTTTACTGAACAACATTCCAATATCTCCTAACGACTGGTAAAAAATATATATACTGCAGCCTACCAGGAAAAGTTATTGATCGCCTTTAACTTAAAAGCAGCGTTTTCGCTCCGCCGCTCACCCCCCTCCTTCCCGTTTATCGCAAACCGGTATATTTCCCACAAGACGCGGCGAAACCGGGTGTGACGTCATAGCATCCCGCGATGTAGTACAGAAAACAAATATAGTTAAAACAGTTCTAACTTTAACTAACAAATGAATTACTAAGCGAAAATATTATAAACTAAATAACTGCCATAAAGGCAGCACAATGCTTTTCTTCGAGTGTTTTCCATGTTGATGAGGGTGAGTACAAATGACTGATTTACAATAATTTAATTGTGAAAGTGCGCTTGATTTATCGTACAATTTCATTGGACCTCTGTGAACTACTCATCAATTTTATTGGTCTACTGTTACGAGGCAAAATGTTTTTGGCGGCATGAAAAAAAATAATGCATTAGCCGCACCGTATTAAAGGCCGCAGAGTTCAAAGCTGTTCAAAATGTGGGAAAAAAGTAGCGGCTTAAAATCCGGAATCTACGGTAGTTAATACCCCCACACCCTCTATCTATTACCTCAGTTAATACATTGCACTATAAACTTTTTATACCACTTTTTATAATGCTGTTTACATTGTAAGGACATACTGGTGTTTATGTATTTATGCATATTTTCCGTATCTGTACTTCTAAATTTATTTTCGTATAATTGTTTATTCTGCGTAATTGTTGACTACTATTGTTGTTGTTGCATCTCTCTCTCTCTTCCTCTGAATGGAGGATAACCTGATTCTTCTCCATATTTCTAGGTTCTATGGTGTTCATGGAGCCAATGCTATTCTGCATGTGCGAGTAATTGAGGATGTGGTGCTGTTCCTCTGCTGTTCTAACTGGTCTTCAGTGTGCTCCCAGTGAATGGAGTGCCCAATACCATCCCAAAATTCCTTGCTCCTTCTGGAGTGGTCATAGGTCATGCTTCTCACTTGTCATGTTGCACTTCCTTGAAGGGGCTTTGATATTATCATGAATCATTCATTCCATGGACCTGGTAACAGAGCCTTGAGTGCTTACTTTGGAAGTCTGGATTTGGCACACAAACAACATGGTCAATGGATGCAATTAAGTGTAACTAGATTTCTGCTGATCTGGCAGATGCCTAAGAGAGGATGCCAATGTGATTTCACTTATACTTAGTGCTTTTTGAGTGATTTTGCAGCTACATCTTTGGTGCTGTTGCCAATGCTTTCAATCCCTGTTGCTCGTCATCCAGATCTCAGAAACACACAATAAGGCAGCATTGTCTCTGAGTGCACGCATATCCTTCTCGAGAAGAAGGATCTAGATTTCCTCAGTACAATGTGGAATGAAGGCAGCTGTTTCAATATTGATCGCTGTTCTGAAATTCATGGTCTTCCTTCTCAATCAAGATAAGAATTCAAGGTCTCGTCCCCCGCCCTCCCCCATCCCAACTCCTACCTCCATATCCCTTGCAATATTAATTTAAGAGCTTTTAGGATTTTTGATTCCAATACAAAAGGTGTTAAATCACAAGCTGCCACTGGTATGGATGAAGAACTAAAAGGAGTAATTATGGGAGAGAACTTTAAAATGCTGCATTTGTTCAATGAGCCAAAGATTGAAAAAAAACAATGAAAAATAAACAAAATTAATCATGCACTGCTTCAAGCAGGGAATGTGGACTTGATTAAGAAACGTAGCGTAATCTAAAGCATTATAAACTCATTAGTACTTAACAGTTCAACAACATAGTAAAGCAGAGCTACTTGGTCCAGTCTGGGACATACCTTATTCCACAGCATGACAACAGCATAAAAGCACTTGAACCAGTATGCAAATATTCCAAGCAGTTCTTCATCAATTATTCTAGAAAAAGTTGAGTTGAAAGGTGAACTGATGGAGATCTACAAGTTCATAAGATATAGAGAAATGTCCACTTGTTGGGAAATCACTAAAACTAGATGTTGTGAAATACTAAGTAGTCTTTAATAAATAATAAAATCTGCATTCTGAATGGCTGGAATGAGGTACTGACCCAAGGTGATTGGCTGCATTTAATGGAAAATGAGGTAAGATGATAGAGAACAGGAAAGGGAACATATGCTGCATTCAGAAGATGTTTAGTTTCAGGTGGATCAGAAATGAATGGGCACAAAATCTTGGGTCATTTAACATAGAATATAACTCCAGTGTACCCCTTTCTGTCACTCCTCTGTGGTTTTTCCCTGTGCCTATGGCTGTCTGTTCCTTCAAGAAAGGATCAAGATGAAGACTGATTACGGTATATATCAGTGGCACTGTAGTTCAGCAACATATGCAAGGCAGATATTATGACTTCCTATATATCTTCACAAACAGTTAAAAGATCCAGTGACAGGTATTTAGATTAGCTTATGAGGACACTCGTTTATTGTCATTTAGTAACACATGCATTAAGAAATGATACAATGTTCCTCCAGTATGATATCACAAAAACACAAGACAGACCAAGACTAACTGACAAAAACCACATAATTATAACATATAGTTACAACAGTGCAAAGCAATACCGTAATTTGATAAGAGCAGACCATGGACACGGTAAAAAAAGTCTCAAAGTCCTTGATAGCCCATCATCTCATGTAGATGGTAGAAGGAAGAAAAACTCTTCCTGCTATAAACCTCCAGCACCGCAAAACTTCCCGATGCAGCCTCTGGAAGCATCCCACCACAGCCAAATCTGAGTCCATCTGAAAACTTCAAGCCTCCGACCAGCCCTCTGACACCGAGCACTGAGCACCATCTCTGCCAAGCACTTCGACTCCGGGCCCGGCCGCCAAGCAACAGGCAAAGCCAAGGATTCGGGGCCTTCCTCTCCGGAGATTTTTCGTTTGCACAGTAGCAGCGGCAGTGAAACAGGCATGTCAGAAGTTTCACCAGATGTTCCTCTGTGCTTCTCACATCTATCCTCATCAAATCAGGATTGTGCACGGCCTCCTACTTAACAGATGACAGATATTCATCCTGGAGTGACTGCGCATGCTGCCGTTGCGCCGCCATCTTCGTTGATCTTTAGGTGATTCTGTTTATGTTACAAAGCTTCAGGTGTCTACTAAGAAAGGATTTTTAAACACGGTATCAGTATTCACACCTGAGGTGGTTGCTATCATTTTAGCTTTGGAATGTGTCAAAGAAGTATACCGTGATTATGTACTTCTGTGCTCCAATTCATCCTCAACGTTGATATCCATTAAAACAAGGATACCAAATTGTAGGCCAGGTCTTCTTCTGGAGGTTGGACGGCATTTGTAGAAGTTGGAGAATTAAGGCTTATGTGTCCATTTCTTGTGGGCCCCTGCCTATGTTAAGGTTGAAGGAAACTAGGTGATAGACATCACAGACAAGCAATCAGTTTAAATCAAGGATGTAAGTGTAGTAGTGCCTTTGCATGAAGAGCAGGTGAAAACCATAATTAAAAAGTCTATTTGATCACTACAGCAACAAAGTGGCGATGAGGAAATTACAGGAGAGCATTCATATAAAATTCAGGGGATGGTTGGAACTTAAAAGGGAGATGGGTATAAAAGGAGGGAGGAACTTATAGTTACACATTTACGTATTGGACTTACTAGGTTGAATAATTCCTTGTTCAGAATTAATATGCATGATATAGGCATTTATAGGGAGTGCACTTGTCAAGAATTGCACTCATCAAAAAGGCTGGATCCATCCTTGGCTACAACCCGGACTCTTTTGAGTTAGTGGTGGAGAATATGTCACTAAACAAACTGTTATCTATTATGGACGTTCTGGTACATCCTCTCCATGACCTTCTGAATAAGCAGCAGAGCACTCTTTTGAACAGACCTATGCAGCTCCATTGTCACAAGGGTAGTTACAGAAAATCTTTCCTAACAAATGCAATAAAGATATACAACAGTTAATCTCTGTGCGACAGGAAATCACACATCATAGTACAATAATCACTGTTTTATTATTTTGGACATTATTATTAAACATTGGTAAATTATTATTGTGTATATTATTATTCTGTACTTTATTATTAGTTAAGTCTGCATACTGCTATGAGTGTTTTTGATTGCTGCTGCTGTAATGAAAGAATTTCCCACTTGGGATCAATAAAGTATTAATTATTATTATTATTAAATGGTACAGTATATATTGTTTGATTGCGGTTCCTATGAAGTGCAAAGGAAACATATTGCTAAATTGAGATCTTAGAGACACAGTTTAACATGAAAAGTTTGTTAGAGTATCACTGCTATCATAATGTATATAAGTGTGTATCTGACTTCCTGAATAGCATTAGACTTTTTGATATTATTTGTGGGTTTTTTTGGACAGGGATTTAGTGGGTATACTTTCTGTCTCTTCACTCCACACTACAGTACAGCAGGTAATCGTAATGCACCTTATGTTGATCTACAAACTGCCACTAAACTTTACCAGAAGAAGATGATGGAGAGATACGTTGATTAGGAAGATGAAGTGAATTGTAAGGTGGCTTATGTAAACCAAGAGGCTGAATACCCTTTACTGTAAATTCTGTGTAATTTGATACAAGCAAAGAATGCAGACTGCCTCATAATGTGAGGGATGGGTGGGGTTATTCAGGGATACATCCCTGTAGCTTGCACTCCCTCCATATCCCTACCATCCATGTACCTATCCAAACTTCTCTGAAATATTGAAATCGAGGTCCAATGCATCACTTGCACTGGCAGCTAATTCCATATTCTCACTGCCTTCTGAGTGAAGAAGTTTCATTGCATGTACCCCTTAAACTTTTCTCCTTTCTCCCTTAACCCATGACCTCTAGTTGTAGTCCCACCCAACCTCAGTGGTAAAAGCTTGCATGGATTTATCCAATCTATACCCCTCATAATTTTGAACATCTCTAACAAACCTCCCCTCAATTTTCTACTTCCTAAAGAATACATCCTAATTTATTCAATCTTTCCTTATAACTCAGGTCCTCCAGTCTCAGCAACATCCTTGTAGAATTTCTCTCAACTCGTTCAATCTTTCTGCACATGCACTGGGCCAGAAGTCCCTGTTGGAGAATATTGAGAAATGCATTTATCATTTTTTTTCCTGCTATCACATAAGGATAGTGACCCATTTATTTTAAATGGATTTGACCTCCACTAAAATGTCATTGATGGTAAAATCTATCATTCATCTAACATTTTGCCATTCAGTCTTCCTTGCTTATCAAAATGGTGCAGCTTATCTGTATCAGCAAGAACAGCGTTGTTGCCTTTCAACAATATACATTTCATTTTTCAGGGGAGTGGCCAATTGCAAATGAGATGAAATGGACAATTACTAATTTCCAGCCCTTGCATTCACGAGCACTGAATGGCTCTTCGTTCTTTTTCTTTGCTTCAGAGAGGGCATTTGCTAAGCTTGTAACCTTGTTTTTCTCACATTAAATTTTCAACGAATGCACAATGAAAGCTGAATTTCTGTCTTAAGTTTCCTTGTTTTCTGACAATCCGTCCTCAAGCTGCAAGGTTAAATTCTCATTGCAGATGAAGTAATAGAACTCAAAGAAAATTCATTTCCTGATTGTGTCTTTGTTTTTAAGAGGATAAAAACACTTTATAGACAAATACCCTGAAAATTCTATCAAAAAATAAATTCCACAGAGAAAATTTGAGGGCATACTGTCACATCTGAGAGTTTTTTTTCCTTCTGGATTCTCCATATCATAAACTGATAGGCACAGTGGTATCCAATGACATATAAGGGACATCCGCAGAACACTTTGACCAGATTTTCCATGTGACTTGCTAACAGCATGGGGCAGTCTTAGCAGGCTGAAGACAGCATACAAAGCCAACTCTGATGTTACTTTGCTTGACTACCGCTCAAGGAATTTGCCTCATCTAAATCTTACTTAAGTTTTATCCCTTAGGCTCGCTCACAGCCTTGGTTTCAAAACCCTCTCTTCTCAACTGATGCCGAGCGATCTGTTCTCTACTCATTTTTCGCTCTACACTGATAATGCTAATCATCTCTTTTCATAACCCAAACATTCCCCATCAGATTAAAGTGGTAGGCGAGGAAAAGTCATTAGTGCTGAAAAGTGCTGAACAGTTTTTGGAAACCATAAGTTCCACGTCACCTTCACCTTCTTAAGAGCACTATTCAGACTAAATGCCATGTCTCAAAATACTCAGACTATATCCCAAAATGATACTAAGATGGGATGATCCTGAACAAATTTGGCAGTAGATCTGTAGTTTGCTTATGCCAAAACATAAATATGATAATATTTCAGCTTTATATGGAACAAAGTAGAAACAACCCATGTAATAATTATGGTAAATTAGGTAGGAGAATAAGAGGAGGATGGAAGAAGGCTGCAAGGTAACACAAAGACTAATGGCATGGGCAAAAATATAGCCAACGGAATATACTATAAGAAAATCTGGAAGTGTCCATTTTGCAAATAAAAAAAAGAATGTATTCAAACTGGTGTGAGCTTGCTGAGCTCTGAGATATAGAGGTTTTAGATGTTACAGGCAGTGTTCACAAAATGCTAGCATGCAGATACAGAGGCAATTAGGAAAGTTAAAAGAATGCTCTGAAGTGAACAGAATAAGGTCAGGAGAAGACACTCAGACTCCACCCACTCCTGTACCTCCCCCCCACACACCCGCTCCTCCATTTCATAAGATCGGGGCTTTTCTTATTGTAGCCTCAACTCCACAAACCGAGACTATCAGGAAGAAGTGAGTATCATTGCAAGAAAGAAGTGTGAATAATTTTACCCCTCAAAAACAAGGAAGCCTCTGCATCTCCTTGATGCAGTGGTGAACAGTACATCATAATCATTTGCATATGGATTCTACACCCTCACAGATAGTACAGTTTTATTAAGGTAGTGATAGGATAGGCAAGGAAATGCTAGGTTACCATGGATCCACAGGACCATGGAGTTACTAATTGGAGGAGAAGAGTATTTATTTCTGTTCATAATTCCTATGAACAGATGTATGATTCAACTAAATTAGTATATCCAAATTGATTTGATCTATTTCCCAAAAGACCTTATCTTTAAGCTTACAATGACGTCAACCCAAGGAAGGTCAAATAAGGAAGCCAAGGTTTCAGAGATGTCCATGTAACAGGATTCTGGCAGGGATATTACCTAGCATACAAGAGAATTCCACCGCCCCCCCCACCCAACCCTCTCGTTTTTCTGTAATTACCTCTTCAATAACCAAAATCTATTAAAATTTTAATAATTCCAGACTTGGTGTAGAAATTAACGTAAACTTGTTTTAAAGTAACATACAAAAACCACATTCAGCAGAAATTTTAATGACCTTCATGGTAAGCTACCTTGATTGTGATTACCCGTAAAGTACAGGGAGTTCATTATATGTTTAAAGAGGCTAGTTTGCACATGCAACTCTATGTGCTATCTGTAAGATGAACATTAAAATAAGACTAATTGCCTTGCTTGTCCCTTTTCAAATCAGCTATTAAATGGCATTTAGAATATCTAACAAAGGATACCTGCAGTTTATTGCAAAAGGAGACAGATGTTCTTTATAAAGCTTTGGTGGCGTGTTGAGGAATAAATCTGAGGCAGGCAAAGAATGATGTTGCATGAAGAATGAGCAACATGCCTCAATGTTGTGGCCAAATATTGAAAAGAATTGATTGTAAAATGGTACACTGCTTGATTCACCAATGATATGAGACTGATCACAATATCATTCTAATAATATAAAACTGTGCATGAGGTACAGCCTTATTTACTTTCACATCTCAGACACAATTCTTTACCTGTTGGTAAAACACCCTGTAACAGCTGATACTTGCACCATGTCATGAGATATTGTGCAGTATTTAAAAATCAATCTTGGCACACCAGGGAATGCAGGAGCAGGCACTGTAAGATAATAGACTGTGGTTTGGAGCTCCAGACTTCCAGACATTTATAAAGAATATGGATCTGCTCACATTATCAGCAGCCCCAGGGATCCATACGTTGAAGGGTAGGTGTAAAGCAGATGCAACTTCACTCTGCTGCTCTGTGCTTTACAAACAGAAGACTGCACAGCTCAGCAGGTTTCAACAGTGAAACATCAAGCATAGAGCATGAAGGGGAAAATGAACAATGCCAAAAAGTTGATGCATTGGGTTTCACAGGAGTGGAACAGCAGGGGGTGCAGGTAAGATTGTGGTCTATGACTAATTGTGCCTTCAGCTAATCAAATAAAGAGAATGCTTCAATGTTGGAAGGGACAACAATAATTTATGTTTTTTTTTATTTTGACAACTTTAAGCATTCAGGACAGAACAACAATCAAATACATCAGTCAGATTTGACATCAATAAATTCATGATCAGAGGTGTCCAGGTTCTAATTTCATCACTGGCATAGATCTTCAAGTCAAATGCCTTGACTCCGTGCTGTAAATTCCATCTAATCAGAAGAAGTAACACTGGGGCTTCTTACAGAATCCTAAATCAACTTAAAGAAAAAATATCTAAGTGAGATTAAAAAAAAATGAAGGCTTCTTACAATCACAGAATCTTACACTGCAGATTGAATTGATAAGAATTTAGAATTATGTCTAATAAATTCTGAGACCTATTAAGTATTGTTTGATTACACTCCAAAACCCCTTAGATCCAATTTAAAATTTGTGTCCTCTTATTCCAGAATTCCACACCAGAGATCTTTCCTCTGCACCTACTCCATCTTCTTACAGAAATATCTGCATGGTGCTAAGCTTGGGCACATCATCAGTGATGTTACCTGGGATCATCAGGTGTTTCGGATTTTTCAACATCATACAGGCCTATGCCCCAGCAGCAACCCATGGATCTGCCCTCTTAATCCACAGACATCTTCACATTTTCTCTGCTGCATCTGTGTGGTAGAAATGGCTTTCCTTCTTCTCTCTCCCCGATTCCAAGTGCAGTGTACACTTTGCAGTGCAACTGGCCTGCAGAGCCACAACACCCCACCTCCACCGGCCAACACTTTGCTCTCCACCCTCTTCTTTAGATCTCCACACTTGGCTCTTTTCCGCTCGTAGGCCTCCTCCATGTGTTCTTCCCATGGCATGGGAAGCTCAAGCAGAAGAACGTACTTCAATGAGTCGGACCACAACGCAATGTCGGGCCGCATTGTAGTCTCTGTGATGAGGGGAGGGAACTGCAGCTGTTTTCCCAGGTCTGCTTTTAGCTTCCAGTCCTGCGCAATGAAGAGCAACCAGGTTGCTTTCTGGTGTTCTGTTGGTCTTTCCCCCTCTTTGACAAAGCAGATGGTATCCTTGACCGGACCGGCAGATGTTAAAGGTGCTGCAGATTTTCTCAGCAATTGTCCGGAGGACCTGGTCATGTCACCACCGATAATGGCCATCGGCAAGAGGTCTGTGGGAGCTACTCAGAATATGGTCTAGCGTACCGGTCTTCTCAGAGAGGGGCAAGCTGGTCGTTCTGCAAAGCCCCAACAGTGCAGGTTGGATGGGCAAGGAAGGACATCATAAACAGCCTGGATAAGGAAATTGATGCGGTGTGGATCCATCTTCCAGAGATCGTTCCACGTAATCTTTCACTTGGTCACCTGCTGCCATTTGGTCCAGGCTCCTTGCTGTTTCATTGCCACTGCTCTGCTGGTCCTTTCCTCCTCCACAGCTGCCCTTACTTCATTCTGGACCAGTTTTCGTCACTCTTACTCTTGTACTTTGTCCAAAATGGGGGACTTCAAGACTTCCAAGTCCAACTCTTCCATTGGCGACTGCCCCCACCAGCACTTCGTGGCGCAGTCGCGCCTCAGCTTCCTCCACTGCAGCCTCTGCTCTCCAGTTCTCACTGCCACTCTTGCTCCGGCAACCTTTGGATCTGAAGATTCCCGGAACTGCAGCACCTCTCTTGCTCGATTTCAGGGGGAGCCTCAGTTTGCAGTTATTCCCGTACGGAGCGATGCTGTTGATGTTCCTTGATAAACCCAGCCATCTTTGCAGGAACCAGCTTCACTGCCCTCTCTAATTCAGCAACAGTGGGAACTGGAATCTCATAGAGAAGCAGTGGCCAGAGGAATCTTGGTAGAATACCGTGCTGGTAAATCCATGCCTTAAACCACCCTGGAAGGCCAGTGCTGTCAACCTCTTGCAACCATTGTTCAAGCTCCCCACAGGTGTTTCTTATTGCTGCCTTATCTCTGAGTGTTGCATCAAACATCTTCCCAAGACATTTTACAGGGTTCTCTGTGATGGTAGGAATTGGAATGTCCTCAATAGAGAAACAAAATTTTTCCTGTTCTCTCCCCTTCTTCAGCTCTACAGCTCTTGATTTTTCAGGCTTAACTGACATCCTTGCCCACCTCATCAACCGTTCCAGCCCCTTAAGAATCCACCTAGCACCAGGCGCTGAGAGTCAGATCATCCATGAAGGCTCATATTGGTGGTCGGCGGATCCCAGATCTTGATTTTGGGCCTCAACATTCTGGCTCTGCAGATTTTACCAGCATGTTCATTGCCAGGGCAAAAAGGATGACTGAGATGTTGCAGCCTGTGACAATACCAATCTCCAGCCTGCACCAGTCTGATTTTATTGGCCCTGTTGAGACTCTCATGTGGAACTCGTTGTAGTTGTCCATAAGGAGGCCTCTGATTCCTTCAGGAACATGGTGCCTCTTCAGAGCATCTTCAACAACCTTGTGGGGGATTGATCCATAGGCACTGGCCAAATCCAACCACAAAACCACTGTCACCCTTATTCTCTCTGGCCTCTCTCAGGAGCTGTGTGATAACTCCATTGTGCTCCAAGCAGCCTGGTACCCTGGGAATGCCACCCTTCTGGATGGAGGTGTCGATGTAATTGTTCCTCAGGAAGTACTCTGTTAGGCACTTTTCCACCACGCTGAAGAAGATCTTCCCTTCAACACTCAGCAAGGATATCATCCTAAACTGGCTGATGTTCTCGGAGATCTCTTCTTCTGGAATCCACACTCCGTTTCCATACTTCCATTGCTTGGGTACTTTGCCTCTCTTCCAGACCACTGTGAGGATTCTCCACAGCCGCCGGAGAAGCTGGGGACAGCGATTGTAGATGTTGTAGGTGGTGCCACTCGGACCAGGCGCTGAGGCAGCTCTGGCTTTCCTGACTACTGGCTGAACCTCCTTGAAGAGAGGCTCTCGAAGGTTGAAATCATCTGTTGGTTCTGCTGGGGCAATAAGGGCATCACAATCTCCCAGTCAGCTTCTCTGTCTGGGATACTGAAGGTGTTTCGAAGATGGTGGTCCATCTGTTTCTTTGTGCAGGACAGCTTTCCACTTCTCTTCTGTTCCAGCAGCTGTATGGTGAACTGAAATGGGTTACTGATAAATGCAGATCTTTTCTGTGCCCTTCCTCTCCTTTACCTTCGACGTTGCTCCACTCTTCTTAAAGTTATGAGCCTTTTCCTCAGCATTACACGCAGTTCTTCCAGTGGTGCCCTTTCCTCATGGTTTGCCAATTTATGTTGTTACATGAGCGCCTTGAGTTCTTTCTGGATGTTGTGGATTTTGGTGGTTCTGTTGTTTTTGACATATGGCTGTTTGGCCCACTTCTCTTCCTCAGTACCAAATCTTTCTGCCACCACAGTTATGATCACTGTTGTCATTATCTGCAATCTCCTCTCCACACCACCTTTGGTCACTGTTTCCTGCCCTAGATCTACCTCCTCATCAAATCTTTGCCACTCTGCCGACTGGCAGGCTTTGGGCCATCTGATCCGCACGGTCTGAGATGCACAGCTTGCACCATGCGGAGGCTCTGGGTACTGTGGGGTGCTGCCTGACCCTGCTCCTCCTCTGTCTCACCAGATTGGGAATCTGCACATTGTGGTGCCTCTGTTGCTCTTTACACTTCATCCTTGACTGGTGGATTTTCAAGCCTCCCTGGTTCTTACAAATTATGTCATCATTGTACACACAATTCAATGATCTCGACTTTGAAATTCCAACAAGTGGAATTCACAATTTAACTCAGATTATGGCAACACCCTAGCTGATCTACAGCACTTCAAACACTCATGTCACCTTCCTAAGTAGGTCTAATGGGATCTGACCAAAATACAGTGCTAATAAATGTTTCTTTGTTTTCTTTGCATTCTGATTCTTCCTGACAAACATGAAATGTTAATAGTTTAGTTAATTGTAGTGTACAATTAGTTAATTTAGCAATACAGTAGTGTAGAAGTTAGCAAAATGCTTTGCAGTGCCAGCAAATAGGGTTCAATTCCCACCATTGTTTGTATAGAATTTGTATGTTCTCCCCATGGCCATCTGGGTTTCCACAGGTGCTCCAGTTTTCTGTCACACTCTGTGCTGTACATTCCAAAGCTATATAGGTTAGGATTACTAAATTGTGGGCATGCTATATTAGCACTATATGAAGCAACACTTGTGGGCTGCCCCAAGCACATTTTCAGACTGTATTGTTCATTGATGCAAATGTACATGTACAATGTACGACATACATGTACAAATAAAGCTAATATTTAACTTTAAATATTCACTGCTAGTGATTTACACACTCTAAAATCTAAACACCTTTTCTCCTTTATAATTTAGAAAAATAGCACTAACTTGAAATTTTAACTCAATTTTTTTCCTCTTCTCTAGAGATATTGTGTGTTATACTGAGAATTCCCAGCATTTTTAATTTTTGTTCCATCTGTCCATTTTACCCTTGAATTCATGAATCTACTGGAGGATGAAGACGATTTGTCCAGAGGTCAGAGGACTGTGCTTCTTCATGGGTGGGTGGGTGGTAGTGATGGAGGAACAGGGATTGTTTCGCTGTTGTTGCTTGTGGTATGTTGGGTTCTGTATTGTTCTGTCAATCATTGTGTGCATGCAATATTGAAACCTGTGGGCTGCCCCCAGCACATTCTTGATGTGTTGGTTGTTAACGCAAATGACACACTTCACTGTATGTTTCGATGTACGTGTGATACAAAAATCTGAATCCAAAATCTGACATCTGAAATTACTTACCTCAGTGTTTTTTCTTTACTTTCTTTTGTTGATGTAAGGGTCAGGCCTGAGAGGGAAACCCAGCCCATTTGGCCAGATTGAAATGTGTGTTACTGATAACCACTCTTGTCTGCCATCAGCAATATAGATTTACGTATCTAGTTCAAACCTACTGTAGTTATCCTCACCATTCCACACCATGTACCTGGTTGCCAACATATCTCTGAACTAAGTATGCCCATCTTTCTTTGTAATTTGCTGTGACTTCTATCAATGGATATGAAAACTCCCCATTGTCATCCAAGTCATTAAAATATATCAAGAAAAGTAACTGAGGCTACAATACAGATTTTTGAGCTTCCTCCTCCAGCCAGGTTCCACTAATCAGAAAATGTTCCCATTATGCTATTCATTGCCTCTTACCCCCCAGTCAATTACCAAGCCATTTTGACAAGATTACTTCCAGCTCCCTGGGCTAACACACCCTTACACTGCAAGCTCATTGAGTACCTGTGCATATTCATGTACATAATAATCTTAAAACACTTCCCTTTCCACAAACCTGGTGAACTTGCCAAACAAGTAGTCAATTGAATTAGGCAGACACAAGTCCCCAAATCCAGGCTGAGCCTCATACATCAACTTCAAGAATGCAGTTACCGTAGATTCCGGATTTTAAGCCGCTACTTTTTTCCCACATTTTGAACAGCTTTGAACTTTGCGGCCTTTAAAACGGAGCGGCTAATACATGATTTTTTTCATGCCGCCTCGTAAACATTTTGCCTCATAACAGTAGACCAATAAAATTGATGAGTAGTTCACAGAGGTCCAATGAAATTGTACGATAAATCAAGCGCACTTTCACAATTAAATTATTGTAAATCAGTCATTTGTACTCACCCTCATCAACATGGAAAACACTCGAAGAAAAGCATTGTGCTGCCTTTATGGCAGTTACTTAGTTTATAATATTTTCGCTTAGTAATTCATTTTCTAGTTAAAGTTAGAAGAGTTTTAACTATATTTGTTTTCTGTACTACATCGCGGGATGCTATGACGTCACATCCGGTTTCGCCGCGTCTTGTGGGAAAAATGCCGTTTGCGATAAACGGAAAGGAGGGGGGAGCGCATTACGCGAGCGGCATTGGATCTGAGCGAACGCTGCTTTTAAATGCCGTTTGCGATAAACGGGACGGCGGGGGGGGGGAGCGGCGGAGCGAAAACGCTGCTTTTAAGTTAAAGGCGATCAATAACTTTTCCTGGTAGGCTGCAGTATATATATTTTTTACCAGTCGTTAGGAGATATTGGAATGTTGTTCAGTAAAGAAGTATACGCAACGTATATTTAAAAGTAGCCGCGTTACGGGCACAGTTCGAAAAAAAGCATTTGCAATATGTATTTGTTTTTGTTACCATATGGATTTAATTAAAAGTTAAAAAATCCTCACGTGTAATATCTTTCTGTGTAAATATCTCATATTACAACGTGGGACACCTGCGGCCGAAAATCCGGTGCGGCCTAAAATCCGGTGCGGCCTTTACAAGTAAAAAATTGATTTTATTTCTAAAATTAGAGCCAGCGGCTTTTAATCAGGTGCGCTCTGTAGTCCGGAATCTACGGTACTAAGAACAGATTGGAATAATTTCCCTGAAGCTGACTTAAGGTCTCCGGTCACATGGTTTTATCTATCCATACTCGTAACTAATAGAATTAAATCTATTATTTTATGTAAAGGGGATTTCTTCTTTTTCTTTGTTACTGTGTATGTAATCAAAATGGCTTCTTTGTTTTGTTAAAAGTAGGAATGCTTCTTTGTTGCGAGAGAGTGCTGGAAGCTTGTTTGGGTTAAAATTTACTGATAACGAGAATTGTATTCCTTTGTAAACCAGTTGGGATTAATGTTGTTCTTTCTTCTGAGTCTGTAAGCTATTGTTGGCGGGCTTTTGGGGAGATTGGCGCGAGGGGGTGAGAGAGAGAGGATGCAATGCTGTAAACTGGGCGAGGAACGGACCCCGGGGGGGGGTCCAAGGCCAGGAGGTACCCCGAGGAGAGGAGATGACGATAGATGTGCTTGGTTGACCACTTCGGGTGGTCCTGAGCTGCGAGTCGAGGAGTTTGGAGGGGATCGAATGGTGGCCAGAAGACTTCAGTAATTGAGCTCCAACGGTTGTGCACGAAGTGGTTTGGACTTTAATAAGTTTGGTGCCTTTTCTTTATTGCTTTTCCTTCATATATACTGTATCATTATTAATCACTTAGTTATAGTAACCTTTATAAATTGTACTCATTTAATCGCATATGGTGTACTGTCTGTTTTTGGGCGAGGCGGGGACATCACACAGCATCCACACCAGCTGATTACCCAGTTTGGCGGGGCCGAAGGCTGCTCCCCCTAGACGAGAACGAGCTGAGCGAGCCTGAGGCGACCCAGGGGGTTACATTGTGGGGTGCTCGTCCGCGATTGATTTCTGTGGAAGCTGTGTGATCACCCTCTTTAAATTATGTCTGCGGCGAAGAGCTGGTGTGCCTTTGTGGGTGTGCGATTGCTGGTTATCACTGCGTGTGTGTTGGGTGGGGTGGCAGTTGGTGCCCCAGAGGGTGTTGTTCAAGTTCCGACTAGCGTTGACAAAATGGTGCTGGGACCATGGGTTGTCCGTACTGGGCATGTGAGTACAAAGATCTCCGTTTGTGAAAGAGATATTGAGCTGATCGCCGTGAGTATGAGGCCATATTACCTGCCTCGAGAATTCGCAAGCATCATTGTGGTGAATGTGTATGTCCCGCCGCGTGCCGACGGAACGGTAGCGTGTGACGTCATCAGCTCCGCTGTTGCTAGGCTTCAGACACAGCACCCTGAGGCACTGGTGATAATTACAGGGGATTTCAACCATGTGACTTTGGACAAGACACTACCTGCTTTCTCCCAGTACGTGGATTGCTACACCAGGGGTAATAGGACTATTGACCTACTGTATGCAAACGTAGAGGAGGCATATACTGCATCCCCACTGCCTTCATTGGGGAAAGCTGATCACAACCTGGTTTTGTTACAGCCCAGATATAAATCAATTGTGAGGAGGCATCCCACTACCACACGCTCTTTTAGGAAGTGGACTCCTGAAGCTGAACAGGCCCTGAGAGACTGCTTTGGTACTACTAACTGGGATGTACTGCAAGGGGGGCTCTGTGGGGGCATTGAGGAGGTCACTGAATGCACAACGGACTATATTAACTTTTGTGTGGATGCAGTTGTCCCTGTTAGAACTGTTCGCTGCTATCCCAATAATAAGCCCTGGATCACTAGTCACATCAAAGGCCTCCTAAACCAGAAGAAGAGGGCCTTTAAAGATGGTGATCGGTTGGAGCTTAAAAGAGTTCAGAAGGAACTCAGAGTACAGATAAGGGGGGCAAAGGAGCAGTATAGGAGGAAGCTAGAACAAAAGCTGCAGAAAAAAAGCATGAAGGAGGTGTGGGATGGGATGAAGATCATCACTGGATGCGGTGCAAAGCGGGGGGCGAACATAAGTGGAGATGTGGAGAAAGCGAACCAGCTGAACAACTTCTTCAACAGGTTCGACAGCTCAATCTCATCCTCACCGCAGAAATCCACACCAGGCTTACTTCCCTCACAGGAAAATAGCCACTCACAGGAGACCTTGCCCACGCCCAGGATTACGGCTGCACAGGTGGAAGGTCAACTGAGGAAGATCTGTACCAGCAAGGCGGCTGGACTGGATGGAGTTTCCCCACGATTACTGAGGGCCTGTGCGACTGAGCTGGGAGAACCACTACAGCGCATCTTCAACATGAGCCTGGAGCAGAGAAGAGTACCCAGACAGTGGAAAACATCCTGTATTGTCCCGGTACCGAAGAAACCACAACCAAAGGAGTTGAATGACTTCAGACCTGTTGCCTTGACGTCGCACGTTATGAAGACCATGGAGCGGCTGATAATACAGAATCTGAGGCCACAAACCAGGCACGCCCAGGATCCTCTTCAGTTTGCGTATAAGGAGAAGGTGGGAGTGGAGGATGCTATCATGTATTTGCTGCACAAATCACTCTCTCACCTAGATGGGGTCAGTTGTGCTGTGAGGATTACATTCCTTGACTTCTCTAGTGCCTTTAACACCATCCAGCCCAAGATCTTAAGGCACAAACTAACGGAGATGGGAGTAGACTCTCACATGGTGGATTGGATAGTGGACTACTTGACAGATAGACCTCAGTATGTGCGGTTGGGAGACTGTAGGTCTGACACGGTGGTCAGCAGCACAGGGGCGCCACAGGGAACCGTACTCTCTCCGGTCCTGTTCACCCTGTACACATCAGACTTCCAATATAACTCGGAGTCCTGCCATGTGCAGAAGTTCGCTGATGACACGGCCATAGTGGGGTGTGTCAGGAATGGACAGGAGGAGGAGTATAGGAAACTGATACAGGACTTTGTGATATGGTGCGACTCAAACTACCTGCGTCTCAATATCACCAAGACCAAGGAGATGGTGGTGGACTTTAGGAGATCTAGGCCTCATATGGAGCCAGTGATCATTAATGGAGAATGTGTGGAGCAGGTTAAGACCTACAAGTATCTGGGAGTACAGTTAGACGAGAAGCTAGACTGGACTGCCAACACAGATGCCTTGTGCAGGAAGGCACAGAGTCGACTGTACTTCCTAAGAAGTTTGGCGTCATTCAATGTCTGTAGTGAGATGCTGAAGATGTTCTATAGGTCAGTTGTGGAGAGCGCCCTCTTCTTTGTGGTGGCGTGTTGGGGAGGAAGTATTAAGAAGAGGGACGCCTCACGTCTTAATAAGCTGGTAAGGAAGGCGGGCTCTGTCGTGGGCAAAGTACTGGAGGGTTTAACATCGGTAGCTGAGCGAAGGGCGCTGAGTAGGCTACGGTCAATTATGGATAACTCTGAACATCCTCTACATAGCACCATCCAGAGACAGAGAAGCAGTTTCAGCGACAGGTTACTATCGATGCAATGCTCCTCAGACAGGATGAAGAGGTCAATACTCCCCAATGCCATTAGGCTTTACAATTCTACCGCCAGGACTTAAGAACTTTTTAAAAGCTATTATTAATGCTTTTTGAGATAGTGATTTAGATGCATATCATATTTTTTACTGAGTTAAGTATTGTATGTAATTAGTTTTGCTACAACAAGTGTATGGGACATTGGAAAAAAGTTGAATTTCCCCATGGGGATGAATAAAGTATCTATCTATCTATCTATCTACTGTTTGGAGAGTGAGGAGTGACAGGTTGGGATGTTTCAGCAGTGGTAGGCTCCGCCCGGTTGTTGGAATAATGTCCAGCCCTAAAGGGGTGGATGCATGGGTGGAGCGGACCTCTCAGTTGTTGGGTGAGTGGCAGTGCTTGGCTGAGGGAAAGCGACAGTGTTTGGTTGAAAGTTTGAGTAGGCGGGCTGATGGCGTTGTTAGAACTGTCGGGTACAATTACCTTGAAGTGACAGCTGCCAGTTCCGGGGAAGTTTGGGAAAATGCGTGTGGTTCGACTGGAAGTCAAATACCGCAGCTGGGGGGCTTATCATATCCCTGACAGGAGATTGGTGGAAAGTTTTTAGGGTATCCCGTTTGGCTAGGGGGGCAGATAAATTGCTTGCGGTGCCCAGGGGATCTGTCAAGGGGATCAGCTCCTCCCTCAGTTGTTCAGTTGATCCGAGAGCTGTCGGAAAACTTAGAGGAGGCCCAGTGGGGGAACGGCTTGCAGTCTCTGGGGGAGCACGTTCCCAGCGATGTACCAAGGAACTCCCGAAAGGAACAGACCCTATTCCTGAAGGCTTAGAGGGACCAAGCGCACAGGTGTTGTTACGGATGGATGGAAGTCAAGTTAAAGCCATCCTCGGCACCAGGGCGCCGGTTAAGTTGCTGTACAGTTTGTTTTATAACCGTTATTGGAAGCATTTACCCTTGACGACATTGAGGGCACTGGAGATTTGGGGTACCAGTGCCAGTGATTATCCAGACGACGGTTGTTGGTCAGTGAAAATGGAGTTCTTGGAGGCAAAAGTGGAGGTGACTGAGGTTCGTGAATCATTAATGCTGATGTGTCTGGACACTGTTGAGACGGGCAACGTTTCGGTTTTGGAGAGAACCAATATCCTGCTGGTGCGCTTGGGGGCCTGCCTGGAGGAGGCGGGTGAGCGCTGTTTGGAGGCATTGTCGATGCACCCAGAGTTTCGAGCTGCTTGTGCAGATGTGTGTAGCAGCATTGGGCCGATACCGAATTCAAACAAGAGCCGGTGGTGGTACGGCCTGGGGGAAGTATCTGAGGGTGAGACCCTCTTAGTGGACGCTGCGAAATACCACGAGGGAGGGGAGTTGACCGCTGAAGACACCTTGGTGAGAGAGAGGTTGCGGCGACTGGCCCCTACAGCCGTGGAAGACGTAGGCAGCGTGTGTGTGGATTATATTGCGCTGAAGAGGCGCACTGTCAGTGACCAGAATATGGCCCCGAGGGCCGAAGAGGCGATGGCCTGTCTGAGTGGTGTGAAGTGGTTTAAGGTGCTGGATCTGAGGAATGGATGTTGCCAGATCCCGATGAGTGGGGCCGACAAGGAGAAGATGGCCGTTATAAGTTCCCGAGGAGTCTTCCGGTCCGAAAAGATGCCACAGGGCATATCCAGAGCCCTTGCAACCTTCCCGCGGGGCATGTGGAAGACCATGGGGGATGTGGAGGCATTTGGAGTTTTGGTGTATGTGGATGATCTCTTGGTATTTGGATTTGCCTCAGGAGAATATGAAGTGAGGTCGTTGCAGGAGCGGCTGAGAACTACAGAGTTAAAGTGTTTTCTGGACATGTGCCAGGGCTGGTGAAGGTCGCAGCTCGTGAGTGACTGTCTCTATGGAATCAAGTTTGAAATGAAGACCGAGAGACTGGAGAAAGTTGATCTGGAAGAAGTCATGAGGAAGAAAAAGCTGGAGAGAAGTGCAGTGAATACTGAATAGGAGGCTGAAGAGACTGCAGGAGCAGCGCAGGCCACGTGTTTCCGTTTGGAGAAGATCAAACAGCAGCTACCGATCGCAGAAATGAGGAAGAATACAGATTTGATGGATAATGTGCTGGATGTGTGGTACATGCTGCCTTTTGCTGACTTTCCCTCGATTGAGGAAGAGACCTTTGGCCCTTCTCCCACTGAGTCAGGTGTAGTGGGGAGGGTTAGCTGTGTGCAGTGGGGGGCATGAGTGAGAGGTTGAGAGAGGAGTTGGTAGTGGGCCCAAGGTATCCCCAGTTGTGTCCTAGTCTGAAGGGTTTAGGTGAGTGGGTACGGAGGTCTCAGAAGGGTTAGGGAACTCCCAGATAGTTGGCCTATGTAGTGCCTGAGGAACAGGGCGTGAGGTTTACTGTGTGGGGAAGAGATGTCACTGTTTGTGTTTGGGTTAGGGTGTGTTGGCAGGAAAGGTGGCGAGTTATTTAATAGTCATGAGGACATGACTTTTATTTGGTGGGTGGAGAGTGTAAAGGGGATTTCTTCTTTTTCTTTGTTACTGTGTATGTAATCAAAATGGCTTCTTTGTTTTGTTAAAAGTAGGAATGCTTCTTTGTTGCGAGAGAGTGTTGGAAGCTTGTTTGAGTTAAAATTTACTGATAACGAGAATTGTATTCCTTTGTAAACCAGTTGGGATTAATGTTGTTCTTTCTTCTGAGTCTGTAAGCTATTGTTGGCGGGCTTTTGTGCAGATCGGCGCGAGGGGGTGAGAGAGAGAGTACTCGATGCTGTAAACTGGGCGAGGAACGGACCCCAAGGGGTGGGGTCCAAGGCCAGGAGGTACCCCGAGGAGAGGAGACGACGATAGATGTGCTTGGTTGACCACTTCAGGTGGTCCTGAGCTGCGAGTTGAGGAGTTCGGAGGGGATCGAATGGTGGCCAGAAGACTTCAGTAATTGAGCTCCAACAGTTGTGCACGAAGTGGTTTGGACTTTGATAAGTTTGGTGCCTTTTCTTTATTGTTTTTCCTTCATATATACTGTATCGTTATTAATCACTTAGTTATAGTAACCTTTATAAATTGTACTCATTTAATCGCATATGGTGTACTGTCTGTTTTTGGGCGAGGCGGGGACATCACACAGCATCCACACCAGCTGATTACCCAGTTTGGTGGGGCCGAAGGCTGCTGCCCCTAGACGAGAATGAGCTGAGCGAGCCTGAGGCGACCCAGGGGGTTACATTTATAATCCATCAGCACAACTCTTCATCATAGAAAGTTTGCAAAAATATGACTAAAGGCTGTAATTTTCTCATCTATTTCCTGAAAGAGTTTTGAGTGAAGGTCCTTAGCTTCTGGAGCTTTATTCTCACCTTAACTATTAAGTAAATCATATTACGTTCAATAAGTTATATATCTCAAATCATTTTCCTTCTCTTATCCTTAAAATTTATACACAATACTCACTGATCAATAATCATCATCAATCAAGATTATCGAAGTCCATTTATGGAACCTGCTTCTCCTTCAAATGCACACCATTCCAACAAGCCTCTCAACCATATCTTACAGATGCCACGTGCTATCAGGTATTTAACTATACAGGGGGTATCATGCAGAATTGCAGTATGCTGCTTGAATGGTCCAGAAATTGAAGTGTGCTATCTACATTGGGGATGGTTGCCTTTCTCTCATGTTTCCCTCTCTAATGTGCACTGCAGAGTGGAGTCAGGAGCACATGAAAAGCAGGCAGCATTTGTTTCAGAGTAGCCACCTGAGTCGTCTGACATTCAAAGTTAATTTATTATCCAAGTCTACTATCCTGAGATTTATTTTCATGTAGACATTCACAGTACAGTGAAGAAATGCAGCAGTATCAATGAAAAACTACACACAGACCGAGACTGATAAGCAACAAATGTCCAAAAGATTAATTGCAAATAAAGAAGAAGAACAAGAAAAAGAAGACGAACAAGAAGAAGAAGAAGAAGAACATGTCACTTCCAGGGCCACACCTGAAAATAGGATACACACCATAAGGTTTACAAGATATTGCAGCACATTATGGTTACCACATCCTTGTGAAGTTTAAAGATTCAATATTCAAGTTTATTTTGTCAAATATACATAGGAATATACAGTCACCTGCATCATTTGCATTAATAACCAACATACCAGAAGATGAGCTGGGGGCACTCACAAGTGTTGCCACACATTTTGGTGCCAACATTACATGTCCACAATGCTAAATTGTGAATTGCAGTATTCACTGACATTTATGCCTACACACGTGTACACACAAAAAAACTGCTCTCTACACACATACTGCAGACATAATTTTCTGTTGGGCCCTGCTCTTCTCTCTTTTTGAAGGCTCTCACTCTGTGGTTATTTTCTCATGTTAGATGTCCCCAGGAAAATAAAAAGTGTAGGCAAGAATGTCAGTACATTATATAACATCCATCCCTACCATTGCACACCATGAAGCCTTTAAAGAATATTGTCTCTTCTAGTCTAGCAAAGTATTTTTCTCCAACCAGTTCTACCCCCAAATAATAATCACCATTATATCTGTAGCTCAGTAATGATCCTCAAACTAGCAAAGGATGGCTGGCTGTGGGAGCTAGTGATTGGGGTAGAGATAATGATTTGGGGCAAAGTACCTTGTTCTGTTCAATGCTACAATTCCCAGGCATGATTAACCAAAGCAGTTATTCAGGTTGTCACAGGTAACTTGTCAGGATGGCTTCAGATCAGCGTTGTCCGAAGACTGATAACACAATATGATAGGCACTTCAAGCATGAGTCATGACTATCACTAACCAAACAGCAGTAACTTCAACAAAACTGTGTGCAGGTGGTGTGTCAACCAGATTTGAGCCAAAAGCCTTACAGTTGCCCCAAAAATACAGCACTGAAATTCACCTCCCAGAGCCTTAAGAATCAGGTCTGTTGTAAATTAAAGAGCATAAAATGTATGACAGATTGGACCAGAAACAAGGCGGCAGAGATTTGAATGGAAAATTCTGAAAAATAGTGTATATGGCCTAGCCCTTGATGGGTAAAGCCCTCCCCATCATTGAGCACATCTACAGAGCGGTGTCACAGGAAACCAGTATGCATTATCACACAGACCCCTCCACCCAGGTCATGTTTGATTTTTGCTGCTGCCATTAAGAAGAAGATACAGGAGCCTGATGACTCACACCACCATGTTCAGGAACAGTTATTAGCCCCTCAACCATCAGGCTCTTCAAACAGTGGGAATAACTTCACTCAGCTTCACTTGTCCCATCACTGAACTGTTCCCATAACCTATGGATTCAACTTTCAAGGACTCTTCATTTCACGTTCTCAATATTTATTGTTTTTTTATTTATTATTAGTATTTATTTTTTCTTTTGTATTTGCACAGTTGTTTGATCTGTTGGGTGTGGTTTTCATTGATTCTATTAAGGTCTTCGATTTACTGAGAATGCCCATGAAAAAAATCAAACCTCAGGGTTGTATATTATGACATATTTGTATTCTGGTAATAAATTTACTTTGAACTTTGAAGATAATGTTGATGGAGGTTGCACTTCTGCCATTTAAATCTGGGATAAAAAAATAGATTTTAGCAGAGGATGAGAATGCAGCGATGATGATGCAGCTATAGTGATGCAAAGGAGTAGGATGCAGTGAACGCTCTGATGCTAAGGATGTGAGATTACTTCCTTTTGTTGATGGGCACATTCCTATCACCAATTTGATGGATGACTTATTCATTAAGTAGCCTCAGAGATTCAATGAGATGGGTTTTAGTCAGTGTTTCCAAAGTCTTCCTGTGACCGTGGGCATCTCATTTAGTTTCCTGCTTTCAAATGCACAGGACATAAAACATAGAACAAAGAACAATATTGTGCCAACCTTTCACTCTGTGCCAAGATCAACATCCCACATAGCCCTCCATTTTTCTTTCATCCACATGCCTAACTATATCTGTTAAATGTCGTTCTTCTATCTACTACTACCACCAACCCCTGTGATGTGATCCACGCACTTATCCGGTCTCTGTGTAAAAAACCTACCTCTGATTTCCTCCTTATATTTTCCTTAGATGTATGCACTCTCGTATTAGTCATTGCCACTCTGGGAAAAAGGCGCAGGCTCTATCTATGGCTCTTAACATTGTATAAACCTCTATCAAATCACTTCACATCCTCCTTTGCTCCAAAAAGGAAAACCCAATCTTGCTCAAACTTTTCACATAAGACATGCAAAAAACATGTCTGGTAGGCTAATTGGGCACTGTGAATTGCCCCCTGGTGGATATGTCAATGGTACAATCTGGTGGGTAATCTGAGGAGCGAATCAAACATGGGAGTAAATATGGGCTTGTTGGTTAGAGCTGATGCAATGGGCTGAAGTGCCTGTTTCTGTGCTCAATACATCTGTGAACAGATAGGTAGCAAACATATAACTATGCAAGTTATCTTTTGTTTAATTCATGTGTTCAGGATCTGTAAGTCATTTTCTCTTTCTCATCCTTCAATTGTCAGGATTGCATTGTGTATAATACTATTGACAAAAGCCTGTCAAGGGTCAAATCACTTTATGAATTGAAGCAGATCTTTCACGTGCACCTAGAGACAATTAAAAATGCATTTACTGTGATTCATGTTCAAAACTAAGTTGTGGATAAGGAGACAAATTAAAGTTTAAAAAGCATTTGCTAACTGTCACTATTTATCGTTTAACCACAAATCTGAATTACATGTGGAGCATGTGTCATGAAGCACATAAGTAGTAAGTTCAGCAAGAAATAGGAAACAGGCAAGGACCATTAAATCTGATGTATATTGCACACTTATGAAAGTTAAGTGCTTCTCAAGCACATAAAGGGAACCACCTTCCTTTAGTATTTTTCAACTCTGGCAGCTTCTGCATACCCTGTTCCTCTTTCCTACTAGAGCCAAACCTCCAGCATGCAAATCATTAGGTTCAACTTCCTCCTCAATCTCTCCTATTCTCTACTTCCATTGCCTTATTTAAGACCTTCTTTAAAACCAGCTTCTCTAAATAACTTTGCATCGGCAAAGATCTCCATTTGTCGCCATTTCACCCTGGAACTGAGAGCAGCGTCAATAATTCAACATCTGCACACTTCGCAAGATTCTCCAATGGTATCACAAGATATCACTTTGAAGTTAGTTGAATTTAATCCTCACTGTAAAAATGCCCTCAGAAAGTTACTTACCTGTCACAATGCAGAATCAGACCATTCTGCTCGCTGATCCATGCAGCCCCCAGCACAATTCCATCAGCCACACTTCCCCTCTCCTTGCTTCCCTATAGACTGCAACGGATTCTGTCTCATGTGTATTCCATGCTTTCCTACCACCTTCTCTGTAAACTGTATATCAATTCATGTGCTAGTTGAGCCTTTGCCACACGGAGCCAGGTTTCAATCCTTCTAGAGTTGTAGCCCATGGGTTTCCCCTCAGTGCTCTGGTTCCCTCCTACATCCCAAAGAAATGCAGACTGGTAGATTCATTGGCTGCTGTACGCTCCCCCTAGTGTGTAGGTGAGTGGTAGAATCAGGAGAGAGTTGATGGGAATGCGGACAACAAGCTGTCCTATGATCTGTGTTCCAGAATAAAGCAAATAGAAGTAATGAAGAACTATTTAAGTGGGGGTGATGGCTATTATGGTTCTGATGGGCTGAAGGGGTTGGTCCTGTGCCGTATGATTCGATATGTCTGTACCCTATCACTGCCCCAAAAATCAAAGTTGATATCCATTATCATTATCTCAGGGAAACATCACAAAAACATATGTTTTAATATCAACATGTATAAGATCTATTTATGATCTTTTTGAGCTATACTTGGTCATGTATTTTTCAAGAGTTCTTTGGATATATTTGTATGTAATAAAAGTCAGGGCTCAGGTCCCTGGGATAGTGTAATGCTTTACAGTGCAAGTGATCACAATTCAATTGCCAGTGCTGTCGGAAAGGGGTTCATATATTCTCCCCTTGACTGCGTAGGTTTCACCTGGGTACGCTGGTTTCCCCCCACATTCTAAATATGTAGTGGTTAGTAGGGGCTAGTATGCTATGAGCATGCTACGTTGGTGCAATAAGCAGAGCAATAGTTGTAGGCTGCCCCCAGCACATCCTCGGACTATATTGTTTGTTGATGCAAATTACGCATTTCACTGTATACTTTGATGTACCTATAAAAATGTACCTTTAATCCCCTTAAACAAAGGCCTAACAATGACAGAGACCTGCAGGATTCATAAAACAGGAATTGTTCAATCTTTCTAGCAGCTTTCTTTTAGCAAGGCAGTGTAAGTTGTAGATTCGCTGCTGTATAAGATGATAAGAGACATTGTTAGTATGAGTAGTCAGAGGCTTTTTCCCAGGGCTGAAATGGTGGCCACAAGAGGACACAGGTTTAAGGTGCTGGGGAGTAGGTACAGAGGAGATGTCAGGGGTAAGTTTTTTACTCAGAGTGGTGAGTGCGTGGAATGGGCTGCCAGCAACGGTGGTGGAGGCGGAAATGATAGGGTCTTTTAAGAGACTTTTGGATAGGTACATGGAGCTTAGAAAAATAGAGGGCTATGGGTAAGCCGAGTAAATTCTAAGGTAGGGACATGTTTGGCACAACTTTGTGGGCTGAAGGGCCTGTATTGTGCTGTAGGTTTTCTACATTTCTGTGTTTCTATGTCTGCTCTTCAGGGCGTGTTCCCTTCTTTGGCTTGGTGTAGATTTTACTGACTAATGCTTCAGCTATTCAGCTTGGGACCCTTTGCTGCGATAAGCTCACTTCACACAGGTAAGTGTTGAAGTAAAAATTGATCCCATCTTTTAGGAAGCCACAAAACAGTGTTTTTCTATAGAGAGACAGGATACTGCAAATGCTGTATCTGCAGTAAAGCGAGTCAGGCTGTACTTGTGAGGTCAGAGGGATGATCAATGTTTCAGGAAAATTCAACTGAGTTCCTTTTGGCAGTTTGTGTTTTGTTTAAATTCATTTTATTCTAAGCTGTCATTGAAGATCAGTTGTTTAGATTTACTTTTAAATATGGCCTTCTATTTATGCTTTTTTCCTGTTACTTAATCACAAGGTTCAGTGCCTGAGATTCATCTTTTAGCCATTCCATAATCTCTGCTAAGTGAGTTAAAGAAAATTTACAGCAAGCCAGAGTCTTTTAAGAGACTCTTAGATAGGTCCATGGAGCTTAAAAAAAAAGAGGGCGATGTGGTAGGGAAATTCTAGGCAGTTTCTAGAGTAGACCACATGGTTGGCACAACATTGTGGGCTGAAGGGCCTGTAATGTTCTGTAAATTTCTATGATCTATGTTCTATGTTCTGCATAGAGGCAATCTGGCTCATTATGCCAGTGCTGGTTCTTACAAACAAGAGCTATAGTAAGTCCTCCACCCAGACACTTGCCTGCAGCCCTACAAGTTCCTCAACTACTGCAACTAACTAAATACAGTATATAAAAGCTCATTTTGTAGGAATTAACATATTAATGGTGATAAAGGTTTGGTTGGGCTACTAGAGAGCAGACACAAATGGTCTTTTATGGTTGGCAAGATTTGTCACTAACTTGAAGGTGAGTAATTGTATCTGTACGGAGAGCAAAATAGGATAAGATTACACTTGGTATACATCTGTACTTGATTATTGATGTGGACTTGATGGGCTGAAGAGCCTTTCCTGCACTGTATGGCATTGATGAGCTCTCATCTGGAATATTGTGCACAGTATTGGCCCCCTTATCTAATGAAGGATATTAATGCATTAGCAATTCATTGACAGTTCCCTGGATTGGAAGTGTTCCCAGATAGGGATAAGGCAATCATCCAAGTAAACGATGCTTTGTGCATCCTTGAAAATAATTATTGCCCATGAAAATACATTAGAGGTAGAACCATACCATTTATATCTTCTTTCTGCAGCAATGAATAGTAAAACTTACCCTGAGCATTCCTAATCCAGTGAGACAGCACAGCCAAAGAGAAGTCAGAAATCAATTGAAGATCTGGGATTAACTAGTTAGAAACAGGACACAGGATTATAGGGTGTGACTAAAATGTTAGAAAGTCAAATAGCAACAGAATTGACAAAATCACCAGAGGTAGTATAATTCTTCTTTTGAGTATTTTGTATATGCACTTAGTGGCCATTTTATTAGATGCACCTATGCACCTGTTCATTAATAAAAGCAAATAGGTGATCAGCAATCAGGTGTCAGCAATTCAATGGGTAAAAGCCTGTTGACATGGTCAAGAGGTTCAGTTGTTGTTCAGACCAAACACCAGAATGGGGAAGAAATGTGATCTTCGTGACTTTGACTGTGGGATGATTGTAGGTGCCAGATGGGGTTATCTCCTGGGATTTTCACACACAAACTGCTGATCTCCTGGGATTTTCACACACAACAATCTCTAGAGAATGGTGTAAAAAACAAAACAAAAAAAAAACATCCAATAAGTGGCAGATCTGTGGGGAAAAATGTCTTGTTAATAAGAGAGATCAGAGGGGAACTGGGCAAACTGGTTCAAGCTGACAAGAAGGCAACAGTAAGTCAAATAACCACATGTTACAACAGGGGTGTGGAGAAGAGCTTCTCCGAATGCACAGCATGTCAAAATTTGAAGTGGATGGACTACAGGAGCAGAAAATCACAAACATACATTCAGTGGCCACTGAGTGTAGATCCAGTTTGAAATAATACAAATTCATTTTAGATTATTTTATAATGTGGATATTCTTATGTGCATCATTTGCATACACATTGTTGTTGGAGATACCTAGAGATTTTTAGAGGTTTACATATAGAGCTCAGAAACAGATCTCTCCAGCCCAACAAGCCTCTGCCACCCAATTACAGCCATGAGCAATTGTCTACGTGGGAGGAAACTGGAGCACCAAGAAGAGACCCACTTGGTGATGAAGAATATATATAAACTCTTTACAGGCTGCAGTGGAATTGAATCTTGTTTGCTAATGTTGTAATAGCGCTATGATAACCATTATGAAGCTGCTTGTAGACATCACAGAACACTGTGATTGATTAAAATCATAGAGTCTGATTTATATTCACCATCTAGAACTCACGTTTCCATACACAATACACTGGAGGATCTCAACAGGTCAGGCAGCGTAAGTTGTCGATTCACTGCTGTCTGCAATCCAGGACGTATGTTCCCTTCTTTGGCTTGGCATCATATTTTACTGACTAATGCTTCAGCTATTCAGCTTGGGACCTTCTGCTGTGATAAAGTCACCTCACACAGGTAAGTGTTCAAGTAAAAATTGATCCCATCTTTTAAGAAGCCACAAAATAGTGCTTTTCTATAGAGACACATGATACTGCAAATGCTGTATCTGCAGTACAGCGAGTCAGGCTGTACTTGTGAAGACAGAGGGATGATCAATGTTTCAGGGAAATTCGACTGAGTTCTATGGCATCTATGGAGAGAAAAGCGGACAGTCGACATTTCGTGCTGAGGCCCTTCATCAGGACTCAAGTCAACAGTTTATCCCACTTCCTAGATACTGCCTGTCCTACTGAGTTCCTTTAGTATACTGTACGTGTGTGTGTGTGTTGCTCAAGATTTTCAGTGTCTGCAGAACCTGGTATCAGGTTTCCATAACTCTGATATCTGAAACAGAGTTTGAACTTTGTGAACTTTAGCCACCAGGTTTCTCACAGCTTTCACGAAAGGTTCAGAAGGAGAAAGTTGCTTTAGAGAATTCCCCAGAGCCATTGCATAAGTATTGATAATGCAACACTGTATTCTGTATTGTTGTTAAAATATTAAATACTTCCCTGATGAATTGGAAGATGAAGAGTACTATGCAATGTCACCCCCAGTGAGGATTTGTCAAGAGTTGTGGGATCCTTAGTTTCTTCTCTATTGCCAGCAGTATGGCAAATGAAATGGATAGAATCTCTCATTAACTGTCCATATGATGGCAAGCAGAACCTAACAGCAGTGGTTAATACAACAATGTATTCAAAACGTGGTTAGCATTGTTCATGGTTAGAAAGCTGTACTGTAGCGATGTACTACATACAGAGCTAGAAACGACGACACGCAGTCGGTAAGTCATTTCGAGACCAGTTTATTCAAACTTCGCGGCACTGTTTTTTAATCCCTAGTTCCCACCCTCTCCGGGCGGAAATGACGTCAGATGTACATTACCAAAGTCTCTCCCCGCGCGTGGGCTATTTGTGAGCTGGTTCGCCTGTTCAGAAAGTGGGTCGCCACAATACAGTCAACAAACAAACCCTCAGCTTACTCATCCTATTTTTTCTCTCTATAATCTCATCAACTCCATCCAGATTGTACCATTTACCTGAATGCAGAAGGCAATTTGGAATAAATGATTAGAATGATCTAAATATAAAACTTAGATTAAGGTACAGCACAGTAATGCCCACAATGTGGTGCCGAACTTTTAACCTTCTCCAATATCAATCCCATGCTTCCCTCTCACAATGCCCTCCACTTTTCTTTCATATATGTGCCTATCTAAGAGACTTTAAAATGTCCTTAATACATCTGCCTCTATCATCATCTATGGCACTGTGTTTCACACACTTACCAAAAATAGCGCTACCATAACCATTACGACATCCTCCTGCATTCCCCTCCAATCACTTTATAATTACATCCTCTCATGTTAGCCATTGCCACCGTGGGATTACAAGGTTTTTAACTGTATCTTTTTGGGATGTCAGAAGAAACAAGAGCACCTGGAAGAAACCCATGCAGTTTCAGGAGGATTATGTAAACTCCACATACACTGTGCATGAGGTCAGGCTTGAACCCAGGCCACTGGAACTATGAGAGAGCAACTCTCCTAAATTTGCTTCTGCACTACTCAAAAGTTCTTTGAGGTATCGGCACACAAAATACATGACAAGGGCCAATTCACTGATGTTGCTGAAGGCAATCTGAGTGACAACAGAAGTGGAATAATGTGACCAGTGTGCTGGGAAGAGAAGGCAGGGCTGCCCAGTGGATTGTCGGCATGTCGTCATAGACCAATCTCATCGAGGTGACTGACAGCCAGGGTCTAATTCACTCTTCTGCAGCAAAAGTCAGAGTCATTGTCTTCAGGAACCGAAGGCAAGTGAAAAAATCCAGAGGGAAAGCGTGATGCTGAACTAATGATTTCAGTCGAGATAATAAACTGCTATAATTTACAATTAAATGAGATAGTCTGAAGAATATTTGCACAGAAAATAATACAGCTTACGCTGCCAACCAATAAAGCATCCAATTAATTCCTTGCCCAGTGAAGGCTGACATTCAAAGATGCTCGTTTTACATCCGATATCAATTGCTTCTGCTCCCTGGCAGGAAACGGTTTACCTGTAATCTTTAGCTGAATCATTTAAGCTGAAAGAAGCTTTTTCTACTATAAATAGTCAAGCTGATGAGAGAGAGGGAGAGAGGGAGAGAAGGAGAGAAGGAGAGAGGGAGAGAGGGAGGGAGGGAGAGAGGGAGAGAGAGAGAGAGAATCACAATGTTTGAAGGTACAGAATGGGAAACAAGATGGTTACACTTGGTCACTGGAGAAATGGGGCAATAAATCGGAGAGCCATGCCGGAGGAATTCAGCAGGTAAGGCAGCATCTATTGAGAAGAGTAAACAGTTGATGTTCTGGGCCAAGACCCTTCTTCAGGGTTGGAAAGGAAGAAGGGAAGGCAGAGTAAGAAGGTGAGAGGAGTGGAGGAACAAGCACAAGGTGGCAGGTGATAGATGAAACTGGGAGAAGAGGAAGGGTGAAGAGCTGGGAAGTTGACAGGTTGAGGAGGGGGAACCTGATAGGAGAGGATAGAAGACCATAAATGAAAGGGAAGGGTGGAGCACTAGAGGGAGGTGATGAGTAGTTAAGGAGTTGAGGTAAGAGAGAGACATGGAAATGGGGGGTGGTAGCAATTACCGGAAGTCAAGAGCAATTGATGTTCATGCCATCAGATCAGAAGCTACCCATACAGAATATAAAGTGTTGCTCCTCCAACCTGAGTGTGGCCTCATCTTGGCAGTAGAGGAGGGCAAGGACTAAGATGTCAGAATGGGAATAGGAAGTGAAATTGAAATGGGTTGCTTTTTCTGACCAACAGGTCCTCTGCCAAGCAGTCTGCCTATCTACACTGGGCCTCATAGATATTCAGAAGGCCACACTGGGAGTATCAGATACATTAGATGACCTCAGCAGACCCGCAGGTGAAGTGTCTTCTCACCTGGAAGGACAGTTTGAGGTCCTGAATGGTAGTGAAGGAGGAGGTGTAGGGGCAGGAGTGGCACTTGTTCCAATTGCAAGAATAAGTACCAGGAGGGAGATCATTGGGAAGGGACAAGTGGACAAAGGAGTCAAGTTGGGAGCAAATCCTGCAGAAAGCAGATATAGGAGGAGGAAAAGATGTGCTATGTGGCGGGATCCCGCTGGAGATGGTAGAAGTTACAGAGAATTATGTGCTAGACATGGAGGCTAGTGGGATGGTAGGTGAGGACAAGGAACACTCTCCCTGGTTTGGGGGCAGGAGAACAGGGTGAGGGCAGTGTTATAGGGGAAGAAGGGAAGCTCCTTTCTTTGGAGAAGGAAGACACTTCATTAGTTCTGGAATGAAAAGCCTCATCCTGAGAGCAGATGCAGTGGAGACAGAGGAACTGAGAAAAGGAATTGGCATTGTACATCGACTGTCTCCAGAAATAGATATAGAGAGATCAAGAAAGGGAAGGGATGTGTCAGAAATGGACCAAGTAAATTTGAGGGGTGGGTGGAAGTTGGAAGCTGGAGGCAAAGATGATGAAGTGGATAAGCTCTGCATAGGTGCAGAAAGCAGCACCAAAGCAGTTGTCAATGTAGCGTAAAATGAGTTGGAAATGATACTGGTGTAGGCTTGGAACATGGACTGTTCCACGTTGCCAACAAAAAAGTAGGCATTGCTGGGACCCATGAGAATGTCCACGGCTACATCTTTGGTTTGGAGAAAGTGGAGGAGCTGAAAGAGAAATTATTTAGAGTGAGGACCTGTTCCACCAGAAGGAGAGTGGTGGTGGTGGAGGGAAACTGGTTGGGTTTGTTGTCCAGAAAGAAGTGGAGAGCTTTAAGGCCCTACTGGTAGGTGATAAAGGTGGATCAGGACTAGACATCCATGTGAAAAAGAGACGATTGCTGCCAGGGATCTTGAAGTTACCGAATAGATTAAGCATGTGTGAAATGTCACAGATGTAAATAGAAAGGGATTGAACTAGAGGGGATAAAACAGAGTTGAGGTATGCAAATATAAGTTCAATGGGACAGTTCGGTAAAAATCTGAGAATTCGCCTTCATATGATGAAAAGCAACAATCTCTAGATGGTAAAATTAGAAACAAAACCAGCAAGTGCTGGAAATATTCACCAGCTAAGTGCTTTCAAGCACCTTCTGCATGTTTCGGAGCTGAGCCTATTAGGGTGATTTCTGGTTTAGCACATTTACATTAAGTAAATGACTTTGGCCCCCAGTGTTCGGGTCTGAGTATAAATTGTGAAGTTAATTTGGAGTGCAGCTCTGAACAATGGGCTCCTAAAAGCTATGAATCCCATAATAGACAATGGTGATAAAAATTTGTTTGGATGTCTGTGGCGTGGGTGCAAATCGAGAGGTGTGAAGTTTGTATGAAGTTTCAAAGAAAGTATTGTAGATACATTATAAATATGGAATCCACCTTTGATACTTAACACATAAAATATCAAGGCCCACATTGAGCCATGCAAACCTTTTGACCAACTAGGCCTCAATACAATGCCTGCTGTATCTTCATTTGATGAATAAAAAAGTTTCTTCGTATTTACCAATACTTTTCTCTGGTGATTTTATTCGCACAACATTTGGTGTCAGAACTGGGATACATTCATACAACCCATCATGTAAACAGCAATCTTAGCAATCTAAGTAGGTGAGTACTTTTTAAATTAGCACTCACTCTTGGACCTGTTTGGGTCAGTGGTACATGATACCACAAGTTATCACAAACACAGAGAGCTGAACTCGTAGATATAAAAGTATTGTCTTCATGTGCATGTACATTTATGTAAGAGATGCTGCTGAGACGGTGCGTGTGCTGCTGAGGACACGTGACTCAGCCTTCAGAGCAGGCGACAAGGCAGCCCTAACAACAGCGAGGGCCAAACTGTCCCAGGCCATTAGAGAGGCAAAGTGTGCACACACCCAGTGAATCCACAGGCACTTCCAGGACAGCGGCGACATGCGGCACATGGAAGGGCATTCAGGACATCACGAACTACTGGACATCATCACCTGCCTGTGCTAGTGATGCCTCCCTCCCAGATGTGTTGAACAACTTCTACTCTCGTTTCGAGGTGGAAAATGACATGGTTGCGAGGAAGATCACTCCTCCTCCCAATGACCAGGTGCTGTGTCTCACTGTGGCCGATGTGAGGAAAACTCTGTGCAGGGTCAACCCACGGAAGGCTGCTGGACCAGACAATATTCCTGGTAGAGTGCTCAGAGGGTGTGCAGACCAGCTGGCAGATGTTCTCACTGACATCTTTGACATCTCCATGAGCAGTGCCGTTGTTCCAACACGCTTCAACACCGCCACCATCATCCCCGTGCCGAAGAAGTCTTCAGTGTCCTGCCTCATCGGCTACTGTCCCGTTGCTCTCACATCCATCAACATGAAATGTTTCGAGAGGCTCGTCATGAGGCACATAAAGACCCTGCTGCCCCTCTCAGTGGACCCCCTGCAGTTTGCGTATTGTCCCAACCGCTCAACAGACGACGCCATTGCCATCACCCTCCACCTGGCCCTAACCCACCTGGACAAAAAAGACTCGTACATTCGGATGCTGTTCATAGACTTCAGTTCAGTATTCAACACAATCATCCCTCAGAAACTGATTGGAAAGCTGAGCCTACTGGGCCTGAACACCTCCCTCTGCAACTGGATCCTAGACTTCCTGACTGGGAGACCTCAGTCAGTCCGGATCGGGAGCAGCATTTCCAACACCATCACACTGAGCACGGGGGCCCCCAGGGCTGTGTGCTCAGTCCACTGCTGTTCACTCTGCTGACCCACGACTGTGCAGCAATACAGAGCTTGAACCATATTGTCAAGTTCACCGATGACATGACCGTGGTGGGTCTCATCAGCAAGAACGACGAGTCAGCTTACAGAGAGGAGGTGCAGCAGCTAACAGACTGGTGCAGATCCAACAACCTGTCTCTTACTGTGAACAAAACAAAACAGATTGTTGTCAACTTCAGGAGAGCAAGGAGCGACCACTCTCTGCTGAACATTGACGGCTCTTCGGTAGAGATCGTTAAGAGCATCAAATTTCTTGGTGTTCACCTGGCGGAGAATCTCACCTGGTCCCTCAACACCAGCTCCAAAGCAAAGAAAGCCCAGCAGTATCTCTACTTTCTGCGAAGGCTGAGGAAAGTCCATCTCCCACCCCCCATCCTCATCACATTCTACAGAGGATGTACTGAGAGCATCCTGAGCAGCTGCATCACTGCCTGGTTTGGAAATTGCACCATCTTGGATCGCAAGACCCTGCAGCAGATAGTGAGTTCAGCTGAGAATATCATTGAGGTCTCTCTTCCCACCATCGCGGACATTTACACTACACGCTGCATCCACAAAGCAAACAGCATTGTGAAGGACCCCACGCACCCTTCACACAATCTGTTCTTCCTCCTGCCATCTGGCAAAAGGTACCAAAGAATTCGGACTCTCACGACCAGACCATGCAACCGTTTCTTCCCCCAAGCCATCAGACTCCTCAATACTCAGAGTCTAGACTGACCTTGTAATTTGTCCTCTACTGTGCCTATTGTCTTGTTTATTAATTATTGTACTGCCCTGCACTGTTTTGTGTACTTTATGTAGTCCTGTGCAGGTCTGTAGTCTAGAGCAGTTTTTATGTTGTTTTACGTAGTCTAGTGTAGCCTTGTGCTGTCTCACATCGTCTAGTGTAGTTTTGTGTTGTTTCATGTAGCACCAGGGTCCTGGAGGAACATTGTTTCATTGTGTACTGTACCAGCAGCTTATGGTCGAAATGACAATAAACTTTACTTGACTAGACTTGACAAATCTTTGTGTGTTAATTTGGTGGGATAGAGCTACCAGTTGTGAAGGGTTGTCATTGAAGGTTTCGGACACCAGTGGGAGCGTGTATACTCATTCTGAAGGCTGCATTTTAGCACATTCCTGTCATTTTACAAGAGTGTACAAGACCATAAGACATCAGAGCCAGTATTTAGCTATTCAGCCCATCAAGTATGTTCCACCATTCCATCATGGCTGATCCTGGATCCCATTCAGCCTCATACACCTGCCTCCTTGCCATATCCTTTGGTGCCCTGAGTGATCAGGAAACGATCAACTTCCCCTTTAAGTATACCCACAGACTTCACCTCCATCACAGTCCATGGCACAGCATTCTATGGATTTACTACTCTCTGGCTAAAAAAATTTCTCCTTACCTCTGTTCTAAAGCATCACCTCTCAATTTTGAAGCGGTACCCTCTAGTTCTGGATACCTCCACCATAGGGAACGTCCTCTCCACATCCACCCTATCTAGTCTTTTTAACCTTTGGTAGGTTTCAATGAGATCCCCCCGCATTCTTCTAAACTCCAGTGAGTACAGGCCCAAAGCTACTAAACACCCCTCATATGTTAACACCTTTGTTCCCAGAATCATCCAGGATATGTTTGTGTGCCTTGGTGTAACAGTTGGATGCAGGGGAATACAGCAGGCATCATGAGTTCAGGCACTCAAAAGTGGCAGATTGAGGAGTGCATACTCTATGGTTTTAAGTATGTGTTGTTTAACTGGTACCTGCCATTTATATTTTGCACAGAGTTAGAATTAGTGTGGAGATATTTCAAGGAGAGATTTTACCCAGATATCTGTCAGGATGATATTTATTGAGTTTACGCAAAGTCAGTTCAAGAACCCTGATAATCTGACCAGCCTTCAACTCTGATTACGACCATTTATAAGTCCTTCACCCCCCCAGGGAGAAACAGAGCATTTTGTCAGATTTGCCATCACTTAAAGTCACATGTGGGAATTTGGAATTCTGGTACAAGCTTGAGGAAACGGTTGAAATTCATCAGATGCACCCTAAGGATATACACGTGTTGGTAAAAGTGAAGAGCCCAAGGAATACGTGGGATGGTCTGGCCCAGGGGGTGCGGAATGGTACATGAACAATTTCTGGGAATGCCAGCAATGAAGAATATTATCCCTCTTTTAAAGGGGAAGTGAGACAGCGACTAGGGGGGAGGTGAGAGTAACTGGGTAATAATAATGGCAGTGATTCAAAGAGCTGATGAGACAGTGATGGATTATGCAGAACATAAATATCGAGCATATGCAGAGTATTCCGAGATGGATAATCCAGGGAGGGACGACCCAGTCTTCCTGAAAATGATGAAGGAAGGCATGAGCTCAGCCCATCAGAAGGTTTTAGATTTAGGGATAATGTTGGGGTTGACCTACTCTGTAATCATTTTGTGGCCCAGTGAGATAGACCAAAGAAAGTGCAAGAGAAACCATTAAGTGGCTATAGCAGATCCAGCTGCTACAGCGTCACAGAGGGTTTGCTTTGTGTACCGGTACCTGGGACACGTGGCAAGAAAATGCTGGAATAAATGTGGGAGTGTAATGGTGTTGATATGCTACAGCTGTAGCCTATCAGGACATGGTTGGAGGCAGTGTCCAAAAAAGAAGAAAGAAAAACAGGTGAAAGTTAGAGCAGACATGCAATCTCTCACCCTGTCAGTGCCCAGTCTGACCCTTTGACTCTCAATCAGATTATAGAACTGGAGAAGACAGTTTCTAGATCAGAAAAAGATGTGGTGGCGCTGGTGACTAGCAGATGTACACAACAGTATTGTTAGGGGACCAGCAATGCGATATGTTAGTTGACACAGGGGTATCAGTATCAATAACTGGCTTACCCTTGCCAACAACTGGACAGGTTATTTATATTACAGGTGTCGGAGGAAACACAGTGAAAGCAGAAAGAAGCGAGTCACAGACACTTGAGATTGGCAACGTGCAGCTTCCAGTGGATTTCGGGGGTCTGTCTAAATTATGAGGGCACTATCCTTGGACTAGACACCCTAAGGGAAACAGGGGTGTTCTAGATTCAGGAAAGGGAAAAATAAAATGAACAAGTCAGGGCAGTGAGCACATACAACCAACAGATAACACAGCATAGCCAGTGTAACCACACGGACAGCTGTTCAGGTAAAGCGAAGGAAATAAAACACCAGGGGATACTCAGAGAGACTGCATCAACTACTAACTCACCCATATGGCCAGTAAAGAAGCCCCCAGGATCATATCAGTTAACAATACACTGACCACCATAAATAAGACCACGCCAAGATCGCATCCCATTATGGCGAGCCCTGGAACAATCCTGAATGGCCTATCTCCTGAGTGTATTTTTCATTCCTGAATATCACTAATGGATTTTGGGGATTCCCCTTAACACCCGAGTCTCAAAACCGCTTTACTTTCACCCTGGGTGGCAGCAGTTTACACGGGCCAGACTCCCTCGGGGATTGCACAATAGCTCCCACTTCCACAAGTTTTCATAAGGTCATGGTGCAGACTTTGGAAAATCTCAGTCTAACGCCCTACCAATTGACCATTTTATAATATGTAGATGATCCACTTATTGCTTCTGAAGATGAAGCAGGTAACTTAGCCAGTCTTTTAGAGATACGGCAAAATGAGGGGATTAAAATCAGTCCACATAAGGGTCAGATAGGAATGCAAACTGTACAGTACCTCGGATACACCATTTCCCAGAGGAGGAGGAACACACCAGAAGACAGCAGTTTGGCAAACAGCTTAATGCACTATCCAGTAAACGTAAGGGGAGTGAGAAAGGTAATGGGTTGATTCAATTACTGGCATAATTTCATACCCAAGTTCTCAGCAAGAGTGGCTCTATTAAAGGAGGGAAGCTCCCTCTGGAAAAAATAAGATGGGGGCCAGATGAGGAAAAGGCTTTTACGGATATCAAGAAAGCCCTGGTCTCTGCACCTGAGCTAGGATTATCAGATGCGGCCGCCCCTTTCACCTATTCTGCGCCAGTGAGGGTGGGTACTACAATGCAGTAGTGATGCAGGACCATGGGGACACAAGATGGCTGGTGGCATGTTATTCAACAAAGCAGACACTTCCCCGCCGTGTGGGCAGTACAAGTAAGCAAACCAGTTCTAATGATGGGACAACTCATACGACGCTCACACCATACCATTGTACAGCTCCTGAATACGGGGAGGTGAGAGAAGTCATTGACAACTGAAAGGCAGGTATTCGACAACTGCTGGAAGCAGTGAGTCTGCCAGCAGAGGTGGCAGTAATTAAAGTGGAAGCTCACCAGAAAGGGAGTGTAAGGAGCAGAGAGGAAATGAGTGGGCAGACATCACTGCAAAGGAGGCAGGAGAGGAACAAGAGGCAATTGAAATTACAAGTGTGCAGGAAGAAATGATGGAAGCCAGTTTAGGAAAATTATATGAAGGTGTGGAGGGAGCAGCGTGGGAGAAATGGAGGAGAAAGGGAGTAAAGGGAGCTGAACATGTGGAGAGGAAGTAGTCTTGGTGGCCCCACCATGTATTAGGAGCATACTACTGAAGTTATATCATGGGCTAATGCATCAGGGAAGGCAAAGGAGATCATGACCCTCCGGCAGCACTGGTGATGGCCAGGGATGGGCAGGGATGTTGAGAAATTCTATGGCCATTGTATCATTTGTGCCCAGCATACTCCTGGTAATGGCATAAAGCAACAGCTGCTGTGAACAGAGCTACTGACCCTTACTTTTGGCTTTAACAGAGTAACCTGGCATGGACACTACAGTTTGGAGGCATGAGGTAAAGTTGCTTTATGCTGCCCGAACAATTGCTGAATCCCCAGGAATAAGTATAAAAGTTAATTTTAGTGTACGATCAGTGTTTGATATTCAGGTATCTCAGTTCCCCTTGGAAAAAGATGATATCCAAAAACTGGTACAACCATCAACTTGTTCTAGGAAAGAGTGCTGGCTGTCTATTTCAAAATTGGTTGAAAATACCAAATCAAGCATCTGGCTAGTGAGCAATTGTGTTCCCCTTCTTATAAAATCAATATTATCTCCCTTATCCCATGGGGCCTACCAAAACTGTGATTAGTGGAAAATGTAAATTCTAAAATAGTTAGCTGTTGTCACAAATAGGAGTTTGCCATCTATCCTGGACTGCTAGCATGATAATGAGGGGGAAGAGGGAGAAAGGGAGAGGGACAGAGAACAAAAAAGGAACTCAGGAAGAAAGAAGAGAGTGAAGAAAAGCAAAGAGGAGGGAAGAAGGAGGGGAAGAGGGAGATGGGGAAGAGTGAGAGGGGAGAAGAGTGGGGGTAAGAGGGATAAGGGAAAAGGGACAGAGTAGAGGGAGACAGCAGGAGGAGAAAAAGGGATGGGGATATGAGAAAAAAGAAAAAAGGGTAAAGAGTGGGGAAGGGGAGTGTGGGAATGAGCAAGTGGGGGAAGACGGTCTGGGCTAAGAGTGGGAGGATATGAGGGGAGGGGTTAGAGAGTGTGGGAGGAGAAAAGGAAGAGGCTTGTAAGGGTGAAAGACCCAATTATCAACATGGTTATTCTTGATATTGGTGGCCTTAAATAGCAAATAGATGTTACTGCCTCTATCTTATTTCTTCTTAAGCAAAACTGCAGAACAGCGATGGCTGGAGCTTCTGGGAGCATTCAAAAGGCGCAGGACAGATACATCCCAAAAAGAAAGGAGCATTATAAAAGCAGGATGATACAACCGTGACTGAGAAGTCAAAGCCAACATAAAAGCTAAAGAGAGGGCGAGTAAGAGAGCAAAAATTAGTGGTAGGTTAAAGGATTGGGATGCTTTTAAAAATCAACAGAAGGCAACTAAAATGTAATAAAGGAGGAAAAGATGGAATACAAAGGCAAACTAGTCAATAATATTAAAGAGGATATCAAACGTTTGTTCAGATATATAAAGTGTAAAAGAGAGACAAGAGCAGATATTGGACTGCTGGAAAATTATGCTGTAGAGGTTGTAACAGGAGACATGGAAATGGCTGATGAACTGAATAAGCAGTTTGCATCAGTCTTCACTTGCAGTATGCCAGTATGCCAGAGAGTGTAAGGGGGCAGAAGTGAGTGAAGTTGCCATTACTAGGGAGAAAGGTCTGTAGGTAGATAAGTCACCTGGATCAGATGGTCTACATCCCAGGGTTCTGAAAGAGGTAGCTGAAGAGATTGTGGTGGCAATAGTACTGATCTTTCTGGAATCACTGGATTCTGTCATGGTTGCAGAAGACTGGAAAATTGCAGTCTCTACACATTTCAGGATAAGGAGGGAAGCTGAAGAAAGGAAATTATTGGCCAGTCAGTCTGACCTCAGTGGTTGGGAATATGTTGAAGTCAACTGTTTAGGCCATCATATCAATCCCAGCTCACAAAGCAATCTGACTTCTCCTTTATAAAGTATACTGCTCATACTTCATCCACTTATACAGGGTCAATTTGCAGTGGTGAATTAACTTACCAATAGCAAGTTTGGCAGGTGGCAGGAGAACAGAACTGCCAGAGGAAACCTGTTTGGTCACAGGGAGAAAATGCCAACTCTATGCAGATGGCACTACAGCTCAGGATTGAACACATCAGTAGAGCGGAAAGACAGCAGCTCCAATAGCCACCCAAATTAGACTCTCATGATTCTCATCACTTTTCCATCCATTGGAAGGCTTGCCAAATCCTTTCCTCCTCGCTGCCTTTCCTTTATTTAGAGCTGATCAGCTTCAGTGGCTTTGTTCTTCTATGAGAAGGAACTTCTTCAGATAGAGGGTAGTAAGTCTGTGGAATTCATTGCCACAGATGACTGTGGAGGCTAAGTCATTGTGTTTATTTAAAGTGGAGTTTGTTTGTCAGGCTGGCAAAAGTTACAGGAAGAAGGTAGAAGAATGGGGTTGACAGGGATAATAAATCAGCCATGATGTAATGGCAGAGCAGACTCGATGGGCTGAATGGCCCTATTCTGCTCATTTGTCTGAATGTGTTATGACTCACTGCCAGAGCTGGTTCACAGATGTTCCTGTAAAGTGCCTTGGGATGTTTTATCAGGGTAAAGCAATGAGAAAAATTCAACTCGTAGTTGCTAACAAAACAAAAATGAGACACAGATCTGATAACACTTACATTTATCTTTCAAGTTGCCACAAACAAATGACATTTTGTCCATCTGCTTTCCTCACACAGCTAACAGTGACACTGACAGAAATCCATACTGCAAAGGTCCAAATCAATAGAGCAATCCATACCATCATAACCCAAAAAAAATAAAATACCAAAGGCTTACCTTCCAGTTTCTAAGGTATATTTCTTCACTCACTGAGCACACAATAACCAGCTTGATAATTTGCATTTATATAGAATTTTTAATAGTATGCACCATGAGATGAAAGTTGTACCAGGCAGGAGTGGGGAAGAAATAGTTGAGGAATAAGTTTCATGGATAATTTCAAAAGGAAGGAAAGTCAGCAGTAAAATAAAGAAAATTGAGAAGAGTAATTCAGAGTGAAGGGGAGAAATGGAAACTGAAGGGTAGAGGATGTGGAGTGAAGGAACATTAAGGAGATCTGTGACCACACAACCCTTCTCTAGATTGATCTTGAAGCAGGTTAAAAGATTGGAACAGCATCGTGGGCTGAAGGTTCTGTACTGCACTGAAATGTTCTATGTTTTATGCTTAAATGATATGCAGTCAGAATGGAGACGGTTTCTGATGTAGGAAAGGCAAGGCAATGAGTGGAAGGCCACATTCTTTGCCATCTTAGGCAGTTCTTTGACTTGCATTCATTCTGGTTTGCTGGTTTCTTAGGTGGCTGATGCACCTATGTGAGAACTGTCGACTCTGCCACAAATTGGGCAGGAGACAGCTCACAGGGAGGAGGGATAGTTTGTGAGATGCTGTGCTCTGTTCACCACTTGCTCAGGGCCTTTAATGTACTCCTGATCCCTCAATGCTCTCACTAACATACTGAAAGTGCGTTCTCCTCTATGAATTGTCATGGTCTAGAAATCCCCAGCAGTCATTTGGCATATTATTTAAGGAAGCTTGGTCTATTCTTTTTTGAATGAAATGAGGCCCTAATGAATAGGAGCAGAATAGGACCATTTGGCCCACTGAATCTTCTCAACCATTCCATCATGGGAAATTTGTTATTCCTCTCAAACTCATTCTCCTGACAACTTCTTGTAACCCTTGACACCTTTACCTATCAACCTCCACTTTAAATATACTCAATGACTTTGCCTCTACAGCCCTCTATGGCAATGAACTTCACAGATTCACCACATTCTGAGTAAAGAGATTCCTTCTCATCTCTAGTCTAAAGGGTTTTCCTTCTATTTTGAGGCAGTGCCCTCTTGTTCCTAGTCTCCACCACTATAAGAAACATCATCTGCATCTCCACTTTCAATATTCTACAGGTTTCCATGAGATCCTCTCTCATTCGTCTAAACATCAGTAAGTGTAGGCCTAAAACCATCAAATGCTCTTCATATATTAATACTGTCATTCCTGGAATCATTCTCAATGACCCTCCTCTGGACCCTCTCCAATGCAAGCACATCCTTGAAATGTGCTGGATGAAGAAGAGTTAACTGACGCAGCCAAGAGTAGATGGAATGTAAGAAGGACTTTTGCCACTGGATAAGATGTGGTGAACAAAGCTTTGAACAATTTGTATTTGAAGATTTTACAGTGGAACGGGAAGATTACTAACCTTCTAACCTTTAGAAATTTCCCCTTGTTACACAACACATCAAGATCTTTGCAGTCCTCCAATTCAAGGCTTTTGGGAAACTCAGATTTTTAGTGCTATTCCATGGAAGGCTGCCTTGACTATTTGGGTTGCAAGTTCTGGAAATCCCTCTTGGACCACTAATCATTCCATAAAATTTCTAAACTGAAAGAAAATAATAAATCTGAAATAAAATCAGTGTTTGGGTGGCAGGATGAAAAAATGCATATGTAAGAATACTGGATAAGGAGAGGACAGAATTAAATTATCACTGTGAAGTTTTTAATAATACTGATGTTTCTAATAAAAAATCAAAAATGGTACTTTATATTGCTCCCTACCCTTGGGAATTTCAAACTTGTGTAATATCATTCTGAAAACTGCCCAGTGGATATTCGGCACCCAATTGCCCGCCATTGAGAACATTTATCATAAGCGCTGCCTGGGCAGGGCGAAAAGCATTATGAAGGATGCATCTGACCATAACCGTGGACTTTTTACTCTCCTCCCATCCGGTAGGCGCTTCAGGAGCCTCCACTCCCACACCAGCAGGCACAGGAAGAGCTTCCCCCCGAGGCTGTGACCCTGCTGAATCTCACATCACAGCGCTAAGCAGTATTGCACCCATATTGTATTGTCCCAGTACTTTTATATCCGTATGTTGTAGTACTTACTTTTTATTCGCAGTTATTTTGTAAATAACACTATTTTTTTGCACTTCTGGTTAGATACTAATTGCATTTCATTGGCTTTGTATCTGTACTCGGCACAATGACAATATAGTTGAATCTAATCTAATCTAATCATTCTGAAAATTCATTGATGATTCATTTTTAAAGCAGAAATAACTTTACTTATACAATTTTACTATAAACATTTCCAAACCAAGCAACTTAAAAGTTAAATTTTGTTGTCAAGCTTGCGCCAATATTTCATATTCATTGCAGCAGTGAGCCCAGGGTTTACATCAGCCAACAACACACCATTTCTTCCTGCATGGCTAGAAAGCAACTTATATTTAATAAATGAGGTTAAAGCAATTTTATCCTTTACAAAATTCATCCAGTTTACACTGGCCACACTAAACTAGATAAATAGCACCTATTTGCAAGTACAATCTATATCCTTTTTTTCATGTAATAAAAATTAGGGCACTCTGTTAATCATTGGACAGGCTACAGAGGATGCAACTCCAATTTGACAGTAGATCCAGGGATTGTCTAATGAATAGCTACAACTAATCACTTTAAACCCTGTCTGCTTACTAATTAACCTTCTATAATAAAGGAAAGTAATCTCTTCCCCTCTCTCCACCTTCTTACTCTGACTTCTCCTCTTATTTCCAGTCTTGGTGAAGGGTGTCAACCCAAAATGCAGACTGTTCATTCCTTTCCAGAGATGCTGCCTGGCCTGGTAATTCCTCTAACATTTTGCGTGTGTTGTTCCAGACAATTGGATACATTTTACAGAAATGTACCCTGGGAGAGTATCCTTTAACAGTACAAGCACATTGCTGGGACCTGAGAACCTCAATTACAGGGATAGGTTGAATAAGTGACTTTATTTCTTGTAGAGAGTGAGGGATGATTTGATAGAAGCATGCAAAATGGTTAAGGGTTTTAGATAAGGTAAGTGAAGCAGGCGTTTTCCACTGAAGTTGAGTGAGACTAGAACTAGAGGTCATGGGTTAAGGTGAAAGTCAAAATGTTTAAGGGGAATTTATTCACTCAGAGGATAGAGAGAGTGTGGAACAAGCTGTTAACGGGAGTGGTGGACATGGGTTTGATTTCAACATTTAAGATAAGTTCGATTACATCCCCGTTTGGAATGGTGCAGTGGGATCTTGTATATTCTTCCATGAGGACAGATGGAAATTTGTTTTCCTGGACTATTAAAAAATACCACTTTAACAATGCATCAGTCCCTCAGTGTGGTACTGCAATATTAGCCAATAATTAATTATGTTAATACCAGGAGTACATTTGAATCCACAACCTACTGCAGAGGTATGGGGATTATCACTAAGCCAAGACTGACTCCAAAGATTGTTCCTGCCTATGTTAGCTGCCAATTATTTGATATGGAACTGTCACCACCAAGAGCAGATTGACTGGCCTTTAATCTCATTCCTTTTTATGAAAGTTTACTGTGTCCACAGTGGCCTTGTGTTTGTTGATATGGCAGGAAGCAATTAAATCTCTATGGAGAATTCTGGATGTTTTGCAAACGGGGGGGGGGGGGGAGGGGGGTCTGTTATTCAATTTGCTGTGAAAGAACAGGTGATGTAATGTTTAAAAACCATAATAAGAACAAAAGACATAGGAATAAAATTAGGCCCTTTGGCCTATTGAGTCTGCTCCACCATTCCATCATGGCTGATTTATTATCCCTCTCACCTTCATTTTCTTGCCTTCTCCCTGTAACCTTTGACACCATGACTAATTAAGAACCTATTAAACGCCACCTTAAATATACCCGGTGACTTGGCCTCAACAGCTGTCTGTGGCAATGAATTCCACAGACTCATCACCCTCCAGCTAAAGAAATTCCTCATCTCTGTTCGACAGGGATGTCCTTCTAACCTGAGGCTGCCTGTTGTTCTAGACTCCCCATATTATATTTTAGCCATTTAAATCATACATGTAGTAGTACAAACTAAAATAGTCCATAAAAGATTCCAAATAGGTGGGTAGATATTCCATTTTGGATACCATTGATCCTGAGACTGCGTGGTTAGATTGCATTTCAAATGTATGACAATATAATAAAATCTTTCCTGAAACCAGGCAATTGGTCAAAGTACTAAAACACAACGATTTCTGCTCTTTGATTTCCCTTAAACAGTATTTGTTGATGAAATTTGACTGGTGGTGTGTTGTAGTTTCATTGCCACGGTTGAAAATTGCTTCATCACAAAAATAAAACCTTCCTAATTACGGTATCCATTCTTTCAGCTTCATGCAGCTTGATTCAGAATTACTGAAAATAATGTTGTTATAAAAATCTATACCCCACCACTTGCTCTTTTATTGGTATGCTCTGATAAGTTTTTAATAAGATAAATATTATGTGATGTGAAAGCAGAAGCATTTAAGTTGCCTGCTTGTGCCTTGCCGTCCATTGAAATGAGCACGTTTAAAGATGTTGCCTGAGCCAGCACTATCAACAAAATATTGCAATTATGACCTGGAAGTTTTGCCAGTTATATGGGCAGTGTAAATTGAATCTTTTAAACAATTTTAAACAGTTTTAAACAATTGTTGAAACCATCACGGGATTTTTTTTGTTTGCTTATTATATTAAAGTTCCTTGATTACTGAACTGGTCTCAGCTGATTCTGTCTGAATTGTGACAAATCCTGTGAGTGAATGTGCCCAGTGAGGTTGGGTGAGAACCGTAGTGCAATAATACTTTCAAAACCTAGACACAGAAATCAAGTTAGAGTTCAAGTTCAAGGTTATTGTCATTCAACCATACACATGTATACAGCTAAATGAAGCATTGTTCCTTGGGGTCAAGGTACAACTTACTCAAGCCCATCACTCCTACTGGGGAATCAGCTACAGACAGCAGCTTGCCAGAGTCCTCTGTCCTGGCCAGTCTTTCAATTTGTGTCCAGTTGTAGCCCATTTTTGGAAGACCCTTTCTCTCTCAGGGATGAGGACTTTAGAGTTTCTGTAGACTTTTCTGTAGCTCTTGGTTTTTATTGCACAGGGTTGTCAGCCCCATGACCAACTCTCCTCCTTTCAGATCTGACCATCTATGGTGGAGTTTCCAAGGTGCCAAAGGTAGTACGTATAGTTACACACAGTGATATAGTTATATTCCAGCACATACAGTCACAAAATAATATTAGCACAAGACCCTGATTGTCATGGCTTGAAGATTGACAGGTTGACATGAAGTGCGAGGAAGTGCAAGTTTATGTAAGACAGTGTAAATATGTGTAATTGCAGCAATGGATGATGAAAAGTGATGAGAGCAGGATCAGAGTGTGTCTGGGCTTTCTGACAGGGTATACCTGTATGCTAGGTGACATCAGGGTGTTAAGAATTTTAACAGCCTGGAGGAAGGAGCTGCTACCTAGCTAACAGTTCTGGTTCTCATGCTGTTCTGGTACCTTATGACTGATGGCAGGAGGTTAAAGAGATTGTGAGAAGCATAGGAGGGGTCTTTGACAATACTGACATGCACTGCATATCAGTGCCTCTGATATATGTCTGAACTCCAATTCAAGTTGTTTATTAACAAATCCTTTTCTGATTTTTAAATTAAGGGAGGGCAATATTCTTTTCTTCTATTGTGGGTTATATATATTTACTTTATCAGGATACATTCTTCCCAATTTTCATTTCCTTTGATTTCAGTGGACAGAAATTCCTATGAGGTAAACCCAACATTGGCTCTTCAAACCCTTGAATTTAGAGCTGCCTCCGTTCCTACTAAACTGTCACCACTGTCTAAATGCTCTAGCTTATCTTTGGAAAACCTGTCTCTCATGTTCCAGATAACATTCCTGTGTTTTACAACCAGACAGAAATGCAGCACCATCCTGCTGTTAGTCTTAATCGATGCAGGTCACATTGTGGGTTGAGAATCACAAAGCCTGTTCACTGAATAACAAGGATTAGTTTTGATTGGCGCTTGCATATGTCACATACATGAATTACCCATCTTCTAATTTTGGAAAGTGCGATTGTTTGCACAGAGCACGGTGTGCAGTATAGCCTGAAGTAACTAACAAGTCCCTTGGTGGGCGATTTGCTGGCCAGTGTTGCTCATGGTCTTCTCCTTTCGGGTTCACTTTTGGAATTTGAATATGCAGAAGTCTTACACTATGAAGTCACTCACTATGGCAAAGTTTCCCTTGTCTGTCTCTTTATTCACCCGTCTCTATCTCTACCCATCTTTTTTTTGTATATTACCGTTTGTCCTCTCTGTTGTTTTGTTAAAGAATCTGAGTCCTTGTTATAGTTATCGTGCTGTAACCTGCCCCAGTGCTGGTGTTACCTCTGGCTGGTTCAGGGCCTCTACAACTTCACTGTAGTACCTGGTCAGTGTCCACTCATATTTACAGAGGCCAGGAGCGAAATTATATGGAGTAACACAGAAGCAGAGTGGTTAGAATAACACTTTATAGTGCCAGCAGTAAGATGTAAGTTCAATACCCGCTGCCGTCTGTAAGGTGTTTGTATGTTCTCCCTGTGACCATGTGGGTTTTCTCCAGGTGCTCTAATTTCCACCCACATTCCCAGGATGTATGAGTTATGGTTAGTAAGTTGTGAGCATGCTATGTTGGCGCTGGATGTGTGGCGACACTTGGGAGTTTCCTTAGCACATTCTCACCACAAACAACAACGTGTGTTTTGATGCACATGTGACATAAAAAGCTTAATTTTAGTCTGAGTCTGCTGTTTCTGGAACTCAAAGTCACTGTGGTGTTGCTCATATCTGAAAGAGTTAAGAAATGGCAAGTGTAAAAGGACCCTAATGACAGTTGTATGCAGGCCTTCAAACAGCAGCCAGGATGTGGATTATAAATCACAGCAGGAGATAGAAAACGTGCGTCAGAAAGGCATTGTCATGATAATCATTGGGGATTTTAACATGAAGGCAGATTGGGAAAACCAGGTCAGTAATGGACCTCAAGAGAGAGAATTTGTAGAATGCCTAATGGATGGCTTTATAGAACAGCTTGTTGTTGAGCCCACTAGGGGATCAGCTGTGCTGGATTGGGTGTTGTGCAATGATACGAAGGTGATAAGAGAGCTTAAGGTTAAGGAATCCTTAGGGAACAGTGATCACAATATGATTGAGTTCACATTGAAATTTGAGAGGGAAAAATAAAATCCAAAGTGTCAGTATTTCAGTGGAATAAAGAAAATTACAATGTCATGAGAGGGGAACTGGCCGAAGTTGACTGGAAAGGGAGACTTGCAGGAAGGACAGCTGATCAGCAATCGCTGGAGTTTCTGTGAAAAATGAGGGAAGTACAAGACAGATGTATACCAAATAAGAAGAAATTTTCAAAGGGAAGAAGGACACTACCATGGCTGACAAGTGAAGTCAGATCCAAAGTAAAAGCCAAAGAGAGGGGCATACAAGGAAACCAGGGCTAGTGGGAAGATAGAGGATTGGGGAGCTTTTAAAAACTTGCAGAAGGAAATTGAGAAGGTCACTCGGAAGGAAAAGATGAATGATATGAGGAAGCTGGCGACTAATATCAAAGAAGATAACTAAAAGATTTTTGAAGTATATCAAGGGTGAAAGAGAGTCAAGGGTAGATATAGGACCAATACAGAATGATGCTGTAATGAGAGATGCAGAGATGGCCGAGGAACTGAATGCGTATTTTGCATCAGTCTTCACAGTGTAAGACGTCTGCAGTATACCGGACATTCAAAAGTGTTAGGGAATTGAAGTTTGTGCAGTGAAAATTACAAATGAGAAGGTGCTTAGGAAACTTCAGGGTATTCAGAAGGTCTGAGGGTGGATAAATCTCCTGGACCTGATGGAATGCACCCTTGGTTTCTGAAGGAAGTAGCTGGAGAGACTGCATTAACGATGATCTTTCAAGAATCAATAGATTCTGGCATTGTACCGGATGACTGGAAAATTGCAAATGTTACTGTGCTGTTTAAGAAGGGTGGGAGGCAGCATTAGGAAACTATAGACCAGTTAGTTTGACATCAGCAGTTAGGAAATTGTTGGAATCGATTGTTAGGGATGAGATTACGAAGTACCTGGAGGCACATGACAAGATAGGCCAAAGCCAGCATGGTTTCCTGAAAGGAAAATCCTTCCTGGCAAATCTACTGTAATTTTTTGAGGAAATTACAAGGAGGGTAGGCAAAGGAGATGCAGTAGACGTGGTGTACTTGGATCTTCAGAAGGCCTTTGACAAGGTGCCACACATGAGGCTGTTTAGCAAGATAAGATCCCATGGAATTACAGGGAAGTTACTAGTATAGGTGGAGCATTGGCTAGCCAGCAAAAAACAAAGAATGGGAATAAAGGGATCCAATTCTGGCTAGCTGCCAGTTACCAATAACGTTCCACAGGGGTTGGTGTTGGGACTGCTGCTTTTACGATACATGTCAATGATTTGGACTCTGGTATTAGTGGATTTGTGGCTAAATTTACTGATGATCCAAAGACAACTGGAGGAGCGGGTAGTGTTGAGGAAACAGAGAGCCTACAGGGAGACTTAGATAGTTTAGGGGAATGGGCAAAGAAGCGGCAAATGAAATACAATGTTGGACAGTGTACGATCATGCACTTTGGTGAAAAAAATAAACGAGCAGACTATTATTTAGATGGGGAGAGAATTCAAAATGCAGAGATGCCAAGGGACTTTGAACTGTTGTGCAAGATACCCTAAAGGTTAACCTCCAGGTTGAGTCGGTTGTGAAGAAGGCAAATGCAATGTTGGCATTCATTTCTAGAGGTATAGGATATATGAGCAGAGATGTGATGTTGAGGCTCTATAAAGTACTCATGAGACCACACTTGGAGTATTGTGTGCGGTTCTGGGCTCTTTATTTTAAAAAGGATATTCTGACATCGGAGAAAGTTCAGAGAAGATTCACGAGAATGATTCCAGGAATGAAAGAGTCACTGTATGAGGAATATCTGACAGTTCTTCGTCTGAATTCCCTGGAGTTCAGGAGAATGAGGGGAAATCTCATAGAAACATTACGAATGTTAAAAGGCCTGAACAGATTTCATATGGCAAAGTTATTTCCCATGGTAGGAGATTCTCGGACAAGGGGTGAAAGCAGGGAGTGGGGATGACTGGAAGAATTGGATCAGCCCATAATTGAATGGTGGAGCAGACTCGATGGGCTGAATAGTCCACTCCTGCTCCTATATCTTATGGTCTTAGGGAGACTGGGTGAAGAAGGCTAATGGAATGTTGGCTTTTATTACAAAGGGAATTGAGTACAAGGGCAAGGAAATCCTCTTGCATTTGTACAGGGCCCTGGTGAGACCACACCTGGAGTATTGTGTACAGTTTTGGTCTCCAGGGTTAAGGAAGGACATCCTGGCTGTAGAGGAAGTGCAGCGTAGATTCACGAGGTTAATTCCTGGGATGTCAGGACTGTCTTACGCAGAGAGGTTAGAGAGACTGGGCTTGTACACGCTGGAATTAAGGAGATTGAGAGGGGATCTGATTGCAACATATAAGATTATTAAGAGATTGAACAAGATAGAGGCAGGAAATATGTTCCAGATGCTGGGAGAGTCCAGTACCAGAGGGCATGGTTTGAGAATAAGGGGTAGGTCATTTAGGACAGAGTTAAGGAAAAACTTCTTCTCCCAGAGAGTTGTGGGGGTCTGGAATGCACTGCCTCAGAAGGTAGTGGAGGCCAATTCTCTGGATGCTTTCAAGAAGGAGCTAGATAGGTATCTTATGGATAGGGGAATCAAGGGATATGGGGACAAGGCAGGAACCGGGTATTGATAGTAGATGATCAGCCATGATCTCAAAATGGTGGTGCAGGCTCGAAGGGCCGAATGGTCTACTTCTGCACCTATTGTCTATTGTCTATAAATTCTTTTTCTCTCTTCGAGAGTCATGACTCTTTGGAACTCTTCCCCAAAGGATGATGAAAGCAGAGTAGAGATAGGTACTTAAAGTGCAAGGGGGTGATAGGTTATTGTGGCAAGAGAGACCCTTTTCACTACTGTTAACTGACTACAGAACGAGAACAGCAACGTCACCGTAAAACAGCGACTGAATTTGAAGTGCTGTTAGTTATGGAGTCATAGAGTCTCAGAGCTGTATGGCACTAGAATGGGTCTTTTCACCCACCATATACATGCAGACACTTTTGCTTATCTACACTAATCCAGCTGCCCACGTTAAGTCTACATCCTTCTATAATTTGCCTATTTAAGCGTATGACTAAATATCTCGTAAATTTAATAATTACATCTGATTCCACCACCTCCTCCAGCATCGCCTTACAGATATCAGTCACACATTGAGAGAAAAAGCTTGCCTGTCAAATCCCTTTTAAATCTCCTAACTCTCACCTTAAGACTATGCTTTCCCGTTTCTAGTATCTCGCCATGGGAAAAAGATTTTGACGAGCTACTCTATCTATGCCTCACATAATGTTATATATTTCTATCAGGTCACTCCTGAGCTTCTTTCACTCCAGGGAAAAGAGGTCCAGCCTATTCAATATCCCTGCATAGTACACCAATCCTGGCAACATCCTATTGGGGAGTGACATTGTTACTTTTTTCCATTTCGTTTATCTTCCAAAGTCTCATTTATGATGCACCATCAATAACTCACTCTGAGACGTAAGAAGAGAGTTATCGGCTTTTATTGACTGGAAGAATGAACAACCCAACATCCTGGAGAATGAGGGCCGGCCTCAGGCCTCATTCGCCTTTATACAGGGGTTTGTGGGAGGAGCCACAGGAGCAGTCAGCAGGGGTCTGTTGGGAGCAAACCACTCTGGTATATGTAGTTCACCACAATTTATAACCACAGTACAGAATCACCTGAACTTAAAACTCTTTGAAGGAGTTATCTGGTTGGTTCCAGCCCTGATCATTCTCCAAAGGATTGAAAACCTTGTTCTCTGAACTTATTCTATTTTCTGTTGAATGCTATTACTGGATCTATGCCTACGCACATCTTGTCTTTTCATTATTTACATGTTGCTTTATCTATGTAGTATTTATTTGTATCTACCGCCCAAAGCACAATTCATACAGCATAGGACTGGTATCTACAGATAACATGTACATATTGTGTAGGTATCACAAATATGTATAATTTGTACATAGCATATGTAGTTATACAATAAATATATTGGCTGCTTATCTATGAATGAATGAATTAATATTGATTTGTCCACTATCACTGTATCTTGCCTTATTCTCTCTCTCTTTTACACACACACACACACACACACACGTGACAGTGAGATGTGCAGAACAAGATGCAAGCTAATCCCTGGTGTTATCTATCATGTACTCTGCAGTCTTGGAATGACTGCTGGTGTTGTTAGAATTCAGTGCATTTGCGGGACTGGATTTTTATTCATTTGTTGACCCATTCAATTAGATTTGTATCTCGCATAAAACAGAAATTCTAAGAATTGTTATGTCAAATACTGTAACCGGTACAAACAGTTACAAAGTTTGGATAAAGATCTGTTTTCACACAATGTCTCAGTGGTTTGCATTGTTAATACAGAGACAAGGTAGTTGCCAACTCTGACTTCATGTAGTCCTGGAGGTTTTGTCATGTAACTTTCCATTTTCATTTCCCCCGCCCACTCAAACAGTACTCTACTGACCCTCATTTATACCTCTATTTGCTTATAAAGAAATTATTCAATCACTGATTCATTGATCTTTACAGGACTGGGTAAACTGCTTGTGATATTAAAAGATTACAATAACTCATAAGTTGCCGAGACTTGCAGAGCCTAACCTCCTTGCCTTATTTGAAAAGTAACACCAGTGACCACAAACTATCTCCACATGTGGTGTTCACAGTTTTGGAGTGAAAGGCTGAACCTAATAACATCAGACTCAAGAGACAGCAACTCAACCAATTATCCTTCAGTATGGCACAGCACTCAACAGCGACTTGTTTGAAAGATAGATGCTTATATTCCTGCTACAAACAACAAAGCACTTTGTATTTATTTATCACTGATGATGGTATTGCTTTTGAAAAAAATCAGGATGATTTAGGATTTTCAGGGAAACTTCACAGTGCTCCCTTGTTGTTCCTGGCCTTGTGTTTGCATACGATTCACAATGTGAATTTAGTAGATACTACCTCAGAAATGTTCGTGGGTACACTGACTTTGTCGTATGGCTTTTTCCCAGGGCCGAAATGGCTAACATGACAGGGCACAGTTTTAAGGTGCTTGGAAGTAGGTACAGAGGGGATGTCAGGGTTACGTTTTTTATGCAGAGAGTGGTGAGTGCGTGGAATGGGTTGCCGGCAACTGTGGTGGTCTGAGTCCATAGGACACTCAAAGCTGCTGCTTAGGTTCATTCTATGGTTAAGGAGGCATAAATTCCATTGGCCTTCATCAACCGTGGGATTGAAGAGCCGAGAGGTAATGTTACAGCTATATAGGGCCCTGGTCAAACTCCACTTAGAGTACTGTGCTTATTTCTGGTCACCTCTCTACAGGAAGGATGTGGAAACTATAGAAAATGGTGCAGAGGAGATTTACAAGGATGTTGCCTGAATTGGGGAGCATGCCTTATGAGAATAGGTTGAGTGAACTCGACCTTTTCTCCTTGGAGTGGCAGAGGATGAGAGGTGACCTGATAGAGGTGTATCAGATGATGAGAGGCATATATCGTGTGGATAGTCAGAAGCTTTTTCCGAGCGCTGAAATGGTTAGCACCAGAGAGCACAGTTCTGAGGTGCTTGGAAGTAGGTACAGAGGAGATGTCAGGGGTAAGTTTTTTATGCAGGGAGTGGTGAGTGTGTGCAATGGGTTGCTGGCAACAGTGGTGAAGACAGAAACAATAGGGTATTTTAAGAGACTCCTGGATCGGTACATGGAGCTCAGAAAAATAGAGAGCTATGGGTAACTCTAGGTAATTTCTAAAGTAAGTACATGTTCGGCACAGCATTGTTGTCCAAAGGGCCTGTATTGTGCAGTAAATTTTCTATGTTTCCAAGTTTCTATATGTACAGGTTACAACTCTCACTTACCAGCAGTGGGGACAAAGAACATTAAAGTTGGGTGGATGGGCTTCCAACCAAGCTATTTGCTTCGTCCTGGACAACACCAGCCTCTCTAGTGTTGTTAGAACTACAGAGAATTCTATCATCTTGAAGTTAGTGGAAGAGATAGAGTGAACCCTCATCAACTGGTGAATGAATCAGTAACCACAGCACCAGAGGGCCCAACCTCAGAATAGAAGGATGTCCCTTTAGAAAGAGATGAGGAGGAATTTCTTAAGCCAGATGATGGTGAATCTATGAAATTCATTGCCACAGATGACTGTGGAGGCCATGTCATTGGGTATATTTAAAGCAGAAATCAATAGGTTCTTAATTAGTAAAGGTGTCAAGGATTATGGGTAGCAAACAGAAGAATGATAATAATTCAGCCATAATCAAGTGATGGAACAAACCCTTTGAGCCAAATGCCATCATTCCACACCAATGTCTTAAGGATGTTCTTCTCTGACCTGCACTCAACCTGGTTAAGTTTCTGATCAATGGCAACATTACTCAAAAATAAAAATAAATTAAGTTGATCATCTTGAGGTGGACTGTATTGGCTCTGCTTTTTGTGAATAAGAAACAGATATATTATAACTGTGTGACAACACTGGCAATAAAAGTTTGGTTGGAGGAGTAACAATTTCCTGCTGCTAGAGCCCATGTTTTCAGTGACTACAGCCAGGGTGTTGTCTGGTCCTAATGCCTTTGATGCTTGCAATTCTTTTAGCCATTTCTTGATGTGTCATGTCTTAGACATTTGCATGTTGGGCTTGATCATAATTGAGGATGTCAATGTCTTTGAAATGTTCTCCTTCTGCTTGCCATATTTTTGTCCACCACTACTGACACCTGAATGTGGCAGGACCAGAAAAAGTGAACCTTTATCCAGTGTTTGTGGATTATATTAGTCAGGAGATTGACTACCACTTTTTATTTTTGCCATACTTGACTTGGTACTTCACCAGTTTAGTGCCTCAATTAAGCTACACTTGGTTCTGTTTATTGAACATGCTTGTACACCCTTCACTGAACCAAGATTGCTCCTTCAGCATCAAAGTAACAGAGGGACATCACAGTAGCACAGCAGTTAGCACATCAGTTACAGATCAGGGCTCAATTTCTGCTGCTGGAGACTATACGTTCTTCCCATGATCGTGTGAGTTTCCTCCAGGCTTTCCACTTGCCTCCTATATTACAAGATGTGGCCACTGGAAGCATGATGACACTTGTGGGCTGCCCACTTCTGTGCTTATTTGATTTGACACAAACAATGAATCTCACTGTATTTTTCAATGTTTATGTGACAAGTAAAGTTGCTCTTTCTTTCTTTGTGAAGGTAGAGGTTTGACTTCAGCTAGCCTCTGGTGGCCAATCTCATCAATATTGCTGTGGTGAACTACATATACCTGTCTGGACACGCCCCCCCCCCCCGCTTACTGGAGAGGGAGCTACCTGCTAACTGGAGGTGGAGAGGGAGAATGCCACACTGTGGAAGGCCACACTTTTAACCCTTAAGTCAAAGGGATTGCCGGTCTCTCAATGGCAGGAGGTCCTCCCCGAGGCACTCCACTCCATCCGCTCTCTGTTATGTACGTCCACCAATGCCACCCCTCATGAGCGCCTCTTTTCTTTTCCCAGGAAGTCTGCCACTGGGACCACCCTACCGGCTTGGCTGACATCCCCAGGACCAGTGCTGCTCCGGAAACATGCGAGGAGCAATAAATACTCCCCGCTGGTAGAGAGGGTTCACTTACTACATGCGAACCCCCAGTATGCCTACATGGTCTTACCTGATGGGCGGGAGGACACGGTCTCCGTCCGCGACCTGGCGCCCGCAGGAGCAGCAGACTACTACCCCGAACAATCCACGGTAACTATGAACCCTGTACTCAAGGTGACACCACGCACACCAAGCCCTAAACAGACTCCTCACAACACTCCCATTCCGGGCGCCTCGCACACGCATGAGGGATCACTGACGCCTAGTGGGCTGACACCTCCAGTCAGGCCGGAACCAGCACAACCACCGTCTCCGGTGCAATCACCACCAGCACCTGTGCAATCACAGCCGGTGCTACGTAGATCGCAGCAACAGATTGGACCACCTGATAGACTTAACCTGTAAATATACTTGTAAGAAACTTCGCCCCATGGGGACTCTCTTTTAAAACAAGGGGGGGGGGGTGAATGTGGTGAACTACATATATCTGTCTGGACACACCCCCCCGCTGACTGCTCCTGTGGCTCCTCCCACAGACCCCAGAATAAAGGCGATTGGAGGCACAGCCCCTTCCTCAGTCTCCAGGATGTAGTGTGGTGGTCACTTGCTGCTTGTTCTTTTTTCCAGCCAATAAAAGCCTATATCTCGTCTCACATCTCCGAGAGTTATTGATGGTGCATCAATTGCCATGGACTGCCATTGGTGAATTTGTAAGAACACAAATATGCTTATCCTTTTTTCTGATCTTCTCACTGCCTGGTGTCAAGCCAATTTAGTTGATGTGATCTCAAGGACTTGGGCACTTCAGTTGGTGCTTCAACAAAGACTGCTTAGAATGAAATCTATGCTCTTGCTTTTCACAATGTTTTGTCTTCTGCTGAGTGAGGTCAGCAAACAGAAATCTGCAAAGTATTCCTTACCTGATGCCATGAAACTCCAGGGTCAGAGTCAATATTTAACATGACCAGTGTAACTTCATTTGGTGAGTCTGTTAAGCAGCTGGTGCAAGGCATCCTCAATCTTGGCGATGGAGGAGCATAGCGTGCTGAAGTGTGTGAGTGGAGCTTCTGTACCTGGGTTCCGTAACCAATCTGCTGGAGGAACTCAGTTGGTTGGGCAGCTTTTTAAGGGGATTGGAATTGAGAATGCTTCAGGATGAAACCCTGCAATAGGAGCAAATTTGATGAACCTTGCCTGTTCATTAACTATTTTGTAATAGTGCTCACTCAGCTTTCTTCACGAAGCTCCAGATGGTACCACATCTGCAGTGTCTACGGTGATTTTAACATGTCTTAATCCAGTACCTTAAATGGTGTTGAATGCTCTGCCCATTTTAATTCTTATTTTGTGTAAGCATAGCAGTTTGGATACAACTCAATGCCTTCCTCAGAGAAGAATATTTTCAGAGAACCATAACCGCATTGGTGGTTCAGGATTTGCAAGTAGGCCTAATGGGGAGAGACAGCAGAATTCCTTCCCTGAAAGACATGATTGAACCAGTTTTTTTTTACAACAGTCCCATCTTATTGAGTCAAGCATTTTTTTTCTCATTCAAGAGTATTTAATTAACTGAATTTTAATCCTGTGGTGGGATTTGAACTTATATTTCTGAATGGTTAGTTCTGATCTCCGGGTTATTAGCTGAGCAGTTTAACCATCAAGATGCTATAGAAAGGCAAATTGTGATAAGTTTAAGGCAAACTGTTTCTTTTATTAAAATAAGTGCCTTCAAGCACCAGAGAGCTGACTTCAGAAGCTGCTCTGCAGTCATCAACTTCCCTGACTTTTCTGCCTGGATAAATTTGCACCCTTGAGTGTCAAAAGAAAGTTAAACAAGAGATTATAGATGCTGGAATCCAGAGCCAAAAAAAGAACTACAGGAGGAATACAGTGTGGTCAGGCAGCATCTGTGGTGCCCTGTCAAGATTCAAAATTATAACATACTGTTTTGTGCCTAAATCTCTCTAATAAGAAACACAACTTGCATTATTTCATATAAGCATGGAAAATATAGAAAACTTATGACAGAGAAGGAGATTATTTATATCATGAGATCATTTCCCACCAAAAAGGACATACCATGCCTCACATGAGTTTTCAACGTTATGTCTGTCTGCTATGAAGTGTCCAATGCATAGGATTGATAGAGACTGCAGAGGGTCATATACTCATCCAGCTTTATCATGGGCATAAGCCTCCCTATTGTTGAGGACATGTTCAAAAGGTGATGCTGAAGAAGATGGCATCCATCACCATCTGGGACATTACTGCCATCAGGAAGAAGGTACAGGAGCCCTACTGTGTTAGGAACACTTCTTTCCCTCTGCAATCAAATTTATGAATGGTCCATGAACTCATGTACACTCCCTTACTATTCTCCTTCACATTATTTATTTGTTTTTTAAATTGAAACTTAGAGTAAATTATTTGTCTTTCACTGTACTGTTGCCACAAAACAACAAATTTCATGATATATGTCAGTGATAATAAATCTGATCCTGATGTCCAATCCCCTGTAGCTCACAACTCTGTGAGAACACACCCACGTAAATGAATTAGACTAATAGCAAATAAGTCTCTGCACCTAAAAGTCTGCATCCAGGGTTTTGAAGTGGCTGAAGAGATACAGTGACCTCTTGTGATCTGTCAACATTTTTCAGATTCTCCATGAATCCTAGACAATTGGAAAGGCACAAATATAGCATTATGTTCAAGAAAGGAGGGATTCAGGGAGTTGAAAACTATAGATAAGCTATTAGCCAAACAGCTGTTATGGCAAAATGCTGGAATCCATTATTAGGAAGGTATTAGGCAAGAGACTTTGGAAATTTAGAGCCAAGTAAACCTTGTAGAGCAGCAAGCTGAACTGGCCTATCCCTCACCTTGGGTTCTGCCACCTGGACTCAGCCTGTGTCCGACTTTTCAGACTCAACCCAAAGATTTAGGAAATCAAAAGAAAATCAAGCAGAGTAAAAATAGTTTTATGAAAGGGAAGTTGTGATTTTCAAATTTGTTAGTTCTTTGTAGATGCAACAAACAGGGTAGATAAAGTGGAACCAGGAAAAGTAATGTATTTAGATTTTAAGAAGGGTTTTGAACAAATGGTCGAGAAAAGGCTTCTTCAATAGATAAATGCACTGAATCAGGGGTTATGTTGGCCAGAAAAATGGAGGCAAACTGAATCCAGCAACTGACACCAGTGGAAACTGGTTTTAATAAACCAGCTCTGGGAAAAAAAAACAATGGAAGTGACAGTAGGCACACGTCCTTATTTGGGAGGACCAACAATGAGGCAACATTGTTGTAACATTGGGCAAGATCCAGTTGAGAATGGTGACAGGCTAGTCAGATAAGCAAAGAACAAACGGAAACACAATGGTACAGGACAGGTAAGAAAAAGAATAAAGATCGAGTATTTTGGATGCAGAACCAGACAAAATTCCAGACACTATCCATCGCAGACGTTGATCACCTTACATCAGAAACATGGAGACATGTCAGGATCTAGAGTGAGCTCTTGGCTAATGTATGTTCCAATTCCAGGATATTAAATTTTCCATTCTGATTAACAGCTCAGGGAGTGTTGGGGAAACCTGCTGCGTGTTCTATAGTTAATCTTTTGTGAGTTACATTTAACCAAACTGTATGGATCGCCTGTCTATCTTTTATTAAACTAATAAAGATAACCAATAGTTAATACAGATTTTCTCTGTACCTAACCGGTTACTGCTGTTGAAGGTAGGACTACTAGACACTAGAATACTACAGCACAGTACAGGCCCTTCAGCCCTCGATGTTGTGCCAACCCTTATATTCCTTTAAAAAAGTACTAAACCTACACTACCCCATAACCTTCCATTTTTCTTTCATCCATGTGCCTGTCCAAGAGGCTCTTAAATACCCCTAATGTTTTAGTCTCCACCACCATCCCTGGCAAGTCATTCCAGGCACCCAAAACCCTCTGTGTAAAAAAAATTTTACCCCTGATGTCTCCATTAAATTTCCCTCCCTTAACTTTGTATATATGCCCTATGGTGTTTGCTGTTCATGTCCTGGGAAATAGGTACTGGCTATCCACCCTATCTATGTCTCTCATAATCTTATAGACCTCTACCAAGTCCCCTCTCATCCTTCTACGCTCCATAGAGAAAAGTCCCAGCTCTGCTAACCTTGTCTCATAAGACTTGTTTTCCAATCCAGGCAACATCCTGGCAAATTTCCTCTGCACCCTCTCCATAGCTTCCACATCTTTCCTATAATGAGGCAACTGAAACTGAACACAATACTCTAAGTGTGGTCTCACCAGAGATTTGTAGAGTTGCAACATGACCTCTCTACTCTTGAACTCAATCCCCCTATTAATGAAGCCTAGCATCCCATAGGCCTTCTTAACTATCCTACCAACCTGTGCAGCAACCTTGAGGGATGTATGGATTTGAACCCCAGGTCCCTCTATTCATCCACACTCTTAAGTAACCAACTATTAACCCTATAGTCAACCTTCTGGTTTGTCCTTCCAAAATGCATCACCTCACACTTACCACATTGAACTCCATCTGCCACTTTTCTTCCCAACTCTGCATCCTGTCTATATCCCCTTGTAATCTTCAACAACCTACAGCTCCGTCCACAACTCCTCCAATCTTCATGTCATCCGCAAACTTACTCACCCATCCTTCCGCCTCTTCATCCAAGTCATTTTAAAAATCACAAAGAGCAGGGATCCCAGGGCAGATCTTGCAGCACTCCACTAGTCATCGACCCCTAGGCAAAAGACTTTCCTTCCACAACTACCCTCTGCTTTCTTCCTGTAAGCCAATTTTTATCCAAACAGCCAAGGTTCCACTGATCCCATGCCCCATGACTTTCTGGATGAGTCTCCCATGGGGGACCTTATCAAATGCCTTGCTAAAATCCATGTAGAGCACATCTACCGCCCTACCCTCATCAATTTCTTTTGTTACCTCTTCAAAAACCTCAATTAGGCTCATGAGGCACGACCTTCCCTCACAAAGCCATGTTGACTATCCTTGAGTAGACTGTACTCCTCCAAATGCTCGTAGATCCTATCCTTAAGAATTCTTTCCAATAGTTTGCAGACCACTGACGTAAGATTCACCGATCCATTGTTCCCAGGATTCTCTCTATTACATTTTTTTTTAAAAAGGGAACTACATTTGCCATTCTCCAATCCTTCGGCACCACCCCTGCAGCCAAAGAGGATTCAAAGATCATAGCTACTGCTCCAGCGATCTCTTCTCACTTTCCACAGCAACCTGGGGTATATCACGTCCGGCCCTGGGGATTTATCAATCTTGATGTTTTTAAAAAGATCCAACACTGCTTCTTCCTTAATCTCCACATTGTCCAGCACACAGGCCTGTTCTATATCAATCTCACCCTGATCAAGGTCCTTTTCACTTGTGAATACTGAAGCAAAGTATTAATTTAGGACCTCCCCAACCTCCTCCGCCTCCAGGCACATGTTGCCTTCTTTATCCTTTAGCAGCCCCACCTTTGTTCTCGTCATCCTTCTTTTCTTCACATATGCAAAGAATGCCTTGGGGTTCTCCTTAATCCCACATGCCAAGGCCTTCTCATGCCCCCTTCGAGCTCTACTAAGTAATTTCTTAAGCCCTTTCCTGGCTACCCTATATCTCTCACAAGTCCTTCCTGCTTCTTATACCTAACATATGCTTCCTTCTTTCTCTCGACGAGTTGCCTCATGTGTTTCGTCAGCCACGGTTCCCTTTTCCTACAATTTTTTCTTTTTCTCTTTAGGACAAACCTATCCTGAACCCAGCACAAGTGGTCAGTAAACTTCTTCCACATTACTTCTGTGCTTTCACCCTTGAACATCTGTTTCCAATTTACTCTCGCTAGTTCCTGCCTCATCCCTTCATAGTTAGCCCTTCTCCAAGTTAAGCACTTTCCCATTTTGTCTGTTTTTATCCTTTTCCATAGCATGCTGAAGCTAAGGGAGTTGTGGTCCCTCTCATCAAAATGTTCCCCCACCAACAGGTCTGCCACCTGACCAGGTTCATTACCCAGAACCAGATCCAGTATGGCCTCTCCTCTCATCGGCTGGTCCACATACTGTGTCAGGAAACCTTCTTGAACACACCTGACAAATTTAGCCCCAGCTATCCCCCTTGCAGTCAGGAGGTGCCAGTCAATATGAGGGAAGTTGAAATCACCCATAACTACTACCCTGTATTTCCTGCACCGTTCTAAAATCTGCCTGTTTATCTGCTCCTTGGTGTCCCGAGGACTATTTGGGGGTCTATAGACTACTCCTAGTACAGTGATTGATCCTTTCCTATTTCTGACTTCTACCTGCAACAGTTTTATATTGGTGTACACTGAGACCTGTCATCCTTTCAAAACGTTCAACAAGTTAGCCACCTCAACCTTCCCTTGCTGACAATAATTGAATTATCTGTCACTCAGAATCGATACTGTTAATTTGTCCAGCATCAACGTCAAGGTAAATGACCTGTAGTTACTCAATCCATTCTTTCTTCTGCTGAGAACAATGATACTACCCTCAACAGTTATCCATTACTCTGGCACCAATTGGAGGGCCAGGGAAGTTGGGAAAATTATGTCATTGCAATTTCTTCTCATCTTTTAATAGGATGTATTCCTTCTAGGCCCAGTGACTTATGATTTTCAAAGATGCTAGATGTGCCAATGTTTTTCCTTTATTGTGGCTATTCCTTTGATATTTCAACTTAAATGGAGCATAAACTCCCGCTCCTTCTTTTGCGAAGGCAACTGCAACCGATTCATTAGGAAACTTATCCACATCTTCTATCTCCACATTCTTTCACTATTTATTTGTTCCATCATTTTTCATCTTCTTCAGCAGAAATGTCATTAACTCTTGATGAACTGTATATCCGCAAGAAGGGATATTTTCCAACCCTATTCAAGCAAATATTCTAAGAATAAGGACAACAACAGTAACCACTCTCACTTAATATCCACAGATATATATTTTGCAGCAAAAAAATGGTCAGGTTAGAGGATGCATTATGGTACCTCCTCTTTCTTAATCCTTCCATAAATTGGATCTGATAGGAAAAAGAAGTTCTAAACATTCAGCCGGATTTAATTTGCCTGAGATCTCCAGGAAAATGAGACTTGTAGCAAAATGCTTTTTGATTAAAGCAGTTTTGCCCAGTTACACAATACTAAATCACAGAATGCAAATATATGTCACTAAGAAGGAACCAATGTAGTTTGAACTCTTTGTGTTTGCTAGGAGAGCAGAAAAAGGAATTAATCAATGTCAATGAAAATGCTTCCTTTCAAGCAATGTCTTGGTTAACAGAATGCAAACGTAGCCTTTACTGCAGTAGCTTAAATTCATTGTGCAGTATAGTTTTGCACCTAATACAAACAAATCCCAGGCTCTTATTAAGCTCACCACTACCTCTTTTTTCTCAGTTTTTAAAAAAATCAAACAATGGGAATTGGTTTGATTTCATTATTTTTCCTTTATTTACAATACTGACATAGGATTTGTTCAGGCTGGGAAGACCCCTTGGAGCTTGCCTAGAAACTGATTGCTTGACTGTGATCTGACTTTTAATGCATTTTTCAATATAACCACTGACTTCACCAGCTTATTCATGTCAAGGAAATGCAAGCCATTCTTAACCAAGCATTCTTCTCAAAATGTGAAAGTATTATAAGACACAAACTGATTTGGAAAACAGTGGCTTTTGTCATGATATTTAAATCTAAAACACAGTAGGCACTTCAATGAATTATGTAGTCTGAAGTAGGGTGCATGTCTGTGAATTTGTCAATTAGCTTTATTAATTCTTACAAAACTCAGATGGATCAGAAAAATAGATACAGATCACTATGACTTTTTTGTTGATGGTAGACTGGGATTGAAGAGCTAACTTATGCACAGTGTCACACATCATTAACAAAGGTAACTGGTACTGTTATATATAAACTACTTGCAGAACTTGTATACATTGTGGACATGAGGAAGACACAATTACATTCATCAAAAAATCTGGTGCACCATGCATTGCTAGATTTCAATGTGCTGATGTTGGGTATATGTTGTGGACAAGAGGAAGACACAATTACCTTCATTAAGCAACTTAGTTAACCTATGAAATACTACAGGAAAGCTCATATAGGACATTGATGAGATTGCTTCTATTTTTTTAATGAAAGGTACTTTCACTTGGCAGAGTGTTCAATAAATTAAGTTGAGGCATTATTGCTTTTTGGAATTTCTTTTAAACCCAATGACGTCATTGGAAAATTAACCTGTTTGTGGCTTTAAGAAACAAGGTTTTATCTCCTCCAGCCCCAGTTCTCTCATTTCCTTCTTCACCAAAGGATTCAATCTTGTTCACTTCCAAAGGGAATAGAATTTCTCACCCAAGTAGCCTTTTTCCATATTATGCTGAACAGTGAGTTCTGGTTGTGTGAGATTACCAGAGCAGAAGGATTTCTAGATTGAGCAATACCAATTTTAAGGAAAATAAGGAATTGATTAAAATAGTAAATTAATTCTGCTACAAGAGAAGAGCTTGGTTAAAGGAACTCTTTAATTTACTATTCAAGGCTTCCTGCTCTCCTTTGAGAAGTTTTCTGATACAGACTTTCTGGAGAGTTAAAGATAAGAGTGCTGCAAAATCTTTAGTGTTGAGAAGATGTTACAGACCCCAAATACTCTATCATTTTCTACCATAGTGGAGATAGCATGGGAGGCTGTTAAATTTAAAAAAAAGACTATATAGCAAGAAAAAAAACTGCCATTTTGTAAAGTCCAGCCAATTATTAAGAAGCAATTCAGTGATGATCACAGAACATTTAAGTAGGGTAGGTCTCATAAGATGGTCCTGTTTATAGTCGCTGGTAGACATCTGAAATAGGCTGGCAACACATGACGGATGCCAGTTTTTGTGATGCTTTCAAGTATGAGTTGGGAAAGACTTCTCACCAGATTAAGCAGGATTTCAAATTGAGAGTTTTCCTTTCCTAGCTAATCACAAGGTTTGAGATAGTCTAGAAATGCCAGAGGGTTTTATTCTTATCCATTCTTTGAAAGTGTTGTTTCCTCAGAATTTTTTTTTGTTTATGATAGACTGTTTGAAGCTGAACACAAGTTAAATATCAGACTACTTGTATCATGTAGAAATGTGAAAAATGAAATTAACTTTTTATTGAGTATAACGCATTGCACCTTTGCATTATGGTGCTGATGCTAAAAATGTTGTGCTATAGAGAAATTCCGTTGTGATTTTCATAATCAGAACCTAAAATCCCTAAGATACACTCAAAAATATTCAGGAAACAAAATCTTTGTTGTGCAGTGTTATTACCTGAGTTAGGTTATTGAATTAATAACTGTGTGAATCCCAATCTGTGAATTTATTGCACATGAACACTAATAAAGCTAATCAATATTAAATTCTAAAGCTTCGCCTGGTCACTAACTCTGGTAACGATAAAAGCTAAAACAATAAGCTTAAATATAATAATATGATCTACAATGTCCGGGAATGGTCATAATGTTGAAACCATGAAAAGGAATTGTGTACATTTCCTCCTCTTGCACTCCAGGTTCACTAGAATCCCAAACGTATTAAGGACTGAGATCTGATAGCAAATTTTACTATCTTCAGAATGCACTGCAGCAACTCACAAAGATTTATTGGACAAGATCTACCAAATCAAAACCTCTACTATCTAGAAGGATAAGGACAGCAAAAGCATGGGAACATCACACTCAAGCCCAGCTTGAAACTACATTATCATATTCACAGGGTTAAAATCGTGGACATCTGTATCTAGCGGCATGAGTCTGGAAGAAAGATTTTTGTGGTCTTTGGTCAGCAAGAGGAGAAGGAAGACATGTGTGGAGAGAGCTGGTTGACCACTAGATGGAGTAGACCAGGAGCAAGGGTCCGAAGGTTGGCGACGCTCAGAGGAGGTCGATGGTTGATGAATGGCCATATTTATGAGCTCCAACATGCACTTTTGACTTCTCTCTTAAAATGGGCCCTTTTTCTTTTTATTTTCTTTGCTAACCCTATATTCAGATTAAGATTTATAAAGTTCAATCAGTTAATTGCATATGGTGCACTGTCTGATATATTGCAGTGCGGATTTGTAACTGGGCAACGCATCACATAGCGTCCACACAAATGAGATATCTCAGCTTGGCAGGGCCAGAAGTTGTCTTCCCCTCGACAAACATGTGCTGGCCAAGCCTGAGGATTACATAAAGATGGGCAATCAAATGCTGGCCGAGTCTGAGAAGTCCACATTGCTAAATAAATTTGAATAGAAGAAAGGGTAAAACACCTGGTTGTTCCCGATCCATAAGGCATCATACTACAACAAACCCATCTCCATTCATCAGGACAGCAGTAAAGTTGTCCTTGTGTTTTTTTTCCGAAGATTTGCAAGCTTCAAAGACATGACTAAATCAACAAGCATGATACATCATTAGCCTTTGAAGGTTGTTGTTTGACTAAATCAGTGATCATACTTCAGAAGTGGTCCAATAAGCAGCCAGGTATTTAGGAAAAGAAATGTGACAATGGTAAATTGGATTGTTTAAAGAAGAAAGAAGATAAAATCTAAATTTTATCTTATACTAATTTAATCTATACTAAGAAAGGATGGAACATGAATAATTGAATCAAAAGCTGGAGCAAAAAGTGCCTACCACATTGAACAAATCCTATGACAACATTGTGTTAAGGTAATGGTAACATTGTCAGCTCAGTGAAGAAGCTATTTCATGATAGGCTTTTTCACTTCTATCTTTAAAATAGTGTCAATTAGCAAGGGAAGCATTTTCAGAAGTACAAATGTACGGAAAAAAAGCACAAGGATTTTTCCTAATCCATTTAACATTAAGGTGTACTACAGTCTGTAATAAGCTGGAGAGATCAGAAACAAAGGCTCCTGTGGTAGGGAAATAGGGGCCCTTGTTTTCACTCATTTGTAAAGTTGATGCAGATAGGGAGACTACAACATTCACAAGCCCAATACCAATTTCTAGATGCAGACACTCATAGGAAGAGATTACTAGGTGCACAGAGAAAAATATTCAAGGATGTTCCCAAAGCTTTCTTAAAAAATAGAATGAAATATTCACTGCCTCAGAAGAATACATAACCCAAGAGAAGAGGAGCATTCAGAATCCTAATGAGAGCTCAGGTACATCAGCTGAAAGCAGACTGTGGCCCTGTATAAGCAGCTGGAGAACATTACTTGCAAACTTTTCCAACCACTCCACCAAGCACATTCCGCCTCACCTGTACTACAATCACTACATTAACCATCACTGGAGCCACAGAACTGGCGATAGGTCACCCACAAGAACAAGGAGTCAGCAAAGAAGAAAGAATGGCACTGGGGAAGGTGAATAAAAGATTCAGAAGAATGATTTACAAATTGGAATATTCTAACACTCAGGATGCACTGAGCAGGCTGCAATTCTTGCCTGAGGAAAAAAATAGGCTAGTTATTAATATGAAAGAGGCATTTGAAAGTGTAGATACAGGGAAAATGTATTCACTTATGATAAAGTGCAAAACTAGGGGCCATAGATGTAAGTATTTCAAAAGAAATGTTTTCATCCGAAGTACTGCAAGAGCATGAAATTTGCAACCATACCAAGCAGATGGGACAAAAGTAAGGTATGCACTGAAGAAATAGCTCGAGGAAGGGAATAAATGGAAATGATGATGAGGCTGAGTGTTTATATGGTGTGTAAGCAGCTGAAGCACAGGCGACAGGTATACTGCATGGTCCATTTCATTCTATGGCTGTTCTCAATTTTCAGAGAAGCAACCAAAACAAGAAGAATAAAAAGAGATAGACAAAAGGTGGAAAGGACTAAAAATGACAATCATAACCTAAAAATCAAACTTTACACCATAGAACATTCAGCCTAGAACATTCATTCTGACCAGATGTTGAGTGCTTAACCTGTGGACCACCTGGTGTTTTGTCCAGCTCTGGATCAAGAATACCCATTTCTTTACATTTTTTGCATTGACCAGTGAAGGCAAGTATCCTAATGCCTTCTTTGGTCCATTCTCCTCCTCTGCAATCCTCAACATGCTGACATTTGTAGTGTAGTATGTTACAATGCTTGCTCTCCCCAAATTTACTGTCTCATATTTGTTTTCAAGACTAAATTTTACTTGCCACTGGACCAGTCTCCAGTGTCCTTCCACACTATCTGAAGGAAGTTTTCTAACATCATCAAACCTGTTATTCAGGGTTCATAAACTTAGTTCTAAACATTTTACTGATACATACAATGGAAAGCAGGGTATTAAGCATTCCAGTGACTAAAGCACCAATCAACTTTTGCACCTGCAACACAGCCAGTTTTGAATCCAATTATATACTAGACTTCATATTTTTCTTACTACTCTGCCATACTAAATGCCTTGATAAAATCAACAATGATTGCATTAAGTGTGCAAGCCTTATTGACTATCTTTATTAGCACCTCAAAAAATCCATTCAAGTTAGTGAAACGTGTCCTTCCTTTACAAATAGATGACATCTGACCTGGTTTTATATAGTATTTTCTAAATGACTGGTTATACTATTGCTCAGTACTGTTTTCCAATAATTCATGCATCATGCGTGTCAGACTGATTGTCCTGCGGTTACTCGGAGTATTTTTTTTTGCTTTTCAAACAGTATACCGCTAAAAACATATTCACTTTTCACTCTGCTCAATCAGTTCTGCTGTTTTGAGCTCTTGTTATTGGGCATAAAACCATTTTTTGGGTTATTTTACAACAAACAGCTCCTGATTCAAGAATCACATCTTTTATCATTGTTGAAATATATTTGCATCGAAGCCTTCCAATTGTCTCCTTCAATATTTCCACCTTGTCATTGGCCAACTCGTCCTGAATCTACTGAACCAGTAGATAATCCCAAAACTTCCCAATTCAAGTGAAGGGTGGATGAACATAAGGCAGCACTTAGGAAAAATGGCAGAGCAGCCAAACTTCAGGTTCAGATTTATTTATTAGATCTACATTGAAACATTTGTGTTAACAACCACAAATCTAAGGATGTACTGTAGGCATCCTACAAGTGTTGCCACACTTTCCAGTGTCAAAATAGTATGCCCACAATGCTCAGCAGAAAAATACAGAGCACAACAGAACAAAACACACCAAGAAACAAAACAACAACTACAAAATTAGTATCTTTCCACTCTTCTACCCACCCACACAGCCATTCACACACACATCCAACTGCAAGACAGGCCTGTAAAACTGGCACAAGAACTGCAGCTGTCAGCATATGGATAACCTGGCTCCTTCAGTAGACACAAACACAAGATATTCTGCAGTTGCTGGACATCCAGAGTAACAACAACAAAATGCTGGAGGAACTCCGATTGAGGGGTCTCAGTCTGAACTTTAGACTGCTTATTCCTTTCCATCAATGCTTCCTTACATTCCGTACACATGTAGGACAGGCTTAGCACAAATAGACTGGAAATGGCTAACTCTCATGCTCCAGCATCACCATGGCAACAAAGATTCATTTCTATAATACATCCCTCTTTATACTGCTTTACGGTTCAGTAAGGTGGTTAACAACCTCATATCCCAGCAGGAAACCAGTCACATTCAACAAGTGATACAGAAAGATACTCCATATTCATTTCATTGGACATACCAGCAACATCGAGACAAAAACAGGGTCAGATTGAAACAAAGCATACAAAATATAACCATATAATAATTACAGCATGGAAACAGGCCATCTTGGCCCTTCTAGTCCATGCCAAATGCTTACTCTCTCCTTAGTCCTACCGACCTGCACTCACCTATAACCCTCCACTCCTTTCCTGTCCATATACCTATCCAATTTTATGTTAAATAACAATATCAAACCTGCCACTACCACTTCTACTGGAAGCTCATTCCACACAGCTACAACTGTCTGAGTAAAGAAATTCCCCCTCATGTTATCCCTAAATTTTTGCGCGACTCTCAACTCTTGTCCTCTTGTTTGAATCTCCCCTACTCTCAATGGAAAAAGCCTATCAACGTCAACTCTATCTATCCCCCTCATAATTTTAAATACCTCTATCAAGTTACCCCCTCAACCTTCTACGCTCCAAAGAATAAAGACCTCGTTCAACCTTCCTCTATAACTTAGGTGCTGAAACCCAGGTAACATTCTAGCAAATCTTCTCTGTACTCTCTCTATTTTGTTGACATCTTTTTTATAATTCAATGACCAGAACTGTACACAATACTCCAAATTTGGCCTCACCCATGCCTTGTACAATTTTAACATTACATCCCAACTCCTATACTCAAAGCTCTGATTTATAAAGGCCAGCATACCAAAAGCTTTCTTCACCACCCTATCCACATGAGATCCCACCTTCAGGGAACTATGCACCATTATTCCTAGATCACTCTGTTCTACTGCATTCTTCAATGCCCTACCATTTACCATGTATGTCCTATTTGGATTATTCCTACCAAAATGAGGCACCTCACACTTATCAGCATTAAATTCCATCTGCCATCTTTCAGCCCTCTCTTCTAACTGGCCTAAATCTCTCTGCAAGCTTTGAAAACCTACTTCATTATCCACAACACCACCTATCTTAGTATCATCTGCACACCTACTAATCCAATTTACCACCCCATCATCCAGATAGTTAATGTATATGACAAAGAACAATGGACCCAGTACAGATCCCTGAGGCACACCACTAGTCACCGGCCTCCAACCTGACAAACAGTTATCCACCACTACTCTCTGGCATCTCCCATCCAGCCACTGTTGAATCCATTTTACTAATTCAATATTTACACCTAAAGATTGAACCTGCCTCACTAACCTTCCGTGTGGAACCTTGTCAAAGCCTTACTAAAGTCCATATAGACAACATCCACTGCTTTACCCTCGTCAACTTTCCTAGTAACCTCTTCAAAAAATTCAATAAGATTTGTCAAACATGACCTTCCACGCACCAAATAAGACCAAGAAACAGAAGTTCTTCAAGTACATTGACTGGGTGAACACCATGGCTTAACAAATAAAGTTCAAAGTAAATATATTATCAAAATATAAATCTCACCATACAGTATGCTGAGATACATTTTCTTGTGAACATTCACAGTAGATACATAGAAATACAACAGAATCATGGAAAAGCAACACACAAAGATGGACCAACAGCTAATGTGCAAAGGAAGAAAACTGTGAAATACAAGAAAAAAATTGTGGGTAATATTCCACAAGCTCCAAACCAGCTAGAAGAAATACTACATTTGACGTAGATGTGTAGAATAGAGACTGACCCCAAATATAACAATTCTGGCCAAAACTCAGTGTGGCAGAAAGCAAAAGATTTGGTTGCTTAGTCAGTCCCAGTAGGGACTTTAACTAAGTGACAAATCACAATTGATGAGGTGTTTCTAGTCCTCTTTTGCTAGGTAATATCTCAATCTCATAAAACTGGCCTTACTCCTGTTGAGAACTTTTCTCCCGCATTTTCTTTGTCCTTTTCCACATCTATGCTAAATTTCATTTAACACTGTTTTTACCAAAATATATATTATACCACAAGACAATAAGACCATAAGATATAAGAGCAGAATTAGGCCACTGAACCCATTGAGTCTGTATAGCCATTTCATCATGGCTGATTCATTTTTCCTCTCAGCCCCAACCTTCTGCTTTCTCCCCATATCCCTTCATGTCCTGACCAATCATTAATCTATCAACCCCTGCCTTAAATATACATAAAGACCTAGTCTCCACTGCTATCTGTGGCAACAAATTCCACAGATTCACCATTCTCGGGATAATGAAATTCCTCCTCTTCTCTGTTCTAAAAGGATGCCTTCTATTTTGAGCCTCTGTCCTCCGGTCTCAGTGAGACATATCCTACTTGTCAGATTTATTCCCTGAAACATCTTAATCCATCTCGTCTTTTTCTAGACAAGTTACACATTAAACTTTAACACATATTTCCATTCACACACACACTTGACATTAGTTTCAAAGTAAATGTACAGAGATAGGTTGGTCCGTGGGTTGAGATTCTTAATAGGAGAAAGGACAATTTTGACATATTAGAAACGATCTGGCAAATGTGGACTGGAACAGGTTGTTTTCTGGCAAAGGTCTACTTGGAAAGTGGGAGTCCATCAAAAATGAAATTTTGAGAATACAAAGTTTGAATGAGCCTGTCAGAGAAAAAGAAAAGACAGCAAGTGTAGGGAACCTTGGTTTTCAAGAGATTTTGAGGCCCTGGTTAAGAGAAAAAAAAGGTACCTATCAGGTATAGGCAAGTAGGAACAAATGAGGAACATAAAAAAATGCAAGAGAGCATTCAAGAAAGAAATCAGGAAGGCTAAAAAGAGACATAAGTTTGCTCGACCAGACAAAGTGAAGGAGAATCCTAAGGAATTCTACAACTGTGTTAAGAGCAAAAGGATTGCTAGGGACAAAAGTGGTCTTCTGGGAGATCAGAATGATGATCCACGTTTAGAACCAAGACAGATGGGGGAGATCGCAAATGCATTCTTTGAATCTCTCTTTATTCAGGTGATGGATACGAAATCTATAGAAGTGAGGCAAAGCGGCATCAACTTCATGAACGCTGTACAGATTACAGAGGAGGAGGTGCTAGCTACCCTGAGGCAAATCAGTGTGGATGAATCCCCAAGGCCTGAGAAAGAGTTTCCTCAGACATTACGGAAGGCAAGTACAGAAATTGCCAGGGTCCTAGCAGAAATTTAAAACATCCCTAGCCACAGGAGAGGAACAAGAGGATTGGAGGATAGACAATGTTGTTCCGCTGTTTGAAAAAGGCTCAAAATGTAAACCAGGAATTGAAAGTCTGGTGAGTCTGACATCTGTTGAGGGAATGTTATTGGAAGTGATTCTAAGGGACTGGATATATAAGTACTTAGATAGACGTGGATTGATTCAGGATAGTCAGTATGGCTTTGTGCATGGTAGATCATGTCCAAACAAACTTACAGAGTTTTTCAAGAAAGTTACCAGGCTAGTGGATGAAAGCAAGGCAATGGATGTGGTCTATGTGGACTTTAGTAAGGCATTTGACAAGGTTCTGTATGGGAGGCTGTTCAAGAAGGTTCATTTGCATGGCATTCAGCATGAGGTAGAAAGCTGGATTAGACATTGGCTTTGTGGTAGAAGCCAGAGAATGGTAGTAGAGGGTTGCTTCTCTGACTGGAGGGCTGTGACTAATGTGTGCTGCAGCGATTAGCTGTTTGTCATCTCTATCAATTATCTGGATGGTAATATGGTTAACTGGATCGACTAATTTGCTGATGACAGCAAGATTGGGAGTGTAGTGAAAGTGAGGAAGGCCATCATGGCTTGCAAAGAGATTTGCATCAGCTGGAAAAATGGGCTGAAAAAAATGGCAGATGGAAGTTAATGCAGAAAAGTGTGAGGTTTTCACCAGGGTAGGTCTTACACAGTGAATGTTAAGCACTGAGGAGTGTGGTAGAACAACAGGACCTGGGAATACAAGTACATAATTCATTGAAAGTGGCATTATAGGTAGATAGGGTCATAAAGGATGCTTTTGACACATTGGCCTTCATGAATCAATATATTGAGCACAGAAGATGGGATGTTATGTTTAAGTTGTATAAGATGTTGGTGAGGCCTAATTTGGAGTATTGTGTGTAGTTTTGGTCACCTACCAACAGGTAAGATGTAAACAAGATTGAAAGAATGTTGAGCAAGTTTACAGGGTTGTTCCTGGGTCTGAAGGACCTGAGTTATAATTTCTAAATGGGGAGAAAATCCAGGAATCTGAGATGCAGAGGGACTTGGGAGTCCTTGTGCAGAACACCTTGAAGGTTAACTTGCAGTTTGAGTCGGTGGTGAGGAAGGCAAATGCCATGTTAGCATTCATTTCAAGAGGTCTAGAATGTAAGAGCAAGCTTGTGATGCTGAGGCTTTATAGGGCACTGGTGAACCCTCACCTTGAGTATTGTGAACAGTTTTGGGCCCCTCCTCTTAGAAAAAATGTACTGGCATTGGAGATGGTGCAGAGGAGGTTCACAAGGATGATTTCAGGATTGAAAGGGTTATCATATGAGGAAAGTTTGATGGCTCTGGGTGTGTACTCATTGAAATTCAGAAGGATGAGAGGGGAGCTCATTGAAACCTTTTGAATGTTGAAAGGCCAAGACAGAGTAGATGCGGAAAGGATGTTTCCCATGGTGGGAAAGTCTAGGAGAAGAGGGCACAGCCTCAGGATAGAGGGGTGCCCTTTCAAAACAGAGCTGCAGAGAAATTTCTTTAGCCAAAGGGTGGTGAATTTGAGGAATTTGTTGCCAAATGCAGCTGTGGAGGACAGGTTGTTGGGCATATTTAAGGCAGAGACTGATAGGTTCTTGATTGGACGTGGCATCAAATGTTACAGGGAGAAGGCCAGGAACTGGGGTTGAGGAGGAGATAGAAAAAAAGGATTTATCATGATTGAATGTTAGAGCAGACTCAATGGGCCATGTGGCTAAATTCTGCTCCTATGTCTTATGGTCTAAAAAACTGTGACGTGCATCAGAGTAAAATTAATACCTTTTCTTTTAAAAAAGATAAATGTTATGGAGAAGATTTTTCAGTTTAAGTGGAAGACTATTGTTAATGCAAGGAAGCAAACTGGATTAATATAACAACCAGTAATCTAGAATAATTGCAAGTGAAAAGCAGTTATCAAACACACATTACAGATTTAGGTGAAGACAGTAGGATACTTCTTTCTTAACTTAAAACTAAGGCAAATAACTTATGATTCTATGAAAAGAAGATGCATGGGGAAAGACCAAAACTAGTTCAATTATTACTTGATTTCAGGGTCAAGAGGTGCAGATAGGTGACTGGCTCAGTGGGCGAAGTATCTTAAGAAAGTTTCTGACAAGCTGACTCTTCAAATGGTTACCAAGGCATAAAATTACATCAAGGAAGGATTCAGAAAGGCATAGCAGAACAAAACACACACAGTAGATTGGTTATACATCCGTAAAGTGACGCTGGACACAGCAGTGTCTAACATATGTGTCCTTGTTTTCTCGGTGTGTCAGGGCCAGGTACATGACAGATGCCATGGCATCTGTTATAGAGCAGTTTTGTTGATAAGCTTATTGGTGAGTGTCCAGCGTAGCAGGAATGGAGGTTTTGACATGTGCCATTTCCAACTGTTCAAAGCACTTCATCATGATTGGCATCAGTGCCACTGGGTGTTAGTCATATAGCTCTGAATATGTAGAGCACTTTGGTATAGTAATGATGATGGCTAATTTGAGGCATATGAGAACAGGAGCCTGGCTGAATGAAGTGTTGAAGATGTCTGTGAAGGCATCAGTGAACTGTTGTGCACACACCCTGAATTCAGCCTGGGATGTTGTCTGGCCTGGCCCTGGCCACCTTCGAGGGATTAGCCCTCTTTGGAGACATTCTCATATCTGTTGCTGTTAAAAATGAAGGAAAATTTATGTGACACGAGCTGCCTTAATATGGGGGGGGGGGGGTGCCTATAATGCACAGCTAGGACTTTTTATCAATCCACCCATCCATTCTGTGATGAAAAACTCCAAATCTAGATTGACATTCAGAGCAGAGAAATTTCAAAAATCAGTATTTTTGCATTTAAACTTATTTCATTTCCTCAACAGCACCTACCTGATGGCAATGAGGAAACTAAGCTCTGGCCTCCCATCTGCATTACTGGCAACACAGATGACTGTTTAGTTTATTAAATGATCCCATGACCCTGCAAATGGTATAATTTCTATTGGACATGGTGCTTCATATTTTTCACTAATTCAAAACAGCCTTATTAAGCTTCTCAGTCCCTCTTATGTACCTTTGGTACATTTTATACTATGTTTTCCTTATCAACAATACTTATATTCAGGATCTACAATAAAGACAGAAAGACACATTGCTTGAAATGAGATTTTAGGCTGTTCCCTTATGATTTACTAATGGTAATATTCAATGGATGAATAAAAACAAAATAAAAAATCACTATCACTTCTCATTGTTACTTTCATTTTTATCCCTTGCATCAAAATTCAATCACCTATCGTTTTCTCACTCTTTGATGAAATAGAATGTAATTAGGATAGTAAGAAGTCAAAGCTGTACATTGCACTCAGCAACTATCTTATTAGATAAACCTGAAGATCTGCTAGCAATGCAAATGTCTCATCAACTAATCATGTGGCAGCAACTCAATACATAAAAGCATGCAGACGTGATCAAGAGATTCAGTTGTTGTTCAGACCAAACATCAGAATGGGCAAGAAATGTGATCCAAGTGCCTTTGACTGTGGGATGATAGTTGGTATGTCGAATAGCAGGTGAACAAGTAGTCTTTGGAGTACTGCAAACCTGTGTCTCTGCTGTTGCTTTGCTGCATGCTTCAGTGCTCGGTGGTGGACGCTGAGGAGGGGGGGGGGGCATTGCTTGCTGCCGCTTACACGTAGGAGGGAGGGGAGCAGGGGTTCTAACATTTAACTGTTATTTTTTGGGGGCACTCCTCTGTTTTTCGTGGATGGTTGTGAAAAAAAGTATTTCAGGATGTACATTGTATACATTTCTCTGACATTAACCGTCCCTTTGAAACACTCAGTGGCCACTTTATTAGGTATAGGAGGTACGTAATAAAATGGCCACTCAATCTATTTTTACTAGTAATTCCACAAAAAATTGAGCTTCGACCAGCAATCAGTCCAGACATTGGAAGTTTGAGAGGAGGGGATTTCACTCTGATCCACTATTTGAAAAAGGCATCAGTAGATCACAGCAGCAAAAATTGAGCTCTGATTGAGGATAAATCCGTGTTTAAGATTGATGAGCAAGAGCAATTTAAAGGAAGGCAGGGGCAAGTGCAGCGGCCATTGTCTAAATGGGTAGAGTCAGAGTGGTGATCGTGAAGCTTCAGCTCTTTGAGGCTTCAGCGAAGAGAAGCTTCAGTCAGAGAAAGGAAAGAAAATCTTGAGGTTAAGTTTTATTGCCTTCTTTGCACCTGCTCAGTTAGGACAGTGGAGATGCCAGGCAGGATAACTGAATTTTCATTTTTCAGGATGTGGGAAGGCAGGGAGATGTCCAGTGTCCATGACGACCACAACTGCTAAGTGCATCCAGCTGCAGCTTCTAACAATCCACGTTAAGGAGTTGGATGAACTCCAGATCATTTGGGAGGTGAAAGGGGTGATAGACAGGACATATAGAGGTAGTTACACCCAAGGTGCACAACACTGGAAACTGGGTGACAGTCAGGAAGTGGAAAGATGTTTAGTAGCCAGTGCAGAGTACCCCTGGGGCCATCCCCCTCAACGGATAGTGAGGTCAGCTGAGAAGATCATCGGGGTCTCTTTTCCTGCCATTATGGACATTTACACTACATGCTGCATCCACAAAGCAAACAGCATTATGAAGGACCCCACGCACCCTTCATGCAAACTCTTTCCCTCCTGCCGTCTGGGAAAAGGCTCCAAAGCATTTGGGCTCTCACAACTAGACTATGTAACAGTTTCTTTCCCCAAGCTATCAAACTCCTCAGTACTCTGAGCCTGGACTGACACCTTACCCTATTTTCCTGTTTATTATTTATTGTAATGCCTGCACTGTTTTTGTGCACTTTACACAGTCCTGTGTAGGTCTGTAACCTAGTGTAGCTTTCTCTGTGTTGTTTTTTACGTAGTTCATTCTAGTTTTTGTACAGTGTCATTTAACACCATGGTCCTGAAAAATGTTGTCTCATTTTTACTATGTACTGTACCAGCAGTTATGGTCGAAATGACAATAAAAGTGACTTGACTTGACTTGATCACTTTGGATAATGTTGCCCTAACAGTGGAATGTCACAGTGGATCCCCACAAGGTTGTGTGCTCAGCCCATTGCTGTTTACACTGCTAACACATGACTGTGCAGCCAGATTCAAGGGGAACCTGATCATTAAATTTGCTGATGATACCACAGTGGTGGGGCTCATCAGCAAAAATGATGAAACAATGTGCAGGTCAAACACCTAGAGAGCTGGTGCAGTGACACCAACTTGATGCTTAATGTCACCAAAACCAAGGAGATGATCATCGATTTTAGACGGTCTCAGCCTGAGGACACACCCCCCAGCATCAGCAGCTCCACAGCAGAGAGAGTGGAAAACATCAAGTTCCTTGGGGTGCAGATCTCGGACAATTTCACCTGGTCCAGGAACACCACTGGGATTGTGAAACGGGCCGTGCAGAGATTGCACTTTCTGACGAAACTTAAACAAGCATCACTCCCCACTAACATCTTAACTCCATTCTACAGAGGCGTGGTTGAGAGTGTGCTGACCTTTTGCATTACAACCTGGTACTCCAGCTGCAGTGCTGCTGACAAAAAAGCCTTGCAGAGGGTGGTTTGGGGAGCAGAGAAGGTTATTGGGGTCTCCCTACCTTCTGTCCAAGACCTCTTTCAGAGTCGATGCCTCCAGAAGACACGGTACATCATTAAAGACCCCTCACACCCTCTCCATGAACTGTTTGTTCTTCTGCCATCAGGCAAACATTACAGAAGCATCAAAACAAAAACCACAAGGCGAATAAACAGCTTCCTCCCACAGGCAGTCAGTCTGCTAAATAGCTGCTCTACCTGACTCTGCTTTGGACACTTTTAACTTGCACTGGACACTTATAACTTGTTTTTAACTGACATGTAGCTATTGTGTTTTACTACTTATTGTTGTGTTTATTATTTGGTGTTGCATTTGTTATATTATGATTGCACTGCTCCTGGGAAACGCTGTCTCATTCTGCCCTGCAGAGCTGTTGTACGGTTAGAATGACAATAAAGTTTTTTTTTGAATTCTGGTTAGGTGCCTGGCACTGAGTTCGGCTCAGTAACTCAAAAGGGAAGAGAGGAGAACAGATACGTTATGGTGATAGGGGATTCATTAGTTAGAGAATGGACAGGAGGTTCTGTGGGTGAGAACGAGAATCCCGGATAGCAAGTTGCCTCCCAGATGCCAGGGTCCGTGACATCTCTGATCAAGTCCTCAGCACTGTTAGGTAGGAAGGTGAACATCCAGAGGTTGAAGTCCATGTAGGTACCAATGATATGGGTAGAATGAGTGACGAGCTTCTGGATAGGGAGTTCAGGGAGTTCAGGGAGTTCAGTGCTAAATTAAAGGGTGGGACTGCCAGAGTTGTAACCTCAAGATTGCTACCGGTCCACATGCTAGTGAGGTCAGAGCTAGGAAGATTACAGAGTTGAACACATGGCTAAGGAGTTAGCGTAGGAGGGAGGGCATAGATTTTTGGAACATTGGCCTCTCTTCCAGGGAGGGTGGGACCTGTAAAGAAAGAACAGTTTGCACGTGAACTGTTTCTGTCAAAGGTGTACTTGGAAAGTGAGAGGACTTCAAAAAAGAAATTTTGAGTGTACAAAGTTTGTATGTGCCTACCAGAATAAAATATAAAGAAAACAAGAGTAGGGAAGATTGGTTTTCAAGAGATATTGAGGCCCTGGTTAAGAGAAAAAAATTAGGTGCATAGCAGGTATAGGCAAGTAGGAAAAAAATGAGGTACTTATGGAGTACAAGAAATGTAAGAGAACATTCAAGAAATCAGGAAGGCTAAAAAAAGGCATGAAGTTGCTCTAGCAAGCAAGGTGAAGGAGTACTCTTAAGAGGTTCTACAGATATGCTAAGAGATGCAGCACACAGTGAAAGCACCCCGACTGCAGTGAACTCTGAGTTTGTCGAATCTCCGAGCCTCCGATCATCCCCTCCGGCACAGCCTCTCTGAGCACCATCCTCTGCCGAGCGCATTACGACACCCCCGCCACCGGCAACGCAACCCTGAGGACTGGGGGCCTGTTCGACCCAGCAGAAACACAGACCTCACAACAGCAGCAGCAAAGAAGAAGGCCTTCCTGGAGATTTCCAGATGTTCCTCTGTGCTCCCACATCTGTTTTTCATCAGATTAGGATTGTGCATGGCAAAATTTATAGTTTTTCAAGGAAGTTAAGAGGAAAGTGGATGAAGGCAAGGCAGTGGACATTGTCTACATGGACCTTAGTAAGGCATTTAACAAGGTCCCGCATGGGAGGTTGGTCAAGAATGTTCAGTCACTTGGCATTTAGGAAAAGGTAGTAAATTGAATTAGACTTTGACTTTGTGGGAGAAGTCAGAGAGTGGTAGCAGAATGTTGTCTTTCTGAGTACACATCCCTAGTGGTGTGCCACAGGGATCAGTGCTGGGTTCTTTGTTGTCTGTCATCTGTATCAATGATCTGAATGATAATGTGGTTAATTGGATCAGCAAATTTGTGGAGGACACCAAGATTGGGGGTCCAGTGGACAGTGAGGAAGCTATCACGGCTTGCATTGGGATTGGCTTCAGCTGGAAAAAATGGGCTGTAAAATGAAAGATAGAATATAATGTAGATAAATGTGAGGTTTTGCACTGTGGCAGGACCAACCAGAGCAAGTCTTACACAGGGAACGGTTGGGAAGTGAGGAGTGTGGTAGGACAAAGAGATTGGAGAGTACAGCTACATAATTTGTTGAAAGTGATGTCACAAGGAAACAGGGCTGTAAAGAAAGATTTTGGCACAATGGCCTTCATAAATAAATGTATTGAGTACAGATGATGTGATGTTATGTTGAAGTTGTACAAGACATTGGTGAGGCCTAATTTAGAGTATTGTGTGTAGTTTTGGTCACCTATCTATAGGAAAGATTGAAACAAATTTGAAAGAGTGTAGACAAAATTTACAAGGATGTTGCCAGATTTGGATGAGTTGTAAGGAAAGATTGAATATGTTAGGACTATACTCTTTAGGACTTAGAAGATGGAGAGGAGATTTGATAGAGGTATGCAAAATTATGAGCAATATATATAGGGTAAATGTAAGCAGGCTTTTTCCACTGAGGTCAGGTGGGACTACAACCAGAAGTCATGGTTTAAGAGTGAAATGTGACAAGATTAAGAAGACCATGAGGGGAAATTTCTTCACACAGAGGCTCTTGAGAGTGTGGAATGAGCTGCCAGTACAAGTGGTCTATACGAGCTCAATTTCAATATTTAAGAGAAGTTTGGACAGGCAGTAGGAATATGGGGGAGCTATGGTCCCCGTGCAGGTCAATAAGAGCAGGAAGTTTATATGCATTTCAGCATGGACTAGATGGGCTGAAAGCCCAGTTTCTGTACTGTACTTCTCTATGATAAGGATTTTCAATGAATGTAATTCAAATTCAAATGTTTTCTATGAACGGAAGGGGAATTTAATCATCTTCTCTGAAGGTGAGGAACGTCTGGCAGCTCTTGGGCTGTATTCCCTGGAATTCAGGAGAATGAGGGGGATCTCACTGAAACATTCCGAATGTTAAAAGGCCTGAACGGATTAGATATGGTGAAGTTATTTCCCATGGCAGGGCAATCTAGGACAAGAGGGCATGACTTCAGGATTGAAGGACGTCCATTTTGAACAGAGATGCAGAGAAATTACTTTAGTCAGAGGGGGTAGATCTGTGGAATTTGTTGCCACGAGTGGCTGTGGAGGCCAAGTGACTGGGTGCATTTAAGGCAGAGATAGGTTTTTGATTAGCCAGGGTATCAAAGGGTATGGGGAGAAGGCAATTGGATCAACCCATGATTAAATGGCGCAGCGGACTCAATGGGCTGAATGGTCTACTTCTGCTCCTATATCTTCTGGTCTTCTTCAACACCCCTATCAGGATGTAGTCACTGATGCTCTTTTTATGCATTATCAAGAATAGTATTATGAACCTTAAAATTTTGAAAATACATACAAGTCAAATCAGCAACTCCAGAAACAAAGGCGGCAGCTGGTACTTCTTCCCGACACAGAAACACACCTGCAGTCTTGTATAGAACACAGCTGTTTATTGATCCAATGAAGGAGATACTTATAAAAGGTGATTTTAACAAAAAAGCAGATATGTTTTTGAAAGCAAAGTTACTGAAAAATGCCTTTGAACTTGGAAATCAAAAGATTTTACAAAACAAGGTGAAAGCAGCTCATTAGCTTTGGTCATCCAACCAGTGTACATCCATGACTGTACGGAGAAAATTGTTTTGCTTGTTAATGAGTAAACCAGAAGCCAACACTAATGAATTTTCTTGCAAGTTTCAGAGAAGTTAATTAACTACATTCATTTAGTTAAGTATAATAGGAAAATATGGTGGGCTTGAAATTTTCCCCGGTCATGTTACATTCTTTTGTTCCACAGAATAGTCTCTCAAATAAAAAAACATCATGTTAATTTAACCTCATATTTGGGAGATAATAGAAGCACAAAAGTAGTTTTATTTTTTTCAAACCATGTTCCATTTCTTCATTACCCTACCTCAGATGAAAGGGTAAAATAATCAGAGGCCTCATATCTCAATACTGATAGTACTTAGTTTATTAAACTTGTTCTGCAGTTAGCTAGAGGGGTTTTACATAGATTCTTGAAGCATGGTCTTTAAGCTAACCATTGCTTCAGTGGAGGAATCCCAGTGACATCAATGCTATCCAAGGATGTCCACACACACTACATCCCCTTGGATCACCAGCATCTATAGCAGTTGCTATAGTTTGAACTATTAATGCCTACTATGCACAGATTTCCTGAAAGGTGTTTTATGTCTAGCAATCCCTAACAAATTCATTTTTAAAACAGAATGCAGAATTTCTCATGGATGTCTGAATATGAATTCTGAGCATCTTTAGATGATGAACTGAGGTTGACTACTTGTATATTTGGACTACATGGGTTGATGACTATAAGCAAATTTACCCTGACAAAAATTCCAACTAATGTCTTTCTCCAACAGGGGAGACTCGAGGCTCTTCCCCAAACCCCAAACATTCAATAGTTTGAATATTTTTGAGCACCCAATAAAAACATCCTCATCGTTAATAGTGATCAAAAACCCAAACACTAAGTTTGAATAAGCAGTAGGGGCTGGATATTCTGTAATGATTTATTCAGTTAACAAATCCCCAAAGCAAGTATGGCATTTCATCACAAATCAGGAATGTTTCTGGGAAATTCCTGCATTTGACCCAGATCAACCTATCATTTATGAACCAGCTTATCAATTCTCTTTGGCACTCACAGATAACAAGACTGGGACAACAGCTGATACCTAAAATGCAGTGATCAGCCATCACTTACAGAGGATCCAACACCTGATAAAAAGTCTCCTAAGTTTTTCTTAAGTATAAAAGAAGACGTGCTTCTGTTTAACAGTTCAGGCATATCCCTTATAAGATTCACCTCTACTTAAAACATTTATACTTAAACCATAATTATTTTAAAAATCCAGTAATTATCTTTTCATATGAATAAAAGACTTTAATATTAACAATATTTAAAGCAATTACAATATAAAGTGCATGGACTTTAAATTGAAGAAGCAGCACTGTGCAGAGGTGAAGTCTAAAGGCAAACTTTATTTTTGCATCTAAATAACCAGAAATGAATTACAGTCACCATTACTCTTGACTGTAATGTTTCCAGTGTATCATGGAATTTAACATGAGAGAATTCATAGATCAGCAACTTTTGTAGAGGGAAGCAAGATCATTGCTTCAGGTGCTTCAAAAATTAATATTAATTCCAATGTTTACAAGCTTGATTGGATTTGGTCTTAAGTATTACTCAAAATGCCTACCAGAGAATACTCTAGATTTGATCCTGGCTCACTAATCATGCCATAAACACACAAGTCAAAGTTCCAATGCAGCCTACAGCTGAATGCTTTCAGGGGCAGCTAAATCAAAACTTCCCGCTAGGTAGTACGATGTAATTATCATCACTCGCTTTGATTTCTGCAACCTCAAAAATTTTCAGAAAACTGAACAAAATCCATGTCAAAATAATCCTCTCAATCAAAACCCACTCCTCTAAATTAAACATTAATGTCCCGAAAGGTCTGCAGTAGTTTTTTATTTATTTATAACATGCTAGAACATGTGGGACCCTGGTATTTTTCATCCATGAGAAAGTGATGCTGAGCAGAGCCGACCTAAGCCACAGATGTATATGGAGTGAAATTACTACCATCGATAAGATAACTTTTTGACAGCACCTTCTCATCTATCTCACTAGACCAACAAGGGTAGACAGCACATGAGAGAGCATGATGAAATCACACACCATCCTGACATGAATTTTAAGAAGTGTTTTGCAATGAGAGCTGAAGCTGGAAACTAAACACTGCAGAATACATGTCATTTCATCTCGGCCAAAATTGAAAAAAGGAGCATAATGGGGAATGAAAATGACTCCCGAGATCGAGAGTAGAACCTTTAAAAGTGGAACAAACTGACAGTAGGGAAATTCAAATACTGGCAAGAGTAGCTTACAGCCCCCACTTTTGACTAGCGCTGGACAATTCTGCTGCCTTTTTCTTTATTTTATTCATTTTAATATTTATTATAACAAAAAGTAATGCAATAATCATTGGGGACTTCAAGTAGACGGGGCAAAGGGAAGGGTAAAAGCAGTTCAGAGAAGTGTCATACCATGTAGTTGCAATAGTCCCCTGGAGAAAAGAGCAGTAGCCTCAGACTGAGAGCATGTTATTTTCCACAGATTAATACACTGATATTATTAATGCACTGACTACTTGTTAATGTCAAAGAAGACCAAATTAAAATCCCTTTTTCAATGCCTCATCCTTCTCCATACTCCCAATAAAATGTACTATTGGTCAGGTTCCCTCCCACTTCTAAACGAGGCAGGGGGAGCTATCACACGGAGAGATTTAACATGAGGATAATTATAAATTAGATCATATGAGATCATAAACACAAAACACTTATAGTAGACCTTTCAAGAATATTAGTATTCTATTATTGTTTAATAGTGTGATTAAAATAGCAATTAACTTGTTATTATTTGCATCATTAATTGCAATTGCATTTTTTTGAATTGCTCGACAGACCCCTAAATTTTACATTGAGCTTGAGTATGATGTACTGGAAACAGGTAGAATCAGAGAACTAAAAAATTACATGGGGAATAAGGAAAGCTTTCAGATATGAAAGAAAAATTTCTCATTTACATAGAAGACACATACCAGAATAAACATTCTACAGATTATGAGGAGACAACGGTCCAGAAGAGTAATAAGTAATTAATATTGCTAAAGAAAGGACACTGGAGAAATTAATGAGATAAAAAGTACACAAATTACCTGGGCTTTTTGCATATATCTAAGAGATGTGTAAGTGAGAATACCAATTAAATTGGTATCAATAACAGTCTATATTTGTATTATGGATTTGGAGTATCAGAGAGTCACAAGCATAGAAATGAGCATGGCATTGCACAGACTGCGTCAACCATCTATCAACAATTTCTACTAATCCTAAGATGTCACGTTAGCACCGGAATGTGTAACGTTACTTGCACACTACCCCAGCAAATCCTTAGGTGTGTTAGTTGTTAACACATACAATACATTCATCTGTATGTTTTGGGGTAAATGTGATAAATAAATCTGAATCTAAATCCATTTTATTCCCCTTATGTTTCCTTCAAATCTCAGTGCACTGGAATGAGGTTGAAAACTCTACAAAGGGACAATAGATAGGTTAATTGAGTGGACAAATCTGTGGAAAATGGAATATAATATGGGAAATACATTATTCATCCTGAGAGGATAAAAAAAATTCTCTTGAATATTGTGAAAATTTTCAGTGTTATTGGATAGATTAAGTAGCTCCTGCTTATAAAACACAAAATTAAATAATGCATATTTGACTGCACATTCCTACAAAGAATTGCCAAGACTGCTGAGAGAATCATTACCCAACACTGGCGGACCCAAGGGCTGTGTACTCAGTCTGTTGTTGTTCGTGCTGCTGTCTCATGAATATACTTCCAGGTTCAACTCAAACAGCATCATCAAGTTCACTGACTACAGTGATTGGCATCATCAACAACAATGATTTGATGTACAGAGAGAGGGTAGAGAGGCTTGTCAAATGGTGCTGAAACAACAACATGAGTCTAAACAAGGACAAGATAAAAGAAATTATGGTGGACTTCAGGAAAACACAGGCCAACCACTCTCCATTGCAAATCCATGGTTCTTCTATGAAGAGAATGAAGAGCACAAATTTCCTTACTGTGTAACTTGGACCCACAACACCTCCTCACTATTCAAGAAGGCACAGCAGTGTCAACAGTTTCTGAGGAGACTGAGGCATGCAAGGCTCCCTACCACATTCTAAGAGGAGCAACATCGAAAGTATCCTGTCTGGCTATGTCATTGTGTGGAATGGAAGCTGCAAGGCATCAGACCATAAGACCATACAGACGATTGTAAAACAACACAGAGAAGATCATTGGGGTCTTCCTCCACCCTTCACCCCCCCCCCCCCAATTTGTGGCATTTACTGGGAGAGTTGCAGACAAGGAGCCCAAGCATTGTTGAAGTTCCCTACCATCCATCCCATAATCTCTTTGACCCACTACCATCAGGAAGAAGATACAGAAGCATCAGGATTAGGACTGCCAGACTGGGTAACAGCTTCTTCCCTCAGGCTGTGAGTCTAATGAATACCCTGCCACCACTGAGGTCATGTAAATAGGACAACAAGCTTTTTACTGTTTACCTGTGCTGCACTTTACTACATACATCTTGAATGACATTTTATTAACTTATTTATAGAATATTATTTTAGTTTATGTTCAATTTTGCTCCAGTCCTGCTGAAGGGTTTTGGTCTGAAACATTGACTGTACTTTTTCCATAGATGCTGCCGAGCCTGCTGAGTTCCTCCAACAATTTGTGTGTGTTACTAGGATTTCCAGCATCTGCAGATTTTCTCTTGTTTGAGGTTCAAAAGAGATGTGAAGGGCTAGTTTTCTTTTTAGATAGAGAGTGGTGGATGCCTAGAACATACTGCTCGGGGTGATGGTAGAAGCTGATTCATTTGGGACTTATAAGAGATGTTCAGATAAGCACATGGAATAGGAGGGAAATGGAAGGATATGGACAGTGTGTAGGCAGAAAGGAATAGTTTAGCTGACCACTTGCTTACTAATTTAATTGATTTGGCACAATGCTGTGCGCTGAAAGGCCTGTTCCTGTGCTGTCCTGTTCTATGTTCTCCGCTGGCCATACTGCCCCTGATTTGGAAATCTGAACAGTAAGTGCAGAATGGAAGATTCCATTCTCAAGAGTTGATAAGCACTATGCTGATGAATGCATATATACATAAAACAGATAAAATGCAGTCACATTTACATAAATTTGCTCAGCTGTTAAAGTATTTTATGGAAATAATACAGGCAATAGAATCCAGCAAGGGTTCCATTTTCATGAAGAAAATACAGGTTAACATACTAAAACTAGTTGGTGTCCTCAATATACATAAAATGCATCATTTTTATTATCTCAGCATGTTTGCTCGAGCTTATAAACAGAGGTTCAAGGAAAGAACATAACGATACATTTGTAGTTGATAATATGAGGCTTGATCACATAATAGAAAATATTATCATTTACATTTTACTCTGAGCTTCAAGGTTGTTTAACAATTTAACAAATTTAACAATGCTGAAGATTTCAAGAAGTCAAGTATACTGGACAAGGTGCATTTGTTCCTTAACTCAATTAAGATTATAGGATGCATTTATACATCTTAACAGAAAAACATACACTCAGTAGCCACTGTTCGGTACAGGAGTAGAATGTGGTGTTATCTTCTGCTGCTGTAGCCCATCCGCTTAAAGGTTTGATGTTATGTGCATTTAGAGATGCTGTTCTGCACACCACTCAAATAATCTGTGGTTATTTGAGTTACTGTCACCTTCTTATCAGTTTGAACCAGTCTGGCCATTCTCCTCTAACTTCTCTTATTAACAAAGTGTTTTCACCCTCAGAACCACTTTTCACTGCGTGTTATACTTTTGATTTTCCACCATTCTCTGTAAGCTCTAGAAACTGTTGTCCAAGAAAATTCGAGGAGATCAACAGTTTCTGAAATATTCAAACCACCCTGTCCAACACCAACAATCATTCTACAGTGAAAATCACTTATTTCTTCCCCTTTCCAATGTTTGATCTGAACAGCAACAAAAACTCTTGACCATGTCTGCATGCTTCTATGCATTGAGTTGCTGCCACATGATTAGCTGATTAGGTATTTACAATATTGAGCAGGTATAAGAGTGTACCTAAAAAAGTGACCACTGAGTGTAAGATGGGTTAGCAGGATTAGATCTCTATTTCGCAAGCAAAATTTGATTAGCTGAAAGTTCTTAGTAGGACAGGGAGCATCTGTGAAAGGAAGTGGACAGTCGATGTTTCAGGTCAAAACCCTTCATCTGGACTCTAATACCATCCTTTGAGCCTGCTGTGCCATTTAATAAGATCATGGATGATATGATTGTAACCTGAATTCTACATTCTCATCTACTTGAAGTTATCTATAATTGCTCATCTTTCTTGCTTATCAGGAAATTATCAATCTTTGTCTTAAATTCATTGAAAGATTCTGCCTCTATTGACTTTTGAAGAAGTTCCAAATACTCACGTCCTTCTGAAAAATAAATTGCCCTATTTATGGCCTTAATGAGTGACCTTCTGTCTTTTAATAGTTGGTATCAACTGTAGATTTTCCCACAACAGGAAACATCCTCTCTGTACACTCTCTGTCAGATACCCCTGTTCATCATTTCTAAACTCTAGCAGATGCAACCTTTTGTCTCAGGACAACTGCCTATTTCAGTTATTAGAATTACCCACTAACACAAAATATGGCAGTGTCCTTTCCAGCTACTTCTGAATCTATTTATTTTAATGTAGGAAACACAAAGGTAATTGATGCAGAATAAGGTCATAAAACCATTAATGGGAGTATGGGCACACAATCAGAATTAGAATCAGCTTTATTATCACTGACATGTGACGTGAAATTTGTTAACTTAGTAGCAGCAGTTCAATGCAATACATAATATAGAAGAGAATGAATAAATAAATAAATCTTATTTTGTATACTTTATACAGTATACATATATTGAATAGATTAAAATTCGTGCAAAAACAGAAAATATTATTTATTAAAAAAAGAGTGAGGTAGTGTCCAAAGGTTCAAAGTCCATTTAGGAATTGGATGGCAGAGGGGAAGAAGATGTTCCTGAATCGCTGAGTGTGTGCCTTCAGGCTTCTATGCCTCTTACCTGATGGTAACAGTGAGAAAAGTGCATGCCCTGGGTGCTGGAAGTCCTTAATAAAGGATGTTGCTTTTCTGAGACACCGCTCCTTGAGATGTCCTAGTTACTTCGTAGGCTAGTACCCACGATGGAGCTGACTAAATTTACAACCCTCTTCTGCAGCTTCTTTCAGTCTCCCATTCCAGACACTGATGCAGCCTGCCAGAATGCTCTCCACGGTACATCAATAGAAGTTTTTGAGTGTATTTATTGACATACCAAATCTCTTCAAACTCCTAATAAAGTATAGTCGCTGTCTTGCCTTCTTTATAACTATATCAATATGAAACTGTTCAGTTATAATGATATTGTTTGAGGAATAAATATTAGATACAACATTGAGGAGAATTTACATGAACTTCAAGGAAGTCCAGTGTGGTCATTTATGTCAACCCAAGAAGAAGGATAGGACTGACTCAACGTCTACAGCCATTATCTGTAAAACTGATGTCAACCTGGAAGACTACAACTGAGTTCTTCTGAGAAGACATAACAGTCCAAAAATGAAAGTGCATTACGATGCAGTAAAAAGTGGTTAAATTACTGAAGAAGAAACCAGAGTTTTGTACCACTGATACAGTGGTATGAGACTGTAGTCCACCATGACAGTGGGGGATTTAAACTCAAGGAATTAAATAAGTCTGTAATTAAAACATAAGCTTCAATACATCAAAAAACAAAATCTTGTCCCTGAAGTTGGGGGATCCAAAACTAATGGGCAGAGATACAAATAAAAGGGGAGAGATATAAAAAAAGAACCTGACAGGTAATTTTTTTCACACAGAGGGCTGTGTGTACCTTGAATGAGCTGCCACAGGAAGTATGATACTGGTATAATTGCAACATATGAAAAGCATTTGGATAGGTACATGGAAAGAAGGGGCATGGAGGATTATGAACTGAACAGAGGAAACTGGCACGAGCAGGGAGAATACTGTAGTCAGCATGGGCCAGTTCAGCTGAAGGGGCTGTTTTGTATGAGCCAATGGGTGTTGAATTTATGGAATTCATTGCCACAGACAGCCGTCACTGGGTATATTTAAAATTCCAAGTAAATTTTATCATCAAACTACATATATGTCACCATATACAACCCTGAAATTCATTTTCCTGTGGTCATGCTCTGCAAATCTATAAAATAGTAACTATAAAAGGATCATTGAAAGATCATAATCCATACTCTCTAAACCAGGCAGCACCCTGGTAAATCTCCTCTGTACCCTTTACAATGCTTCCACATCCTTCCTATACTGAGGTGACCAGAACTGGACACAGTACTCCAAATGTGGCCTAACTAGAGTTTTATAGAGCTGCATCATTACATCACATCTCTTAAACTCTATCCATCAACTTATGAAAGTTAACACCCCATAAGCTTTCTTAACTACCCTATCTACCTGTGAAGCAATTTTCAGGAATCTGTGGACATGTACCCCCAGATCCCTCTGCTCCTCCACACTACCAAGTATCCTGCCATTTACTTTATACTCTGCCTTGGAAGGTATAGACTGTATTCCTGAAGACAGGAAAATTGCAAGTGTAACTCCACACTTCAACAAGGGAGAGAGGCAGAAGAAAGAAAACTATAGGCCAGTTAGTCTGATACCAGTAGTTGGGAGGATGTTGGAGTTGATTATTAAGGATGAGGTTTGTCCTTCCAAAGTGTACCACCTCACACTTCTCCGGGTTGAACTCCATCTGCCACTTCTCAGCCCACTTCTGCATCCTATCAATGTCTCTCTGCAATCTTTGACAAGATTTTTTGCCTAATTTTCTTGAGGAAATAGAAGCATGGTAAATTTATGAAGTACTGCAAAAATATTGACAATAGTTAATGCAAACCCATAGTTAAATCCTCAAACAAAACGTTGGCTTCACGTCATCTAGTTACCGGTATGTTCATTATGAGCTGATTGCTTTCCCCTGCCAACATGGTAACAAAACTATAGATGCACCATAAGACCAGAAGCAGAATTAAGCCACTTAGCTTATCGAATTTGTTCTGCCATTCAACCTTAGCTGATTCCTTTGCCTTCTCCATGTGACATTTAATTTCCTCACCAAACAAGAACCTAGAAACTCTGCATTAAATATACCCAATTGCTTGGCCTCCACTGTACTCTATGGCAGTGAATTCCATGGATTCATCCTCACCCCACCCCCCCCACACCTTGCCTAAAGAAATTCTTCCTCATCTCAATTTTAAATAGTTTTTGCTTTATTCTGAGGCTGCACCCCAAAGTCCTAAACTAGTGGTCACTAACCTTTTAATGCTTAGATTGACTCGTTACACACATGCGCACCTAGGCAGAAAAGACCGGAGGTGAAACCCCGCAACCCAGAAGTAGAAATAATGCCCACCTTTTTTTGCACTGCGGACCTGTTTAATATTGACAATATTCTTGCAGACCGGCCGATGGGCGGTGGGGGGGCGGGGGGTGGTGTTAAACATGACTGGAATACACCGATACAGGTTCCTTATGTCCAGTCTATTCCGCAATTTAGTTTTTGCGGTTCTTGGCACTTAGTTTCTGTCCCACCTATTAATGTTTTCTCCGCTGAAAAAACTCAACACGTTTGTGTTTAAGTGTGGGGTGCTTGGACTCAGGGTGCCGAAGCTGCTTTGAGGCCTTCATTGCCTCGGACAGCCTCCCGGCCCAAACTGCAGCCTCCTGCCCACACACCGCCAGACGCCCTGGCCTGGTGCGGCTGGTCGCTGGTGGGGTGAGAGGACAAGGTCAGGGCCGGAGGTCCCCGTACCGGGGCCGTGGCAGTTGCAATCAGGAGAGAGCAGCGACTGGGTGAGGAGTGCGACAGGCCCGCCCCCCCCCCCACCCCCGTAGGATCTATCAGCCAACAAAAATTTGTTTTAGTAGATCGCAGCACGGTAGCTGCTCTGATACTTACGAAACCTTCAGCCCGAATTAGGTAATCTGCGAATATTTTAGCACCGGCTTCCCCACGAACATTCGGTGTGGTGAACAGGTTTAGAGGCGGCGCCCATCTGTCCGGGCTCCGGGCTGGTAGCAACGGCACCTCCTACCGGCCGCCCGAGGCCAACCTGGTGCGCAGGTGTCACTGCGTTTAGGCAACTGATGACCTCGCGTGCGTTCAAGTTCAACAGTGGGCGTGACAGGGAATGAGGAAAAGTGCAGCTGACCCATGTTGTTTCCTCATGTGGTTGGGGACCATTGAATTACACAGTGTAGAGCGGGGTGAGCTACACGCATGCGTACTGGGCAGAAAGAACAAAACTAAAACCCTGCAACCCGGAAATGATCTCTCAACAGCATTTGTGTATTTATTTTTGGGTTTTTTTTGGGATCTACTGGGAAAGTCTCAAAGATCGACCAGTCTATTGCGATCGACGGGTTAGTGACCACTATCCTAAACTCTCACCCACTCGATCCAGGACTCTTAATATTTAGATTATCTGGTAGGTTTCAGTAAAATTCCCTCACTCTTCTGAGCTCCATCATGCACAGGCCCAAGGACAACAAATGCCCCACATGTATAAGCCCTCATTTCTGCAACCATTCTTGAGAACCTCCTCCAGTACCTTTTCAGGGCCAGCACATCGTTTCTTAGATATGGGGCCCAAAATTGCTTGCAATATTCCAAACTGTGCATATCCAAGGCCATAATACATTACTGAAATTAATATGCTAGATACAATTTTAAATCTTAACAGCCTTGTATGAAAAGCATGTCAAGCTCTGAAAATGTTAAGAATCAGTTTATAAAATCAATTTTAAAAGCAATTATAACAATGACTTGAAGACCTAAACAGAATCCATATCCCATTTTGTCATGTTATTGTTCATAAATTAAAAATCGGTCCATCAAGTTTGAAAACAAATCCATCCCACTGTGTTCCATTGTAATTTCAAAAAAAAAACAAAAATACATTTTCTTTCAAATTTCTGCTCAGTTTGTACATTATTAAAGTCAAATTAACACAGTCAACCTTTCTATGCAAGTACAATGCATATTGCAGTGAGATCCACATTCAATTACACCCATTCTCACCTTTCCCTTCTGGGCCTTTGATATATTTGAGAAGGGTTTTAGGTTAATATAAACAATCAAGCAATGCATTTATTCTATTTGAGCATAAAGAACAAACAATGCCCTTTAAAGGAGGAAGTAAAAATCTCTCAATTGTATTCTTGGCTGAGAAGCCCAATTAATAGGCAGAGATGCAAGAGACTGGAGATATTAAATGTGGAGCACAGATAGCCGGTTCTGACTGAGATCTGTGTGTAGAAGGAGATGGATGGTGGGAGGGTTGTAGGTAGCTAGAAGGAAAAATAGAAAATGGCTTGTATTTCTCTTAACAACACACACAAAATGCTGGTGGAACACAGCAGGCCAGGCAGCATTTATAGGGAGAAGCACTGTTGACGTTTCAGGCCGAGACCCTTCATCAGGACGAAGGTCAGTCCTGACGAAGGGCCTCGGCCCAAAACGTTGACAGTGCTTCTCCCTATAGATGCTGCCTGGCCTGTTGTGCTCCACCAGCATTTTGTGTGTGTTGTTTGAATTTCCAGCATCTGCAGATTTCCTCGTGTTTGCTCTTTTGTATTTCTCTTGTTGTCTTGTTTTTGTTGTCATTCCTTGTGCTGTTCTGCTGAACATTATGGGCATGCTATATTGGCACTGGAAACTGTGGTGACACTTGGGGACTGCCCCTAGCACATCCTCAGGTGTTGTTAATGCAATTGGCATATTTCACAGTATGTGTAACAATTAAATGAATCTGAAACTCAGTGGATCAAGTGACATCTGTGAAAGCAGAGGAACGGTCAAGATTTTGGTGTAAGACTCAGGCCAGAAAGCAGAGGGAGAAAATAGCTAGTATATAGAAGTGAGAAGGAGGGGTAAGACTGGTGCTAGTGGTGACAGGTGGAACCAGGTGAGTTGGAGGATGAGGGCAAGATGGAACTAGGTGGGGCTGGGAGAGAGAATGGAGAGAAGTTTTGAGAAACAGGCTAATGGTTGATAGATGGAAACAAAGATGGGAAAGAAAAAAAGTGGACAGAGGAACCAGAGTGAGGAGGAGAGTCAGAATGTAGAGACAGAGGTTGGACAATGATAAGTGGAGCCAGATATGGAAAGGATAGTGGACAAGTGTAAGGACATGGTAGGTGGGATAGGAAGGGTAGTCAAAAGAGAAGAAATCTAAGTGAATAGGTGTGTAGGTGATGGGCGGATGGAATCAAGTAATGGAAAGTAATGTGGGGAATGGATGGGAAAAGGGAATAAAAGGAGAGAGGCTCTGGGTAGATAAGTAGGATTTAAAAAGGAGATCTGTGGGCTGAGGTTTTTCTGAAAATGGAAAATCCATTTTCCATCTCATTAGTTAATGTTAGTAAAAATATGATGTAGCTCTACTGGCTCAAAGTGCCCAAGATTCCTGAACCAGGATGGATAACCTCAACACTGAACTGATCCACTTTCAAGGACTCTACAACTCGTGTTCTCAATATTATTTATTAATTTATTACTATTATTTTTATTTATATTTGCACAGATTGTCATCTTTTGCACATAGGTTGTTTGTCAGTCTTTGTGTAGTTTTCGTTGATTCCATTGTACTTCTTTTGGCAGCCCTGCAAGTAAATGAATCTCAGGGTAGTACATGTACAGTATGTTGTCATATATGTACTTTAATAATAAATATATTTTGGACTTTGTACTTTGAAGACTGAGTCAACCCACAGAGGCTTCAATTTGCCATCATTCTGGATAAGGTTTTATGTTTTCTCTTTTGACTCAATGCAATATAGAGCATCATTAGTCTTTATAGATCTGCTCTTCGTGCAGGCACAGGATGAACTGCCCCAGAGAGCCTTTTCAATGAAACCTTCCAGGAAAGAAGCAGAGGCTGTATGAGCTTTGGGGGTCCAGAACTCCTTATGGGCTCCATAAGGAACATCTTAGCCTCTCTCAGGATGATTGGGACGGCAATTTTTATATATGAGAGTTATGTTCTTACGGAATAAGCTTAGAACTGGCCATATATTCTTGTTGAAACACTGACTAGTCAGTGATTGATTTTATTTGCCCTCCACTCTATTGCTTTTTTTCTTTCCGTGTGTGTGCTTTTAACAGTCAATGATAGGCAGACATAAAAATGCAAACATGGCAGAAAAAGTTATAGAAGAGAAACAAATAACTTGATCCATCTAGTCCAAACCATTACCTACAACCTCCACAAGCACCGTATTTCACACAATTATAATTAGTTCCCATGCATTTCAGCGTTGATTATTCCCAGCCCTCCTCCCATGAAAGCACAAATAGTCTGACAACAGACTATCAAATATATCAAATATTTGAACAGCTTTGGTTACCAGTGACAGTCATTTGTGTGGCACACACGTATGGTGCCTTTTAATTTCCTTATCTGCAAGAACAAATGTCAAAGAATGGAATTGCAGATTTATTTGGTCATCCCTCATGTGGGATTAAATGTAAGACATTCATTATCTCAGTCAGGAAAGGTATATTAAAAACTGGCTTTAGTCACAATTGCACTTGACAAAACCTACTTTGTGAAAGTACTGCAGGTGTCCTCAATTATTTCAAAAGTAATACCCTATAATGGGATTTGTATTTGATGGACAATTTTATTGGCCATTCCCTTACTGAGAGACAAATCCAGCTTCAGAGGAATACTCTCATCAGTGCCATTGCCATATCCCACAGCAAACATTGAATAACTTGCACAGCAATTTTGAAGCATAACACCAAGCACTAAGAAATCAATAACCAAGTGAACTGTGTAATGTTCGCCCATGATTTTAACAATGACTGGGTATCCCAAAGAGCTTTACAGTCAACAAAATATCTTTAGAAATGCAATCACCATTCTAATACAGGGTAGTTTCTATAAGTCGGCAGAGATCTACAGTATGGAATTCTTTCCCACTAAATGTGGTGGTTGAGGGTGGAATTAAAAACTTTACTTCTAAATTGAGTAAATTTCTTTTTCTAACTGAGGTTATGTACAAGACCATCCATTTGAACATGAAAAAAGGATAAATCTGATCATCATTTAAGTGTAAGCAGTAGAAGAGCTCCAAAGGGATTTAGCACACCCTATTAACATATCACTGAAATGTAGCAGCTAGACAGGTGGTAGAGTTGGGTGTTGAGAGATGTACAGAAATATGCAACTACTCATAAACAGATAATGCCTAAAAAATTAGTTTTCAGTGAAGTTGAAAGAGAATAAGGTTTGGCAAGAGTTTTCCTGCTCTTCCCCAAATGATCCCATGGGATCTCATCAGCTCACAGAGATTATCAGCTGACTTTCACATTTGAAGGACAGGACAACATTCAGTGTTGGTCTGACCCTTCTCTGATATTTGTGTGGAATAAGTCTTGAACCCATATACAAACAAGTCCCAGCTAGGACAAAGTACCAGAAATAAAAGAGCATTTCCGATCATTGCACTTTGCACACTAGGAAAGATTAAAAAGGGTGAGAGGAGATGCTAGATCACTGGAAAATGACGTTGGAGAGGCAGGGGACAAAGAAATGGCAGATGAACCTCAAGTAGATTGCATCAATCTTCACTGTGGAAGGCACAAGCTGTATGCCAGTGTAGTGCCTTAGTTCACATCTTTACTGTTACGCTGTAGGCATTTCATTTAGCAGCTCTGTAAGATTGTTTGTTCTGCTTGGGTTAATGGTGAAGATAAGGGATGATGTGGAATGTGTGCCACCCAATTATCAGGAGGTTTTTCTTGATGAGAGACAATAAGATTGGTCTTGAGCTTTTGTTGAAGAGGAGATGAAGACAGAAGACGCTGGGGAGAACCAGTTGTAGCATATGATCTGGTGGGAAACCGGTTTGAAATGGATTGTGAGTAACATTCAGAAGGTGATGTGTGCTTCACACTGACCAAGGGCCCAACGCGTGAGTGACAGAGAAGTTCAAGATGAGCTCCAAGTTGTGCCCATTTGACTTTTTAATTAGAATGTGTCCTTTTTGTTATTCTTTACTAACCCTTTAGTTAAGATTCATAAATATAATTCCTTTGATCATATGCAGTGTACTGTCTGTGGCATTAATTTGTAATAGGGTAGCGAATTACACAGCATCCACATAAACAGGAAGTTTGAGGTGGGGGGTGGGGACGGTTGCTCGTGCCTCCATCTCACACATTTGGCGGGGCCAGAGATTGTCTTCACTTGACTTATGCAGTTGAAGAAACCACAGTGATTCACCAGAAATTAGAGTGTTTCAGGGACAGAAGTAAGTGTACAGTCATTGTTATTACTATGAGAAGGTGTTCAGGAAGCTGAAAGTTCTTAAGGTAGGTAAGTCACCTGGACTAGATGGACTACACCCCAGTATTCTGAAAGATGAGCTGAAGAGATTGTGAAGGCATTAGCAATGAATTTTCAAGAATCACTAGATTCTGGAATGGTTCCACAGGACTAGAAATTGCAACTGTCACTCCACTGTTTAAGAAGGGTGGAAGACAGAAGAAAGGAAATTATAGGCCAGTTACCCAAACTTCAATGGTTGAGTAGATGTTGGAATCCATTATTAAGGATGACGTTTCAGGGTACTTCAAAGCATGTGATAAAGTAGGCCAAAGTCAGCACTGTTTCCTTAAAGGGAAACCTTGCCTGACAAATTTGTTGAAATTCTTTGAGGAAATAACAGGCAGGATAAACAAAGGAGAGTCAGTGGATGTTGTTTACTTAAATTTTCAGAAGGCCTTTGACAAGGTATGACACATAAGGCTGCTTACAAGAAAAGAGCCAATGGTTGGCTCCTGGTGACAAGTGGTTTTCCACAGGGGTCCTCCACAGTCAAGGTAGCTCACCAATCTCTGTAGTTTCTTAGGAGGCTTAAGCGAGCTGATCTATGCACACCATACTCACAACCTTCTATAGATAAGCAGTGGAGAGCTTTATCACTGTACAGTCTGGAAACTGCAATGCAGCAAACAGGAGGGCTACACTGGCACCAACCTACATCAAGGACATATATACAGACCTATGCCAGGAAACAGGCAGCAATATCACTAAGGATCCCACCCAACCTGCTTATGGGTTGTTTGTCTCAGGAAAGAGACTACACAGCATCCACACAAGGACCAATAGACACTAACGCAGTTGCTTTCCCCAAGCTGATCAACACCTCCACTCATTATCTTCCCAAACACCCCACACCTACCACCACTACAAACACATTTTTATCTTTATATTTATTGTTTTTTTTTAACTTTTTATTATGTTTTGTGTGCTTATTTTGTTTTTGTATGCTGCATTGGATTATTTTGTTCTCCTTTACACATGTACTGAAGAATGACAAACAATCTTGAATCGTGAATCTTTCGAGAGGGTCAAAGGAAATTTACCTGGATGTTGCCTTGATTGGAGAGCATGCCTTATGAGGAGAATGTGAGTGCGCTTTTCTCTTCGGAGCAAAGGAAGATGAGAGGTGACGATACACGAGTACAGAAGATAAGAGGCATAGATCAAGTGGACAGGTAGAAATCATTTTCCTGAATGGAATTGGCAAATCAAGGGGGTATAACTTTAAGGTGACTGGAGGGAAGTATGGGGGGTGGGAAATCAGAAGATTTTTTATACAGAGAGTAGTGAGTGCATGGAACTTGCTGCCAAAGCAAGTGGTAGAGGCAGATACAGTAAACTAGGGCAATTAAGACACTCTTAGGCACACTTATGGATGATAGAAAAATGGAGGACCATGTAGGAGGGAAGGGTCAGATTGATCTTGGAATAGGTTAAAAGGTCAGCAAAACATGATAGGCCTAAGAGCTTGTACTGTGCTGTCATTTTATGTTATGTGGTCTGAATTGGTAAATAGGTTTATTATCACATGTGCCAGGAAAAACATTGTCTTTCATGTTATCCATGCAGATTATTTCATTACAACATTTGCTATGAAGAGTTACCATGCTAATCCGTTGTGTATGCCGGTAGTGTGTTTTATATGCTGCATTGGTGGGAGAGCAAACATACATGCCAAATTTAGTTAGCCTCCTGAGGAAGTCAGGCACTTGTGCACTCTCTTGGCCATGTGCCTACATGTTGGACCAGGACAGACTGTTGGTGAGGGTCACTCTTGGAAATATGAAGCTCTCAACTCTCTTGACCTCAGCACCATTCATGTAAGCAGAAGAGTCAGAAAAGTGCACTGCCCCCCCCACCCCTGAAGTCTTCAAATACCAACCTTCTTGTTATTTAAACTAACATTCAACATTCCATTGCTGTTTTCAAAAATTATGTTGTATTGAGCTAAAGTCTTGAATTTTAGTGATCGATCTACACGAATCACTAAATGTCTTAGGATCGGTACACAGTAGAGCATACAAAATGCTGGAGGAACTCAGCAGGTCAACTCATCTGCGGAGAGGAATAAAGAGTCAAAAGTTTGGGCCGAGACTCCTCATCAGTACTGGAAAGGAGGGTGTTCGAAGCCAGAATAAGAAGTTGGGGGAGGGGAGGGACTACAAGCTGAAAGGTGACAGGTGAAGAAAGATCAATGCTGCTTCTAGTCGGAGCTATTCATTTTCATTCCAAAATGGATGGCCTGACATGGCAGCATGAAATTCAACTGCTACCGCCTTCCTCACTCATTTAATCGATCAATGCCTTTTGTAATTTTATTCTCCTGTCTACACCGTATATTACATGGGTGATCTTTAGTGCCACTGAAGAACTTGGATATATAGCTTCCTATTGTGTTATCTCAATCATTAATAAGTTTGGCAGTGCTAAATGGCAGATGATTTAATGCAACGATACTAGAGAGAAAGTTAGAAAAGCTGACAGCTCCAACAGACACATGAGAGTATAACAATATTGGAATTCTGAAGGTGTTTAAAGGGCAAGAATAATAGAATAACTTTCTAGCTTCGAAGATAATTATGACAAAGGGTGAAGGTAGGCCAGGAGTAAAAGTCCTAAATTGAGATTTTTAAATATTCGCAGAAGTGGTCCAGAAACAGCTGCTTTAAAGGTACATCAATGTTACAACAGAAGGAGCCAGTCATGGAGAAAACAGTAATGTTCAGAGCAAATATGTTCCCTCAAGGAAAATGGGTGGGATATCTGACAAGAATCCTGAGGAAACCAATGTGGCCATGAGGAGCATGTACTAAGTACTTACTGACTGTGGTAGCCATTGAACCCAGATTACTGGCACTGTCAAGCCACTATGATACTGTGTCACTATGTTACACTTCATTATCGTCCAATCTACACTGGCTTCAGGCATGTTGCCTGATAATCGGAAGATCGCTTATTTACAGTCAGTAGCTACGTTATTCGGTATATCTATACACCCGCTCGCTATTGCAAATTACTAATCAGCCAAAGTTGTGGCAGCAACTCAATGCATAAAAGCATACAAACATTCTCAAGAGGTTCAGTTGTTGTTCAGATCAAATATCAGAATGGGAAAGAAGAGTTGACAGGAAGGTGGTGGTAACTTATAGAACCATGCATTAGAACAGTGATGTGTAGAAGAGCATTTCTGAATGCTCAACACATTGACTGGGTGGGCTACAGCAGGAGAAGTCCACAAACATACACTCAGTGGCCACTTTATTAGCTACCTCCTGTACCTAATAAAGTGGCCACTGAATGTATGATTGACAGAATGAAAACTGTAGAACACAGATAAACAAACAATGGACCAAACAGGTGGGCAGAAAGGTTGCAAATGAATTCACCTGGAGGAAGAACAAAATAAAGGATTCAGGGAACCAAGTGTAAGGAAATATATCATAACATTGCCTTTTTACTGTGACCTTAATTTACCTTGTTGTGACTGTGTGGCTAAGCATAGCTCCAATGCCATATTTAAGTTTGCTGATGGTGCCATTATGATAGGCCGAATCAAAGGTGATGACAAATAAGCATATAGGAAGATCAAGGAGACACTTTTTGATTTCTGGAGGAGATAATCAGAGTTCCAGGAGGCAGACGTCATTGGAGCATCAGAGGTTGAGCAACTTTAAGTTCCTTGGTTTCACCATTTCAGGGGACTTGTCCTGAGCCCAGCTGGTAAGTGCAATGATGAAGAAAGCACAACATTGCATCTCCTTCCTTAGGAGTTTGTGAAGATTCAGCATGACAACTAAAACTTCAGTAAATTTCTATAGATATGCAGTGGAGAGTATATTGACTGCCTCCATTACAGCCTGGTATGGAAACACCAATGCCCTCGAATAGAAAATCCTGTAAGAAGAAAAGGACACAGCCCAATCCATTATGGGTAAAGCCCTCCCCATCTTTCAGCATATCTACATGGAGCATTGTCACAGGAAAGCAGCAACCATCATCAGGGACTCCACTATTCAGGCTATGTTATCTTCTCACTGTTCAGGAAGAAGATGCAGCAGCCTTAGGACTCACACCAGGTTCAGGATAGTTATTACCCCTTAACCATCAGGCTCTAGAACCAAATAGGATCACTCAACTTCACTTGCCCATCACTGAACTGTTTCCACTGAACTTGAATGTTGGGTAGAGAGGTCAAGCACAGAGACGATGGAGTGCAGTCCATTGGTGCTGAAAGTAGCAAGATGAGTTAATAAGGTGGAAAAGCACTGGTCAGGTGCAAAGTATAATTTTCATCACCAGATTACAGGAATCACACCAGAAATAGTAAAGAGAATATTTATTAGGATGCCATTGGGACTAGAGTAATTTAGTTGTAGGGAAAGATTGGTGTTTCTGTTAGGCCATTGACGGCTAAGGGGAAACTCAAATGAGACACATAAAAGTTCTGAGCTCTGACTAGAGAGGTCAATGATAAAGAGAAAGAAGATAAAGATCGGTTTTTATTCATCACAAGTGCATGTACATCAAAATATATCATGAAATATGTCCATTGTTTCTAATCAAATCAGCAAGGGTAGTGCTGGGCAGTCTGCGAGTGTCAGTACACTTCCAGTAAATAGCATGTCCACAACTCTCTAACCCCAACACATCCATCTTTGAAATGTGGGAGGAAACCGGAGCACCCAAAGAAAACCCACATGGGAACAATGTGCGAACTCCTTACAGACAGCAGTGGGAATTGGATTCAATCTCACAGGTAGTGCGGCAAAGCATTGCACTGACAACAAACCCACCATGGCCTAAGCACGAGCACTGAATCAAGGACTTCTATGTGTTTTGCTGCAGAAAAACCAGTTTCCAAGCCCAGCAATGATCACACGAGTGAAACCCTCAAACAGTGTGGCAGCCCCAAAATCTGCAAGATCTGGAGAACTTGCCTGCCGAGCAGTGGCAGTTGCTGAAAGAAAGGTAAGTGCAAACAATTCTTCAATATTTATGTTGGTTTCAATGCTTTTGGTTTTATCAAGTTCAAATTCAAGCTTAATTGTTGTTCAACCAGTCACATGTATGCAACTAAATGAACATCGTTCCTCTGGAGCCAAGATGCAAATAACAGAACATACAGTCACAGACATCACATATAGTTACAATAGCACATAGTCACAAAATAATATTCGGACAAGTCCCTGAGTGGCATGGCCTGAAGACTCATGGTGCATGGGATGCTGTCACTATGTGTGCTGTCATTATCGGCACATATTTCCTGGAGATTTAACAATAATAAATGTAGCTCTCTCAAGCAGTACCACTATTCTTTCAACCAAGCACAAATGTTTCTGAAAATGTGACAATATTGACATTATCGTCATTTTCGACAGCCTGCAAGGTTTGGGTTGGTATCTCACCAACTGTACAGCCAGATATATGTGCTGAGACTCTGCAGAACCATTGCTTAGTAGAAAACTGTGATTAGGGCCCCTTACTCAGTAAAACAGTGGGTGGGCAGCCAATACTTCTGAGGTGATTGATTCATGTGTTTTTCATTATTCCCCAATTAAAAGAAGGTACTCCTTATAATGATAACCAATGGCATTATTAGTGGAAGAGTGAGAGAAAAGTTGAAAAAAGGGATATTCACATAGTGTGCAGTAAGATTGTGGAACTCACTTCTGGAAGGGTGGATCAGCAAAGAACTCTGGCAGAACAGGAAAGCACTGATGTGTCATAATCCATAAGAGCTGGAACATAGGATGACGGAACAGCACATTCTAATAAGGTGGACATGAGACTAAATCTCCTCTTCCATTCTATATATTTCTTTGATTAAGTAATATCCTGAATTGTTGAAGAAGGTCTAACCACAGATCACTGGGGTTCAAACTCAGGACAATTTATTCCAATTCAATGGCATACTCACCGACCCACACCAGTTTTTATAAATGCACCATAGAAAACATCCTATCCAGGTGTTTCATGGCTTGGTATGGCAGCTACTATGTGCAGAGATTTGTGTTCACATCTCAGCATTTCACAGAAACCAGCCTTCCTTCAATGGACTTCTTGCTGTCTTGGTAAAGAAGCCAATGTACTCCCTACCATTCTGGACATTCTTCCTTCTTCCCCCTCTATCATGCTGTTATTAGATTAATTAACAGTTTCCTTGTCTGCTAAAATGGAAAATCTACTTTGCCATGTCCTAGCACCTTATTTTCTGCCTGTATTTTACTTCCTATATAATCTGTAACACATGATTTTGCATTCTGTTATTATTTTCCCTTGTACTACTGTCAATGCACTGTTGTTATGAAATTATCTGTATGGATGCCTGCAAAAAGTTTTTCACAGTACCATAGTACATATGACAATAATAAACCAATTAATTAATTCTTACTCTTTCTCTTTCCAACTAACCAAACCCCACACTGATCAAAAATTTGCCTTCGATTACATAAGGTTTAATTATTGTTTTCATGACACCTTTCTAAATGCTTTCTCTAAGTCCATTCAAGCTCCATCACTAAATATTCCTTTCCCTGCAATCTCAGTTACTTCCCAGCTCAGAAATGTACATTATTTAGCTCAGGCCATCGGCCTTCCTCAGTCACTTGGGCCTTGTACATTTATGTGATTTCTCCTCAGCAGACACCAGCCTAGCAGTCCACATAATGTCCTTGTTTCTTTCTCATGTAATACAATGCATAAGTATTTTTTTCTGCTCTGATCTCACAACAGAACTTTGGACATTTATAGCTAAACATCAATAATTTCCTGACCTTCATTTTCTAAAGCAGTAAGGTAGAAACCAGCATGTCCTGAGGATTTGCTAGCTTTTAGCACGATTAATTCTGAGATTTTGCTTCACTTCTGGAACTCTCAAAGTTCTATGTTTTAGTTCATAATTTCTAAGCAATTTCTTCCACTGCAGTAAAAAGATGCAGACTGGCCATACTGCTGTCCACATTAGTTGTGAAAGAAGCAATCTCAAAGCTTTTTTTGATTCAGCATGTTGACAGGTATGAAAATGTTCTTTTTCTTCCCCAATTCTCTTTTTCCTCACTGGATTCTAGTCTAGTGGGATGGACAACCAATTAGCATCTCAGTCAACAAAGAGACTAAGAAGTGAGCTTTGTCAAATCGCATACTTAAAGTGAGCTGGGTTTCTTCTCCTTTGTGCAGAGAAAATTAAAGAGAAATTTAACAGAAATTAAACGATAGGGTCTTTTAAGAGACTCCTTGATGGCTACATGGAGCTTAGAAAAATAGAGGGCTATGGGTAAAGCCCAAGTAGTTCTAAGGTAGGGACATGTTCGGCACAGCTATGTGGGCCGAAGGGCCTGTATTGCGCTATATGTTTTCTATGTTTCTATTATGAAGGAACAGAAATTAACATTATGAAAGATTTTAATAAAGCAAGGAAGAATTGCTTCTGGCCAGAGGACTGGGAACAACGAGGAAGTTTAAGGTATTTCAGAAAAGAACCAGAAGCAGCTGGAAAGTATTTTAGGAAACATGTTATTATGATAAGTAATATGCTGGTTGAGTAGAACAGATATAACAATAAGCTCCATCAGGAATTGAATATATGTTAGAAAAGGGGTACTTCAAAATATACTTCAAACGGTGGTGCTTCAAAAAGGTGGCATCCACCATGAAGGACCTTCACCATCTGGAATATGTCCTCTTCTCACTACTACCATTAGGAAGGAGGTACAGGATCTTGAAAACACACTGAACGTTTTCTGCAGTCTGATTTCTCACTGGACAATGAACTCATGAACATTACCTTGCTATTCCTCTTCAGCTCTATTTATTTATTTTTAATGTACTATAGTAATTTTTATGTCTTACACTGTAGTTCTGCCACAAAGGGACACACTTCAAGATGAACATCAGTGGTAATAAACATGATTCTGATTCTGCTGGTATTCAAAGTTGTCCACTTATCACTATATGGGTCTGTATTGAGCAACTGGCATACTGATGCACATTGACAAAGATCTTGGAATATTCCTAGAGGCTAGTGTGAGACAAAAGAAGTAGTTGAAAAGCACAAACAATTTTGGTAGTGATGACAAAGTTTTAGCAATACTGCAGCCTGATTGGCCTCTAGTAAACTATGCCGTATAATCCATGATTTCGGAACAGCATCTTCCCCTCCGCAATCAGATTTTTAATGGTTCATGATCTCATGAACACAATCTCACTATTTCTCCTTTTCACTGCTTTGTAACTTATATTAATGTTATGCCTGCACTATACTGCTGCCACTAAACAAATTTCATGACTTATGTCAGTGATGATAAATTTGATTCTGATTCTGAGAGAAAAAAACATACAAGGTTGAATGAGAAAAGTGCGATGGACCCTGATGGCTGCATTAAAGGCTGCCCAGGCCAGATGGGCTAAATGGCTGCTTCCTCACTGGATGATGTTTTGAGCACTGTAGCCTGTTCCCAGCTCATATATGCACATTCAGCACGCATCATATACACACACAGAAAAATACAAATACATTCAGTCATGTACATGCACACACTTGCACACACAGTCATGCATTGTCCCCACCCACATTCTTGCACATTCTCACAGACCCACACTTTAACACTGATGCACCATCAATAACTCTCGGAGACGTGAGGCTTTTATTGGCTGGAAGAAAGAACAAGCAGCAATTGACCACCACACAACATCCTGGAGACGGAGGCCGGGGCTCTGTCTCCAATCGCCTTTATACCGGGGTCCGTTGAAGGAGCCACAGGAGCAGTCAGCGGGGGGGGGGGGGGGGGGCGTTTCCAGACAGGTATATGTAGTTCACCACAAACACCCTTACAAAAAATGCACACACTTACGTCACACACACACACCTTTTCATACCCATGTACTCACATTGTTTCACTCACATACAGAGACACACATTCAATCACACTCACAGATTAATTCCGCAGGATATCTCACCAGCCATTCCAAGTGATTGATTCCTCCTTGATCTCGGACACCTCAGGATGTGGTGAAAATGTAGATTTTCCTCTGATACATATTTCTGTCTGACAAATCTGTGATAGGTGAAGCTTAGTCAACACCAATATACTCTGTTCAAACAATGGTTGATAACCTTGAGTGAGATATGATAATAACATGGAGATTTTCATTTTCTTTTAGAAGCTAATTATAATAACTTAAACTCTGATGTTTTCCAGGGCTTCAAATGACAATGTCCAATGTAATAAAGATACTTCTCACTACAACTAACTTGTGCTAATAAAATTTAATTGAACTACTCAACACTGAAAAATTTCACAAACTAATTTAGAATCTCTATGGGTCATAGCTTGATTGAAACAACCTACAATGTAATTTTGGTTTCTTGGGTTTTTATCTAATTAAACCATAAGAAAAACATCTGTATAGAGAGTAATAGCTGGAGGGCAAGTGTCAAATGGTTCATCTCACTTCCATGGACCTACTAGAGTAACTTGAAAGTATATTCAAACAATTCAGATCTTTTAATACTAAGAGAATGGCATTGTTAACATACATTTATAACTTCAGTTTTCTTTTGTGAACTGGTGTGTGGGTGAGAGAGAAGCTACTATTGCACTATGTTTAAAGTTCAGAGTAAATTTGTTATCAAAATGCATATGTATGTCACCATATATAACCCTGAGGTTCAGTCTCCTGTGGGCACACTCAGTAAATCTGAGAAAGATAATGGAATCAATGAAATAGCACACCCAACAGGACAAAGAAGCAACCAGAATGCAAAAGACAACAAACTCTGCAAATGCAAAAGAAAAAATAAGAAATAATAATAATAAATAAATAAGTCTGGATGTCCTATGTTAGCATCAACACTGGAAACTAGTTAATAATTCACTTGAGGAGTAAGTGTAGTTGATTTTTTTTAAGTTAAGCTTACTGTGTCAAGTAACATCTCTTATTTTTGTTATTTTCTGCAAAGCCATGAAGACTCTAGTTCACAGTACCCAATGTTGCAAATAATATTATGCTACACCTCATTTAAATTGTGTAATTTAGTTTGAATTGTCTTTCTTATTCTTTCCAACAAAGTAAACCAATTCACAATTATTGCTTTAAATTTAAACCATAAGACATAAGACACAGGAGCAGAACTAGGCCATTTAGCCCATCAAAAATAAATTAGCCATCATTCCATCATGGCTAATTTATTATCCCTCTCAACCCATTCTCCCTCCTTCCTATAACTGTTGATGCCCTTACTATTCAAGAACCTATCAACCTCCACCTTAAATATACCCAATGCCTCTGCTTCCACTGCAGTCTGTAGCAATTACGTAATTCTACAGATGCTACACTTTCTGGGTAAAGAAGTTCCTCCTCATCTCTGTTCTAAAGGGATATCCTTCCATTCTGAGACTGTGTTCTCTGTCCCTAGACTCCCCCACCTCTCCATGTCCACTCTATCAAGCCCTTTCAATATTCAATAGGTTTTAATAAAATCCCCTTCACTCTTCTAAGCTCTAGTGAGTACAGCCACAGAGGCATCAAACACTCCTTGAATGTTAGCCTTTTCATTCCTAAAATTATTCGCATAAACCTCCTATGGACCCTCTTCAATGCCAGCACATCCTTTCTTAGATAAGGGGCCCAATACTGCTCACAGTACTCCAGGTATGGTTTGACCCATGCACTATGCCTTATAAAGCTTCCGTTTTTGAGGTACTGGCTTACTTCACTTGACAATTACTTCATGAATTGTGTGAGTTTCTTCCTCACAGCTGCCAAGGAACCATCGTCGAGTAGCACTGGACAACTGAATTCATTCTTGATCTCCACATTTGTGCACTGCAATGCAGAGATCGGGAACAAAGAGCAGATCAGTTACTGGTGCAGCTTTGACAATATACCCCCTACTATATGAAGTACAGATAAATCATTTGCTTTGTTCAGTTGCTTAACTAAATCTTAATATTGGTATTGGGTTATTATTTGTCTCATGTAGAAGTTCAAGTTTAATTATCGTTCAACCATACATGAATACCCATGGATACAGTCAAACAAAACAGTGCTAATCTGGGTCCAAGGTGCAAAACATTGTACTAACAGTCACACACAACACAAGGCACACAGAGCACCGCTACAGACTGTGGTAAAATACAGTCACACAAAATAAAATATATCAAGACACCCAGTCCATGAATGTTGCAAAAATCTGCACTAAACCTCAATACAGTTTTTCTTCTACTGTGCGAACACCGGGAGCAGCCTCGACTGCAGTCTGCATGCTGCACGACACTACCTCTGACGCATCTCTCTTGAGCAGCTGTAAAGAAGTGACACCATGGCTTGAGACTTGGTCCTCGGTACAACCAAGGCCAGGCAGCTCCTCCGCCATATGTCCCTGCCATCCACCAATAAATCAGTGAGTCGGACATTCCATGTTAACAATGTCTAACAGGGCCTTGTGATCACTGGAAAAGTGACTAAGACGATCACTTGCTGTTGGACTGCACATCTCCTTCACAAACTGACCCTTCTGCTTCCATGAGGCAGGCAGCAGCATGATCCACACCAAGTCCAGTTCCTTCAGTTTCTCCACCAACAAGCAACTCGTTGAAGGGTAGACCTGTAGTACATTAAGTTCTTAATGTCTAGCAGGGATTTGCAATCATAAAAACACATTTTAAAAAGGAACAACAACACCTTTGGCTGACCCAGGGATCAGAACCGGCAGCCATCTCATTGGAAGTCCCAGAGAAGATGAACTAAGAAATATTGTAAAGCTTACCTTGCATAGTGTTCATACAGATCAAATCATTCCACAGTGCATTGAGCTAGAATAATAACAATGCAGAATAATGTGTAAAAGCTACAAAAATGTGCAGTGCAGGAAAGCAATAGATTGCAAGGTCATGAGATAGATTGTGAGGCTAAGAGTCCATTTTATCATACAAGAGATGCATTCAAGAGTATGACAACAGTGGGATAGTAGCTGTCCTTCAGGTTCATAATACGTGCCTTCAGGCTTCTGTATTTTCTGCCCGATGGGAGTGTGGAGAAGAGAGGATGCCTGAGGTGGGTAAGGTCTTTGATTAAGCTGACTGCTTCGGTGTGGCAGCGAAAAGTATAGACAGAGTCCATAGAGGGGGGGGGGGGGGGGCTGGATTTAAACTTTTAAAAAATAATGTCTGCATTTATGTTTTAAATAATTTTCCTCTTTCAAAACTATTTCAATGTAACCAGGTGACCACTGAATATTATTTTCTTGTTATTAAGTGCACTTATGTATTCCCCTTGATAATGCTAAAATTGATGCTGTGCCTTTAAGAGAAAACAGTGACATCATGATGCAAGTACAAACTAGAAAGTAACCATTCTAATGTTCTGGAAAGCCTGGGCATGGGATGCTGGGAGTTGCGTCTCCCAGGCCTGAAGTTCATATGCTGAAGAAGGGTCTTTGTGAGTAAGTCACTGGCTGGCCGCACTTGGAATATTGTCAACAGTTTTTCAATGATTTGGATAATGGAATTGATAGCTTCCTGGCAAAGTCTGTGGATGAAGGGGTAGGTAGTACTGAGGAAGCAATGTGATTACAGCAGGACTTAAGACAAATTGGAAGAATGGGCAAAAAAGTGGCAAATGGAATACAGTCTTGGTAAATGTATGATAATACATTTTGGTAAAAGGAACAATAGTGCAGACTATTATCTATATATGGAGAAGATTCAAACATCAGAAGTGCAGAGGGACTTGGGAGTCCTCGTGCAAGACTCCCAGAAGGTTAATTTACAGATTGAGTCTGTGGTAAAGAGGACAAATGCCATGTTGGCATTTATTTCAAGAGGAATAGAATTTAAAAAGCAAGGAAATAATACTGAGGCTTCATAAGACGCTAGTCAGGTTATACTTGGAGTATTGTCAACAGTTTTGGGCCCCATATTTCAGAAAGGATGTGTTGTCATTGGAGAGAGTCCAGAGGAGGTTTACAAGGATGATTCCAGAAACGAAGGGGTTACCATACGAGGAACATTTGACAGTATTGGGCCTGTAGTCACTGAAGTTTAGAAGAACACGGAGGCATCTCATTGAAACCTAACACATGTTTGAAGGACTAGATAGGGAGAGGATGTTTCCAATGGTGGGGGTTTCCAGAAGCAGAGAGCACAGCCTCAAAATTGAGGGGCAACCTTTTAGAATAGAGGTAAGGAGGAATTTAGCCAAAGAGTGGTGAATCTGTGGAAAGTCCTACCACAGACTGTGGTGGAGGCCAGGTCTGTGGGTATATTTAAGGCAGAAGTTGATAGTTTCCTGATCGATCGGGGCATCAAAGGATATGGTGAGAAGGCAGAGGTATGGGGTTGTGTAGGATCCGGGATCAGCCATGATGGAATGGTGTGGTGGATCCAATGGGCTGAATGGCCTAGTTCTGCTCCTATGTCTTACGAATTTTTGGCATTGGCACTGGATGACATGGTCATATAAGCTCCTTATTGACCTAGTAGCATGAATAGGGAGAGTTTGTTTCTGAGTCTAGTCTATACACGTCTGGAGGTGAAGCATGTGAGATTATATCTTAGTTCAGATGAAATGTTTTTTTTAATTTTGTGTACAAGGCACATGGTTGGTGGGATCCTCATGTTGTTTGTATTCTCTTTTAGAATTGCACTACTATATTGGTTTTGTATATTCTGTTTGATTTATTTTCAACTGCACATGCAACTAGTTACTACACAAGTGTGCGGACCAAAATTAAGCTGAAACTGTAACAACAGGAACATTTTTTTTCAAAGTTATTTTGTTGTTTTGATGTCCTCTTTCTGCATTAAAGCATCTAAAACAGATAAAAGAATTAAAGACCTGAAAAAGTATTGGTGCCCTGAGGGTATTTTCCCAGGCTGCAAAATCAACTACCTTCAAATGTTTCCAATTATCCAAGATGTTTAAAACTGACTAACAAGGCCTCTGACAGCAGTGAGCTGTCAAAAAAAGTGTGATATTCTGCAACAGAACTACTGAATTTGACAATTAACAAATTCTCTGCCTCTCTGAATATCACTAACAAGATCACCAAAGAGGCTGCAGCTTCATGGAGAATCACCACAGAATATTTAGGACCATTTCTCCAATCTTCATTTTTGCTGTTGCATTCCCACAGGAGGTGGAGATGATGCAGCTCCCATCTCTCTCTCTTTCTCAAACTGCTATCAAGAGCTTGGTTAACCAAATGCAGCCAGAAGACAAGCAAGGGTGTGAGTACAGGCTGGATCCAGTCTGATTCAGCCTTACTGTTTGTTTCTGAGTTTTGTCGCCAGAAAGCTTAGAAAATTAAGATGAATGAAGATGGATCAAAAGTCTTGTGGAATTAGTCATGCTTTGAATTAATCAATGCAAAGATTAGTCAAAGATCAATTTATCCATGATATTGCATTAAGGGAGGAACCATTATGTTTTTCTTTAAAAGGAAGTGTAAGAAACCTAGAACAATCCCTGACTTCCTCTGAAGCGGCAATGTGGAACAGCCCATTGTCCAAGCCAACACTAGGAACACTCCCTAACATTTTCTGTGATGATTTGCAGAAGAAATCATTAGATATTTTTCAGAAGCTTACAGTCTTCAACAACACAGTCATTTCGTAAAGCTAAACCAAGCTACCAATAGAAGTTGTGTGCTCTTGTTCTTAAGTGTCAGATTCATTCACAATCACTAGCAAATACAAATAGTTGAAGGTGGCTATATTCATGCCAATTTCCTTGCACTTCGTTCAGTCTAGTCCACTGAATTTTGGTGCTCATGTTGTGGCCTCTTCTACACTGTGGAAATCAAAAGCAAATTGGGTGACTGCTTTGTGGAGCCTGCAGCATCCCAGTCTAACTTTGACCTTTCTGTAAGTGACCACCTGCACTGGTATAACAAGACTCAAGGAGCAACACCTCATTTTCTGTCTGCAAAACTCAATGTGAAAATCTTCAGCTTTAAGTTTCTCATTCTTTCTGACTGCCTGTCTCTGAATTAGTCAAGAATTTTTCCCTAATTTTTTCATTTTTGTTCTTCATTTTGTCTTGTAGTGGTCTGCTGGACAAATTCCACAGCTTTTTCGTTAACAACACATCAGACAGTCAAACAGCCCCATAATCTTTCAATATTGAATTGAATTGACTATTTCTTACATTCTTCACATACATGAGTAGTAAAAATCTTTACATCTAATTGTGTAATGTGCAACTTTTAGTAATTTGTAATAAATAGTATGTTCAACAGGACAGTCAATATAGCATAGAAATTCAATTGTATCAGCATGAATTAATCAGTCTGATGACCTGCTGGAAGAAGCTGTTCCAAAGCCTGTTGGTCCTGGCTTTAATGCAGCAGTACCGTTTCCCAGAAGCTGTAACAGTTTGTGGTTGGAGTGACTCAGGTCCCCAATGATCCTTTGGGTCCTTTTTATACACCTGACTCTGCAGATGTCCTGAATAGTGGGAAATTCACATCTACAGATGTGCTGGGTTGTCTGCACCACTCTCTGCAAAATCTTGTGATCGATGGAATTACAGTTTCCATACTAGGCAGTGATGCAGCCTCTCAGGATGCTCTCAATTATGCCCCTGTAGAAAGTCCTTCAGATATGGGGACTCATGCCGAACTTCTTCAACTGTCTGAGGTGAAAGAGGCACTTTAGTGCTTTTTTCACCACACACCGGTATGTATAGACCATGTGAGATCCTCGGTGATGTATATATCAAGGAACTTAAAGCTGTTCACCCTCTCAGCCCCAGATCCATTGATGGCAATAGAGGTTAGCCTGTCTCTTTGGTCCACAATCTGTTCCTTTGTTTTTGTGACATTGAGAAAGAGGTTGTTCTCTTGACGCCACTGTGTCAGGGTGATGACTTGTTCTCTGTGGGCTGCCCCGTTATTATTTGAGATTAGGCCAATCAGTGTAGTATCATCAACAAACTTAATTAGCAGATTGAAGCTGTGGGTGGCGACACAGTCATTGATATACAGAGAGTAAAGGAGGGGGGCTTAGGACACAGCCCTGAGGGACCTCTGTGTTGAGGATCAGAGGGTTGGAGGTGAGGGAGCCCACTCTTACCACTTGCCAGTGATCAGACAGGAAGTCCAGGATCCAGATGCACAGGGCAGGGTGAAGGCCGAGGTCCCTTGAGTTTCTTGTTAAGCCTGGATGGAACTATGGTGTTGAATGCTGAACTGTGGTCCAAGAACAGCATTCTCACAGAAACATCCTTCTTCTCCAGATGTGTAAGGAAGGTGTGTAGAGCTGTGGCTATTGCGTCATCTGTCGATCAGTTGTGTTGGTGGGCAAATTGTAAGGGGGGGGGCAGTGAGAGTGGTAGCAAGCTGCAGATGTAGTCCTTGACCAGCCTTTTAAAGCATTTGCCTATTATGAGGTGAATGCGACAGGACGCCAGTCATTCAGGCATGTTACCTTGGTCTTTTTAGGTACAGGGACAATGGTGGATGTTTCGAAGCAGAAGAGCACTCTACACTGGTAGAGGGAGAGATTAAAAATATCTGTAAACGCACCCGTCAGTTGTGCCCTGCATATCCTGAGTACCTGCCCTGGAATGTTGTCCAGTCCCGCAGCCTTGCGACTGTCCACTCATTGGAAACATCCGCATACTTCAGCCTCAGAGATGACCAAGGTGTAGGTTGCTTCAGTGGCTCTCCTCAGGGGCTCAGTGTTGCCAACATCAAACCGAGTGTAAAAAAGATTTAGCTCAACTGGGAGAGAGACAGCGATGTTGGCAGCACCACTGCACTTAGCTTTGAAGTCTGCGATGGTGTGCAGACCTTGTTATAAGCTGCGTGTGTTGATGGTGGAGAGTTGTGTCTGGACCTTGTCCCTGTATTGTCATTTTGCTGCCTTGATGACTTCGTGTAAATCGTAGCTACATTTCTTGAGTTCCTGTTGGTCACTGGCATCATCAGCTCTGTCTTGCGTGGTTGGTGCTGCTCATACAGAATTGTTGATCTATGGTTTCTGATTTGGATAGACCTTGACTGATTTTTGGGGGACATCATCCTTGAAGCATTTCCGGATGAAGCTTGTGACCTCATTTGCGAACTTGGAGACATCCTCATCAGGAAAAACGCTCCAGTTGACGCCATCAAAGTAGCCCTGTAGCATGGAGACTAATTGGTTAGACCAATAATGGACGGTTTTAACTATGGCTGCCTCTTCTTTCAGCTTCTGACTGTACATTGGCAGAAACAAGATCCGACTTCCCAAATGGCAGATGGAGGAGCATTTTATAAGCATTGTGGAAGGGAGAGTAGCAATGGTCAAGTATGCTATCTCCGCGTGTGCTATTTTAAATATCAAATTGTGTCATCCATCCTCAACCAACAAGAGAGATGCTCATTTTGTTCCATCCATTCAACAGAACAACACATTCCCTTCCCCTTCCTCCTTCAATTATCTTACCTTCTCTGTAAACATTCTTCTCCTTCCCAGTTTTGATAAGGGTCCTGTATCTGAAATATTATCTTTTTCTGTTTCCTCAGATGTTGCCTCAGTAATCACCAGATTACTGTCACTCACATGGGCACCGAGATGGTGGTTGCCACCTTGAAGCCAGAGAGGATATTGAACTGTTCCAGAAAGATGTTGAAGATGTATGTTACAACCTCAAGTTAACTGGGCTGCGCAGTCCCTCAGCACATAGCTAAGTATCGGTCTCCTCAGCTTTTCATGGGTTAACCTTGCTGAGAGTTTTCGTCACATCAGCTGCAGCTCTACAGCCTGCTCCTCAGGGAGCGTGGGGGGAAGAGGGGCCATTCTTGTTGGCACATCATTCAGTCATCAAACTGAGCATAAAAGACATTCAGCCAATCAGGAGTACAAGTGTTCCTGTTGTTGATGTGCAGGGTGGACTTGTAGTCCGTTATTGACTGAATACCCCGACACATGCACCTTATGTCTCTGGTGTCATAGAAGTGACTTATTTTCTGTGAATAATCCCATTTTGCTTTCCTGATGGTGCAGGAAAGTGCAACTCCTGCTGTCCTGGGGAATGTTTTATCCCCCAGTCTGAAGGCAGCATCCCGATCTCTAAGCCATGCTTTTGATTTGCCCTCACATCGATGCATTTAATAACTGCAACGTCCTCAATGCACTTCTCTATGTAACCAGTCATAGGTCTTGTATATTCATGGATATGATGGTCATAGGTAACATCTTCCCTGAACATGTACCAGACCGTGTTTTCAAAATAGTCCCACAATGTTGAGATTGCACCTTTTGGCCAGGTCTATATCTCCCCTCTGAGATGGTTTGGCACATTTAATCAATGATCGGTATGCAGGAATTACCATAACAGATACGTGGTTAAGGACTCTGATGTGGGGCCCAGAAACAGCTTCGTATGCACCAGGGGTGCTGGTATAAAGCAGGTCTAATGAGTTCTCACCTCTGGTAGTAAAGTCAATATGCTGATAGAACTTAGGCAAGACTGTTTTTAAGTTAGCATGTTTGATGTCACCAGCAACAATAAAGAAACCATCGAGGTGTGTGGTTCACAAATCACTGACAGTGCCATACAGCTCAGGAAGTGCTTCCCCAGCATAAGCATAAGCGGGTTGTGAATTGTTTTTTTACGTGGGGGATGGGTGGTGGATTTTCTGGTTTGTGAGCTTTGTTTCGTTTCTTTTTCGTGCATTGGGAAGTTGATGTATCGTTTCTTCATGGCTATCTGGTGAAGACATATGTCAGAGTTGTATTGTACATGCAAACTTTGACAATAAAATGAACATTTGAACCTTTAAGTCGGAAGAAGTGTATTGGAGGAGATCGGAGGGAAAAAAAAATCACCTCGTGTTTCAAATCATAAATACGAAAATGTCTGCAGATGCTGGAAATCAAAAGCAACACACAGAAAATGCTGGATGAGCTTAGCAGCTCAGGCAGCATCTTTGGAAATGAAATGAATAAACAGTTGCAGACTGGAATCATGGTAACTGGTACTCCCATTACATTTAAGAAGTATATGGGGATCACCTGAATCACCAGAATACGGAAGACTATGGATTAATAAACAGGATTAGTATCCATGGGTACTTGTTGATGTGGTGACTCGTTTCTGTGCTGTCTGATGCTGACTCTTTAGCATCTAACAGTATCCACTGCACCCATGATACATGCCCCTTTAAGAGGAGCAGGTTGGATTTAACTGGAAACCGAGCAGCATGATTAGCACCGACCACACGCAGCAATCATTACAATGAGCTGGCAGAATTAGATTAAATAGATGGGGTTAATTGTGGTTTTGATCCCTGCTCAAAAATTCATGAATTATACAATTTGCATTTTATTTAAATAAATGGCTATATTTTATGAACACAAACTGCTTTAAGGAATGTGATAGCAGTGATAAATTTCCATCTTAATCTCGTACGTATCTTCCTTTCCAAAAATACTGTATATGCATCTTTCACACCTCAGTGTTGGGCAAGGAATTATCACTTATTTAGGGCACAGAATTTAACCAAAACCTGAATGTTAAGTTTGACTGGGTCCTATATGTGTCTTCCCAGTCTGCTACGTTGGTCCAGGTGCTCCCTGTTTATAAAGCCTATATGAATTGAGGACTCAAATTAGTGCAGCGGAATTAAAAGTTGTGCAGCAATTGTTTCAGCATTGCTAGTGCAAACCTGAGGTCTGCAACAAGCTTAGCCCCCTCACAGGACAGAAGACATAACGCCTGCTTCTACTCTGTTTAAAACCAATGGCTGTTCATTTTTTCGACAATTATTTTCAGATTGCAGTCAGTGATGTCACCTTTGCCAGTTTTCGCACTGATATTTTTGTACAGTAGCTGCAGAAGCACATCAGAAAATGTATTTGTTCAGTTTAAGTAGGCACATCTCTTGGCCCAAGTTCAGAATGTGTCACAGCTTTGCTACGGAGGAGTACTGATCATTTGTCAGTTGGCTGATTCTTGAAGTTATGAAATTTGATGATTCCGCAGATAAACAGAATGTTTGTTGTGGCTTTAGAACAAAAAGTAAATTCTAAATAAAAGAACACATGGAAGGAATCACTGGCTGAAAAATGTGACATCTGCTTTAGATAGTTGCCAAATCATTGTACTGTACTGCTGTTCTACGTACTCCAGCGTTCTGTGTGCCCCAGCGTTCCACCCAGACAGAGATCAGGCTTGGCCCACATTCAGATACCATCGTCCACCTGTGCAAAAAGTGAGGAAGGGCAACCCTGCTTTTTTATTGTCTAATAACTTCCAGATGTTCCCTTGAATAACACATCCCTTTAAGTAAATACTGAGTGGACAGTTTGATACATGATACCCCCTAGGTGAAATTTGCTTGTTGCCTGGAAGATTCACAAAGTACTGGAACCATGCAGGCTGGAAATAGTAAACTGGAGATGCTGCTGAACCAAAACCAAGCCAATAGTTGACCTTTCGGGCTGAGGCCCTTTGTCAGGATTCCTGATGAAGGGTCCCAACCCAAAATGTTAACTGTTTAGTTCATAGATGCTGCCTGACCAGCTGAGCTCCTCCAGCATTTTGTGAGTGTTGTTCCAGATTTGCAGCATCTGCAGAATCTCTTGTATTTTTTTGGAGCAATCATATCGAAGGACATCATAGGAAAGTTGTTATTCTTTTATACAGAGAGTGATGGTTGCATGGAATGCTATGTTAGGGATGATGGTTTGTTGTTGTTCCTGTTCATTCCTTGTGGTGTATCAGGTAGCATATCTTTTGCCGTTTCCATAGCATTTGACCATTTTTTCATGATGCTCAACCCAGCACAGATGGAAAGCATGCAAGAGGCCGGCCAGATTCGAACTTGGGACCATTTGCCTCGAAGTCCTGTGCTGATGCTACTACACCACTGGTCAGCCAAAGGATAGTGGCAGAGGCAGGTAAATGAGGGACATTTAAGAAATTCTTAGATAGAAACATGGAGATAGAGGGCTATCTAGGAGGGAAAGGTTACATTGATCTAAGAGTAAATTATATGTTTGGCACAGCATTGTGGGCTGAAAGGTTTGAAATGTACTGTAGTGTTCTATATTCTATGTTCTATGTCTGGAGGCAGCTAGGAAAGGAGGAGAGGTTCAACAACAGAGCAGCTGAGGGAGGGGACAGGCCTTGGTAATGGAAAGTGGTAAGCTCTGTTCAAAGTCAAACGGGATGCAAAAGTCACAAATAATCACTAAACAAACATACTCATCACTACCTTGCAACTATTTCATCAAAGGATCTTTAAAAACAAGCACAATCACACTAAGTTAACTCATGTCAATGCAGAAATTATAACAATACAATTATCACATTATAGAGGGATCAGTAGTGGAGAGTGAGCAATTTCAAGTTCCTGGATGTCAATATCTCTGAGGGTCTATCCTAGCCCCAACATATTGATGCAGCTACAAAGAATGCACAACAGTGGATATATTCTATCAGGAGTTTGAGGAGATATGGTATACCACCAAAGACACTTGCAAATTTCTGCAGATATAGCGTGGAGAGCATTTTAACTGGCTGCATCATCATCTGGTAAAGGAAGGGGGAGTGGGGGTACTGTACAGGATCAAAATAAGCTGCAGAGAGTTGTAAACTTAGTCAGCTCCATCATGGGCACCAGCCTCCCCAGCATCAAAAACTTTTCAAGGAGCGATGCCTCAAGAATACAGGATCATTAAGGATCCCTATCACTCAGGCCATGTCTTGTACTCATTGCTAACATCAGGAAACAGGTACATACTCTACGAGTCAGGAACATCTTCCCTTAGCAATTTCTGAATGGACATTTGACACTACCTTACTACTTTTAATTTCTATTTTTGCACTCCTTATTTAAATTAACTATTTATATATTGGCACAATAAAAATGACAAGGCCTTTCACAAAATAGTCCTATTAGTGGAAGGCTGAAGCAAGCTAAACTGTAACATCCCCTGTAACAAATTCCTATCAACTCCCTTCATAAGTCTATAAGGCTATAAGACATTGGAGCAGAATTAGGCCATTTGGCCCATTGAGGTGCTCCGCCATTTTATCATGGCCGATTTATTATCCCTCTCAAAACCATACTCCTGCCTCTTACCCATAACCTTTGACACCCTTACAAATCAAGAACCTATCAACCTCTGTTTTAATATACCCAATGACTTAGCTTCCACAGTTGTCTGTGGTAATGAAGTCCACAGATTCACCCGCCCTCTGGCTAAAGAAATTTCTCCTCATCTCTGTTCAAAAGGGATGTTCTTCCATTCTGTCTAATGCCCTTCCCTTGGACAACATCGGTGGCATGGAGAGGGGAGACTTGCAGCTTGGGCAACTGACAGTCTTCCATAAAAAAAACCTTGCCCATGCTTGCGCCCTGGAAACTTTCCAAGGCGCAAATCCATGGTCTATCAAGACTAATAGAGGCCTACACTTCTATTCTGAGTCTGTGCCATCTGGTCCTAAACTCCCCAACTACAGGACACATCCCCTTCATTCTACTTACGCCTTTCACTGACCTGGACCCATTCCAATTTGCCTATCACCACAATAGGTCAATAGCAAACACAATCTCAATAGCTCTCCACATGGCTTTAGACCACCTAAACAACACAAACACCCATGTCAGGATGCTGATCATTGACAATAGCTCAGCATTTAATACAATCATTCCCACAATTCTGGTTAAGAAGTTGCAGAACCTGGGCCTCTGTACCCCCCTCTGCAATTGGATCCTCCGCTTCCTAACCAGAAGACTATAGTTTGTGCAGATTGGTGATAACACATTCTTCTTGCTGACGATCAACACTGGCACACCTCAGGGGTATGTGCTTAGCCCATTGCTGTACTCTCTATAAACACATGACTGTGTGGGTACACATAGCTCAAATACTATCTATAAATTTGCTGATGATACAACCATTGTTGGTAGAATCTCAGGTGGTGACGAGAGGGCGTACAGGAGTGAGATATGCCAACTAGTGGAATGGTGCCACAGCAACAACCTGGCACTCAACGTCAGTAAGCTGAAAAAGCTGATTGTGGACTTCAGGAAGGGTAAGACGAAGGAACACATACCAATCCTCATAGAGGGATCAGAAATGGAAAGACTAAGCAGTTTCAAGTTCCTGGGTGTCAAGATCTCTGAGCATCAAAGCAGGTCTCAACATATTGATGTAGTCATAAAGAAGGCAAGACAGCAGTTATACTTTATTAGGAGTTTGAAGAGATTTGGCATGTCAACAAATACACTCAAAAACTTCTATGTTTATACCGTGGAGAGCATTCTGACAGGCTGCATCACTGTCTGGTATGGAGAGGCTTCTGCACATGACTGAAAGAAGCTGCAGAAGATTGTAAATCTAGTCAGCTCCATCTTGGGTATGGGCCTACAAAGTACCCAGGACATCTTTATGGAGTGGTGTCTCAGAAAGGCAGTGTCCATTGTTAAGGGCCTCCAGTGCCCAGGGCATACCCTTTTCTCACTGTTACCATCAGGTAGGAGGTACAGAAGCCTGAAGGCACACACTCAGTGATTCAGGAACAGCTTCTTCCCCTCTGCCATCCGATTCATAAATGGACATTGAAGCTTTGGACACTACCTCACTTATTTTTAAATATACAGTATTTTGATTTTTGCATGCTTTTTAAAAACCTATTCAGTATATGTAATTGATTTACTTGTTTATTTATTATGTTTTATTTTATTTAGTATTATTATTGTTATTATTTTTTTCCTCTCTGCTAGATTATGTATTGCATTGAGCTGCTGCTGCTAAGTTAACAAATTTCATGTCACATGCCGGTGATAATAAACCTGATTCTGATTCATTCTTCTAAACTCGAGCCAGTACAGACTCAGAGTTTCTCTTACATAAACCCTTTAATTCCTGAGATCATTCCCTTGAATCAAAGCTTAGGGAATTGGCAATTGAGATCACTAATGGTAGAATGTTGAAAATAAGGGATGCATAGGAAGCCATATCTGGAAGAGTATGGTTATCTCGAAGAACAGTGGAGGTTTGCCGAGACAGAGGGAACTGACGCCACAAAGGAAAATTAAATAAGGGTGAGAATTTTAAAATATGCAGTATTGCTTAATTTAATAGGAAACCAGCATAGGAATATAGAATTGATAATTATCAGAGTTATGGATAGGTCAAGTTTGAAAGGAACTTAAATTTCTTAAAGGTAGAGTCTCATTATACCATTATATTTTTGCTCAGTCTCTATACAATTCTGTCCCCCATCAGGAAATCATCAAAGCTCTCTGCTTCATTCTTGACAAAAGAACCAATTTTCTCCAGCACCACCCCTCTCTGACAGAACCGGTCCTCACTCAACAACTTTTCCTTCAGCTCCTCCCTCTATCTCTAGGCTTAAGAGGTAGCCATGGACACAGCTATGCCTGCCTCTTCATTGGCTATGTAGATCAGTCCATGTTCCAAGCCTTTCCCAGTAATACTCCCTAATTCTTCCTCTGCTACATTCACATCTGCATTGGTGCTGCTACATGCACCCATGTTGAGCTTCTCAATTTCATCAACTTTGCCTCTGGCTTCCATCCTGTCCTTAAATTCCCTTAGTCTATTTCTGACACCTTCCTCTCCTTTCTAGATCTCTCTGTCTCCATCTCTGGAGACAAAATGTCAACCATCAACTTTTTAAACCTACCGATTCCCATGGTTATCTTGACAAAATTTCTTCCCACCCCACTTCCTTCGCCTCTGCCGCATCTTTTCCCAGGATGTAGCTTCCCATTCCAGGAGATGTCCTCCTTCAAAGAATGTTGATTCCCTCCCTCCACCATTGATACTGCCCTCACCTACATCTCCTCCATTTCACGAACATCCATACTCACCCCATCTTCCTGCTGCCTTAACAGCGATAGAGTTCTTCTTGTTCTTGCCTACCACCCCATGAGACTCCGCATTCAATATATCATCCTCTGCAACTTCCACCATCTCCAAAGGGATCCTACCACTAAACATACCTTTACCTAGCCTTGACCTCTGTATTCCACAGGGATCGTAACCTCCATGAGTTCCTTGTGCACTTGTTGCTCCCCAATCCCTGTCCTGGCACTTATCCCTGCAGGCAGCCCAAGTGCCCATACACCTCCTCGCTTACTTCCATTCAGGGCTGCAAACAATTCTTCTAGGTGAGGCAACACTTCACCTGCGAATCTGCTGGGGGTCATCTTTTGTGTCTGGTACTCCCGATGTGGTTTCCTCTACACTGGTGAGACCTGTCGTAAACTGGGGGACCTCTATTCTATCCACTAAATGCAGAACTTCCCTGTGGCCAAACATTTTAATTCTTACTTTCATTCCTGTTGTGGCATGTCAGCCTAAGGCCTCCTCTTGTGAAAAGATGAGACCTCTCTCAAGGTGGAAGAGCAACACCTTATATTCTGTCTGGGTAACCTCCAACATGATGGCATGAATATAATTTTCTCCTTCCAGTAAAAAAAAATGCTTTCCCTCCCTCTCCACCCTCCCCCTATTCTCCACTCTGGCCTTTTACCTCTTCTCCTCTGCCTGTCACTTACCCCTGGGTTCCTACTCCTCTTTCTCCTACTGTGTATCCTCCTGTCCCATCAGATTCCTTCTTCTCCAGCCACCTTTCCCACCAACCTGGCTTTACCTATCACCTTCTAGCTAGCCTCTTTTTTATTCTGACCTCTTCCACCTTCCTTTCCAGTTGTGAAGAAGGGTCTCTGCACAAAACTTCAACTACTTCTATGGAAGCTGCCTGACCTGCTGTGTTCCTTTGGCATTTTATGTATGGTACTTTGTCTATTTAACTTATTTTTGCAGATTAATATATACCATTATATATATAAAACAGTACACATTATCTGTCACCTCTAGATAATTTCAAACCTGCAGAAGATGCAAGGTGTAAGGTTAGACTCAAGCACTTTGCAATACTTCTGGAAGTAACAAACCATGGATGGGCAGTTTCAGCAGCAGATGCAGTGAGGTGCAACAAACCTGTGATACAGGTTAGCTGTACAACACACTTAAAATTCTGCCATCTTCAATGATCACACAGGTTCTGTTTCTTAATACTGTGCTGAAAGGATAACAATCCAATTTACCTCACTCTGAATACTCCCATGTGGCATTGAATCCATCAAAGAAATCTATTCTGAACTTCTAACACCATCAGTGATCAGTCCATCTGTCACAAAACTCCATTGTTTTCCCTCACATGGAAACCTTTAAACTAATTTTGTTTCCAGTCATCATCACCGCACACATTATTGGACGAAACAAATAATTGTATGCCTCCACAATTCAACCTTAATTTGGCTGAAGCAAAGTGGAGGTGAATGCCAAGGAAGTTCCTAAAACTGATTGATGAATCAAACATCAGATTATTTCCACTTGAACAGGTATTTTGAAGCTACAAGTTTCTCACTAGCTGTGGCCAATACTTACAATAATGCAAAATTAGTTGCTCCATTGCTAGAGTGCAAAAGCATGGTACTATTCCATCTTGAAATGGGAAATAATTATCTATCAAAGATTTATAATTCACAATAAATAGTTTTAATTTATCCTGTTGATAAACTCTAATGAACAACTGTCACCTCGTACAATTTGAATACAATTATACCATTTGGCTAGATAAACACACAAGGTTGACTGCATTATTTCATCATGGGACACAAGATAAATATGCTCTATGTTTAAGAACAAATATTATTTTAATCTTCATACTAATGAAAAATAATAAATATAGCAGTATGCATATCGAAGGCTGCAATTATCTAGGCAATGAAGCAAAAGCAAAGAAACATCGTTAACTTATTAATCTTATCAATGAAATTGTGAACTTTTAATTCTCAGGTTACTTGCTCACCCCTTCCCTAATTAATACTGGTTGATGATCAAACAGTTGCAGAATCTAGATGGCAGGAGACAAAGATCAAACACAGGAAATGAAACCAGTGAGAAATAGTCTTATTTAAAGCTGCAATTGTACAACCCAAATTCATTATTCACCATCTTCATGTATTCCCAAAGCTGTGAGCAGATATCTGAATAAGAATCATTAATTTGAGACTTCACACCAGCCTGCCTCAATGCCAGGAGTAGAGAATGCTGCGTGATCTCCAAAACCTTTAGAAAATCAAGCTCCTTGGGGAACTAGCAATGCAATAAAACCAATCAACGTTTTTCAGTGTGCAGAGAAAAGAGGCAAACTATTGTAAAAAAGTGTTATCTCTACACCATATGCTCCTGCATAATCTATCAATGTAAATAAACTGCCTCAAGGCATGTAATACTCTGAAAGGAATAACTGAAAATGCATTACCCTAACTTACTGCTTATGCAACTATTTTGTGACTATGAAGAAATCAGTTCCAAATTAGGATGGAGGGGAGACAGACAGTATGCTTCTTACTTTTGTGCATGGAGGGTATTAGTACACTATCAAGCTGTTGGGATCCTCAGCCATCTGTTTGCACCTCCCTCAAATCATCTCACAAACAAATGAACCACAAGAGGTCATCTCTAGTCACATTCTCTCTCAATGACCTTTTCGTTCATGGGTAAATTGTCGACAATTTCTTGTTCATGAGAGATTCCTGTCCCTGTTCAAGGTTTCTTGGGTTCAACTAAAAAGATCAAAGGCCTTGCATAAGCCAAAGTAACAAGATATATAATTTATTTGTAAAATTTTCAAATATGTTTTACAATCGAGCCATATGTCATCATTCACAGTAGAACACTGATCATCCCCTTGACACAAAGGGGATAGCAATTTTTTTTTCTTTTGCTTTCACTCTGTGACCAAGTGGACTAAGGGACCAAACTTGTGGAGATTGGATAATGGATTGACCGGAAGTATGATCAGTCATTATCTGAAGTAATAGCTGCGTCAAAAGTATACCTATTTCTAAAGTGAAATAACCTTATCCTACAAGTCCACTTTATATTTTATTGATTAAATTTTAGGAGATGTTTCAGAGGAGAAATCATGAGATTAATGCAATGTTGTAAATCAGAGATGTGCAGGTTGGTATTGAAGGACCACAGACAACCTAAAGCCATTAATTCTAACCTGTGCCAAGGTAAGTTTCTGTAATTCAATCCACTTGCATTTTGGTGTGATACCTAACTCCAACATGAATTTTGGATGTCAGATCCATGATATTTCCTTGAGCAACTATTCCTACCTTCTTAACATCCCTTGGGTCTGGTGACAGTTATGTGACAGTTTTATTTAACCCTTCTAGAACTACATATCACTTTTCAAGGGAAAAGGGGACAAAAAGAGAAGCAAATATGTTGTACCTTTCTGTGATTCATCAATGGTCATCAATCCAGCAGACAAAGTGGGAATGGCATCTACAAAATGGTTCCGAGCACTCTGTTTCTGACTCAGAATTTGAAAATTTCCTTCCAAATTTTTTGGAATCTCAGGATATCAATGTGACATTAAATCCATTGCCCTTATACTTGCTGGGTGATGTATCATGAGTCCCCTTCCCTCAACATTTTCCCATGTTTTTTCAAGCTTCAAATTCCTTAAAAATTATTGAGGATTATGTTTTTGATCAGATATCCAAGATACTGGAGCCTTCCTACACAAGACAAGCCCTTCTAATCTCCACTGCTGTTCTGATGATGGCAAACATTTGCTGTATTATTACTGTTAGATGGAATATACATAGAATAGTACCATCCTGGACAGGCAATTTGGCCATGGTACTGTGCTGATCTTAATGCTAATTCATACTAAAATGTCTTCTCCCTGTTTCTTATTTATATCCCTCTTTTTTACACATCATTTATGTGTCTATTGAAAAGCCTCTTAAACTCCACCAAATTGCCTCCTTCTAGATCAGCTCCTGGTAACCCATTCCAGGTACCCAGCTCTCTCTCTCTATTAAAAAAAATGCCCTTCACATTGTCTTCAAGCTTACCCAACTTCCCTTTTACCTAAGAAGCATGTTACCTCTGGTTTGATATTTCAACCCTGGGGATAAGATTCCAACCATTTACCCTTTCTATGATTCTCATAATTTAAAAAATCTCTCTCAGGTCTTCTCTCATTCTCTGTTGCTCAATGGAAAATAACCCAAGTTTGTGCACACTTACATACACCATAGACTCTCTAACCCAGGCAGCATCCTGGTGAACCTTTTCTGCACTTTTTATAGTCTGCACCTCCTTTTCAACACAAGTGCAGTCTGAGACTAAAGTTTTATACAACTGCAGTACGACTTCCTTACTCTTATCCTCAACACATCTACCAGTGTAAGTAAGCATGCCATATGCCTGTTTTAACAACTTATCCATTTATCAACTTTCAGTGAACTATGGACTTGGAACCTGAGATACTTTTTCACTTCAAAACTGTTTATGCACCTACCATTGACTGTATACTTTCTCCATTCATTTGTCCTCCTAAAGTGGAAAAATCTCTCACTTGCACAGCTTAAATTCCTTCTTCCACTTCTCTTGTGCATATCTGTAACTAATCTATATCCCACTGTACTCTTTAATAGTCCTTTACACTGTCCACAACTCTGACAGACTTGGTGTCATCCACAAACTTGCTAATCATCCTATCTACGTTTCCAGAATCAGGTTTAATATCATCGGCATATGTTGTGAAATTTGTTAACTTTGCGGCAGCAGTATAATGCAGTACATGAAAAATAATGAAAAAAATTAATTAAAGTAAGAATAGATACATATTAAATAGTTAAATTAAATAAGTAGTGAAGAAACAGAAAATAAAATTAGAGAGACAGTGTTCATGGGTTAAGTGTCCATTTAGAAATTGTTTGGCAGATGGGATGAAGTTGTTCCTGAATTGCTGAGTGTGTGCCTTCAGGCTTCTGTACCACCTTTCTGATGATAACAATGAGAAGAGAGGGTGTCCTGGGTGGTGGGCGTCCTGAATGATGGACACTAACTTCCTGAAGCACCACATCAAATTATTGATATATGTTTCAACAGCAGAGGTCCCAACACCAATCCTTGAGGAACACCATTGTTAGGACATCCAGCCAGAGTAACAGCCTTCTATCTCCAAATGTTGTCTTCGATGGGCGAGCCAGTTTCAAATACAAACTTGTAATTTAATCTGGATCCCATGCATCTATATCTTCTAAATCAACCTACCAAGAGAGACTTTACCAATTAGCTTAGTAAAGTCCATGTAGATGATGTCCACTGCCTCACCCTATCAAATACTTTTGGCACCTCGTCAAAAATACTCAAGCAAATTTTTAAGGAATAACCTGCCCTTTATAAAATCATCCAGGCCATCCCTAAGCAGGCCATTCCTTTCCAAATGCCATTTCAATTTCAGATTGATGGACCAGTTGAAGTTATCATTTTTAGTGTCATATCACAGCTGAATATTTCAATCAGATTCCCGCTTAATGATCTTCATCCTAATGAAAGGAATCAATTTCTCATATCTGGTTCTTACTCAGAGTTATCAATCTCTGCAGAACTCAACTATGCTACCCAAGGTAGGGTGGTCAAAAGTACAAAATTAACTAATAGTGGAAAGATTTAATTTTACCTCAGCTTTTGTATTCAATGCCTCCATTTATAACATCAGGGATTCTAACAACATTTATTAAAATTAAGTACAGAGAAGTATGGGTGCTAGGGTTGTTGGTAAAGGTAGATATTTTAGTCAAGTCTATTGTAATTTTGACCATAAACTGCTGGTACAGTACACAGTAAAAATGAAACAACGTTCCTCCAGGACCTTGGTGCTACATGAAACAACACAAAACTACAATAGACTATGTGAGACAGCACAAGGCTACACGAGAAAATGTAAAACAAGATAAAAACTGCACTAGACTACAGACCTGCACAGGACTACATAAAGTGCACAAAACAGTGCAGGGCAGTACAATAATTAATAAACAAGACAATAGGCACAGTAATAGGACAAATTACAATATAATAATAAATGATGTAGATGTCAGTCTAGACTCTGAGTATTGAGGAGTCTGATAGCTCGGGGGAAGAAACTGTTACACAGTCTGGTTGTGAGAGCCCAAATGCTTCGGTACCTTTTGCCAGATGGCAGGAGGGAGTAGAGTTTGTGTGAGGGGTGCGTGGGGTCCTTCATAATACTGTTAGCTTTGCGGGTGCAGCGTGTGGTGTAATCATCTGTAATAGCGGGAAGAGAGACCCGGATGATCTTCTCAGCTGACCTCACTATCCGCTGCAGGGTCTTGCGATCCGAGACGGTGCAATTCCCGAACCAGGCAGTGATGCAGCTCCTCAGGATGCTCTCAGTACATCCTCTGTAGAATGTGGTGAGGACATTTAGGACATTTAAGAGACTTTTAGATAGGTATATTATAGATAGATAGATAGATAGATAGATAGATACTTTATTCATTCCCATGGGGAAATTCAACTTTTTTCCAATGTCCCATACACTTGTTGTAGCAAAACTAATTACATACAATACTTAACTCAGTAAAAAAAATATGATATGCATCTAAATCACTATCTCAAAAAGCATTAATAATAGCTTTTAAAAAGTTCTGAAGTCCTGGCGGTAGAATTGTAAAGCCTAATGGCATTGGGGAGTATTGACCTCTTCATCCTGTCTGAGGAGCATTGCATCGATATTAACCTGTCGCTGAAACTGCTTCTCTGTCTCTGGATGGTACTATGTAGAGGATGTTCAGAGTTTTCCATAATTGACCGTAGCCTACTCAGCGCCCTTCGCTCAGCTACCGATGTTAAACTCTCCAGTACTTTGCCCACGACAGAACCCGCCTTCCTTACCAGCTTATTAAGACGTGAGGCGTCCCTCTTCTTAATGCTGCCTCCCCAACACGCCACCACAAAGAAGAGGGCGCTCTCCACAACTGACCTATAGAACATCTTCAGCATCTCACTACAGACATTGAATGACGCCAACCTTCTAAGGAAGTACAGTCGACTCTGTGCCTTCCTGCACAAGGCACCTGTGTTGGCAGTCCAGTCTAGCTTCTCGTCTAACTGTACTCCCAGATACTTGTAGGTCTTAACCTGCTCCACACATTCTCCATTAATGATCACTGGCTCCATACGAGGCCTAGATCTCCTAAAGTCCACCACCATCTCCTTGGTCTTGGTGATATTGAGACGCAGGTAGTTTGAGTTGCACCATATCACAAAGTCCTGTATCAGTTTCCTATACTCCTCCTCCTGTCCATTCCTGACACACCCCACTATGGCCATCAGCGAACTTCTGCACATGGCAGGACTCCGAGTTATATTGGAAGTCTGATGTGTACAGGGTGAACAGGACCGGAGAGAGTACGGTTCCCTGTGGTGCCCCTGTGCTGCTGACCACCGTGTCAGACCTACAGTCTCCCAACCGCACATACTGAGGTCTATCTGTCAAGTAGTCCACTATCCAATCCACCATGTGAGAGTCTACTCCCATCTCCGTTAGTTTGTGCTTTAAGATCTTGGGCTGGATGGTGTTAAAGGCACTAGAGAAGTCAAGGAATGTAATCCTCACAGCACAACTGACCCCATCTAGGTGAGAGAGTGATTTGTGCAGCAAATACGTGATAGCATCCTCCACTCCCACCTTCTCCTTATACACAAACTGAAGAGGATCCTGGGCGTGCCTGGTTTGTGGCCTCAGATTCTGTATTATCAGCCGCTCCATGGTCTTCATCATGTGCGACGGAAAAATGAAGGGTTATGTGGGTTAGATTGATCTTAGAAAAGGTTGTAAGGGCAGTACAGCACAATAGGCCAAATGGCTGTACTGTGCTGTAAATGATCTGTGTTTTGTAATCCACCCACAACTGGTAACGTGAAGTGAAATTTTAGCACCTTTTGTATATTCACCAAAGAAAGATCCTTAAAAATCTGAATGTAGGCTACACAAGTGTCCAAGGGTTAAGACCGTTCAAGCAATATATCTGAAAGTCAGCAACTTTAAAGTCTCTTATTGGAAAACCGATTTGGCAGATCAATGACAGTCAGCAATAGATGAGGGTTAACATTAGTATAACATTATGAATGTTATACAAACATTGTATAATGCAGCTGATGTTTCATGACTGTCCTCTGATTGTTTTAGAATAGGAAAGACTGCATAACACTCCTTCAAAGAAAAGTAGAATTTGTTCTATGTGTTTCTGGGTTATATTAATCCTTAAATTATCAGCAAAGTAAAGTGATATTAACTGAATTCCACTCATTATGGCCCCTTGCTAAAAGTGCACTCTACTCTAAACAAAAAAGTTCTAACAATGCATTTCACTGTGTGCAAGACCATCCAGACACATATAACAAGGTTCAAATTTTAAAAGAAACATTTAGCATAGAGGGCATTGAGCAAATAAAGAAACAATGATCAAGTTTTATTATCCCATCTACATTGCAATCCTCAGTTTCCTCACACTGTGCAGAATAAACAGATTGTGCTGATCAAGGAATATTTGTACTTCAGTGGATTGTGCCCCATGTATTACTAAATTAAGAACTCTGATCATGTTAATCAGCCTCAGGCTAATACACAGTGGCAAAATTGGAATGCATGGATGTGCACTGAGATCACATCACTCCTATAACAGGTGGAACTCTGCAGTGAGAACTGTATTCATCTTGGATCAGAAAAATTTAAGGGAAAATTTAACATGGATGTATAAAATTACAAAGACCTTAAGTGAAAATAAAGAGTTCAAAGTACATTTATTATCAAGTATGTACTGTATACATTGAGATTCAGTTTCTTGCCAGCAGCCACAGGAGAATAAAGAAATATAATAGGACCAATGAAACACGTTACATAACAAAGGCAGGGCCCCTGAAAATGAGTCTACAGGTTACGGAGTCAGTTCAGTGCTGAGGCCAATCAGGCCATCCATGCAGGTTCAGGAACTCAACGATTGTCAACTCCAGTCTTCCTGTTTGCAGACATTCGTGCAACATAGCTGGCCAACTATCAGACAGCCCTGCACCTCATAGTCATTCAGCCACAAAACAGTGAAGTCGAGTGTTCTCCCATGTTCCTCCCCATTACTCCCTGTCCACAATTGTTTGTCAGTCATAGTTGGCAGCTCACCTAGGAGAAGAAAAACTCTGATCTCAAACCTTCACTAACTTGCAGCCATACCCACTCATGGGGACGGCTTCGGGGGTAAACCTGGAGGGAAAAATGCAGCCCAATGCTGACTGGCAACTTCTGCAACACCACTGGGGCCAAATTTGCCGTCCCTTTGGTTTCACCAGCTGTGTGGAGGGGAATCCTCTGCATGGGCAACAGCTTTCTTTCCATATCATGCTGCCCAGGCTTTTGTACCAGCTTGTATATCATGCAGAAAACTGGTATGCATTATCCATGGCCAATCCAACCAACAGAGGCCATTATATTGGCTGAAGGGATAGTAACCAGAGTCCACAAGTGTCTCTGCTTGAGAAACCATGGCGAACAGTCAGTGAGGGGATAACTTTTATTTGCTATTGGAACCCAGAGGATATTCCATGAAAAAAAAGTGTAGAGACAGTTTCAATTCAGGTGACCTTTGTATATCTGGATTACAGAAATTCAACCTTATGGAATTCATAAATCATTATACAAAAATCCAAAATATGGACTAATATTTGCTCTTATTGAATTTATGTATAAAAAACAATTAAGAAATGAGAAAGAAGCAACACATTTAATTTTGTTTTGTTAAACTCACATTCCTTGAAGCCTATGCAGATAATATGATTTTTTTTTTAAATCACAAAGGTTCATTTTGCTGTATAGCAGATTATTTTTTCAAGCATTTTTGGAGTTGGTTGCCCTCAAGATATTTGAAACAGGGCCAAAAGGTTTATGTGGAAGTTGTAAAGCAAAATGACCACATAAAGGAATTTCTCTGGATGTAAAACTTGATATTTTATGAAGGTTTGATGCAGGTGAAAAACTCTCAAGCTGTAGTACTTGCTGCAGCATCCGCAGTTTCTTCTGGCTCCATTCACAGCTGCTGGATATTTGCTTTGAAACTGCCAAGAAAATTTCTTAAGTGGGTCCTCTGCCACATACCAGCAGCCGTGGTGCTTTCATTACTCTTGAGGAAAAAAAAATCCTCTAGTAATGCATTTCCTTTTAAAACATGGGTTCCAATGGCAAATCAAGTTTATCACAATGGAAATTTGGGATAGTGACAGTTTTTTAAGAATGCAGCTGCTCTGTAAAGCAGGGTTTTACAGAGTGCCTCTATGAAGCATCCAAAGGAAATAAAACATTTAAGAGCAAAGGAAAAATTTGAAGAACTGAACAGCTCTTTCAAAGAATGATCCTTCTGATAACCACTTGCACTTGTGAGTTCTGCTCTGCCTGGACTTAGTCCTTAAACTGCTAGATAACTGTGCCTTAAGATCAAGTGCTGTTTTCTCCCGGTAGGGATTAGTTTTTAGTTCCAAGTGCTCCTGTCCCGTTTTGTCACCCTGTAAGCTTATCCTTCAATCTCTCTGAATTATGGAGGACAGCATGTGTATGAATGTCTCTCTCCAGCAGACTTCATCATGATCATCATGACTCCAGTATTTCTACTATTTTTTAATGTTTCTTAATTGTACATACGATTTTTTAATGTTCTATCGCTGAGCAGCAGTGAACCATCTGACTGGCCTGTCGGAGTTCTCTTTGAGAACTAGTTGACTTGATCTGCGTTTCTGATCTGGCTATTGTTCACAATTGCACTTGATTTAAAAAAAATCCTTTGTCACTTCAACAGTTCCCATTTTCTTGGTTCTGATCACCTACCAGAGACAACAAGACTCTCTGCATCTCCATCTCTACCTCCCATCTACACATCCCCCCCCCCTCTACTTTGCTTGACAGAATCTCTGCCCTCAACCTCCTGGCTTAATTTATTCTTAAACTGCACAAATTCTCAGACTGTGCCCACCTCCTTTCAAGTAGGTGCTTGATTCCTGGTTATGCCTATTTGCTTGTGGCATATTTGGAATGTCCAGCATGGATGAGTTGGGCCGAAGGGCCTATTTCGCTGCTGCATGACTCTACTTGGATATGAAAGGGGTAGAGGAATATGGGCCTAATGCAGGCAAATGGCATTAGCACAAATAAGCATCATTGTTGGTAAGCACATTTTGTGCTGTAAGGCTCATTTCAGTGTTGCATAATTCTATATGATTTTAATATCTTAACATTATATATTTCTGTAATTCAAGTTCACTTGTCATTTGTAATATTTATTGCCAGTTTAAAACCTATTTCAACTCTTTTAAATACCTTTGCTTATTAGATACATTTTGATATAGCGGAAAAGGCCTTGGATAGAAGAAATCCAAAAAGACTATCAATCAGGTAAGGCCACATCATCTGGGCTAACTTGAGGATCCACCACATGAGGTCCAGTTGCTACTCATGCAGGATAACCATGATAATGAGGCCTGGTAGTTAATTTGACATACAACAATAGAATGGAGTTGGGGTTAAAGAGAGTGCCTATGAGCAAAACATAAATGAAGAGCAGTTCAGATTTATCACATTCAAGCCCCACTTGTGTGGTGAACTACATATACCTGTCTGAACACGCCCCACCCCCTTGATTGCTCCTGTGGCTCCTCCCACAGACCCCTGTATAAAGGCGATTGGAGGCACTGCTCCTCCCTCAGTCTCCAGGATGTTGTGTGATGGTCTCTTGCAGCTGATAGTGCGCTCTCTTCCCGCTAATGAAAGCCTATCTCTCGCCTCACGTCTCCAAGAGTTATTGATGGTGCATCAACTTGGTACTCGGTTAATCTGTGTTCCCACTAGTGAAGATGGTTGTTTTAAAATATTAGATGTAATTAAATATTAGATGTAAATAAAAATGGAGAAACCTTTTCCTTTAATCGATCATGGAAGGCAGTGAGCTGAGAGTAAGGAATCAAATCAGAAAAGAATTGGTAAACACAAGGGTAGAAGAAATCTGCAGCTCCACACTCAATAATGTGTTGTGGGACAGAATGGTGCAGGCAAAATGATTGATCTTTGTGAATGAAGTTTATCGAGGGATATGGAGCTAAGAAATCAAAGTACCAGAAACTAACTGAAACAAGTTCTGAGGTACTGCATAGTTTACAATGTTCTTAGATAGCATCAGAATCAGGTTCATTATCACCAGCATGTGGCATGAAATTTGTTAACTTAGCAGTAGCAGTTCAATGCAATACATAATATAGAAAATAAATAAATTATAGTATATGTATATTGAATAGATTAAAAATCATGCTAAAAGAGAAAAAATATATATATATATATATTAAAAAGTGAGGTCATCTTCATAGGTTAAATGTCCGTTTAGGAATAGGTTGGCAGAAGGGAAGAAACTGTACCTGAATCGCTGAGTGTGGGCCTTCAGGCTTCAGTATCTCCTACCTGATTGTAACAATGAGAAAAGTGCATGCCCTGGGTGCTAGGAGTCCTTAATAATGAACGCTGCCTTTCTGAGACACTGCTCTTTGAAGATGGGTACTTTGTAGGCTAGTATACAAGATGGAGCTGACTAGGTTTACGACCCTCTGCATTTTCTTCCAGTTCTGTGCAGTAGCCACCCCATACCAGACAATGATGCAGTCTGTCAGAATGCTCTCCATGGTACATCTATACAAGTTTCTGAGTGTATTTGTTGACATACCAAATCTCTTCAAACTCCTAATAAAGTATAGCCGGTGTCTTGCCTTCTTTATAACTACATCGTTATGTTGGGACCAGCTTAGATCCTTAGAGGTTTTGACACCCAGGAACTTGAAGCTGCTCACTCTCTCCACTTCTGATCCCTCTATGAGGATTGGTATGTGTTCCTTCATCTTACCCTTCCAGAAGTCCACAATCAGCTCTCTCATAATACTGACATTGAGCTCAAGGTTATTGCTGCGACACCACTTCACTAGTTGGCATATCTCACTCCTGTACGCCCTCTCATCCCCATCTATATTTCTACCAGCAATGGCTGTATCATCAGCAAATTTATAAATGTTATTTGAGCTATGCCTTGCCACACAGCCATGGGCATAGAGAGAGTAGAACAATGGGCTACGCATACACCCCTGAGTTGCGCCAGTGTTGATAGTCAGCGAGGAGGAGTTATCATCACCAACCTGCACAGATCGTGGTCTTCAAGTGGAAGTCAAGGATCCAATTGCAGAAGGAGGTATCGAGGCCCAGGTTCTATAACTTATCAATCAGGATTTTGGGTATGATGGTGTTTACTGCTGAGCAAAAGTCGATGAACTGCAACCTGACATAGGTGTTTGTATTGTCCAGGTGGTCTAAGGCTGTGTGAAGAGCAATTGAGAGTGCATAGGCCGTTGACCTATTGTGGCCATAGGGAAATTGCAGTGGGTCCAGGTCCTTGCTGAGGCAGGAGTTCAATCTAGTCATGACCAATCTCTCAGAGTTTTTCATCACCGTAGATGTGAGTGTTACTGGGTAATAGTCATTAAGGCAGCTTACATTATTCTTTGTATGAACTGATATAATTGTTGCCTTTTTGAAACAATTGGGAACTTCCACCCATAGCAGTGAGAAGGTTGAATACTCCCGCCAGTTGGTTGGCACAAGTTTTCAGAGCCTTACCAGGTACTCTGTCAGGCTTTCCGCCTTGCAAGGGTTCACCCTTTTTAAAGACAGACTTGTTTTTAATGTGCACTGTACCAGCAGTTATGGTTGAAATGACAATAAAAGCAACTTGACTTGACTTGACATTGGCCTCTGACACAGCGATCACAGGGTCACCAGGTACAGCAGGGATCTTCACAGCTGGAGTTATATTCTCTCTTTCAAAGTGGGCATAGAAGGTGTTGAGTTCATCTGGTAGTAAAGCATTGCTGCCATTCATGCTATTGGGTTTCACTTTGTAGGAAGTAAGGTCTTGCAAATCCTGCCAGAGTTGTTGTACATCCAATAATGCTCTAATCTCTTTTGAAATTGTCTCTTCACCCTTGAAATAGCCCTCTGCAAGTTATACCTGGTTTTCTAGTACAGACCTGACTTGAATGTCTCAGATCTAGTCTTCAGCAGTCAACATACCTCCTGGTTCATCCATGGCTTTTGATTTGGGAATGTACTGTTTAGTCTTTGTAGGCACACACTCATCCACACAGGTTTTAATAAAGTCCTAATCCTGCAGCATACTCATCCAGGTTCAAAGAAGAATCCCTTAATACAGTCCAGTCCACTGATTCAAGACAGTCCTATAGGCGTTCCTGTGCTTCCCTTGTCCATAACTTCTTGGCCCTCACTACTGGTGCTGCCGTTTTCAGTCTCTGCCTATACTCAGGGAGGAGAAGTACAGCCAGGTGATCAGACTTCCCGAAGTGAGGGTGTGGAATAGCACAAAAGGCATTCTTGATGGTGGTGTAACAATGGTCCAGTGTTTTTTTTCCCTCCTTTATTGAAAGTGATCTGGTGATGGTAATTGTTTAGTGATTTATTTCAGACTGGCCTGGTTAAAATCCCCCAAAATGATGATGAAGATGTTAGAGAGTGTAGTTTTGTGCATGTTGATCCCATTGCTCAGATCATCTAAAGGCTGAGTGACATTGACCCGAGGTGGAGTGTGCTCCTCTACCAAAATGATCCCGGAAATCTCCCATGGTAGGTAAGGTGGACGGCGTTTAACCGTGAGACATTCCAGGTCTGGTGAACAGAAATGGGACAGCACTGAAATATTTGTGCATGAAGAGGTGTTGATCATGAGGCCGACTCCTCACCTTTGCTTTTGAGAGTTTCTATAGATCTATCCTGACAGTGTATAGTAAACACATTGATCTGAATTGCTGTATCTGGTATTGGAGGGGTTAACCAGGATTCAATGAAACAAAGGACAAAGAACAAATATAGCTTTTGCTCGGTACATCGGTGGATTTTTCAGGAGAGTTGGCACTTTCATGTTTGCTGTAAGTGGCTACTGGTTTGTTTCATTATTTCTTGCTGTCATTGGTATGATGGCAACGAATAAGGATCAATGTTGCTTTGCAGCACGGTAGCATAGCGGTTAGCATGACGCTATTACAGTGCTAGCGATCAGCAACCAAGGTTCAATTCCCACCGCTGCCCGAAAGGAGTTGTACATTCTCTCTGTGACCAAGTGAGTTTCCTCCATGTGCTCTGGTTTCCTTTCACATTCCAAAGACATACGAGTTAGGAGCAATAGGTTGTGGGCATGCTACATTAATGCTGGAAACATGGCAACACTTGTGGGCTGCCCCCAGCACATACTCAGATTACGCTGGCCTTTGACACAAATGATGCCTTTCACCCTATGTTTGATGTTTCAAAGTATTTGTGACAAATAAAGCTAATCTTTAATCTCTGCTTGCGTGATGAGAGGGGAAACAGAAGAAACAGTGAATAATGTCCAACAACTGGAGATGGAGGCACTTTGGCCATGCTCATCACCAACTTGGAACACGCATCGACAGTCACAACTCCGCAGAGCAGAAAAGACCACAACTAGAATCTGTTTCATAATACAGTAACCTGTAAACATTATGCAAATCAGGAAAGCTTCTCATTGTAGATGCACAATTACTACAGCAATTTGCAGACTTCTGGAGTCGCACTAAAGAGGCATTTTTTGCAGCAGATAGACACCCCGGAACAAACCTGTCTATATATAGACTAATCACACCCTTGGATCAGGCAAAGAAGAACATCTAATCATTTTTGTAGGGCCATGTCAAACAGGTTTGTTTTCTACATATACAAACATTTCCTTAAGATAATTTACTGATTAATCAGGGGGACGTAATTTTCCACAACCTCACACCCCTGCTACTCCCTGGTGTATACTTTATCCCTGCATGGGAAATCCTGTGGCAGCACTTTGAAGAACACAATTGATACATCTGGTTGCCTGAGGGAATACTTACCCCACAACCAATCACTTAAAACCAACCATCTTGTTGCCGCTGTTATGTGGGATCTTTTTTCATAAGTTGTTTATTGAGTGACCTGAAATATCCTGAGGTCACAAACTTACTGTAGAAATGCAAATCTTTATTTCTTTCATCTCTTGTGAAAGAAGATGCAGATTTGAAACATAAATTACTGTAATCGGTGTGTCCATATTGGGTGGACAACAACCACTGACCTGTGGCAGATGTACTGGGGCTCTGGCTTTATTTCATCACTGCAACTTCACTCGGAAGAATGGTTTGCGGTTTGCATGAGGAGCTTCATGTCCCGCAACATGAAAAGGACAAAAATAGGACACAGCAGTGAGAGTGGAAGGGAAAGTAAGATCCTCCCCATTTCAACTCTGATTTGATTTTTTCTCCCTGTAGCTCCACTTTCATTGTTGCTTTGTGGAATCTGGGTATCACTGGCATATCCAGAATTTGTTCCCAGCTCCTAATTATCCCCAACATGATGGTTGCTGAGCCAGCTTCTTGAACCAATGAAGTCCTTCTGTTGAATTGTTGCCAGAATTGGAATCAAGTTTATTATCACTGACATTTGACCATTGTAGCCTGCTGGCAGTAATATTAGATTTGATCAAGGGGGAAAAAAAGTTAAAATAAATGGAATCCTAAACAAAAAAGTCTCTTTGCTCGTCTCTTTCCAATAACTTTTTAACATACTGCCAAGTTCTGGCTTGAATCCCATCCATTAGAACTATACTTAAAAGGCAGTGACTGCCACAAACTTTGGATGGAAGAACAATTTGGAAACTAGTAGAATACTTCTCCAGTTGTTGCTGTTTCATACAAAATGCTTTAGTTTTGTTTGAGCAGCATTTCAAGAAACATTAGACAATTGTTTCTGAAATTATTGTAAGAGTGTCTGCAGAATAAAACACCTTCCGAACTTTAACACCCAGTGAATATGATGAAGGGCACCAAACTGTCCTGCTCTCAACATTTGACTAACTTTAATGGCCTTTGAAAACTTCAAATGACATTGAAAAAAATAGCTACACTTCTCATTACTACCCTCAGAGAGGAGATACAAGAGCCAGAAGACACGCTCACAATGTTTTAGGAATTGCTTCGTCCCCACCACCGTAAGATTTCTGAATAGTCCATGATCACTACCTCTTTTTACACTATTTACTTATTTTCGTATAGTACTTTTTATATGTTGTACAATACTGCTACCACAAACCACAAATTTCATAAGATATATCAGTGATGATAAACCCGATTCTGAGTCATAAATCTGCTTGGCTCATAGCTTATTTTAGTGTCGTATTTTAAACTGAATCTTCTGAGGATTTAAACACCCTAAAATCTCAGTAGATCCTTCTGCACACATGACAGAGCAGGTTCATCTAATTTTGAAATGGTCTTTGTGTGTTTAGGGTGTTCAAGCGTACTCATGCCCATAGAAAGTTAACCAGCCTGTAGCTGACACTAAGTATAGGAAATAAATGTTGGAGTACCGGTCAGAAATCCAGCTCATTGCCCCAGAATTATTAGACATCTATGTTGCACTTCACTGGTCTAAGAGGCTTATGAAGCCCTGATCCTCTAAGTATGGGATGATAAATCATTTTACCTTGTGTCTTCTAGACAAGAATTTATTATTAATTTGACAGGTCTGAAATCCAGTGAACAAGTAGAAATTTACAAACTTGAGCTTGCTTATCTATCCAACCCTTCTGTGGCTCCAAACATTAAATTGGTAATGCCTTGGAAACAGTGTTTACTACTGAGCAGGCTAATAGGGTTGCTTAACCAGAAGGGGATGGAATCGGGTTGAGGAAAGGATGTCTCTACAAAATTATGAAGGGGCTTGATGGGATTAGGAGAAGATTCTTCTTTTGTTGGCGGGGTGAAAACTGCATTTAATAGACAGTTACTAATGGGTGCAATGAGGTACTCAGTAGAAACCTTTATTCTAACAGTCAGAGAAATATGGACCTTGTTGCCACAAGATGTACTCAAAGAAAACTGTGCTGATACAGTTATGTGTGGCTAGAATAGTCACACCAGAGACAGGCAAGCCTCTGGGTTGTAAATCTGAGGTGTCACTCGGCAACATGAAGCTTCATGCTTATTCCTTAATTATTTTCTGCCTTCCCTGAGCAGTAACTTACATTTCCAGTAGAAAATATGCACTCAGTGGCTATTTTACTAGGTACTGGAGTGAAACCAGTGTGGTTCTCTGCTGTCATAGCCCATCCACTTCAATGTTCGACGTGCTACATATTCAGAGATACTCCTTTGTTCACCATGGTGTAACACATGGTTTTTCTGTGTTGTTGTCACCTTTTTGTCAGCTTGAACCAGTCTGTCCATTCTCCTTTGACCTCCTTCATTAACCAGGTGCTTTCACCCACAGAGCTCCTGCTCCCTGGATGTTCTTCTGTTTTTTCACCCCACACCATTCTCTGGAAATTCAAGAGACTGTTGTGCATGAAACTCCCAGTTTCTGAGACACTGAAACTGCCCCATCTGGCACTAATAATAATTCCAGTGTCAAAGTCACTTAGGTCACATTTCTTCACCACTATGATGCTTGGCTTGAACAACAACTGAACCTCTTGACCATGTCTGCATGTTTTTATGCATTGAGTTGCTGCCACATGAATGGTTGATTGGATATTTGCATTAACCAGCAGGAGTACCGAATAAAGTGGCCACAGAGTGTATGCCAGGATGGTGATCCATATTGGTTCACTGAAAACAAATTCAAGCACTTTGTGTCCAGTGACCACAATTTATTAGTTTCAAAATAGTTATGGAAAAAGATTGAAGAGGTCTGCAGGCTGAAGTCCTCAACTAGAGCAAGGCCAACTTTCAGTGTATTAGGCAGGATCTAGCTGAAGTTGATTGGATGACTCTTTTTAAAGGCAAAAAGAAGAGTTCGTAATGCTTTTAAATGGATCATGTCAAGAGTCCAGGGATGGCATGTCCCTGTATAGGTAAAGGGTAAGCATATCAAGTTTTGGGACGTTGGTTGAAAGATATCAAGGCTCTGGTAAAGGAATGAAAGGAATCATACACCATTTTTAGGCAGCTAGGTATGAATGAATCCCTTAACAAAAAGGAGAAGTTTAAGGCCAGAATTAGGGGGGGAAAACAGAAAAGCTAAAAAAGAGCATAAAATGGTTTTGGAAAATTGGGTCAAAGATAATCCCAAGAGGTTTTTCAGTTCTACTAGTACTAAAAGGATAACTAGTGTGAGACTTAGTCTTTTTAAAGACCATCAGGTCCACCTATGTGTGGAGCTGCAGGAGATGCTGAGAATTTTTACTGTCTATTTCTTCTTGATGTTTACCAAGAATATCATGGATGCCAAAGAAATGAAGGTAATAAGTAGTAGAGCAATGGATTATGTGCATTTTACAAGGAAGGAGGTGTTTTCAACCTTGAAGCAAATTAAGTGGGCAAATCCACAGGGCCTGGCCAAGAGCAGCCCTGGATTTTATGAGAGGCCAGGGAATTTTATGGTTGTCTATGGTAGAGGTATTTTCAACATCACTAGCCACTGGTAAAGTTCCAGAAGACTGTAGGGTGCCTAATGTTGCTCTATTGTTCAAGAAGGGTAGCAAGAACCGGTCAAGGCTGCTGGGTCTGAGTTCAGTTATGGAGAAGTTATTGCAGCAAATTCAGAGACAAAATCTCCATCACTTGAATAGTCAAGGCCCATTCAGAAAAAGTCTTGTGTGTAAGCCATCATGTCTGATAAATATTTTGGAGAGTTTTGAAGAGGTAACTAAGAGGAGAGATAAAGCAAGTACAGTGAATGTTGTCTAGTGAGGTGCTCCATGGGTCAGTGTTGGGACTCTGTCATTCATTATTTTTGTAAATTATTTGGATGCTAATGTACATGGCACAATTCGCAATTTACTGATGATACTAATTTAGGGGTCTCACTGACGAAACAGGTTACAATAGATTGCAAAGAGATCTTGATCGATTAGGGAGATGGGCTAAGGCATGATGTCATCTCAGACAAGTGTGAGTTGACATACTTTGGAGAGAGAAACCAGGGTGGGATTTGCACAGTGGATGCTAGGGCACTATTGAGTGTTGTGAAACAGAGGGTCCTGGGGGTATTAGTGCATAGTTTGCTAAAAGAGGCAAGTATGCAAGGTAGTGAAGAAGGCATTTAGCATGCCGTGCTTCATCAATCAGGAGTATGGACATTGTATTGAAGTTATACAAGTCATTGATGAGATTGTACTTGGAGTATTGTGTACAGTTTTACTCATCCTGCTATAAGAAAGACAATATCAAGCTACAGAGGGTGCAGATGAGATTCATGAAGATGCTGCCTTAACTAGAGGGTCTGAATTATAGACAGAGGTTGGCCACACTAGATCTTTATTCCCTGGAGTGCAGGAGAATGAGGGGTGACCTCATAGAAGTTTATAAAATTATGAGGGGTATGCATAAGGTTGATAGTCATAGTCTTTTCACAGGGTTGGGGAGTATAAAACTAGTGGGCACAGATACAAAATAGTGGGACGAGATTTAAAAGAGTTCTGAGGAGGTAACTACTTTACACAGAGGGTATAGAGTACATGGATGAGCTGCCAGAGGTAGTGGTCAAAACAGGTACAATTGCAACATTTAAGAAGCATTTGGATAGGTATATACAGGGTAGGATCTCAGAGGGTTATGGCCAAATGCAGGCAAATAAGACTAGCAGAAAGGATACTGTGGTTGGCATCATCCAGGTGAGTGAAAGGGTCTGTTTCTATGCTGTATTACTGTAGGACTTTTAAGCATTTATGCAAGATTTCTTTCTCATCAGGAGAACAGGAATTGGCAATTTTCATGATTATTTCTGAAATAAATGATTTTGAACTGCCTGAGTTGAGAGAAAGTGATTCTTTCTGATCTGATACAGTAGATGCCAATCACTGCACCAGCAACAATCACCCGTTAATGTGTCCCTAAAGGCCCATGAAGCATTTATGCTGTATAAAGGCCCCACAGTTCATTAATACAGTTGGGAATGTGCAATTTGTAGAAAATGGATCAACTAATGCAAACATAGAGAGATTCTTCCAGGTTTATTTTCAGGCCCAGGCACACCACTGTTCAAGCAGTGCCATCAACACCAAGAGGCCAATGATGGTCTTCAAACAATGAGCCTAGGGGCCCACTCAACTTCTCATGCAGCTTGCCAGTACCTGCTTCATTTCTGCTGGCAGCTCGCTCAGTTGGGGAGGTGGAGGTCTGTTCGTCTACCCCACTGACAGCATCTGCAGCTGTAAATGCCAAGACTTGGGGGAGCTGAAGTCTGTTCGTGGTGGAGGTAGAGGCTGAAGGCAGCTTTGAATGATTGTAATATGTAGAACTCCAGACGATCCTGCTCCTTCAAATAATATTTCATATTTTAAAGTTTTATCATGCTTGGCAGCTAAATATCAGGCCACAGTAATGATACTTCAGCAAATTGGACTGAACAGGAGATGTCCTCCTTCTTCAAAGAAAGGGGCTTCCCTTCCTTCACCATCAATGCTTCCCTTAACCTCATCTCTTCCATTTCATGCACGTCTGCCCTCACTCCATATTCCTGCCACCCCACCAGAGATCAGGTTCCTCTTTATCCTCACCTACTACCTCACCAGCCTCAGCATCCAGCACATAATTCTTCGTAACTTCTGACTTTTCCAGTGGTATCCCACCACAAGCACATCTTTCTGTTACCCCTTCTGCTTTCTGCAGAGGTTGCTCCCTATGCAACTCCCTTGTCCATTCATCCCATTTTAATTCCACTTCCCATTCCCATTCCGACATGTCTCTCCATGGCCTCCTCTACTGTCACAACAAGGCCACACTCAGCTTGGAGGAACAACACCTTATATTCCATCTGGGTAGCTTCCAACCTGATAGCATGAACACTGATTTCTCTAACTTCCATTAATGCACTGCCACCCCCCACCATTCTCCATTCCCACTTCCCTCTCTCACCTCTTATGTTCTTCCTCCTTTTCTTTCTTCCATGCCCTTCTGTCCTCTCCTAGCAGATTACCCCCTCTCCAGATCTGTATCTCTTTCACAAATCAACTTCCAAGCACTTTATTTCACCCTTCTTCCCTTCTAGTTTCACCTATCACCTTGTGTTCCAGTCCTAATGAAGGCTTTTGGCCCAAAAACATAGGCTGTACTCTTATCCAAAGATGCAGTCTGGCCTGTGGAGTTCCTTCAGCATTTTGTGGGTGTTGAACAAGACGAGCCTCTGACCGCACCCACTCACTTTTACCAAAGGAACAGAAGCAAGCAAAAGCTCTAATCTGCAAACTTAAAGGGACTTTATCAATATAGGTGACTGCTGAGACTGCCTGTAAACAAAAGCAAAATGGCTCAAACTAATTTTATAGCAGATACTCTTAAATTTCCAGTTGTCACAGTCTGGCTTTGAAGAAGCAGAATACAACAAGGTTGAACTTCTTGCAATTGTATGCATTTCCTGACACACTTTTCCTTGGTAAAATGAGCTCTCACTTGATGAACAAAGTCGTCAGCCCATTCCTCACCTCTATTCTTTTGTTGCTAAAATGACTTCAGTATAAGATGCAGGAAGCAAAAAATAAATCACACTGGTATAGAACTCTATTGTCATTTCAAGGACGTCTTGTCCCATGGGGAAATCAAGTTACCGGCAAGCAAAGCATAAAGTAACAAAATCTGTTAACATCCCAGCATGTACTGCCAGCTGTGTCTACGAAAGCTTCTTACTTTCTGCAGTAAATTTAATAATGATGCAAGCAGTTATAGGTGGAAGGAAGCCCCAGATAGAATCATCAATTAAGTGAGCTCTGGGCTTGTTATTGATTTATTTACTTGTCCCTTTGTGACTTATGGCAATGACACTAATGTTTTCGACAACGTGAAATCGAAAATAATTTTATCTTGAGATTTTCTGTTCAGGGCAACATATTTAATTAACTTGTTGATTCTCTTTATTCATCTGGAACCATAATAGGACAACACAGATGACTGAACAGAAAGAGATCTGAGGAAACTTTCCTCTAATCAGCTACCGACTCTTTTCTGCTTGCTTAGCTACAGCTAATTAAGGCAAAACATCTCAAACTTTCAAGTCTTCCATATTTGTGCAGCTAAGTGCAGGCTGCAGTTGTGCCACACAGGTGTCTGATTTCCATTTTGCAACTGCTATCACTATAACAGGATTATAATTAATGTAACTTTCACACCAGCACATCAAAAACATCAGCTTGCATTTATGCAGTTAGTCTCACTGGAGCAACATCAAGTCAGATTTGATACCTGGTCGCAGAAGGGACCATCAGGGCATGTGAAGCATAGTTAACATCAATGGTCAGATGCTCTTTAGGTTTCCAATTGTCACAGGACAAAGAAGGAGAATACAACAAGGCTTAACTTGCAATTGTATGCATTGCTTGACACACTTTTCCTTGGTAAAATGAATTTAATGGTAACATGGCAAATAAAGTAGTCAAAGCAGGTGAAGCTTTATCATGCATTGATCAGACTGCACTTCAAAGTTTAAACTAAGTCTATTATCAATTGTATCCAGGTGTATTTTTTTTATACAAGATACAATTTTCTAGGATTGCATCCTACCCATGATGATCTCTATCGAAAATTCTTCCAAGTTATTGGGCTGTATTTTAAGATGTTCCATTCTTTGTGTGATGTAATTTGGAAGAATCTATAAAAGTCATTTGATACAAGGTCGAATTCAGTCTGGAGTTGGGAAAAAGATTTGAGCGCCTCTCCATCAAACATTTGGTCCACAAGAACCAGCCCTCTTTGCGCCCACCTGTTAAAACCAGAATCCAGTCTTGCTGGAATAAAATCTGAAATGAATGCAACTCTGGTTGCCCTTGATATAGTCCTTGGAAGATCTAATTTTTTCCTAATTCTATCCCATACTTTTAATATATAGTTAACCCATTCATTCTGAGTCTCAACATTCTTCCATACATTTGGATTTAAAAAGGGAGGAGCTGCTAAAGATAACTCACCAATTTAATTTAGATTGATTTTAATGTTAGATGTTAAACTTAAGTGGGAATTGGAGGTAAATATCTTAATAGAGAGGGAGAGGTCTTGGGAGTCATGGCATAAATGCTTGAATAGTCCCAATTAGAGGGAATTTTCTTGGAAAATAAGGATGAGGTACTTTAGAACCCCATTAGTAATATCATTATACGCAGAAAAAAATCAGCAGACTTTACTGGAGAGGCTGTGGCCCAGTGGGAGATTTTGCACATATATTCTGGGACTGTCCCAAATTAAGGGAATTTTGGTACAGGGTCATTGAGGAAATAAGAAGGATTTTAGACATAAGTATACCCTTTGAACCTAGTCATTTAATTTTAGGCAACCTCCTGCAAACTGCATTAGAGAAGAATAAACTATATATGTTATATATATAATTATATATGTTAACATTCTTGATTCTGATTGCTCATAAAATTATAACTGTCAACTGGCTTAAATCTCACCCACCCACTTTGGAACAATGGATACAGAGATTGAAAGAAGTGAACTGTATGGAAATTATCACTGCAAGTTTACAACTGAAAATGGACTCTTACTTGGAAAGATGGAACTCTGTTATAGTGTGCCAGGCACAGGGGCCTGGTAAAATGTAGGACTTGAGCTGATTTACTGAGGACTGTGATTTTATTTAAAATCGATGTAAATCTACATTGAGGGATGATGTAAAATATGTAGATCATGTGTATGTTTGTGTTTGTATGTAATTGTATGTATGTGCTCTTTGTTTCTCTACTCTCTTCAACCCCTGGTATTGTTAATATAGGTATTTACCATTGTGAAGTGGACTATGGACTGATAGCCAATGCTTGTTTGTAGATACGTGCTTGTTCAATAAAGTTCAAAAAATCTATTATCAAAGTATGTATATGTCACTATATACAGAACAACCCTGAGATTAGTTTAGTTGCGGGCATACACAATAAATCCAATTACCATAATAGAATTAAGGCACCCAACTGGGCAGGCAACCGGTGTGAAAAAGACAACAAACTGTACAAATGCAGAAACATTGTGATCAGCTTTGGGCCCTTTATCAAGAAAGGCTATGCTGGCACTGAAGAGGGTCCAGGGAGGTTCACAAGAATTATTCTGGGAATGAAGGGGTTAAGGTATGAAAAGTGTTTGATGGCTCTGGGCCTGTACACACTGAAGTTTAGAAGAATCAGCAGAGACCTCATTGAAAACTATCAAATACTAAAAGGCTTAAATAGAATGGACTTGGAGGGGATGTCTCCTATAGTGCTGGGGTCTAGGACATCCTCAGAAAGAAACAACAGAGCTGAGAATTAATTTATTTAGCCAGAGGATGGTGAATCAATGGAATTCATTGCCACAGATGGCTGTGGAGGCCAAATCATTGTATATATTTAAAGTAGAGGTTGATAGGTTCTTGATCAGTAATGGTGTCAAAGGCAGTAGAAGATTTAGTTTCTGTGCTGTAGTATTGTATGATTCTGGGTGTAGGTCTATGGAACTATATAGATTAACAGTTTAGCATGGACTTGATGGGCCAAAGGGCCTGTTTCTGTACAGTAGTGTTCTTTGACTCTATAACTCTAACAGGGTTAAGAGAGATAATAAATCAGCTATGATGGAATGGCAGAGCAGATTCAATGGGTCAAATGTAATTCTGCTCCTTTTTCTCATGGTCTTAGTCAGCCCTGCTACTATTTTATTAGAGAAGGAAACTCAGAGCTTAGAGCCTTCCCAAATGAAGGCACAGCCGACAGTTTTGGGAAAATTAAAATTAAAGCCACTTGTTGAAATTCACTTATCTTATGTCAGTGTATGGATCGGAGAAGGTTACAAAGTTAGGGAATGTTAACGTCATGGAGGAACATAGGCACTAATTTTAAAACAACCTGATTAAAAGCAATAGTGAATGGTGAACTTAATATTGAAGAGAAAGAATAGTGTTTGCACAATAAAATGTTAAACTTCCCACAAAGTGTATTATAATTAAGTTTAGATGAATGTGTCCTCAGTGCAGGGACGTCTGCCCTGACTCTTTCACTCCTTTCCTTAAAAATTATCCCAACAACAGAACTCAGCTGTTCATCCTGTTGTCTCCTCCCTCTGGTTAAACCTCCTTTTCATGTGATTCTGCTTCTGTAATGTCTCAAATAGTTTCTTTGCCTTGTAAAAAAAAATGGGAATGGCAAAATCAGCTCCTATATAAACTCACAAACAGCTTGGAATGCTTTACTGCCAGACATAATCTCTTCCACCTCAGACACCTGGAACCCTAGCTATTTTCATTGTATTCACCGGTAAGAAAAATCAGGCCTATCATTTGATCTCTTGATTGGTGTGGTAGAATTACTCAGATTGCAGAATGTTCCACCAGATCACTGGTAGTGACCTCAGGAAGTGAACATAGCTTTTGTTTTATCAAACTCACTTTTCACTGATATTTACAGATCTATTTTCAGAGTAGGGGTTGTAATCCTCGGAGCAGTATTTAATGCAGGTGAGCTAGGATAAATGTTTTTCCTTCAGTACTCAAAACATTGCAGTGGGTCAATAGAGTGATAGGCACTGAAATTTGCAGGACTGATTTGGACTGTGCTCTATATAAGCTTCCTTGTGCCCACTCTATCTCACTCTCTCAGATATCCATCCACTCCTTTCCTTCCCTGTGTTTATCACATGAGGTAGGTGTAGATACAGGCCATACAGCTCTTAAAGCTTGGTCTTCTGTCCAATGAGATCATGGCTGAAGTTTGACCTCAATTTCAATCAGCCGCTCTTTTACGATTTTCCTCTTTTTCACAGGAATAGGATCAAAATAACTCAAGTAGGTTCCATACATCAAAAAAAGTGTGAAGAGGGAGTCTGTCCTCATAATCTAATTTTAATTCCAGGTATCATTTCAGTGAATCTGTGCTACACTTAATCAATACAGTGTATCTTTTCACAGATGTTCTTTTTAAAATACTGTACAGCACTGCAAATACGGAGCAAACTATTGCTATAAACACGTAAAATACTTTCCCCTTTGGATGAAGACTTGTATTACTTTTGTGATTTTGATGATTATAGGGCAGCTATTAATTTCCAGTCCCACCCTTCTCCTGTTTAGGCTGAGGTATTAGCATTGACAATTAGGTTACATTCAGAGAATGCTCATAAAAAATGTTTGAGATTCATGTTGTGCACTGAGCCCAATTGAGATGGAAAGCATCACAGTGGAATCTGGAAAGCAGACAACAATCCAACAGTCAAGGACCTGCCAACAGAGAGACACGCATTGGCAATCAGAGCTGAGCCCCCACGCTTCACAGGATGAAAGCAGCCAACTAAATTAGCACAGTTGGTTTCCTGGCGAGGTATTGCATTTGCAAATGCAATTTCCTCATTTGAACTGAGATGATGTGGTTACTGTAAAAGATGTTCTGCAAGTTAATGATGTCTTTGAATCTGTCATTTCAATATTCTGATTAAAATGGTGAGGTAAAGAAAAAGAAATCACACCATTACATCTTAAGTAAAGAGAAAAATGTAGCACCCAAAGTATATCTCAAGTTTTGAACTTCGCTTAACCCCTTCCTACCACAGTTCAACACTGACGGGTTACTTTTAAATTAACTGTGAATGCAACTCAATAATTAGCAGAAGCATTTTTTTCTTAATTTTGCTTGAAATTTTTTTCAGTCATCTTAAAATAAAAAGATGTGACAACTCATTTGAAACAAGCACACAATTTGAAATAAAAGCCTGTCATTGGGATGGGCGCAGAGGGGTGGGCAGGAAAGAGTTGTGGAGTCAGATGTGGAGGCAGTTCAGAGGGGGTGTCTTCACCACTGAGAAGGACAAAGGTTACACGTAATAAGAGCAACCTACCTGCATATCCTTCCACACACTGGCATGAAAAGTAGCCAATTAGGTCTGTGCAAGAGGCACCATTTTCACAAGGCAAGCTCGCACATCCATTGGTTTCTGTCTGATGGAAGTGTCCTTCATATCCAGTCTTGCAGTGGCAAGTGTAATTGTAAATGTGATCCAGGCAGGTGCCATGCTCAGTGCACAAGTTTCCAATGCAGTAGTCTATGTCAATCTCACAGAATTGGCCTGCATATCCAGGAGGACATATACACCTAGGGGAAAGGGGAGTACATTAAATTGCAGATGGAAAACTTGTAATTGGGAGGAACATTAAATCAACTACTTCTTTCCAATGAATTTTTTCCATCTCCTGTTGAGATGCATGAAATGCAATACAAATTTCTCACCTGCTACAAATCCTTCTTTAGCCATATTAGCATATTCAGTGAAAAAATTTCATTTGTTTCTCAATTAATGGTCACAAGGACTGTTCAAACTCTCCCCTGATCTTCAACCAACAGAAAACCTTATTAGTGCAAAAATTTCTTAACTGTTTCTAAGCAACTAAAATGTTAATGCTAATTTCAGCTCATGTACTCCAATAGCTCCTTTGAGTCAAGAGATTATAGTCTCAGGTCTTTCTCAAAAGATCTGAACATCACATGTAGACACTGACATTCTAGACCAATGCTGAAGGAGTGCTGCACTAACATGGAGATTGTTTATCAGGTGAAAACCAGGTTACAATCTGTTATCTTGCATTCAGTGCAGAAAAGCCATGACAATACTTTGAAGAATGATACAGGATTCTCTGTAACTCTTTATCTATTAAAGCCTAAATATCAATGGAGAACCATTTAAAAATTAAATTCAAATGACCACTCACAAGAAATACATTTTATTTTAACCATAGATAATCAGACACTGGTACTATGTAGCATTAGTTATAATACCTCTTCTTCATGGCTGCACCCCTTGTTTCTCCACACATTACAGCTCCTATAATCCTTTCTATCGTGAGAACAATATGACATCCAAAGTTGAGGTCACATGTTTAAGGTGAGGAATAGGAGATTTAGAAGGGAATTGAGGAATGCTTTCAACCTGAGGATGACTGTAATCTGGAAGCCACTGTGAGAGCAGGTAGTGGGGGCAGATACTCTCACAACATTTAAGAAGTATCTGGACAATAATTTAAGTTACTGGTGTATGGAAAACTGGGTCACATGCTAGACAAAGAAATTAGGGCTGATGTGGACAGACTGGATTGCATGGGTGTGCGTGCACTACTAAGGGTCATGATTTTTGCTGTTTAACACAACAACTCTATCTCTCATGCACTTTGAAAATACATGAACCTCTCTCTGATTGGTAAGGAGAAATGGCTTCATTAGAGTTCCACAAACAAGAGTGTCCAAGATGCTGTGGAACCTCTGAGATTGACCAAAAGTTACATATAACTATTTTAGTACTGGAAAACTCTCATGGAGCATCCTTTAACTTATTGAAATGGGGAAGTCAACACAAGGTGTTATCGAGGAGGAATTTGGAATGACAAGCATAGTGGGTTCAGTGGCAAGATAGGACAGAGCTAATTCAACAGGGAAAAGTAGGTGGTGGATATGCCGAGAATGGCAAATGCACACTGGATGGACCCAGCACATTGCACTGGCAGCTTAAAGGCCTGGGCTGCTGGTTTAGTGGTGCCTGCTATGAAGGCTGGAATTCAGATACTCCTGCTGAGGATGTTAAATTTAGTTATTTAAAGATGAAGAGCTAATACCCATATTTGTGGCTACAAAGTTACCTCATTGTTGTAAAAAAAAAATGTAGTTGATTCACTAATGTCATTAAAGAAAGGACAACGTTTTTAATCACATCAATGCCCTCTGAAATGAGCAGGTCAATCCCTAGTGACAAGCAAGGTTTATTAAATTCTGACCTTGTAGGTGACGCCCACATCCTTTAAAAGAAGTGAACAGCATACTCCAATATCACGTTATGTGGCTCAGTGCCAGATATTCTTTGTATGAAGACCTGGAAATGTTAATTCACGTATTTGTTGTGTAAGGGCTGAAGAGAACTGTATGCTGCTACATTTAATCATGGCCTATATTTTCAAGGGCATCTGGGAATTGCTCTAAATGAGCTCAGTCTGAGGTCAGTGGAAGACATGCAATGACCCAAAAATGTTGTATCTATATCACCAGATGCTTTGAGTTCTCCTTCTTGTTCAAAGTAATCATTTTAAAAAGTGACTTGAATTCTTATCACACTTTTCCTGACCCAGAACTTTTTAGTGTGAATTAGAACCAATGCAGCACTTGTAAAGTGCTATTGTAAGGTAATTGGGAAGAAGAGCTGAAACCATGATTCAGTAGAAGGGTTTTAAAGGGTATTGAGAGAGGTGCTGAAGAAAAAAATCCAGAATGTTGAAGGTTAGTTGCTGAAGATGCAGCCGTTAGGGGAGAATAGAAAGGGGGATCTCTGAAGATTGAACAACAGAGGTTCAAGGCTGAGATATGGTAGGTTCAAAATGTAGAAAGGGGAGAATGAGCTTATTGGAGCTTGACCAAGACAGACTTGATGGCTGCAATACACAAGATGCTGAAGGGACTCAGAAGGTCAGGCAGCATCTATGGAAGGAAACAAAGAGTTGATGTTTTGTGTCAAGACACTTTATCTGGACAGAAAGATTGGGTCATAGAGAAGTACAGCACAGAACCAGGCCCTTTGTCCCAGCTAGTCCATGCCAAAACCACTTAACCTGCCTACTAGAGGGGCGATAGACTGCGTAAAAAGTGGAGAGAAGGGGAGGAGCAAGAGTTGGCAAGTGACATTGGATCCCAGGGAGAACTTGGAGAATTCAGTATCATGTCAGCTTCCAGTAAAGTGCTTTTGCTGCAACGCACAAAAAATGCTGGAGAAACTCAGCAGGCCAGGCAGCATCTATGGAAATGAACAAACTGTCAACGTTTTGGGCTGAGACCTTTCGTCAGGACTGGAAATAAAGAGAAGTCAGAGTAAGTAGATGGGAGGGAGGGGAGACAGTAGTACATGGTGGAAGGTGATAGGTGACACTGGGAGAGGGGGAGGAGTGAAGTAAATAACTGGAATGTTGATTAGTGAAAGAGATAAAGGACTGGAGGAAGGGGGAAATCTGATAGGATAAAAGGCCATGGAAGAAAGGAAAGGGGAGGAGATAAGATGAGAGAGGGAAACATGAAATGCGGAATGGTGAAGGGGCGGGGCAATTATCAGAATTTCGAGAAGTCAATGTTCATATCATCAGGTTGGAGGCTACCCAGACGGAATATAAGGACTTGTTCCTCCAACCTGAGAGTGGCCTCATCGAGACTGACAGGTCTGAGTGGGAATGGGATGTAGCTTTGAAACGGCTGGCCATTGGAAGATGCTGCTTTTTCTGGTGGATGGAGCAGTGAAGCAGTCTCCCAGTTTACAATGGGTCTCTCCAATATACAGGGCACCACAGCAGGAGCACCGGACACAGTAGATGACCTCAACAGACTCGCAGGTGAAGTGTCGCCTCATGTGAGAGGACTGATTTGGGCCCTGAATGGTAGTAAGAGAGGTGGTGTAGGGGCAGGCATGGCATGTGTTCCACTTTCAAGGGCAAGTTCCCACAGGGAGTATCAGTGGAGAGGGATGAGTTGTCAAGGGAGTCGCCGAGGGAGCGAACACTGCGGAAAGTGGAAAGTGGGGGGAGGGAAAGATGTGTTTGGTGGTGGGATCCCATTGGATATGGTAAAATTGAAGAATTATATGCTGGACATGAAAGCTAATGGAGTGGTAGGTGAGGACAAGAGGAACCCTACCCCTGATGTGATGGCAGGAGGAGTGAGGGCAGATGTGCGCGAAATAGGATAGATGCAGGTGAGGGCAGCGTTGAAGGAGGAGAACACCTCATTAGTTCTGGAATGCAAAGCATCATCCTGAGAGCAGAAGCCATGGAGGTGGAGGAACTGAGAGAAGGGGATATCCAATTTCACAAGGGACAGGATGGGAAACGGTAAAATCCAAGTAGCTGTGAGAATCAGTGGGATTATGAAATATATCAGTGGACTGTATTCAGAGGCAGAAACAAAGAGCTCAAGAAAAGGGAGGGAGCTGTCAGAAATGGACCAAGTAAATTTGAGGGCAGAGTGGAAGTTGGAGGCAAAGTTGATGAAATTGATGGGCTCAGCATGGGTGCAGGAAGCATTACCAATGCAGTCATCAATGTAGTTTAGGAAGAGTTGGGGAGCGTCATTCTTTAAGGGAAGATGGGACCTGTTCAGACGGGACAGTTTACACCTGAACTGAAGGGGAACTAATATCCTAGCATGAAGTTCTGATAGGGCTCCATGGGGACACGGACTTAAACTAGAGTTGCAGGGGGATGAGAACCATAATGCCAAAACAGTTAGTGGAGTGGTTGTAGAGAAAGATGTTGCTAAGCCTACATATGAGGCCAGGAATCAAAAGATTGAGCATGGTGGGACTAATGTTCTGAGCTGCATATATTTCAATGCAATGAATATTGTAGGAAAGGATGATGAACTTAGGGCATTGTTCAGCATCTGGAATTATAACATTGTATCCAGTCATGAGATTTGGTTGCAGGAGAGACAAAATTGGCAGCTCAATGTTCCAGGGTTCTGTCATTTTTGACATGATAGAGAAGGAGGAATTAAAGGAGGGGGAGAGTGTAGTGGCAATACTAATCAGGAAAATTCTCATGGCAGTGCTTAATCAGGACAGATCGGAGAGCTAGTTTAGTGAGTCTTTATGGATAGAACTGAGGAATAAGAAAAGTATGATCACATTAATGGGAATATATCATAGACTATCCAACAGTCAGCAGGATTTAGTGGAGCCAATATGTACAGAAGTCACAGACTGTTGCAAGAGCATAAGGTTGTGATAGTAGGTTATTTTAAACTTTCCTCATATTGATTGGGACTTCCATACTGAAAAAGGGCTGGATGGGAAAGATTTTATCAAATGTTTTCAGGAATGTTTCTTTAGTCAGTTTATTGAAGTTCCAGCTAGCGAGAATGTGATAATAGATCTCTTGTTAGAGAATGAGACAGGGCAGATTACAGAAGTTTGTGTAGGGGAACACTTTACCTACAGTGATCAGAATACCATTAGATTCAAGGTAGTTATGGAAAAGGATAGGTCTAGTCTCCAGGTTGAGATTCTAAATTGGAGAAAAGCCTATTTTGATGGCATCAGAAAGGATCTGGCAAGTGTGGATTGAGACAGGTTGTTTTCTGGCAAAGGTGCACTTGGTAAGTGGGAGGCCTTCAAAAGTGAACTTTTGAGAGTACAGAGTTTATATGTTCCTATCTGAATAAAAGGCAAGGATAACAAGTTTAGGTAACACTGATTTTGAAGTGATATTGAAGCCCTGGTTAAGAAAAATAAGGAGGTGTCTGGCAAGTTTAAGCAGGAAGGAACAACTGAGATACTTGAGGAGTGTAATAAATGAAAGGAAACACTGAAGGAGATCAGGAGGGTTAAAAGAAGACGTGTGGTTGCTCTAGCAGACAAAATGAAGGAGAATGCTAAGGGCTTCTACAGATATGTGAAGAGGAAAAGGATATCAAGGGACAAAATTGGTCCTGTGGAGGATCAGAGTGGTAATCTATGCGTGGGTCCGAGAGAGATGGGGAAATCTTAAATGGATTATTTTCCATCTGTACTTAATCAACAGATGGACACAGAGCCTATAGATGTGAGAAAATGCACTGTGAGGTCATGGACCCTATAAAGTTTACAAAGGAGGAGGTGTTTTCTGTCTTGAGGCAAATTTGGGTGGATAAATCCCCAGGGTGTTCCCTCGGACCTTGTGGGAGGCTAGTGCAGAAATTGCAGGAGTCCTCACTGAGATACTTAAAACATTCTTAGCCATAGATGAGGTGCCAGAGGATTAGTGAACAGCTGATGTTTGGAGCTAAGAACAACTCCAAGAATAGCCTGGAAAGTATAAGTCAGTGAGCCTGGCATCAGTAGTGAGAACGTTATTGGAAGGTATGCTAAGGGAACATGTAAATGGATAGATAGAGACTGATCAGGGATAATCAAAATAGCTTTTTTCCTAGTAAGTCATGAATAACTAATCTTATATGGAGTTTTTCAAGGAAGATACAAAGTAAGTTGATGAAACTTTTCTTGGGCCTCCAATCGGGTACAGGTATCAATTATAAACAACATTTTGATGACAACCTCTGCCATCTTCTTCAGGGATGATGACTAGGCATATCTAGTCCATTGTTATTTATACCTCCATATTCTGTCCCTCCTGATAAATTAGTCCTCATCCAATTAGGTTTCTGCTCTCCCACTTGTTTACAATCAAATTCCAGTTCTTAATTAGAGCAAGACATTCATCTTTCTTAAAATTTGTTTTCTCTAGTTTTATTTTAATGGTTTCCTTTACCAGGTGGTCCCAAATGCCTTTGGAGCAGCACAGTAATTTTGTTCCATCAAAGTTAATCCGATGGCTATTGCAAATGCAGTGTTCTCTTTCTGCTGATTTCTCTGGGTAACCCAAACAGATACATCTCCTGTGCTCCTTGATGCAGGTTTCCCTCGTGCATCACGCCTGGCCAATATACACTATTCTGCATTCATAGGGATTTCTATAAACGTCAGCCGACCCAAGTCCCAGAACATCTTTGACCCACATAAGCTGTGATTTGAGCTGCCTTATGGGTTTGTGGATAATATTAATTTAGTATTTCTTCAGGATCTTGGCAATCCTTTCAGAGACAGTGGAAATAAAGGGAAGACAGGAAGGCATATGGTAGCAACAGGCCTCATTGTTAGGTCTCCTGGTTTTTCTGTAGGCCTTCTAAGGGCCTGATCGATTTCCTTCACCTTGTAGCCATTCTGTAGGAACATTGTGCATAACCGTCTTATTTCCTCGAAGAGACTCTCTGGGTCCGAAATAGTTATTACACGGTTAATGAAATTCAAAAGAACCACTCTACTTTGGGAGGTGTGATAGTGACTGTTAATGTTGAGGTATAGGTCCATGTGAGTGAATTTCCATATAACCATATAACAATTACATCATGAAAACAGGCTATCTCGGCCCTTCTAGTCCGTGCCGACACTTATACTCACCTAGTCCCACTGGCCCGCACTCAGCCCATAACCCTCCACTCCTTTCCTGTCCATATACCTATCCAATTTTACTTTAAATGACAATACCGAACCTGCCTTTACCACTTCTACTGGAAGCTCATTCCACATAGCTCAACTCTCTGAGTAAAGAAATTCCCCCTCGTATTATCCTGAAACTTTTGCTCCCTAACTCTCAACTCATGTCCTCTTGTTTGAATCTCCCCTACTCTCAATGGAAAAAGTCTATCCACATCAACTCTATCTATCCCCCTCATTATTTTAAATACCTCTATCAAGTCCCCCCTCAACCTCTCTGAATTTCTTTACTCAGAGAGTTGAGCTGTGTGGAATGAGCTTCCAGTAGAAGTGGTAGAGGCAGGTTCGGTATTGTCATTTAAAGTAAAATTGGATAGGTATATGGACAGGAAAGGAATAAAGATCTCCAAAGAATAAAGATCTAACTTGTTCAGCCTTTCCCTGTAACTTAGGTGCTGAAACCCAGGTAAAATTCTAATTCTAATAGATGACATGTCCAAGTCTACCAACCGGTTTCCATCGTATTAGAATGTCCAGGAACAGGAGGCAACTAGATTTTTCTTCCAAAGTTGATGAAGGCAAGGCAGTGAATGTTTCTACATGGACTTTAGCAAGGCCTTTGACAAGGTCCAGTCACTTGGCATGCAAAATGAGGTAGAAAATTGGATTAGACACGGGCTTTGCAGAGGAAGCCAGAGAGTAGTTGTAGATAGTCGCCTCTCAGACTGCAGGCCTGTGACTAGTGGTGTGCCACAGGGATCAGTGCTGGGTCCATTGTTATTTATCATCTACATCAATGATCTGGATGATAATGAGTCAGCAAATATGCAGGATGACACCACGATTGGGGATGTAGTGGACAGTGAGGAAGACTAGCAAAGCTTGGGATCTGAACCAGCTAGAAAAATGAGCTGAAAAATTGAGTGTGGAATTTAATGCAGACAAGTGTGAGATATTGCTCATTGGATCGACCAGGTCTTACATGGTGAGGGGTAGATAACAGAGAAGTGTGCTAGAGCAGAGGGATCTGAGAATACAGGTCCATAATTCATTGAGAGTGGAATCACAGGTAGATAGGATCATAAAGAAAGGTTTTGGCACATTGGACTTCATGAATCAATGTATTAACTACAGGAGATGGGATATATGTTGAAATTGTATAAGATATTGGTAGGCCTAATTTGAAGGATTGTGTACAGCTTTGGTTGCCCACCGACAGAAAAGATATGAGATTGAAAGAGTGCAGAGAAAATTTACAAGGGTTTTGCCTGGGATTTGCGGACCAGTGTCATAAGGAATGGTTGAATAGGTTAGGACTTTGCTCTCTAAAACAGAGAAGGTTGAAGAAGGATTTGAAAGAGGAGTACAAAATTAAGAGGTGTATAGATAGGGTAAATTCAAGCAGGCTTTTTCCACCAAGGTTGGGTGAGACTACAAACAGAGGTCATTGGTTAAGGGTGAAAGGTGAAATGCTTAAGTGGAGCATAAAGGAGAAGTTTCTTTCCCCAGAGGGTGGTGAAAATGTGGAATGAGCTGGAAGCACAAGTGGTGGATGCTGCATTGATTTCAGTATTTAAGATAAATGTGAATAGGTACATGGATGAGAGGGGTATGGAAGGTTGTGGTCCAGATACAGGTCAATGGGGTTGACAGATTAATGGCTCGGCATATACTAGATAGGCTAAAGGACCTGATTCTATGCTGTAGTGTTCTGTGACTCTGTGACTCTATTCTATTAGGTAATCCGGTGTTGCTATTAATGGTGACATTAAAAAAAAGCCAAAAAAAATCCTGCAGACACTGAAAACCTGCAATAAAATCATGTAACGCTAGGCTGGACAAAACAAAAAGTGCTGGAAAGCCTCAGGTCAGGGAGCATGTTTGGATAAAGCAAGCAACTTAACCTGAAGTATTAACTCTGTTTTCCTCCCCACAAGTACCGCCTTACCAGCTGAGAATTGCTAGAACTTCTGAATTCCACCCCTCAATGGTGGCAAAATATAACCGTGACCAAGAATAAAACAAACCTATGACAGTTTCTGTCTCATCCCATTAATACATATTTTCATCCTTTGAATAATGATGCTAATTATTAGTTTAGTAAATTTAAAAATGTATCAGTGTGGATGGATCCTACTCATTTGCTTTCTTTCTCTGTCAGTAGGGACAGTTTATTACTACCAGCTATTAGAAAAGCGAACTTAATTCTTCATCTTTTTCTTTTCGTCTCATCACAAACAACTTACTGTATATCTGATGCTCTGCCAGATACAAGCACTCAGTGAGTGTCTATGCCAAAGTTGCCCCTAAGCTGCTTTGACTGTAAGAAATTTGGATATAACCAGGCTATTTTTCCATTATTTTTTGTCAAAGGACTGTTTGCATTTATATAAGCACCTTGCTTGGTCCTAGTATATTACAAGGTATTAATGGCTTGTTAAATAATGAAATAAGCTGATGAAGATGGTGGGGTTTGTCATCGAAATGTCAGTTATAATTGATACCTGTATCTGGCTGGAAGCACAAGAAGAGTTTATTGATGAAATTCCCTATCAATTGTTTCAGAACAAAGTGCCATAAACAGCAAAGAAATATGTGGACAGAAAACCTGTATGGAGCTTGGGTGAATATTATGGGTAGTCTCTCTCCCTGCTCTTCTTCCACAGACAGCTTCAAGATCTAACTCAAGGTTCACCAATCCTTCACTGCTCAGCTCTGCGGAGGAGGATTCGAACTCATGACATTCTATCTCAGAGGTAAGCATGCTACCGTTGATGAACAGCTGGATGTGTGCCTCAGAATTTGTCCACAAAATTTAAGGCCAACCCCCTAATACACAAGCAGTTATCTTAAGCAAGGGGCCAATATATCACCACCAACTATGATTAACACCAAAGTTGCACAGGCACAAGAAGTTTTAAAACTGAGAACCTGAAACTCATTTTCAACTGCATTTGGAGTGCAGTGTTCTCTTTAATTTGTGCTGATGCCTGGTTGTGACAAATTTAAATTCAGGAGATTCTGGCCCAGGGTGCTCTGATAGTGCAGTGCTTAGTGCAATGCTATTACATCTTGGGGCCTTGGAGCTTAGAGTTCAGTTTCAGTGCCTGCTGTAAGACGTTTGTACATCCTTCACATGAGCGTGTGGATTTCCTCCTGGTGCTCTGGTTTTCTTCCACTTTCCAAAGACATACCACTTAGTAAGTTAATTGATCATTGTAAATTGTCCTGTGATTTGGCTAGGGTTAAATGGTTGGGTTGCTGGACAGTACAGCTCATTGAGCCAGAAAGGTCTCTTGCGCGCTGCATCTCTATATAAATCAAATCAGGTGTGAACTGTGGGATTGCTGTGTGATGCCGGGTAATTCTCGATGCAATGAGAGTGGAGAATGCCGGAAACACTCAACAGATCAGACAGGATCTGTACAGAGAGGCAGCAATCTGCTTCGTTCTCCACAGTTAATAGTTGACTTGTTGACTTAAAAAGTTCATTGTTTTTACACATTTCTAGCTTCAGCAGTCCTTTTGTATTAGCCTTTTCAGTTAGTGCAGTTGCGTGAAATTATAGAACAGCTTTGAAAAAAATATAGCTATATTGTCACTCTCTCACATTTCACCTATGCTTCCCAAATCATTTGTCATTGCAAGGTTTCCTTCCTTGCTGCACTTCTTGAAATATTGGCTCACAAAGACACCTCAAAGATGTCTTTGTGTGTAATGTAAAATCTCAGTACTCCTAATTCCCTCACTTCACCCTCTTCATTTTCAGCTCCTGTTACTTTCTTTGAAACAGCTAAAGTGATCTTTTGATTATGGTTCTACTCTTTGTTTTTATATATTCACCTCAGGATCTCTCCTTTCACTTCCTTTTCATTAATTCCTTTTAATGGGCTGTAGTGTGCGACCAATACTTTCCTTGATTCTAATCGCAATTTATATGGATTCTGTTACTATCTTATTATTGGTTATATAAATTATGACTGGTTTTGCTACTGCCATTATCATACCACCATATCCCTCCTCATGCTTTTCCAATTATTTCTAGTTACATTATAACCTGCAGTCTTCTGCTATTAATCAAATTCTATCTGCAAGCATACTTTTACTATCCCTATTACATCTATATCTATCTGTGATTATCACCTTCAATGTCAATGGTTTGGTGTTATTGCTCTATATATTGTTCAATATACAATTTAATATATCCTTATTTGATTGTTCATTACCCATGTATTATTTTCAATCAAACATTTATTAGTACATTTTTAAATAGACTATCTGCTCCTGGAGTAGATGTGTGCTTTTGTACCATAATATTTTCTCTCTTTCTGTCTGTTTCTTATATTTAAATAACTATTATATTATCCCGGATCTTCCGCTGGTTGCTCAAATCTGTTTTTTTTCCCTATATTCCCACTCATCATTACTGCTCTGATTCCAGCGTTGCGGCAGCTTCCAGAGACAGGTGCATATAAAAAGGAACCTGATGTTCTATAAGGGCATAAATATAAGAGATTCTGCAAATGTAGAGTAACACAAACACAAAATGCTGGAGGAACTCAGCAGGCCAGACAACATCTATAGAGGAATAAGCAGCTCACATTTCTAATCTAGACCCTTCATCAGGAGTGTCTGGATGAATGGTCTAATCCTGAAACTTCAACTATTTATTTCCTTCCATAGATGCTGCCTGACCTGCTAAGTTGCTCCAGCATTCTGTGTGTGTCTGTGTATCTGTGTGCATTGTTCTATATAGAGCAATTCTATGTGTACATAATGAAGAAATAATAATGATGTAATGTTGATTTATTAAGCATAATTCTGACATAAACCAGTGGAGTTACAGAGTGTCTTTCTGGACCTGTATCATCTTGTAAGTGAAATTTCATCTCAATACTTAAATGGTTCTCTTTCCTGTTTTGTTCTACTTCCCTGTGTCTCTTAGAGTTTTTGCCTAGAGATGATGTGACAATAACATGGGGTTAACTCTGAGATAGAACATAGAATAGTACAGCGGAGTACAGGCCCTTCAGCCCACAATGTTGTCCGAACAAACAAGGCAATACGCCAAGAAAAAATGAGGTACGAAGGTAAACTAGCCAAGAATATAAAGAAGCTTTTACTATCCTCCTTTAGGTATGTGAATAGCAAAAAATCAGTTAAGACCAAAATTGGGCCATTGAAGACAGAAACAGGTGAATTTATTATGGGGAACAAGGAAATGGCAGACGAGTTGAACAGTTACTTTGGATCTGTCTTCACTAGGGAAGACACAAACAATCTCTCAGATGTAATAGTGGCCATAGGAACTAGGGAAAAGGATGAACTGAAGGAGATTTATATTAGGCAAGAAACAGTGTTGGATAGACTGTTGAATCTGAAGGCTGATAAGTCCCCGGTACCTGATGGTCTGCATCCCAGGGTACTTAAAGAGGTGGCTCTAGAAATCGTGGACGCATTGGTAATCATTTTCCAATGTTCTATAGATTCAGGAACAGTTCCTGTTGATTGGAGGGTGGCTAATGTTGTCCCAATTTTCAAGAAAGGAGGGAGAGAGAAAACAGGGAATTATCGACCGGTAAGCCTGACGTCAGTGGTGGAAAAGATGCTGGAGCCAATTATAAAAGAGGAAATTACAACACATTTGGATAGCAGTAGAAGGATCAGTCCGAGTCAGCATGGATTTATGAAGGGAAAATCATGCTTGACTAATCTTCTGGAGTTTTTTGAGGATGTAACTATGAAAATGGACAAGGGAGAGCCAGTGGATGTAGTGTACCTGGACTTCCAGAAAGCTTTTGATAAAGTCCCACATAGGAGATTAGTGGGCAAAATTAGGGCACATGGTATTGGGGGCAGAGTACTGACATGGATTGAAAATTGGCTGGCTGATAGGAAACAAAGAGTAGCGATTAACAGGTCCCTTTCGGAATGGCAGGCTGTGACCAGTGGGGTACCGCAAGGTTCGATGCTGGGACTGCAGCTGTTTACAATATACATTAATGATATAGATGAAGGGATTAAAAGTAACATTAGCAAATTTTCTGATGACACAAAGCTGGGTGGCAGTGTGAAATGTCAGGAGGATGTTATGAGAATGCAGGGTGACTTGGGCAGGTTGGGTGAGTGGGCAAATGTATGGCAGATGCAGTTTAATGTGGATAAATGTGAGGTTATCCACTTTGTTGGCAAGAACAGGAAGGCAGATTACTATCTAAATGGAGTCAAGTTAGGAAAAGGGGAAGTACAACGAGATCTAGGTGTTCTTGTACATCAGTCAATGAAAGCAAGCATGCAGGTACAGCAGGCAGTGAAGAAAGCTAATGGTATGCTGGCCTTTATAATAAGAGGAATTGAGTATAGGAGTAAATAGGTCCTTCTGCAGCTGTACAGGGGCCCTGGTGAGACCCCACCTGAAGTATTGTGTGCAGTTTTGGTCTCCAAATTTGAGGAAGGACATTCTTGCTATTGAGGGTGTGCAGCGTAGGTTCACAAGGTTAATTCCCGGAATGGCGGGACTGTCATACATTGAAAGATTGGAGCAACTGAGCTTGTATACACTGGAATTTAGAAGGATGAGAGGGGATCTGATTGAAACATATAAGATTATTAAGGGATTGGACACACTGGAGGTAGGAAGCATGTTCCCGCTGATGGGTGAGTCCAGAACTAGAGGCCACAGTTTAAGAATAAGGGGTAGGCCATTTAGAACAGAGATGCGGAAAAACTTTTTCACCCAGAGAGTGGTGGATATGTGGAATGCTTTGCCCCAGAAGGCAGTGGAGGCCAAGTTTCTGGATGCATTCAAGAGAGAGTTAGATAGAGCTCTTATAGATAGCGGGGTCAAGGGATATGGGGAGAGGGCCGGAACGGGATACTGATTGTGTATGATCAGCCATGATCACAGTGAATGGTGGTGCTGGCTAGAAGGGCCGAATGGCCTACTCCTGCACCTACTGTCTATTGTCACCCCTTAAACCCTGCCTCCCACATAACCCCCCCCCCACCTTAAATTCCTCCATATACCCATCTCTAAAACTTCACTAGTGTATCTGCCTCCGCCACTGGCTCAGGCAGTGCATTCCACGCACCAACCACTCTCTGAGTAAAAAAAACCTTCCTCTAATATCCCCCTTGAACTTCCCACCCCTTACCTTAAAGCCATGTCCTCTTGTATTGAGCGCTAGTGCCCTGGGGAAGAGGCACTTACTGTCCACTCTATCTATTCCTCTTAATATGTCAGAATGATTTTCAGTTATCAAATGGAGAATCACAGCTGAGTTTCAGAGCATTGATCAAGTCATTTTGAGAATGCTTGACTGCATTACAGAAAAGCATTCATGGTTATAATGAAAGTTTTAAGAAATTAAAAGACAAATAGAAACAATGAAAGGCTTTGAATTAAAACTCAGTGCATTATTTACTCAATGGTGATTTCCAGTCCATCCACTTAATTACCTTTTGTGCCTTAGGATGTCATGAGACCAGGTATCAGACATGTGTAGTCACACCATAACAGAGGAAGCAGCATTCACGTAATGCTTGCCACAAACTTCCATAAACAGCTAGGTTTTATTGGCCAGATGGTCTGATTTAATAATAGTCATGGCTAAATATAGTATGGAAAAAGGCCATCCAACTAATGAGTCTGTATTGATTGTAGTACCTATTATATAATTCTACTCTTATTCTAATTTATACTCTTCACACATTTTCATCAATGCCCCTCAGATTCTATTCCTCACCTGTAAACTAGGGGCAATCAACAGATACAACTAAACTACAAACTTACATGTGGGTGAGACCACAGCACCCAGGGGAAACCCATGTAGTCACAAAGGGAACATGCCAACTCCACACAAGTAACACCTATTCCACCAGATCTCTTGCACCACAGAACAGTGGTTCAATTAGCTACACCACTGCTTGACAAGGGGATAAATATTGGCCAGAACTCCAGAGCTCCCAAGTAATTGTTCAAGATGCTTCTTCCTTCAGTATGGAAAGAATGTGAAGCTTTAAAGAGAGTGTATATGAGACTTACCGGGATGCTGCCTGGGTGAGAGAGCATGTCTTATGAGGATAGGCTGAGTGAGCTACGGCTTTCCTCTTCGTAGCCAAGAAGAATGAGTGGTGATTTGATAGAAGTGTAAAAGATGACAAAAGGGATAGACTGAGTGGCTAATCAAAGACTTCTTTTCCCAGGGTATAAATGGCAAATAGGAGGGGGCATAGGTGTTTGGAAGAAAGCATTGGGGGTAGTCAGAGGTAGTTTTCTTTTACAAGAGACTGGTGCTACCAGGTGTGGTGGTAGAGGCAGCCGAATAAAAGAAAAATGCTGGGCTATTGGGGGGGAGGGGTGTGTGATTGATCTTGTAGGTTAAAATGTTGGCACAACATTGTGTTTCAAAGAGCATGTACTCCGTTGTATTGTTCTATGTTCTATGACGATGCACAGTTTCTGAAGAAGCTGTTGAGTCCTCTATTTGCATACTGGTTAGACCAAACTCTGAACATTGTGTGCATTTCTGATCACCACACTGTAGGGAGGGGGGTGATGTGATTGTGCTGGTGAGAATGCAGTGGAGATTTAGTTAAGGGGAGAGACTGGAGAGGTTGGGTTTGTACAACACAATGGCTCTACGACACAGCATGGCTGGAAGGCTGGAAATTAACTCTAGATTTGCAAAGCTGTAGGGAATGGGACTAAAGATCGGGGGGCTGCTCAGTAAATGAAGACTGGGAGAAGAAGAGAGAACAGAAGTTGACTGGATCCAAGAGGAAATGGAGATCAGGATAAAAGGGGAACTGAAAACTTGAAAGCGAAAGAGCAATTGGGGGATTGAGAAGGGACAGGAGATAAAGCAGACTGGGAGGCAACGGGAGATTTGTGTTGCCAGGAAGAGACAGGAGATTGGGTGAGCTGGGAGGCAATGGGAGAGTAGAGTTGCTGGGGAGACAAGAACATAAGAAGCAGGAGCAGGAGAAGACAAGTTGGCTCCTCAAGTCTGATCCACATTCCGTGCTTGGACTTAAAACTACCTTCCTGTTCTGTGTATATGATGCACCATCAATAACTCACTCTGAGACGTAAGAAGCGAGATATCGGCTTTTATTGACTGGAAGAATGAACAACACTACATCCTGGAGAATGAGGCCGGGCTCAGGCCTCAATCGCCTTTATACAGGGGTCTGTGGGAGGAGCCACAGGAGCAGTCCAGACAGGTATATGTAGTTCACCACAGTATAGCTCTTAATTCCCTTGTTTAAATATCTGTTAATGTCCACCTTGAAGAGAGGCAATGATTCACCAGTCTTGTCAAATTGCATCACACTTCCTTACTTTTATAGTCCATTTCCCTTTCAATAAAGATTCCTTTGTTTTGCGAATACACACTGTACCGCATACTATATTTGAATCTATCATATACTGAAGTTCTAAGGTCTTTGTTTGCAACATATTGAAGACTCAATCTCTTTTAATTTTATTCTTTTAAAGTAGGTAATCTCAGATTTTCCTTCATTAAATTTCTGCTGAATTCTTGTCCACTGACTTAACCCATAAATATCCCTTTGCTGACTCAATTTGTCCTCCTCACAGTTTGCTAATCCATCTATCTTTGAATCATAAATCAAAGTTTACTGCAGTACACCTGCGCCCCCCCCATCAAGAGATGAGGCTCAAGCACACCTTCATGTGGCACCAGACTTGTTACTGATTGTCAATTTGAACATGAAGCAATTATTCTCAACCAATGTTTTCTGCAAGTATGTCACTTCTGTATCTATTGCAATACATTATCCCCTTCACCCTCCCACCACCCCAATCATCTATGCTCATGTACTTTAATCTCTCAAGTGGTTTATCACTGAATGACTTCTGGATATCGAAATACTCCCATTGATTCCTCTATATACCCCGTGTTTATTACTTCCTCAAAAAATGCCAGCAACATTGGGAAATGCAATTTGTCTTTGAACATTGCTCGATCATTTTCTGCTTTTCAAAATGTCCTATCATCTCCTTAGAAAGCACACTAGAATTTGTTCAATGCCTTTTGTTTCCTGCTTTCCAATTCCTCCTTTCTTGAATAGTGATGCTGTATCTGTTTTTTCCCAATCCTCTTGGGCTCTCTCCAGAATGGTCAAGTTTATCAATTAACTACTGTATATACAGTACATGTATACCATCAAACGAGACAATGTTTCTCTCAACTAGGGTGTAAAGCACTGTGGTACACAATACATAATAACTTAAGGAAGGCTGAAATCTACAGATGGAGTAAACATAAATAAATAAATGTGCATAAATTAAATATTGTAAGCTATGGAAAAAAAAACAACCAGTAATACTTTGACTGTGATGTGACAGGAAGTTCAAAAGCTTAATGGCCTGAGGAAAAAAAAGACTTTCTTATCCAAACCATTCTTGTTTTTATGCATTGTAGTCTCCTGCCTGATGGCGGAAAGTCAAAGAGGATGCTGGATGGATGGTTGGATCCTTAATAATACTAAGTGCTGCTGATAAGGGACCAGGTGAAGTCATCTGTGATGTGAACTCTCAGGAACTTGATGCACTTAATTCTCTCTATGGAACAGCCATGTATTTGCAGAGGGGGATGGTTCATCTGCTCCTTCCTGGTCCACAATTATTTCCTTGGTCTTCTCCATGTTCAAACTTAGGCTGTTCTTCTTGCACCAATCCACCGCCTGTTCCAATTCCACCTGTACTCCAAGTCGTCACTGTTGTTGATGAGGCCAACCATTGTTATGTTATCTGCAAACTTGAGGACACTGTTTGAGCTGAATCCTGCGACACAGCCATGCATCAGCAGTTTGAACACAATTTTTGCAAATTGCATCTGATACATTCACCATCTTAGTGGTCAATGCCTGGGATGCGACATAAAAGTTCAGGAGGCTTGACTGTTTTAAAATTATTTTATTATTATGTGTACGGAAGTTCAGTGAAAATGTTTGTTTTGCATGTCATCCATACAGATCGTTTCATCTCATCAATGCAATGAGATAGCACAAGGGTAAACAATAACAATGCAGAATAAATTGTTACAGTTACAGTGTTACAGAGAGACTAAGTGCTGCCATTGCAGTGCGGGTAGATACTAAAGTGCAAGGATATAGTAAGGTGCATTGTGAGGTCAAGAGTCCATCTTGGGAACAGTTCAATGGTCTTATAACAGCGGCATAGAAGCTGTCCTTGAGCCCAGTGGTATGTGCTGTCAGAATTTTCCATCTTCTGTCATTTTTTTTGCCAAATTTCCAGTGTTAGACTTTATATTTAATTCCATACCCCCCAGGGCCTCTTATCCATTATCGCTATTTTATATCATTGATATATTTTTTAGCATCATCTGCTGTTTACAAGAAGCATAACAGCAAAATAGGACTAATCAAAATAGGACATACATGGTAAATGGTAGGGCATTGAGGAATTCAGTAGAACAGTGATCTAGGAATAATGGTGCATAGTTCCCTGAAGGTGGAATCTCATGTGGATAGGGTGGTGAAGAAAGATTTTGGTATGCTGGCCTTTATAAATCAGAGCTTTGAGTATAGGAGTTGGGATATAATGTTAAAATTGTACAAGGCATTGATAAGGCTGAATTTAGAGTATTGTGTACAGTTCTGGTCACCGAATTATAGGGAAGATGTCAACAAAATAGAGAGAGTACAGAGGAGATTTACTAGAATGTTACCTGGGTTTCAGCACCTAAGTTACAGAGAAAGGTTGAATAAGTTTGGTCTTTATTCTTTGGAGTGTAGAAGGTTGAGGGGGGGACTTGATAGAGGTATTTAAAATAATGAGGGGGATAGATAGAGTTGATGTGGATAGGCTTTTTCCACTGAAAGTAAGGGAAATTCAAACATGAGTTGAGAGATGGGGCGCAAAAGTTTAGGGGTAACATGAGGGGGAACTTCTTTACTCAGAGAGTGGTAGCTGTGTGGAACGAGCTTCCAGTAGAAGTGGTAGAGGCAGGTTCGGTATTGTCATTTAAAGTAAAATTGGATAGGTATATGGACAGGAAAGGAATGAAGGGTTATGGGCTGAGTGCAGGTCGGTGGGACTAAGTGAGAGTAAGCATTCGACACGGACTAGAAGGGCCGAGATGGCCTGCTTCCGTGCTGTAATTGTTATATGGTTATACAAGAAATCATAAGGGTTAGGGATATGCTGGAGATCTAGACTTAGAGGAAGTGACAGTAGTAGGCATCTCACAAAGCATGGTTATACTTTCAGTTTTGGATAGGCCAAGTTTCAATATGACGGCATCAATGGTGGTGGGTGCTGTCAAGCGATGCATAATCTACTGGCCAGAGTATCACTTGTTATAGACTAAGTGGCACAATTAAAAGATTAAGATTAAATATTAGCTTCATTTACCAAAGTACAACAAAACATGCAGTGAAATGTGTTGTCTGCACCAAATCAAATAAGTGAGATTGTGCTGGACAGCCCACAAGTGTTGCTATGCTTCCGTCACCAACATAGCATGCCCCCAAATTAATATCGGACATCCTCACAATGTGGGAGGAAACTGGAGCACCAGGAGGAAGCCCAGTTGATCACAGGGAGAACATACTCTTTACTGGTAATGGTGGGAATTGAACCCCTGTTGGTGGTGCTGTGAAGTGATGCACTAACTGGGTTCACATTTCTGTAAATCTCTGAAAGTGACATGGCATTTGTGAAAGTGATTAGCAAATTACATAGAGTCCTCTAAATCACAAATGGTGACACACAGAATAGAAGTGAGAAGGTTATGTTGAACTGTTAAAAAAGTTAGGGTGCCATAGATTTCGATAATTCCATCCTATAATTGCAGATAATATACACCAAAATTACCTTTTTATAATAATTTCCACAATTAGCTTATTCAGGGCCATCCTTAATTGACTGTAAGCTAATATTTCTCTCAAGTCCTTAGTTGTGGATTATAATTAACCCATCATATATTAATAATCTTTTATGCTCATCAGAACCTCTTTTACTACCAGCATATACTATATTTGTACAGTAATATTGTTAACCTTCCTAAGAAAACATCTTTTAAATATTTAGTATTTCTTATTGTTCATCTTTGATAGAAGTTTTGAATTGTAGGTGCTAGTGAACCAAGTGTTGCCTTTAAATGTAGGTTAGCCAAATCAGCTTATTCAAAATATGTCCTAATGTCAAATTTGTATCCTGGAGTAATACAAAATTGGTGACTACTCAGCCCATCATGGTTATGCTCATTAAAATAGTTAATCAAAATCATTTAGCCTTTCCCTTGAGCCTTGCTTGAGTTTTGCTGTAAAATATTTCACTTTCAAAAGTCACTTTGAATTTACTTCCACTATGTGTCTAGGCAATATCTTCCAGATGACAACTTGGAGTGTAAAATAAAATCTCCTCTTTTCATGAGAAGTTGATTTCTCAATAACAAGTGCCCTTAAAGAACTGAACAACTAGCTTCCTTTTTCCTTGGACATTTGCCAGAAGATAGTGCCAGATTTCTTCTTGGATCAGTGCAAAGAGAAAATAAGGCACTTTCTTCAAGCGGATAAATCAGTAACACCAGATTAAAGAGAAAGAGGGACTGATCATGTGGAAATATTCACCTGGTTTGACCAGAAAGGAGAAATTCACTAGAGACTCTCTAGCTGAAAATTTAATAATCTTTGAAAATAAGGGTGAGTGATTGTAGTCTAAGCATTCAAAAATCCTTTGTTGATAAGTTTCACTCCTGATTTATCTATGTATACTATACATACAAACACTTTGCATCTAGCACATTTATCCTCTTCAGTGTCATGCCTGAAGTGCCTCAAGTACACCTAATTGGCTTAAACATTTCATAAGCAATCACAATTTGCATCTGATCCATTCACTAACAATAAAGCATTGACAAGAAAAAAAAATTGAAAAATAACAAGGTTTAAATTTAAAGCTGGATTGCAATGTTGTGTCCTAGCGCACAGAAAGGCAATTACACAGCAGGATCAATCTTTATATATGTAGTTATCAGGATTAGCTAAACTTTTAGGTGAATGTGCTTGTTGCATTATATTGATCAGTTTGCAGTGCAAGGTGTGAAATATTGACTTGAATAAGGCAATAGGCAGCATGGAGAAAATCTGTGCTCTAAAAGGAACGTAAAAGAAAACTAGTCAGAATCTGTAAGTTTAAACTAAGATGTGCATTTAATGAGGAAATATATGTCTATCCCTTCTGTATTCAATTAACTAAGTCCTAACATTCATGAAATATATTTTCTAAAGGTCATGAAAAGAGAGAAATATGATCAAACATTGAATTACTGTTACAAAGGAACCTAATGAACTTAAGCTGGTGATTTGCAAAGCATTTAGAAGCAAAATCATCACAAAGCGATCCTAGATAACAGATTACATCTGCCAATTTCTCCATTTTGAATGGTAACGTATTCCCTACATTAGTAATTACTCTTTAATAGTACTTCACTGACTCGTGTTTTATGGGGCAGTTGGCCATATAAATGCAAATACTGGTACTGTGCAATTGCATTGCTGTTTGTGGACCCTGACCATGTGCAAAATGATCCCAATGATACAAAAAAAATGTTACTTAATTATCTGTAAAGCACTTTAGGGTGGCCACAAATCAGGAGAGTCACCATAAAATTAGTCCTTGTTTCTTTCTTCGAAGTAGATGAGAACTAAGTTTCCATTGTTTGTATGATTGCTGTCTTGACACATATTTCTCACATTTACTCAAGTGCAACAACTTGACATTGCTCTAAATTATATGCTTTTTATATCCGAACTTTTCAAAAGTACGCAGATGTCTAAAGAATATTGATGTCAAGAAATTCTCTTTGCAGGGAATGGTTCAAATAGCGTGATACATGTTGAACAACAATAAGTTATCAGCATGCAAAGAGGATTGTAGGATGAAAATCTATGCGCTGGTAATGAATATGTGGATTGAACTGCTAATAACAAATGAAGTGAGACTCCACAGAGGAGGCAAGGACATACAAAACTTCCATGTGTTGGAAATACATAGAAAAGGAAAGGAAGCAGTAAATGGTTGATGAAGGGTAGAGAAATCAGGATGCCAAGTTTATATTTATTCATACAGGTGGTAGAGGAGAGAAACAACATAAACAAAAAAATCTGCTCTCTCCTTGGCACATGTTAGTTACTTTCTTTGCCTCATAACAGGAACCATATTTCAAATGTGCTGCATCGTTTGTAAATTTTGTTGGGATGAAAAACTCTAAATAAATCTGGGATATCATTTTTAAAATCACTGCAAGTTTGAAGTCTATGAGAAAGCCAGGTGAAAGAAATTGATAAAAATAAGTGGGGTTTTGGGACAAATTAGCTCTCATCTCTTCCTAAACATCCTATGTTCTTGTTCTCAAATACTCTTAGAAGAGCTAGAAAACATTCGGACAGGGCTGTTACATGGAAAATAACAATTACATTGCACTGTTGCTAAACAATGACCATTTCCAACAAGAGAAAGTTGAACTATCTACCTTTGAGTTTCAATGACATTACCACAACAGAGTCCCTCACAATCAGCATCCTGACCAGAAAATCAACTGGACCAGCTACATAAATACCATAACTGGACAGAGGTTTGATCTCAAAAGTTCTCAAGAAGTGCCACAGCAAAGCAAACAGAGCAGAGCAGATCACTTGATAAGCCCATTACACCCGTTACATGCATCATCTCCACTCTATTAAAAGCATTGCAGTTACTTGTCTACGATTCTCCCAAACCCATCATCTCTCCATGCTCCAGTCCAATATGATTTGGAAATACAATGCCAGCCTTTTATCATGATTGGTCTAAACTTTAAAAACTCTGCCCTATAGTGCCAAACGGATTGTCACAGAGACAATTCACCACTACCTTCCCATGAGTGATAAGGGAAGAAAAATAAATATGATCTTGCCAGTGAAAACAAATAAAATAGAAAATTGACATTTTAAATACTGATGACAGGTCATCAACTAAAAACTCTGCACTCCTGATAAATGATGAAACTGCACTTCTGACACTTGCCACTTCTTAACTCACATTCAACTTACACCCTGTGACAACACAGTTCTTTTGTGTCCATCCTGCCCATTGCGGCAAAGCACTATAACACTAATGTGAATATAGCATTCGGGTGGATAAATTATAATAAAGGATGTTTGAATTTTTGTTCAGGGAATAGTAATTTAGAACCATGGCAAAACATGATTTAGATTAATATAGCCAATTTGTTATTTTGGCAGGTCAGCTTCTACTGGCTTTGATCAAATTTGTAAATAAATATGTGCAAAGTCAGAATTGTTTGGCTGGCAATTCATCAACATTCATAATGGACATCTGGTCAAATTTATTGCATGACAGGGAATAAACTGTAATAAAGTTATAATATAGGCTGGGTAGAAAAAGGAAAATTAACCTCTAATACACTCACATATACTTTACACAGTCAAATAGTATATTGCAAGAGTGAAGTTGATAGATTTTCTGAAATGTCACTCACATTTTCCTTGGTAGGAAATCCCTGATGAAAATCTGTCAATAAATATTTATCTTACGGCATCCTGAATTACTACTGCACAATACTAAGATGACTCATATTCATTGGGTATTGGAAAACATATTGTGATGCATGTTAACTTAACTCTAAGGAATTTGGTCAGGTGGGTAAGTAGTTGGCAAAGCAAATCAGTGACAATTAGAAGAGTTTTTCTGATGTACTGTTTATCAATCACTGAGGGAAAATTAACTTAAGCACTGACTTAAGCAGTTAACTAACTTACCATTATTAGCAATGCAGAATTGTCCCTGGTAGCAAGATTACTTTTTTAAAATATGATCATAAAACTCTGTTTTAGCACTTAAAGATATCCTGTGATAGAATTTCCATGACAACCTTACTGAAAGTGGGCTGATACATATATGTGCTGTTGTATAACTTTTTAATGCTAATGCTGAAACAAGCTCTCCGATACAGCCCTTGCCCATCCACTTGTGAGCTTCAAGACTATAAATTCTCCTAACCCACATGGTAAACAGTTTCAAAACTGATTTAGTTGAGGAAAGCTGCTCTAATCAGCCCTTTGCCTGATCTGTTTGTGACTTTATTATGCTCATTCCAAACTTCGGCTACATTCAGCACAATGAAAGAATCCAACTAAAAAAGACCAGTAGTGAGTGCCCTCTGACTTTTCCAGAATAAACAAGAGGAGTTATGTGGTGTTTCATCATCCAAATTCCAGTTGCACCCCTCTCATTCTTATACCCACATTCAACAAGTTTCAATGTATGCTATGATGACATGAACAGCTTATAGGGCTCTTCCCTTCCCTTACTTATTCCTTTGGAACCAATTCAATGTTTTCAAGCACTTACACAAATAGAAAAAAAAGGAATTTCAATCATCCTAGCATCAAAGAAATGTTCTTTTGGATTGATTTTAATAGCACAACATCACTGAACTCAAATCATCAATAAATAATGTGGAATTTTAACTTTAAAATAAAATATAAAATCTAGCACCCTAAATATACTCATTAATTTCTGCTTTTTCTGATAAACCTCTTTAAAATTGCTTGTGAAATACTACAATTTTTAAAGATATATTTTAATGTTTAAAAAGTTATGAACAATTAGGACATACAATGCTATTTCTCTGTCTCCTGGAAGATTTTATGACACAAGAGACTGCAAATGCTGGGATCTAAAGCAATATAGAAACTAATGGAAGAACTGAGAGGGTGAAGCGGCATTTGTAATCTTTCCCTGCCCCTTTAACCCTCTGATATCTACACTTCTCCACTTGTCTGGTTTTCATCCCACTATTGCTGGCAGTTACACCTTTAATAGCAGCAGCCCTGGCTATAGACGTTTCTTCCCCCCGAACTCCTATAATCCAAGTTACGCCATGCCGTTCTGAAGCTTCTTAAGAGCTCTTCCTTTGACCAAGATTTTCTTTGCTAGTCCAAAGTAATTTTTACATGGTTTGAAATTGAGACATTTTGATCATATTAAGAATACTATATAAATACAAGCTTTTATTGCTGTCATAAGATCTTTTACATTAGCCTATTTTGTATGAAATATGTCATTTCACAAGGCAATAGTCTCTTAGTATAGATTATCCTGGTCCAAGGAAATGAAAATGCAACCTTTCAAGTTGCTGATGTGTCAGTTCTAGCTAGACTGAAATTAGAAACTTCCCATGATTCATTCCATATAAAGGACAAAATATCCTGTTCGTTTCAATGACCTCTATAGGCGCAGCCCTACAAGGTTGAACAATTGCCTTATTAATTCACAACATTAATGTCTAGACTCTAAAATGGGGCATCACAGAAGCAAGTCAATTGTCTCACATCACACCATTTACTCTGGAAGTGCTATCCAATCTCTCTCCTACCTCTGTAATTTCACCTTTTCAATTATTTATTCTACCCCTTTTGAAATGTATTTATGCATGTTTTAACTAACTACACTTCCAGATTGCCCTTTCCCATTCACAACCAACACACAGCATTGAAGTTTACTTCCTTATGTCATCTCTGTTGCACTTGCCAATTACCTTCAATCTATATCCCTCAGCTACCAAGTACTCTGCCATTGGAAACAATCTTGCTTTACTTACTTCATAATATTCTTTCAAGGAGTTGAACACAACTAACAAATCTCTTCTCAAGGTTCTCTGTACTAAGGACAATAATCCTGGCTTCTCAAGTCTTTCTCAGTGACTGAAGTCTTACATCACTTGTACAATTACAGTAAATCTCCTCCATACCTTTTCTAAGACCTTGAGATCCATCCTAAAGTATTATGCCTAGAAATGGTTAAAATAATACAGCTAGGGTCCAACAGTGTTTTATAAAGGTTTAATATTATAGCCTTTCTTTTGTTCTGTATGGCTCAGTTTATCAAGACAAATACCTATTTGACAGCCTTTTCAACTTAAACTACTGCCTTCAAGGACCATGTTTCAAGGCCACTTTTACTGCACTTTCTTGAATTGTAACAGCTGTTTATGTTGCTTTGCCTCATTTTTCCAGCCAAAACTGATCATTAATCACTTTTGTAATTTTCAGTGCCAAGGGTTTTTTTAATATTTCACCCCTCTGGAGTTTTTTCCCCTCTCTTATTGTTTAATATAAACCTGAATTTCACCTCATTTGCAAAGTTTAAAATTATACTCTATATGATTACAGGCTATTTATGTACGTACAAGAGAGTAGTGTTCCAACACTCACCTAGGGGAATTACCATTTCATACTTCCATCAGTCTTCTGCTTACAGTCCTACAACCAATTTCACATGCATAAAGCTTCTGCACCTTGATTCTATGGGCTTCAATTTTGTTTTCTGAAACTCTGTAAGTCAATAGTGCTGATCTTATCAGCCTTTATTTCACTACAGAACTTTGTCCAACAAAGCAAACTCATGCTAAACTGAAGTAAGCTACATATTTAAAACTGTTAACTTTGTCTCAGATTATGGCATGGGTCCAGACGCTTTCCCACTCTGGTTGTTAAGCTGGCTGGCCTGTAATTGCCATGTTTCTCCCTTTAAACATGGGGGGTAACGTTAATAAACCTCCAAGCCTCACATATCTAATAACAGGAGGTTTCATTCCATCACATCTACAGTTTGTCAGCCTTAATTCTTCCAGTAACCAATCTTTCATCCCATCTGGACTAGGTAATGCTTCTCCTTTGAGAATTGGTAAATTATTTATTATCTTCCTTTCTATATTCATCCTTTGCAATATAGATGCTGATTCACCCTCAAATGTAAAACTGTCAACTTTCTTTTCTCAAGCAACAATTGTTTTTAATCAAAATCCCATCCGCTAAAGAAATCTTCCTTGCTTTGTAATTCTCCACACCTATTCTTACACGGCTCCTTTGCTTGTTTGCATGTTTGCATGTTTGCTGGGGACATCAGACTGCCCAGCTTGCCCTCCATGCCTCTTTTCTCATGGCATGGCCTGAACCATGTTGAGGCATTAAGTTTTAAAATGAAGTTAGTTTGCATCAGTTATAAAGGAAAAAAAAAATCCTATGATTCCAGTTAATGAAGGTTTCCTACTTTAGACAGATCAATCATGTTGAGTGTCATAGCTCCCAGCTTATTTCAAAGTAATATAACAGGGAATATTGTCTAATGCCAGGGAAAGGAAAGGATGAACATTAATTCATTGTTTTATCTCAGAACACTATAGCAGCAAACACAATTGTAATCCAATTTCAGAGAATATAGTTGTGGGAAGGTTTACTTGATGTGAACAGTGGGAAGTTCTTGTTCAGGAATAAAATACTACTTTCTATTTCCTCAGGGTGGAGGGAAATTGAAGGTACTTATGTCATACATCTTTGAAATGAAGGGTTGTCTAAAGGCTATCAGAGTCGTTGGATAGCTGGCTCACATTAACATTATCCAGTGAGGAACAGTGAGTTGGTAGGTAACTGCTAAGCAAATCTGCTCCATGGATAGAAGTAGATTTGAAAGGAATCTGATGACAGAAATAAGACATCTGCTGAAAGAAACTATATATAGCTATTTTGTTTACTTTAATTATTGAATATTTTAAGAAAGCAGTGAGATTAAATTAACTATCAGCCAAATTGTGTTGGACTAGGTTTGTGCCTTTGTACTTCTGGTGAGATGCCTACAATCTCACTTACCTCTTGGGACCATGCTCTCTCACTTTCTTCCTGCCATCATTTGGTCTTACCTCCTAATACCATGTAGTCTGACTTGCCTTTTCTGACCATGCTCCCTGCTCCCAGACACTGTCACTTACCTCCTCCTACCAGCAGTATCCTTTAGCTCTCGGGACCACGTCCATGCAATGAACAGCATTACAAGTGTGGAAAAGTCTTGTGACGACTTCAGCTGTCAAAAGCCAATCAGGGCACTCCATTGCATGGGATGTGGTCCTGAGAGGGAAATAAGACTGCTGGTAGGAGGAGGTAAATGAGATAATCTGGAAGCAGGGAGCAAATAGAGAGCACAGCAAGAAGAGGTAAATCAGATTGCATGGTATTAGGAGTTAAGTTTGAGTATAGCAGGGACAAAGTGAGAAAGCATGGCAAGAGATATCTCAGGTTGCATAGAATTAGTAGGCAAGACTGAATGATAGCAGGGAGAAAGTGAGAGTAGTCACAGACAGTTAGAAGCAGTTATTAAGTTAAATGAATATTTTCTTCCAAAGTTAAATTCAACCCGGATAAATCCGAGTGAAATCAAGCCACTTAGCTTTCAGTAAACATCAGCAATACCATTAGGCCTGTGCCAGATTTGCTTCTGAGGAGCCAGATGCCACATTTACCTGACTGCTCTGCTCCCTGCATATCGGAATCATCATTGCACTTAGTGCTGAGGCCTACAGCATCTTTACCTGCCCCCTGTAGTGTGTTCCTCACTAAAATGTGTAGATGTGGATGTTCAGAAGCAGCAGAGCCTCATACAGCAATGAGCCAGTGCTTCTGCTTGGAAGTGCAGTCTGGCTGGCTGAGCAATGTATTACATTCAGAACAAGCAGCCATCTTCCTGATGCCTTATTCTTTGAACCTTCCATGCAGAGGAAATCAAATTTCTTGTCTACAAACATATCAAGTTTGAGTGGTCATAGTTGCTCTTGTCTCCAAATATTTATGTTAATTTTTGTAAAAATGACTGAAGCAAACATGAAGGTGTTCTTGAAGGTTATGTTAGATCATTCAAATCACAGGGGAGAGCCTTGTTCTTACATCACTTGGAGCTATTGCATAATTAAATGATACCTATTGGGGTACATTTCCAAATACAAGTCATTCTGTCCTCTTTTGATGTACATTTCTGCACACAAATACTTTTGAGCACAAACACTTTCAATCTAAGATATATGAACCTTAACTTCTTGTGACAGAATTGGCTTCACTGAATGTACACTCATAATGAACTTGAAAATATACTTATTGGATGTCAGGGTCTGATCATAAAAGCACTCTGTGCTGCTGGCTGATATTCCTTCTATCTCCTGAATGTTTCTTGAATTACAGCATGAAGCAGCATTGAAGTGACATTTGGTTAGCAGTCTCAGAAACAGCTCTTTAAAAGAGCCGTACAATTAGCTCCACTCCCCTGCTCCTTTCTCCTTTGTCCTGAAAAATTTCCTTTTAAAAAATTTATCCAGTTTCCTTGTGAAAGCTGTTACTAAATTCCTTCTTTTCAGACAAGACTTTTTGATCGCAAGAACTCACTAAAAAATAATGCATTCTCCTCACTTCCCTGCTGGCTTTTTGCCAATTATTTTAAATATTCATCCTTTGGCTACTGACCCTCCTGTCAGTGCAGACAATTCTTTCCTATCTGCTCTGACAGAATCTGTCTTCTGTTAGATTGATGCAAGTATCGATTATTGGTATGTCCTTTCCGAGGACTTCTTGCTTGTAATTATAAATTGTAAAATCTTCTTTAATTCCACCATATAAAAAACTCATGACAAGTTAGACAAAAGTGATGTGTAAATTTAATAAGAATATTGGTTCTACTGAAATTATCTTTGTTATCTTCTTTGCAGACATACTGACCTTGCTTAAGCACTGCACTGTGTGTCATTGAGAACTGCACAGTCCATTGCTACCAATTCAGGGTATAGAGGATTCCTGGGCAATAGAGCAATAATCTAATCAACAGGGTCAATTAAAAATATAAACTATGCCATTAGATGATTATGTTTTGTTCTAGTATGAGCAAGGCAGTAATTCAAAAATTCTCTTCTTGATGTTCAAACATTTCTGCAACCACATCACTTTTCCCTTAGGGTTTGATTTCCACCATTTCCTGTCAGGAGTTTGCACGTTGTCCCATGACCTCATGAGTTTCTTTGGGTGCTCGGGTTTCCTCCCACAAATGGTTAGGGTGAGTGAATTGTGGGAGACAATGTCAGCACCAGATGTGTGATACTTGCAGGCTGCCAAGCACAATATTTGCTGATCTGATTTGATACAAACTTCAATGTCACTGCAGGTTTCAATGTACATGCGACAAATAAAACTAGCCTTTATCTCTATAAACTTGTCCAGTTCGCAAACTTTCAAAAGACTGAGCAGCTATTTCAAAAGATGCTGCCTCAGGGAGCATAGCCTCAAGATAGAATGGAGTAGATTTGGGATGAAGATGAGGAGGAACTGCTTTTCCCAGAGAGTGGTGGAATTCTTTGCCCAGTGAAGCAGTGGAGGCTACCTCAGTAAATATATTTAAGACAAGTTTGGATAGATTTTTGCATAGTTTGGGAATTAAGGGCTCAACAGCCAGATTGCCTACTCCTGCTCCTATTTCTTGTGTTGGACAGGCTGGATGCAGGAAGATTGTTTCCGATGTTGGAGAAGTCCAGAACGAGGGGTCACAGTTTAAGGATAAGGGGAAGCCTTTTAGGACTGAGATGAGGAAAAACTTCTTCACACAGAGAGTGGTGAATCTGTGGAATTCTCTGCTGCAGGAAACAGTTGAGGCCGGTTCATTGGCTATATTTAAGAGGAAGTTAGATATGGCCCTTGTGGCTAAAGGGATCGGGGGTATGGAGAGAAAGCAGGCACAGGGTTCTGAGTTGGATGATCAGTCACGATCATACTGAATGGCGGTGCAAGCTCGAAGGGCCGAATGGCCTACTCCTGCACCTATTTTCTATGTTTCTTTGTGTTCTTATGCCTGTCCACCAAGTTCCTCAAGTGTCTTGTTTGCTGATCAAGATACAAGTGCATCTCATCCATGTTTTTAATGGTTCTTTAGTCTGTGACTGGTCTTCAACTATCTCAGTTAAAAGTCCAAATAACCCTCTCCAAACAGTCCCACCTTTTCCTTTCTGCCAGGTTCTCTCTTTTCAAACTCTCTTTCCTAAAAGTCCCTTGATGGTGATCAGTTCTACGATTTCTTTATGGCTTGCTGTCAAATTTCACTGGTAATACTCTCATACGGAGCAGTGAGTTATGTTAAAAGGGATGATGTAAAACCATTCTCAGGAAGAGCAATACTTCATATTCCATCTGGATAGCCTCCAACCTAAAGGGGTGAACATTTTTAAAAATCTAACTTCCAGTAATTTCTCTACCCTCCATATTTCTCTTTTTCCATTACCCATTCTGGCTCCTGCTTTTCAACTTCTCTTCTCCTCACCAACCTATCACCTCCCTTTGGTGACCCTCCTCCTTCCCCTTTTCCCATAGTCCACTCCCCCTCCAATCACATTCATTCTTCTTCTTCAGCCTTTTACTATTTCCACCAATCACTTCCCAGCGTTTCACTTCATTCACCCTCCCCTACACATCCACCTTTACCTACCCAGCTTCACCTATCACTTTCCAGTTTATACTCCTTCAACCACCCCCCCCCCCCCCCACCCCACCAACCTCCTCATTCTGGATTCTTCCCTCATCCTTTCTAATCCTGATGAAGTGTTCTGACCTGAAACATTAACTGTTTATTCCCCTTCATAGCTGCTGCCTGACTTGCTGAATTCCTCCAGCATTTGCATATGTGGTTTTGCATCTGCACAATCTCGTGCTTGTCTTATTTGTGAGGACAGTTCCTAATGAGACGTAGGATTGCATAGCAGGTGAGAGACTTCAAAAGAAGTGAATGGAGGCTGTGCGGACATACTGTGTTTCACAGTTCCTGAGGAGATATTGAATTGCACAGCAGGAGAGAGAGCTCAAAAGCAGCAATCAGGGGCAGTCCAAACCTTGTGCGCGCCACAGTTCCCAAGGAGATATTATATAATTAGGCACTTGGCAAAGGCCAAAAAACAGAAATTAGGTTTAAGCAGAGCATCTATTGCGTGAGTAGGCCAGTATTAGAATGGGTAATTCAGGCTTTGGCTATTTGAGGCTTCAGTGAGGCAAGGAGGAGGCTGTAGGTGGAACTTTCTTTTTCTGCTTTTCTTTCTCATTGCTCAGGTAGAGCAGTGGGGCTGCCAGGCAGGATAGTGGAATGTTCCTCTCGTCTGGTGTGGGAAAACAGCTTCTTCAGACCATGTTAAGGAACTGGAACTCAACGAACATTCAGGAGGCTGAGGGGGTTGATCAACAGGACTTACAGGCAGATAGTTACACCCAGGCAGATAGTTACACACAGCTAACTGAATGTCTTGATAGGAGGGGCAAAAGGGACAGGCAGCCTGTTCAGAATTCCTCTGTGGCTGTTCCCTTCAACAACAGGTTTGGAAACTGTTGGGGATTATGAGATAGCAAGGAAAAGCAACAGCAGTTAGGGCACTGGCACTGGGTCTGACTCTGAGACTCAAAGTAAAGGTGGCAGATGAGTGATAGGAGATTCATTTGTTAGGGATACAGTCAGGAGGTTCTGTGGACGAGAACAAGATTCCCTAATGATATGCTGCCATTGTCCAGGACATTTCAGATCAAGTCTTCGGCATTCTTAAGTGGGAGGGCGAGTAGTCAGAGGTCATGGTCCTCGCAGTTGCCAATGACATAAGTAGGAAGAGTGATGAGGTTCTACATTCAATACAAGTATTAAGACCTAGGCCTCAATACTTCCTTATGCAATTGGATCCTCGATTTCCTCAACTGTAGACTCAGTCAGTTCAGATTGGCAACAACATCTCTTCCATGATCTCCCACAGCACAGGTGCAACTCAAGGCTGTGTGCTTAGCGCCCTGATCTACTCTCTGTACACTTATGACTGTGTGGCTAAGCATAGCTTCAATGCTATGTTTAAGTTTGATGATGACGCCACAGTTGTAGGCAAAATCAAAGGTGGCAAAGAATCATCATATGAGGAAGTTTGAAAATCTGGTTGGGTGGTGCCACGTAACAACCTCTTACTCAATGTAAGCAAGATGAAGCAGCAAGGGTTATAGCACAGACACTTAAGATCCTTAGCTACAGGTGAGGTGCCAGATGACTGGATGATAGTTAATGTTGTTCCATTGCTAATGAAAGAATCTAAGAATAAGTCAGTGAGACTGACATCAGTAGAGGGCAAGTTATTGTAAGGTGTTCTAAAGGACAAAATATGTAAATATTTGTATTGACAGGGTCTGATTAGGGACAGTCAACATGGCTTTGTGAGTGGCAGGTCATATCTAACCATTCTTCTTGATTTTTCAAAGCAGTAACCAGAAAGTTAAAAGGAGGCAAGGCAGTGGGCTTTTTCTACATGAGCTTTAGGAAGGTCTTTGCAAAGGTCCTGCATGGGAGTTGGTCAAGGAGGTTCAGGATGAGGTAGTAAATAGGATGAGACATTTGTTTCAAGGGAGAAGTCAGCGACTGGTATTAGATGGTTGTCTCTCTGACTGGAGGTCTGTGACAAGTGATATGTCACAGGGATTGGTGTTGGATCATTTGTTGTTTGTCATTTATAGCAACAATTTGCATGACAATATGTTAAACTGAATCATCAAATTTGTCTCCGTCTTCAAGATTGCTGGTGTGGTGGACACAAGGAAGACTATTAAAGCTTGCAGTGGAATATAAATTAGCTGGGAAATTGGGCTGAAAATGGCAGATGGAATTTATGCAGTCAAGTGTGAGGTTTTGCAGTTTGAGGGAACAAACCAGGGTAGGATCTTCATGGTAAGCAATATGGCACCGAGGGGTGTAGTAGAACAGAGGAATCTGGGAATACAGACCCATGATTCCTTGAAAGTTGCATCACAGGTCGACAGGGTTGTAAAGAAAGCTTTTGGCACATTTGCCTTCATAAATCAAAATATCGAGTACGGGAGTTGGAATGTTATGTTGAAATTATAAAAGACATTGGTGAAGCCTAATTGAGAGAGGCGAGGCCTAATTCCTGCAGGAAAGATGTCAATAAGGTTGAAAATGTGCAGAGAAAATTTACAAGGATGTTCCCAGGACTTGAAGCATCCGGAAAGGTTCAATAGGTTAGGACTTCATTCCCTGGAGCACAAAAGAATGAGGGGAGATTTGAAAGAGGTACAGTATACAAAATTATGAGGGTATAGTTAGCATAGATGTAAGCAGGCTTTTTCCACTGAGGTTGGATGAGACTAGAAGTAGAGGTCATGGCCAAGTGTGAAAGGTAAACTGTTTACTTGGCAAATATGGGGGAATTTCTTCACTCAGGATGGTGAGAGTGGGAATAGCTGTTAACAGAAGTGGTGGATGTCGGTTCAATTTCAACATTTAAGAGAGATTTGGACAGGTACACGGATGGGAAGGGTATGGCGGGCTATGGGATTAGACAGATTAATAGCTTGGCATGGACAGAATGGACCAAAGGGCCTGTTTTTGTGCTGCAATTTTCTATCATTCCACATGTCTAGTTCAGGGAAATTGTCAGTTCTGCCAAAAGCAAAGATAAGAGGGTACAAAGGCCAAGGTCACAGTTCACCTTTCTGGGATATTATCATTTATCACGGATCTGATCTGTGCAGAAAAATAGCAAACTTGAGCTGCACATCTTGGCTAGCAGATTTGTGTCTAGTTTGTTTTGTGTGATGAGCGTTATCTGTAAAAAAAAACATCACCGATTCATTAAGAAAAGGCTTATCAATTCACTGTCATTTCCACCATGTATTTTATTACCTTAACAGAGATAAGTGGACAGCTATAATCTGGATACTTATGAGATCAGGTGGCATGCTTACATTTTATAGTCTAGCCAATTTTAATCTCCTGCGAGCTTGGTGCAAAGTCACTGATGCACTTTACCCTGCAAAACCTGTGTGTAGCACAAGACAAGAGGCCTGTCAGGAAGGCTCTGAGATCATCCAGTCCACAGGAGATACAAAAGCTTTCAGCAGCAAGTGAACATTGTAAAGCTGTCCAAACCCACAACTTTTGAAAACAAAAACAGACAAATAGTACACCACCATGTTTCCTTCATAATTCACACACCACTCTGCCTAGAGCCAAGTCTGCCTGCAACAATATCCTGGAATTTTCACCCTAACAACCCTGCAAGGAGGGTTCAAGAAGGCAGCTCCAACCTTTATATGTGCAATTAAGGCTGGTATAACTGTGTCGATTAACAAGAAATGATAAAAAACCTATTCTTAGTGATGGTGCATTCATGTTTAAAAATTCTACTCTCAGACAAACACAACATTCAGGACGTGAAGGAACTATTCCAGCTTCAGAAGGCTTGCAAAGATGAGAATGTTACTGAGGAAGACGAGTTTGTGATAGAGACCAAAAACAACTGTTCCTCCACATTCTGTTGTCTGAAATAGCTGCTGATCTAATACTGGACATCAGACAAGCAGTGAGAGAATGCAATTCTCTAAAAGGTAGTGTTGAGGTAGAGCCAAGTAGTACCAGTGTAGAGATACACCTTTAATCAGGTCACAAGGAGGCAGCATGCTAATGAGAAATAGGAACAGTACAAGGCAAAATCCTGAAAGAATTCCAGAGATAGCACGGTACTTTAGGGGCAGCGGTAGCATAGTGGTTAGCGTAATGCTTTACAGTGTCAGCATTTGGCAACGAGTGTTCAATTCTGGCCACTGTCTGCGAGGCTTTTCTCTCCAGGACTGCACAACTTTCCTTTTTTCTGCCATATTCCAAAGATGTACAGGTTCGGGTTCAGGGTTAGCAAATTGTGGGCCTGCTATTTTAGTGTTAGAAGTATGGGGCTACTTGTGAATTGCCCCCAGGATATTCTGACTGTTGGTCATTGATGCAAATAATCCATTTTTCTGTGCATTTTTGATATACATGGGTAAGGTAAATGTTAATTGTGATTTCTTCTAGGTATATGCTAAAATAAAATGGAAGTCTGTAAGATAAAATGGTGTTAGCCTGGCTACACACATAAACAGCTGGAGGGACTCTGCAGGCCAGGTAGCATCTATGGAAAAAAAAAGGTACAGTCAATGTTTTGGGCCAAGACCCTTTAGCAGGACTGGACTGGGTTTGTTTTGAGAATGTACAAGAAAACTAGTCCTCTGCAATGCTTTGAGAAAGTCGAGGAAATACAAGTCTGCAGACGTAATAGTGGAGAGTTGTGAAAAATGTTTGTCTGGACTGGAGGTCATAAGAGATAAGGAGGTGCAGCTGGTACCACTAAGGGATGGGAAATTACCACTATAAGGGGTTTTTTAAAAAAAGGATATTCAAGGGGGTGCTTTGTTTGTGCAAGGGGAAAAGTTTTGCTTTAAGCTAGGTCACAGCCAGTGCTAAAATAGGGAACAGGAGACACAGACAAAGACAGAAAGATGGTTGGTCTGTGGCTCCTTCCAACACTGCGGAGATCAGCTTGTTTAGTAAATGATAAGTATTAATTTGATTTCTCTACTACTACTCTTTTAGATATTTGTTTTTCTTCATGTATTACAACTGTGCTAGTTCTAATGAAATGTTTTCTTGTGGTTGAAAATCTGTGGTGTCTCACTTGTTTGTGGATTCATATGTAAACACCCAGAGCTGGATAAGAACACAATGAATTTTAAGATAATTTTTATAACACATGATAAATAACGTTAATATCTTTAATCTTCTTTCAGGTAAATGTCATGGAAAGAAGAAAGAGAGCCATGGTTTAGTTAATGAAGAAGGATGGAACCAAGAAACACATAATTGGACAAAAGCTGATTATTGTAAGAGAAGGCTAGCCACAGCCAACTGCAAACAGGATGAGAAAAAAAAAGCTGATCAAAATTCACAAGGAATAAAGTTCATAGTCTTGAGAAAGGCCATATCACGATTTCAATGAGACAAAACCAGCTTGAGGAGACTCTAATGTAGAAATATGAGAAAGATATGCAAATATTTAGCTGGTGTCAAACTGTTGAGCCTTTGGATCGAAGGTCAAGGTGAAGATGGGCAGCTTTGCAAAGATAAAGAAGTCAAGAATCATTCTCTTGAGGAATGGTGACTGTGAGGCCAAGCCGTGAACACCTTTTAAGAAAGGAGGGAGGGAGAAAACAGAGAACTATCATCCTGTCAGCCTAACATCAGTAGTGGGGAAGATGCTAGAGTCCATTATTAAAGATGAAATAGAGGCATATCTAGATAGCAGTGATAGGATTGGGCCGAGCCAGCATGGATTTACCAAGGGCAAATCATGCTTGACTAATCTATTGGAGTTTTTCGAGGATGTAACCAGGAAGTTAGACAAGGGAGATCCAGTGGATGTAGTGTACCTCGATTTTCAGAAGGCATTTGATAAGGTCCCACATAGGAGATTGGTGGGTAAAATCAGAGCTCATGGCATTGGGGGGGGGGGGGGGGAAGATATTGACATGGATAAAAAAACTGGTTGGCAGATAGAAAGCAAAGAGTAGCAGTGAATGGGTGTTTCTTGGAATGGCAGGTGATGACTAGTGGGGTGTCACAGGGCTCAGTATTGGGACCACAGCTGTTTACGATTTACATCAATGATTTAGATCATATATGTCAAACTCAAGGCCCGCGGGCCAAATCCGGCCTGCGGTGGAATTATCTTTGGCCCGCGAGATAATATCTAATTACTATTAAAGCTGGCCCCAGTAATCGAAGCGACTATGGCGTATGATATGGCTAATGCTGAGTTTATTCAGGTACCAGATTTTCAGGGTTTTTAGTGTTTATTCGGCAGTCTTCTTCATAAGAAACGGAATTTGTAAAGTGAAACACTTTGTAGTTATAGCAGAGACTGAGACACATGAGAGCAGGCTGAAAAAACGGAGGCAACGAAAGCTCCATTCGCACGCGTCCGACTGGTCCGGCCCGCATGAAGCTGCATTTTGCTCAATCCGGCCCGTGACCTAAAATGAGTTTGACACGCCTGATTTAGATGAAGGCATTGACAATAACATCAGCAAGTTTGCTGATGATACTAAGCTGGGTGGCAGTGTGACATGTGATGAGGATGTTAGGAGAATTCAGAGTGACTTGGATAGGCTGGGTGAGTGGGCAGATACTTGGCAGATGATGTTTAATGTGAATAAGTGTGAGGTAATCCACTTTGGGAGTAAGAACAGGAAGGCAGATTATTATCTGAATGGTGTAGAGTTAGGTAAGGGAGAAATACAAAGAGATCTAGGCGTCCTTGTTCATCAGTCACTGAAGGTGAATGAGCAAGTGCAGCAGGCAGTGAAGAAGGCTAATGGAATGTTGGCCTTTATTACAAAGGGGATTGAGTACAAGAGCAAGGAAATCCTCTTGCATTTGTACAGAGCCCTGGTGAGACCACACCTGGAGTATTGTGTACAGTTTTGGTCACCAGGGTTAAGGAAGGACATCCTGGCTGTAGAGGTAGTGCAGCGTAGATTCACGAGGTTAATTCCTGGGATGTCAGGACTGTCTTACGCAGAGAGGTTAGAGAGACTGGGCTTGTACACGCTGGAATTAAGGAGATTGAGAGGGGATCTGTTTGCAACATATAAGATTAAAGGATTGGACAAGATAGAGGCAGGAAATATGTTCCAGATGCTGGGAGAGTCCAGTACCAGAGGGCATGGTTTAAGAATAAGGGGTAGGTCATTTAGGACAGAGTTAAGGAAAAACTTCTTCTCCCAGAGAGTTGTGGGGGTGTGGAATGCACTGCCTCGGAAGTCAGTGGAGGCCAATTCTCTGGATGCTTTCAAGATGGAGCTCGATAGGTATCTTATGGATAGGGGAATCAAGGGATATGGGGACAAGGCAGGAACTGGGTATTGATAGTAGATGATCAGCCATGATCTCAGAATGGCGGTGCAGGCTCGAAGGGCCGAATGGTCTACTTCTGCACCTATTATCTATTGTCACCACAAGGCGAAGCTGATCCTCTTGTGACAACTTCTGCAAATTTCACTACCTTCTCGCTAAAGATATTCCTCCTCCTTGGTGTTCTATATGGATACCCTTCTGATCCTAGACTCCCCATCAAAGTCTATTGAAGCCTTTCAATATTTGACAGGTTTCAATGAGATCAGCCTCATTCTTCCAAATTCCAGAGAGTACAGGCCCAGAGCCTTCAATCACTGCTCATGTGATAACGCTTTCATTTATGGAATCATTAACATGAACCTCCTGTAACCCTCTTCAATCTCAGCATATCCTTTCTTAAATAAGGTCCCAAAACTGCTCACAATACTCCAAGCGAGGACTCACAGATGTCTTAGAGTGTTTCTACAATACATTCTTGCAATTGTAGACCTGTTGAACGGAATGTTAACACTCTATTTGCCTTACTCACCACCAATTCAACTTGCAAATTAACCTTTCGAGAATCCTGCACAAGGACTCCCAAATAATTTTGCATGTTGGATTTTAAAAATTTTCTCCCCATTTAGAAAATAGTCTATGCTTTATTTCCTCTTACCAAAGTGCATGAGCATGCACTTCCCAATACTGTGTTCCATTTGCCACTGCTTTGTCCGTTCTTCTAATCAAAGACCTTCTGCAGCTTTTCCGATTCCTCAGCACTACCTGACCCTCCATTTATCTTTGAATTGTCCATAAACTTGGCTACAAAACTATCGATCTCATCATCCAAATTGTTGACTTACACTGTGAAAATGCTAGTCACTGGCAGCCAATCTGAAATGGATTCATTTATCCCCACTCTGCCTCCAGCCAATCCACCAATGCTCCCTCCATACTAGTGTCTTTCCAGTGAGACCCTGGGCTCTCAACTTGTTTAGCAGCCTCATGTGTGGCACCTTTGAAAATCCAAGTACACGATATTCACTGATTCATCTTTGTCTATCCTGCTTGTTATTTCTTCAAAGAATTCCAGCAGATTTGTCAGGCAAGTTTTTCCCCCCTTAAGGAAACCATGCTGACATTATCCTATTTTGTCATGAGCTACCAAGTACTACAAACCCACATCTTTAATAATCAACTCCAACATCTTCCCAATCACTGCGGTCAGACTAACTGGCCTATAGTTTCCTATCTTCTGCCTCTCTGCCTTCTTGAAGAGTGGAGTGATATTACCAATTTTCCAGTACTCTGGATCCATGCCACAATCCAATGTTCTTGGAAGATCATTACTAATACATCATCTACCACTTTCAGAACCCTGGGATGCAGTCCATCAGGTCCAGGTGAATTATTTACCTTTAGACTTTCAATTTCCCCAAGCACCATCTCCCTAGTAATAGCACTTACACTCTTATGACGGCAGAATATAGTATTAATGGTAAGACTCTTGGCAGTGTGTAGGATCAGAGGGATCTTGGGGTCTAAGTCCTTAGGACGCTCAAAGCAGCTGCACAGGTTGACTCTGTGGTTAAGAAGGCATACGGTGTATTGGCTTTCATCAATCATAGAATTGAATTTCGGAGCCAAGAGGTAACATTGCAGCTATACACGATCCTGGTCAGACCCCACTTGGAGTTCTGTGCTCAGTTCTGGTCGCCTCACTACAGGAAGGATGTGGAAGCCATAGAAAGGGTGCAGAGGAGATTTACAAGGATGTTGCTTGGATTGGGGAGCATGCCTTATGAGAATAAGTTGAGTGAACTCAGCCTTTTCTCCTTGGAGTGATGGAGGATGAGAGGTGACCTGATAGAGGTATATAAGATGAAAAGAGGCATTGATCGTGTGGATAGTCAGAGTCCTTTTCCCAGGGCAGAAATGGTTGCCCCAAGAGGACACAGGTTGAAGCTGCTGGGGAGTAGGTATAGTGGAGATGTCAGGGGTAAGTTTTTTTACTCAGAGAGTGGCGAGTGCGTGGAATGGGCTGCCAGCGATGGTGGTGGAGGCGGATATGATAGGGTCTTTTAAGAGACTTTTGGATAGGTACATGGAGCTTAGAAAGATAGAGGGCTATGGGTAAGCCTGGTAATTTCTAAGGTAGGGATGTGTTCAGCACAACTTTGTGGGCTGAAGGGCCAGTATTGTGCTGTAGGTTTCCTGTGTTTCTATGTTTCTGTCCCTTGACACTGTCAAACTTGTGATATACTACTAGTGTCTTCCACAGTGAAGATTGATGCAAAATACTTATTCAGTTCATTTGCCATTTCCTTGTCCCTCTGTGCTAGTTCCTCAGTCATGCATTCATCTGCCAAATCATCCTATTCTTGCTCTCACTGGCAGGTGTCACAGGCAGCAAACCTGAGATTGTTACCGTGGAGTTTCTCCTTTCCAGCTTTCTACCTAGTTCTCTAAATTCTCTCTTTAGCACCTCCTTATATGTACCAGGATGTCCGGCTGCTCACCCTCTCCCATTAGAATGTTGTGGACACAATCCAAGACATCCCTGACCCTGGCACCTGGGAGGGAACATACCAACTTGGTCTTTCTATCACATCCACAGACATTCTGATCTTTTCCTCTAACTTTGAAACCTCCTATCATCAATGCATTCATCTTCAGGCCCCTTCTCTTCTGAGCAACAACACCAGACTCAGTGCCAGAGACCCTTTTGCATTGACACCACCAAGTAGGTTGTCACCACCAAACATATGCAAAATGGTGTACAGGTTATTGAGTAGAATGCCTGCAGTAGTACTCCATACTGGCTGTCTATTTCCCTTCCCTCTCCTGACAATCACTTATTCACCTGCTTCTTGCAATCTAGGGGTGACTACCTCCTTGTATCTATCTTCTCCTTGGTTTCCACAATGAGCTGAATGTCATCAATTTGTAGCATTAGTTCTTTCATTACAAAGAAAGCATGGCAGCACCTCTACTTCCTTAGAAGTTAGCCAAGATTCAGCATGATATCTAAAACTTTGACATAATTCTACAGTTATGTGGTGGAGAGTTTATTGACTTGTTTCATTAAGACTTGATATTGAAACAGCAATGTCCTTGAACAGAAAATTTGAAAAAAAGTAATGGTACAACACAGTCTATCAAGGGTAAAACCACCACTGAGAAAAACTACAAAGAGCACAGTTGCAGTAATGCAGCAACCATTATCAAGGACCCCCACCAGCCAGAACATGCTCTCTTTTCACTGTGTTACCATCAGGAAGGTAGTACAGAAGCCTCAGAAGTCATTCCATCTGGTTTAGGAACAGTTATTACTCATTTATCAGGCTCCTGAACAAGAGGGGATAACTTCATAACTTCATTCAATCCATCACTGAACTGTTCCCATAGGCTATTTACTCACTTTCAAGGACTTTCCATCTCATGTTCTTGTGGTGAACTACATATACCTGTCTGGACACGACCCCCCCCCCCCCTTGCTGACTGCTCCTGTGGCTCCTCCCACTGACCGTGGCTCCTCCCACAGACCCTGGTATAAAGGCGATTGGATTACAGCCCCGGCCTCAGTCTCCAGGATGCAGTGTGGTGGTCAATTGCTGCTTGTTCTTTCTTCCAGCCAATAAAAGCCTATATCTCGCCTCACGTCTCCGAGAGTTATTGATGGTGCATCAGTTCTCAATATTTTTTCTTTCATATTTGCAGTTTGTTGTCCTTTGTATTTAGGTTGCTTGTATATTCCATTAGGTGAGAACTTTCATTGATTCTTTTGTGTTTCTTGGATTAACTGTGCATGCCCACAAGAAAGTAAGTCTCAGAGTTGTAAGTGGTGACATGTACTCTGATAATAAATTTACTTTGAACTTTGATGACACTTGCAGTCTAACCTCAAACAAATAGATAGAGTCGGGGAATTGAGGAGTTTGGAACCGGTGTAGAAGAAGAATTAACTCTTGGTCAGCCTTGGTCATATTAAATGAAGCATCAGGCTTGAGGGATCAGGTGGTCTATTCCTTCTCCCTTTCCCTGCAAAACGAGGAAAGGATAGACAGATATTTTCATTGCATTGGACTTGGAAGGAAGGTTTAGGGAGCAGAAATTCAATTGGAATAGAATCAAGACAACAGTAGATGGCTCGTATTGAGAGGAGGGCAAGCCAAATGGTGTCCCAGAACAATACACAGAGACAGAAAATTATCTAGTGGAACCTCATCCAAGACATTGACTTCAGATGCTATAAAGCACCCTGAAATTATTGAGGGATACATGACAGATAGAAGTAGGGTGGGGTTACATGGGTGGTGCAGATGGAACTATAGAGATATATAGCGGACAAAGATTGAATCTAATCAGAAAAAGAAATACTGAAGTGTTTAATAAACATTGAAGGCTATGAGCTGAAGTGTAGCATCTGAAAGGACAATGGATACAAGACCGTAAGTCTAGAGACCACAAGTGTCTAGAATAAAAGAATTGGATCAGTATGTAAAGGATAAAATTGCAAAGTATGAGGCGGACGAACGAGACAACTTTTACAACAGGTTGGCATAAAAATAAAAGTCCCAAAGACCTTATTTTCTTTTGAAACATTTACTGATACAATGAATTTGTAGAAACCCAGTTCTGTCAGCAATGGCTCTGTCAGTGGCAATGACTTCTTTGACAGTAAGTTAAAGTCAGACTGTAGACACTGGAGTAGCTAATTCCATGACAGTCAACTGTTACAGTGAGTCACTTTCACAAACTGCCTTTAGATGAGACCTGGAACTGAAGCTCCTTTGGATCCCTCAGGTGGATGGAACAAATGCTTAGCTGCGGTTTGGAGGAAGAGTGGGTGAGTTTTCCCCCTGACCCAGTAAACATTAGTCCCTGTATTTAAGCATTTTACTTATTTGCTAGTGGTGGGAATCACTGTCTGTTGTACTTCCTGCATCTGAATTCAAGATTCAGCATTCTGTACTGTCATTCATCAGAACACAAGAGCATAGCAGAATGAAATGATTGTTACTGTGGATCTGATGCACACAATAAGCATAAAGAACACAAAATCACAATATATACAAATCCATAAGATTAGCTTATGTACCCACACTGATTGCATGTATATAAAAAAGTGTTGTTAGGTACAGGACATCCGTACACAAGGTGATTGACAGGAAACTATATAGTAGTGGTGGGGTGGATTATTGGGTGGAAATGTTAATGAGCCTGATGGCTTGGGGAGGTAACTGTTTTTGAGTCTAGTGGTCCTGGTGTGAAAGCTGCCTAGCCACTTCCCTGATGGGAGTGGAACAAACAGTACTGGATCAGGCTGGGTGGGATCCGCCACAATATTGCTGGCCTTTTTCTAGCACCTTCCTGCATATACACTCAGTGGCCACTTTATTAGATACACCTGCCACCTGCTCACAATTCCAAATATCTCAGACAATCACGTGGCAGCCACTCAATGTATAAAAACATGCAGATGTGGTCAAGAGATTTAGTTGTTATTTAGACCAAACATGAGAAAGAAATGCGATCTTGAGTGACTTTGACCGTAGAATGATTGTGGGTGCCAGGCAGGGAGGTTTGAGCATCTCAGAAACAGCTCATCTCTTGACATTTTCCATGTACAACAGTCTCCAGAGTTTACCGAAAATGGTGCGAAAGATGATTTAAAAAAAAACATTGAGTGAGTGGCAGTTCTGTAGGCAAAAAAACCTTATTACTGACAGAGCGGTTGGCCAGACCAGTTGAAGCTGATAGGAAAGTGCCAATAATTCAAATAGCCTCTGTTGTGCAGAACAGCAGTTCTGAACGCACAACACATTGAATCTTGAAGTAGATGGGTTACAGCAGATCATGAACAAACAGAAATTAGGTTCCTCCTATACCTAATAAACTGGCCACTGGGTGTATAAATACAAGTCTTCTTTTTCTTTAAAGATTGCAAAAGTTGAAATTCAGAACCAGCAAGATGAATTGATTGAACCAGAATTGCTGTTATTTGTGCCTTGTCACATATATAAGCTGCTGATTACATTGAGCCTCTGCCCATCACCGCTGTTGACAAGGATTGCTGTGCTCTACATGCCACTGAGACACAACAGTGTTCACACCAAAGGATTGATGATGTGTCTACAAGATTTCCCAGCAGCAGTCACTCATTGTTGATGACTACAGCACCCTGGGGCAATGATATATGATCCTTTAATGTGTTATCATATCATTTTTCGCAGTGGCTTTGATCGGCAAGGGAGGTCACAAAATAACTCATTAGGGCCATTTTCATTACATGCTACAAATAGTGCATAGCTTTTAAATGCAGAGAGTTTCTGTAATGGTAAAACTTTGCATGCAAAGTAGGTCACAGAAGGGCAAGGAATGATGCATACTTAGAAAGCAATGCAAAATTCTAAAGACAATTAACCATGATATGGTAGGAGAGGGTAGATAAAATTAGTGGAATGCTGGTAATAAGCCGAATGTATTTCACATCAAAAACAGCCATAAATACTTCAAATGGGAAAAGGGGCATTGCTGTCTCTGACAAAGAATGGCTTTGTTCATGATAAGTTGTAATGATAATGAAAAGCAAGATACAGCAGGTTGCTGTAAATCTGAAAGATAAAGAATGCTGAAAATAATTGGCAGCATCTGTGAAAACAGACGTGTTAATGATTCAGCTTGATTACCTTTCATCAGAATTAGAAAAAAGTTACAAAAATGGACTATAATTTCTGCTGTGCAGAAACAATGTAGGGTCAGAGAGAATAAAAGGGAGGGTCTATGACAGGAAAGGTTGAATACCACAAGTGTCTCTGGTGGCAATTATGAAGAGTATACCTTGTGATGACCACAAGACCACAAGTCATAAGGGTAGAATTAGGGTGTTCAGTCCATTGTGTCTGCCCCCACATTCCATCATTGCTGATTTATTATCCCCCACAACCCCACTTTCCATAACCTTTGACACCCTTACGAGTCAAGAACCTATCAACCACCTCTTTAAAAAAACCCAATGACATGTTTTAAAGATGGTCCTACTGAACACAGTGCCTCTTTCACCTCCAACAGTTGAAGAAGTTCGGCATGAGTCTCCAAATCTGAAGGACTTTCTACAGGGGCACAATTGAGAGCATCTTAACTGGCTGTATCACTGCCTGGTATGGGAACTACACTTCTCTGAATTGCAGGACTCTGCAGACAGTTGTGTGGACAGCCTAGCGCATCCGTGAATGTGAACTTCCCACTATTCAGGACATTTACAAAGACAGGTATCTAAAAAGGGCCAGATGGATCATCGAGGACCCGAGTCACCCCGACCACAATCTGTTCCAGCTGCTACCATCTGGGAAATGGTACCGTAGCATTAAAGCCAGGACCAACAGGTTCTGGGACAATTTCTTCCACCAGGCTATCAGACTGATTAATTCACACTGACACAATTGTATTTCTAAGCTATATTGACTGCTCTGTTGTAAATCTTACTGTACAAGTTACTACAATTTGCACATTCAGTCAGAGAAAAAGATTTTTACTCATGTATATGAAGGATGTAAGAAATAAAGTAAATTTAATTCACATAGTGTGACAGCCTACTGGCATTTCACAAGGCAAGAATTATGATTAAAAACTTTACTAATAATACTTTTCCATGGTAAATTGTGGAAACGTATCTCCGCAAACAATGAAGAGGCAAGCGAAGGTGAGGCTGGTGCGAAGGTCAAGGCATGCAGGTGCGAGGTGAAGTTGGAGCATGGCATGTTTCAGGAAATCTGGTCAAAGCAAGGTCGAGGCATGTTCAAGATGGAGTCAGAGTTGGAGATAGAGTTGGAGTGAGCTAGTCAAAAAGGAACGGTGCAGAGAAGTTTCAGAGCCCATGCACCTAAACTGGGAGCGAGGTTGGATTGTTTTAAGAGCCAAGTTGATTTGGAAAGCTCAAATATGGCCAAGGCTGGGTGGTGGGTTACAGGCACAGAGCGCATCACTGTGGTGGGGGCCCAGGTCCAAGAGTGGGACCGATTCTGCTCGGTCTTCCGAGACATTTACTCCTCCCCCTGCATGCTGAGGCTGTGAGACTGCTCTGGCTGCTTCAGGCTTTGTGTCCATGAGCTTCACAGTGATTTGCCCCACTGTGTGATGAACTGACATTGAAGCTATGGGCCTGCCCCAGCTGTTCCTGCTTCCAGGTCTATGGACTCAGTTTGGTTTTGAATGCTGATACTTGCTTTTATTGTTCACGTGATTTGTGTTTTATTTTCTCTCCCTTTCTCTGTACATTGGGTGTTGGTCCTTTTTTTTAAAAATTGAGGTCTTTCTGATTTCTTGTTTTGGGGTTGCCTGTCAGCAGACAAATCTCAAAGTTATATACTTTATACATACTTTGATAATAAATGTACTTTGAACTTGGTTCCAGTACAGTCTTTGGCAATGAATGTCAAGGTGCACCATTCTGGGTAAAGAAATTGTTCCTCATCTCTATTCTAATGGCACATACTTCCATTCTGAGGCTGTGCCCTTTGTCCCTAGTCTCCCCCACTATAAGGAACACCCTCTCCGCATCAATCATTTCAAGTTCAAGTAGATTTATGATCAAAAAATGCATAAATTTATACAACCTTGAGATTTGCTTGCTCAATGTTTTGTGGAAACATTAAGGTAAACATTAACCTGGATCTTACAACTGAACAATTCCTTTCTCCCCCTTATTGATGGCCAGGATTTGCCAAAGGACAGACATTCAGCAAGATTGACCTGTACCGAGCAAACTTGCAGGTGCATGTGGAGCCAGAGTCACAGCAACTGTTGACCATAGTAACTTCAAAAGGAACATTCAGGAACGGAAAGCTTCCATTTGGCTTCACTTTGGTTCCCACACTTTTTCCAGGGAGCAAAGGACCAGATCTTGAGCTGGTTTTCAGGAGAGCAATGCTATTTGGTCAACTTATTCATGATAGTGAAAAATTAGTATTAAAACCTGCAAAACTCGGATGCTAAATTACAAAGACTCAAACAATATGGGCTAAGGGTCTGGAAGGAAAAGTGTGAGTTCTCTCAAAGTTCAATTGAATATTTCGGCTATGTGTTTGACAACTCAGGGCTTCACAAAGCACAATCAAAGGTGAAGGCAATTGTAATGGCTTCACTACAGAATGCAAGTCAATTTAGAACTTTCACAGGGGTACTAATGTACTACACAAATTTTATTCAGTAGATGACAAATCATCACACCTTGACATTAATTTTTGGTCCACATGTAGGCATTCCTTTCTTGGCTACTAGTGGAATACAATATTGGGCTCTGTTACTATCTGCACATCAGTATAAAGCACAGGAGGTCTGAGCATCATTCAAATGCTGATGGTCTATCCAGAATTCCCCTAACTGTTTCAGCTCCAGAGCAACCCTCGAAGGAGATCTTTTACTTCAAGGAAGTACCTACAGCTCCAATAACTGTTCCGTATGTCTGGAAGCAAACATGTACTGACCATGTTCTATCTAAAGTAGTTAACATAGTAACTCATGAATGGAAAGGAGAGCCAACCATAGAATTAAGGTTTGATGGAAGGAATTCCTAGTCCAAGCAGGATGTTTACTACAGAGCAATTGTGTTGTCATTCCTCCACCATGAAGAAAGCAAAAATCTGCAGAATACTGGCATAGTGTAGATTGAAAATAAAACACATGCTGCTGCTTCAGGTGACCAGGATTGGATGCAACCACTGATGAGATTTGCCCAAGTACAATGCAGAAGTGTCACAGCAGGAGAGAGAGTACTGCCTGGAACTACATCTCTGGAGAAAAGTGGATACCTGCAACAGAGGTAGCACAATTTTGTCCTGTGTCATACACAGAGGAAATTAGTAACCACAATATCTGAAGAAAGCATGTTGATCAGCTGTGGGCCACTTCTGAGGCTACTGAAAACCAACTCAAATTGACCATTTCAGATCCAGCTGTAAAAATGCAACTAGATTCTGTGACAACGGCTGCAGAACCGCTGTTAATATCAAATGACACAGCCAATGTTCTCCCATCATCTGTGTTTTCTGAAAAGCCTCCTATTGACAGTGCAGTACCTAACCCAAGATCTATACATTAACCACCAAGAGTTAAAATGACTTGTGTCATCCCCGGGTCATCAATACCCTCACAGTTACACATGGCCTCCAGACAGATTGAATCTATAGTTTAGTGACTAACCCTTAACACCTGCGGTTATGCTGGGTAAAAGGTAGTCTACTTTCTTACACTAGTATAGAAACACAAATGTTTTTGTTGTTTGAATGTGATGATTATTCTATTGAATGTTAATAGTTTAGCAGCTGGTTTGTGTATGGGTAGTGGGAGAAACTTTTAAAATAAGGGGGGGATATGTTATGTACTCATATATATTTTAACCCTTAAATTGCAGTTGAGGTTCCTTTTGTGTAATGTAATGAATGTAATGTGAAGGGCATTCTGGGTAGATGACTTACAAACAAAATAAACAGCTGCACATTTGTTCACCGTTCCATCTCTTGTGTGCATTATTCATGGTCAGCTGATTTCCCAGTACCACAAACATAACCAACGAAGAACTAGCAGATGATAATATGTGCAATAGCCTCCCCATGTTAAATAAAGTCATGCATTAGCGTTCTCCCTTAAGGGAATCCACCTTAACATCACGAACCAAGTCACATGGGTATCAACAAGTGGCAACAGAAGCAGGATTGTGAGGTCTTGGAACTCCTTCAGAATATGTGGATCCTGAATTGACCTCTACATCCCCCTGAAGACCCACCAATAGACAACCCTTTCAGGGAATCTCATTTTCAACACAAGAGATTGCACGACTACTACATTTTAATCTTCATTTTTCATAACCTCTGCTGACTCTTCCAGCCATTCCATAACCCAAGCAAGATGTCCACCATCTTAGATGTGGTCTCTTTGAAAGCCCTAAAGGACAATGTCCCTGAGCACCAGAGACACCACAGTGTTCAGTGATGTTAACACACTTGTGCAACCTTAAATGCCCAAGCAACTACAAATAGAAAATTATTGGCAACTGAAAATAAGTAGCTGATCACTTCAAATTGCATTTTGGCAGTCACCAATATTGTAAAAATAAAAATAGAGAATATACAGGATGGCAGAATTACTGAAATAAGTCTAGGAGTGTGGGAAATCAGCTTAAAAAAAATTTTCTGTCTTTGCAGAAATAGGGTGGGCAAGTTCAAATTCAAATAACAATTTAAAAACAAGGTTCCTTATCAAATTTTATCTGATAACATCCCCCAGAAGTGCCTTGAGATATCTTGGTAGGTTAACAATAAATAAAACATAATGTTATATGTATTATATAATTTCTATCACGTTCTAAAATTATTCTGCTTTATCTCGCTTCAATTTTTTTTGTCTGTCTTCATCTGGGGAGACCACACAGACTGGCAATTTAAACAAGTCACACTCACTCACCGCACACACCACACATCTCATTACCTTCATTACCAGTAATGCTGTGCAGAGTCATTCATTCTTCTTGAAGTTAAATGACTCTATGCTACACTGCATGAAAAATAAATATCATAACCTGTTCGTTCTGGACTGTACCAAAGCTGTACTGGGTCACAGAGTACTCAACCCAGCAGCAATCCTTGCAGTCACTCATCAGGTCCTGTTATCCTTCAAGTCTCACTGCCCATGAGGCAGAGTGACCTGAAAGTGACAACTAGGCCTCAGGATGCTGAGGACATGCCCTAGACCATCCTAACTGCCCATTGTCAGCTGTGTAAGTAAGAATTTATGTTTCCAAATGTGTCCAATGATCAAAGACATTCAAAAATATCTGAAAGAGATTTTAAAAAGACAAAACTTCCTTTAAAAAATGATTAAACATAATAAACAGATTTGAAATATCATCTATTAATATAAATTAGTTCAAAACTGAATGTTAATGAAGATAAAAGAAACAATATCTAGACTTACATTTTCCTGTCACAGTTGCAGTATAATTAATAGATGAGTGTGAAGTATTACAGACTCTGCTGCTCAGCACAGCTGAGATCAGTTCCTGGATTAAGAGCTGAATCCATGATGGAGCAGGAGGTCAGTTGTGTAGACATGTCACCTCTGGAGTATTTCTGGGCCGAGGTCTGCAGCATTGTTGATCTACATAATGCTGCCAGTCTGCTGGCTGAGGAGGAGCACAATCCATTCTAATTCAAAGCCAGGAGAAAATAAAAAGGAGCTGAAATTGTTTCAGCCCTGCTGACAGGTAGTGATGCAGAAGCACAAAACGGGAGTCCAAATCACCAGTGTCTTTCAGCAGGAAGGCAGCAATTCCAAAACTATCAAAGAGCACACACCTGTTCTTGCTTAGTAGCTTCCTTCTAATGGATGGTAAATCATTGATGCATCACCAGTGCAGGAATCCATCTTCAAATTCATGGCCAGTCCTTGAGTGGGAGTTGATATTAGAGTGCTAACTATAGAGAACTTTGCTGATATCAAACTATGTTAACTGTGTACATGTCAAATGCTCTAGTTTCTCCATGGTCTTTCATATCAATTAGGATAAAGAATGACATAGTCAACAATGGCAAAGTAATATTGTTGCTCAGCATCAGTTGTCCCAAGGGCAATAACTAGAATCATATGAAGGCTAGGTCAGGTGCGGTAGAAAGTTGTTTTAGTAGACCAGTTGGACACTGGTATGATGCAACATATGAACACCTTCAGTAATTCCATTGGAGATGGGCTTTGAAATTGAAAGCTCCCCTTATTCTGCTTCCCCAGTTCTCATTCATGCCACAAAAAAAAAGTACAGGATGAAACTTCTTCCAACTTCACTTCAGCAATGTTAAAGCAACCTTGTGACTCAGGTTTATGCTGTGTTCTGGATTAAATCTGAACTATCTTTTTGAATACCAAGACCTGCCTTCACACCAAATACACCCTCTATTATTATGTCAAGTACTGCAATCATGGGAAAGAGATAGACTTGCAACAGATTCAGTATTCCAAAACTGAGCATCCAAGAGATAGTGTGGACCTTTAACAGCAGAAGCATTGTACAGCCCATAATTTGTTATTTCACAGTCTAATATATCCATCATACTTCATTTCTTGTCAATCAAGGCAATCAGTGATGATTCAAAGGACATATATGGAGCAGTACCAGACTTACCCACAAATCAGGCAAAAATACTGCGCAGGACTACGTGCTAAACAGAGAGAAAAAAAACAAAGCAAATAGATAGAGCAAAGTGATCTCATGACCTATGATTTGATCAAAATTTTATCATCAACCTGTTCAGGAACCATTGTTACCCTACAATCACAAGGCTTCTGTACCAGCAAGGATAAATTCACTCCCCTCAACTCTGAAGTGTTTCCACAATCTTAGGACTCACTTTCAACTTGTGTTTTCAGCATTAGTGTTTTTCAAATATGCACAATTTGTCTTGGCTGTTTTGTCTGTCTTTATGTATAGTTTTTTTTCATAAATTTTGCTGTACTTCTATATTTTCCTGTAAATGCTTGCAAGAAAATGAATCTCAAGTAGTATATTGTGACATTCTGTATATGTTTTTTGACAATAAATTTACTTTCACTTTGATATTGCGGTGTGAGTGATGGTGAACAATTAAACAGTTAATAGAATTATTGGTTGTCAGTGATGGCTTCAAGTTCAAAGTCAAGGCTGAAACATTCACTGCCCAATTCAGCCACAAGTGAATGATACAGCTTGTCATTTGCCTGAGATCCCACTGTCATTGTCTCCAGCAAGTCTAATTCATCCCACATGATATTAAGGAAGCAATAGGTTAAAAGTCATGAGATCTGACAATGACCAAGCTATAATGCTGAAAACCTCTACACCAGAAATAGCTGAGATTCTAGCCAAGATGTTACAGTCCAACTACAACATTCCATCTGTTCAACAATGCGGAAAATCCCCAAATGCTCAAAGCAACATTTGCCGGAGTGTAACATCAAGGGGTCCGGCAAGTTGCAAAGGTAGATAGCCATCAAAAGGAAGACACACCAATGTTTAGTGTCGTATCTCACACAAGGGAAAATACGTAATTGTTTTGGATATCTATTTTCCCAGCCCCAACATATCACTGCAGGAATCATTAGCACAAAGTCCTCATTATCAAGGGGAAATCACCCTTACCTCCGGATCTCAGGTCTGAGGTCCAGATTCAAACTGGGCATCAGTGAGCAGATAATTGAAGAGCAAGTGTTGCTGTCGATGAGGTCTTTGATCACTTTGCTGATGACTGAGTGATGATTAGTCAGACTAGATTTCTCAAGTTCCATCAATAATGTTCCTTTCATTGTATGATCAGAAGTGGAGGCGTTTTCCATGAATCTCTTTTGCAACTTTGTCACTGGTTCTATATATTTTTTTAAATAAAGTGGCAACTAGAAATGTTCACAAATGATGTACTAAACACAAGATGTACACTCACTGCAGCTATGATATTAAAGCATATAGAATGATTTAATGCTGAGATCACACTTTGAGTATTGTGAGCACTTTTGGGCCCCCAATCTGAGAAATGGTGTACTGTACTGGCATTAGAGAGGGTCCAGAGGAGGATCTCAAGAATGATCTCAGAAAAGAAATGGTTAATGTATGAGGAGTGCTCACTGGCTCTGGGCTTGTACTTGCTGGAGTTCAGAAGAATGAGGGAGAATCTTAACGAGAGAGAAACTTACAGGATCGAGTGCAGGAAATCCAGAACCAGGGGCTGGATTTAAGAAAAAAGGATGTCCCTTTAGAACAGAGATGAGAAGAACTTTTTTATCCAGAGGGTTGTGAAACTGTTCTATTTATGGTGGAGGCCAAATCACTGAGTATACTTAAAGCGGAGGTTCATAGCTTCTTTTTTGTAAGGACATGAAGGTTACAGAGAGAGGTAGGAGAATGGGGTTGAGATGGAAAATACATCAGCCATGACTGAATGGCAGAGCAGACTCGTGGGACAAATGGTCTACTTCTGCTCCTAGGTTTTATAGTCTTATGATCATAGATACAATGCCTATGAAAAGTATTCCCACCATCACCCCCCGGGAAGCTTTTATATTTTATTGCTTTACAACATTTAATTTGGGTTTTTTTTTGACACTGATCAACAGAAAAGTCTCTTTTTGTGTCAAAGTATATACAAATTTCTACAAATTAATCTAAATTTATTACCATTATTAAGCACCAAATAAATTGATGGCATAATTACTTACCTCCTTCAAGTCAGTGTTTAGTAGATGCACCTTTGGCAGCAATTACAGCCTCGAGTCTGTGTATATAGGTTCCTATCAGCTTTGCACATCTGGACACTGCAATTTTCCCCCATTGTCCTGTATAAAACTGCTGAGGCTCTATCAGATTGCATTTGGGTTGTGAGTCCTTTTCAAGTCCAGCCACAAATCCTCAACTGGACTGAAGTCTGAACTCTAATTTGGCCACTCCAGGACATAAACTTTGTTGTTTTCAAGCCATTCCTGTGTAGCTTTGGCTTTATGCTTGGGGTCATTGTTTTGCTGGAAAACAAATCTTCTCCCAAATCACGGATGTCTTGCAGACTATATGAGGTTTTCCTCCAGGACTCCCCTATATTTTGCTGCATTCATTTTACCCTCTACCTTCACAAGCCTTCTGGGGCCTGCTGCAGTGAACAGCCCCACAGCATGATGCAGCCACTACCATGCTTCACAGTAGTGATGGTGTGTTGTTGATGATATGTGCTGCTTGGTTTACACCATACATTAGCATTTAATCTGAAGGCCAAAAAACTCAATTTTGGTTTCCTCAGAACATTTTTCCAGCTGATTTCAGAGTCTCCCACGTGTCTTCTGGCAAACTCTAGCCAAGATTTCATCTGAGTTTTTTTTTCCAACAACACTTTCCCTTTGCCACTCTCCCATAAAACTGTGACTGGTGAAGCACCTGGCAACAGTTGTATGTGTAGTCTCTTCCCTTCTCAGCCACTGAAGCTTGTAACTCCTCCAGAGTTGTCATAGGTCTCTTGGTGGTCTCCCTCACTAGTCCCCTTCTTGCATGGTCATTCAGTTTTTGAGGACATCCTGCTCAAGGCAGATTTACAGCTGTGTCATATTCTTTCCATTTTTATGATGATTGACTTAACTGTACTCCAAAGAATATTCAGTGACTTAGAGATTTTCTTGTATCCATCTCCTGACTTGTGCTTTTCACAGAGTTGCTTAAAGTGTTCTTTTTTTCTTCATGATGTAGTTTTTGCTAGGATACTGACTCACCAACACTTGGCCCTGCCAGATACAGGTGTATTTTTATGACAATCAATTAAAACAACTGACTGCATACAGGTGATCTCTATTTAACTAATTACGTGACTTCTAAAACCAATTCTCTGCACCAGTGGTGATTTGATGTGTCATATTAAAGGGGGTGAATACTTCTGCAATCAATTATTAACAAGAGAAAATCTGCTGATACAGGAAATCCGAGCAACACGTACAAAATGCTGGAGGAACTCAGCAGGTGAGGTAGCATCTATGGAAATGTTGACTGTTTTTTTCCATAGATGCTACCTGGCCTGTTGAGTTAAAAACATAGAAAACCTACAGCACAATACAGGCCCTATGGCCCACCAAGCTGTGCCAAACATGTCCTTTCCTTAGAACTGCCTAGGCTTACCCACAACCCTTTATTTTACTAAGCTCCATATACCTATCCAGGAGTCTCTTAAAAGATCCTAAACACAAAGTACACTGCAGACACTGTGGTTAAATCAACACCCACAAACAAGCTGGATGAACTGAGCAGGTCGGCCCAAAACGTTGACTGCTCTTAGAAAATCCTATTGTTTCCGCCTCCACCGCCGCCGCCAGTAGCCCATTCCACAGTCACCTCTCTCTACGTAAAAAAACTTACCCCTGACTTCTCCTCTGTACCTCTGTACTTGGAGTTCCTCCAGAATTTAGTGTGTGTTGCAATCAACTATTTTGTGTTTTACATTTGTAATTCATTTAGATCCATTTATAGAGATCTGTTCTCATTTTGGCACAAAAGAGTTTTTTTGATCAATGTCAAAAAAAAGCCAAATTAAATCCACTGTGATTCAATGTTGTAAAACAACAAAATATGAAAACTTCCAAGGGGGGGATGAATACTTTTTATAGGCACTGTTTCTACCTTCAGACCTTTCAGTTTCCTAAGTGCCTTCTCACTAGTTATGGTAACTTCACACACTTCATGCCCACAGATACGTAGATCTTCCATTATACTGCTAGTGTCTTGCACAGTGAATTGCCGGCAATATCATGAAGTATTTCACCCAACCTCCTCAAGTACTCTTTATCCCGTCCCATCAGGGAAGAAGCTCGGCAGCATCCATGCCAAGACCACCAGAATCAAAAACAATTACTTCCCCCAAGCCATCAGGCTAATCAAAACCTTTACCCCATTTCTAGGGCTGTGTGAACGCATCAGCAAAGGTTGGCATTTTCAATCTCATCATTTATCTTTTTACCTCACAAACTGCAAGGAAAGAGCATTGCTAAATAATGATCATTGCTTCCTGGCTGGGTACCCACTAACATGAGTTGATATTGAAAAAATGGTCCACTTATCAGTTCACATCTTTGCTTTTGAACTGATTGATTTCATACAATAAAAGCTAAGTTTTGTATTTCTTTGCAGTCAATTGCATCCAGAAATAGAGGCTGTTGTGTGGAAAACAGTTTTTATGTGATTTTATCTTTTGTTGCCACTGCTCAATTCCAGGAAGCACATATTGATCTACTCCAATGTCTCAAACTGTTGTTAATCCTCGGTGGTAATGCAAGGAAAGAACACTATCTTTTTGCTGTAACAATGTTGACTGGAACAGTACAAGAGAAGAGCACAGTTTCAAACCCAGAGTTGCCAGCCAGACTGCAGCATTTAAAGAAAGATCACTTCCGACTTGCCATACAGTCATGGTGTAGTCTGGAAGTCAGACCTTCGGCCAATCATCACCCCCTTCGGGGTGGCGTGGTAGTGTAGCAGTTAGCATAATGTTATTGTAGCACCAGCAACTTTTGCCCCTAAACCACTAAACTTTTGCCCCTTTACTATCATGTAGAGGGAAACTGGACAATCTGCAGTAAATCTACATGGTCACAGAAAAATTGTGGAAAATTGACATCGAATTGAGCTAGTGTCTCACTGCTATGAGTCAGTGGCTTTACTAGCCCCGACATCACAACATTCTGTCCTTCTCACCCAGTTATTTCTGGCAGTGAGTGATGTCATATTTCCCATCATGATCTGATTTTTGTTGTTGTTGTTCAAAAGGTGAGAGAAAAAAGATAAAAATTCAAGTTGCACTTTCAAAAAGAGCACTACTCTGCATGTTGTTGAAAAATCTGATAATGATGAGTGTGACACAGGACTGAGTAGCCTTGAGATTTACAATGGGGAAAAAAACTATCAACAAACAAGTAATTTAGCTCACACCAGAAGTGAACAGAAAATTAATTAAAATAGATTTGGATATTGGCTTGGCTATTTCAGTAATTTCATAAATGAGTTTGAATGACATTTGAAAGATACTGGACTGAAGCCTGCAGATATCCAATTAAGAACTTATACTGGAGAAAAGGTAATACCTGTGGGAATGGCATTTGTAACAGTGACATACAACAACCAACAAGCCCTTGTTGGTGGTAAAAACACGGTGGTCAGTATTGTGGGGGCATGATTGGCTGATACAAATAAAACTCTGATTGGTGATCAATCCACAATTTGCATGCCACATCCCCTGCAATAGAGTCAATTGAAAGAGAATTGAGAAAGGTACTGGCCGATGCCACAGCAGTGTTCAAGAGTGGCATTGGAAAATTCAAACATATCAAAGGTAAAATAGTGTTAAATGAAAATGCCACACCCAATTTTTAAAGCCTGCTGATTCCTTATATCATCCATAATAAAATAAGCTAGTGAGCTGGATCACATGGCATTGACGGAATTTTTTTCCAAGTTTGAGTGAAGCCTGTGAACAGCATCAGTGGTTCCAGTACTCAAGAAAAATCAGCCTGTCAGGAACTGTGGTGATTTTAAGGTTACCATCAACCCAGTACTGAAAGTAGATCAATACCCTCTGCCCAGGACAAAGGATATCTTTGCAAACCTTTTTTGAGGAGAACATGTCAGCAAAGTGAACTTAGGTGAGGCCAAAACTACAGATGGAGAAAGATGAAGAGTCCAAAACATTTCTCACCATAAACACTCACAAAGTTCTTTATCACTACAATAGGCTTATTTTTGGAGTAGCATCTGCACCTGCACTCTGGCAGAAAGCTATGGAGCAGGTGCTGCAAGACTTTGCAAGCACTCAGTGCTACCTGGATAACACCATTGTTACCAGTGAAGATCATAAGGAACATTTCCAAAATCTCAAGACTGTGTTAAAAAGATTACAAAATTATGGGCTCAGAGCATTGTGCAACAAGTGTGAATTCACTAAACCAAGGATGTGTCGTAGCTGTGGTCCTTTAAGGATCTTTCAATTATTATAACAGGTTTCTGCCAAGCCTAGGTGCTTTGCTTCACCACTTTAATGCATTACGACAGATTGGGGAAAAAATAGCAATGGACAAAGCAGTGTGAGGTGGCTTTCCGAAAGGCAAAGGAAATGGTGGTATCAGGCACTGTACTTACAAATCATAATCCACATCTCCAGCGCGTGATGCCTTGCCTTATGGAAAAGGTGCAGTCATATCACATGTTATGTGATGGAATTGAACACCCCACAGCATTTGCATCATATTCCCTTACAGTTGCAGAGAGAAATGATGCACAGATTGACAGAGATGCCTTGAGTCTGATTTGGAGTGTACAACATTTCAACCAATACTTTAATGGGTGAGAATTTATCCTCATTACTGATCATCAATCACGAGAGTCTATTTTCAATCCACGAAAGGGCATTCCACTAACAGAGCAGCATGGATGCAGAGACAGGCTCTGTTTCTTGGAGGACACATTTACAAAATTGAATTCAAGAGGATGACTAATCATGAAACTGCAGGTGGATTGCTCCAGTTACCCTTGGAAAAGGAAATCACAGAAACATATGTGCAGCAAAAACTCCACTTCTGCCATTTTTTTTTTACCAGCGCCAAGATGAACTTGCTCTTGATGGAGGTTGCCTTGTGTGGGGATGGAGAGTGTTTTTTTCATCCAAGCTGAGAGCTGAAGTGTTGAAGCAGCCACTTGCTGTTCATCTAGACGTGGTCAAAATTTGTCTGGTGGCCTGGGATATATTAGCAGATTGAGGAGCTTGCAATGCACTTTTCGGGATGGCAAAATATCCCAGAAGAAAGGTGACCAGAGCTGTCAGAACCACATCCTGCAGTCCCAGAGTCAACTCCTACAATGACCACAGAGGAGGCCCCAGAACCTCAGAATATGAGATTGTTTCACAGCCACAAGTCTCACCTGCCAAACAGAATCAACACCCCCACCCGGTCAGGAAAGACGTTATCCCATCAAAGTAAGAAATCTTCCACAGCAATTAAACCTTTACCACTGAATGGGACAATTTACAATTGACCATGCTGTGGATGTCAATATAGTAGTTGTATTATGTGCTATACTGTATATACATATATATATTTATAAGTTGAATTGCATTCTACATTGAATTGAACTTACTAAGAAGGAACATGTATTGTGTATTTAATATCTATGCAATATTTGAGTAATATTTTAAACAATTTGATTTAGCATTCTTCATTTATATATTTCATTACAGATTATATGTAAACATACACGAATAGTATACATCATTACGCCACCACAACATGCATGCCTCACTATAACAAAGAATGAAATGCACATGTTAGCCCTGACTCAGTGCTTTTCTTTCGATTAATTTTATGTTTTGGAGTTACAAAACATAACAGATACCTTCCACTGTTGAAAGTTTAAAGTTCGGAGTAAGTTTATTATCAAAATACATTTATGTCACCATATAAAACCTGGACATTCATTTTCTTGTGGCCAGAACAGTAAATATAAGAAACACAAGAGGATTAATGTAAGACCACACCCAACAGGATGGACAAACAACCAATGTGCAAAAAAACAACAAACTGTGCAAATGCAAGAAGAAAGAGAGAAAAAAAGATAATAATAACAACATAAAGAAATTAAAAAAGAAATGAATATCGAGAACATAAGATGTAGAACCCTTGAAAGTGAGTCCATAGGTGGTGTACTTCACTTGTCCTATCACTGAACTAGGATCAAGAGCCTGAACCCACTGATGCAGGTCATAAGACTTGTGTACCCTCTTCCTGGTCACAGCAATGAGAAGAGAGCATAGCCTAGATGGTGGGAGTCCATGACAATAGATGCTGCTTTCCTGTGACAGCGCTTCATGTAGACGTGCTCATTGGTGGGGAGGTCTTTCCCTGTATAATACTGGGCCATAGCCACTTTTGTAGGCTTTTCTCTACATTGATGTTTCCATACCAGGCCATGATATCATCTCCACCACACATTTATAGAAGTTTGTCAAAGTTTTAGATGACATGCTCAATCTGCACGAACTTCTCAGAAGGTAGAGGTACTACATGCTTTATTCATAATGGCTTTATGTGCTGGGCCCAGGACAGATCCTCTGAAATGAATACACTGAGGATTTGAAGTTGCTGACCCTCTCAACTATGTGAAAAATTAATTCTGTTTCACTTTCCACAGAAGCTGCCTGACCTGCTGAATATTTCTGGCATTTTTTACTATTCATTCTGTATAATTACAAAGTGGGTTTCTAAAACTCTCCGGAAAAATTACCGGCATCCCCTCGGCTTCTGATAATGAAAACTATCTTGATCAACCCATAAAGTGCGAGAGGATCTGAATGATTCAGGCAGCATCTCTGGAAGGAATTGGACTGTTGATGTTTTGGGTCAAAACCCTTCATTGAGACTAGCTTGATATCTGCTGGCTGTTTTCACCCACTGTTGCTTCCCTGTGGACAGTTGTTGGTGTTTAGCAATATGAGTTCAATTAGACAGAGCACTGCCCCACTCTGCACTGACACAGATGTTTAAAAAAAAACTGCAAGTCATCAGTTGGACATTGACATAGAGCAACGTCAGCTCTGTGCATTGACAGGAGAGGGGAGAAGACAGAGCAGCACACGCTTATGCACTCAGAATAATCCTGATGAAAAATTGCTTTTCACTGATCTGAGCTGATTTTGCATTTTAACAGCAGGCGGGGCAATTTGTTCCATTTATTTTACCACACATCACACATATCACTCTAGATATTGAAAAATCAATTACACTGTCACTTACTTATTTGTGCAGTGTTAAAATGTTTTATATCAATGACAAAGTTCTTCATTCTGAAGAATTCAATAGTGTCTGTGGGTAATACAGAGAACAATACTGCCATCTCTTTCCCATATATTCAATAATGGGATTGTAAAGGTGAATATGTTCATTACATAGGAGACAAAGACCCTTTGGTGTCAAAGTGAAAACAGATCTCTACAAAGTGATTTAAATTAATTACAAATACAAAACACAAAATAATTGATTGCGTAAGTATTCACCCCATTCGTCAGTATTTGGTAGATGCACCTTTGACAACAATTGCAGCCTTGAGTCTGTATGGACAGGTCTCTATCAGTATTGTACATCTGGACACAGCAATTTTTATCCTATGCTTCTTTACAAAACTGCTCTAGCTCTGTCAGATTGCATGGGGATTGTGAGTGAATGGTCCTTTTCAAGTCCAGCCAAACTCTCAGTTAGATTGAGGTCTGAACTTTGACTTGGTCACTCCAGGACATTAACTTTGTTGTTTTAAAGCCATTCCTGTGTAGCTGTCATTGTCTTGCTGGAAAACATATCTTCTCCCAAGTCACAGTTCACTTGCGGACGGCATCAGGTTTTCCTCCAGGATTTCCTGATATTTTGCTGCATTTATTTTACCCTCTACCTTCACAAGCCTTCCAGGGCCTGCTGCAGTGAAGCACCCCCACAGCATGATGTAGCCACCACCACACTTCACAGTAGGGACTGTGTGTTTTTGATTATGTGTGACGTTCGGCTTATGCCACACATTGCCCTTAGAATGATGGCCAAAAAGCTTAATTTTGGTTTCATCAGACCATAGACACTTCTTCCAGCTGACTTTAGAAAGTCTCCCACATGCCTTCTGACAAACTCTAGCTGAGATTGCATCTGAGGTTTTTTTTTTCCAGCTGTGGCTTTATTTTTGTCACTGTCCAATAAAGTTGTAACTGGTGAAGCACTTGGGCAAGATATGTGCAGTCTCTTTCATCTCAGTTATGAGAGCTTGTAGCTCATCCAGAGCTGTCTTAGGACTCTTGGTAACCTCCCTCACTAGTATCCTTCTTAACGGTCACTCTGGAATTGAGGGTATCCTGCTCTAGGCAGATGTACAGCTGTGCCATATTCTTTCCATTTCTGATTATTTACTTGACTGTACTCTAAGGGATATTCAATTACTTGGATTTTTTCTTGTATTCATCTCATGACGTACTTTTCTATAACCTTTCCATGGAGTTGCTTGAAGTGTTCTTTTGCCTTCTCAGAGTAGTTTTTGCCAGGATCCTGACTCACCAACAGCTGGACCTTTCAGATACAGGTGTATTTTTACTACAATTTCAATTGAATCATCTTGACTGCACACAGGTGATCTCCATTCATCTAATTATGTGACTTCTAAATCCAATTGGCTGCACCAGTGACTATTTGGCATTTCATATTAAGGGGTGGGGTGAATACTTATGCAATCAGTTGTTTGGAATTTATATTTGTAATGAATTTAGATCAATTTGTAGAGACCAGTTTTCACTTCGATATAAAAGATTTTTTTTCTGTTGATCAGTGTCAAAAAAGCCAAATTTAAACCATTGTGAATCAATGTTGTAAAACAATAAAACATGAAAACTTCCAAGGGGGGATGAATCCTTTTTTATAGGCTCTGTAAGTCACCACAGTGTATACCCCAGAGTTCTAAAGGAGGTTGCTGAAAAGATCGTGGAGGCATTAGTACTGATCTTTCAAGAATCACTAGATTCTGGGATGGTTCCAGAAAACTGGAAAATTACAAAGTCACTCCACTCCTCGAGAAGGGAGGGATGCAGAAGAAAGGAAAATATCGGCTAGTTAGTCTGACCTCAGTGGTTGGGAAAATGTTGGAGTCGATTATTATGCATGAGGTGTCAGGGTACTTGGAGGTAGCATAGTTTCCTCAAGGGAATATCTTGCCTAACAAATATGTTGGTATTCTTTGAAAAAATAACAAACAGGATAGACAGCATCTTCTTTGACTTTCTACCATTAGGCATGAGACTATGATGCATAAAGACAAGAGCTGTCAGGGTAAGAGGTAGTTTCTTCCCCCAGGCCATTAAGCTTCTGAACTCCCAGTCATATCATATTCAATGTATCACTGGTTAATCTGTTCTGTACCTTACAATATTTCATATTAATGCACTTTAGGTTGTTATCTGTGTATGAGTCATCTGTAGATTTTATCCTTACCTTCATAAGTTATCATGTGTTATGTGTTTTACACTCTGGTTCAAAGAAACATGGTCTTGTTTCTATATGCATTATATGGTTATATACATATTGTACATGTAGGTAAGCCAAATGACAATAAACGTAACTTCACTTGATACTGGAGAGGGTTCAAAGGAGGTTCATGAAAATGATTCTAGGATTGAATGGCTTGTCATGTGAAGAACATCTGACGGCTTTGGGGCTGCATTCACCAGAATTCAGAAGAATAAGGGGTGACCTCATTGAAACCTGTTGAATGGTGAAAGGCCTTGATGTTCTGAAGATGTTTTCTATTCTGGGAGAGTCTAAGACCAGAGGATGCAGCCTTAGAATAGAGGGGCATCCTTTTAGAATGGAGATAAGGTGAGTGGTGAACCTGTGGAATTCTTTGCCACAGGTAGCTGTAGGGACCAAATCTTTATGTATATTTAAGGCAGAGGTTGATAGATTCTTGACTGGCCAGGGCATGAAGAGGCACGGGGAGAAGGCTGGAGGTTAGGGCTGAGAGGAAAATTGGAACATGATGAAATGGCGGAGCAGAGATAATGGGCAAAATGGCCCCAATTCTGCTCCTTTACCTTGTGGTCAAGTGGTTCAGTTGTCATTCAGACCAATCATCAGAATGATGAAGAAATGTGATCAATGCGACTTTGAACATTTGCTGGTGCCAGACAGGGTGGTTTGAATCTCTCAGAGACTACTGATCTATTGGGATTTTACTCACAATAGTCTCTAGAGTTTACAGAGAACAGTGCAAACAAAGAACAAAAAGGAAAACATCCAGAGAGTGGCAGTTTTGTGGGCATAAAGGTCTTATTAATGAGAGAGGTCAGAGAAGATTGGCCAGACTGGTTCAAGTTGACAGAAAGGCAACAGCAACTCAAATGACCATGTGAAGCAATAGTGGGGTACAGAAGAACTTCTCTGACTGCACAACATGTCAAAACTTGAAATGGATAGGCTACAGCAGTTGAAGACCATGAATGTACAGTCAGTGGCCATTTTCTTAGGGACAGGTAGTACCTAATAAGCCACTGAAAGCACTTCTGTCATGCAGTGTTAAAGAAGACATGCCTACTCAAATACAGCAGTGAGATTTATTTATTTTTTATTATTCATGAAGGTTGCTAAAGATCATTTCTCAGTTTTTCTCGATTTTAATGAAGTGTGTTTTATATAGAAAACAACTGATCTGTTCTCTCCCTGGAAGTTGACTGTTTAGATATTGAGGGTTTCTGTCATTTTCAAAGTCAACCTTTTTCAAGCATAAATAATAGATCCTGGGGGTGAACTACCTTTATAATCTTAATTACCAAATGAAAACTGCAGCAATGCAAGACTGAGCAGAAAATGTTCTTCCTTTTTCCTTGTGGCTGTGCTAATATTTAATTACCTTGAAGATTGCTGAAATGTCACCTTAGTCCAATACCTGCAACACATGTTTATTTCTTCGCGAGGAAGAATTCTAGAGGGAATTCCTAGAGTAATAGACATTTTGCAGCACAGATGGAGGATATTTAGCCCCTTGTGTTGTGCCGACTCCTTAATAAACACACACATTTAATTGTACAGACCCACATTTGGCTCTTAACCTTGTAGGTTTTTCATCTTCTAGTACTTATGCTTTGACAAAGAAAACTACATGCGTTTCTAATTTGATTGTAATTAGTTTACATAGGAACAAAGAATAGTCTATTCCGTTCTTTTGAAAATTAATTATATCTGAGTAGATTCGGATCTTCATCTCTGCCATGGTTCATAATAACTCTCATTAACCCTTAACAAGCTAACACAAGTCTTGTTCTGAAATTTTCATCTGATGGCATGGAATCCACATGACAGATTCAAATGTGTAAAAATTCAGAAAAAAATTTGCAAAGTTTATTGCAAACTTCAACTATTCACTTTTCAAAGGCTACGGAAGATGAAAACAGACAGCATAACAGTTTCAGAATCCATTACCATTGTCAAATCTCTTTAATAGAAGACATGTCCATTCTTTTTCCAAACTCCTTTCTAGTTCAAGCCAATGATAGCAATTTTCAGCCATTTATACATGGAATGTTTAAGTGCTTTGCAACATTACACTTAGCTTTCAGTAGCTGTCTATGAAACAGAGCGATAAGCTTTGATGACAAGTGCCTAATGACTAAAAACTGCTAAATTGTGACCTTCTAAATGGATTCACACTCTAGCATAAAAGACGCAACAGTGGCATCAATAACCAATTATAACATCTGGAGTCTGATGCCTGGAACCATAAGAGACTTGACTTGCATCAAACAGCTGCTGCTTGGCACAATCAGAATAAGGACAATGCAAGGGAAATGTAAAATCAAAATATGTATGGCATCAGTTCTAATTTATTGTCCAATTTGGAATGTCATCTCTCCATTTCCCTCCATATATGCTGTCTTGCACATTGAATTCCCTCAGTACATGTTGTGTGTTGCTCCAGATTCCAACATCTGTGCTCTGTTGGAAGTAGAGCAGAACCCATGAGACATTTCAAGATGTTTGGGCAGCAGTAACATAAAGGGAAGCAGCTGCAAAAATGGCTCCAAAGTCCAGAAGACTCAACATTTCAGTTAACTGAGTGGTAGAGTGGACCTTACAATTAATTTTCTTCTCGACAAATGCCTAAGCAGGTGGCACAAGGCTCAACAGGCATGAGGTACAACCGTCACTCTGTTATCAAGACTCTTGAAAGGACCTCTTGTGCAGTAAAATGGACTCTTAGCCATACTATCTACTTTGTTATGATCTTGCTCTTTTTTTTTGGCCTGCACTGCACTTTTTGGTAGAATTTACACTTCATTCTACATTGTTATTGTTTTACCTCATTCTAGGTCAATGTGCTGTGTAATGATTTGACCTGTATGAACAGTATGCAAGGCAAACTTTAACTCTACAGTATCTTGGTACATGAGCAAATAATAACCCAAAACTAATGCCAATACCAGTAAAGGCAATTGCAATAATTGCTGCTGATCTTTCCCTCCATATCCACCTTTAAGCCCAGTGTTGCATTTTTCTACATATGAAATATGTTTTATCCAGGGCAATGGATATGTTGAATGAAGCATCATTGATTTTAATGCTGGTATTTCTACTTTGCTTCAGTTACAGAGGATGCTAACCATTCCAGTTTACATCTGCTGGTCTGCAGAATTTGATGTATTTAGAAAATGTAAACTATTCACACTAGAATCTCATACATATGGATGTTTAATGCAGAAACCTCGAGCTAAAGGTTCTCTGATTTGATTTACTGCCACATTTAATTTTAATGTTAGCAGCTTGTGATTCTTAAAGGTAGAATGTGATGAACATCCATGTGAGCTGGTTAACCTTTCATCATAAACATAATTATTATTTCTTTTAAATATTTAATAACTATCTCAATTGTGGTTCTCAATTGCATTAGTAATAGACTACTTTGCAAATAATGTATCATGTAGAATAATTATTCAACATAATAAACCACAAAGATCATAATGTTGTAGGGAGGGTTGTTGTTGACTGGGTAAAACTGAGGAGATCATGGGGATAAACGACACTGAGTGGCCACTTTATTAGGTAATGCAAATATCTAATCAGCCAATCCTGTGGCAGCAACTCACTGCATAAAAATATGCAGACATGTTTGAGAGGTTCAGATTAAACATCAGAATGGGAAAGAAATGTGATCCAAGTGAATTACATCATCAAATGATTGTCAATGCCAAACGGGGTAGTTTGAATATCTCAGAAACTGTTGATCTCCTGCGATTTTCATGTACAACAGTCTCTAGAATTTACGGAGAATGGTAAAAAAAAATACCCAGTGAGTAACAGTTCTGCAGGTGATAACGCCTTGTAATGAGAGAAGTCAGAAGAGAATGGCCAGAGTGGTTCAAGCTGACAGGAAGGTGACAGTGACTCTAATAACCACATATTACAAGTGGTGTGCAGAACAACATCCCTGAACACTCAACATGATGACGCTTGAAGAGCATTGGCTACAACAGCAGAAGTCAACAAACATATACTCAGTGACAACTGAGTGTATAAACAAGGTTATTTTCCTGACCTCTTCCCGATCTGCTTCTGGGACATAGGTACGGATGAAATGACCAGAGTTTATTGCCCATACTTAGTTTACCTTGAAAAGGTGGCAATGAGCCACAGCAATCACTATGTTAATGATATTCCTTTATTGCCTTTTCCCTTTTGCACTAAGTGCCTTCTCTAAATACTGTCTGTTTCAAACACTTTACGTGGCAGAGCATTCATATTTTTACCCATGATTAAACCAGCTCCTCAACCATTTATTAGTACCATTTATTGCTGAAATTGTATTGTGAAGGGTTAAAATGATCTTTGAACCTTACTGTAAAATGAGATAATTTAACAAAGTTAACATTTAAAATACTGACTTGCAAGATGAGTTAAGTGCTGGGATACACAATAGTACTTTTTATTTTTCCACAACTCAAAAATTGCTTTGGAAATGGTTTGAGCAGAAGGTCAAAGGAGAATTAATGATGGTAATTCAATCACAAACAAGAGAAAATCTGCAGGTGCTAGAAATCCAAACAACACACAAAATGCCAGAGGAACTTAGCACGCCAAGTCACTCAAAATGCTGAAGGAACTCAGCAGGCTGGGCCACAAAATTGCTGGAGCAACTTGTCGACTGTACTCTTTCCATAGATGCTGGCCCAAAATATCAACAGTACTCTTTTCCACAGATGCTGCCTGGTCTGCTGAGTTCCTCCAAAATTTTGTATGTGATGTAAGGATGGTAACTGCCTGTGCTCAATATTGCAGTGATAAAGCCATTCCTGAAGCAGGCTTTACTTTTTATTACCCTCTTTAGAGATATTTTCAATAAGTGGACTTAAGAGAAAATTGACTGTCAAATATGAAATCTAAGGAAAGCAAACATTTTTATGGGCAAAAGAAAAGGTAGAAAGAAAAGTAAATATTTGGAAAGGAAGTCCCAGAAAAATGGAATAGAAAAATGCTGTGCAATAAGAACGTAAGAAAATAAATCAGGCCTGCCCACCATTCAATACTATCATGGCTGACTTGTTTCAGACCTCAGCTCCTCTTTTGTGCCCATTCTCTACAGCCCTCAATTCCCCAATATTTCAACAATGTTCTACCTCCACTGCAAATACCTCCAATCAATGAGCTTCCAAAATCCTCTGAGGAAATAAATTCCAGACATTCACAACTGTCTGCAAAAAGAAATCTCCATATTCTTTGGTTTTAAATAATTTCCCCTTTATCTTGTTTCTATGCCTCCTCATTTGTAACTCTCCCAACTGTGGAAATACCTCAACAGCTACCATGCCTTGAGCACAAATGACCTTCCCATTCTTCAAAACCGCAAAGAACATAGAATGACTCAGCACATGACAGGCTCTTCAGCATAGCCTATTCATACTGACCATCAATTACCTATCTGTTCTAACCCTATTTAAGTAGCATTCAATCCTTAGCCTTCTACTTTTGGGTAGACCAATTTTATTTTGTCCACTTATGATAGAACAATCCTCTCACTCAGGAATTGGCCAAATAAGTTTCTTCTCGACTGTTTTCAACGCTACAAAAATAAAACACCAACAGTCCTTAGGGTTTTGGCTGTACCAGACCAGGAAAATTTTCCAGAATATTAAATGACTCTCCTTTTACTACCTACCTGTACTTTGATTTCACTTTCTTTTACATGTTACATGGCAGTATAAAGTTCCCAGTGAAGCCGGTGTGGCTGAAGGGAGTTGGAAATATACAAGCATCTTGAGCCCTAACTCTGTCTGCACAGTGGAGGGGCATGATAGGTGACTTGACAGAGGTGTAGAAGATTATGAGAGACATAGATAGTGTGGACAGCCAGCACCTTTTTCCCAGGGTGGCAATGGCTAAGAATAAAGGATGTATGTAAAGTGAGTTCAGGAAAGTGTAGCAGAGATATCAGCGGTAGAATTCTTTTATACAGTGAGTGGTAAGTGTTTTGAATAAACTGTCAGGAAGATGGTAGAGGCTGAAAAAATTAGGAACATTTAAGAGACTCATGGATTGGCACATGGATGAAGGAAAAATAGGCTAGGTAGGAGGGTGACCTAAATTGATCAAGGAGTAGGATTATAAATGTCAGTACAACATTGTGGTCTGAAGTGCTGTGCTATTCTATGTTCTAGATCAGACCTCAGCCCCAGCCTCTGGTTTCCTCACTCTGGCCAGCCCAACCTGCAAAGTCTGTTCCAAACACCAATCATCCATTTATATGAAACCTACACTGATTCCATTTTACTATCTTAATATTCCTATCATCTACACCCCCCACAACACAAACACTCACCTGTACACCATGGGCAATTCACAGTGGCCATTTAATTTACTCGTAGATCTTTGGAAGGTGGGGTGAAATTCAGGCAGGAGGAAACTTGTGCAGTCACAGGAAGAGCATATAAACTCCACACAGTCAGTTTTCTGGAGCAGTGAGTCAGCCACTCTACTTGCTGCACCACACTGCCACCCCAGAAAAGCAAGGCTTAAAGATCCCTCCAGTCCCAGTAAAGTCATGGTAATCCCTGGTTTACTAGCTGGCCCTGTTAAAAGGCACAGTGAGAATTTTGCTAGCACTGGAAGATTAGGTAATCTTAGTTCTGGAATCAAGACAATATAGGTTTTTTCCCTTTTTCCCTCTGCAGACACCGATGGGAAAATAGCATGGAGTACGTCTATCTATCTCCAATTGGAACGAAGGATTCAGAGAGAACCTTCCATTTCTGTTGTACACAGCTGTTCAATTAAAGCAAAGATTAGACTTAATAGAAAACTGCCCACAATAATAGGAGAATATTCTTGAAGCAGAGATTGGAAGATTGGGCAATACAAATACAAGTTCAAATTCAAGTTTAATTGTCATGCAACCATACACATACATAAAGCTAAATGAAATAACATTCCTCTGGGTTTCAAAGTAGAAAATACAGTAAGCACAGTTACAAACAGCACATATAGTCATAAAAATAACATTAACAGGTCCTGAAGTGGCATAGTCTTTAGAATGATGATTGATAAAGCCAAAACCAAAAATTTATTAAATGAAAGGCTTGTAAACATTAGATGAAGAGGATATAGAAGAGGACAAGAGGGGAAGTGCTAATTACAGTGGGGAACTGAGTTAAGGTGGCTGGTTCAAGTAAGGAGTGAACTAGTATTATCCAGTTGGACCAAATGGTCTAATCCTGTCCAATAGATTTCATGTACTACCATGAATGCTTCACATCTTCTTGGAACACAGATTGCTTGAGTAAAAGCTTTGAGTATTGTTAGATGAATCTGGTCATTTAATTTATAAATTCCATTTATAAATTTAAGTCTGCATTGAGTAGTTAAAATTCAATGTGTGTACGATATGTTTATGGGAATGCTATGTTGGTACTAGGATCATGGGGACACTTACAGGCTGCCCCCAGCACATCATTGAACTGTGTTGGTCATTGATGCAAAATGATACATTTCATTGTATGTTCCACGTTGCATGTATGTTTTGATGTACATGTGACAGATTAAGCTAACCTAATCAAATCTAGTTAAAATAACAAGATGTTTATCTGTGTGTCAAATAATAATTTTTAGATTACATTTAGCTTTTCCAAAAGGCTATGTGGTTGGACTTAGTAGAGAATGGACACTCCTGAACATCATTCTGGCCTTTGCCAGAGAGCTGAACTCTTCAGAAGCAATGATAGGAGACAATATAAATTTGTATGCATACTGCCATTAAGGAAAGAAATAATCAGGACTACTGGGAAGTTGGTCAATCCATGTTGCCTTGACTCCAGAACACAGATTCCCAAAACAAAGATTCTATTCCAAGCTCTGTCAACATTGCCAGGCAGAGAAAGGAAAATACTTAGAGTTGTGCTCAGAGTCTCCTTGAAGGAATACAACATCCATAAACTTCTGGCGACTTCTAACCCATGAAAGTGGAGAAGGAGCGTTCAATATAGTACTGAAGATCTCAAGTCTGTACAATAGGACACAAAAGCCCTGAGAGCACACCAACTCATGACCTATTCACACACCCTGCTATACTATAGGCATCCATTAGTCTTGTCAGACCATGGATTTGTGCCTTGGAAGGTTATCCAGGGTGCAGGCCTGGGCAGGGTTGTATGGGAGACTGGCAGTTGCCCAAGCTGCAAGCCTTCCCCTCTCCACGCTACCGATATTGTCCAAGGGCCCAAGGACTAGGACCCAAGCAGCTTGGCACTGGTGTCGCCGCAGAACAATGTGTTGTTAAATGCCTTGCTCGAGGATACAAACATGTTTCCTCAGCTGAGGCTCGAACCAGTGACCTGTAGGTTACTAGTCCGATGCCTTATCCACTAGGCCAACACACACACCCTGCTAAGTTCCTCATTTAATCCATAAGACCATAAGACATAGGAGCAGAATTTTGCCATTCAACCCATTGAGTCTGTTCTGCCATTTGATCATGGCTGATTTATTTTCCCTCTCAACCACATTTTCCTGCATTCCCCCAGTAACCTTTGACATCCTTACTAATCAAAAACTTATCAGCCTCTGCTTGTTGCTTGTCATATCATCACATTGCAGCAAATTCCATATGCATGAAGTGTATACAGTAAATAAAGTTTATCCTTGATCCTTGAAATATATCTAATGACATGGCCTCCACAGATGTCTCTGGCAATTAATTCAACAATTTCACCACCTCTGGCTAAAGAAATTCATCTTCATCTCTGTTCTAAGTGGATGTCTTCGATTCTGAGGCTGTACTCTCTGGTCCTAGCAGACTCATTTGTGGAAGAGGCTTCAGTTCCCACATTGACCTCATTAACCACGTCAGAATTCACAAACCAGAGTAGATGCAACTCATTGATAATGCAAAATGATGCTTAAGAAGAATCAGAAGTCTCACTTCTCATTACCAAATAGTAATTTCACTTTTACATTACCAATGGGGTTCAATATGCTGCTTTACAAATATAGGAACTGAATTAGGTCAGTTAATTCTTCAAGCTTCTTTGGTTATTTAAATTGACTGTACCAAATTCGTATCGTAACTCTGTCCACATAACCTGGCTTTACAATTTGTAATTCTTTGATATGCAAATCTATAAATATGAGTCATTAAATTTTCAAGTGAGCCTAGGGCACAAAAGCGTTTTTTGGAAGAGTAAGAATTGTTTTTCAGATTTCCCCTCACGGAGAAGTGTTTCCAACATTATTTAGTTCTTGACATCCCTTCGAGAATAGATCTGCAATTCTTTTTAGATTTCTAAAAATAATTTATGTTTCTTCTGGTAGGGCATCTCGGTAGCACAGCGGCTAGCACATGCTATTACAGGTCAGGCTGCTGGAGTTCAGAGTTCAATCCCGGCGTACCCTTTAATGAGTTAGTATGTCTTCCCCACAGAACGTGTTGGCTTCCTCCATGTGCTCCAGTTTCTGCCCATACTCCAACAACATACCAATTAGTAGGTTAGTTAGTCATTGTAAATTGACCCCTGATTAGTTTAGGGTGAAATCAGTGGGATGCTGGAGGCGCAGCTCAAAAAGCTGGAATGGTCTATTCCACTCTGTTTCTCTAAGTAAATAAATAAGCACCGTACTAAATATTTCACTTACTTTAAACCTCAATGAACTAATTTCTTAATATTCTCATCATGAAGAATTACAAATATAGAGGGAAGCTTTTGGTAGAAACTTTATAATTCTGGTGTAAGTCTACTTAATTGTTAATATCTGCTATTGCACTGGCCGTCTTTCTTGGCTACAACACTTGGATACAAACATAGACAAATGTCTCAAAGAGAAGAAGAAATATAAAAGCATTTATGAATAGAACACCAAAATATTAAAGAAAGATAAGAAAGATGTTGTAAACTATCAGCACATTTGGTCTGAACCAAACAATTGCTGGTACCTGTAGGCATTGACTCCATCTTCACAAGTGCCTCCATTTTGACACCAGTGGTCTTCACATTCATTTTTGTTGTGGGTACAACTGCTTCCCATCCATCCAGGCGCACAGATGCAATGCCTCTGCGTGTTGTCGCCCAGAAAACAGAAACCACCATTTGCACACGGCTATTAATATCACCAGGTAGGGGAAAATGGAGGTGGGGAGAAAAGAAGGAAAAAATATGGTCAAGTAAAGGTTGTTGACATGATTATGCATTATTATTTCATAATCTGATGGTGTGATAAAACTGATTTGAGTGACAGTAAATGCAATGCATGGTCATTGGTGCTGGTTGAGTTACGTATGTAACTTGTTACACATGTACCTTGAGGTCCAGAGCTGAAACGATAAAAATGATGAGAATGTAGATTATCAGAAAAGGAATTGGTTTCTCATTTAGCTCTGAGACAATTCAGAGTGAGTTTGAGGCAACAAATCAATGTTGCCCTTCAGAAATATCACCTTAATTCTGAGGAAACAACAAACCACCCACTAGAAGATCATATTTTATATTGTAAGTGTCAGCAGGGAAGGTTGCAAGTAGTCTACAGATTCTCCCTACCTCCTTCTCAAGAGAATAATTTCTAGTGAGAAGAAAACAGACTTGCCTCTAATGACAGCTGAATAGCAACTTTCTTAAAACATAGAAACATAGAAAACCTACCAACACAATACAGGCTCTTCAGCCCACAATGTTGTGCCAAACACATACTTACTTTAGAAACTGTCTAGGGTTACCCGTAGCTGACTATTTTTCCAAGCACCATGTACCTATCCAGGTGTCTCTTAAAAGACCCTATAGTCTCTGCCTCCAAAACAGGCAGCCCATTTCATGCACTCACCACTCTCTGCATAAGAAATTTACTCCTGACATCTCCTCTGTACCTACTTTCAAGCATCTTAAAATTGTGCCCTCTTGTGTTATCTATTTCAGCATTGGAAAAAGCCTCTGACTATCCACACGATTAATGCCTATACACATCTATCAGGTCACCTCGCATCCTCTGTCACTCCAAGGAGACAGGCCGAGTTCACTCAACCTATTCTCATAAGGCATGCTCCCCAAACAAGGCAACATCCTTCTAATTCTCCTCTGCTCTCTTTCTATACTTTTCACATCCTTCCTGTAGTGAGGTGATCAGAACTGAGTACAGTACTCCAAGTGGGGTCTGACCAGGGTCATATATAGCTGCAGCGTTACCTCTCAGCTCTTAAACTCAGTCCTACAGCACAATTCAGGCCTTTCGGTCCATAAAGTTCTGCCAAACATGTCCCTACCACAGAAATTAATAGGCTTACCTACAGCCCTCTATTTTACTAAGCTCCATGTACCTACCTAAAGGCCTCTTAAAAGACCCTATCGTATCCACCTCCACCACTGTTGCCGGCAGCCCATTCCACACACTCACCACTCTCTGAATAAAAAACTTGCTCCTGACATCTCCTCTGTTCCTACTCCCCAGCACCTTAAACCTGGGCCCTCTTGTGGCAACCATTTCAGCCCTGGGAAAAGCCTCTGACTATCCACATGATCAATGCCTCTCATAATCTTATATACCTCTATCAGGTCACCTCTCATCCTCCGTCGCTCCAAGGAGAAAAGACCGAGTTCACTCAACCTATTCTCATAAGGCATGCTCCTCCAATCCAGGTAACATCTTTGTAAATCTCCTCTGCACCTTTTCTATGGGTTCCACGTCCTTCCTGTAGTGAGGTGACCAGAACTGAGTACAGTACTCCAAGTGGGGTCTGACCAGGGTCATATATCGCTGTAACATTACCTCTTGGTTCTTAAACTTAATCCCATGGTTGATGAAGGCCAATGAACCGTTTGCCTTCTTAACTGCAGAGTCAACCTGCAGAGCAGCTTTGAGTGTCCTATGGACTCGGATCCCAAGATCCCTCTGATTTTCCACATTGCCAAGAGTCTTACCATTACTATACTCTGCTATCATAGTTGACCTACCAAAATGAACAACCTCACACTTATCTGGGTTGAACTCCATCTGCCACATTTTAGCCCAATTTTGCATCCTATCAATGTCCCGCTGTAACCTCTGACAGCCCTCCACACTATCCACAACACCCTCAACTTTTGTGTCATCCACAAATTTACCAACCCATCCCTCCAGTTCCTCATCCAGGTCATTTATAGAAATCACAAAGAGAAGGGTCCCAGAATAGATCCCTGAAGCACACAACTGGTCACCGAACTCCAAGCAGAATACGACCCATCTACAACCACTCTTTGTCTTCCACTGAAGCCAATTCTGGATCCACAAAGCAAGGTCTCCTTGGATCCGATGCCTCCTTACTTTCTCAATAAGTTTTGCATGGGGTACCTTATCAAATATCTTATCCATATACACTACGTCTATGGCTCTACATTCATCAACTTGTTTAGTCACATCCTCAAAAAATTCAATCAGGCTCATAAGGCACAACCTGCTTTTGACAAAGCCATGCTGACCATCCCTAATCCTACTATGCCTCTCCAAATATTCATAAATCCTGCTTCTCAGGATATTTTCCATCAACTTAGCAACCACTAAAGTAAGGCTCACTGGTCTATAATTTCCTGGGCTATCTCTACTCCCTTTCTTGAATAAGGGAACAGCATCTGCAACTCTCCAATCCAGCAGAACCTCTCCTGTCACCATTGATGATACAAAGATCATTGCCAGAGGCTCAACAATCTCCTCCCTTGCCTCCCACAGTAGCCTGGGGTACATCTCGTCCAGTCCTGGTGACTTATCCAACTTGATGCTCTCCAAAAGCTCCAGCACATCCTCTTTCTAAAAATGAACATGCTCAAGCTTTTCAATCACCAAGATCCTTTTCCACAGTGAATAGTGAAGCGAAGTATTCATTAAGTACCTCTGCTATCTCCTCTGGTTCCATACACACTTTTCCACTGTCACACTTGATTGATCCTGTTCTCTCACATCTTATCCTCTTGCTCTTCACAGACTTGTAAAATATTTTGAGGTTTTGTTTAATCCAGCTCACCAAGGCATTCTCATGGCTTCTTCTGGCTCTCCTAATTTCATTCTTAAGCTCCTTCCTGCTGGCCCTATAATCATCTAGAATTCTATCATTACCTAGTTTTCTGAACATTTTGTAAGCTTTCCTTTTTTTCTTTTAGATTTCCAACAGCCTTTGTACACCACAGTTCCTGTACCCAACCATCTTTTCTTTGTTTCATTGGAACATACCTATGCAGATCTCCACGCAAACATCCCCTGAACATTTGCCACATTTCTGCCATGCATTTCCCTGAGAATATCTGTTCCCAATTTATGCTTCCAAGTTCCTGCCTGATAGCTTCATATTTCCTCTTACTCCAGTTAAACACTTTCCTAATTTATCTGTTCCTATCCATCTCCAATGCTATGGTAAAGGAGGTAGAATTGTGATCACTATCTCCAAAATACTCTTCCACTGAGAGATCTGACACCTGACCAGGTTTATTTCCCAATACCAGATCAAGTACAGCCTCTCCTCTTGTAGGCTTATCTACATATTGTGTCAGGAAACCTTCCTGAACACATCTAACAAACTCCACTACATCTAGACCCTTTGCTCTAGGGAGATGCCAATAAATATTTGAGAAATTAAAATCTCCCATCATGACCCCCTGTTATGATTACTGTATACTTTCCCAGAATCTGTCTCCTCATCTGCTCCTCGATGTCCCTGTTACTATTGGATGGTCTATAAAAAACACCTTGTAGAGTCATTGACCCCTTCCTATTTCTAACTTCCACCCACGGATAATCAGTAGACAATCCCTCCTTGTCTTCCTCCTTTTCTTGCTACCATGACACTATCTCTGATCAGCAGTGCTGTGCCCCCACCTCTTTTTCCTCCCTCCCTGTCCTTTCTGAAACATCTAAAACCTGGCACTCAAAGTAACCATTCCTGCCTCTGAGCCACCCAAGTCTCTGGTAATGGCCACAACATCATAGCTTCAAGTACTGATCCACGCTCTAAGCTTATCCGTTTTGTTCATGATGCTTCTTGCATTAAAATAGACACATCTCAATCCATCAGTCTGAGTGTATCCATTCTCTATCACCCGCTTATCCTTCCTTTCACATTGTTTCCAAGCTTTCTCTTTTTGTGAGCCAACCACCCCTTCCTTCATCTCTTCAGTTCAGTTCCCACCCCCCAGCAATTCCAGTTTAAACTCTCCCCAATAGCCTTAGCAAACCTCCCCACCAGGATATTGGTCCCCCTCAGTTCAAATGCAACCCATCCTTTTTGTACAGGTCATGCCTATCTCAAAAGAGGTCCCAGTGATCCAGAAATCTGACTTCCTGCCCCCTTGCTCCAATCCCTCAGCCACACATTTATCTTTCACCTCATTCTATTCCTATACTCACTGTCACGTGGCACAGGCAGTAATCCTGAGATTACTACCTTTAAAGTCCTGCTTCTCAGCTTCCTTTCTAACTCCCTGTAGTGTGCTTTCAGGACCTCCACCCTTTTCCTACCTGTTATTGGTACCAATATGTACCACGATCTCTGGCTGTTTACTTTCCTACTTCAGGATATTGTGGACGTGATCAGAAACATCCCGGACCCTGGCACCTGGCAGGCAAATTAGCATCCGTGTTTCTTTCTTGCATCCACAGAATCACCTGTCTGACCCCCTAACTATAGATTCCTCTATTACTGCTGCTGTCCTCTTCCTTTCCCTACACTTCTGACCCACAGGGCCAGACTCTGTGCCAGAGGCGCAGCCACTGTTGCTTCCCCCAAGTAGGCCATCCACCCCCCCCCCCAACAGTATTCAAATAAGAGTACTTATCGTTAAGAGGGACAGCCACAGGGGTACTCACTTGCCCTTCCCTTTCTTGACTATTACCCACTTATCTGTCTCCCGAGGTCCTGGTATGACTACTTGCCTATAGCTCCTCTGTATCACCTCCTTACTTTGCCTGACCAGATGAAGGTTATCAAACTGCAGCTTCAGTTCCCTAACCCAGTCCCTAAGGAGCCACAGCTCAATGCACCTGGTGCAGACGTGGCCGTCCAGGAGGTTGGGAGTCTCCTGGATTTCTGACATCTGACACCAGTACAGAGCACTGACCTCACAGACATACTTCATGTTTCTATTCCGGACAGGTATCTTTGAGACTCAAGTCAGATTGCAGATACCAGAATTCTGGAGTAAAGCACAAATTGCTGGAGGAAGTAAGCTGGTCAGGAAGCATCAGTGGGAGGAAAAGGTCAATCGATGTTTCAGGTCAAGACTTCTCTTCAGCACGGACAGAACGAGAGGAGATTGACAGCATAAATGCTTAAAGGGAGGAGATGGAACAAAATCTAATGGCTGATAGTTGAATCCAGCCACCATGCAGACCCTAGCCTTAGGTTAACCAATGTAACAGAAACTACATTAGGGCATCTCCATTCTCTAATTTTTGTTGACAGCAGCTCTGGAGAGCTGACACCTGTCTTTTGATGATACTAAATTATGATGGGTATAGATAGGGTTAATATTTATAAACTGATATCCCAACTCTTTTATTCTATGCCCTGATCTATGAAGGCAAGCATGCTATATACCCTCTGCACTACCATATCAAACTGCAATTTTACTTTCATGGAATTAAGACCTGGATCCCTTATGTCTCCTTTTTCATCAGTATTCCTTAGTGAATGAGTGTACCTCTATTTGACTTCCCAAAAATGTATCACCTTAAACTCATCATTCCATTTACCAATGTTGCACCCAATTTCCATCTGATCTACAGTATATCCTATAACATCCTTAGAGGAATGTCTCTGCCATCCACAACACCACCAATGTTTATGTCATCTACAAAGTTACTAATTATTCCTCCTACATTCAGATCCAAGTTAGTAATACATACTCCTAACAGCAAGGATACAAGAATTAGTTCTTGTGGTACATCACCAGTCACAATTGTCCAACCAGCAAATCATCCTTCCACCACTACTCTGTACCTACTATCACCAGACCAATTTTGGATCCAATTAACCAGCTCACTTTGGATTTCATGTTCCTTCTGAAACAACACACACTGCCCCACCTCATTGCTCCTTAAGGCATCTGCAGAATGACCAGCTGCAGAGAGCACAATAAAAAGTCTCACTCTGCTTCTAATGATTGTTCTTACAATGATAAAGATTAGTCACTGAAATGATCATGTCACTTTTGCTAAATGCTTTGATTTTTCTTAAGTCATTATCGCAAAAGAAAATCATGAAAGTAAGATCCAAACACTCAAGAATAAGCCTTCATTAAGAAATCTAATTTGCAAAGGTCAATGAATAATTCTGTGCATTTATGATTAATATTCATGAGAGACCAACCTGAAAAACAGGAGCAGGAGGAAACTAGTCAATCTCTCTTGCCTGCCTTCAGGTCATGACTGATCTTTTACCTTAATACCTCCTTTCTGCACTAATCCTGTATCTCCTGATTCCCTTAATATCTGAAAATCTGTGAGTCCCTGCTTTGAGTAAACTTATTGACTAAGCTTCCACAGCTCTTTTGTAAAGAGAAGTCCAAAGACTCACCACCCTCTGAGTGAAGAAATTGCTTCTCATTTTGATCCTAAATGACTGACCTTTCTTTATTAAGACTCAGACTTTAGGTTCCAGATACGCCAGTCAACAACTCTGCATTACTCCAGCACAACCTGTAGGAATTTTATTCTTTTCAGTGAGCTATTGATTTCTTTTTGTTTTTTTTTGTGTGTTCTTTATTCTTATTGTATATTTTTATGCTGCAACAGATCAGGAGTAACAAACATTTTGTTCTTATTTACACCACCTACTGAAGTATGACAATAAACAATCTTGAATTTCAAAATCATCTCACATTCTTTGTAAACAAGGGAGTGCAGTCCCAGTTCTCCTAGTCTCCCTTCAGATGCAGGGAGACCAAAGCTCCATGTAAGTAGTCTCACCAGGACCCTCTTTAATTGGAGCGAGACCTTCCTCACTGCTCGCTGTGCCTGCATGTTAACTAGCTGTCTGTCATTCATGTACCAGAACACATAGGACCCTCTGAACACCAACGTCTTTCAGTCTATTACCAGCTAAAAATATATAACCTTGTAGTTTTCTTTGTATATAAAATAGTCACACATTTTCCACATTAAATTCGACCTACCACTTCACTTCACCTTTCTTCATTTCCCCTATAGTCTTGGCACCTCCACACAGCTCACTGGCTTTGATTCATCAAAAACTTGAAATAGACAATAGGTGCAGGAGTAGGCCATTCGGCCCTTCAAATGTTATATTTAATCCCCTCATCCAATTCCCTGATATAAATTGTGAACACTTGGAGACTCAGAACTGACCCCTAAAGTTAAGTATTAAGGACATAATTATTTAACAAACAATGTTATATTTATTGGTCAGAATCAGAATCAGTTTTACTATCACTGACATTTATTATGAAATTTGATGTTTTGCAGGAGCAGTACGATGTATATATAAAAAATTATAAGTAAGTAAAATTTATTATCAAAGTACAGACCCTATATATTTGTTACAAAATACGACACTGAGATTCATTTTCTTGTGGGATTACTAAATAAATCCAGTAACTATAATAGAATCAGTGAAGGACTGCAACAACAGGGTGGACAACCAATGTGCAAAAGCAAAAAGAAAGAAAAATAAATAACTAATAATAATAATAATAACTAAATAAGCAATAATTATCAAAAATATGAGATGAAGAGTTCTTGCAAGTGAGTCCATAGGTTGTAGGAACAGCTCAGTGATGGGGCAAGTGAAGTTATCCCCTCTGGTTCAAGAGTCTTATGGTTGAGAGGTAATAACTGGTCCCAAACCTGCTGATGTGAATCCTAAGGCTCCTGTACCTTCTTCCTGATGGCAACAGTGAGAAGAGAATATGCCTTGGGTGGTGAAGATCCCTGATGATGGATGCTGTTTTCTACAACACCACTCCATGTAGATGTGCTCAATGATGGGGAGGGCCTTACCCATGAAGTCTGTTTCTACTAACTTTTGGAGGATTTTCCAGTCAAGGACATTAATGTTTCAATAGAACATAGAACATAGAAATCTACAGCACATTACAGGCCCTTTGGCATACAATGTTGTGCCGACCATAACTCTAGACACTGCCTAGAATTCCCCTAACACATAGTCCTATATTTTTCTGAGCTCCACATACCTATCTAAGAGGCTCTTAAAACACCCTATTGTATCCGCTTCCACCACCACTCCCTGTGTAAAACTTACCCTTGACATACCCTCAGTACCTATTTCCAAGCACCTTAAAACTATGCCCCCTCATGTTAAACATTTCAGCCCTGGGAAAAATCCTCTGGCCATCCATGTGATCAAAGCCCCTCATCATCTTATACATCTCTATCAGGTCACCTCTCATTCTCCTCCACTCCAAGGTGAAAAGACCAAGTTCAATCAACCTATTCTCATAAGGTAGGCCCTCCAATCCAGGCAACATTCTTGTAAATCTCCTCTGCACTCTCTCTATAGTATCCACATCCTTCCTGTAGTGAGGTGACCAGAAAGGAATGGAGTACTTCAAGTGAGCTCTGACCAAGGTCTTATATAGCTGTAACATTTCTTCACAGCTCTTGAACTCAATCCCGTGGTTGATGAATGTCAACACACCATACACCTTCTGCCAAGAATCTTACCATTAATATTTTGTCTACAAATTTGTCTTACCAAAATTAACCACTTCACACTTATCTGGATTGAAGTCCGTCTGCCACTTCTCAGCCCAGTTCTGCATCCAATCGATGTCCCGCTTTAACTTCTGACAACCCTCCAGACTATCCACAACAACCCCAACATTTGTGTGATCAGCAAACTTACTAAGCCATCCTTCTACTTCTTCATCCAGGTCATTTATAAAAATCACAAAGAGGAGGGGTCCCAGAACAGATCCCTGCAGAACACCACTAGTCACCAACCTCCATCCAGAATATGAACAATCTTCAACCACCCTTTGCCTTCTTTGGGCAATATAATTCTGGATCCACAAAGCAAGGTCTCCTTGGATCCCATGCCTCCTTATTTTCTGAAGGAGTCTTGCATTGGGAACCTTATCAAATGCCTTACTGAAATCCATATACACTACATCCACTGCTCTACCTTCAAGATGTTTTGTTACATCCTGAAATAATTCAATCAGGCTCATAAGGCACAACCTGCTCTTGACAAAGCCATGCTAACTATCCCCAAATCAGATTATGTCTCTCCAAATGCTCATTAATCCTGCCTCTCAGGATCTTCTCCAACAACTTGCTCACCATTGAAGTCAGACTCACTGGTCTTTAATTTCCTGGGTTATCTCTACTCCCTTTCTTGAACAAGGGAACAACATCTGCAACCCTCCAATCCTCCGGTACTTCTCCCATCCCTATTGATGATGTAAAGATCATTGCAAGAGACTCAGCAATCTCCTCCCTCACTATCCACAGTAGTCATCCAGCCCTGGTGACTTATCTAACTTAATGCTTTTCAACGCTCCAGCACATTCTCTTTCTTAATTTCTATATGCTCAAGCTGGAAGTCAACCCCACAATTGCCAGGTCTTTTTCCCTGGTGAATTGAAGCACAGTATTCATTAAATACTTCTGCTGCCTCCTCCAACTCCATGCACATATTTCCACTATCACACCTGATTGGTCCCATTTCCATACCAGTCTGTGATGCAGTCATTTAATATACTCTCCACCACACATCTATAGAATTTTTTCAAAGTTTTAGATGCCAAATCTTCGCAAACTCCTTAGGAAGTAAATCAGCTTTGTCTTGGTAGGGGGTATAGAATTTTTAAAAATAATATAATTAACCATACTATTGTATTTTATCATTCAATTTATTTTATTTGATTGATTATCATTATGGGATACCGTGACTGTATCAGTGTGATTTATATGCAGTGCATTTTGTGCTATGTTATTTTGGTTTATAATAAGTATCCTTATGAATTCTGTATTTGTGTATATGAAACTTAATAAAAATATTGAAAAAAGAAAGAAAAGGAAGTAAAGGAGCAGCCGTCATTTCTTTATTATTGCACTAACATGCTGGGGCCCAGGGCAAGTCCTCTGAAATGAGAAAATTTAAAATTGCTGATTCTTTCTACCTCTAATCCCCGATGGGGACTAACTCATGGATCTCAGGATTCCTCCTTCTGATGTCTACCATCAGCTCCTTGGTTTTGCTGTCATTGAGTGAGAGGCTGTTGTTGTGGGACCACTCAGCCAGATTTTCAACCTCCCTCCTATCTGCTGATCCATCACTATCTTTGGTTCGGCCTACAATGGTGATGCCATCAGCAAACTTCAATATGGCATTGGAGCTGTGCTTAGCCACACAGTTATAAATGTAAAGTCAGCAGAGCAGGGGCTAAGCACACAGCCCTGTGGTGCACCTGTGTTGATGGATATTGTGAAGGAGGTGTTGTTGCTAGTCTGAACAGACTGAGGTCTGCAAGTGAGAAAGTCAAGCATCCAATTTCACAGGTGGTATTGAGGCCAAGGTCTTGAAGCTTATTGATTAGTTTTGATGGGATGATAATATTGAATGCTTCACTGCAGTCAATAAAGATCATTGTGATGTATACATCATTGCTGTCCAAATGTTCCAGGGTTGAGTGAAGAGCCAATGAAATGGCATCTGCCAATAAAATGCCATTTGTTGGTAGGCAAATTGGAGTGGATCCAAGTTGCTTCTCAGGCAGGAGTTGATATGTTTCATTATCAACCTCTCAACACACTCCTTTACTGTGGATATAAGTACAACTGGGCAATAATCATTGAGGGCAGAAAAAATAGCTGTTCTGAACCATTGATTGCATATATGCAGGCTCCCTGTACTTCCACACTGATGGTAGCAATGAAAAGATGGTATGTCCTGGGTGAAGGATGTCCTTGATTGAGTAATAGATTACAAAAGCAGGTTAGGTAAGCTAAAAAAAAAAGCAGAAAATGCTGTCAAGCAAATGCAGAAAAGTTTACTACGATGGAATCCGTGATAAGGTACTTTAGAAATGCAGAGAGATAGGAGAGAAGGGATTGCTCTCTTTGCATCATAGAAAGCTAGAAGGGTTCATAGTTCAGAACAGAAGTAAGGAAGAAATTATTTTAGCCAGAAAGTAGAGTATCTGTGGAATAGTCTACCACAGACCGCAGCGGAGGCCAAGTCCATGTGTATATTTAAAGCGGAAGTTGATATTTTCATGATTGGTCAGGGCATCAAAAGTTATGGCAAGAAGGCAGGCGTATGGGGTTGAGTGGGATCCGGGATCAGCTATGATGAAATTGCTAAAAAGACAAGATGGGCTGAATGGCCTAATTCTGCTCCTATGTATTATGGTCCAAATTACAGATAGCTTTGATTTGGTAAATAAAAGGAAACTAAGGCAGGAGTTACCAAAAGACAAAGATTCAAGACAAAGAGAAAAAAAATCAGATGTAGAGTTATTATTTCACATAGAGTTGATAATGATCTGGGGTGCCTTGCATGAGAGGTCTGCAGAAGCAGATTTAGGAGTAGCTTATGAGTTGTATTGGATAAAAGCTTAGAGAAATTATTTACTGCTCAAATAATATGAGAGAAAAAGATGTGACTATTTGGACAGCAAAACCAGGATTCTTATATCAACACTTATCAATGGATCATTTATCCAACTTCATTCATAGAGCAAGGTAAGGTTGCTCCTCACAATTGCATAGCTTGATAAAATTCTCCACACATTTATTGATTCTGATGGTGGTTAACTCAACAAATAAATTACTGTCAAAACCTCAGCCAATTCATAGTGAATGTCAGTATTAAAAAATAAATATGATCCATTTAACATGTTTCGTTTCATGAGCCCTTACTGTAGAAGGGAATTTTGGAAGTACAACCAGTCACTGTTGTAACGTAGGAAATACTGGCCAGCTTCTGCATGGCACTGGTCCATAAACAGCAAAGTGCTAATGATCAGATAACCTGTTTCTGGTGAACCATTACATACTGTATTATCTTACCAGACAATTCCTTCTGTCATGAAATGTTGTAAGTGGACTACATGCACCTGGGACAATTTGATGTCTCATCACAAAGACAGTACCTCCAACAATGTGGCACTCCTTCCAGTATTGCATGTGACTGTCAAGCACAGGAACAAGTGTCTGGTGTGGGCTCTGAATCCACACATTTGTGATGCAAATAATCAACTACTGAGCAAAAGGTAACTTACTAATTTCAATAATTACTGACACAAGAATATTTTAAGTTTTGAGATGTATTTGCAAAATTATAAATAGGGAGTAGGAGTGGACTTATCAGTCCCTTCATAATTTTAAGGCTCACCAGAATATAACTTCAATTCAATACTCTTGTGAACCCACATTAACTTCAACCCCCTTTACCTGTCGAGAATCGACTGATCCCACCCTAACACCATGGTAACATAGCAGTTAGAGTGATGCTATTACAGCTCGGCATGTTGGAGTTCGGAGTTCAGTTGCCATCTGTGAGGAGTTTACATGTTTTTCCTGTGACCACATGGGTTTCCTCCCACAGTCCACAGACACACCAGTTAAACGCGACAGATCCAAGATTGTGCCGTATATGGCAGCCATGTTGTGCACTCCGAATTGGCATTGTAACTTTCTGCTTATTTCTCTAATTCTTTCAGCACTTCTCTTACAACAAGTTGAAAGTCACATCAGGTGTATTGATTGACTCTTTTGAACACCGGAAAGATGGCATTCAATCAGAATGAGCCGCCTTTCTAGCACTGAGATGCCCTGCTTGCATGAACCACGGGAGGTTCATTCACCACACCGGCACTGCTGAGGAAGCATCGTCGGAGATAAGGAAGAAGAACAGGCATCTTGTTTAGATTAAGAAGTCACGCAAATCAGCTGCCACTCCCTAGCACTGGGGTCACCGCGGACTGGTTTAATATTGACAATATTCTTGCGGACTGGCTGACAGGGGAGTGATAATCACGACCAAAGTATAGGTGATAAGTCCACTATAAGTCACTGATAAGTGGTTAATGCACTCAATTTCGTTTCTAAAAGGTTTTATCTAACAAATTTAATATTAAACACCACAGCGCATATTTTCCTAGTATGAACATATAAAATCATTACAACACACCAATATCGCTGAATCAATGGGAACTCGGGGTTTGTTTCCCTGAAACAAGACAGTCCCATCAAGGGGTGATGGGAGACAGCAATACTCAAAGGGGGTTCCTTGTGTCCAGTCAATTCCGCAATTTAGTTTTTGTTATGAGATATGTTGTTGGAAATGGAAACAACATTTTCACTGCTTTCATGGCTATCTCAGGATATTCAGCCTTGACTTTGATCCAGAATACTGGCATAGATGTTATGTCAAACATACTTTTCAACCCACCGTCATTTGCAAGCTCAAGGAGTTGATCTTCTTCCCACGCTGACATGGATGATTCACCGGGGACATTCACAAATGGGTCACGGACCCATTCCTTTGCACGTCTTGTGTCATTTGCAGTTGGAAATTATGCTCAAATTCTGTCGACAGCGAAGGTAGGTAATCACGCACCAGTTGTGAGAACATGACACATATGCCCGTCCACTCAACATCCCCATAGTTCCAGTTTGGCTTTGAAAGCAGACACTTTATCTGCCAGCTTGAAGACAGTTGTCATTCTCCTCTGAAGTGACAAATTGAGTTCATTGAGCCGGTTGAAGATGTCACACAGATAAGCGAGTTTTGCTATCCATTCCTCGTCACTGAAGTGTGCCTCCAGTGGTGACATTTTTCCTGAAAGAAATCTCTGTAGCAGCTCTCTTAACTCGAGAACTCAGTGTGTAGGAGAAGGTGTTCGTGCTGTGCATCCATCGATGTCCTCCGCTATGTCATCGATTCTCCTTGAAACTGTGGTAGCTGAAAGAGAAACCTTTACCATCTTGTTAGCTGCAGCTTCTTCCAACAGTTCACGGCACATGTCCTTGGTAGCAGGCGGAATCAATTCTTCACCACCAGTGAAAGCCTTCTTAGCCTTAGTAATATGGCTAGCCACTAAGTAATATCGTTCCCTCGCGGCCCAGAAGCACATGCTTTGCAGCTAGGTTCCGGTCCATGGCCCGGTGGTTGGGGAGCATTGCCGTAGCATACTGCTGGCCAACGTACAGTCCCTGACAAAAGCTGTGTGAGCTGACAGCCAGAACCTCCTACCAACAGGAAACAAAGCACTGTAAGATCTTTTGTTTTACAGAAAACTGGTTGTCGGAGGAAATACCAGACCAAGCTATTGAACCCATCAGGTTCTCTGTGTTCTGAGCAGACAGGTCTAAAATCTCTCCAGGAAAAGTAAAGGAGTGGGGCTGTATGGTGAACAATGCTTGGTATGATCTTGGTAGTGTGCACATCCGCAATCCTTTCGCTCACCTGATCCATTCTTTTTAAACAGTGACCCCGTAACCTCCACTTCTTGATTCCTTCCTTCCTTTATAAATTCAGAAGCAGATATATATATATAACTTCCTTTATAAGTTCAGAAGTCTCAATATTCAATCTCATGTCAAAACGTCAGGTAATGAAGCACTCCATGCTTCTGATAGCAAGAAGTGGACCATATCCATTCAGGCTTGGGGTAATAACTAACTAATATCAAGTGTATTAGAGTCTAATAATAGAGAGCTCAATTGCCTATGACATTGCTGAGTCTATCATTATTAATATCCTGGGAATTACCACCGTCCAGAAACTCAGATGGACCAGTCACTTAAATATTAAGGTTAAATTATAAACTATAAATATGCAACTACAGAAACAGGTCAGAGGCTAATTAGTGACTCACCTCTTAACACATAAAAGCCTTTTTTGCTATGTACTAGGCACAAGTTAAAAATGTTAAGGAATTTTCTCTATTTGTTTGAAGAATATAGCTCCAGCAATACTCAAGATATCCAATTCAGGATCAGTCAGCCTACTTGAATGGCATCCAACTCACCGTTATAAACATTCATTCTTTCCAACGGTGATATGCAGTGTTGTACCCTCAACAAAATGCACTTCCATTTACTTATTAAAGTCTATTCCAACAGAACTCTTTATCACTTAGGAAAGCAGACATATGATGATATCAATACCATCACAATGTTCAAATCATCCAGTTTCAGAAATATATCATCAGTAGGTCTTAATCCTGGACCGTCCTCTGATATAACAATATTGGAGGACTTTAACCAATAATGATGATGTTTCAAGATGGCGGTGTATCACTACCTTCTTGGGGGCAAATAAGGATGGGAACAAATGCTAGCCTTGCCAATAATGCCCACATCTGTGAACAAATTTAATCAGGTTTCCTTTCAATTGGAAGCTGGGTGATCACTTGCTTTCCTTTATTTTGCCATTCCAGAAAGATGTCCAATTCCTCCTCAGCTCATAGAAACAATTTGGCTGAGACTAATAATTATGAGATCTGGACTTTGGCAGAAAGGCCACCATGTTATTGCCCATTCCTAATTGCTCATGGAATGTTGGTGCTGATCTACCTTCTTAAATTGCTCCAGTCCAAGGGGTAAAATAACTCATACCGTACTCTTGGTTAAGGTATTCCAAGGATTTAACCCAGCAACAACGAAAAGTGACATTGTAATTCCTCTTGTCTCTGCTGCCCTTACCCTTTCAGGTGATGAGTTTGGAAGTCATTACTGTTTGTTTTGAAAAGTTGGATTCTATTTTTAAAACACTATTTTATATTTTTCACAACATCTTGTCATCAATTATTCATATATCAAGATGTTGTTTGTGAGGAGGAATGAAACACAAAGCTGGCTATCTCATTGACTTGAACAGATTTAGGTCACAAAAATTATCTGTGAGCTGCCATTTGGGAAGACTTATAGAGCACATCATTCCTGCTAATGTCCCTTGTGTTTTATATTCCTTTTCACTGTGCTGATACCTGACAAGAATAATCTTCACCATAACACCTGTTGTACTTCACCCTTGAAGAAGAATATGGGGCCAAGTTTTGCTGAAGAATAACTATATCTGAACAATGCAGGTGATTATTAATTCACATATCTACTAGCAGCACAGGGTGTGAAAGATATCCACTTGAATCATTAAACATCACAGGTTGATGTTCAACAAGGCAATTAACCTTCCTGTGATTTTCATGAGGATTAAAATCTCTCATGTCAATTTTGCTATTAAACTTACAGCAGAAAGCTATGTCAATAAATAAGCATGCCAAGTCAAGTCAAGTTGCTTTTTATTGTCATTTCGACCATAACTGCTGGTACAGTACACAGTAAAAACGAGACGTTTTTCAGGACCATGGTGCTACATGAACAATACAAAAACTACACTGAACTATGTAAACCAACACAAAAGCTACACTAGACTACAGACCTACCCAGGACAGCATAAAGTACACAGAACAGAACTTACCTTTGTCATCATAATCTGGCGTAGTTATTTAACCAAACAAGTCCATTAGACCAGAGACACAGGAGCAGGGTTAGGCCATTTGACCCATTAAGTCTGCTCTGCCATGTCATCATGACTGATTTATTATCCCTCTCAACCCAATTCTCCTGCCTTCTCCCCACAACCGTTGACACCCTTACCAATCAAGAACCTATCAACCTCTACTTTAAATATATCCAATGACTTGACTTCTACAACTGCGTATGGTAATGATTTCTACAGATTCACTACCCTCTGGTTAAAGAAAGTCAGTTTACAGAGCTAACAGTTTGTTTATCATTTTGCATGCTAGGAAATCATGTATATTCAGACAAATTTAAATCTGTCCATTTCTGGAGGGATTTATCAATCATGAATGTACTCTATGGAGGCAGAGATAATGCTCATAATGTGCTTAGTGACTGTTGGGGGAATTTCATGTTCCTGTTCTTTTCCTCACAACCAACCCTTAAGTATGGTTATCATTGTTACAGACTGTCAAAGTCTTTTTCTCAGAAAGGGAAGGACCTTATGCAGAGTTTGCTTCATTCAGGTTAGGAATAATTCTGGAGAATTTAAAAACACTTTTTAAAATAGAAAAATAAACTTCTGACTATAATACACTCAGTGATCACTTTATTAAGTATACCTGTGCACCTGCTCTTCTGTGCAAATATCTAAGCAGACAATCACGTTGCAGCAAGTCAATGCACAAAAGAATGCAGACTTACTTAAGAGGTTCAGTTGTTGTTCAGACCAAACATCAGAATGGGGAAGAAATATGATCCAAATGCATTTGACAGTGGAATAATAGTACGTGCCAGATGAGGTGATTTGAGTATCTCAGAGACTGCTGACCTCCTGGAATTTTCACATTCAAGTATTTAGAATTTAGACAATAAGATAGAGGAGCAGAAGTAGGCCATTCAGCCCATCGAGTCTGCTCTGCCATTCAATCATTTTTCCAGTTATCCCCACTTCCCTGCCTTCTCCCCATACCCTTTGATGCCCTGGCTATCAAGAACCTATCTATCTCGGCCTTAAATGCATCCAATGACTTGGCCTCCACAGCCACTCGTGGCAACAAATTCCACAGATTTACCACCCTCTGACTAAAGTAATTACTGTGCATCTCTGTTCTAAATGGATGTCCTTCAGTCCTGAAGTCGTGCCCTCTTGTCCTCGACTCCCCAACAGTTGGAAATAACTTTGCCATATCTAATCTGTTCACGCCTTTTAACATTCAGAATGTTTCTATGAGATACCCCCTCATTCTCCTGATCTTCAGGGAATACAGCCCAAGAGCTGCCAGATGTTCCTTATACAGTAACCTTTTCTTTCCTGGAATCATTCTCGTGAATCTTCTCTGAACCCTCTACAATGTCAGTATATCCTTTCTAAAATAAGAAGCCCAAAACTGCACACAATATTCCAAGTGTGGTCTCACAAGTGCTTTATAGAGGCTCAACTTCACATCCCTGCTCTTATATTCTATACCTCTAGAAATGAATGCCAACATTGTAGTTGCCTTTATCACAACAGACTCAGTCTGGAGGTTAGCCATTAGGGTATCTTGCACAAGGACTTCCAAGCCCTTTTACATCTCTGCATTTTGAATTCTCTCCCCATCTAGATAATAGTCTGCCCGTTTTATTTCTTTCACCAAAGTGCATGACCATACACTTTACAACATTGTATTTTATTTACCACTTCTTTGCCCATTCCCCTAAACTATCTAAGTCTCTCTGCAGGCTCTCTGTTTCCTCAACACTACCTGCCCCTCCACCTATCTTTGGATGATCGGCAAATTTAGCCACAAATCCATTAATCCCATAGTCCACATCATTGACATATATCGTAAAAAGCAGCGGTCCCAACACCGACCTCTGTGGAACTCCACTGGTAACCAGCAGCCAGTCAGAATAGGATCCCTTTATTCCCACTCTCCGTTTTCTGCTGATCAGCTGATGCTCCACCCATGCTAGTAACTTCCCTGTAATTCCATGGGCTCTTACCTTGCTAACCAGCCTCATGTGCAGCACCCTGCTTGTAATATCCTCAAAAAACTGCAGTAGGTTAGTCAGTCAGGATTTTCCTTTCAGGAAACCATGCTGGCTTTAGCCTACCTTGTCATGTGCCTCCAGGTATTCTGCAATCTCATCCCTAACAATTGATTTCAACAACTTCCCAACCACTGATGTCAGGCTAACAGTTCTATAGTTTCCTTTCTGCTGCTTCCCACTCTTCTTAAATAGTGGAGTAATATTGGTAATTTTCCAGTCATCTGGTACAATACCAGAATTTATCGATTATTGAAAGATCATTGTTAATGCCTCTCAAACTCTCAGCTACTTCCTTCAGAACCCGAGAGTGCATTCCATCAGGTCGTGGAGATTTATCCACCCTTAGACCATTAAGCTTCCTCAGTACCTACTCAGTCTAATTTTTCACTGCACGTACTTCACTTCCCTGACACTCTTGAATGTCCAATATACTGCTGATAACTTCCACTGTGAAGACTGATGCGAAATACACATTCAGTTTCTCTGCAGCTTTCATTACAATATCTCCAGTGCCATTTTCTATTGGTCCTATATCTACCCTCAACTCTCTTTTACCCTTTATATACTTAAAAATGCTTTTAGTATCTTCTATGATATTAATCATCAGCTTCCTTTCATAATTCATCTTTTCCTTCCTAATGACCTTCTTAGTTTCCTTCTGCAAGTTTTTGAAAGCTTCCCAATCTTCTATCTTCCCACTAGCTTTGACTTCCTTGTATGCCCTCTCTTTTGTTTTTACTATGGCTCTGACTTCACTTGCTACCAACCACAAACTGCATCACACAAGACTTCATTAGAAGTTTGAGGAGATTTGTCAAGCCACCAAAAACTTGCAGTTTTCTGTGGATGTGTGGTGGAAAGAGTTCTAATAAGCTGTATCACATCCTGGTATGAAGGCTCCAGTTCACAGGATTGCAAATGGCTGCAGAGGATTGTAGACTCAGCCAGGTCCATCACAGCCACTACCCTCTTTTCATGGGGCAATGCCTCAGGAAGGTGACTCCCTTCACTGAGGACTCCCACCATCTAGCACATGCCCTCTTCTCATTACTAACATCACATACGAGGTACTGGAGTCGGGAGATTCACACACAATAATCTGGAAACACCTTCTTCCCATCTGCCATCATATTTCTGTATGGCCTATAAACACTACTTCGTAATTCCATTTGTTGTAGTATTTGTTTATTAGTAACTTATAGTGATTTTATGTTTTTGCACTGCACTAATGCTGCATAACTGCAAAATTCACATCATATAAAATGGGGATAATAAGCCTTCCAACATTCTCTGAGGCACCACAGCAGTACTGCAAGCTTCATGGCCACATCTCACAGCATTCATCCATCATTAGCACATTAGCTTCCCTCATTGTTGCAGGAGATTGTACCCGTATACCTAATAAAGTGTGGTGTAAACTATGTCAGCATACACTTGCTCATTAGTGCAAATATCCGATCAGACAGTTATGTGGCAGCAACTCCATGCATAAAAAACACAAAGTACACTGCAGATGCTGTGGTCAAATCAACACGTACAAACAAGCTGGATAAACTAAGCAGGTCAGGCAGCATCCATTGAAATGAGCAGTCAACGTTGGCCCAAAACGTTGACTTCTCATTTCAACGGATGCTGCCCGACCTGCTGAGTTCATCCAGCTTGTTTGTTCCATGTATAAAAGCCTGCAGACATGATCAAGGAGGTTAACCGTTGTTCAGACCAAATATCAAAATGGGTAAGAAATGTGATCTAAGTCTCTTTGATCATGGAATGATTGCTTGATTGCCATACAGGGTAGTTTGAATATCTCAGAAACCGCTGTTCATTCCCTTCCATAGATGCTGCCTTGTCTGACCAATAAAGTATTGACATCTGCAACAGACTTCAAGTTGAGTTGTCCTGGGATCAAATCCAGCCGGCTCCATGCATGTTTCCCATCCATGCTCAGTTGAGCATCAAGCTAGCAACTTGGCCTCATACAAAACAGAAGAGCGTTAAAGGAACTGCAAGTCTGCTGCCCTACATGCCACGGCGCGGAGAGAAACAACAACAAGGTGCTGCCTTATGTGCTGAGTTCCTTCAGTGTACTGTTGGTGGTGCTCAAGATTTCTAGCATCTGCAATACCTCTTGTGTTTAAAAATCACTTATCTAAGTAGTTTAGAGATAGCTTTGGATGTCCACAGGGCTTATGCAATCTTTCATTCAGTTCTTACAGATGCAGTGAATTAGCATGACAATCTCTTGAATATTTGACAATTCAATGTGATGAAGAACACTGCAAGTCAATACAAGCTGTAGAGGCAATTATCTATATCAAACTACATGTATTTTTATATAACTTCCATTCCTTTCTATTTTGCATTTTTATGTACATCAAAAGTCTGGTTCAATTTTCAACTGAGCCAAGTTTTGAATCATTTGTTCCCAATAATATGACAATTGATCTGTTCTCTTGTTGTTAATTGTTGTAGCCAAGTATGCATTGTCAATTGTGATCACACACTGTATTAATTGTCAATCATTGTATTATAATGTTGCCAGTGCTTGTGATTAAATTTGGATTGTTAGCACTTGTAGTTAAGTATTTTAAATGAGTAAAGTTATCAATATAGTCATTTCATTCATCTGATCAACATGAACCAACTCCTTGCCTTCTCTTAGATAATTTAACAATCATGTTTTGTGGACTGAATATCATGTTGTGTAACCTTACAAGCCTGTTAATTGGATTACTTTTCAATACGACATGATACCATTCCAATACAATGTTCTTTTCAAATAAAAACTGTTTGAGTTACATCAAGTCAACAAAATGACAGTAATTTCTTTTGTCTTTTGGCATTACCTATCTCCACTCATTGTATGACCTCTTGAAGTAAAAAAATCTATCATTTAATCCTAAAGAGACAAATGTTCAGTTCTTATTTTTTTTAGTAGGTCACAAAATGGAATTTACTGCCTCTCCACACTAGACAGAATAGTTTCAAGATTTGGCATCAGCCCTCAGCTAATTTGGAGCTGGCTTGTTTTTGCCTGCAGTTGTAACACATAACCTTTCTAATTAGCTTGCCAATTATTTAGAAATTTGGGTTGTTGAACAAATCAGTCTTTTCTTGAAGCTCTGCCTTAGGTCATCTTCTTCTGCAGAACTACACAAAGTACCTCCTGTACCAAATAAAGTGGTCACCAAATGTTTGTTTGTGGTCCTCTGCTCATCTAGCCCATCCATTTCAAGGTCTAACTTGTTGTGCATTCAGAGGTACTCTCCTGCACACAAGTGTTAATACACAGTTATTTGAATTGCTGTTGCCCTCCTGTTAGCTTGAATCTGTCTGGCCATTCTTCTCTCTCATTACCAAAGTGCTTTTGCCTACACATGTGCCATTCACTGGGATTTTTTTTGTTTCTTCACCCCATTTTCTGTAAACTCTAGCTGCATGAAAATTCCAGGAGATCAGAGTTGCTGACATACTCAAACCACCCTGTCTTGCACCACGATCATTACATGGTCAAAGTCACTTAGATAATTTTTCTTCTCCATTGTGATGTTTTGCCTCAACAATAACTGAACCTCTTGACTATATCTGCATGCTTTTATGCATGGAGTTGCTGCTACCTGATTGGTTGATTAGATATTTGCTTTAACAAGCAATTGTACAGTGTATCCAATAAAGTGGCCACTAAGTGTAATATTCGAATATGTTGCATGCCCACCTGATACTAGTGTAATTCATTCTTCTGGGGAACCTTGTAGAGGATCAAGTGAGGACTTATGGGTGTCAAGTTATCACGGAAAGGGAAAATACCATAATTGTCCTTCATTACTTATGTTTTGTTTAATGTTTCTAATTAAGAAATTTTAGTTTTTTTACAATGTTTTTGAAAGTTTTAAATTTTGAAGTTCAAAAGTTTTGACAATGATCAAAGTTGAGAAATAGATCTTTGCTCACTGAAAGGCATTCAGGATTTCAGGGCAGGGTTTCTACATTCTATCTATTAAGGTTTTTCTGCCCCTTGAGGCCTTGTTTATAGATTTTTGGTTGCTTCATGCCAAAAAGGTAGACCCTCTTCACCTTGTTTCCCAATATTTAGGAAAACAGCAATTGTCAAAGGTGAATGTGGCAGCAGGCTCTTGCAAACATGTCTGGACTTCTATTTTGTTCCCTTATTTAATAATTTCTGTTCTTCAATGGTGTTATGTTGAGCATTGAGCAAATTTTCAGACTGAGATCTTAATTGAGGCCAATGGCCGAAGTCCTGGGTCTGCGAGGTTCAAGTCTACTGGGGAAGTCAGAGGCCTGAAGTGAGTCCACTCGAGGTTGGAGGCCCAGAGGGAGCCTGTACTGGGGCTACAGAACTGCCTGTGTGTATGTAAGTGGGTCAGTGAGTGGTTTGCTTGTTTTGCGTGTTCTGTTAGTTGTTAATGCAAATGACACATTTCATTATATGTTTCAATATACCTATGATAATAAATAAATGAATCTGATTCTGAATCTATGATTATAGTAAAGATTTTAACCACCGACAAAATGTGCCCAAACTGATGAACATTGACATTTGCAGATTTTTCATGTATTCTAAAAAAAAATCTTGATAAGGATGGGCATTATAAAATCCTAATTTATTTTTGTCTTGAACAGAGATCCAATGAGGATTTCCAACAATTCACTACTTGTGCAGGCAGTTATTGTGGAAGTTCTCACAAGATATGATCATTCAATGAGATGTAATCTTTGACAGTCACAAATTCTCTCTAAGTGCTTTAAATTTCTGTCATTTCTTGTTTTAACATCATCACACATTTTGAAATTATTGATTCCTAGTAGTTATAATGGCTACATTCATAACTTTAAAAATTTGAAGTCCCTGTTGCAAATATCTTTTGCTAAGAATAATACAGACCAATGCAAAATGGTTTTGTAAATAAAAGAGATGTCCTGCAGGTTTCTTATTCTTGTTATTGTTCTTGTCCCACAGACTTTTTATCGTGGTTGGCAGTCCAACTTAAAGGTGCATTACTGCCACCATCTGGAATGGACAGATTTCCTCCACCCACTGTAAGCCTAAAATGATGGCCCTTCCTTGTTCTTTACCTGGCTATAGGCCATTCCAGTGCAATTAAGGTGATTAGAGTTTTTGAAGTTTAGTCATTGTTGCATTGTAGAAAATACATTGTGGTAAAATTTATTTTGGTTAAAAACAAGATTCCATGGTCATGCCACAAGGTGGAAGTGGTGCAGGAGCTGGCAGGCTAAAGAATCAGCTATTGGTTTCCTCTCTCATTTTGAGATGGACCACATCATACTAGTTGATCAGGTTGAGTCCAGTATCTGAATATGCTGCCTTTTAACATCACAAGGATACAACACATCCAATGAAGCTCTACAAAGCTAATGGACTGAGAGCAAGTAACACCAATCAAATAAGCAAACATCAAAGTATATTAAACTAAAGGACATGAAGAAAACTGTGATTTTTTTAAAAATTCTAGATATTTGCAAGCTGCTGTCGTTATTAGTGTAGTAGAATATATATCTACCCTTTTTGTTTAATCCTGGCCCAACATAGCAGCATATTGCTGGGAAAACCTCCAAATATGGCAGTTCAAGGTATTGTTCTGAAACAAGATCAGTGAAAAGGAAACTTGTCTTTGATCACTAGCTGTAGTCACAGATGTCTGTGAAGCCAATAGTTCTCACTGTGGAAATCAGCAGTCCCCCATGAATGACTGGCCCTTTATTTTGTAGTTATGTCCCTTTGTTCATGACTTGCCACATGAAGGCATCTCAACATCTACCCTGTCAAGTCCCCTTAGGATCTTGTATGTTTAAATAAGGTCAGCCCGCATTCTCCACTGAAATATCTAACTGACAAGAGCAGCAAAGTTTCTGATCATTACAGTTGGCCTGAGGAAAAGTTACCGGTTAATGCTGATTCACTGAACGAAAAGGAGAAGAACGAAAATGAGTAAAGAAAAACATCTGAAAGGGAGGGGAAGGGGAGGAAAATAAGCAGGAAGTTGGAGTAGTAAGGGAGAGGAAAAAGAACAAAAGAAGGGAATGGTGATGGAGTGAAAGGAGGCAGAAGGGAACCAGAAAATGGAAGATGGAGAGCTCAGACTAAAGCAGGAGATACGTAGAAGAATAGAAAGAAGGAAGTGAGAGAGATTTGGGAAAGAGTAAGGAGGAAAGATGGAAGGACTGGGAAGGGTGATTCAAAATAGGAATCAGAAGAGGAAAAGGAGAGGCTGTGAGGGAGTAAAGAGTGAAAACAAGAGGTGGTGAGAAGGAAGGAGAGAGTTGGCAACAATCTCACAGTAGAAATCAGCTGTGTCCATGATATCAGGACTCAATGCCATTTTCTTATACAATGTTTCTACCCAGACATTCACCCAACAATGCAGTTGCTAAGTTGGAAAAGTGAGAGACTATTTTCTCTGCAAACTCAAAATCCACCCAGGATTTTGAGGTCAAATTAAAGTCAATGTAATGTTGTCTGGAGCAATTCTCACAGTGAAATAGTCCAGGAAAAACTAAAATCCTTGCTGGTGAGGCAACCTATCCCTCATGTTCACATCCCCTCATGTTTGCTCAACCCTTCAATATGATCATGGCTGATGTTTTACCTCACTAACCCCTTAGAAACAGCTTCTTCCACACCGCTATCAGACTTTGGAAATAAATGACCTCTTTCACATCTCTCCCCCGGTGTCCTGTCACATCTTCAAACCCTTAAGGCTACCTCTTCATTTATTGTCACTTTTTAATTTCTTTTTGCATTACTTCAGCTTGCAATACTACATTTTGTTTCATTCTGTTTTTGATATGCTTGTTGCTCTAATCACTGTCATGTTTATTATTAACATGTATTGTTGGCACTGTGAGCTTTTTAGGAGCAAGGAATTTCACTGCACCCTAAGTGAATATGAGAATCAACGAACCAAATTTTATCTAATCTTGTATCCATTCCTTCCCTTAATATCTACAATGTTGCTGATTGTACTTTTACCCATAAATCTCCAGGAACTATTCCCAGCTTGCCAAGCTTCACACATCATATGACCTCTAACTGGTTACATATAGTTGCGATCGTCATCTCTTTTAGTCTCACTGGAATTATGAGACCAATTATACTTACATTTTCAAAACATGGTGTGAGGCACATGTACTCCATGCCAGCTGGACGATCCACACACTGCAAACCTCCCGGGCAAGTGATGTTAAGTACTGTACATGCATTGGAATCTACTTCGCAATTCTTCCCTTCAAATCCTGCAAGAAATTAAATAGCAAGATATAGGTAGGAGAAGGCAATCACTGAGAAGAGTTCAACAGCAGTAACCAGGACTTAATACACCCGATAGAAATTAATTACATCATTTTAACGATCAATGTTAAAGCTCATGCAAAATTTAACCTTTGCTGACATTTTTGAATAGATTGTGAGTGTACTTGTACATTGCTGTGGTTTTTTTTTCGTATATCCCTGAGAAATCTGAGTGTCAGACTGTGCTCAGTGTGTTGTGTTTTTTCCTGCCCAGATAAAGCAGGGAAATAGCTGGGATGATCTCTGAATACTTGTTTGGGGGAATGCCTGTTGGATTACTAGTGCAATCTGTTAACACAAAACATAATAGGAATTTGGAACTTCCTTCCCCCAAAATAGTGTTTTAACCAGGAGTCAATTAAACATTGCAAAACTGAAATTGACTGTTTATATTATGACTGAGAACTAAGAGGTTATGGGACAAGGGTAGATACTCCTTTCAGAAACAGACAAACTATCTGAATAAAGCCCTGTTGGAATAAAGTCCACTACCACTTCTATCCTACTGTTATCAGACTCTTATATGATAAGGTTGACTCTTGACCTCATGATCTACCTCATTATGATCTTGCACATCAATTATCTGTGCTGCACTTCTTTAGGTAGCTTTTACATTTCATTCTGCATTGTTATTGTTTTTCCTTATTCTATACACTGTGTCATGCGTCTAAGCCATTAACTACTGGATTATTGGTAAAATAATACAATTACATTGCTAATATTCCCAGAATGGCACCACTGTACTAGAACACTAAAAAAACGGAACCCCTTCATGTTACGTAGACAGGATCATCTGAATTCTATAGTGAAGAGAAGAGTATCTTGCTCTCAGCTTTGGAGAGAACAGGTTCTACAGCTCAGCAAAGCTGAAGCCTCTAATTTTTCCACAAATACTACTCTAATTTATTTTATGCTCCTCACGTTTCCATCAACTATCCTCTGCCCCCCCCCCCACACCCCTCCAGTACTCAGATTCTACCACTCACCTACAGACCAGAGGAAATCTACAGCAGCCGATTAATCTAAAACCAGCATGTTACTGGGATATAGGAGGGCATTGAAAAACCTGAAGCACCAAAGGAATCTGACGTGGTAACAGGGAGAATGTACAACCTCCGCACAGACAGCACCGGAGATCAGGATTGAATCCATTTCACTGGAGTTACAAACGAGATCTGCAACAGCTGTACCACGGTGGCATCCAAGGACATCTTGCATGCTTTCTTTCTCCAGTGCAAACTGTGCAGTGAGCAGGTAAAATCTAAAAGGATTTTGTTAAATGGTAAACAGGGACACTGATCTAAGCTGAAATCTCACACTTCATTAAACCACAAAAGCCACTTATACAATGGCTTATAAAACTGCTCATTTGATATAAACCAGCTGCACACCCCTGGAGAATGCTCACATATCCCATCAGTTCTTTTCCATGCATTCTGCTCTGCCCCAGTGTTTTTTAACAAAATCACTTCGGCCTCTTAATTAGATGTCTGAGACACCTTCTTACTTTCAAATAACCCTACAAACCACCAGAATCACTGTAGATAGTTTTCTACCTGCCATACACACAGGTCATTATTCCTGTTGCAAACAAGTATTCCTGTAATGAATACATTTAATGCACCCAGTGTCATAGTATGCCACAGTCTGATGATTTGATACTACAGCTGCACCCCCTCAACAAAGATAACCTCCTATATTTGAACCTGAACTACATAAGGTGATGACTTTCCCTCTGTTAGGAAAGGAGGCTTCCCAGCCCATTCCATAATTCACCAAATGCAATGCTTATGCTTTCTTCACCATCTTTCTGTTTTGACATAATTTCACTCAGCAGACTTTTAGGGCAGACAGTTCCAGATTTTTACTACATTTTGTGTGAAAAACTGCTTCCAGATTTGCCTCCTAAATGACATCTTTAATGTCGAGATTCTGGTGCGAGACTATCTGATTCTTTTGCTGTATTCTTTGTTGTCCCTTCAGAGAAATTTGTTTATCGGCTTAATTTCCATTCAATCATTTTTACATTTGATCAGATTATTTTCAACAATCAACTTTCTTAATCATAAACACACGAGATACTGCAGATGCTGGAAATCCACAGTAACACCCACAAAATGCTGGTCAGGCAGCTTCAATGGAGAGGAATAAAGTGTCAACATTTTGGGCTGACACCTTTCATCAGGACTGGAAAGGAAGTGGGAAGAAGTCAAAATAAGGAGGTGAGAGGAGGGGAAGGAGTACAAGCTGGAAGGTGATAGGTGAAGCCCGGTTAGGGAAAAGGTGGATGGGTGAGGGTGAGAAGCCAGGAGGTGAAAGGTGATAGGAGGTGATCTGTCTTCTGTTCCCTTCCTTTCCAGTCCCGATGAAAAGTCTTGGCCTGAAACATTGACTGTTCATTCCTCTCCATAAATGCTGCCTGACCTGCTAAATTCTTCCAGCATTTTGTGTGTGTTACCACTCTGAGTCAGCAGGAAAGTGATGAGAAGTATTGCTAACAGTGCTATTGAGTTGCACTCACTCACCAATAACCTGCCTACTGATGTCTACTTGGGGCTTCACCTGGAATGCTTCACGACAGACCTCATCACAACCTTGGCCCAAACATGGATGAAAGAGATCAGTTGCAGAGATGAAGAATGAGTGCATGCCCTTGATATCATGAGTGTTTTATGAAATATGGCACCATGGAGCCCAAGATAGAATTGAAGCCGTTGAGCATCAATGAGAGCTGGAGTTGCCTTTGAAATGGATTATGGGTGGTTGTCCTAGCCCACAGGACATCATCACCTCAGGGTATCTCCTAGACACTGCTGCTTCATCAATGCCCTTTGTTCCATCATAAGATGAGAAGTAGTGATATTGACTGATGACTACCTGAAGTTCATTTATATTTTTAATATCTCAGCAAGAGAAGCAGTCCATTTGTTCATACAGCAAGACTCAGACAAAATTCAGGCATGGGCTGACGAGTGGCAACTAACATTTGGATCACTCAGGTGTGAGAGAGGTCCAAATAATCTACTCCTGATATACAGCAGCACTACCATAACAGAGTAACCCACCATTAACAGGCTGGAAGTCAGCATTGACCAAAATCTCAACAGCACCAGTTACTTCATGACTCTTAAATGCCTTCTAAAGCAGTGCAGAGCAAAAATATTCAGTTGTAATATTACTATACCAGCTCACTCCACCCTGCAAAACCCTCCTCACCAGTTTCCTGGGGAATAGTACTGAATGCAACCTGATGGAATCCAAGATATCGAAGTTTACAAAACAATATTATCTTTGGAGTTGCAAGCTGCCAATTGCTTATGTAATTTTTTTTGTAGATTCTACTATTTTTCTTTCATGTAAAGGCCTTCAAGAAAATGAATCTCAGGGTAGTATATGTTAACATATATTAACTGAGATGATAAATTACTTTTGAAATTTGAACTTTGACCCACTGAAACAATAATGAAACTGTCAAGTAGAAAGCGGCCTGAACCAAAAGAGAGAAGGACTGTGAGAGGTTACAAATGATGCTGGTGTATCAAGCTCTGGTTAATCACCACTACAGCAGGACATCTAGTTCTTGTACACCCCTTAGGATGGAACCATTAGCCTAGAAAGGACCATGCTGATTTATTTGAAGGAGGCTATGTTAAATGACAGAATTACAGGGACAGTAAGCAAAGATGAGACTTGCATTCCGTTTGATATGGTAAACATAGGACAATACTTTCCCATGCATTTTGCTGTTCTCATTCTGTGATGAATGTAAACTTTTCGCACTGCCATAGCGACATTCCTTCCAATGCCGCTTGATTCTGGTTTTCTCAGCAGTGTTGCAAATAGCACGTAGGTGGCCCATTACATTATAAAATCCTAAATCATGCTGCTTTGCATTTTAGATGATATATGATGCTCTGTGGGGAAATACAGATTGTAATTCAATTTCTCTTGCCTTCTCTTTCTCATAAGCAAGTCAAAGAGGTTCCCTGTGGTTAGCAATGTACTGTAACTGGAATGCCATGATAAGAATGCACCTCATTAAACGTGATGACTTGAAAAGAAGAAGCAGAAAATGGAAAATGGAAAGCTTCAAAGGACAAGAAACTAAAGAGCCAAAATGAAGTGAATTTAAGATGGGAAGAAAATTCCTTGACCACAAAGGCAGTATTTTTGTCAGGCATTCACCAGTGCCCAGGAATGGAGGAGGTTATATAAAGTGTTGGATACAGCCCAGTGATTCACAAGTAAAGCTCACGCCACCAATGAATATATTTACATGAAGCAGTGACACAAGAAAGCAGAGTCCACCATCAAAAACCTGCACCAGCAAGGCTATTCCTTTATTGAGCAGGAGGCACAGAGGCCTACTTCATTCACAATCATTCTGAACTCATTCTACAACCTACTGACTCGCATTCAAGGTCTCCTTACAACTCATGCTCTCAGTGTTATTCTTATGAGCACAACTTTTCTTTTTTTGCTCATTTGTTGTTAGTCTCTCTCTGTGCTTATGTATTGCTTTTCATAAAACTTTATTGTGCTTCTTCTTTTCTATAAATGCCTGCAAGAAAATGAACTGATCGTAGCATATGGTAAAATATATGTACTTTGATAATATATTGACTTTAAACTTTGAGGAAATGGTTATGAGATCTTAGAACATTACTCAATGAAGAACTGAATCATGGAAGTTTAGGTCAACCTTTTTTATACCATGGACCCATACCATTAAGGAAAGGGTCCATGGATCACTGGTTGGGAATTCCCACCTAAAGCAAAATACAGCTGATGCTAGTGGTAATTTTTATCTTTATCTCTTTTCTGTGTTGACGGTGGGTTATTTCAGTGAAAAAATGAGGTGCAGTTTCCAGACTTTCTGTTGGAGCTGTGTGAGGACCAAAAGGTCATAGTTCTTAAAGCAAATTGTAAGAGGCCATAGGGTTGGAGTAGGAGTAGAGACCGGAGAATTCAGGCCACCGATGACTAGACATTCAGGCTCAATCTTGGAGATCATATGAAAATCTTTTGCAAGACAGTCATCCAAACTGTGTTTGAATTCCCCAATGTAAAGAAGACCACATTGAGTGCTTTGAAAGAAGTATATCAGATTGGAGAAAATAGAACTATTATTAGCTTGTAAAACCCTGCTGGAAACTTATCACCCACGTCTCACAGTCAGACCCGAGCATTCATGACACCATTTATAAATTGCTTTGGGGATTTTGGGTTTGACAGCCAGAACTGGGAATTGTGCCAGTCTACCCTCCTGCTGGAAGCTCTTTCACAAACAGGTAGGTAGGGAACTGGCATCTGCCAAAGTAACCAATTCCAGAGAAACTGCATGAAACAACAGTCACTTGCAAATATTACAGAATCTTGCTCTGAGAAGAATTATGGGAATAATGCACACATTATTTTACACTGAAAGTATTTCATCCTTCAGGAAATTCCATCTTAGTTTCAAACATTTGGTGATGGATGTGGTATCAGATCTGCCTACAAAGTTTTAGGGTGGAAGGTTGTGGATCAAGTCTCACTCTGGGTATCAATTTATCTTGAATTGTCAGTTGCACTTAATCTGAATTTTGAAATTTAAATGAAATTCTAATGTTCTTTGGGATGAGAGTTCCAGATGCCATCTAACCTTGCATGAGGAAATAAAGAAATGTTTCCTGTCATGATCCAATATATGGTACAGCTGTTTCTAAGAATAAGATTTTAGTATGAGCTGGGGTATTAAGGTATTAGGCAGGTTGAGAGAATGAAGACAACTTTGGGAGTATTCAGGGTGGCAAATCCATGCGTGAGTGGTTCGGTGATGCATTAAAATTGACAAGAATGTTGCACGGACTTGAGAGCCTGAGTTACAAAGAGAGGTTGGGCAGGTTAGGATGTTTTTTCTTGGACGATATGTACAAAACCATGTGGAGCATAGATGGCATGGATGGACAGGAATTTTATTTCCGGCCCTGGAAATGGAATCAGAAACTTGAGGACAGAGGTTTAAAGTGAGAGGGATAAGATATTCAATGGACCTGAAGGGAAACTTGTTCAAGCAGAGAGTGGTACATACAGTAAATGGGGAGAGCTACCTGAGTAAGTGGTTGAGGCAGGTGCAATAACAACATTAAAATATACTGGAACAATACATGGATGGGAAAGTTTTGGAAGGATGTGGGCTACATGCAGGCAGATGGATGTAGTTTAGATGTACATCTTGTCCAGCATGGATGAGTTGGACAGAAGAACCTGTTTCTTTGCTGTTGGAATCGGGAACTCCCGTCCCAGTGAACACTGGCAATTAATAAAAATAGGATAAAGGGCAATCCGGCAACCAGTTTAACATCTCATTCAACTGAATGTATGATTTCCTCAGTGCTGCACTGGAATATTAACATAAGTTTTGTGTTTCTATCTGCAGGGAAACTAATTAATGAAATCTGTTGAGGCTGCTTCCTGATTCGCTGCCTGGCGTGGTAGCACCAGTACACAGGATTGTAAGAGGCTTCAGAGTGTTGTACGTTTTTGATTATGGGCACGAGCCTCCACCAATCGAGGAGATCTTCCTCAAGAATGCAGTATTCATTAAGGACCCTCACCATCCCTCCTTGCAGTGCTACCATTAGGGAGGAGGTCCAGGAGCCTGAAGACCCTCTCTCAGCATTTTCGGAACAACATTTTCCCCTTTGCATTTAGACTTCTGAATACTTCAGGAATGAATGAACACTAACTCACTATTCCTCCTTTGTAAAAATCATTTATTTATTTTACTGTAAATGATTGTAATTTGTTATGCTTGCATTTGTTATACTACTGTCACAAAACGACACCTTAAATCACTGATGACAAACGTGATTCTATTCTAACTCTAAGAATCTTAACAAAGCAGTTTTAGATGCACCTGCCAATGAAAACAGTTTTGCTTTGTTTCCTCCAGAAGCTGCTGCAAATATCCAATTAGATTACTCCTTAATATTCTGAATCAAGGAAATATACTGTAAGTTAATGTAGTAATTACAAAACACAATTAAAATCAGCATGTTCTCAGAAATTAACTTGTACTTTGATGAAAAATAAAACTAGACCAACTTACCAATGGGACAGTTGCAATTGTAATATCCAACATAATCATTGCAGATGCCTCCATGCTTGCATGGGTTTGAAGAGCATTCATCAATTTCCGACTCACAATGAGCCCCTGGTAATTTGAGAAGAACAGGTATTAAAATGAGTTTCATGTGAAATGTTCATTTCTGCTGTCTTGTTTATATTGCACCACAATGGACAAGTAATTTATTACAACATGCTCTCTGATCACTCAAATGAGCTGAATGATGCACTGATGCATTACGAACAAACACAAAGGTATTTTTGGGCTCACTTTAGGGCTTAAAGAAGGCATGACACCCATGTTATTTCATTCTACAAATGACTACAAAGATAATCAATTTTGAATTTATTCTACAAAGGAAGGATGGGATCATTCATCTGTACTCAAATGTCAACAATTATTTTACTGCAAGATGATCACATTGAAGCAACTCAAAATGGTCAATACAACTCATTGTCTTTGGATTTTAATTGGTAGTTAGCTACTTAAATTGAACTTCCATTCACAAATAAAGTCATGCAATAAATGAACGGTCAGTTCATTTCTATGGTAAAATTGGTTGAGGAAAATCCTTCAGTGCTGTACAGAGATACAGTTTAGAACAGGCAGACAAGACTTCTGTATGCTGCTGCGGATTTCGTTCATAAAATTATTACCATTTGTTGCAACATCTGTACTAATAGCTCTCATTGCAATCACCAAAGCAGTTATAATCATGCCTTTGTCATGACTGGTAAAATCCCCTGTCCTGTGGCATGCAGAGTGGAGATATCAAGAATGAAGTTGATCAGATAGATCAGCATTAATGAGCATAGCCTTAGTCATTCATGAACTGACGACATGACGTACTTCTCAACAAAAAAAACGTCATGGAAAGCCTACAGTTTGCTTCACTAAAAAATTATTGTAGCGGATGGGTCATCAACTGAAGATTTCAAAATAGCGTTAGATACCTGCTCTGGTCATGAAGGTCTACAGAGCCATGGAAAATACAGAGTTAAGGTACAGATTACAGATCTAAATGGTGGGTCCACCTCAAGAAGTGAAGTGGACAATAGCTTATGGAGCAATGACTGATGCATAACTAAAACTGAGAATGTAATGAATTCAAAGTCACCAGCGTAACCTTACTCCCCGGAACAGCACAAGAGTTGTCCCACTCATGTTCGCCAATTTACTTACTTGGGAAATTTAGAAGAAGAAACTATTTCTTGAGCTCTAGAAGCCTAAGACCCTTCAGGGCAAAGGAACTACTGTCTTGCATCCCATCAATCTCCTGTCATTTCCTCCACTACAGGTGCACACTGTAGCCAGCACACCGCGATAACTCAGTGTCAGCCCCACCCAAACTTCTGCAGTCCACCACTAAACTGGAGAGGATCAGCAGGCACAAGGAACACCACAATCCCCTCCAAATCATACTATCCAGACCAGGAAGTATTCAGAATCAGAATCAGGTTTATTATCACCAACATGTGACGTGGAGTTTGTTAATTTAGCAGCAGCAGTTCAATGCAATACATAATCTAGTAGAGAGAGAAGAAAAATAATAAACAAGTAAATCAACTATGTACACTGAATAGATTATTCAAAAATGTGCAAAGACAGAAATACTGTATATTAAAAAAAATGAGGTAGTGTCCAAAGCTTCAAAGTCCATTTAGGAATCAGATGGCAGAAGAGAAGAAGCTGTTCCTGAATCGCTGAGTGTGTGCCTTCAGGCTTCTATATCTCCTACCTGATGGTAACAGTGAGAAAAGGGCATACCCTGGGTTCTGGAGGTACTTAATAATGGATGCTGCCTTTCTGAGACACCGCTCTCTAAAGATGTCCTGGGTGTAGGCTCGTACCCAAGATGGAACTGACTGGATTTACAATCTTCCACAGCTTCTTTCGGTTCTGTGCAGTAGCCCCTTCATACCAGACAGTGATGCAGCCTGTCAGAATGCTCTCCACAACTACAGAAGTTTTTTAGTGTATTTATTGACATGCCAATTCGCTTCAAACTCCTAATAAAGTATAGCCGCTGTCTTGCCTTCTTTATAACTACATCAATATGTTGGGACCAGGTTAGATCCTCAGAAATCCTCACTGTCAATGGGTCTAAATCCTGCAACTTTCTGCTCCAAGTGCTTTCAAAGAGACTGCAACAGTTCAAGAATGGGCTTCAGCGACAGGTTACTATCGATGCAATGCTCCTCAGACAGGATGAAGAGGTCAATACTCCCCAATGCCATTAGGCTTTACAATTCTACCGCCAGGACTTAAGAACTTTTTAAAGCTATTATTAATGCTTTTTGAGATGGTGATTTAGATGCATATCATATTTTTTTTTACTGAGTTAAGTATTGTATGTAATTAGTTTTGCTACAACAAGTGTATGGGACATTGGAAAAAAAAAAGTTGAATTTCCCCATGGGGATGAATAAAGTATCTATCTATCTATCTACTCTTAACTTTTGAAGGGCATTTAAGGGTGTACAATAAATACTGGCCTTACCACTAATGCCCAGAACTTTAAAAATCAATCAATAAAAAGAAGTTTGTATTTTTTTCTAAACAGCCTTTGTTTGCTGAGTAAATAATTTCATCCTCTCTCGCTATGATCTTACCCTACAAGAAAAAGAATTGTGACTGATTATTGGATAGAATAATTCTGGCAAAAGTTAAGGTTGTTTAAAAGGTTCAAAGTGCAGAGAAAATTTGCATGGCTGCTGCAGGCTTTGAGCAACTGAGTTAGAGGGAAATGTTGAAAAGGTTAGGACATTATTCCCTTGAATGTAGGAAATTGAGGGCAAATTTGGTGGAAGTATACAAAATTATGAGGGGTACAAGCTTTTTCCCCTGAGGTTGGGCGAGACTAGGTCAAGAGGTCTTGGCTTAAGGGTGAAAGGTGAAATGTTTAAGGGGAACATGAGGGGAAACTTCTTCACTCAGACAGTGGAGTGAGCTGCTAGCCAAAGAGGTGGACACAGGTTGGATTTCAACAGTTAAGAGAAATTTAAGATGGTAAAAGGATTGGAGGGGTATGGAGGACTATGGTCCAGGTACAGATAAATGGGACTAAGCAGAGTAACAGTTCAGTAGTTACTAGATGGGTCAAAGGGCCTGTTTCTATGCTGTGCTTCACTCTATGATTCTATGACACTACATGCCTGAAAAAATACTCAAGGTTTTAAAAAGGAATGTTGCTTGATTAAAGCTCCCATGCCAGGATATTGCATGTGTAATCCTGAGGTGTAAAGACTGGCATGAGTCACCAACTAACCCTTGGTCACAGATCCTCATCCACAGATCACCTGCTTGGACTCGAGCTGTTATATTTTCAATGACTCCTTCCTATCTGCAGGCTGACAGTCTGTGTTATCTATCAGAGCTATGAAGAATGGCTGCTTTGCTTTGGTTCTTCATTCATATTCCTTCTGGTACTGGAGGTTATTCAGCCCAAGTCATTGTCACATCTCACAGCAAACCTCTAATGCATCCACCAAAGAAGGAAGCACCTGAATGATTATCTATCTCAAGGATGTTCAGGCCATAAGTAGAGTTAAAGAAAAATTACATTTTTAAATTGAATGTTATAAGGAGGATTCTCTAATCAGTTGTCTTGGAAACAACTTGCCAAACTGCTGCAAACCCCAAATATGAAATTTTGTGTCACTACAAAGAAATCATAATTAAGTCATGCTCATTGTTCCTTGGCCTAAGTTACTCTTGCAACTAAGCACTTCACTTCATGCATGGAATCCTACAGACACCTTCGAAAAATATATTAAAACACTGTCAACAACACTAGTACTCACGGTCTAAGAATATCCACTTGCCAAATTGCAAGTACTAATAAATCAAACACATAAATAAAAATATAAATGCGCTTTAGAAGTTTTATATACATTTTTAAGAATTAATTTCTTGATAAATCACAACACACAAATACAAACGTAATACTGAAAAATTATAGCAGGTATATTGACTTAAAATAAAAATAATTCTGAATTCTGAATGCTGCCCAGTCTCATGTCATTCAGACTGGAAATACTTTCTGCCGTGTTAATAATATGAAAATCTCATTAATGAAATGTCGAGCATGCTTTTTAAGATATTATCAAATAATTATATTTGGGCTACTGATAGGTAATATATGGATATTCTGATTATAAATATAAACTCTCAGAGGCCACTTTACAAGGTACCTCCTGTACCTAATTAAGTGGTCATTGAGTGTATGGTCATAGTCTCTGGCTGTAGTCCATCAACTTCGAGGTTCGACACATTGTGCAGTCAGAGATGTGCTTCTACACACTACCATTGTAATTTGTGGTTATTTGAGTTACTGTTGCCTTCCTGTCAGCTTCAACCAGCCTGTCCATTCTTCTCTGATGCCTCTCATTAACAGGGCATTTTTGCCCACAGAGCTGCCACTCACTGGATGTTTTTTTTTGCACACCATTCTCTGTAAACTCTAGAGACTGGTGTATGTGAAAATCCCAGAAGATCAGCAGTTTATGAGATACTCAAATCACCCCGTCTGGAACCAATAAGCATTCCACAATCAAAGTCACGTAGGTCACATTTCCATAAGACCATAAGATATAGTAGCAGAATTAGGCCATTTGGTCTATCGAGTCTCCTCCAGCATTTAATCATGGCTGATCGATGTTTCCTCTCTGCCCCAATCTTCTGCCTTCAGACATTTCAGTTTCCCAAGAACAGTCTGCCTAGTGCTCTTTCCCAATCAATTTTGGTCAGCTTATCTTCGGTATCAACAACAACTTAACCTTCTTGCCATGTCTGCATGCTTTTATGCTTTAAGTTGCTGCCACCTGATTGGTTGATTAGATATTTGCATTTAATAATCAGGTATATAGGTAAACCTAATAAAGTAGCCACTGAGTGCATATATATTAGTTCATAAAAGATTTTACATTACTGAGTACATGAATATATTTTCTCTCATATGGTTGAGTTTGAACCAAAACTTCATCCAGAAATTCAACTCAAAGATGCAAGAGATTTGTACCTGATTGGCCAACAGCTCTCATATGTAAATTTTATGGAGATAAATTTGGAAAACTAGGTCCAGGCTCAGAGTTGCGGTGATTGACTTTATTTTTTTCTTCACACAATCTAGCTTAATTTACATAAAATATCTTAGAATACCAAGATATTTTCAAGTAAATCAAGCAGGATTGAAGAGTAACGAATATTTTAACGTGATCCTGTGTAATGTTAAGCTCACTCTAGAATCCCAATGAGTTGAACAGCCCTTCTCACCTTTGGCATTTGCAGTATCTCTTAATTAAGTCAGCCATGACCTGGCCTTGGGATCTCCAATATATCTATTCTTAGTGTGCTTGGTTAGTTCCAATAGCAGAGCACCTTCTTTCTGTAAGGTGATTGCTGTTCTAATTTGTTCAAACAAAAATGCAGTTGCTGCATGACTAATTCTCACTTAGAATTTAAAAATATCAGGGATACAAAATTGAAGATTCTGAGTAGAATTCAAACAAAATTCTGAGCATCTGAAGTGTAGTTTAATGTCAATGCTTGTCTCACACAGAAACCTCGAGTCCACCAGGTGGAAACAAGACCTAACTGCAGTGCAAAGATAATAACATTTACAAGGACTGCTGTCCCAAGAAAGCAGCATCTACCTTCAAAGACCCCCACCACCCAAGCCATTCCCTCTTCTCACTACTACCATTGGGTAGGAGGTACAGAAACCTTAGATCCCACAGCTCCAGGCTCAGGAACACTTACTACTCTACAGCCATCAGGCTCCTGAACAGGTGCGCATAATTTCATTCACCACTGCTCCGAACTGATTCTGTTACCCCCATAGACTCACTTTTAAGTACTGTTTATAGCTCATGTTCTCAGAATTATTTTTACTTGTTCAGCTTGTCTTCTTTTGCACATTAGATGTTTGAGAGTCTTTGCTTATTTTTAATTTTCGAACATTCTATTGTATTTCTTTTTTCCTGTAAATGTCTGTAAAAAATGAATCTCAAGATGGTATGTGGTGGCATATACAGTACATTATTCAATAATAAATTTAACTTTGAACTTTTGCACCTGAATTATAGAGACAGAGGCAATCAGTCTCTACACAGGAGGTGCACGTGTACAGTAACACTGATAAATCCAGTATGGAATTCAGGAGAAATATCTTCACTAGAGAGGTGAAACTCTGGAAACCCCTACCTACATCATGGAACAAAGATATATTGATGGAATGCAGATATATTGAATGAGAGCTTAGATTTGCAAGATGGAGGAAGGAGTATTAAGAAATGTTGATAGAATGAGATGAAAAGGGATGGGAGGAGGCATGGGTAGAACTTAACTGCTGATATAAACCAGCTGAACTGTGTAATCCATTTTTGATTGTGAAGACTTAGGAACTATTACAACCTTGGCTCTCAGGAAATAATGCAAAGGAGTCAGGCCACAACAGGAATTTCAAAACCTAATATATTTTTTAAATTAAAGCTAAAGTGAAGTGAAAAATGGTGATGTGTGGTGTGGTAGTGCTGGCTGCTGAATGGGGGAGAGAGAGAATAGGAATGGTCTTGTCTATAAGCAGTCCCCAGCAGGTACTGGCAATGGAAGGATAGTTGCAGGTGTCCCAGGGAATTGTAACACAGATTAAAGGCCAGGAAATAGACAGGAAAATAACAACTCTATCCTGAAGAAGGTTGCTCTGGGCAACCTAAGGCTGTTGCAGTAATGCATACAGCATTTTTAAAAAGGATAGTAGGCGTAAGCAGACACCAGGTACACTTACAACCTCAAAAGGACATCGGTTGGCACGTTGTCACTTTCACAGATGTGGCAAAGCATCAGGTCATACCCCTGCAGGAATAAACTTCACTGCATTAAACACTTGTTAGAATTCCTCATGCTGTGGAGGAAGGGTTATGGTCTGTATACACAATGAGTGGAGAATTGGAAAAAATATAGCCATCAAAATGATTCCGGGCAATAATAAGGGCTAAAGCCTCCTTCCCTATTGTGGAGTACAGCTTCTGATGGACCTCAAATAGCACACAGGATGCTCCATGCCCAATGAATTATTTTAGAGGAGCACAGCCCCCCAACATCAACATCACTAGCATTACAGCTAGCTTAAAAGGCCTGTTGATTTCAGGAGCTACATGGACAGGAGCACTACTCACCAATGCCTTCAAATTCTCAAAGGTATACTGACATGTCTCTGTCCAAACATAATGGACACTGGGACTGAGCAGCTTAGCTAAGGGTGTAGCAACAGTTGAAAATTTTTTGCAAAAACTTGTATAGTAACCTGCCATTTCAAGGAGACGTTTCAGCTCTTTCTGGGATGCTGGCACATCAAGATTCACAATGGCCTATACTTTAGTTTCAACAGGGCAGAGTTGACCATGGCCTTCAACCTTACCCAGGTAGGCAACTGTAGCTTGCCCAAATTCACACTTGGGAGAGGGTCTGGTCTAATTTACAGCCATTAGCTGCTTGAACATTGCCTCTAACCGGGCTTTATGTTGAGACCAGATAGAGCTGTAAATGACCAAATCATCAAGGTAAGCTTCACAACCTCCAACTCCTTCCAGCCCCTTACTGACCAGATGCTGAATATGTCAGCCTGTTTTATCCAGTCAAGCAAAAGTGACCTTTAATGCAGAACAAATATCTTCATCCGCAGCATTAACCCACCTTTCACATTCTCCTCAACCTTCTCCATCTTTCTGTGTTATGGACCACTCAGGTGTATTTTTTTAGTTTCTGGGATGAGTGGCTAAATGATAAGGGGAGACTGAACCCAACAGGTCAGACTCCCTCATGGACACATATGCAATTTTGAGTCAGATGCTGAGAAGCTGAAACGGGGACAGAGTCTCAGGATAATTGGTCAGTCCCTTAAGTATTATATGATGAAGAATTTATTGTTCCGGATTTAAATATCTTTGGAGTTCTCTGTCTCACAGGGAACCAGTGGAGGATTAATTGTTGTATTTTTTCTCAAAAAAAGATCGATAGGCTTCTGGATGTTAAGGAAATCAATTGAAGAGGGAACAGAACCAAAACAAGGTGCTAATGTAGCTAAGGTTGAACATGATCTTAATGAAGTCCAGAACTATTGCTACTTCCTCTAGATGCTAACCACTGAGTTTAGTTTGGACTGAGATTGCAGATCTGGTCACTACCAGGGAATGAAAGGTCAGGCTTTAGTGTGTTATTGAAAACAAAGTTCAGAATAACCATGATCACACTGAGTGGCAAATCAAATTCTAGAGGCCATATAGCTTTTTTTCTATTACTTATGTTTATTATTCTCTACCAGCAGAAATTAATTTAAATTGCAGTCAGTGAAAAATGCCTTTGTTGCATCAGTCCTTCAGGACTGGAAGAATTGCCCTTTGAAGAGGTATGGGTTTTCCGTGTACTGTATAGCAAGAGCTTTTCATGGAGATTTGCAACTGAATTAACCAACAATGGGATTAAGGTTTATCTGTTCATTTCATGGACATAAACACTTCACATGGTATATTATTCATAATGTCTTAATATTGAGAGTTAATTAAAGCAGCACCTCCAGCTTTCAATGGCTGTCAATCCTTTCTGATATGCAGAAGTTTCCATCCAAGTTGTATTATAACACATTTTTTTCTTCTGTCCTTAGAGGTAAGTCAATTATCATTTTTTGTGTTTCATTTTTGCTTCAACCATACAATTATTTTGCCATATGAAATTAAAATGATTCAGATATGACATTCCAACATAACACAGCAGCACGAGTTTGTTCAGTCTTTCTTTCCAGCTAACTAAAAGAATGTTTCCAACGGGGAAATGTAGAGATTTTTACAATGGAAATTGCCCTTAATGTTGTAATATCTCTGGCATTTTTGTGCTTGGATTGGACTATCATCTGGATATCAGCAATATTTTGGCTTAATTTCTGCTCACGTGTAGACTTCTCTTCATGATTTATCCCGTCATGCCAGGAACTTGACTGATTCATTCTGCAACAGGCAAAGTTCTTCATGAGGCTAGTATCAATAGAAGGGCAGAGATAAAGAAATGAATGGCTCTGGTGTTGCTTTTAAATACACTGTTAGGGAGCTTAAGTTTGATTCTTTTATTTGGGACTGATATAATGTTTCAGGTGAGTCATTTCTCCCAACTACCACAGCCCAAAATAAAAATAACTAATACTGTGTTCTTAACAATATTCCTTTGCCAACGGGAGAATTTTGAAAATGGTGAGGTGGTTGCAAGATAAAAGGGGGCTCTTTAAAGCTATGGTGCATAGGATTTTTTTTCCCCCACAGAACTCGCTATGAATATTGCAGAGGCTGGCAATTAAAGAGGAGGGAGATTAATTTTTGAAAGATCAGGAAATTGAGGACAATTTAGAACTGCCAAAGAAGAGGAGTTGAATCCTGGAACAGATCAGCCATGATGATATTGAAAAGTAATGAAGGATTGAGAGGTCAGATCTCTCAAGGATTGAGAGGTCTTGCTCCTACTTTCTTATGTCCATGTGCCTGGGTGAGCATAAGCTCCCCGAGCTGGACCTTAAAGATCTCATCAATGTTATTACCTCTGGCAGCACAGAGATACAGCTAGCGGAGCTGCAGACATACAGTTTCAGAGACCCAGGTTCAATCCTGATCCTCTGATTGTGATTGCACACTTTTCATGCAACTGTGGCTTCCTCTCACTTCCCAAAGACATGCTGGCTGATAGGTTGACTAGCTTGTAGGCGAGCAATAGAATCTGAGGGCAAGTTGACAAGAATGTGGGGAGAACAAAAGATGAAATTAATGTAAGATTAGTGTAAATGGGTGGTTGATGCTCTGGTAGTGAGGTCCTTGTTGGTTGAAGGTCCTGCTTCCATGATATACCTATGACTCACCTAGGTTTGGCAATTTATGTTGTAAGTACTCGATTCATTGACTTGAAACTTGTCCTAGAAAAAGACCCAGAACATGCATTAGTCCTTAGCATGTTTCCAACCTTTTTGTCTGTCTTGGCCAGCTTTCTATTATGATTGTGCCAACCATCCCCTGATTAGGGATGGAAGGCAATTATATTACAAAGCTTAATTAGGCAAATGTATAGAAAGAGTTAAGTTGGGGTAGTAGCATATGATTCAGAACGTACTGTATCTATGCTACCATCATAATGTTCCCTCCTTAACTTCTCAAGAATTGATATCACATTTCCCAAGGGTAGAATAAATGAGGAAATCATTTTAACTGTTGATTTTGAGAATTTATTAATTTCTGTTTTTCTTTCTCTATAAAGCACATTTTTTGTCTGTTACCACTAATTATTGATTCCAAAATTGCACTGGATGCATGTACATTAATTTATAATTTAGCTCACTGCAGACTCCTTGCTGGTGAGTGGATTATCTTGTGGATAGCTAGTCCTTGCAAGAAGTAGGAAGCCTGTGTACTGCAGGTTGTAATGTCAAATCAGTCTGAAAAGTTGGCTCAAACTTGAGTCCTCTTTAAATCCAAGCCAAGTTCTTTCCTTTTCCCTTGTGTTGTACTATTTCATTCCTTCTCTGATTATTGTCACCTTGTCATGGTGGAGAGACTTGTGAATTCCTCAGATGTTGAAAGCAATGCCAGCTGGAGTTCAGCTCCTGGTAATGATCACCCAGGAAGGTCAACAGGGAGTTTCCAGATGAAGAGCAATCAAATCAAAAAAGCAATCCAAACAAGACCTTAATGGTGAAGCAGGCAGAAGACGATGACACATCACAACAGCAGTGAATGTGGAAGAAAGTGGCAGCAGTGAAAGGTCCCCAGTTACTTTGGATGCCATGCCACTGGACTTTGACCCCGATCTATCAAGGACTGTGTGCTGGCTGTCCATGCATCAGTCTCCCCACATTATCAAAGTCACGCATAGACATTCTCCATTAAGGGAATAACACCTTGGGAGAACATCATTTTCAACGAGTATTCACAGTACTAACACTATTTTATTCTTAACTTTTTTTCTCTAGATATTAAAAAGTAAGAGCATTGGACATGTTGTGAGGCACCAGGTGCAGCATCAATGCTGCTGTACCAGCATCAACTCACATTCCCACTGTTTGGTGAGGGAAAATAACTAATCTTTGTTTGCTCAATGTGAGACACACGGCTCCAGAAATTTCCAGACCATCAGGTGCAACAATAAAGAAAAGGCTTGCTCTTCATGTTGACTGCTCGTAGCCTGAATTTCCCAAGAAACACACACCATTATTAATTTTACTCCTGAGATCTTCAGGTCTAGCCACAGTGTGCATGAAATCCCAGGTGTAACATCACACCATTGCACCATTATTCATTTGCATTTCCAACAATTTGCAAAGCATTAATTGTTGTGTTTATGAAACAAAATTTAACAGCCTAATTATGTAGAGATGAAAAAGACTGTTTTGTGCATCGTTAAATAGTAGCAGCAGAACATTTTCATATCAGCAAAATTGGAACAGCAAGAATATGGACGATCAGTTTATCATCCAGACACTGCTGAAATACTGAAGCGTAAGTAGAATTAGTATTAGTGGCCTCGTTTTCAGCCAGCTTAAAGGTTCAAAGGTACAACTTAATGTCAGAGAAATATATATAATATATATCCTGAAATGGTTTTTCTTCACAACCATTCATGAAAACAGAGGAGTGCCCCAAAGAATAAACAACAGTTGAATGTTAGAACCCCAAAGTCCCCCCCAGCTCCCCCCTCGCACGCGTAAGCAGCAGCGAGCAACAATCCCCCCTCCCCCCACTGGCAAAAAAAAGCATTGGCGCCTGCCACCGAGCACTCAAGTGTGAGCAAGACAACAGCAAAGACACAGACTTGTAGTTACCCCAAAGACTTTGTGTTTCACCCAGTATTCGACATACCATAGGTTCTCTCTCTCTCCCTAAGTAGGGAGGAAGAGGTGTCTCCATTTTCCCAGCAAGTGGAGAGACATAACAAACAACTTGCTGGTTTACAATTTTAAGAGTCTGTTATGACGCTTTTTTCGAACTCTGTGCCTAGAGATCACAATGATCCCGGGTCTCCAGGCACACAGTCACAAATAACCCAACTCCCCCGACGACACACGGGTCTCCTGTCGTGACAATGATCCTCAATCCTCCCGTCTCCAGAGCCCCAAGATCCCAGGCTTCCGAATCCGAGCCGGACTCCTAGGCCGAGCCTTTGGCATGCCGAACAACAATGGCTGATTGTGGAACTCCAAGAGCGGGTGCCATTCCCACAAAGAACTGACACTCAACACAATACTCTGGAATTCTCTCCAGATACATCCCTGTTTCATCTCCGTTACTTTTAGCTCCTACTCCTCCTTAAGAGCTTATTCCACCTAAATCCACCTTCATTTGCATGGGTTTTATTTTCCGGATAGTATTTTGTGAAGCACACCAGAATATGAGTTAGATTAATAACAGCATTAAATGAGCTGAAGTGAATGTTTCCCTGACTATCTGAATCTTTCTCTGATTGGAGTGCAGAAGAGAAAGCTTAGCAGGAAAAAATAACACATTAATTGGTCCAAATTGAATTTCCTTAGAGTGAAGCTAGTCAAAGATTTTTATCCATGTTCGAGACAGGTTGTGTACTTCATCCTGAGCTTAAATCACAAACACTGTAAAAACACTTATCTCTCACTTTGTTGCATATGTCTCAATCTACAAAATGACAGAAGTGTCTTTGAATTGAGACAACTTTGCAATTTCCGAGGAAGTACATAGGATGATTCTTCTGAATCCTTTGGCTTTGGCAATTGTTTTGATCATGGTTTAATGTTGGATTAGCCCAAGATATTGAGAAATTGTGTCTGCGATGTGATTGCTTTTTGATTTTCTTTCTTTTATTTAGCTTAATCACCTGGTGGTTGACAGCCAGAAAATTACTGTAGACAGCCCTCTGGAAAAATGCTTTTTTCAGATATGAGCAAGTCTGCTGATCTCAATATCCAGCAAAATCAAATTTTCCTTTTAGATCACTATTCCTTTTTACAAATGCAGTTATGCCTTGTTATCTGAAAGTTCAAAGTTCAACTTCAAAGACTTAAGGTGTCTATAGAAGATTCCAAAAAAAATCTCCCTTGACTTTTTAATTCCATTCTCAAAGACTAAGGTGTCAAAAGTGGTGCATTTAGTTACAAAGATAAAGGAAATGTATAAAAGCTTCAAGAAGCTAAAATCAAACAAAGCCCCAGATGATTATAAAGAAGCCAGAAAAGAACTCAAGAAGATAATTAGGAGAGCCAGGAGGAGCGTGAAAAATTCTTGGCAAGTAGAATTAAAGAGAATCCCAAGACACTTCATGCATACATCAAGAGAAAGGGATAACTCGGGAATGGTTAGGACCAGTCAAGGAAAAAGGATGTGGATGAGGTCCTAAATGAGTACTGTGCATCAATATTTATAAAGCTATGGATTATGGGAAAATGGGAGATCAGTATGAAGCAAGCTAATATGGTAGGATATTTTGAGATATTGGGTGTCATATGGAACATTAAGGTGGTTAAGGCCCCAGGGCTTGATGGGATGTACCCCAGGTTATTGAGATGGGCATGGGCTAGGTTGATAGGCCTTGAGCGATATCATCATGTCTTCTCTAGCCACAGGCAATGTCCTAGCGGATGGCGAGTAGTTAATACTGTTCTGTTATTCAACAAAGGAAATAGGGATAATCTTGAAAACTATAGACTGATGAATCTCATGTCAGTGGTAGGAAAACTACTTGAGAAGATTCTTAGGGATAGGATTTATGAGCAATTGGAAAATCTGGCCAAATGTGAAGTGTTGCACTTTGGGAGAACAAATGTAAATTGACAGTCCACTGTTAATGCCAATACCTTAATGCAGTTGATTTGCAGAGGGATCTTTGATTCCAGATCCATATCATCCTTAATGTGGCTACACAGATTGGTAGAGTGGTGACGACGGCATATAGCATGCTTTCCATTATTAGTTGAGGGATTGAGCTCGAGAGTCACGAGATTAATTTGTAGTTTTACAAATCTCTAGTTAGGTTGCATATAGAGTATTGTATTCTGTTCTGGTCACCCCATTATGGGGAGGATGTCAATGCTTTGGAAAGGAGGCAAAAACATTTACCAGGATGCTGTTTGGATTAAAAGGCATATGCTATAAGAGAGAATGGACAAATTTGGGTTATTTTCTCTGCAGCAGAGGAGGTTGAAAGGGGATCTGTCAGAGCCTTAAAAGATTATGTGAGGCATAGCTAGGGTGGGCAGCTTGTATCTACTATTTAATACCAGCTGATATACAAATAAGGTGAGATGGGGTAAGTTCAAAGAAGATGTGCGAAACAATTTTTTTTCCCCACATAGAATGGTGGGTGTCTGAATGTAGTGCCTGGGATGGTTATGGCAGCAAATGTAATAGAGGTGCTCAAGAACATAGATGTGCTGGAAAAAGTATATGGACATTGGGTAGGCAGAAGGGATTAGTTGGGTACTTGATTACTAATTTACTTAGTTTGCCACAATATTGTGGACTGAGGGCCTTTTTCTGTCCTGTACTGTTCTATGTTCTCTGAAATGTGTTCTCAAAATTCAAATTGTTGCACACATGAGCATCTTTGGTTTCCAGCTTGATGTTACCATGGTTATATATCATTACAAAACTCCTGACTTCTGGAAAAATGCATCAGTTAACAAGATTGAACAGAATGCAACCTCTCAGAAAAAACAATCATGCAAGAGAATAAAATCAAGTGTTACATGAATTGTGTAAAAATCTGGGAGATTGATGGGCCTTAATTACTCTAGTAACTGTTAAGTTGTAAAGTCCAACCCATAAGTTAATTGTTAGTTAACTACTGGAATGTGTGGAAGTTAATTCTTGAGCATCAAGCAAATTGGATAAAATCAAACCCCGTTGGAAATTAAATCCTTCAGAGCTATTCCCTAATCAATAAGTTTTTAAAAAGTGCATATATTTTGTCAGTAAATTAGCAGGTGTTTAAGGGGAATCTAAGTAAATGTGTAGAAAACTGAAGTACAAAGTTCAAAGTTCAAAGTAAATTTATGTACACAGATGTCACCATATACAATCCTGGCATGCATTTTCTTGTGGACATACTCAGTAAATCCAATAACCACAATAGAATCAATGAAAGATTGTACTAAACAGTGGACAACCAGTGTGCAAAAGACAACAACTATGCAAATACAAAAGAAAAAGTCATAATAATAGTAAATAAATAATCAATAAGTATCGAGAACATGAGATGAAGAGTCCTTGAAAGTTTGTCCGTAGGTTGCGGGAAAAGTTCAGTGATGGGGTAAGTGAAGTTGAGTAAAGTTATACCTTCTGGTTCAAGACCCTGATGGTTGAGGGGTAATAGTTGTTCCTGAACCTGGTGGTATGAATCCTGAGGCTCCTGTACCTTCTTCCTTAATACAGCAGTGAGAAAAGAGCATGACCTAGTTGGTGGGTTTCCTGTATTACTATGACAGCGCTCTGTGGAGTTGTGTTCAATGTTAGGGAGAAATGGTAGACTGGGCCATATCCACTTTGTTTTGTAGGAATTTCCATTCAAGGGTATTGGTGTTTCCATACTAGGTTGTGTTGCAGCCAGTCAATGTACGCCCCTTCATAAATCTATGGAAATCTGTCAAAGTTTTAGATGTCATGCTAAATCTTCACAAACTTCTAAGGAAGTAGAGGTGCTGTTGTGCTTTCTTCATAATTGCCCTCACGAGTTGGGCCCAGGACAGGTCCTCTGAAATGATAACACCGAGGAATTTAAAGTTGTTGACAACCTCCAACTCTGAAACCCTAAAGAGGACTGGCAAATGGACCTCTGGTTCCCTCCTCCTGATGTCAATAATAAGCTTCTTGGTCTCGTTGACATTGTCTAAGGGATTGTTATTGAGACATCACTCAGCCAGATTTTCAATCATCCTCCTATGTATAGATCCATCACCAACTTTGATTTGGCCAAAGACAATAGTGTTGTCAGCAAGCTTAAATATGGCATTGCACCTATGCTTCACCACACAGTCATAACTGTAAGGTCAGTAGAGCCTTGTGGTGCACCTGTGCTGATGGAGATTGTGGAGGAGATGTTGTTGTCAATCCTAACTGACTGGGGTCTGCAAGTGAGGAAATCGAGAATCCAACTACACAAGGAGGCAGTGAGGCCAAGGTCTTGAAGCTTATTGATTAGTCTTGAGAGATAATAGTACTGATTGCTGAGCTATAGTCGATGAAGAGCATCTGGAGCAATTTTGCTGACTAGGTGATCCAGGGCTGAATGAAGTAACAAATGAAAAACCGTCTGCTCTGTTGTGTCAGTAGGCAAATTAAAGTGAATCCAAGTCGCTTCTCAGACAGGAGTTGTTATGTTTCAACACAAACCTCTCAAAACACTTCAGTACTGTGGATATAAGTGCTACTGAATGATAGTCATTGAGGCAGGTTATCACGTTCTTCTTAGTTACCAGTATAATTGCATGCTGATAGAATTCAATGATGGCACCTTTGGAGCATAACACGAATGTTTAGGCCAAATAGCTGGTTTCTCTGCTATAAACTGAGTGTAAGTCTATGTAAAAATGAAACTAATTTTCTGTGAATTCCAATAGATTGGTTAAATGAAATTAAAAATTGGGGCAAGAGTATCCCAGAGTGTGGGGCGTTGTCTTTTTCCATCAAAAATGGAAACATTGATGCCAATTTTCCTGTGAATATCAGAGTTAGTAGGTTGGGTGTAGAGTGACTGGTGATGCCATTAGCCAGTTTTTTCTCTAGGTGAATGACTAGAAGGGGTGTTACAGAGGTGAGTACGATGGAGGAATCCAAGACTTTGCCCAATGGCTTCTGACATCTTGCTATTGTCAAAGAACTTTGAACAAATTTAAAATGTCTCTGATTAATTTAAAAAAATACTTAGACCCCTTTTGAATGCTGGAACATAAACCAACAAGTGAGTGAATTGCAAAAGAAACACCTGCCAGCACAAGCCAACGTCAACGAGTTCATTCAACAGATAGAGCCTCACCACATCTTTCAGACATCCTTGGTGTAACACTGAGAGGCTGGATCCAAAGTGTTTTGCTGCTGTGACCGGAATGGAGTCACAGCTGTAACCAGACTCAGTCAGAGTCATCACTGAGTCAATGTTGGATTGAGAGGTCTGGGTGCCACCATCTGATGTTCAGCCTGTTCCTAACATCCGCATTGCAAACACCTAGGGCAGGGAGTCTAGAGCAGGCTGACAACTGCACTACAATTAACTAGGGGTTCTCTGTGGCTAAAAGTCAGTAAATTCTAGCCCAATGTCTGATAAGTATAACTTCTTGATCTAACATTAGTCCTTCCTGCAGTGGTTGCTAATTTCTTCATCTGTATTAATTCACTTTATCTCCTTTATGTAAGAAAAAACATACAATTTAGCCTATTGTTGGATTTATTGAGTAACATTAACTGTAGTTAAAAAAAATTAACTCCTGACAGTATTTACAATGATATAACTGCCATTCGTAATTCATCTTGTTTTATTACAGATATTAGGGAACCATGGTAGAAATAAGAAATATTTCCATTGGAATGCAGCCAGAAAGGGGAAACATAATTCTATTTTTCTACACCAGAATCATGACAATAATGGATAATGCAAAATTCAAAATTATACACCTGCAAATGTCACCAGCCATAACAGAACTTATGACTTTTTTTATTCAACGTATATGTTTTGAGCTTCTGCATGACATAAAACATGTCACAACTTTGTCACTTCTTTACATCAGTGACTGTACACTGAGGAAAAGAAAGAATTACATAAATGGAACACATTTTATGACCTCAGGATGTTCCAAAGTGTTTTCCAGCCTATGAAGTACTTTTTTCAAGAGTACTTATGTTGTAATGTCATGAACATAGTCGCCAATTTATACACTGTAATCTGCGGCGAACAGCTCTATGAAACTACAAGTTTGATCATTTCACTCATGGTGTGTTTGTCTAAATAGTGTCCATAAACTATGATGTGATAACCTTGTGGCTATCAGAGGACATGATATGAAGTATAAGCTAAAAGACAGTTCTTGGGTTATTGATGATTGGTGCAGAGTCAGCCAGCCGAAGGGACTGTTTTCATACTGTATTTCTCTATGATGTTATGACTTCAGTAGTCCAAGGCTGCTGGATCACGCAGAGGGGTTACTCCACACTATACGTTCAAATTTCCATGATGGAACAACAAACTGATTCAGACCCAACATTGCTAATACTAATCCACAACAGACATTTGAGCACTCGCATTTATCCAAACAGAACACACATATTGTAAAACTCCTCTCTGCCTCTGAAGTTTTTTTATAGTAGTGAACCTATTGTAATCTATTATAAGCCAACATTCCAAAAAGAATGGTATAAGTTATCCTATGAATAAGGTATACAGAAGCATAAGAACAATCATTCAGCTCACAAGTCCACTCCAGCATTCATGCTCCACTTTCTTCTGTCTTTCTTCATCTCAATCTATCACTATGACCCCTACTTTCTCACCCTTCAGGGAATTGTCTAAGATTCCTTAAATGTTTCTATGAAATTCTAAACCAGTCTACTGTGATAGCAGGTTCCACATTCTCAACAACGATTGTGTAAAGTTTCTCATGAATTCTCTCTTGGATTTCTGATACCTATCTTCTATTCATTTCTTCCCCATAACTGGCAACATACTCTCTATATTCTCTATCAAAATCATTCATTGCTTTAAAAGACAAGAGATTCGGCATAAGCTAGAAAGCCAGAGCAACATGAACAAAATGCTGGAGGAACTCAGTAGGTCAGGCAGCATCTAGGGAGAGGAGTAAGCCATCAACATTATGGCTTGAGATCCTTCATCAGGAGACCTTTCATTATTTTAAAATCTGTTAGGTTATGCCAAGCCAACTTTTTCCAAGAGAAGAGACCTAGTCTATTCATCATTTTCATGCTATCAATATCCTCCGATTTCTGCTACCATCTTGTGAATTTAGAAGTGTTCATGTTTTATCACTTTACATCAGTGAATCACAATAGACTTAATTTGGCTTTTTTGGCACTGATCAACAGAAAAAGACTCTTTTGTGTCAAACTGAAAACAGATCTCTACAAGGTGATCTAAATTAATTACAAGTTTAAAATATAAAATAATTGATTGCATAAGTGTTCTACCCCCTCCAATATGACATACCAAATCATCACTGATGTAGCCAATAGGTTTCAGAAATCACATAATTAGTTAAGTGGGGATCACCTGAGTGCAGTCAAGGTATTCCAATAGCTTGTAGAGAAAGTATACTTGTACCTGGAAGTTCCAACTGCTGGTGAGTCAGTATCCTATCAGAAACTACATCATGAAGACAAAAGAACACTCCAAGCAATTCCGCAAAAAGGTTATTGAAAAGCACATGTCAGGAGATGGGTGCAAGGAAATTTCCAAGTCACTGAATATACCTTGGAGTAGTTATGTCAGTCATCAAGAAATGGAAAGAATATGGCACAACTGTAAATCTGCCTTGAGCAGGATGGCCATCCTCAAAAACTGAGCAACCATGCAAGAAGGGGACTAGTGAGGGGGCCGCCAAGAGACCTGTGACAACTCTGGAGGAGTTACAAGCTGCAGTGTCTGAGATGGGAGAGACCGCACATACAACAACTGTTGCCGGGTGCGTCACCAGCTGCAGCTTTATGCGACAGTGGCAAACAGAAAGCCTCTGTTGAAATAAAAACTCACATGAAATCTTGGCTCGAGTTTGCTAGAAGTCACTTGGAAGAAGGTTCTATGGTTTAATCAAACCAAAATTGAACTGTTTGGTCATCAGACTAAACACTACATTTGGTATAAGCCAAACACTACAAATCATCAAAAATACACCATCCCTACTGTGAAGCAGCAGGCCCTGGAAGGCTTGTGAAGGTAGAGGGTAAAATGAATGCAGCAAAATATAGGGAAATCCTGTAGGAAAACCTAACGCAGTCTGTAAGAGAACTTCAACTTAGGAGAAGTTTTGTTTTCCAGCAAGACAATGACCCCAAGCATAAAGGCAAAGCTACACAAAAATGGCTTAAAACAACAAAGTTAATGTCCAGGAGTCGCTAAGTCATAGTCCAGACCTCAATGCAATTGAGAATTTGGCTGTTCACTCACGATCCCCACGTAATCTGACAAAGCTTGAGAAGTTTTGTAAAGAAGAATGAGGAAAAATTTCAGTGTCCAGATGAAAGCTGATAGAGACCTATACACACAGACTCAGGGCTGTAATTGCTGCCAACAGCACATCTACTAAATACTGACTTGAAGCGTGTGAATACTTATGCAGTCAATTATATTAAATTTTATATTTGTAATTAATTTAGATCATAAAGATCATTTAGATTCATGAAAGGGTCTTTTTCTGTTAACCAGTGACAAAAAAGCCAAATTAAATCCACTGTGATTCAATTTGTAAAGCAATAAAATATGAAAACTTCCAAGGGGGTAAATACTTTTTATAGGCACTGTTTATCTAATTAATTCATTTGATGACTGTTTAATTCATGCTGACACTACTGGATTTCTATGTTATATTGGCTAGCCTGCTGTACATAATATTTATTATAAATTACTATAATTGCACATTTGAATAGTAATGTAATGTAAAGATTGTTACTCCTCATGTATTTGAAGGATATTAAGTAATAAAGTCAATTCAATTCAATAATGAAGTCAATTCAGTTTTTGTCTGTCTGTGGAGATCAGGTTCACATTCATTCTTAGCTTCTCAGCCTCAGGAGCAGGATCAGGACTTGATAATCCCAGCAACGCTTTTGGTAGTTTGCTCACTACTCTATTAGGGAGGTTGGGTGAACTACACTGAGAGAAGACATAATTTAATTTTCCATTGGTTGATAAGGGTAAGACATTTGGTTGCATTGCCAGCTTCCCAAGGTGCAGAGATTCAAAGCAGTGCTCACCTCAGTCCCAGCAACTTTGTGCTGGAAATGCCTTGCTGAAATGTTGAGCCATCTATATTTAGAAGGGATTAAATGTCATTCACTTAATAAGTTTGGTGTAACATTGTGGGCCAAAGGGCTTGATATATTGTTCTATGTTCCAAGTTTAAAGAACAGTAATCTTAATATGATTGAATTCATGCTGCAACTTGAAAGGGAGAAGCATAAGTCACATGTATCAGTATTGTAATTGAATAAAGGGAATTACAAAGGGATGAGAGAGGAGCTTGCCCAGGTGGATTGGAGGAGGATACTTGCGGGGATGACGGCAGAGCAGAGATGGCTGAAGTTTCTGGGAATAGTTCAGAAGCCAGCACCATATTCAATGCCTTCTGAAAATCCAAGTAAATAACATCCACTGCCTCTCCTTTGTTCATCCTGCTTGTTGCTTCCTCGAAGAACTCTAACAGATTTGTCAGGCAAGATTTCCCTTGACAGAAACCATGATGTAATTGACTTATTTTATCATTAGTGTCCAAGCACCTTGAAACCTCATCCTTTCTAAGAGACTCCAGCACTTTCCCAACCACTTAGGTTAGGCTAACTGACCCATAATTTCCTTTCTTTTGTCTTCAAGAGTGGAGGGACATTTGCAATCTTCCAGTCCTCCGGGACCATGCCAGAATCAAGTGAATTCTTGAAAGATGATGACCAATGCCTCTGTTATCTCTTCAGCTACCTCTGTCAGGACTCTTGAGTGTATTTCATTTGGCCCAAGTGACTTATCCACCTTAATCCCTTTGAATTTGCCTAGCACTTTTTCCTTTACAATAGCTGTGGCACTCACTCCTGCCCCTGATATTCATGGACCTCTGGCACACTGCTAGTGTATTCCACAGTGAAGACAAATGCAAAGTACACATTATGTTCATCTGCCATTTCTTTGTCCCCCATTACTATCTCATCAGGGTCATTTTCCAGTGGTCCAATATCAACTCTCACTTCCCTTTAACTCTTTATTTAACTGAAAAAAATAAATTTGATATCCTGCTTTATATTTAATGGCTAGTCTGCCCTTATATTTCATCTTTCCATTTTTAGCTGGTAACATTCAGGCAGCAGAATCAATACAATTGGATTTAAACAAAATCTAGATGTGGACAGATAAATGGCAGTGAGATTTAATTTAAATAAATGTAAAGTATTACATATAGGAAGTAGAAATATTAGATATAAATATACAATGGGGAGGGGGTCTTGAGTTAGAAAGTGCACTGAATGAGAAGGATTTGGGCATCCTGGTAGACTCATCTCTATCTGCTTCTGGAGAAGCTATTAGAGGTTAATAGAATGTTGGGCTATATAATGTGCTCAGTGCAAGTCAAGAGACGTTCCCTTTAAGCTATATAATGTGCTCATGAAGCCACACCTTCAGTACTGTGTACAATTTTGGTCTCCATATTTTGTGAAGGATATGAAGGGACTGGAGAGTGTTCGGAGAAGGGTGACTAGAGTCATTCCAGGTCTGCAGGGTATGAGTTTTGAAGAAAGATTAAAAGAACTAAACCTTTTTAGCCTAAGCAGATGTAGAATGAGAGGAGACATGATAGAAGTATTCAAAATCAAAGGGTATAAGTAAGGTGGATGCCAACTGCTACTTCAAAATTAATGCATCATCAAGGACATGGGGCCATAGGTGGAGACTGGTTAAGGGGAGATTTCAGACTAATATAGGCATTCATTAGTCTTGAGAAACCATAGATTTGCACCTTGGAAAGTTTCCAGGGCGCAGGCCTGGGCAGGGTTGTATGGGAGACCAGCAGTTGCCCATGCTGCAAGTCTCCCCTCTCCACAACACCGATGTTGTCCAAGGGAAGGGCAAGGGCCGATACAGCTTGGCACCGGTGTTGTTATGAAACAATATGTGGTTAAGTGCCTTGCTCAAGGACACAACACGTTGCCTTAGCTGAGACTCAAACTAGCAACCTTCAGAGCACTAGACCAACGCCTTAACCACTTGGCCACATGCCAGACTAACATCAGGAAATATTTCTTTATACAGCCAGTTTGGAAACATGGAACAAACTAACTAGTTATGTAGTTGAAAGTAGTACCTGAGAGACCTTCAAATTTAAACTCGATAGTTATTTCAACACACGATGTGAATTAAAATTTGGCAAGCTTTGTTGGGCCAGATAGCCTATTCTTGTCAAAAATGTCCTAATGTTCACTTTTTTTTACAAGTTGTAACAAAGTAGGACTTAAAAAAAGAGTAATTCTCTTTATAATGCAGTTACAATGTTCCCTTGATACATCAAAGGGAATGGAAAATTATTGTGTTCAACTATTAACCCCACAAAATTCTGCCTCAGAGGTGAAGCATGACCCAGTAAACACACTCAGTGACTGGTCTAATTGGGCATGTACCCACAAAGAAGCCTCTGGATTTTTTTTCATAGACATTCAAGAATGGCCCTTTGGCTTTGGACTCTTACCGCCAGCTCTGTACCCACTGAGCCTTCTCCCTTGTGTGCAGTTTGCTATTGATATTGTAGAGCAAAAAGTCCTGCCTTCACAGGAGAATTGTATACATTAAGGCTGCAATATTTATACTTAGAATCCTTTTGAATAAGAATTTATTTGACAAAGCATTTTATCAAAACTAAACACTGGCAGTGCTGCCAAAAAGCCTGTTCTTTTGTAATTGCTACTCTGGGGTAATTTAATCCTCACTGAAGCATGCACAAAAGCTTCTGGATCAAGACAATGCCCCTTAATTACTGAGCTGATGTCTTACTGCTAGTCAAATAAATAGAACCTTCAATCACTCCTGCCATTTTTTCTTATTGTGCACGCGTGAGGTAGCTCATAACCTGCCGACAAAAGCGACATTACCTACTGCTACCAAAGCTGCACACTATGTTCTTTTTGTCTGTTTAGTTTTTGTTGGCAGATCCAAGTTTTAAGGTTCTTTATTCCCACTGTATCCCCTTGCTCTGTAGCAACAACATGTGTCACATCAAATTAGATGATAAAATACAGCCATTAATTCAGAGCCAGCTTTGGGCCACAGATTTATCCACATTTTATCTCATGCTAAAGCAAAGAGAGAGAAAATAATGTCTTGGCTCTGGCAGAAAAAGAATGTCAGACATGAAATGTAACCTGAGAAGGTCCTGGACAGGAAAAATTCATTATATGACCAAAAACTAGTTAGATATTATTGCCAATCAAACTGAATTTCACAGTCCCAGCTCAGCAGAAAATGTCAGAAAGAGCTTCGGCAGCACCTAATTAACATGGAAATAGGTGAAATAAGTAAAGGGTATAGTGTGGGAGGTGGTTTTAATGCTGATTGATAATTCCCCTGTAACTCATGAACGCGTAAATCCTTGGTGTGCTCTTGGAGGTCAGAAGCAAAGTTAAAGTATGATTAACCATTGCGATGCTGCTCTTGTACTCAACCTGTAAGGGAAGGACATGATCCACCTATGAGTCTGAATGGCCTGGACTTCAGGTTGAAGGTGACGTCTGTGTTGCAGAGGAACAAGTCATGGGAGTCAGAAGAACAGGTTTCCAAACTGATTGAGTAAATTTCACTGCAGGACTGAAGTAAGATATCTTCACACAGTTGGTCACCAGGATTGATGGGCTGGAGATCTTTGGATGAAGCCCTTGAGAGCAGACAGAGGAATGAGGAAAGCATATGACCATAAGACATAACACAACTGTCAGGCCAATCAGCACATCAAACCTGCTCCATCATTCTATCATGGCTAATGTATTATCTTTATCAACAGCATTCTCCTACCTACCCCCCACATAACCTTTGACATCCTTACAAATTAAGAGCCTATCTACCTCTGCTTTAAATATACCAAAAAACTAGAACTCCACAGCCATCTGTGGCAATGAATTTCACAGATTCACAACCCTCTGGCTAAAGAAATTCCTCCTCATCTCTGTTCTAAAGGGATGTCCTTCTACTCTGAGGCAGTGCTCTCTGGTCCCAGACTCTCCCAATATAGGAAACATCCTCTCCATGTCCACTCTATCTAGGCCTTTCAATATTCGATAGGTTTAATCAGAAACCCTCTCATTCTTCTTAATTCCATTGGCACGGGCTCAGAGTCATGAAACACTCCTCATACATTAACCATTTCATTCCTGGGATAATTCTTGTGAGCTTCTCCAGTGCTGCCAGATCAGTGAGGCATGCCAAAGCCTCAGATGGAAGCTCTTCATTACGCATGTGAATGAGTTATGTTTGTGGGCAAGGTTTCTTGTAGGGCTAGTTTGAAGTGAGGAGTAAGCTGGTGGAGGGCTGAAGGGTGATGTCAAGGGGAAACAGAATCAGGTTTATTTTCACCAGCAGGTGACGTGAAATTTGTTATCTTAGCAGAAGCAGTTTGATGCAATACATAATCTAGCAGAGAGAAAAAGTGATAATAAATAAAGTAAAAATAATAATAATAAATAAACAAGAAGATTAATTACAGTATACGTATATTCAATAGATTAAAAATGTGCAAAAACAGAAGTATATTGTAAACTGTATATTAAAAAAAAAAGTGAGATAGTGTCCAAAGATTCAATGTCCATTTAGGAATCGGATGGCAGAGGGGAAGAAGCTGTTCCTGAATCGCTGAGTGTGTGCCTTCAGGCTTCTGTACCTCCTACCTGATGGTAACAGTGAGAAAAGGGCATACCCTGGGTGCTGGGGGTCCTTAATAACGGATGTTGCCTTTCTGAAACACCGCTCCCTGAAGATGTCCTGGGTACTTTGTAGGCTAGTACCCAAGATGGAGCTGATTGGATTTACAACCTTCTGCAGCTTCTTTTGGTCCTGTGCAGTAGCCCCTCCATACCAGGCAGTGATGCAGCCTGTCAGAATGCTCTCCACAGTACAACTATAGAAGTTTCTGAGTGTATTTGTTGACGTGCCAAATCTCTTCAAACTCCTAATAAAGTATAGCCACTGTCTTGCCTTCTTTATAACTACATCAATATGTTGGGACCAGGTTAGATCCTCAGAGATCTTGACACCCAGGAACTTTAAACTGCTCACTCTCTCTACTTCTGATCCCTCTATGAGGATTGTTATGTGTTCCTTTGTCTTACCCTTCTGGAAGTCCACAATCAGCTCTTTCGCCTTACTGATGTTGAGTGCCAGGTTGTTGCTGTGGCACCACTCCACTAGTTGGCATATCTCACTCCTGTACGCCCTCTCATCACCACCTGAGATTCAACCAACTATGGTTGTATTGTCAGCAAATTTATAGATGGCATTTGAACTATACCTAGCCACACAGTCATGTGTATATAGAGAGTAGAGCAGTGGGCTAAGCACACATCTCTGAGGTGCACCAGTCTTGATTGTCAGTGAGGAGGAGATGTTATCACCAATCTGTACAGATTGTGGTCTTCTGGTTAGGAATTTGAGGATCCAATTACAGAGGGAGGTACAGAGGCCCAGGTTCTGCAACATCTCAATCAGGATTGTGGGAATGATGGTATTAAATGCTGAGCTATAATCGATGAACAGCATCCTGACATTTGTGTTGTCCAGGTGGTCTGAAGCCGTGTGGAGTGCCATTGAGATTGCATTTGTCATTGGCAATAGGCAAATTGCAATGGGTCCAAGTCCTTGCTGAGGCAGGAGTTCAGTCTGGTCATGAACAACCTCTCAGAGCATTTCGTCACTGTCGATGTGAGTGCTACCGGTCGATAGTCATTGCGAAACATTCTTACGAAACAGGACCTGGTCATTTGGAAGGGAGCATAAAGGAGCTTGATGATGAAGGGCAGGTGAAGATCAGGGCCTGACTTATGGTCTATGAGGTGTGAGTCCAATACTGATGGTGGGGGGTGACTGCGAAGAGAAGTTTTAGTATTTTGTTCCAAAAGGTGAATCAAAGGCCTGAAGACTTAAGAAACTGCAAATGCTGCAATCTAGAGCAACGAGCAATCTGCTGGAATACAGGGCTTGAGCAGTACCTGTAGGGGTAGAGTTATTGACATTTTATATTGAAACCCTGCATCAGGAGTTAAAATGGTTATGAGTTTTGTCATTTCCCTATCCATGTACAAATGTGGAGACAATTTGCACCTATCCTTACTTAATAAAGCATGGGTACAGTTTGGCCCATAGGTCTCATGATGATTTCCTATCTTGAAGTTAAAAAAAAAGGTCTGCTACAAACAAATATGAATAGGCCTCTTCAGAGTTGATGTGGAGACTAGGTTTTCATATCTTTACTTAAATGCTGACTCTGGTGTTGGGCTGATCAAAAGAAAAAAATGTAAAACCCAATGTTCTTATTTTCCATTATCTAGCAAAGTCAGTTGCTAATGCCTGGCTGAAAACTGATCCAAAAATAAAGTCTGAGAAGCAAAGCATGAAAAGGAAAGCATACACAGAGCAAAATGAACAGTGAGTTGAAAGCTGTAATCTCATGGATCATATTTTGCATCTCAGTAGCTCAGTCACTGCTTTTCTGATTAGTCATGCTGTCTGAGTACTTTAGTTAGATTAGCTCCTTGTAGGCAACCAGTTGTATTTATTGTTAAGAACACAGAGCAATGAACATTATGGTCCAGTATAGGCCCTTGTTGTACCAACTTTATAACCTAGTCTAAGATCAATCTAACCCTACCTTCCCACAAGGTCCTCCATTTTTCTATTATCCATATGCCTATCTAAGAGTCACTCAGATGTCCCTAATGTATCTGCCTCCACCACTACCCCTGGCAGTGTGTTCCAAACCCACCACTCTCCATGCAAAATAAAACTTACCCCTATACTTACCTCCAATCTCCTTAAAATTGTGCCCCCTATTTAAAATGTAATTTTATATTTCAAGTTACTGTTCTAGTAAGTAAAGGTCAACTTTTCAGAAA